>NC_023163.2:3750000-5000000 GCF_000231095.2 Oryza brachyantha
CGGAGCCATCGCCATCGCCATCGCCATCGCTAGCTTCACTGCTGCTGCTGCTCCCCACTGGTAGTGTCTACTGTTCCTGCGTGCAATGCGTCGTTCCCTCAGGAGAGGCATAGCTGCCATTGCAGTTTCAAAACCTTATCAAGTTTGAAAAAGTTACCTGGCTTGCAGAGTTTGAAAAAGTTGCTGTCTCACGGTAAAAACATCACGTACTGTACTAACTAACGGTTCTTTGGTCTCCCTCCACTCCAAAATACGTTATTGACATAGTGCGTGTTCGGCCACGCTGAGTCAGATACTATCTCCATCCCATAATAACTCTATTTTTTGTTTTTCCGTGCCTAACGTTTGATCATTCGTCTTATTTGAAAGATTTATGCAAAAACCTAAAAAAATAGTCACGCATAAAGTACTATTCATGTTTTATCATCTAGTAAAAAAACAAATATTAATCATAAAAAATTTCAAATAAGACGAAGAGTCAAAACATTATATCAAAAATCTAAAAAATGATCTTATTACAGGACAGAGATAATATCTAACTTCTCTCTTTTTTTCGCGTGCACGCTTCCCGAACTGTTAAACGGTGTATTTTTTTACGAAAAATTTCTATAGGAAAGTTGTTTTAAAAAAATCATATTAATCTATTTATATTTTTTAATAATTAATTAATTATTTAATAATCTATTACTACGTTCTCCGCGCCAGATGACTAACCCTCTCCCTCTCCAAACGAATGCAGCCATAGTAGCTTTAACATATTTATATAAATCTATAAGTTAGTATAAATACTATAACATTATTCACTTTTTTCAACACCAATGCACACGTCCTCTCTCTCAATATATTTTCTCTTACTTTATCAAACTCTAATGTAATAATTGATAAAAATAAGCTAAACATGAACTCCTTGTGGTACGGAGTTAAGAGGTATTTGGGACAAGGGACTTATTTTTAGTCTCTTGTCCCATCAATTGTTTCGACACTTATTATAATTATTATAAATAGTAAACGCAGACTATTAATAAAACTCATCCATAATCTTAGACTAATTCACGAGACGAATCTATTGAGCCTAATTAATCCATGATTAGCCTATGTGATGCTACAGTACACATGCTCTAATTATGGATTAATTAGGCTTAAAAAATTCACCTCGTGGATTACCACTCGTTTATGAAATTAGTTTTTTTATTAGCCTATGTTTATTACTTTAAATTAGTGTCCAAACATCCGATATGACATAGGACTAAAAATTTTAGCCACGTCTAAACAACCCCTAAGTTAATTTAGGAGGCGTTTGTATTCTTGTGAAGTTTCTGTGCTGCAGGAAGCATTTTCACAGTTCAGTTTTGAGACGAAAAAGGAGTATTTGACTGTTGTATTGCTGAAATGCAGTCCATCAGTGACCACTGAAAACATGAGTCGTCTACTACTACTCCTAGTCTATGGTCCTGAAGTATGTCCGGACTCTAGGTCTCGTTTAGTTCTCAATTTTTTTTAAAAAACATCACATCAAATTTTTAGACACCTAAATAAAACATTAAATATAGATGAACCAAAAAACTAATTGCATAGTTATGGAAGAAATCTTAAGGTGAATCTTTTAAGCCTAATTAGCCTATGATTAACCATAAGTGCTACAGTAACCAACATTGCTAATGACGGATTAATTAGGCTCAAAAGATTCGTCTCGCGGTTTCTAGGCTAGCCGTGAAATTCGTTTTTTTATTCGTGTCCAAAAATCCCTTTGAACATCCGATCAAACATTTGACGTGACACTTCTCTCAAAAAATTTTCTCAATCTAAACGCCACCTAAAATCAACTCCATATTGATACCAGGTGGTCCTGAAGTTCGCAATGAGATTCTGATACCTCGAGCACAATCAATGCACTTTCAGTATGGAGCACCAGGAATCATATCAGTAGTAAAATATTTTGCCCACTCAGTCGGTACTCGGTATGATTGCGGTGGCAGTTTCAGGGCCAACATGCAAGCAAATCAAAAGGTAAAACGCTTTGCAAATAATCGCAACATTTCAAAACTCTGCCAAGTAATCCATGATTCATACTTGCATCTGTTTTCCGACGATGAAACTTGAGTTTTTACCTTACAATTTTCGTTTCTGTTTATGTTTAAAAGCTAAAATTTATTTTTTTAACGTTAAATTTATAGTTGATTTTAGGGTTTTTTTACGGAAATTTATTTTCTTGCCTTGACTTTCATATCATAAAGAATGCATATAAAAAAATTATTTACAAATAATTTTTCATTTACAAATATGTCGTATGGCCTTTTTCAATAAAACTAAGAGTCTTCTCATGACAAATTACAGTACAGTGAGCAATTACATTAGATTGGACGCGTACTTGTATTTTACGCATTACTCAACTATTCAAATGCTAGTAACAAATGATGCATAGATCGCTAGGTTCTTTGTTCTGTCATCTGTGGGACAACAGTGTTCTTTTACCGAGATTATCTATCTTGCCTGTTTCAAGAGACATCAGCAGTTCAAGGAGGTCAAACAAGGTTAACCATGCCATTTTTCTGAGCAGATTCTACTGAGATCATTAATGCTCAACCATTAGTTTACTTGTTAAAAGTGCATACAGGGCATAGATTAGTTCTGAAAGTGTGCAGACTGCACGGTGCGCATTATTAAGCCGAGCATCTGTTGCAGTGTCCTTCTGTCCTGTTCTTGGTCTTGGCAATCGCTAATTAAACTGAAATGAAATGGTTTTGGACCATTGTTTAAGTGATCAGTGATTTCTGTTTTGTCTTACTCCTGCTTAGTTTACCATCAGGTGTTCAAGTTAGGATCATCTGTCTCTAGTAATTTGACCCTAAGTAGTAGCCATGTATCCTACTTCTTCAGCTAGGTGTGTCTGTCGGAAGGAGAAAACATAATATAGTTTCTCAGAGCCTAATTGGTCATTTTAGAGAATAAACCCTAAGGGGCCCTTTTGAATTATAGGAATAAAAAAACAAAGAAATAGTAAAAACATAGGATTCCGATAGAAATATAAGTATAAAACAGAAAATAGGATTCCGATAGGAATATAAGTGTAAAACAGAGAATTGCAAGACACAGAAAAAATATAGGAATGACCGTTTGATTAGACCACAGGAAAAACATAGGAATTTAAGAAGAGATAAAGACTCAAAAGATTTTTTCCATGAGGTTCTACCTCTTGTTAAATTTTTCTTCAAAACTTATATGGGAAGAGGCATTTCATAGAAGTTTCATAGGATTCCATAGGGTTAATTAATTCATTTGATTCAAAGGGTTTTGTAGGAAAAATTTCTGTAGGAATGAAATCTTCTAAAATTCCTATAAATTTTCTTTGAATCAAAGGGGGCCTAAATAACAAGAATTCCATGCATAATGGTCAATGATTAAGAACCACTACACTGTACAGCACATTGGTTTTAGCTTTGAAAGTTGGAACCTTTGCTTGAGACCACAGTATAGTGCTAATGATCATGCGAGATGTTAATGCAATCCTTTTTTCTGAAACTCGCAGCCTGCAACAAATCCACACCATTTTTTTTTCTAGTCAAACGAGCTATCTTACAAAGACACTGCCATTGACAATGAGGACATCCCCCAAAATGGGATGACTCGACAACAAGACGTTGAACATGAGATCTTGGCAGCAGACACAAACACAACTCAAAGATTTCAAGAATGCAGCAGCAAGACATCGAAAAACCGATGGATGGAGCAAAATCCACCTTACAAACAACCCTAGAGAGGTAGAACCGTAGAACTCGGTTTCATCTTCAGCATACAGCTCCATGAACACTACTACAGATTTCGCAGCTCATCAAGCGACCTTCACGTCGACGACACCTGACACCTTCCTGTCCTCCATCTGCTTCGCTGCCGCGGCTGTTCTCTGAGCATTGCACACCTTTTGTTTCGCCTTGATCGACTCCGTCATGTTCATGTAGTTGGGCCTCGTCCTGACGCTGTCCTCGTTCTTCTCCGTCGTGACAATGGTGGAGAACGATATCGGAGTGGAGGCGAAGCACGACGACGACGACGCCGAGCTCTCGTCGTTGTGCAGCTCGGTGCTCAGAGACGAGATCGACTGGGCCTTGACGCGATGATGGTGCGACGCGACCGGCGGTTTCGCGCAGACCCTCTTGCTGACATTGTTCTTGCGCACCTTCACCGAATTCGGCTCGGAGAAGTCTCCAAGAACACCGAACGAATCCTCGCAGTTCTTGGAGGACAGGAGGTCAGGTGAGCTTGAGCGAGTCTGGTTGTGCTCCTCCATTAGCCTGTTCTCCCATGGCCGCGCCGCCATCCACCTCTCCAGCCAGCTCCAATTGCCATTGCTCTTGTCGAAACTCTGATGCTTGAGCAGCATCCCGGACTGGTTCAGCCGTCCATACGAGGTAGGCTTCGGTTGCAGCTGAGCAAAAGACGATAAAAACATTAGCGAATTCAGTCCAAAGCTACAATTCGAAACAAGAAAAAGTTCAGACCAAGAACACACATTGTTGCATTTCGTGGCGCCTTCGATCTGCTGCGAATACGCGTACGCGATAGCTCGTTCGCGCTTGATTGCGCCTTCCTGCCGCTTCTGCAGCTTCACCCTCACGTCCTCCAGGGTTCCCTGGCTATCGCACCATCCTTCCTGCAAAAACAACAGCGCGGACGGACGAACACGTATGATCCACCATGAATTTGCTGCAAATAAGTGAGGATGAATGAATCAGGGTGAGGATGAACCTCGGCGTCGCGGAGGATGTCGAGCTTGGTGCGGCGCGCCTCGAGCAGCTTCTGCACGGCCTGGCCCTCGGTGGACATGCGCACGCGGCGCGCCCGGATGCGCGCCTGCACCCGGACCAGCGCCTGCATGCACCGGAGCGTCACCGCCGCCTGCTTCCGCACCTGCCGCCCGCGCACGATCGCCTGCAGCCGCACCAGCCCCTTGAGCGCCCGCAGCGCCCGCCGCGCCTGCGACAAAGCACGGATTCAATCAATGGCGGCCCGACGGAGGAGGAGGAAGGGGAGGAGAGAGGGAGAGGGGAGCTACCAGGAAGCCGCGGAACGCGGTCTGGATGCGGATGGAGGCCCACTCTTGGCGGACGGCCATGAAGTCCTTGGCCGGGGCGCGGGCGACGGTGGCGACGGCGGCGGTGAACGGGTCGGTGGCCACCGAGGAGGCGTCGTCGGAGGCCTCCGACGCGGCGGGGCGGTGGTGTGCGCCGCCCCTCGAGCCCCGCCACAGGGAGCCATGCTCGCCGGAGGAGCCCCTCCACAGCTTCCACTTCCGGCCCTTGCCTCCTCCTCCGCCATTGCCTGATGGAACTTGCAGCTTCTCCTATCCCATCACAAGAGCACAAAAATCGCATAAAAAATCGCTGCCTTTTCATCCCAAACTCCTAGAAATTCCGAGATAAGCATTCAGCAAATCTTCTATCACTTCTTTTCTGAAAAAGATTTGAACTTTGCCACCAACACTAATGTCAAAAAAATGGTCAATACAGTAAAAAGAATGGTTTTTGACCAGATGAATACACTCCCAAGGTTCGGAGCTAAACATAGCAGTACATCATTAACTTTATTCCTCGAGAAGGAGAGTACGCTTGAGGATGAAACCAGTGCTATTACTTGAATCTGATCTGAGACAAGTACCAGCAAAGAAATGGACATTTCAGGCATAGAAGAAATGGCCCATTCTGGGAGGGGAAACAATTAACCAATCTTGAAGTACATTTTTTTTTTCTCTTTGGGGGAAAGAAAAACAACACAACTCCAATCAGTTTGTGCAAACGTACTACTTACACAAATTTCTGCAACCTCCAAACAAAAGAATATATAAATAAGAACAAACTTAAGCAAACATTTAAGAGGTTGTAAAAACCGAAGCTACAAACCTTGCAATCTTCCCTGTCCGGCTTCTTGAGCCCTATGAGCGACTTCACCCACTTCCCTGACCCTCCCATCTGCTCCCCCCGTTCTTGCCAAGAACAGCACAGGGGAGGACGCCAAGAACACAGCACAGAGAGAGAGAGAGAGAGAGAGAGAGAGAGAGAGAGAGAGAGAGAGAGAGAGAGAGAGAGAGAGGAAGGAGACCAAAGCAAGAGCAAGACGAAGACGAAGACCAAAGCGCACAACACCAGGTCGGTGGTGGAGGAGGAGAGGGAGACAGAATCAGAGACAGAGAGTCAGGTGCGCGTGCGAGAGGGCTTTGCAGAGGAAGAGGAGAAAGACTAGGCGTTGGGGAGCGGAGGACTGGGAGGAGGCCGGGATTTGAAATTCGAAATGGAGGGAAGCAGAGGCGAGAGCACGCATGCAAGCAAAAGCCACAGATCAGCAGCTCAGCTCCACTGAGACAGCTGCTCACCACCACTCGCAGTCTCAGAGCCACTGTTTACTCACCGCTAATTAATCACTCACACAAACAAATTAAATACTTCTCCAAGTCGGTGTGCTGCTGCTGCTGCTACTGGACAAATACTTTCAAGAACCAGCACTAGTAAAAATAAAATAAAAATGTATACTTTCAAGAAGCAACGCCAAAAACACGGGTGGAAAAACTTGGAAGCACAAGAAGGATCCTATGTAAAAATCTCCCGGGTAAAGACTAATTTCACATCGCGTTTGCATTGGATCCTCTTTTTACCATGGCAACTCTTTTTATTTTTTATCCCTTGTCTTCGTTCTTGGGCGATACTCTGATGGACATCTGTGACACATTCATTGGAGCTCTCTCACACTTAACACACTCTTTCTCTGAATGTGGGGTGTGTTCTTTTTATTTGGGTCCCAAGAAAAATTATTGGCATTGGGAAGAAAGAACAGGGAGCTGGCTTGCCTCCTTTTCTGGGTTCTTGCGAAAGGAGCGAGAGGGGGAGTGTGGGGTTGTTTAGAGTATTCCCTACTGTTTATCTAAAGTTGGTTATCTATATTTTTATTTGAATAATCATCTAAAATAGTTTTATCTTTTATATTTCTTTGTACTCCAGAAGATCATTTATATATGATATTCTCCATATCTCTTTGGAAGATAGAAAAAACATCAAATTATAGAGTTTCTCTCTCCTAATATAGATGACATCCAGAAACAGATGATAAGATAGATATTCCGCTAATGTTTAATTTTTACTCTTTATTCTCTATTTCTAGGATAGAGGGTGTGATGGATATGCTGTTAGGGATGCTCTTACTTCCCAAAATTTGTTAGGTTGGGTGTCCTATTAGATGTTTGATCAATATCGAAAGACTATTTTGAGTTTTGACGACTAACTAAAAACTAATTACATATGGTGTCAGGAAACCATAAAATGAATTTTTAAGCCTAATCAATTCGTCATTGGTACATGTGATTTACTGTATAGCAGTTATACTAATCATGAACTAATTAGGCTTAAAATGTTCACCTCGTAAATTCCTTCTAAATTGTATAATTAGTTATTTTTAACTATATTTAGTACTTTATGCATGCGGCGAAGATTTAATGTGATGGGTGAATGTGAAAACTTTTAGGAACTAAAAAGGAGCGTGTGATAGTGCAGGGAGGGAGGATTAGGAACAAGAAAAGCTGGAATGGCGGTTTTCGGTCAGTGGAGCAGACTACACTGCTCTTCCTCTGGTGACCTTTTCTGGGCTTTTTGGGTGCAAGATTACAATTGCACACAGTGGTTTTGTGTGCAGAGGAGCCATGGTCCTGGGGGGTCAAATGGTTTGTTTCACCTTCGCAGTTTGTTCTTGTGTGACCTGTGACTGAATGAGTGACCATGGATACGATGCGTGTGATTTTTTGGCCATCTGGGGCCTGGTTGATCGATACTGCCACACCGTGTGGGAACTGTGGATTGATGTAACATTGCTATCAAACTGTTTGCGTCTTTTCCATGATTTTTCACTATAGTACAAAATACTCCAAACGCATGGATTTTTTTCTTAAATGTACAATTTTTATTTTTTTATTTTTAAAAATAAAACATCTCAAGACTTATTTTCAAAACCTGCGGTGTAGTTGTATAATGTATTGCCATGCTAGTCTTGGCTGCCACGTCAGTCCCTCTGGAGTAGTGATAGCATTTCCTTAGGGAAAAAAATTGTTACGCCAACAAATTATAACATGGTATATTGTCACGTCAACTAGAAAGACAGCATCAAATGCTGCATTAGTTGGAAATAAGGAGTGGAACTAATCAGGTTATGAATTCATCAATAATATTCATATGTTTATTAAGCTGGATTACTTTTTTCTTCATTTTATTACGTAAGACATTCATCATCGATGGAAGAATCTACACAAAGTAAAAAATCTTATAATATGAAATGGATGTAGCAATAATATTACTTTCATTCTCCAATTATTGATGTTAACACCATTCATGTTTAATGTTTGATTGATTTTTTTAACAAAATATAGACACATAAAAAACATTTTGCTATTAAAACTACATCACTGTTCTGTTATAAACACAACCATACATCTTTCATTCATTATAATATGATAATTTAAAAGAAACTTTTGGTTAGAGTGAGACGACCATAGTCAACGGTGACCGCTATTCGAGAACATATGACTAAAATCTAACATACCATAAATTCCACACTCAAAAGTAACCATCATCATAAAACCATCAGAGAACCATACATAAACCCTGTTTTACTAGAGCTAGAGAGGAATATTCCAAAATAAATAATTTAAAAAACAAAGGAACACAAAATCGGACTTTGAGGGTCCTACACACTATCAAGCATCCTCCACAAAAACCTGGCTTGTGCAGGGCTAGAAAGCATGTACTTCCAACCAAATGCACAAAAAAAGTCTTCATTACAAGCCACTTGGCTCCCTTGGCTGCTAGCCTGATATCCTCCCCATCTGTTACACTTTCTTGGCATCATTTGGGCATCATGGGCCCATCAACTGCAAAGCTTATCTTAGTTTAATGCAGCTGTTTATTTGAACTGAGCTAAAAGATCTACACTGGCTAGCTCCTGCAAGATTGGTACTACAGTGAAGAGCCATATTAATGTGTACCAGCCAGATGCCTATGGCATATTTGCTACCTACATGCATGTGCAGATCATCAGTTCAAACCTGTTTAAAATGGTCATACCAGTTTGAAAAGAGAGAGAGAAGACCAAGTAATGGAGTCAGACATGAGTGAGTGACAAAGTGTTTGGTGCCTCAAAAAGAGTAAAGGGGCATTGATCCATCCATTCAAAGGAGAAGGGCATCATGCAAGAAAAGGTTAAAAGATAGGAATATGTTTCCTGCTATTTGCATGAAGTAAAGAGAATCTTGAGATTTGAACAATGGATCAGCTTTATCCCAAATTGGTGCACTCTGCCAAACAAATGCCAGAAAGATGGTTTAGGATTAGATAATCAGGGGCAGTAGGTAATTTAAAAGTTGAGCCTGTCTGCCCCTCCCTTACCCCTAGTACTATGTGTCAGTGTCAAGGGCCAGACTCTGAATGATTAACATTGGTTGTTTTTTCAAGGATAATGCTCATTAGGCTTTTTTTTTTTGGTTACAGATGATGACATGAATGCTAGTAGTAAACGCGAATGCGTTTCTCAACACATCTATCATAACATGGTAAACGGGTAGGGAAGGGTCATGAAAAATGTATGAACCTTGGGCGTGATTGTTTGGATTTTTGGGAGAAACAAACGATATATTTACAAGTAAAAAATAATCTGTAAACAAAAAATTGTATATACGAGTTTTTACTGATCTAAACATAAAGATTGAAAAATACTCTATAATAAAAAAAATCCTAAATTAACTTTAAATTTAAAGTTAAAAATTTACTTATAAGCAGCTTATAATAAGCAGGGGATGAAAAGATGAGGATGCTTAATAAGGCCGCGTATATGTATATGAGGTTTCGAAGCCATGACTACGTTGCCAGACAAACCCATATACTGCGAGGTTCAGTGTTCTTTGCGAAAAGAATTGTAGAAGCACTGGACAAGCCCATATATTGCAGTGGAATTCAGAACGACTGGGCCGGGCCCAGTGGCATTGCAGCAAATCATACCGGCGGCTGCTTCACCTCTCGACATGGCCGGCGCCGGCAGAGTGGAGGAGAAGACGACGAGGAGCCAAGCCGCCGAGCTCTGCTTCTTCTCGTGCAGGCGGCGTGCTCCACAAAGCATCATGCAGGTGCAATGCAGTGCGACGGCCGACGGCAGCAAATCGCCGGTGATCACCCACTTCCCTCTGCTGAAAGTCTTCATAGGACAGAAAGTTCTTCAGACTAGAGATGGCAACGGCATATAGCTATGATAACCAAAAGTTTCTGCACCAACTCCCATACATACACTTGTTTAGTTTGTAAAACGGATTTGCTAGTTTTCAGTTGCCTGAAAACTACTGAAATCTCAGTCAAATTTTCAGGCCGTTGATTGTCTTCAAGATTCGTGCTTAGGATATGGATGTGGAATTTGTGGGCTGGACCGGCCAGTGCATCTGCGTTGGTCCACTTCTGACCAAACCATCTCATTTTTTGTGTGTCAGTGATCTAAACTATGACAAAAAAGTGCTTAGACATGTGCTTTAAGAAGTGACCAGATTTCTTGACGGACAGAGTTTTTGTTTACTAATCGCTGTTTAACTTGTTTTTCATATTGTTCATATCATTGATTTTACATGGACTTAATGCTTAATTTTGTCTATTGTTTAATTACACGTGAATCACCTTTTAACTTACCAGATTATCACCCAGTGTTATTCTATTTTATAATGCAAGTTCATCTAGAGGTTATAAATTTTTACTCCATGCAAGCAACCTAATGAAAATGAATTAGTGGGTACAATTCATGCTGCAGTAGAAAAGCTTTATTCCATTTATATGAATTAATGCTTTTACTTTGTTATGTGCAATTGTTGGCTGACTAATCAAAACACATTGTAAGTTAACAAGTGCTATTAACTGTTTTTTCTATTCTACGGAAAACGGTAGCAAATTACAATACATGTGAATTTTTTCGGTTGCACAATACTTGTATAGAAATTGCACAAGTTAATAATGTGTAAGTTACAACAAATTTTGTTGTAAGTAGTAAAATAGCCTCAATATAGGCTTACTTGGCTCTATATTATCTGCGCACCTGAAGAATTTCCTGGTTTTAGATGGTTGTCAAAGTTCCCATGACAATAGGAGATAATGCTTTCTTGATTAAATTTTCATTGTAATTGTCCATGGATGCAGTCTTTCAATTCCTTTCTTAATTGTCTAATTGTTTGAGAAGATTTTAGTTGTCAAATCCTAAATGTTAACTAGTTGTGATGACTAAATACTAAGATGTTTGCATCATTCAGCAAATTAATCTGCAACTAGTTTCATTATTTATGTAAGATCAGTTATGGTTCACTCTAGCCTTTATCAGCCCATATGATTTTCCTAGTAGACATATATGATGGAGTTGAAAATTGGAAAATTTTAGACAATTATTAGAGGACAACAATGGCAGGTTGCTCAGATTTGTGCTTTCAAGTTCAAAATGCTGTTGCTTTTTAATTTGTTACGGTTCATATGCATGTGCAATTTTTAAATTAACCACTTGCAGTTATAGATGAGACCATATGTAAATTTTAGGTGTCTTTTTATAGAAAATTTGCAACTGTGCCATTATGATTTTGTAAAGTTGGAGATATGTCATTGGTATCTCACTAACATATGAGCCACATATGAGTCAATGACACAGGGCCAAAATGACATAGATATAATTTAGCAAAATTATAATGATAGTCTCTTAATTTTCCCTTTTTAACAGGAAAGTTCAAAACTTGTTCATTTCCAATTATTATTGGACAAACAATTGCAGATTGATCGGGTTGTGCTTTAAGGTCAAATTGCAGTTGATATCTCAATTTGTTACGGTTCATATGTATGTGCAATTTTTAAATTAACCACTTGCAATTATAGAAGGAGCCATATGTAACTTTTTGACAATTTAAACATGATGGATAGGTTGAATTTGTTATAACTGGATCGGCAGCTCATATGATTTTAGTCAAATTGCAGTTTTATTTCAATTTCTTATAGTTCAATATTTAAACAGAAGGAACCCATACATGATTCAGAAAGCCAAAAAAAATTACAAGGAAGACAGATCTGGCCAGTTATCACCTAACGAGCATGCACGTACGCCGTTCCTCTTTTGAATACACACCACTGATAGGAAATCCAACGGTGGGAGAAAAGGTGACTGAAATTTTTTGAAATCTCAGGCGGTTGAAGACTAGACGGTCCCTTTGTAAAAACCTTTCATAAAAACATCACATCGAATTTTTAGACACACATTTAAAGTATTAAACGTAGTCTAACTATAAAATAAATTTTAGATTCCATCTGGAAACCGCGGGACGAATCATTGAGTCTAATTAATCCGTCATTAGCACATGTTAGTTACTGTAGCACTTATGACTAATCACATCCTAATTAGGCTCAAAAGGTTCGTCTCAGATTTCTCCCATAACTATATAATTATTTTTAGTGTTTATGTATATTTAATACTTTATTTAGATTTCCAAATATTCGATAGGATTTTTTTGGGAAAAATTTTTTGGAACTAAACAGGGCCTATAGTCGCGGGTGCAAGATTTTCCTCGTGCCCATACCAGGTGAACGTGTACCCATACCAATAACACTTTACACTTACAACGCTTGTAATATTATACGAGGATTTAAGCATCAAAATCATGTTTAGTAAAAGGATTTTAGTATTAACGTTGAAAAGAAAGTAAACAAACCTACAACCACGATTCAAAATCAAAATATTAGGTAACAATTCCATAGAACTAGACTAGGCATGGCCATAGGCTCCCGTGTGGGGCTTCTTTTTCCACTCCATTCATCTCAAAATGTAAGCATTATTAGTATTTAAGTTTTGTACCAAAATATAATTATTTTTGCCATTAATTTTCATGATTCTAGTCATTCCAATGGTTACATGGGCAACCAAATGCTTAGAAAGAGAATTTAATAAATTCCAAATTTTAAAAATAACCACTGAAATAATTGAACTAGAATCTTTTAACATCTCATTTGTTTATGTTTAAAACCTACAAATATTTATATTTTAGAAATGGTGTAGTATCGGTTAGTGGGTTTGAGCATCTAAAGAACAAACTTATCCACTTACCCAATGGGTAAGATTTTTTATCGATTATTAAACACATCTATATAAGAATATACGGGGTGTTTAGTTGGTGAAACAAAAATTTTTGGATGTCACATTAGACGTTTGATCGGATATCAGAAGGGGTTTTTGGACATGAATGAAAAAACGAATTTCACGGTTGACCTGTAAACCGCGAGACAAATCTTTTGAGCCTAATTAATTCGTCATTAGCACATGTGGATTACTGTAGCAATGGATAATTACGTACTAATTAGGCTCAAAAGATTCTTCTCACGATTTCTCACGTAACCGTGTAATTAGTTTTTCATTTTATTTATATTTAATACTCTATTTAGATGTCCAAAGATTTGATGTGATATTTTTGAGCGAAAATTTTTTAGAACTAAACAACCCCTAAGAATTAAACCCATCTCTACCTGAGACTTCAGAGTCGAGAGATTTCTTTGATGAGGTCTGCTGGCTTTCTGCTCTGCATGTGGCCTGAAATGTGATGACGATGATTGCAGTTGCAGTTGTCAGTTTGACACCAACGCACGCAATGCATCCTTGTCCTTGCAATGGCCGACGATGGCTCCGTGAATGCAACAGTGCAAGTTCTGCCGTCTCAGAGAGAGTTTTTGGCTGTGCCGTGGTAGCGCCAAGAGGCTACTTTACTCGTAGGCTGCATTCATCTCTGTTGCTGCTCCATCGGGAGGTACCTCGCATTAACGGCATTTGGTTGTAGTTTGGTAGGAGCGATTACCATAAGTGATGTAATTAAGTGGTAAAAATTGTCACCTCACGTTTATGTTTATATAGAGGAGAGATGAAATAAGAAGAAAGAAAAACAAACTACATGTTTACACCCAGCTATACAAGCTTCAAGATATCACATGTGCATGATTTATGGACCATACATTGATAATATATTATATGTTTGTGTCTAACTATTATTTTCTATGTTAATTCTTAATGATATGAAAAAATTTTAGAGCTAGTAGTTAACTATTCTGTTGACCTTAACTTGCTCGTAGAATAGAGAACACTAAAGAGGTGTCTGATCCACCGAATCTCCTACTTTCACCTAAGAATAGCAGATGAAACAGTAAAGATATCAGTTTTTCTGTTGCACTGCTTCATCCATAGTATGTTGTAGTAGTACTCCCGTAGGCAACAGGGTAGCATTATAACAAGTGCAGTGTAGTTACTTGATCTCTGGGAGTAGATGCGTCAGGCCTTCAGCATCAGGGTAACAAGTGCAGTGTAATTCTCAGTGGTCTCTGGTCACCACTAGGAAGCAGAAAGGCCTCTTTCATCGATCATCAGAGCTGAAAGCCAAGAGATTTACCAGCAAACCACTGGAAATACTAACCACAACTCAAAATTCAAGCACCTTTTGTATTACACCTCAAGTCCAAGCACTAGTGAAACTTGTGCTTTTCACAACCTACTGGCAATACCTGTAAGAACTACTACTGTACAAGCAAAAGTGAGCAAAACTATCTAGATGACCATTGACAATATCTAGTGATAGTAGACTGTCCATAAAATATTTTGGACATTTAACAGCAGACAAACACCAGGTGAGCAGCCCCAGAAGGACAATCAGCTATCATATGGCAAAGAATGTGACCAAAGGTGTTCATCTCCTAGGTCGAATGGCCCCAATTGATGTCGATGACGAGGACGAAGAAAGCGCTGACCTGTCATACGCCTCCTTGTCCTCATGGAATGCCTTCCGAAGCACATCCTGCAGGTCATTAAATCTCCTCTTCTTCTCTGCGGATGTATCCCTTCCGAGGGAAACTGGATCAGTTTCATCATCCATGATTTTGTCGAGCACATTTGAACATCGTGGGAAGAAGCGTTTCCCAAGCTCCACTGGTACAAACATTCACCTTGCAATTAGTCTATATCCAATTAAGAAAATGCAATGATTTTACAGCTTATGTGATGTGCCATATGATTGAGGAACCTCAACCAGATATCCCTATTAATGCCTAGATATATTATGTGCTCTTTATCTAAAAAAAAGGGGTTGACTCCGGTGCATTTTACTAGTAGTAGAATTTAATCCACACCGTCGATCTATTTTTATCGGACGACTGTGATTAAATTATACTACCAACAATATTAGGTGTAGTAGAAATTTGAAGGAACGATATCGTCCTTTTTGTTGTGATCTTCATTATAAAAAAAACAAAATTACAAAATACTACTAATCAGTTACTACCAGTAATTAGTAATTAACAAAATACAAAAATAACCTTTTTAATCAATAGCTGAGATTAGTTCTACTGATAGTATAATACTACCAGTGAAATGCACCGGAGAATTGCCCCTACAAAAAATATTCAACCCCAAAAGTCTATAGCCAACACATGCACCCCCAAGAAAGATTAACAGGGTTATCTATTCAAAACCAGATTAAATTATAAATGATCGCATTGAAGTGTACATATCTAAGTCGATTATTGAATCTTCAGTCAGTATGAAACATCATTTTCAAAGAGCAAAAAAGTGTGGAACATTGCAGAAGAGTTCAACCGTAAAAATCAGTGAAAAGGAAAACATCTGCAGTTTTAGCCTCCACAAGAAAATATATGCTACACAAATTTATATAGCGGATAAAAGCAGTTGGAATAAATATGGGTGCTCTGTATCACCTGTTTTGGAGAGTGCTGTCATCCGAGCTAAGTGTTCTTCTTTCATTATGAAAGGGGATTCATTTAGATCAACAGCTGTCCGTTTTCTCTCAGGAAGAGGATTTTCACCAGAACTAAGGTTAAATTCCAAAGTTCCATCCACTTGAGCAATATCCATTGCTACTCTTGCCTCCATTGGAAACATTATCCTAGCCAAAGCAACTGCATAGTACAAAAATTATAAACATATAACTCCAAAAGAAAAAGGGAAAGTTTAAAAAATTGCACTGGGAACTCTTGACACAGTACTCTGCATGCAACAGACACCGACACATAATCCATTTTTTCCGCCAAGACCATAAGTAATTAACTCTAAAGAAATCAGCACTACGAACCATTCTGATATATGCAAAGGTTACCTCGGTTTTCAAGATACAAGAGCCTTACACGCAGACTGTCACCTGCCATTGCAAGAGAAACTGATGCTTCTCCGACTTGTGGGTCCCTTCTTTCAGCTTGCTCCAGTATCTCAATACATAGCCTATCTTTTGGAGAAGGTTTTCCTTCTTCGGTAACCCCGAAGTAATCCCCGTGTTTTGTCAGTCTTTTTGAGATTTGAACTGCCTTTCTTCCATCAAATGTAAGATCTGCTGACCGAGCCCCCTTGGTTAAAAGGGAGACAATGATTTTAGGTTCTCTTCGCCTGGCAGCAATGTGAAGAACAGTATAACCTCTTGGGTTTCTATGATTAACATCTGCAAGTGCAAGATCCAAAAGCTCCGTTGTAATTTTGGAGTCACAATGTTCGACGGCGTAGTGCAGAGCAAATGCATCATCAAGATTAGTCTGTCCTTCTGTGAGCAGCAATCTGACTAGCTCTACATCATCAGAATCAAGGGCTCTGTGTATCCTCCTTACATGTTTGTTAGGAAATCCCTTGTCTTCAGGTGAAATTAATCCAAGGCTTATGCGTGCATCAATAATTTGCTTGATAACATCTGGAGTCAATGATTTCTCAAGAGTAATCATGTCAAGGTTTGATCGGACTACCATATCAAGGCATCTCTCAAGCAGTTTCGGGCAAGATTTGTTGCATAAGTTTGCAACAGATAAGATCAATAGAAGGTTATCCACTTCAACCTTATCAAGGACATCAAGGAGACGCCGCTGCATGAACAAGAACAATATGATGGCTTGGTTCTGGCTTCTTAAAATGGTATAAGACAGTAAGACCAATAACCAACTAACACCACATGTATAGGGCTAACTAGCAATGAACAATGAATTTAAGTATGGAACAACCTTATCTGAAGAACAGTACCACCTTCTAAAGCAACAGTCAACAAAAACAAGTGGCATCAAGGCCCATTTTTATTAGAATAGGAAATCTCCTGATTTTTATTCTTTTTACAGAAGAAAACAATACAAGCCAAGCACTAACATAATACTTGAAATAGCAAGTCCAATGCAGAGTAACGTTAACACAACAGCTTTACAAATAGCAATTCAAGTCAGAGGGACATCTGTTGGACCAATAGAAACCAACACCAGCAAATACAATTACGTTTGATTCATGTCACACTATCTCTGATGCATATATTTTAAGATAGGATTATCGTAGTGTAGCCGCTATAACTCCTAGAAACAATTTCCAAAGCCTAAACAGAATGAGAAGCTAACTGGTATACAAACGTTAGTGACCTTAAGCGTTTAAATTGAATTTTAGTTTTGTGTTTTTGGAAAAAAGACATCATGGTTGGATTGTAGAGGTTGTCATTCTTTTCCACACAATATAGCAAAGGCAAGTTTTACCATAAGATACAAACATAACGTAATTCCTCATCTGCAAATTTGTTTGATTGTTCCACCATTTTTTTTTCTATGTTAGAGGGATCATTGGGGTTCTAGCACTACATACAAAAACCAAAAGATAGCATGCATTACTTTTTGTTGTTCATTTGTTGTCACTTCAAATATGTGTGTGACATTTCAATGTAGAAATGCTGAGACACAGTTAATTTTAAGTGGAAAGCACATGATTTTGTTCCCTGTGACATGAATATCACTGTCATAGTAATGCAGTATTGACAAATTTGGAAAGATGGGAGTGCTTCTCTGTCCCTATCATGGTACAGTTGGGCGAAACATCAGTACTGAATCAGCCTAGAATAGGATGGTGCACAGCCCAATCATCTTTATCTGAAGGTACTTCACTAAGAAACAGCGCTTTTGTTGGGGAAAAAAGAGATAAACCATCTTTACTATATCAGCACCATTCCTGTTGGGAGTTGAACGCAGTTATCTTTCTTTTTCGCCTCAAAACCGTCCAACAAGAATCGGATAAACAACAATGAGAACGACAAACACCCCCCGAGATCAGTAAGCATCAAGAAGCCAGATAAGCATATATTGCCAGGCAGCTTGATTCAGACAGTAGGAAAGACTGATTACTACGATTTGATCAACATGACCGATGTAACAGTGCATAGTCTGAGTTGATTAATTACTTGTGGTGCACAAATACATTAGCCTTTTTTAGAGCAATCTCCAATTGAAACAGGGAACGCATCCACACGTTCATACAGCAGTTAGCTTTTGTTCTCTCTGCAATGTGTACAGTACCCAGCACACGTGAATGCCCCCAAATCGCAAACAGTTCAACCTAACATAATACTATGCATCGCCAACCTCACCAAGCAGTTAAATCACAATGTAATTAGAGAAGGTCTCTAATTGCATTAATCCAAATTGCAATGATTAACCTGATTAATCCAGCCCAGAAATAATAAGTGAAGCTCATTTTGCCGCCTAAAGCAAAGCTGCACGCGCGCAACTAAAAAAAAAAAACTTTAAACCGGGGAAATGAACTGAGCATCGCGAATGGAAGGGAAAGGAGCGGCTTGATGGCCGCGGGAGTAGGAGGGAGGGAGGGGGAGAGGTGGTCTGACCTGGAAGAGGTTGGTGAGCTCGGCGACCTGGAAGGTGGAGGCGGCGAAGAGGACCTGTGCCATGAACGCGACGGCGGGGTGGCACCCGACGTGGGCGCACTCCTCGTCGACGCAGAGGCACGCCGCCTTGGGCAGGTCGCCGACGCGGCCGCTGTACAGGTACTCGAGCACCAGCAGCAGCGCCTCGTACCCGACCTCCACCCCGTCCTCGCCGCCGAGTATCTCCCGCAGCTCCAGCCTGTCGCCGCCGCCGCCCTCCGCCGCCGCCTCCGCGGCGCGGCGCGCGAAGACGCCGCGCAGGAAGGGGCTCCGCGCGGCGAGCACGCACCGGTGCACCCGCACTTCCCCGCCCCCGGGCGCGCCCGGGACGGCGATCCGCGCGTCTGCCAGGAACCCGAACTCCCCCGGCGAGCGGAACGCCGCCGCGAGGTTGTCGGAGAGGCGCCGCAGCGCCTCCACGTCCGCGTCCGCCGCCGCCTCGACCCCGCCTCCCACGGAGGCGCTGTCCGAGTCCGACAACGCGTTGGTGACGTGGCTGGTCGGCGGCTCCATTGTTGCACCGGTGACCGACCAACCACGCGCGGCGGAGACGCTCGCCTCGCCTCCCCTGCCCAGCTGCTGGGAAGGCGCGAGGAAGTCGAAGCGGGCGAGCGCAGCGAAAGCGATGGATACAATAGTAAACGAGGAGAGTGGCACACTTTTCCAAACAAACACCTTGAAATTTACTGATTTTACAGTTCACTCCTCCGTTGACCAGACTAAATTGACAGCTGTCACCCTCCGCTCAAATTAGCACTACGTTGATTTTAAAATGCAGAGATTTATTTTTTTCTATATTATTAGGATTAAAGTAAATAATATTTGTGATTAGTTGAGATTTGTAGATAGACAAAGAAATTAAATGATAAAATTGTTTGGTTGGATCAGAGCAGAAGATAGGTGAAGAAATAGTTGTCTTTTTTGAGGTACATTAGATCCTAATACTAGCTATATTTCGAGACGAATATAAATACTCTTTTAGTTTAGATCATTTAGTAGTAGTGTTTAATATTATGGTTTACTTATCTTGAAAAAAAAAGTCTAGCCATGTACACCCTTTTGATTTTTATAATTTAACTTTGATTTTTGTATTTTGATCATTTATTTTTTCAAAAAGTTTATGTAAAAACTAAACTTATAGGTCATGCATAAAATATTTTAAGTAAAAATAATCACATCAAAATAATTAATAATTATGTAAATAATACGAACGGTAAAAGCAGATTCAAAAGTCAACAATATTAAATAAAAATAATGGGAGTACTTCGTAACTATAAGTGAGCAATAAATAAAAATACAGCGGGCGGCTAGATTGAAAAAAAATAGCTCTCCAAAATTCTCATATGCAGATTTTTAAACCTAAAGTTTCTTATATTTCTAAACAAAAAAGCAGGTGCAATTGAAGGATGAAGCAAAGGAGTTGTCTTGTCACAATGTCACCACTCATCACATGCAGGAGAGCTCACCCTGTATTTTCAAGGAAGTACAAGGGCTACACCTGAAAAAGAACCTACCCATGTATTAAAGAAAGTGTGAAACAAAGATTGATAAATAGTGGAGATCACAGCTACCCGTTGGATGTGAAGAAAGATTAATGAGTTCCTTTTTTTCCCCCTGTGCATGTACCCATAATTTAGGTGGTGTTTAGATTAAGAAAATTTTTAGGAGAAGTGTCACGTCAAATGTTTGATCGGATATCGAAAGGGTTTTTGAACACGAATGAAAAAGCGAATTTCACGCCTAGCCTAGAAACCGCGAGACGAATCTTTTGAGCCTAATTAATCCGTCATTAGCATATGTTGGTTACTGTAGCACTTATGCCTAATCATAGACTAATTAGGCTCAAAAGATTCGTCTCAAGATTTCTTACATAACTGTGCAATTAGTTTTTTGGTTCATCTATGTTTAATGCTTTATTTAGGTGTCTAAAAATTTGATGTGATGTTTTTGGAAAAAAAAATTAGGAACTAAATAAGGCCTTATTGTGTTTTGGCATGGACTCTGCCAATTGGATCCACTTGTCAATTGTCATGCTACAAACTTTGCATGGAGTTGGAAGGTAGTGGCATGTGTGAGCCCCAGTCCATAGGTAAACCATACTAAAACTTAGCTAAGTTACACTAATTAAATCCATATAATGCAATGTCCCCTATGTGTTTTACTCGAAACAAGGCAATCTGCTTGCACCTACGAGATACTGGACCCGGACTGTTTGGCCCCTTGTTTTGATGAACACTAATTATTTTAGTCCCAAGAGCTTTGTGCTACTAGCTCCAGCCTTCAGGCATTGGCTGGATGCATGTATAATTATAAAGATATAAATGCTAGTAGCTTCCTTTGAGGCGACATCTATGGTAGTAGAAGCAGATAGATCTTCAAACAGTAATCCATGAGAAGCTTGATGGGACAGTTCGGGGGACTATTAGATACTCATAGGGGTGTAAGTGGGCTCGCCCACAAACCCGCTTATAGACCAATTAAGTGGGTATCTGGTGGGTTACCCGTTTAATTGACCTATAAGCGGGTTAGCGGGCTAGCCCACTTACACCCTTAGATACTCCCTCGCTTTGCTTTTAGAGCAAGTCTACTAGCTCTAATTTATCTATAGTTAATCTAATAGTCAATTCATACAATAGCTAGCTACAAAACATATACTACCATGTCTCACATGTCATACACACATTGTGTCTTGAAGTGCGTACTACAGCTGGCTACAAATTTGTAGCTCACTTCCCTTCTCACTTCTCTCTTCCCTCTTTAAAATATGTATACAACCAGCTTATATTTTGCTATTGTACCTGCTCTTACGTGACAATTTTGATTTTCATTATTTTAATTTTGACCACAAATAGTTCGAAAATGGGCATGATACAGTGGGTGAAAAGTTTTAGGGTTATGTTTACCTTCAACAAACTTTACCCTTTTAAGTATTTTTGTAGTTCTTTTTTGCAAAAAAAAAAAAGAGTGATCAAAACATATACTCTCTAGAAATAACCTTATTTTTAACTCATCCACTGCATAACATTAAAAAAAATTAGAATATCTTTCACTTTATCAAATCCCAATGTAATTTTTATATATTATCTAGTTATAGTGCATTTGTTTTATACTTTTACAAACTCCGATATAGCAATTGCTAAAGATTAATTTGTTTTGAGACAAAAGAATGGGTGATCTTTTTTTTTTAAATGAAGGTAGCATGAATATTTAAATATTTGTAAACGGAGGTAGAACAACTGTACTATATGTTGGTCCACTGCGAGGTAAGATAGCGCTATACATGGGTTGTTTAGATTGGGCTAAACTTTTTAGCCTCATGTCACATCGGATGTTTGGACACTAATTTGAAGTATTAAACATAGATTAATAAAAAAAAATAGTTTCATAAATGAGAGCTAATCTGCGAGACGAATTTTTTAAGTCTAATTAATTCATAATTAGCAAATGTTTATTGTAGCATCACATAGGTGAATCATGGATTAATTAGGTTCAATAGATTCGTCTCGCGAATTAGTTCAAGGTTATATAATGTGTTTTGTAATTAGTCTATATTTAATATTTTAAATTAGTGTCTAAACATTCGATGTGACGGATGACTAAAAATAAGTCCATGTTTTCCGAACACCATCGTAGTTTAATCGGTTTTCAGCAATATAGCTAAGCATGGACCACGGTATCTTGCTGGCAAGTACTTAAATTGCCCTGTGAGTTCCATCCGGTCCATGAGATGATCTTAGTAGGACACACGTGGGTAGAGATAGTTTGGGGGTCATCGTTTACCTTTTCTCTGAAAAAAAAACGATACGAACAAAAAATAATTTATAAACAAAATTTTTACATATGTGTTCTTAGTCACCTAAAGTCGAGACTGAAAAATAAACAATGATAAAAAAATATTAAATCAACTCTAAAATTTAAGGTTAAAAATTTATATATTGACTTATAAACACAAACAAAATAAAAATAAATGGGACTGCTAGGTACCAAATAACATAACATGAGTCGCAATAATGTTGATTAAATATTACGAGTTGCGAGATACTGTTACCGGGACTTTTTGTTGGGATCAAAATACGTAAAAAAGACTGACTTGCCCTCTCCTAGTTTACAATATAGCGTTTAGACACCAAAACCACTCCCCCAACTGTTAGATGCAGTGCTCACCTTACCTCTTGTCCAGCCAAAACAGCCATGGAAACATAGTGTTGGCCTGTTGGGTATTAGATTGTTTGTGCCTTGGAAAGATGGATATAGCATGTAAATAATGCGTGGAAGATATCGTTTAGCAATTCTTAATCACCTTGTGGAATGTATGACAGTGAAAATACAAGATGAACTGCATCCCCACAAAGCAAGTAGGAAAGCAAGAGAAACTATCAGCTCTATCTTTTTTTTTTGCTTATTATAAGCATAAGCAAAACGGTTCATTAATGATTGAAAAATATTTTATGAATAAAATTTTTATATACGTGTTCTTAACGATCTAAAAGAAAAAGGGTGAAAAATAAATTATGATGAGAAAACTCCAAAATCACCTCGAAATTTAAGATTTAAATTTAAATTTGACATATAAGTATAAGTATAAGTGAAAAAATGAGGCAGACAATCCATTAGTGGGAGAATTTGACCTACAACGAGGAGGAGGAGTCATATCTATAAAAAAGAATATACCTTCAAGATGCTCGAGTATTAGTAATCAAATACAAAAGTCACCTCATAATGACCCAAGACATCAAATATGCTCCCATTATACCTATGTGATCCCTTACTCTTTTATAGGGTATCCTTGTAACTTCCTCCACATGTATTCCCAAGCTTATAGAAGTCCAATATCTATCATGTACAAAATTCATTACATCATAAGGAATTTTACCGTGGTTCTTAGACATGGCTTACTCGAATCCATATTGAATAAGAATACCCAAGGGGGAAATTGTCTCTCCGCCATCTACTCTCCCTCTTATTCGTGACGTAAGGTCACAACACCAACGATTTCATGAATAACTGTGCATATTATATTATTAGCAGATAAATTCTAAATATTTTTATTGTCAAATATAAAATTTGCGCTAGTTTTTTTAAAAAATGATTAAATTGTCACGCAGTTTTCTAAATGTGGTGTGGCTCGACATGGCCGACTATCTCAATAACCAAGCGGTTATAGTGAATATTATAAACCTTACTCATTATTTTTGTAAGACTATCTTATCTCACAATTATGCAGCCTCCACCACTTCTACTGGACGTTTCATCCCAAGACTTGTGTGCCCCAACATTTGTTTCCTCCTATTAAGGCCGTTTTTGGTATGGGGATATAAGTTAACTTATCCCTGGCATGGAAATCGTAGTAATAGATTAGTACATGATTAATTAATTATTAATTATTAAAAAATATAATATAGATTAATATAATTTTTTTAAAAACAACTTTCCTATAACAAATTTTTTGTAAAAAATATATCGTTTAACAGTTCGAGAAGCGTGCGTGTGAAAAACGAGGGAGATAAGTTAACTAAGAGGGCTACCGAACGCGGCCTAAGTTGTAGTTTTATTATATATTTTAAAAAAGGGGTTCACAAATACAATGGACCTCTTAGAAAAGCATTGAGGAGCTTATGGTGGATGTCTACGGTTCATTTCTACTAGTCTTCCGCTATGGCTATATAAAGATTTCTATTACTGCCAAATTTATCAATTTTTAGTGACTCAACCGCACGTGCACTTAAGTTAGAGTATCATGGTTGCGTCCTTTACTAATGATTTCTTTAGATTTTTCTCATCTCCTGCACACACGTTTCCTAAAGTACTAAACGATATATATTTTTTTAAAAAATCTATACATAAGTTCATCATCTTGTCTTTCTACAATAGATTTTTAATTTTATAATAGTTAATTTTATTATTTACACTATTATAATTTTTTTTATCTTTCATACCACGCCCTCTCCGGCACGTCCGACCGTAGCTTGACCGGCGGCTAGCTCTCGTTGAAGCTGAAGCTTGAGCTTGCCCAGCCAACGGTCACTCCCCGCTGCTATCCGGCGGGCACCTTGAAAGTATCCGGTGGATATTGTTCACTGTACTGTACTACTCCTGATTTGGAGGGCTGATGATTATTAATATAAGAACTAGCAAAAAAATGTTAAATCAAAGGTAATTAATATTCACAGCCAGCTTATCGCTGTTATGTTTTTCCTAAAAATATTCATTTGTTTTGATTTAGAGGTTGATTTTGAGATTTTGCGCGTTCTAGAAAAAAAATTTTGAGATTGCTCTTAACTCGTCACTTTCTTTATTCACCCTTATTTTTATAACTTCTAAAGACGCAACTAGACACCCTATGTTACGTTATTTCTCAATATTACAGTCATGGTTAATAAAAATCCACGCAACTTCGCTACACTGTTAGTGTTTTCCCTCGTTGGTTACCATGTGGTTACCGTGGCAGCAAGAAGATTGCAGATAGGATGTGGTAATGGTAAAGACCCGGTAAGCCCATCAAGGGCAAAGAAATTTTAAGTGTCAAGTGCAAAGAAATTTTAAATGAAATCTTATTTTTTGGTAACTAATATTGTTCACGATAATTGCATGGTTATTACTATTACTGCTGCCCAGAAAAGAAACTTACCACATCGGGTACCATGTGAGTCCTATTTTCGCTTATTAAATAAAAAAATCCGAACAATGTATTTGCAAAATAAAATAATTTATTAATGAAATTTTTATATATATGTTCTTAGCGATTAAAAGCCAAAGCTGAAAAATAGACTATGATAAAAAAAAACCCTAAAATCAAATCCAAATTTAAGGTTTAAAATTTAAATTTGACTTACAAGCATAAACAAAGCGAAAAGATGGATGGATGTGCATGACTCCTCATCTAAAGTTTGCCCGTAGTTCAAACTCTACCTTATTAAATATTTAAATTAGTAGTGTGAGTTTAGTGTACATCTCCTTTTAGCAACGAGGCTGCATGTATCGTATCCGTTTGCTTCCACTCCCTGTATTCATCCCTCTCCGCTTCCTGTAACATCCCAGCCCAAGGCTTAATAGGATTTGATAAATACTGATACTCATACCAACAAGTTGCAACTTCTTTTCCGGAAGCTTATCTCAAGAGAACTCTAAGGTTAAGTGTGCTTGGCCTGGAGCAATCTTGGAATGGGTGACCGACCGGGAAGTCATTTCTCGGGTGCGCATGAGTGAGGACAAAGTGCGCAGAAGCGCATGAGTGAGGACAAAGTGCGCAGAAAAGACATGGGTGTTGGTTGTGTGAAGGAAGTCTTGATGTCCTAGAGCACAGGTCCGACCTAGGGGGGTTCCTAGGGTTGGGGTGTGACACTTCCCCACCCCTGCGACCATCTCTTCTAAGTAGAAACACTTTCGGACCTCTTTAACTTCGTAACCCGCACTTTTTTATAGGAAAAAAAATCAGTTCCTAACAAATCTCATGAAAATCACACAATCAAAATAGGCCATAACACTCCAGAGTATCCAAATTATCTATAAGGGGTGATTGTTTGTGAAAAAAAAAATGATATATTTACAAATAAAAAAATATAAATAACTTTTATATGTGTATTCTTGGTGATCTTAAAGTCAAAACTAGAAAATAAACTTACAAAAAATCTCTTAAAATCAACTCAAAATTTAAGATAAAAATTTAAATTTTGGCTCATAAGCATAGTCAGAAGCGAAAAGATTGGACGAGTTTGATAATATAAGCTTCTATGTTTCAAAAGAACGAGGAGTAACTCCAATTATAATTTAATTAGGGTAGTACCGTGTTGACCAAGCCTTAATGCGCTGATTCGTGGATAAGGCCAATCATTTTGCAGCAATAAAAGCACGTACAATAGCAGACTATAAACCAGCAATAAGCATATTTTAAAGAGATAATAGGAAAGAGAATATAAATAGACTACTAATTTGTAGCCAGCTGCAGCACAGGCTCCACGATACAGTGTGTATGACATGTGAGACTATATATTAATGTTTTATAGATAACTATTATATAAATTGACTATTAAATTAACTATAAATAAATTGGAGCTCGTAGTTGACTATCCTATTGAACTTGCTCTAATCTGTGGCTGAAACTCCTGAGCCACAGCAACTCAAAGAGAGAACCAGGTTCCATTTAAGAGGAATGATAAAAGTTAAAACAGAACGGCATAAATGGTCGTCTAGTCAAAGTCAAAGTCAACAAAAAGAGCTAGGTCAAAGTATGTTATTTTGTTTTTGTTTTCACAGCTGGATAGTGAGTGGTGGCTCGAGCCAAGCATGGCCCGGTTAATGGGCCCCAATGCCCCATGCGTATGCTACGGATCACCCTTTTGTCCTAATCTGGCCGACTCTAATTGGATTGTTATTAATGTTTGGCTTTTCCAAATCGAAAGGAACATCACACGTTTTATATTAATACATTAATAAACAAGAGTCGTATCTAAACTAATTATTGATGAACACATCAGTGTGAGATACACTTGCTAGCTAGTGAGATACGTTACTCGCTTTTTATGTGTACGTTTCCCGAACTACTAAACGGTGTATTTTTTACAAAAAAAATATTCTAAAGTTGCTTAAAAATCATATTAATCTATTTTTAATAATTTATAATTATTTAATCATGTACTATTTTACTATTATATTTTTCACGCTGGATAACTAGCCTCTCTCTTACCCATGCCCAACGTGGCCTTAGTATAATAATTTACATGAATAGACTTTAAATACTAATAAATACAGTTTTACCACCCAAGAGGTAAGAGCAATAGCAGTCATTGGATCTATGCATACCGGACGGTGCAAAAAAGATTGGGTGCACCTTAAAAAATTCCAATATGTAAACATTAAAATGTTTAAATAATAGATAATTATATTTTTAGAATAAAAACAGTACGTACCATAGAGATAAACAACACGTTTCCCTGGTAAAATAAATAAATAAAAAATACAAGTACGACAACTAACCACGATTTGCTATCTCATCTGTCCCCTCATTCCCATTTTCCAATCAACATAAAACGAAAATCAAACTCCAAGAAATATAAATCGTTTTATACGCATTTTACACGTGCTTGACACAAGTTTTTACTGTACTGAAAAAAAAAACCCGCAACGCAGCGCTATCCCTATTTGCAAAGAAGTGGAAATCGAGCCCAAAAGATGACAGAATTACACTGCTCAATAGTTCCATGGGCTCGACCTGCAGAATTGGCCCAATAACTTTCAGCCCATATATATCTGCTGAATTCATGGCCCAAACAATTTTATAACCTGACAGCTATGGCCCGTTTTATAACCTGTCAGCTCACAAGGCTCATTTCCACTTGGGACAATCTGTCAGCTATGTCCCGTTTGAAATATCTGAATATTTTAGTTTTTTATTATCTTATTTACGTGATAGCTATTTAAAGGTACAAATGAATAAACTAACTATCTGAAGGTTAAATAATTTCTCTAAAATAAGTAGATGAGGAACTTTTATACAGAAAATTTCTACACAAACACACATTTAAGCATTTGGGAAATGTGTGCCCGTAAAAAAATACAATATGGAGAAAAAGAACAGGGCCTAAAAGTGATTTTTTTAAAAGATCAAAGAGTGAATTATTTTTTTTAAAACTTACTACGGAGTAGTGAGTAGATGTTAATCCCTGGTGTGGTTTTGCTGACAGGGATCCAGCTAATGAAGCGGCTTTGCCACGTCCGCATCCATGCAAGTTGACGACTGCACGCCGTGCATTTTTTTTAGTACCTTTGCATATATCGTGTAGTACATTTTTGTAGTACAACCCCCGTATGTTAAAAGTCCCATCTGGCTCATTTTTCTAAAATATGAAAATGCCTTTGCCTTTAATAATTTGTACACATATATGTTTGGTAATGTTAATGTCCATTTTGTGTTAGCTTACCTTAGGAAGGTCGTGCTCATTTTTCCATCCTAAAATTATTTGGAGTTAATGTGGGAGATTTACTACAATGAGTCCATTAGATTTTGTATGAAAATCATTTGAAATCTTTTATTTTAAAGATTACTACTACTTGCCTTTAAAAATAATAAGCGGGACAGATCCGGTGTGGAGATTGTGAAGGCTCAACCCCCCATACGTCGGATCCTCGTAAAAAATAGGGAAAGATGAGGATTTCTATACGTGTATCTCAATCATCCTAATAGTTATGGACGGATGTAGTACAACCTTTTGCTTTCAAGATTTTCTTGTTTGACGGTCTTACCATAGCAAAATCTGGCCCATGAGATGGATGCATCGATCACAAGGGCACAGTGTAATACTAAAAAGACCATGACAAGAATTTGACAGTCTTTGGAAGCTTTCTCCATGACTATGCTTTCTGGGCAGAGCCAGAAAAAAATATAATTGGTGTAAAAAATAGTGACTTTTATACTCATATTACCATTAAAAGGAAGTACTAACAAAATATCAATTAATAGATTTATAATGATACACCGAAATATATATCATGTTAGAATTTAAGTGAACACACATTATTAAATTTTAAATGAACTAAATGAATCCTTGAGGTCTAATTAACTTAGTACACAGGGTAAGAGTCTCTGAGGTTTATTCACCGAATCCAAAATTTAATCCATGTAATTGTTGATCCATTACAATTACAAGAATATCATATAATTTTTCAGAAATAAAAACACATAATTATTGGAGAAAAATTTGCAAGTTTGGAGGACCACATGCATCTCCTTTAACTTAAGTCAGAGGATGTGGGTGACTGACCGTGGACCCTGTCGTCTATGAGCCCACATGTTAGTTAGAGGAACCGGTTCCATGTGACCGCTGCCGGTTTCCGCTGCCCTCGGTCACTAGACTCAGTTATTACTGCAGTGCAAGGCAAATTAAGGCCCTGAAGAATGGCAATCAATTAAAAGTTTCTGCGTGCCCAAACGTACGTACCTGTACGGTTGATTCTGTCTCGTACAGTAATATATTGTGTAGTACGAGTCAGACCGATGATCTTAAAAATTTCTTTGATCGATGTTGTACGTTGATGCTAAACCTAGCCCCTAAATATTCCTGTCTATATAC
Source organism: Oryza brachyantha (assembly GCF_000231095.2). Lineage (NCBI taxonomy): Eukaryota > Viridiplantae > Streptophyta > Magnoliopsida > Poales > Poaceae > Oryza > Oryza brachyantha. The sequence goes on from NC_023163.2 coordinate 3,779,812, forward strand.
AAGTCATGTACTTCCTCCGGGTAAATTTTTTTTTTATCTAACGCAGATAACTTTTAAATTAATACTTAATCATTCGTCTTATTTAATGTTTTACGTAAAAATATAAAATTATAAATCATGCTCAAAGTACATTTAGTTTTCAAAAATCACAACATAATGATTAATAATTATCTAACTTTTTAAATAAGATAAATAATTAAAAAATCCAAAAGTTAACCATGTCAAATAACAAAACAGGAGGGAGTACTTCGATATTATATTCCTATTTTTCATACTCATTTTTGTATAGTAGAAATTAAATCCTAATTTTGTGCCTATGACCGACGTCAAGTTGTTGAAATTAACCGGAGACTTTTTATCCTATGCTTACGATATTTGCGGCCTCTAATTAATTAATTTCTTCTGTCCATATAAATATATGTGTGTTTATCGGAAGTTTGAAACGGACGAATTTTGTGAAAATTGAATTACAATACGATACTTATATCATAGCTAGCTATTTTAAATACTGATATAAGTATTGAAAGATTATTTAATTTTTGTGGTAGCTAATTTATGATATAAATATTGAAATTAACTACTGTAAAATTTATATAAATATTCTAAATTTTGCAGTAGTTAATTTCAATATTTATATCATAAAATAGCTATTACAAAAATTAAATAATCTTTCAACTTCCTCCGACACAATAACACAGCCTTGGCCCCATTCAATAGATGGTGTGGTGATGGTGGCGAAAGCTTGAGATTATGTGCATGGTGACGAAAGCCGATTAGCCTCTAGAAACGCAATAATTGGACAATGTACTGTGCATGAATTATTAGCCCAAGTACATGGTTGGTGCCATTTCTAGTCGAGATACATTGACCTATCTATGCTAGCGAGATGCATTGGTCTTGTGGCAAAGGAAATGATTAAGAAGAAATAAATAATCACACACATAAAGTTGGTCTTGACCTCCAAAACGAGCTTTCCAAATCACTAATATATCTTGTTACTGCTCTAGTACGCACGTAGTGATATACTTCTTCCGATTTTTTATTTGACACCGTTGATTTTTTATACACGTTTAATCATTCGTCTTATTTAAAAAAATTTATATAATTATTGTCTATTTCGTTATGATTTAATTTATTACTAAAATAACTTTATGTATGATCTATAATTTTATATATTTAGATAAATTTTTAAATAAGACGAAGGTTTAAACATAAATAAAAATTAAGTCAACTGCGTCAAAAAACCGGAGGGAGTATTTTGATTTGTGGGCATGAAGATTCTGGCAGGACAGGAGGAAGAACGAGAACAACAAGAAGAGATTCTGTAAATATATCTATGTGAATCTGTGGTTCGTTTGGTGTGTCTAGCACGGACTGGTGGCTGACGCTAATTAAAACGCCGCTGAAAAAAGAGACGACCAAATTAAACTGCTGAATATATGTCTCAATTAACGTACCGTCAGTGGCAACCGGCGATATCACAAGCAGCGTTCTGTGACTATTGTCATCGTAATCACGAAAATAGTTTGAGCCGCGGTGCGCAGAGACGGAGTTGGAGCGAAATATAGAGAATGTCACTTATTTGTTTTACATTGCTTTGAACTACTTTTAAATAGTTACAGGTGTCTGAATTTAGATTGAGAGAAGAATACGTATATGGTGAAAACTGATAAACCTTAGCTAATTTTTTTCCTCGGGGGTTCATGGGAATCCTCTCGGTACAAGTAGCTCCGTCCCTGGCGGTATGGTTTAGAAAATTTCACAAAATTTTTAAAAAATTAAAATATTTGGTAAAAAATATTGTGGTGGTGTATCGCAATAACTATGACATATAGCGTAATTTTCACACCCAAGTTATGATTATATATCGATATTGATTGTGTCACCACGACTACCGGCATATATATTGCAATTATTGATATTGTAAAAAACATCATAATTATCGATAAGAATTTCATGATAATAATAAGATACCGCGCCATTCCCCTTCCAAAATCGTGATAGTTTCAGGCAAATATTAAATTCAAATGTACACTGTTCTTGGGTGATTATCATTACATCATCGTGTCATGGTTTGGGCCCCAAACGATTTTTACAACCTTGATCACAAGCTATGCACGGAAGTAATTCCTCTATTTTATTTTTTTTGAAATGATTGACTTATGACCTTTTGTCTCATATAAGTTTTATGTAAATAAATATAAAAAATACAGGCCATGCTTAAAATTTCCTTAGTAATAAAATAAAAATATAAAAAGATCGTTATATATATTCCTAACTTTGCTTTCGAAGCATTATATATCCCTCCAACAAAACGTGGATCTCGCCTGCACTTGCTTGCCTCCAGCTATAGAGATGCATCTGCAGTGGCACACCGGCCGGGATAAGAAAACTACGGCCATTAGCTTCCGTTCCATCCATGGTTGCCGTGGACCATCCATTAATTGCTTGCTGCCTAGCTACGTACTACCTCCATTTTATGCATTATATTAATTCCTACCTCCGTCAGTTGACGCCGTTGACTTTTTTATGTAAGTTTGATCATTCGTCTTATTAAAAATTTTAAAATTATTAATTATTTTTATATCATTTCATTTATTATTAAGTATACCTTTATGCGTATATATAGCTTTATATATTTTTTAAAAAATTAAATAAGATGAATGGTCAAACGTATATAAAAAACTCAACGGAGTCAAATATTTAGGGACGGAGTAATTGCTAGCTAGCTCTGACGTCGCCTTGATGCATGCATGCCGGCTAGCCGGCCGGCACCACTCTCGCCGGAGCTATCGCCGGGAACTACGTACGTACGTACAGCTACCGACGTCAACGGCTAGCTCATGAGCTCACCTCGGATATGATGCCAGCCATCTTCCGCCTGACGTCACCACGTTCCTGGCTCCCTCCATCCATGGTCCACGACCACGATCATGAGCCGATCCGACCATATATAATCGAGTATTTTTTTTTCTATTACCTTCTTAAGGATAATATCTAAGATACAATAGTAAAATTGCTCAATATAATCTCCTCGGCAAAAAAAAAAGTGTTTCTGCCAAATAAGCGTGTTAGAAAACTTATTTGGAGAATGGACTGTCGCCAAAACAAATTAACAGAATGGAAGCTTAATTAATTAGTGGCAAATTAACCTTATGAAGTTGAGATCGACCGAACATGCATGTCAGTACGCGCCAATTAACAAGGACAGGGGCATCCGCATAACCGCATTGGTCGCTGATGAACTAACTCCGTGTCAAGCACAGGACGGTGATTAATTTCACTCCATTGTTAAAGTTCATATATATATATATATATATATATATATATATATATATATATATATATATATTCTTCAGGTAAGTCCTTAAAGGGTTGATTTGGCAAAAGAAATTTTTGCTCGATCCATCCGTCGCCGGCCATTTTGCTGACCTCAGCTCGGCCGGCCGGCCAGATCTGGCAGCATGTACGAGTACGTGCCGAGCAGTGGCGCGATGACGTGGCAGTGAACAGCGTTCTTGTTTGACGAGACCCCAGTTGCATCATCTTCCTGCACTGATCTGCGATCTGCATGTGCCGATCGAGGAACAATCGCCGACGACTGTGCGTACCTGCCGCCGAATTCCGGTGGCGCCCCAGCATCATCTTTTTCTTCTTCTTCTTCCTCCTCCTCCGCATCTTTCCAGTTTCCAGCCACCGGATTTCTCCTAAAGAATCCCCCATGAAACTGTGGATCCCAATCGAAAAAAAAAAACAATAATGTTTCTGTCACTAACGAAACGAACATGGCGTACAGCGATAAGAAATTTTAATCAGGTCAGGTCATGTCAGGTCAATTTCTGATCTAATTATATATTTTCTTCCCCACGATGGAGGCCTTGATTAGTTCCTAATTTTTTTTTAAAAAACATCACATCGAATTTTTGGACGTCAAAACAAAACATTAAATATAGATGAACTAAAAAACTAATTGCAAAGAAATCTTGAGATGAATCTTTTGAGCCTAATTAGTCCCTAATTAGTCCATAATTAGCCATAAGTGCTACAGTAACCAACGTATGCTAATGACAGGTTAATTAGGCTTAAAAGACTCGTCTCGTTGTTTCCAGGCTAACCGTGAAATTCGTTTTTTCATTCGTGTCCGAAAACCATTTCCAACATCCGATCAAATATTTGATGTGACACTCCTCCAAAAATTTTCTAAATCTAAACGCCCTGATTATCTCAATGCTCACGTCGTCGTCGTCGTCACCAGCTAGCTCGCTCGCTCGATCAGTGGCAGCTAGCTAGTGATCACTCGCTAGCTCAGCTCAGCAGCTCGCTTCCGAGGTCCGGCCACGTGACGCCACCCCGGGCCCCACCTCCTCCTCCACTGACGTCACCCCCCATGTGCCCTCGTCAATCTCCCCGGCCCCAGCTTATATATACCCTGCTCCGCCTCTCCGCCACCGGATACCGATCGATCCTGTACGTCTCGACGGCGAGGTGAGCAGAGCTTACTGCGCGGGCGAGCGGGGAAGTGGTGCGGTGCGGTGGTGGAGATGCAGGCGGTGGCCGGGATCCGGCGGGGGCTGACGATCGACCCGGCGGGGGAGGAGGAGGCGCCGGCGGAGCGGGTGGGGCGGCTGGTGCGGGAGAGCCCCGTCGTGGTGTTCGCGCGCCAGGGCTGCTACATGGCGCACGTCATGAAGCGCCTCCTCGCCGCCGTCGGCGCGCACGCCACCGTCATCGAGCTGGAGGGCGCGGCGGAGGCCGAGCTGGCCGGCGCCGCGGCGGCCGCGGCCGCGGGCGCCCCGCTGCCGGCGCTCTTCGTCGGCGGCGCGCCCGTCGGCGGCCTCGAGGGCCTCATGGGGCTCCACCTCAGCGGCCGCCTGGTCCCACGCCTCAGGGAGGTCGGCGCCCTCTGCGCCTAGCCCCGCCACGTGTCCACGCTCGCTTCGTTTCGCTTCCCGCGCGCGCCAACTCCGAGGCATCGTCGTCTTCCTCCCTCCCTCCCCAATCTCTCTACCATGGCCAGCTCCATGTACATAAGCTGGGCTAGCTCCGCCATTTCCGAAATCCAGAGGGGGCGGGATGAAAAATTCCACGCCAAAATAATACTATTTTGTTTGGCTGATGTGTTTTTTCTGTGGAAACCAAAGGGGTTTAGTGAACAATTCCTGGACCTAAATGTGATTATTACTTAATTAGGTGCAATGCGATCAAATTTTGTCTTTCGCACCTTTGTTTTTACTTTTTTACAGCAGTTATTACACCATTGCATGCATGCAATCAACTCGATCATCTTGGTTAAATTAAGTGATCTCCTCTTCTGTTTTGTCCTGATGTGATGTGTGTTGCCTTAATTTGGTGTAAATTACTACACATGATTGGCTTATAATCCCTACTTGGAAGCAGATTATTTTATGGCCGGAAGATAACATATTAAAAAGCTTAGCTTTGCTGTGGTGGGTGATTAATGGAATTAGGAGACGTCACCACCAATCTTAGAACCCTAATGGCCGCTCGATCATTCATGCCAATGATCAAACGCATCCTTCCATAATCCAATTGTCAAAAGTAATTAAGTGTCCTTGCAACTGTTCTTAATTAATCCGCTGTGATTAGTTGTCAGTAAGCTGCCTTTTTCCGCTCTTGCAGCTAATCTATTAAACAAGGGTATTTTTCTCATTCTTAGTAGTATCAGCAGTAGTATCAGCAGGTATCAAATTTTACATATAAAACATAAAACATTGATATGTCTTGTTACCTACTTACCTATTCGACTCGAGGATGGAAAAATTTCTCATTAAATAATCTGAAATCTGTGTGTTAATTAGTTTGGCGTCGTTGCTTTTGGGAGAAGAAATGTGAAGGTAGAAACGTAGAGTGAAGATTAGTTACGGTTGCTAACACTGCAAGGCAGTGCCCCACAAGTTTGACATATGTATTGATTAAGTAATAGTAATAATTTTGTTTAAATATCCCGAAAAATATTTGCGTTTAATTTGATCGATGCATGCATGCATCATGGCGTGGCGTGGCACGTGCCTGCCGCATAATTCCCGGCGAGGTGAAAAAAATTGGAAAAAGAAATGGGCACGAAATTTCACGTGGCGATCGATGGATGCACACGATCCCACACTGTTCACCCGTGTGTACGCTATTTAAGCTTCGAATCAATCAACCATCAGTGACGTAAATAAATAAAACCTGAATATTCAGAACAACTATAGTAAAATGGAACAATGTTAGATTCTTATTTTGAACTTAAATTGAATCTTAGATCGATCACTATTTTAGACCAGATCATTGAGGTAAAAGCCTATATTTATAATTTAGAGATTAAAATTAAGTAGGGATGGTGGTGGGTGACCCACCCCATCACAAGTCCCTAATTTTTTTTAAAGGGAAAAATGTATATGGGGTCAACATCTCAATGAAAAGATAGTGAAAAAAGACCGAAACCAATTGAGCTACCTCGCTCCCTCCGTACCAAAATAAAAATCTTTTAATTTTACCTATAATATTTGACTTTTTGTCTTATTTAATTTTTTTACGATTAATATTTTTTATTAGATGATAAATTGCGACTATTTTTTTAATTTATTTAAAAATTTTAAATAAAACGGATGGTTAAACGCTGTACATGAAAATGAAAGAATTGGTTTTTTCTAGGACAGAAGGAGTACGTCAGTAAGAAATACTTACAAAAGCTATGAAATAACATATATAGAAAATAATGATACTGATGATCGATGATTAATGTTAGTTTTGTTTAATTAAAATATCGTTGCAACATACGTGTAATATGCATGGTATATTGAAATAATTCATAAGCTCTTCAAAACTAGCATCTTGTAAATCCTACGGGCGGTCTCTAACTCAGGGTCGGTTTTAAGAATTTCCAGCGCAAGAGGCTTATGCTCACATTGTGGATATCCTTATTACCTTTATTTGAGGTAACAAGAAAAATAAATTAAATATTGTTGATAAATTTGATTTATTTTTAATAAATGTTAATATTTCTAAATAATGTATTGTTTAGAAGCTTATACATCTTCCAACAGCCGCGGCTTATCCAGACGATCTAATTAAAATTTTCACTTACCTCACGAGAATCTATAACTATAAACTTTACAAAACGGAATAAAAGAAAGTTAAAGAAACTTGACTTTTTTCAGATTCTTGTGAGATTATACCCCAATTAAGGACACGTTTGGAGGAGCTTCTTTAAGCTTTTTTCAAAAGCAGTTTCCCTAAACGGTCCACAGCTTTTGAGAATATGTAATTACGTATTCTAGGAAAAACTAAAAATCCAAAAACTGCAGAAGTTGAGTTTAAAAGTTTTTTCCAGATTCTCGTAAGCTGCATTTCCGGAAGCTCCTCAAACAAGAATAGAGGGTGTCGCTGACCGGTAATCATCGGCTTATAATCTACGTAAACCGCTTGGAAACCGTAGAGCGAGCACCACTTTCTAAGCAGTATGCGCTGCACTGAAAACGCCACGGTTTTGCATAGGTTTTTCGTTGTCTGCTTCTGCTTGGCTCGTTTTGCACGTCTTTGTTGTCAGCTTGTGCAAATAACAAAGTCGTATTCTTTTCTCCTATAGATTCTTTCGTTTTTTACATACATACGTCCCGAACAGTTAAATAGTACGTTTTTTCGCGTCCTAGCTACCTCTTCCATTCTAAAGTATAAACGTTTCTTTAATTCAATTCTAGTACCCAAAGTATAACTACTAAATATTGTAGGTACTACTGAAATTGCTGGTACTAAATGTGTTACTCCCTCCGTTTCACACCATAAGATTTTCTAGTCTTGTCTAAATTTATATGGATGTTAATAAATCTAAACATATATATAAATTATATACATTCATCAATTGATGAATTTGAGCAAGACTAAAAAGTCTTATAATATGAAACAGATATAGTATTGATTATAATACTTTCTATTTTATCTTTACCTTCCACTTCACTCACCCATTCCTCGTTTATCAAGAGACATCATAGTGTTTTTTTCTCAATCTTAATCCATGCTAAAAAATCTTAGAGATACTTGGACAAAGGGGTACCTGTTTATGGAAATTGTTATACATATGACTCAACCATCCAATGACAATGATGTCATTCAGTTGACTCTCTTTATCTAATCAATAGTTATTATGTTTCACTCTACACCAACGGTACAATTGAAACGTACGGGACTGCCTGTTTATATATATACTACGTGACTGACCTGGGGAGGTGTTCTCTGGCCGTCATTTACTACTAGCAGTACAGATTTGCATATATAAATACACGGAGTAGTGCATTGTGGTGGCATCAACGCAACCTGCGAGTGATTAAAATTTAGCAGTTGAGTTCTTCTTATGCATGCGTGATGATCAGATCTGACTCTGACACCGTGCGTGCAGAGATCGGGCACTGCTTTTCCATCATGCTGTGTGCTACTATTAGCTTCAGTAATCCTTGGGCGGATCGGAAGAACTGAACAGCATTTCCATGATTTGATTTTAATTTCCTCGCTGACAGGAGATCGCAGATCGATCAGTTACCATCTAATTCTGACGAAGATGCTGTTAATTAACTGCCTAATTATTAAACTCTCCCTGGCATTGATATGCAATTCAAAACATGCATAATTAATCGACCGGTCGATTATAGTATATGTTTGCTCGTCCTCGAGCGAATTTTGTCGTCAGTGAGATTGTTGGCCCAGAGCGAATTGGCCCAATAATTGGTTTGGTTGCTTCCTCGGAAGAAATAAGTCTACTTGAGGTCTCTTAACTTATCGTCGGTTTGTTTTTCGTCCTTGGGCCGCAAAACCAGATATAACCGGTCTCTGAACTATCAAAACCAACGCAAAAGAGGTCCCTTGGTGGTTTTGAAGACGGTTTTGGCTGACTTGGCGCTTACATGGCTAGTTTGACTAGGTCTTTGTCTTACGTGACATTGACATAACGCTTATACGGTAATTATATATCAGAAAAACAGTGAGCCCACTTGTTAGCACACACAAAATAATTTAAAAATGGCAGGCTCACGTGGGTCCACAGTCAGCTACCCACCATATTAATATTTCTTTTGGGTAGCTGACTATGCGCCCACGTAGGCCTGCCATTTTTAAATATTTTTTATGTGCAAGTGATAAGTGGGTCCATTGTTTTTTCCAATATGTAATTGCCACGTAAGCGTTATATCAATACCATATGGGATGGAGACCTAGTCAAACTAGCTATATAAGCGCCAAGTCAGCCAAAACCACCTTCAAAACCGTCAAGGGACTTTTTTTGCACTGGTTTTGATAATTCAGGGACCGGTTATATCCGGTTTTACGGTTCAAGGACGAAAAACAGATTGGATGATAAGTTGAGGGACCTCAAGTGCTTGTTCCTCTTCGGAACAGTAGATTAGTTAATCTAGGCCTGCTGGGATGGTCCAGCCCAGTTGGTTTGGGCCGTCTTTTTCAACTTTGATACTCTCGATGCATGGATTACAGATTTACAGGGGAGAAAAAACAGAGCGAGTTCTAGGCAATGACAAATTGAAATAAGCCAGGCTTAGTTACATGTCATGCATGCACTGAACATCTGCCAAGCTAATGACAAATTTAAGTGACACAAGCTTGGTTACATGTTATAAACCGATCTAAAATATGGTGTAAAAATAAGAAGGTAGCTAGTCTTGTTCGGCGCTATCTTGGCCGTCGTCTCCGGCGAGACGTGCGGCGCCTCTGTCGTGGTGGCTCTTCAGGAGTAGGATTCTCCAGCGACGGCCGCTTGTGCACTGCGCTCGCTGGGATGTTGGCCTCGGCGAATAGGGCCCGGTAGCGTGTGATGACGGGGGCAAACGCTTGGCACGCCGCGAGCTGCGCGTCGGCGGCGGCGGCATGCTTGCCCAGCGCTTGCATGAGCGCCTCCTCGCCGGGCCTCCCCGCGTAGGCGGCCGCGCCCCGCGTGACCATCTCCCTCACCGGGATCGTCTTCCTCATGACACGGGTGACGCGACTGTCAATGTTGTTAGCCTCGGCCAACTCCTCGGCAGTAGGGACGTTGCCGTCCCGGAGCTCCGACTCCGTGATCTCGCGCGTGGCGTTGATCACCTCGGTGATCTCCGCGTCGACAAGGTCGTCCGCTGCTGCCAGGCGGCGCATGTCCTGAGGTGGTTGAGGTGCTTGTCCTGCAGGGGGCGCATCGCCGAGACGATCTCCGTCGCCTCCGCACAGCGCGCGTCGAGCCAGGCGGCGTTCTTCCTGAGCGCCGCCTCCTCGGGCCTCCCGGTGCCGGAGAACACGGACAGGCCCCTCCTGAAGTCCGCCAGCTTGGACGCAAAGTCGCCGGCCATCCGTCGGACGGTGAGCTCCGGGCCGACGGCCCAGTCCAGCAGCTCCGGCGAGGGAGGGTCGATCGGGGTCATCGAGATACTTGGTGGCTATAGACGCGAGCGTCGCGATGGTCTCCTCGAACTTTCGGTCGTTGGCCTCGTCCTCCGGGCCCGACTGCATCAGCTCGTCGAGGAGGTCGTCGTCGATCGCCGGCGTCGTGCCCATGATCAGCGCCAAGCAAAAGACGCAGACGTACAGTGTGGCGATCAAAGGCAGTGGCAATAGTATGGAGGCCTTCGTTCAATTTATAGCCAAGCCTTCGTTGGTTCTGAAGCCTTCGTTGAGTAAATTAGAGAGACGGGGAACTCCCAGTCGGACTTTTGGTTGCCTACCTTATTGGGCCTTGGCGCGTGTGGGCCTCCAATTGTGTGTGGGCCATGCGATGCAAGCGGCTACCGTTGGTTTAATAACAGTAAATTTGTTTAATATCCCGAAAAGAAATTGTGTTTTGATGGAACATCATGGCACGTGTCTGCCGCATTATTCCCCCGTCGAGGTGAAAAAATTGGAAAAAGAATTGGGCACGGAATTTCATGTGGTGATCGATTGATCGATGCACACGACATATCACGACCTTACCTTCGTAGTAAGTACCTTATTTTCTAGTGAGTGAAGTGTACCAGCGGTATCTAAACTTGTGTGTATGTGTTATCTAGGTTCTTGAACTTTCAAAATGTATTTTTGGGTCCCCAAACTTGTCTAGGGTGTTATATAGGTCTAAACGAGCTCCGACCCACTCCATCCGCTGAGGTAACATGCCACGGTGGTGTCATGTGGGTCCCACATGTCAGTATCTCTCCTGCTTATTCTTTTCTCTCTCTTCTCGTGGGCGCCACTGTGGCATGCCACGTCAGCGGATGGAGCGGGTCGGAGTCCGTTTGGACCTATATGACTCCCCCGGACAAGATCGGGGACCCAAAAATACATTTGAGAGTTCATGGACCTAGATGGCGCACACACATAAGTTTAGGTACCGCTGGTGCACTTAGCTCTTTTGAAGTTCTTAGATACAATATTTTGTCTCTTTATTTTATTTAAATATTTTTGTGATTATTATTTTATTATTACTAGATGATAAAACATGAACAATACTTATGCGTGACTAAATTTTTTAAATAAGACGAATAGTCAAATTTTGGACGTAAAAATCAAAAAGTGAGTTTATTATGGGAGGTAAAACTTTAGGATTTTTTTATTTTATATTTATGGTTCAGGTGAGGTGAGTATACATCAGTCAAAGTGATATATGATGATCAAATAAACCAAGGTTGATGAGCCACAGCGGATTAAATTAATTGTGTCTCCTGCCGACGACGTCACTGCTAGCACTGCACCAATCTATATCATCCGACATTCTCTCGCTTCAGTTAATTAATAATTCGATATTATTTTTTGAGTTGTTGGTCTCTTTCGCTTGCTTGCTTCTGCCGATCAAGCTAGCTACTAGCTGCCATTCAGATCGGATCACCAATCGTGCTAATTATTATTTGATTCTCTTAACCTTTTTCATCTGTGCCGACGATGAGCAACGGGCCTTAAAGCTTAAATTAGCGAGCCAACTATTGCTACCAACACGTATGGTTTCGCTGACATATTTAAGAATTTGCCACTGTTAGGTGGCACTTAATCTGAATCCACCTGTAATAAACACAAACAGCGACAAATTGTTAAATTGGGCACAGTAGCAGGTGCCAAATAATTAAATGCCCCGGTTTCGCTTATACCTATATTTATCCGTATAGTTTATTATTATAAGAAATTGATTTATGAATAAAATTTTATATACATGTTCTTAATGATTCAACTAAAATTGTGGTAAACTAAAGAAAAAAAATCACTAGATAAACTCCAAAGTTAAAATTTCTTATAGTATAAGTATAAGCGAAACAATTGGGTTGACAGAACCAACCCATCAATCCTCCACGCAGTCTATTAATTAGCCATTTAGGAATTACTGCCGTCTATACATAGACATTTTGATTGTGTACATATTCAATTGATAAATGTGTATTATATATATAGATCCATTAGTATTAATATAAATCTAATAAATATTAGAAAATGTTATGTTGTAAAACGGAGGTAGGAATTAAGTGGTTTTCTTACATAAGTTAATGGCCAATATATTACTCCAGTACGTCGAAGTGAAATGAATGAATACCAATAATAATGGCACACGAATGATCTTGAGATAAGAGGATAATAATGTCACGAACTATTGGACAAGGATTCCACAACACACGAGAAATGATAACGACATGTGTTTATGTGCAGCTTGCCAACGATATTGCATCAACGACCAACACATACCAACGTGGCAGGTGACATACACTACCAGACTCAGCATCAATACTGTAGGTGCAAAACCGACAGAAAAATATATTCTCTCGCCAGAAAAGGCATTCCTGTAGGTGCACCCACAGAAATATCTAACAGAAAAATTACCACAGAAATATTTAATTGTTCTGAAGGTTTACCTACAGAGAATTGTTTAGTGATGGGTTTATTCTATGCGTGGACCACAAAAAAAGTTCAATGGCGTCAGGTTTTTGCTCCCTAAATTCTGACGTGGCACCGACAGAAAATAATGTCAGAAATTTAAAATATGTGAGACAGCCTACAGAAAAATACAATGTGCAGTAGCACAGAACAATAATGTTTCATTGTGTAATAAGAATATTTTTGTGGGCTAAAACCGTCAAACTTATGATAAAGATTCACATATAATACACAAAAATGTAAAATAACTATGTATTCACAAATAGTACAACCAAACACTAAAATAGTACATCCAATGTGCACATCAGGCATCCATCAGTGAAACTATCACATGTTTATGATAATACACCCACGAATCATTTAAGTAGTGCCACATTCACATCCATAAAAAAACCCCATATTTTAGAGCCACACTTGAATTGCATCATCCATTAACACCACCTTCAGTTACTGAACGAAACAACACAGTTAATTAGTTTCATCTCAAGCCATTGCTTAGAGACAACACCTCAAACCATCAGTGAGGTGTGTACAAAAGAATGTCTTCAGTCTTTAACTTAGTTCCTACCAAAATATCATCACATATGCCAACAACCTTCTATACTTGAGTTGCGACCAAAAGATCATGAAGTATCGTTAAAGTCCTATTCTATCTATGTTGCTACCAAAAAAAATAATGTAGGTGCACCCACAGAAATATCTGACAGAAAAATTACCACAGAAATATTTAATTGTTCTGAAGGTTTACCTACAGAGAATTGTTTAGTGACGGGTTTATTCTGTGCGTGGACCACAGAAAAAGTTCAATGGCGTCAGGTTTTTGCTCCCTAAATTCTGACGTGGCACCGACAGAAAATAATGTTAGAAATTTAAAATCTGTGAGACAGCCTACAGAAAAATACAATGTGCAGTAGCACAGAACAATAATGTTTCATTATGTAATAAGAATATTTTTGTGGGCTAAAACCGTCAAACTTATGATAAAGATTCAAACATAATACACAAAAATGTGAAATAACTATGTATTCACAAATAGTACAACCAAACACTAAAATAGTACACCCAATGTGCACATCAGGCATCCATCAGTGAAACAATCACATGTTTATGATAATACACCCATAAATCATTTAAGTAGTGCCACATTCACATCCATAAAAAACCCCATATTTTAGAGCCACACTTGAATTGCATCATCCATTAACACCACCTTCAGTTACTGAACGAAACAACACAGTTAATTAGTTTCATCTCAAGCCAATGCTTAGAGACAACACCTCAAACCATCAGCGAGGTGTGTACAAAAGAATGTCTTCAGTCTTTAACTTAGTTTCTACCAAAATATCATCACATATGCCAACAACCTCCTATACTTGAGTTGCGACCAAAAGATCATGAAGTATCGTTAAAGTCCTATTCTATCTATGTTGCTACCAAAAAAAATAATTAGGTGAGGTGTTGTTGTGAGAAACAAAAGACAGTCTACTTCACTGATGTATCTTCCAAATGCAAGATGCTATGTTGTGTCAGCCATCGCGTTGCAACTAGGCGGGGGTGTTGTTGCATCCCATTTGTCCCTCGTACCTGGTGTTCAGCTCAGAGATGAGGTTCTCCTCACTGTCCATGTTGGTGCCACTGGTTCCATCAATTTGAGCTTCGTGATGGGACCCCGCATGAGAAGAGTCAGTTCGCTGCAATAAGCAAGTACCAATAGTAAGATAACCAATCATATTTTACAGCGTAAAACCTTAGTTTTGTGAGGATGGCAACAAGGAAAATTAGTGACTAGCTACTATAACCATAGATGACCATGTCAGAAGTTTCAGGCACCAATATATTCCTAACATCTAAAAGGGGTGGCATTCATTGCTACCTTACCATAATTTAGAACTAAGAATAAGGCGGTGCCCAGGTGTTAAAGTGATCAACATGATGCTTGTGAACTGTTGTATGTGTGTTCATTCTGCTACCAAAAATGATTAGTTCTCTATATGAATGAAAGAAATAGAAAAAAGGAACAATGATTGGTAGGGTTAATATTCTACATAGACAAATTAATATTATTTCTATTATTACCAACTGATGATGCATCGGGGACATTAGATCTTCATTAATAGGTGGCATTAGATCTTCCTCAGATGGTGGTTCCACTCCCATCCTGTCAAAAATAGACTACAATTCAAACATAATAGGGATTAGCAGGACATGAATGCCAAAAATATATATTTGTATAGTTATATTTCAAATATCACCTTGAACATCCGTGAATTAGATTGTAGTCGGCATTGAAGTTGTGCATTTTCATGCATTAGCTGTAAATTTTGGTTTCGCAAATTTTGATTAGATGATGAGGTAGATGGCCTAGGTATTCTCTCTTTGCCAGCTGCAATGACGGCAGCCTTGGACACAGCGCCATTACCAATGGGAAGGCGTCCATGTGGCAGGCCATTGCAAATGGTGTAAAGTGCCTTTGGATCTAATTCATTCCCACCTAAATCTTCTTGAGTTTCTAAGGCAGTAATTGCACTATAATAAGCCTACATTGCAAAAATATATCCTGAGATTGTGCAGCAATGATGGAAATAAGATAGCAACAGAGCAGTTCAAAAGTTTGGAAGAGGTCACAATGACAATATACCATAATTTGTTCTGCCTTTGAGTTGTTAATTGGTCCATGACTTCCAGAACTATCCACATTTCTAGCACTTGATTTCATAACAGCAAATGTGTTTAATCCAGTAGCCTTCTCAGGTCCGAAGTCATGCTCCTACAAATGCAACCAATAAATTGTGAACTAACCAATGGTCTAATAAAAAGTAGTGCTTAAGGATAATTGGTTGATGGACAAATTTAATACCAGCCATTGTTGTGTTTCAGTAAATGGTCTTGATCCTCCTCTATTCCAAGCATCATTTTCAGATTGTAGCCTTGATTCTCGGGCTTTCTGCCGCTTCTCAAGATATTGTTCAGTTTCCCAATGATGGCAGAGAGATGGCCAATCATCTTCACTAACCCATTCTATGCGAGCCTGCAAGTGTTCCTCCTTTGAAAGTTCAATTGCACAAGCTACGTTGTTTTTAATTCCCTCACCGCGCACTATATGAAAGTAGAGCTTAACAACATCAACACGAAGTTGATACATCATATCATTGACGCGCTTATATGCATGGTTTTCTAGGACACGGTCTGCAGCATCCTTTAGTTCTTCTCTTGTAGTAAACAAACGCTGCATAGTGTTGTTCAAGATACAAAATAAGTTGTAAAACACAGAGAACATATGAAATGTAGGCAGGGAAATAAGTACTTTACCCAAAATTCATTGATCACTCGATCTACACAAGTCTCTCCATCTCCCTCTCTTTTCTTCAAGTAATAACCTGCCCAATGGAGTGCAGGACGGCTCCGAGTGATCCTACCATCATTGTCAAGGTCCTCCACAGTGCCTGGGTATTCACGTTTCAAAATAACACCAAGTTGTGTGGTGTACTTGTACTCTGCAGCTTGATAATTCACATACTTGAATTGCCTGTATATAAATAAAACTACTTTATTTTCAGCCTAAAAAGTTGCAGCCAACTATTAGCAAATGACTGAATGATAGGACTGATTTTTTTTGAAAGCTAGCATGGTTGACAAGTTAATATTTACTAGTAGCCTAAAATAATATATTTGTATTGTGGCATAAGTTTCTTAACTAGATTGCAGAATGCATGTATTATGAAATGGTAGAATGAGTACCATTTATGAATTCTCATAGAAGGCTAGCAATTCTGATTTTAGTAGGAAAGCTAAAAATATATTGAAATGTATACTTACATTTCACCCCTAGGTATAAGGCCCACCTTCCGACCCCGTCGAGGTACAGCAAGGTTGGTCCGTGACCTCTCCTTTCGTCCCCTTTGTGCAGGAGGTTGTCTATCTTGCGTACCAGTAACACGGTGACTTTCATGGTTCTGACCTTTAGCAGTAGAGTTAGCAGGGTTCACTTGAGTGCCATTCGTAGAAGGCACACTCCTTTGTGAGCTTGCACCATTAGTGTTGCTGGTACTAGAGGAATGACTGCTTGGACGCTTCTTTGAGGCAAGAGTCCGATGACGAAGGTTGTTCATGATTTGCACAAGAAAATATAATTATTATTGCTTACATACATACATACATACATACATACATACATACATACATACATACATACATACATATATATATATATGTATAATATATATATATATATATATATATATATATATATATATATATATATATATACATTAATGAAGAAATATATCAGCTGAATGGTATTAAAATGCATCAATGCATATGCAGCAATTACTTAATAACATGACAACAATATATAGCATATTTCACACAAGTCTTGTCCACATCATACACAACAATCTGACCACAACAAAAAAACAAGACTTAATTTATAATTAAAAATCTTCAGGATCATAAATTGGGCCTTCTAGCTCATGATCTTCATCAGTTTCATCATCATCATCATCATCATCATATTCATCATCAAATTCTTCATCTTCCTGTCTTGAGGCATTATGTTTGGCAAGATAGTCCAAATCTTTCTCATTAGTTATCTCATCAGATGTGTAAGAAGTTGCTATTTCAATGTCATCCCCTAAATCAATGATAAAATGACCTTCCAACCCGTCCTCTTGATAGAATGAGTCAATTTGCGGCTGATCATCAATAGGAATAGATTCATCTCTGCTACTAGGAGGTAAATAAACATGAGGGGTAACATGATATACGACCCACCAATCTTTTAAATATGTCCTGGAATCACATGGGTAAGGCAGGAAATAAACTTGAGTAACTTGACTTGCAAGAACAAATGGTTCAAAGTTTGAAAGCCTAGATGTGTGCTTAACTTCAACCAAACCTAAATTTTCAGTGCGCCTAACACCTTCCAGTGTTGGATCAAACCAACGGCAATCAAACAAAACCAACTCTAGGTTCATGCTGCCTTCCCAAGTAATTTTGATGATGTCCTCGATGACACCAAAGTAGTCAATAACATTGTCATCATCATCGACGCAAGACACACAAACACCAGTATTGATAGTACTTAATCCTGGTTTTGCACTCTCATACTTCTCCGAACGAAATCTACATCCATTCACATCATAGCATCCATAAGAGGTTACTCTTTTAGGAAATCCATAAGAAATATGCCGATACTAGACTTTATCATGCACTGCATAAATATAATAAGTTATTAGTTGAATAAGTTAAAAGAAAGAATGAAACAGTAGATTAGTTTGAAAGAATTACTTGTTTTTTGAACCAATCAAAGAAATTAGGTCCATGTCTGGTCCCACGGTAATATTTCCAACCATTTAATCTTAGGTCGCGACGTTGCTTATCTGTAGGTGCAATTCTACTCTTCCATTGTTCCTTATCAAATTGTCTACATGTAGGGTATAATTTAGGGAAAATACAAGAAATGCTGGAAAGTTAAAAATGTTTTGTTTCAAACACTTACTCAAAGGAAGAATCCATCTCAGATATGTTAGTTAATATATACAAGAAAGCAGCCTTGTACTCCTCGCTTGTAAGATCACAACATGCACGACGATTAAAACACCGACCAGGGTATTGAAAAATATGAAGGTTACAGAAACTCTCAAATGTAGAGGCACCGTCATCGTATCGAGGGATTTTATTTCTAGTCGATCTCACATTGTTGCTGAAATAAAGTGAGAGGAAATTTGTATTTTCCTCCACTAAATAAGCTTCGACAATGGATCCCTCAACACGAGCTTTATTTCTAACTTTTTCTAAGTTTTCCGATGCACCTATATTGTTGAACATGATAAGTCAAAAATAAATAGTTGTAAGGACTAGCCAAAAACTTAATTTTTTCAGGTTTGTGTTAATTAATATTTTACCTCTCATATGGATACATCCAACGGGCTAGAACAGGACCACCAAGGCGTGCCTCACGAGGTAGATGCACAATTAGATGTTGCATTAGATTGAAAAATCCTAGTGGGAATATCTTCTCTAGTTTGCACAGAAGAACAACAACGTTCTGTTCAAGAGATTGCACGACATCCTTGCTTAGTTCTTTAGCACATAATTGTCTATAGAAAAAACTAAGCTCAGCCAAACAAACCCATATATTTTCAGGAAGGAATCCACGAAAAGCTACAGGAAGCAATCTCTCAATAAATATGTGGTAATCATGACTTTTTAGGCCAAAAACCCTCCTTCTCAATAAGTTGACCCATCTTCTAATGTTGGCTGCATACCCATCAGGAACTTTTAGATCTTGAAACCACTTTAGAATGATTGTTTTGTCATTCCTATCAATGCAGAAAGCTACCCTTGGCTTGTGCCACTTGCCATTGCCCTTCAACTCCAAGTGCAATGACGGGTAGTTGCAAATGTCAACTATATCCTGTCTTGCCTTCACATTGTCCTTTGTCTTATCAGGTATATTAAAGCATGTGTTCCATATAGCTTCGGCTACATTTTTCTCATTGTACATGACATCAATATTGTGTGGGAGGAGTAATTTATGAAAGTATGGAAGCTGCCAAAAACAGTTCAGGTGGGTCCAATTGTAAGTTTTACCATAGTTACTTCTATCATCTACATGTGCATACATTTGTTCTCTTACTTCCTCTCCTGTTAAAATACTTGGTGCTTCATCCAATACTGGGGTATTCTTTCGAAATGCGTTGGATTGAAATCTAAACTCATGGAAGAAAACGCCTATGACAATCAAACCAACATGCTTTGCCACCATTACGGAGGCGAAATGCTTGTGTATTACATAGACATATTGGGCATCCAAGGATACCATGGGTGCCCCAGGCAGCAAAATTTCCATAAGCAGGACAATCATGGACATACCACAAAAAGGCTGCTCTCATGCAAAATCTTTCCTTGCGTGTAGCATCCCATGTTTCAACCCCCTCCCACAACTTGAGAAGATCATCAACTAACGGTTGCATAAGAATACTCAACTTTTTCCCTGGGTGTTCAGGACCGGAGATAACTAGTGCAAGGAATATATATTCTGCTCTCAAGAGTATTCCAGGGGGCAAATTTAGTGGAGAAATAAAAACTGGCCAACAAGAGTACGGAGCAGCAGTAATATTGAAAGGTGCGAAGCCATCGGTTGAAATAACAAGTCGAACATTTCTTGGATCTCTACCAAAGTCCGGAAAATCTATGTCAAATTGCTGCCATGCTTCACCATCACAAGGGTGCACCAACTTACTAGTCGTGGATTTTTTATGTGATTGCATAGCCTTTGCAGTGTCCTCATGTGCATAAAGCCTTTGCAGCCTATCAGCTATGGGGAGGTAGCGCAAAACTTTGCGTGGGACCATATTTTGTCCATCCTCAAATCGAGGGGTGTTACAAAAGTCACACTTATCTTTATGTTCATTTTCCTTGTAGTACAACATGCAATTATTGTAGCAGACATCAATTTTAATATATGTCATACCTAGGCCCTGCCATAATTTCTTTGAATGGTAGAAATCCCTAGCCAAATTAGATTCCGGAGGAAGAAGTTCATGGATTAGTTGCAAGGTATCATCATAGTGCGCTATTGACATATTGTACTCTGACTTTAGAGCAAGCAAACGAGCAATAGCAGATAGTTTAGAGTGCATTGTGTTTTCATGGACCGACTCATTAGCACTATCCACCATTCTATAGAAAGCACTAGCAGAAGGAGTCGGCTCTTCATCATGTACTGGTGGTTGGGCAGCCCCTAGTTCAAGTAGCATCTCATCCATGTTATCATGTTGATCAACCCCATCGTGGCCCATGGTAGAACCAGACTCATTATTTCTAATATATCTCTCCCCATGTTCCGTCCATGTCTCATAATTATCCTTAAACCCATACTTACATAGGTGTACCTCTATAATATCCCGCGAATGTCGCATATAGTTGCGACACCTAGCACATGGACACTTAATAGCCCCGTGTTCAACTAAATCTGTTAAAGAGAAGGCAAAATCTAGAAACAGATTGGTCTGTTCAATCCACTCATTAGAGGGTGCAGAACCATGACGCCAACCACTATACATCCAATCCCGTTCTGCCATAATATTGTTCTGTGTTTAAACCAAAATTAGTAAATAAAGTAGGTTTGCTCAATATTCAGATCACATACAAATAAAAAAAATCAAAAGATAGCTATCTAAATTCAGTAAGCACAAGCTTGCAGAAGTAGAAAAACCATGTGAACTAGAGCTTACCCGATTTTGTTAAATTAACAAGGCCAGCACGATAAATATTTGTTGTATGAATTGGTCAACAACTTGGGGCTTCACAAACCAGGGCTTTCTTGACAAATAATGTGCAAATCTATAAACATGTCCATATTCCTTCAATATAAAAATCAAAGCATATATGTAACAGCAAGGGCGGCCAAAATTTTATATCGATGAATATGCCTCGTACAACTATATATGCAGAAAAATTGCAAAATCAAGGGCAACTTTATTTCAAGAATGTTTCATCATATTCATATAGATAAAGAGTATGGTTGCTTAGTAAGAGGAGGCAAACAATGGCAGAAACATACCTTTCTATGTGTGGTTCAATATGGCATGCGTCGTTGATTTTTGGTGTTGCAGGCACCGGTCGGGCTGGCTCTAGTGGCTGTCGGATGGGCTCCTGGAGCCTCGTCCTAGTGCCGGCGGCGGAGCACTGGGAGCCATGCCCTAGCACCGGCGGAGGGGCACTAGGGGTCGCACCATACCGTCGGCGGCAGGGCCGGTCGAGTCGCGCCGTTGAGTGGCGGCACTGCGGCCACGCCCTAGCGCACGCGTGGGTCTCCGGTGGAGGGGACGTGAGTTGGGGCTGGGATGAAGCAAGGCGGTGCTGGGGGTAGGGATGGGGACGACGGCGTTGGAGAGATGGAAAGATGGCAACGACGCTCTCTCTGTCTGCTATGATCTGGATCTGGGGAATGGGTTTTAGGGTTACCTCCTTTTTCCCTGTGGGCCAAAAGCCCATTACCTTTAGAGAAATGTTCACTTCACACAGTTTTTTCTCGCTGACACATATTGGTCTATCCGCGCAGATGAAAATTTAGCGCCATATCTGTTTCCCCTCGCGCCAAATGGTTTGCAATTTCTGTAGGAAGACGGTGACCCACGCGGAAATATTTTTTTCTATGAGTCCATTTCATAACCCACATAATTATTCTATTTTCTGTGGATTCAAGTTACACCTTCAAAAATATTTGTTATTCTGTAGGTTATCTGTAGGACCTACAGAAAATATAGTGGCCCACTCCAAAGTGTGGTAGTGATGGTACAACGATCGTCTGCTACAGGACACCAAAATTGATCATGTCTTTAAAAAAAATGGAAGTGTTCCTACGTACGTAACAAGGTATTTGCAACAGGATGGGCTTCTATGCCTCGATGTTTGACGTCGTTGACTTTTCATAGACATTTAATTATTCGTCTTATTCAAAAAATTATATAATTATTAATTATTTTTATATCATTTTATTTATTTCTAAATATACTTTTATGCATATACGTAGCTTTACCTATTTAAAAAATTGAATAAAACGAACGGTTAAACTTATATAAAAAAGTCAACAGCGTCAAATATTTAGGGACGGATGAAATACCTTCCCTCCAACTTGACCTGAAACATAAGTAGATTGCAGATATATACTTCAACATGCTAATTATATTGTTGTATCCTCAATGAACCTAAGGTAACATTCATAGGCTAGGAGAAATATATTTTTCTCCCCTTCTGTTAATATAATTAATACCTTTCCTCCACTGGATCTATTGAATTTTTTTTTGAAGAACTTTATTTTTCTCATCAAAAATACACAAAACCAACATTGGATTCCAGACATTGGGGCCATGATCACTGTACCATAAGTCGATATCATTTGTTACATCCACTGTACCTAGCTACACCGAAGAAACATATTGCAAAAAAAGTAGCCCACGAGACCAACCTCTCAAGAAGGCTCCATCAACAACTTGCCAAATTTACAGAACTCATCCAATTTCATATATAAATTAATCATCATATTAATTATGCATATTTTCATGAATTAAAGAATATGTACCCGTACAATGTTTTGGCGTGGTAGCTGTTTTGCTTTTTCACCAGGACAAATCAAGGGCAGTTTAATTAATTAACAAATTAAGCAAAGTGAAGCTGACGTTGGAAACGTTTTGACCCATCTATCGTCTCTATATCCCTTGCTTGTCTCCAAAGGAACTAATTAGAAAAGGATGCTAAGATGGATGGAAGAAATAATCAACCAATCTATGTGTGTAGTTTTAAAAGGTTCCTTTTTTTTTTTGAGTGAAGGACATGCTAACCCACGGGTCTATAAACTGTTCATTTTTGCTGACATCTTCCTTTGTTTCTTTCTACATGTCCTGCATCTATCTTTGCCTGCAGGGACCAACTTGCAGCTGCAGGTAGCAGTTTCAAATCCTCAGGTGATTTTGTTAGCTCATAGTTTGGTATAGAATTCTCCATATATATAATGTACATATATAGTAGCACCTGCTCCACCATGGTCTGATTTAGCTCAGTACTTGAATTACATATCTTGCTGAAGCCCTAATTGGAATATGAATTTGGCCGCGTTCGGCGTGGGGTGTAAGTTAAGTTATCTCTGGTACGAAAAACGTAGTAATAGATCAGTACATGACTAATTAATTATTGCTTATTAAAAAATATAAAATAGATTAATATGATTTTTAAAACAACTTTCCTATAGAATTTTTTTGCAAAATATACATAGTTTAGCAGTTTGGGAAGTGCACGGAAAACAAGGAAAATAAGTTACCTTATCACTCTAACCGAACGCGGCCTTTGTCCTATAATGTGTACTATAAGGGAACTGATTTATGTATTTTTTTCCACTGTTTTATACATTGCACCAGAGGACCTCTTATGGATCATAGATATTTTGTAGGTTTTCCATCGGCATCGGACTAACTGATGTGCAAATCTTGTAGAATTTCAAAAAATGCCTCAGTAAGTTAAGCATTATCGTTGACTTATTGTGACAGTAGGACATATGTACTGGCTGGTGGGCCTAGTGGTACCTCTGAAATCATCAGGTGATCAATTTAGTTAGCCCAATTGTTGGCAATGAATTTAATTTACATATATGTATTACATGGTACCACCTCTGTCCCATAATAAATTTATTTTTTGATTTATGTGTACGACGTTTAACCATTCGTCTTATTTAAAAAATTTGTACAAACTTAAAAAAATTTATCACGCATAAAGTATTATTCATGTTTTACCATATAGTAACAATAAAAATATTAATCATAAAAAAATTCAAATAAGATGAAGAGTGTATCTAAAAACTGAAAAACGAACTTATATAATATGTGACAGAAGTAGTAGCACTTGCTCTACCATTTTAGTCTTAAGAGTCATATATATATATATATATATATATATATATATATATATATATATATATATATATATATATATATATATATATATATATATATATAGAGAGAGAGAGAGAGAGGGAGGAATTACTTGAATTACATATCTTGCTGATGCCCTATTTGGAACATGAATTTCCCCTAATCTCTCCTACCGGTGAACGATTTTTCACGGACTCACATGCCCGAAGTATTCAGCTAGGCCTCTATTGGAGCTTAGGGATTTTGTAGGATTTTCATGGACATTGGATTAATCGACGTAAAAATCAATTAAAATTCCCGTGTTTTGGATCATTCCTCGCTAAGTTACCAATGTCTCGTTATTGTTGACTAACTGCGACATCCAGGACACCAGTACCAGGGGTGGGCCTAATATTGGGGCCAAAATGAACAATGAGATGCCAATATGGAGTTCAATTTGTAGCTAGGAGTAGCACAAAACTAGGATGTGTGTGGCAGAGGGTTCGTTTGGATATCTTAAAATTAAAATTTTGAGAAGCGGCCGGCTCAGAATCTGAAAAAGCCAGGTTTCCTAGCTTCTAGCTTTTAGTTTATTTTTGATTATGTAACTCCAGATTCTCAGAAGCCGTGTGCTGTTTAGGAGAGCTTCTGATATCTGTAGATTCTGTGAGAAGCTCCAGCTGTCCAGAAGATCCTCCAAACATGCCCTGAATATGAAAAACAAAGGTGTGACGCCGATGCATGCAAATGCAAGCATATGGTGTGTGTGTGTGTGGGGGGGGGGGGGGGGGGGGCAGTGGCCCTGGTGAAAGGAAAGCATGGCTAGCTGCATGCAGAAGGACAGGCCAGGCCAGAGATGAGATTTTTGCTTTGGTAGAGGTCCCCAGACCAGGCTTTAAATTTGGGGCTTTTGCAACAAAGTGTGGTTGTGCTCTTGTCGTTGGATGACCTAATCTGAGCGCCCATAGTAGCAGCAGTACAAAGCCCCCTGCCACACACACACACACCCAGGACAACCATGCTCTGCACTGCACTGCATTGCATTGACATTGGCTTTAATTCTCATCATGTTTTACCTTTTCAGTTTGGTTCTCATGTCTAATCTCATCTAGTCCGGTTAGTTATCTTACAAAAAAAAATGCAGGTTTTTTTTTAAGTCAATGGATGGATATTCAAATCGGACTGAATTAAGCATTATGCATGGATGACCAATACAGTTGTGTTCTCATTTTACGAGAACACATATCGTGACACTAGCGGCAGTTATCGTATATACAACGAGACAGTAATTCAGGATGTTATTGTACGCCTTGTTTTTAAATCACGTTTAAGTTCTAAAGGAGTCTTAAATGATTAATTTGAGAAGATACTTACCCCATCTTTTCGTTTATACTTATTCTTATAACCATAAATTTAAATTTTCAACCTTAAATTTGGAATTGATTTTGAGGTTTTTTCACTAAAGTTTCTTTTTCAACTTTTATCTTTTAGATCGCTAAAAATACATATATAAAATTTTTGTTCACATATTATTTTTTGTTTGCAGATATGACGTTTGACTTTTTCCGTGAAATACCCAAAAATCGCTCCAATCAACTTGAGTGAAGATTTAACGGTCCGAAGATACTCAGGGTATAACTTTTAAGAAAGACTAATGAAAGTACCTTGCTTATTGATGCATAAATCGGTATGACTATATCATGAGTAAATTGAGCTTGACTACGGTTCCCTCTACTATTACTCTATTAGTGTTCCCTCTACTATTACTCTATCAGTATTTATCATCGGTAGAAAAATCTCAACCGTTAATTTAGATTAAAACGATAAATGGTTTAGCTTTCTACTACCAGTAAAAAAAAAGCACGGTAGAACATCTAAAGTAAATTATGGTTAGCATGTTGATTACTACTTACCAAATAAAATTATTGGTAAGTGTAAAAATATATATACTTTACTATTTGCGTACACATATAAAATTGAAATTTGTGAATGGAATGGTAACTCTCGCCCATAATTAATAGCGTCAGTCTCTAATTAAGTATGAAATTAACTACACTAAGTAGGTTTTTCATGTGCATGACATATCGATGGTTGGGATCAAAACATGAGAGGGATTGAAAGATTATCATTCTAGATGAGACAGCTTAATGCATATTGAGCTCTGGATGACAACTATATATATAGGGTATATAGATTTCAAGGAAGGAGAACAACTATAAAACTTTGGATCAGGGGATCAGTCATGCATGCATTGTTCAACCTATCCTTTACCTGTGAATTCAATCAATGGGCCAATGATGTGTGTGCAAATGCAAAAAAGCTGACCCTTTTGCTTAGCCTGCTTCACCCACTCATTCACTCAACTCAGCACACACATACACATACACATACACATACACCCACTTTCCTCCCTTCCTAAACAGCATAAATGAATGAAGAGCCCATCATTCTCCAGGAAATCATACCAACCTTTCATCAGGCCATACTACTACCTAGCTTTCCCACTTTTAAGATCGGCAAAGCTGATTGTTTGTGTGTGTGTGCCCTAATTTTGTTGCCCTACCTGAAGCAAACAAACTCTCATGGTGCTCACTAGTTTTGACAGTTGTTAAAGATACCAAAACCAAAGCTGGAAGAGATGTATCCATGTCATAGATGCTGAGAGATACACATGCATGTACAAAATTCATCAGAATTTAAACTTCAGAAGCAGGGTTTTATTGGTCACCCCGACACAATATTTTTTAGTATGAAAAACACATTTTTTTTAGATTTAGGAAAAAATAATTTGTTCGGAATTTACTGTTTTATTTCGTCCAAACTTTCTCTTTTTGAATTTTTCAAAAAAATAAAAACAATGTTCTATCGGTCCCCGAGATGTTTTTGATTTCCGCGAATTTGAACCCTATTCGGAACCATGGAAAAGTAGATGATCATGTCGACCTTTTGTGTCTCATGTATTGGTGTTGTCACCAACATATCAAAGCTATTTAATTAGCACTCGTTTGAGCGATCTATTTTTAATTACCACTAACACCCAACTCATATTTTGTTTCAGTTGCAGAGAAAATGTCAATAATTATTCAGTATACTGCAAAATTAAACACCCATTACCTATCTCCAAGCAAGTCAAGCAGGGCGCCCTACAATAAAATGATAAATCAAAGCAAAGGTAAGCAAAATTCAGACTGTCAAATGTCACCCACAGGCCACACGTCCCACCGTGACAACCGCTGGTCTCTTTTCGCTTTTATTTATATACTTATAATCAAATAATAAATTTTAACATTAAATTTATAATTAATTTAGGATTTTTCCATCTTAGTTATTTTTAGCCTTGATTTTAGATCACTAAAAACACATATCTAAATGTTTTATTTATAAATTATTTTCCACATGCAGATGCGTCGTTAGGTTGATCACTGCTTAGCACTGGCACTGTAGCTCATGTATATCTAATCATCCCCAGCTCGCCTTGGAGGTGGTACCAGATAGTAGCAGTAGTAATTAGCATCCATTGGAAGAGCATAGAACGGGATTAGGCAACAGTGACAGCAGCGAGCAGCAGGGCATGTACAGGGGATTTCTTGAGTCCAGTGCATCACAGTCTGAAGAGAGAGATTCAGAGATAGAGAGAGAAGAGAGCCAGAGGAAAAGACAGAATGCCCAGTGATCCTTGTGGGGTGTTGCTGACACAGAGCTTGCTCTCTAGAGAGAGAAAGCTAGTGAGAGAGAGAGATAGATAGAGAGAGGTAGAAGACTAGAAGTAGTGTAGTCCAGTGTGAATTGTTGGGTGTCCAATGGGTGGAGGGGTTGCACACTTGCTCCTCATCCACACTAGCTACCCCAGCTCAGCTCAGCTCAGCTCATTCCTCTCTCTCTCATCAACCCTAGCTAGAAGAACTAGATAGAAGCTTTCTTGAGCCAGCCAATTAACTCGATCTCTCTCCTCTCGCTCTCTCTCTCTCTCTCTCTAATTGCTCTCTCGCAGTTGCTGCTTAATCCGATCGATCGATTGATCGGGGGTGAGAAGCTAATTGAGATCATCAGCTCCGTTCTTGGCGAGAGGGAGGGGGTAGACAGCTCCGTGATTCCGTCTATGCCGGTAGTGACACTGCAGGTGCACGCTGGGTAGGCAGTGGTAGTGGTAGCAGCAGCCAGCAGCTGCAGTGGTGGTGGTGGCGCTAGTCGTCGTCCCCGGCCGGCCTCGATCGTCTCGTCGTCAGAGACCGGTTCACGGGTTAGGGTCGCCGCCGGCCCCCACCGCGCGCGGCAGGTGGAGGTACGGGGTGCAACTGCGAGCTGCTTGCTGCACATGATCGGAGGCGGATCGGTCGTCGTCGTCGCCGGCAGCGAGATCTGACTCCGATCCATCGCCGATCGATCGATCAGACGTGTGGGTAGAAGCAGCAGCAGCAGAAGTTAGCTGGAGCAGTGGAATTCAGGAGAGGGTAGGTCGAGATGATGCTCAAGGATCTGGCGGAAATTCAGCAGCAGCAGCAGCAGCTCGCCGCCGAGGAGAACATGTCGAACCTCACGTCGGCCTCCGGCGACCAGGCCAGCGTCTCGTCCCACCCGGCCCCGCCGCCCGCCAAGAAGAAGCGCAGCCTCCCGGGCAACCCAGGTCAGTGAAATGAATTCTTCAACTACTACACGTTCATGAACTGCAGCTGCTGCTGCGATCGAATTGAATTTGAATTAGGAGGAAGTAATCAAAGATGAGTTTTTTTTTTTGGCTCGTATCTATTAATTAGATCCTGAGGCGGAGGTAATCGCGCTGTCGCCGAAGACGCTGATGGCGACGAACAGGTACGTGTGCGAGATCTGCGGGAAGGGGTTCCAGCGAGACCAGAACTTGCAGCTGCACCGGCGAGGGCACAACCTGCCGTGGAAGCTGAAGCAGCGGAACCCCAAGGAGGCGGTGAGGAAGAAGGTGTACGTGTGCCCCGAGGCCGGGTGCGTGCACCACGACCCGGCGCGCGCCCTCGGCGACCTCACCGGCATCAAGAAGCACTTCAGCCGCAAGCACGGCGAGAAGAAGTGGAAGTGCGACAAGTGCTCCAAGCGCTACGCCGTCCACTCCGACTGGAAGGCCCACTCCAAGGTCTGCGGCACCCGCGAGTACCGCTGCGACTGCGGCACCCTCTTCTCCCGGTCAGTCCGATCGCCGTCGTCTTCTTCCTCCTTCCTTTCCTCCTCGTGCATGGCCACGCGGCTGAATCGCGCTGATCGGGTTGGTGGTGTTGCATTGGTGGCCAACAGGCGGGACAGCTTCATCACGCACAGGGCGTTCTGCGACGCGCTGGCGGAGGAGAGCGCGAGGGCGGTGACCGCGGCGGCGGCGGTGGCGGGACAGCAGCACGCGGGGGCGGGGCTTCTCTTCCCTCAGGGCGGCGGCGGGTTGCAGCTGCCGGCTGTGCTCGATCACCCGGCGATGGCGATGGGCGGGCACGGGCTGATGCAAGAGCTGTGCCTCAAGAGGGAGCAGCAGCAGCAGTTCGCGCCGTCGTGGCTCACGGCGCAGCAGCAGCAGCTAGAGACGATGGGCAGCGCGGTGAGTCCGGCGGCGATGTACGGGTCTGCGAGGCTGGACCAGGAGTTCATCGGGAGCTCCACGCCGGAGAGCGGCGCCGCGCAGCACCAGGGCGGCCTGAGCTTCGCGTTCTCGTCGACGTCATCCGCGCCGCCGCCCGTCGCCTCCTCGGCGCACATGTCCGCCACCGCGCTGCTGCAGAAGGCTGCACAGATGGGCGCGACGCTGAGCCGGCCGTCGAGCCAAGGCCAGATGGCGGCGGCGAGCACGCACAACAGCACCAGCGCCACCACCAATGCAGCTCCTCCTCCTACTAGCAACGTGACGAGCACTTGCGTCGGCGCCGGCAGCTACGGGCTCGCATTCGAAGCGTCTCACTTCATCGGAGCAGACGACAGGACCAGGTCCGATCGTGCCACCAGCAACGGCGGAGGCGGCGGCGCCACCGCCGGAGCCGGCAACGACGGCCTCACCAGGGACTTCCTGGGCCTTAGAGCCTTCTCCCACGGCGACATAATGAGCATGGCAGGGTTCGATCCCTGCAGCATGTCGACGACGTCGGCCTCGTCGGCGGCGTACGACCAAGGCCACCACCACAGCAACAAGCCATGGCATAGCTAGTAACCTCGGCAACCACATCCACACCAGCTCGGCCGCCATGAATGAATTGAAGCGAACTATGCATGCACACATCCAGCTAATTTTGCTCGTGGACTGACTACTCATCGAACTGCACGATGATCATGTCAAGATTCATAGCTGGGTAAGTGAGCCGAATTCAATTAGCCAGCTTCATCTCTTTCGATGATCGATGTTCCAATTGAGGTTTAATAATTTGATGTTCTTTTGGGGAGGGTATGGGCTGTTCAATTCAAATATATATGGAACTTTCAAATTATATATTGTTCATGCTAGCTACTATATACTATCATAGTTAATTCATCTTCCTACTGTAATAATAAAATTTTTAGCTATTCAGCTCATACAGCTGTGTAGTTCTACTGCTATTGGAAGCTCCATTTGTAATAATCAGTTGTTCCCATTAATTAATCGATCCATTTAATTTGCTAGTTCTTGTATAATAGTAACATGCATCTGGAGATGTCATATTGGCCGGTGGAATTAATGGTGGTGCACTTACTTAATAATTAACTTATCTGGGTAAATAAATGTTGTATGATGAAGTAAAAAATTTGAAAATCTGCTTTAAATTATGCGAAAAAGTAAAGGTTGTGTTGTGTTATGCACATGCTGTTACCTGTATATAATGAGGATTCCTGACAAACTGAATAACCACATGTGTACGCTTTTCCTCTGCTAAAATGCATGATATTGGAAGTGAAATTTTATGAAATATTTTCTAAGAAAATCAAACACTGATATAGTGTTTCAGAAAGACACTGCATTAATTCGAAAACTTTAATCAATGCAGCACTACTGTAAGGCTGTCAAACTATACTATTCATCATAGTTACTGAAAACTCTTTGAAATAGAGCGTTGACAATCAAGTTAAACTAAACAGTACTCACACCAGTAACTATATATTATGACCTGATATAGTACTTTTATTCATCAAAACATTTCACATTTTGGTTAGCAAAATAAAATTGCTTCCAATACCTACCTATTGCTAATGAAAGTTCATCATCAATCCATAGATATACACGAGAGGCATGTTACTTTTGACAAGAGTAAACCATATTTCTATTCGTAGCCTGGACCATTATTGCATATTCTTCGTATAGGATTAGCTCTTAATTTTGTACTTTTCGGTTAGTATTAGCTTAGGCATTTAACAAGTATAGGCAGAATGTCAGATAAAGTTGATACTTGATACTAATTCCCTTCAGCTCCAGAGTCATGGGCTAATGGCTATACTCATATAGCTTCATGGTAGAGAAAAATTGTCCATCAATTTGAATATAAATATTTCATCTAGCTGGACTCAAGGAATGGGCATTAATTGTAACTATTATGTACTAGAGTTAGCTACACCTTACACTTTAACCTTGAGACAGAACAGTCAAAATATTCCATAGAATGTGGCCTACTGGCTACATCTTTTCTGGAAAGTGAATAGTAGAATGTACTATACACTGCATCTTACTAGTTTTACTACTACACAATTAAGGCTTTAAGTATATGCAGAATAGACCTTGCAAGAAAAGAGACTTTTTAAACTTCATGGAAATCAGTGAACCTTGCACTAAGAGAGTAGTACTGTGTAAGATTTGTGTGAAATTAAATAAAGTTTTCTTTGATCTGTTATTCGTCTCTTTGATTGTTTCTTTTTTTTCCTTGAGAGATCAGGTTTGACATATACTATCATTCGTATCAAACATGAATGAAGAGAGATAAGTAGAGACGTAGTTACTCTGACGTAAAGTTAGAGATATATGGTCGCTGATACGTGAGTCCCATCGTTTATGTGCACACATGTTAGTCATTTAATGCCTCATTTTAGTTGTCATTGAGTCCCTCTAACTTATAGAGCACATAATCTCGTATCAATGAGTAGATGTATGGGAAGTAAGTAGTTACCTGTAGCTAAAATATGTATGCTCCATTTTGCTAGTGTTTTTGGCGCTTCTCTCATTTTTGGTTCTGGTAGTTTCTATGGAATCATGATTGATGAGAGACGACAGAGAGAGCTCCAGCAAGCCAGCCATGCCAGCCATTTCTTTCCTTTTGGCCATGCCTTGGTGATCCCAAATGCTTGTATCTCTCCCTTGTCTTGTTCCAGGGAATCCTCATGATTCCATGGCAGTTTTCTTTGCATCCCCAGGAGATATATTCAAAACGCACCATCATTCCATTCCAGATCATAGCATAGTATGCAAAGCTTGACATATTAACAGTAGCTACCCCCAATTTCTGTGCTGTACTTTAATTTCTTCATGAAACATATACGATAGCATTATATAGAGAGTTTATATATATATATACTCGATCCATTGAAGAGGAATGAAGATGAAGCAAGCATAGAGAGAGATATTGGAGCAGTTTGTGTGTTTGGCTTGCCGGTGCTAGCTAATGCTAGTACTATGTGCGATCGTAGCAAGTTTGTAGCCAATTGTTTGGATTTTTTTTTATAGTAAAAAGAGTCGAACGACTTATTTATAAATGAAAAATAATTTATAAATAAAACTTTTATAAACATATTATTAAGGTAATATTAAAAAATACCTTAAAATGAACTCTAAATTTAAAATATGAAATTCAAATTTTGGTGGTTAAGCAGAAGTAAAAAGATTAAGATCGGTCTGGCAGTGGGTGAGCCTGTAGTGTCCGGCAAGATCGGCACTACTGCTCACATGTAAGTTGAGCATCACCACCCCACCATTCACCATGGGGTACTGCTACTGCTGAGCTGATCAAAGAGAGTACGAGAGAGAAGAGAAAATTGCATATGCAGAATGCAGAATATGCAGGGAGGGCATGGAGTTTGGAATTGCTGCAGTGCAGTGCGGACAAGTGCAAAGGCAGGGCAGGGCCACCCCCTCTCTACTCTACTCTACTTTGGCACCAAATATTCCCGGGCATCAAAGTCAGGGGGTGCCGCCAAGCGCTAGCGGACAACCACAACCACCTACCCTCGTCACGTGTCCCTTTCCCACCATCCTCCACGCTTGCCCTGCATGCATCCATCACCATACTCCTAGTGCTGTCTTGGGAGTACTGTCAGCCCAGATCGAGAGAAGTTTGCTTCCTTGATCATGGATTTCATATCGTAATATTAGTAGGTTTGTATGATTTTATTTAGTTTAAAGTCGATCGGATAGTCAATATATAGGAAATGTAATTAATTGAAAATTTAAAAACTAATCATTACATTTGACTTATAAAAGAATCGTTCAACATCTTCCTAATCTAAACAAAACGTACTGAAAATGTTTACTTTCTCCGTCCAAAGCAAAATAAACCTAGGAGAGGGCGTGACCCATTCTAGACGATGAATCTAGGCAAATTCTCTGTCCAGATTATCCTATCATATCCTGGTTTGTTTTTTATAGGACGAAAAGAGTAGTATACTATTTTAAAAATGTAATTCCTTCGTTTTACGTATTTATTGGCTCATTGCTACTGATGCGCGCGCGCACAGCATTCATCTTGGGCTTGCCAGATGCACGCGCTGGTCTGCAGCTGCAACTGGATCGCCATGCATACATGCAGGATGGATGGATGGTGATGATGATGAGGATGGTGGATGGGGAGACAGGCGAGGGAGGGAGAAAGCCGAAACTTTTGTTGCCCCCCGCGCCCGTTGACATGTACTACCTCCTCCTCTATCCTATAATAATCTTATTTTTCGTTTTTAGTATCCAACGTTTGATTATTCATCTATTTTTACTATTATTAGATAATAAAATATAAATAGTATTTTATACGTGACTAAATTTTTTAAATTTTCAAATAAAACGAATGGTTAAATATTAAACACGTAAAAACGAAAAATAAGGTTATTATGTCACGGAGGCAGTACAGATGTCCTACGACCTCACCACCTGTTGCTCTCTCTCTCTGCCAAGGACTGAAAAGATGTGCACGCGTTTACCTCTAATCCCCCCCCTCTCTCTCTCTAGTTATGCGTTCTTGTGGTTGGGATTTGTGTTTGCAACTGTAGATTAGGACATGTCGTTGACCGCCTTGTCGCCTTGCCTCACACCAAGCATGCTCTACTCACTAGTGGTGCTTAATGTGTGTTTTACTACTACCTTTTTCTTGATTGCATCACACAAAGATCAGTAGTTACTACCCATGGAACATGTTTTCATGGCAAGGCAAAACTTAAGAGAGTAATATGAACTAAGGAACTCAGTGTGTGCATGACAAATCCTAGTGGAGCACTGAGACTGTACGTACAGAAATAGCCTAAGGCGCGTTCGAAACCGACCAACGAAAAACACTTTTTTTTCTGCGCGTATGTTTTTCAAACTGTTAAACGGTGTATTTTTTTAAAAAAAATTTATATGAAAGTTATTTAAAAAATCAGATTAACATTTGTTCCTTTCATGAAAAATTAACGATCTATCTTTTCTAGTTATAACGGAAAAAATGTTGCGTTGGACTTCGGGAACAGGATCCTCCGTAGCTGACTATAGGGTATCTCGTCACTGACATATGCACCCAGCGACGAGTGCACGAGAAAGTCGGCTCCCGAGGATCTCATCGCTGGACTTCGTTACCCAAATTTGCACACCTGAACAGTTAACTATTAACTATTAGTAGTACTGCACTACGTTTGGCTTCCGGAAGCACGGGTCATTCAGACTTGCATGTATCCTTGTATGTATCCTTCGATTTATGTTATAAGACTTTGTAATCTTATTTAAATTAATATTATATATATAGACAATTATATATTTATTTATATGTATTTATCGATAAATGAATTATATTATACTAAAAAATTCTTATAATATGAACGAAGAACAGTAGTAGTAATGGTGATTAGCACGTCTCTAACACGAGGATTCATGTTTCATTGGATGACACATTCGTGTCAGTGACAAAGGTCGTGTTTTTCGTTGGCCGAAACATAAGAGGTTATCCGATTTTACTGAAAAGATACGATAATGAATTTTTATATATGAATCATTTACAAAAGAAAATATATAGTATTTAGTAGTTCAGAAAACATACTTACAAAATACAAAGAAAAGTTTTTTTAAAAAAATCTAGCAACAGAACGCAACGAAAACTTTGTGTTTTTTTCAAGTCAGAGGATCCCGGCAGCTCATACGTGGGTATGTACTAATATTGCACGATCTCTTTCGGACCGCCACTATTGTTGTGAGAGATCCAAATTTACTGGGCCGGCCCAAGACATTTCCCACTGGATCAGGCCCAATTTGCCGCGATGCCCCCCCCCCCCCCACACACACAATAGGCCCATTTAAGCCCACTATAGCAGCGGCTGAACTCGGCGGCGCCGGCCGAGCTCCGGTAAGCCGTCGGCAAGGGCACCGCCGGATTCAATGACTAACCCAACACGTAAGGCTGCGTTTAGTTCAAAAAGTTTTTTGGAGTGTGGTCACATCGACCTATACAATCATATAGTCTAATTATGAAACAAATTTTAGATTCCGTCTGAAAACCGCGAGATAAATCTTTTAAGTCTACTTAATCTGTCATTAGCATAGGTTGGTTACTGTAACACTTATGACTAATCATATACTAATTAGACTTAAAAGATTCGTCTCACGATTTTCTCAATAACTATGTAATTAGTTTTAATGTTCATGTATATTTAATGTTTTATTTAGGTGTCTATAGATTCGATGTGATGTTTTTTGGAACTAAATACGGCCTAAGCTCAGCTAGCTCTTCACCGAACCGTTTTACATAGATCCCTTGTGTTTGTGTGTTCTTTTTTCTAACTGGATGTTTGTGTGTTCTTCTCAAGGAAATTTTTTCAGATTTTGAATGATCCCCACAAAATCTTGTGATTTTCTTCCATTCTTCCGGTCAGTGAGGATTAGCTTTTCCTAATTACATGATAGCAATTTGGTACCTTTAAATGGAAGACGTGTAACTCGTAAAGGGGAATAAAAGGTGGTAGGAAGATTGCAACATCATGCTGAAACTTTTGATCCCCTACTGAAGAGGGAAAAAAAAAAAAAACCTGACAAACTAAAGTGGCTTTGTGTCATTGTGTGGAGAGCAGAGTACTTGTGCCATACTCCTCAAGAAAGCATATCGACTCTCACTAGTTGCTGATGCAATCATGCAACAGCATTATCCACTGAATAGAGGAATTAATTAACTGTGTCAGAATTACATGGAACTTTCTTCTGAAACAAGTGGGACTAACAAGAAACTGCAACTAGCAGGACCCAAGAAGCTATCATCCTCATTGCAAACAAATGTTAGTGCAACAAAAAAACTAAAGAGTTCACAACTGCACTTCTAAATGTAGCTTGAATCTATACATGTTCCTACCAGACAAACTACTCAATATCTCAAACAGAAAAACAAACAACAAATGAACTCAAACTGACAAGCTGAAAAAGAGACAAACATCACAAATCCAAATGCAGGTGTATGACCATGTGGCACTACCTATTATATTGGCCCAGATGTGGAACCAAATCTGAGCACATCTTATTAAAACCTTCACTAGTCCACAGCTGAAGCTCTGCCTCCTGAACTATACAGCCTCTTATCTCCACATGAGTAATGTACAGAAACTAGGCCTGAAAACTCTCTATCTCCATTGAACTGGATACTGTATCTTGTCAAGATTGCAAAGGGAACCGAAGAACAAAACCTCACCTATTGCTACACTGCGAGCGCGTCTCAAAATCTGGTGAGGCACCATGCTCACTCATACTTCCCCTTGACAGGCTTCGCAACCTCTGCCAGAATTTTCGGTTCTTTCCTGTCATCAGTGGACCTGAGCTGGATTGCTTTCGGAAAGAACCTGAATCTGCAGCTGGAGTGAAGACAGGAGTCGAGCCAAACATCTCAGATAATAGCACCCTCTCAGCTTCCATGCCAGTTACATCATAGACTGCTGCAGCTTGTGCAGCCAATTCCTGGCTGAAACTTCCTGATCCAAGACCCTCATCACCGTCACTGCAAACAAGTTTTAAGGCCTGGACTACTTCACCCATGCTTGGACGATGCGCAACCTCAGGTTGTACACACATTGATGCAATGGCAGCTGCTTTTGCCACATTGTCCAGGGGGACGCTAGGACCAAGAAGCGGATCAACAGCTTGTCGTAAGCTTACCACATTTGTCAGAAGCGGGCGAGCCCATGAAACTAGGTTTTCTTGCCCTGCAGGCCTAGACATGTCCACAGGCTTTCTACCAGTGAGGAGCTCAAGCAACACAACTCCATAGCTGTACACATCACTCTTGACAAGGAGATGTCCTGTCATGGCATACTCCGGTGCAACATAGCTGAAAAGAAAAGACATAATTATATTCTGTAATTAAAAAAAATCAAAATTCCATCAAAAGACAGAAATGGGGGATACGGTTCATACCCAAATGTTCCCATGACACGAGTGGAGATGTGCTGGTTCCCCTCCCCCCTTGCAGTCCTGGCCAGTCCGAAGTCAGATACTTTGGGTGTGAAGTCATGCTCTAAAAGGATATTGCTTGACTTAAAATCTCGATGAATCACACAAGGGCTTGAATCTTCATGTAGATATGCAAGAGCTCGTGCGGCCCCCAAGGCTATCTTCATGCGGGCATTCCAATCGAGGGGTGCTGTCTCGCGATCTGCTCCTAAAATAAGTCAGACAGTTCTCTTCAGTCAATTGCTAAAAGCCTAAAACTTTACGGGTTGATGGACTTAATTATTCAAGTACTTACCATGCAGATGAGACTCTACACTGCCATTCGGAATAAGTTCATATACCAGACACCTCGCGTTCTCCTCTACACATATGCCTAACAACTTGACTAAATTCCGGTGATGCAAACGTCCCAGCATCTCGAGCTCAGCCAAGAACTCTCTCTCACCTTGGCCATCATACCTCTTCAGAACTTTTACTGCAACCCTGGTTCCATCTTCAAGTGTGCCCTGGTAGACACATCCGAAGCCACCCTCTCCAAGTACTTTTGAATCATCAAAGCTGTTTGTGGCCTTCTCAATCTCAGCAAATTTGAATGTCTTTGCCTGTCCTGCATATGTTGCAATGCTTGAGCCCAGTGAACCTGACGGACCTGATGGTGAACTATAGCGACCAGCTAACAGTGTCTGACCAGTACCTGCAATAATTTAAGATGTTTCAGGAGTGAAACTAGTGCTCTTATAAGATTATCTGAAATTATTGCGAAGGCATTATCTGAGAAGTCACGGCAACTTGGAATACAGTTCATCAGCATTTCAAATAAGAATTTATTTATTGTCCCAGGCATATGCTTGAACTTTTTAAATAATGCACAGTATTATAGCTCTATGCTAGAAAGTAGCATTGGCTAAACCTAGATCAGAACCAGGACATCTGATTGCCCATTAAAAGGTAACACCTATTGGACAATAAGGAAAAAACAGAGAAAAACAGACTAGTGCTGCTCTGCTGTCAATCAAATTGCTACAGCAAATGATATTGCAGTACCCATGTATCAGAAAATTAGCTGGATGAGTACACATACCAGATGATCTGGAAAATTTTGGAAGTGCACTATGCGGAAATCTTTGAGCCAAGCCATCTAAACCCCTGAACCTGATTACCAGCAACCATGCAACTAGAGTACAAATAATCAATGCTATAACAGTAGACAAGACAGCGATAGCAATTAGGCTGCCATTGGCTTTTCTTTTGGGCCTGTTTACATCAACCCCAAGAGGCTTCATTGCCCTAGCGTTTCTGCTGTTACTGAATGCCCCATCACCAACACTTTCCGGTGCTGAAGGTGGAGAAGGAGGAAGCCCTGCACAAAATTCATATCTTCGGTGAGAACTTGTGGAGCAGAGAAGTTCAACATGTTCGACAATGAGAAAGTGAAAGATGGGATAAGTTAACTGTCATTGATCACTGTTGCTTATGAGATCAATCAAATGACTATAACAAATTGACAGCAGCTGGCGGCATTGACAGGTAACAAAATAATCAAATAGAAAAGGCAGGTCAGGAGAACAAGCAAGAATCCGTACCTGGATATACAACATATAAAATCTCATAGTCCCCAAAAACCGATGGTCTTAGAGAAACTTTTTTGCTCCATAAGCTTTCAAATGTTGAAAAGGCAGTAGCATTGTCAAACTTCACTTGCATTGGCACTAGATCAACAAGAACTACTGTCTTGTCAGGCTGATCACCAGCTACATTTGCACCCATAACACGAACCTGCCTCTGTGCCATATTTATACCAGATGACACATCTTCCGCAAAATCAGAGACCAACGGAAAGAATGAATACAGATCAACACTTAAACGGATTCCAACTTTGATTGGCAGTACACAAACACATGGGGCTCCCGCAGGTGGTTCAGTAAGAGGCTCTGGGCATGCTAATGAATTGCAATCTGCATTTATAAGGTTCATTAGATAAGGAAACAATAATAGCACACACCATGTAGATATATTATATCCATCTGTAAACTTAAAAGGACATAGGTATGTGAACCTGTAAATAAAAGACATACCTAGATTAGGTGGTGGTGGAGGTAATGCCCAAATAGGATGGGCAGATGGTGCTTTCGGCGCTGTTTTGGGAGGGATTGGTGGGAGAGTAGGAGAAACATGAGGCCCTGAAGAAGGCAGAAGTTTCTTAAAATTCATCAGACAAGAGAAACATGAATATTGAAGAGCGAGAAGAAATAAGGCTTTCTGAGTACTTTTGTTTGAAGGAGTGGGGGTCCTTGATGATGCTGGTGCAGAAGATGGAGGATCTGCAGGGAAGCTTGTATGGCCTGGGCAGTAGAATAA
Source organism: Oryza brachyantha (assembly GCF_000231095.2). NCBI lineage: Eukaryota > Viridiplantae > Streptophyta > Magnoliopsida > Poales > Poaceae > Oryza > Oryza brachyantha. The sequence continues at coordinate 3,820,009 of NC_023163.2, forward strand.
TTGAATTTTTAGCACTATGAAATGAGATATGGACCCATTTAGAATGGCAAATGGCCTTTCTTATTTTTATTCGCTTGAGCCCCGGATCCTTGTTCTGAAAACAAGAAACCATAGTCCAGCTAAAGCAGTTGAGCAGTTAAATCCAAGGTTTTGGTGTGTTACATCATTCACAAGTTTTAATCATGGATGAGCACACAAGCCTATCAAATATGTTTACATGGAGAAGGCCTGCATTACCTCGAAACATAGGAGGAGGTGCATGGTGCTTTTGCCTTTTAGCCCCATCCTGCCTTGGAACTCGTGAAACCTCAGGACCTATTATATAATCCAGAACTTTTGAGAATATAAATGCCAATATAGACAATAACTAGGTTGTTGGCAGAAATGTTTTGTCAAACCTTGAACATGAGATGGTGGATACGACGGGGCAAATGGAAGGTGTTGTCCTTTCTTTGGCGCCCCACCCCGACCATGATATCTACTGGAAGTTCCTGGTTTAGGAGCAGCTACTGTTGATGGGGGTTGGACATGTGAAACTGATGGTCCATTCTTTGGGATTGCAGGCATATTTGTGTTCTGGGGAAAAGGAGCTGCTGCAGGAGCTGATCCTGAGATGAGGAATTTTCATAGTCAAGCACTCAAGCTACATTTTCGTATGCAAGCTACCACAGCCCAAGCAGCCCAAAGAAACTTTATGAGATTACCGCTAATTGGCGATTTGTGAGCTGAGCCAGTTTGACTACTGGATTCGTTTGGCGGCAGTGCACGTGGAATATGATTGCTCTTGTGGGGAGGTGATGTGTTTGCCGGGGGCATTGTGTTTCCTAGATATTAAAGAAATAAAAAACGTCCAATAGTTAGAACAAAAAGACTTAAGAAGCATCACCAGATCAATAGGATTACATCTGTTTATCCTCACCATTGCTATGGTCACTACTTGGAGCCAGTGCTTGCTGGCGTGGTGCTTGTGCAATAATATGCGGTGGAATTGGAGGTTTTACATGTTCTCGGGGAACACCTATTGATGAGATGGGAAAGGTTAAACAAATGTAGCTTGATTATGATCTACTTCTAAGGAAACAATTTACCTGAAGTGGAAGGAGGAACGGCAGGTAAACTTCTTTGAGGTGGTAGGACACCATTACCTGAAGACGGAATGCATTAGTTGCATATTTACATAATTGTGATGAACATTTTTGGATCTGGACATCAAGAGTCCAGGAAACTGAATTGGCACTATCGGAACATATAACTGACTGTTCATAAAAAGGAAGAAATAATATATACCTGATCCAATTGGTCTGCTTGGTGGACTGTTCACACCAGGAGGTGACACTATTGGTAGATTAGGTTTCTTGGCCACAGATGGAGCAGGAGCCTGAACAGAAGGTAGCAATGCAGGTGTCCCAGGAAGTACTGGTGCAGGATTTACAACTGAAGCTTGCGGGGGTGCTACTGGCGCTACATGAGTCAGAGCAGGGGGTGTAAGCTCAACTGGAGGAGGTGCATCATATTCTACATAACATAAGATGTAGATGTAGTTAGTGATGTACACTAGGATTGAGATGTCATAATCTAACTATGGAGGAAATACCTTTAGGGGGTGTTACTGGACTAGGTGCATTTTGTGGTTGAGTGGGAACAGCAGGGCTGACTGTGCCCTTCTCTGCAGGAGGACTTGCAGACGGTGCGGAGGGCACTGAAACGAAGCAATATAAGAACTATTGTCGATGCCGGTTATGATCTGAGAACCATAATGCCACACAATATTAGAATTTCAGAGCAACCTGATGGAAGAGTTACTGGACCAAGGGCGATTGAAGGTTCAGGAGGACTAGAAGCTTGTTCTTGAGCAGTCGGCGAGTTAGCGACCGCAGGAGAAGGATCCACAATAGTACCTGCATTGGAGTAAACAACACAACATGGTCATGGAATGTGCCACAAGTACATACACTGATCTCCCAACTGCTAAGCTCAGAATTGCACAACAAGTTGGCAACCACTCTGTGACTGTGGATTAGTACTAGAGGCAGATTGGCAACCACTCTGTGGCTGTGGATTAGTACTAGAGGCAAATTGGCAACCACTCTGCCTGTGGATTAGTAACTAAGGCAAACTGTCCGTGTTCTTTCACCATATACGAAATTAGCAACTATAGGGGGAAAAAAGAGCTATGGTATGCAAGTGTACGGCACCAGAATTTTCAGGAAAGAAAAAAGGAATGCGGGGGACAAAAGAAACATTCAGAGATGCCAAGCATTTCCCAGTAAACAAGCAAATGAGTGGAAAAAAAAATCAAGCACATGTGATGGAGCTAAAGCAGTTTAGCACGAGATGCCTAGCACACAGCCAACCAGATATGCCAAGCCACCGACAATGCAACACCCCTCTTAATGAGAAGTCCATTCAATCCTAACAAATTTGCTCAAATTATGAAGTAGAAATAGAGTACTGCATTTCTTTCCCATCGACATCAGCTAGAACAAGCGCATTGCAGACAAATTCTTGAACCATGAGTTCTCCTAACATATCACAGAGTATTCTCCTACAGATTCTCAATTGACGCAGAAAAGAACATGTAGAAACCACCAAATTTCCAGGTTACTGGACCAGCACCCACAAGTCCACAACTCACTCGCATATGATCCCATACCATGGCACTACTGTCCCAACAATAGCTTGAACAACAAATCAGGATGCGGAAAACAAACTGAAAACCACAGCAAATGCCCGGAGCTCGTCTCACCTTTGGATCCAAGAAACGAAGCAAGGAGAAGCACCGCGCAAGCAAGAGACCGCCGCATCTTGCCTCAGACGCTCATAGCAAAAAGAAATTCAGCAGAAGCAGCAGTCTCCAAATGCGCACACACACACACACACCCCTCACAGATCACAAGCTCACAGCCATCTCGGCTGGCTCCTCCCCCCACTGCACCCGCAGGAAGAAGCCCCTAAACAGCAGGAAAACGACGCATCCTGACCGCCATTTTGGCACCACGCCATGAGCACCCACAGGCCCATGTGGGGAGCCAAGCCAGGGGAGGGGAAGGGAGGAGGAGGAGGCAGCAGAAGAGGGGCAGCCACCCAGGAGGCCAAGACAGTACTAGTACTAGCACTACCACCACTAGACAGAAAGGTGCAGTGGAGTGGACTAGTGGTAGCTAGCTAGGAGTAAATTAAGAGAGAGATTAGCAGCAGAAGAGGAGATTAAAAGAGAGTACTTTGGCTCAAGATGCAAGAACCAGCACAGTAAACATTCCTTGCTTCCTGCCCCCGCACTCCTCCCTCCACCACTATCCAGATCATAAGCTGAACAAACTGACCAACTAATCTCACGCACAGAGAGAGAGAGAGAGAGGAAGGAAGGACAAGAGGAAGAACAAAGACGGAATCTTTGGTTGGGTTGAGTAAAGTATTCACTCTCAAGCCACTGGTGGCGGTATAATAAAAAGATGAAATCTTTGGGGGCGAAATTAATCTCCAGGGGGGTGGGGTGGGGTGGGGAGGTAACGCCAACACGACGCAAACTAGCTCATCACTCGATCATCAGTCGTCTGCCCGACCGTCCCTCTCGCTGTAGATTATTGGTCTGTGTGTGTGTGTGGGGGGGGGGGGGGGGGGGGGTCTCCTTTTGCGTTTTTGTCCCTGCTGCTCAGCCAGCCTGGTCCCGTCGTCGATCACTGATGAGCTCTCGACGCTTTACTTACTGTTGCGAAATCGGTGGGTTTGGATGGGATCGGAGTATGCACAGCAACAGCAGCACGAACCCTAGAAAAACTCTCTCTCTCTGATCTCTCTCTCGTCTTGTCGGTTGATCACGAGGGCGCGTCACCGATCAGCACGCACGCACGGCGGCCGCGGCGTAAATGACATCGGGTTTTTCTTGCATTTCATTCTGCATTCGAATTTGCTCGGCAAATGTGATGAGGGTTATCTGAATCTGAATCTGAATCCATCCACCACCCTAACAGGCGATCTGTCTGTCTGTCTGTCTGTCTGCTTGCTCATCAGTTTTGCGTTTGGTTTTTGGGAGTCGAGGGTTGTGGCGTCGACATCACAACCGAGAGGTCCGAGACCAAGACAGCAGCATTGTTCTTGCATTCCTGCTCATCCGCTGCTGTATCTGAGCTCTGTCATGCATGTACGCACACAAAAAGAAAGGAATCTTGGCAATCACAAACGGCAGATAATAAGTAGCTCATCTCATCACGGGCTGTTCGTGGCGTTCTTGCGATAATGATTGGTTAGTGCCAAAAGAAACAACAGTAACAGCGATAGTCCATTAGTTTACTCAGATAAATCAGTAGCTTTTGGCATCATGCTTGAGCTGCTCGTGATCACGGAACAGACAGGGGCTAGCCACATAAGAGCCGCGCAAGGCCATTCCAAAACACAAGATTTCGAAAACCGATAGTCCAAACAGGTTGCGCCCGTGGGAGACTGTCAGATCCTCCACTTAGCTAATTATCATCACAATATAAAAAATTACACAACTTGGAATACAGTATTCAGTTATCTGGGAGCTTAATTGTCTTTCACTTCATGCTCGACCAGTTCTTGAAGCAAGCATGCATGCAAGCATGTAACATTGCAACCACAGTGAACGCCATATCATCATCTCATGTATCCCTTTCTTATCCGTGCAAATCCATCAATTCAGCAGCAAGCAACAGCAACTACTACAAGAACAGTGCCACATTTCAATCTGTAGAAACTAGTAGTAATAACATGATGGGTTCTAGTTCTGGAGCAGAAACGAGTAGGCAGTTTGGACGTACGTATCAACCCTGAAACTGAAGGAAACTTTTCCCTTCCTTTCTTTGCAATGCATCAAGACATCAAGGTTGGATCAATCTAAATATATATGTACTTACACCACCAAATCACTTATATGGCACACCACAAATCGATACAGAAAAGGAACGATGTGTGTATATATTCTTGTCTCGATGTGTCGTGGTCACTTGACCTACTACTACTACTGCTCTTTCATGCTTTCGCTTTTGGCAATCGGATGGCGTTTTGTTCCTGAGATTGCGTGACATGCAAAGCTGAAAGTTACCGGTGCTCGCCACCTTTGCTTGCCAACTCGCCATTCATCCACGTGACCACGTGGTGATCCTACGTGGACACATATGTAGACCCTTTTTTTTAATATATTCTTGTTTTGGTATTACTTCCTCTGGCATTTAAAGTAAGTTAGATTTCTAAAACTTTTACCATCAATAAATAAATTCTCAAATATTATATCCGCTCCAAAATATAAGTATTTTTAAGATCCAAAATTATACTACCATGATATAAACATTTATGCACTAATTTTAATATTCCAATCGTTCGATCATTGATAAGCCAATCAGATGTTTCAATAAGGAATCTAACCCATTTAAAAATTTGACCACTAAAATGATTTAAATAGAATCTTTTCATCTAGCCATATTATTTGCTAAATAATTTATATTTTTAATATTTTGAAACGAATGGGGTATTTGGTTTTAAAAATTGGTATACATAGATAACCTCTAAAAATACAATATAATATTGTAAATTTTATAGACTTTGGTATAATACAGTTGGTCGCAATTTTAAAAGTTTGACCGAATCTTATCATAAACGTTAAATATTTATTACCAAATAAACTATATTTTTTCAAGAATACATAAAGATTCGTACATCATTGTACATGTTGATAAGAAATGAGAATATAACAGAACTTGTATTTCCCTCGACAGAATTTTCAAGTTGAAGGCTTCTTCAGAATGCATGAAACTTCTGTGATTACTGCGAGACTAGACATCTTAAAAACCTGCCACTTGACCTTTTAAACGAGCCTGGTCCAATGACTAGGCAATGCTTAGGTTTGAACACCAAGACCCAACTACTGCTCTTGTATTGTTTCTTCATCTGGAGGCAGCAGAACATAGGCCGGTCCAGGTGTGTGTGTGCAGTAAAGTATCAGCAACCATGCAATCCACATTTTTTTTTCTGAGAGCATTTTCCCATCCTTCGTCCTTGAATAGGCACCATAAAATACCACTATTTTCTATATAAAATTTGGTATCTGTTGGTACCTTAAATATTTTCAACATTTCATGCTATGTAAAAGTGGTACCTCGCGATACTTTCTTAAGAATTGAAATTTTTTTTCCTTGAAGGTCTGTAGATTCATCCCGGCCATCAAAATCACCATACCCATGCATACCTGAAGAAATGTAGGATAGCTTAATTTGCACTGCGACACAAAGAAGACGTTCTACCAGCTCAATTCCCTCCAGATCAATCCAAGTATAGATGAACTGTACATACTGTGGTCGGCAAGAAAGCCCGAAGGACGAGAGGCAGGGTACAAAACTTGAAATGGAATTTCGAGTTTATCGGTCCCCTGTGGCCGCAATATAATGCATATTTTGTTTTGTTAGTGAGATTTGACTTACAATTGTTCTGCTAATATATTATTTATGTGATATAAAAGTATAGTCATAAGTAATTACTTTTAGATATGATTCTAACTATATTAATTTTGTGTCATAAAAATTAGAACAATTTTATAGTGCTTGAGTAAGTACTGAGAGATACTAGGAGATACCAAATTTTACTATAAATTTTGGTACATCATGGTACCTTCTTATGGGCCGTAAAATTGCTCTAAAAATTATATTTGGATAGTGTAAGTACTTATCATTGTTGGTTAAAATCTTGTTCCAATGAACGGAGGAGGCAACAAAAAAAAAAACATGTTGGCACCGTTTTTTGAAATTCCCCAAACTACAATGTTCCACACACAATTCAGAAGCTTAAAGGGGTCAACCAAAGCAAAGAAAGGTCCATGCTTGAACTTAAAATTCCCCAAAATCTGTTGTCTTGCTCTAGAATCATATCTGTTCGAATATCTTTTGTTCAAAATTTAAATACGGACTGCATTTAGGAGCCAAGAATAAATGAGAGTGTTCGGCCTCCAGTTAGTTGTTGGTCCAGCTCGTGTACTTTCGGTACTCTCCTCTCCTTCAAGACAGTTGGGCTCACATGCTATTGTCTGAATACAAAATCTAGCTACCCAATATCTGAATATCTGATGGAAGCAAATGCCAAGACACACACATATATTCAGGACAAGACAGCATAAAATTCATTGCTGTTTGATCAGTACGTGGGGGCAAGCACGCGGTGCAAGTGGCTTCAAGTATTAATTGAGATCATCATCTTGGGAGAGAAATGGATAATGCCATTTGATTTGTCTGTGTTCTTAAGCCAATCAGCTGATCAGCCATCAGCGTACGTACTGCATGCATCTGCATATATATGCGCGTAGTTAAGAACAGCGTAATGATTTGAGTTCGTGTGTGGCATTAATTGATCAGGATTCGGATGATGGATTCGATCTATGTATACCTGATGATGTGATTCGATTGCAACAGTGCAAAGCCTCTTTACTGGACAAGATAGATATGGTATCAGGCAGTACTCAGCCAAAGTGCTGGGTTTAATTTCATCATTAATATGGTGTTTATGTATCATGGAATGGATTCATCGTCTGTGCTACACTGAAAGTCTGAAACCATATCAAACCGTGCTTACTGTTCCCCCCTTTTCTTTTCTGAACTCAATATTTCCCCCCCTTTTTTTGTCTCTGAAAGTGATCTGTCCTCTGTTCATGACAAACCTATATATTTTCTTGAACTTTGATTAAAATGCAACAAAATCCAAGGTGAACACCACATTTGTATGTAAACTCGTAGCAAATCATGCATAAACTTTAGCTCTGAAATTTTGATCCGGACAGTTGCATGGTGCTGTAAAGTGTAAAAAGCGCCGGCATTCTGCTGATCTGCATGTGGCAATCGAGGCTCCACTCCACCATCCAAGCAGGAGGCAAGCACAGTTCAATGATGCTTTCCTCTCCTGTAATTAATCCACCCTATCTTGTACTAACTACCACGAGCAAATCTGCAAATCGATTAGGTTATGAAAAAAAAACAGCACATGATCAGGCAATGGTGGTATTAATCAGAGCAGTATTAAATAATCACTACTCGCTAGTATGATACATGCATCATGAAAGAAAGGAGGATTTTTTTTTCCCCATCAGATACCCGCATGATGTCTGCATTATTCGACACAAAGCATCCAACTGAACATAGATATTTCTTCAGAGCAATCAGGTATAGTGCTTGTTCTAAGCTGAACTCAATGTTGCAATGGATAATGCAAACTTGCAAAGCAGCAGCAAAGCCACACGCACACACACAACTCCTCCTCGTTGTTGATGACCATACAAGCAGCAGCAGGGACAGAGATCTGAACTCTGAATTCTGAATTCAGAAATGGGAGCAGATAGCTAGGGCCAGCAGTGGCCACCAGCAGCAGCAGCAGCAGCATCAGCAGCAAAAGAGTGACTGAATCCAACGAAGTTTGCAGTGCAGCAGCAGCAGCGCAGGCGTTGCAGGCTCGCAACGCTGGCAGAGGCTCGCATGTGATGAGGCATGCACACACGTCGCTTTGCCTGAATCAGATCAGCGCCCAAAGCAAGCAGCAGCTGCAGCTGCAGCCGGCAGCTGCGACTTTTCCTTTTTGCACTCGCAAAGAAACAAGCCATGGCGATCATTGCACCGACCTCGCTTTGCCATTGCCTCTCTACTCTCTACTGCCTTGCAATGCAATTCTGTTCAGTCTTAGCAGATGGATGAATCATGAACAGGATGGTCAATGATGCATCGGTTGAAGTTGGATTGGATACAGACAGTGATCCTAAAACCATGGGGCTTGACCAGCAAGTCTCTGTGCTCCTCCCTTTTTTGCAGTAACCCTTTCTTTCAGTTAAAAAAAAAAGGGGGGTGTTTTCAGTTAACCAATTTTATCATTTGCCTTTGCTCTTTTGCTGCACTGCCCAATGCTGAAGAACCAAGTCGCCTGAAAGCTGAAGCCCTGAACGACTGAGAAATGGAGTTGCACCTTGCACGCACATACTTCTATAAGGCTTCCATCTTTCTAGCACGACCACCACTGTTTTCTTTTTCTTTTTTTCTTTCTCTTTTGAAAAACAATGTCGTGATGGTTGGTTGAAGCATAGGTAAATTGTCCGTCTTTTTTCATAAAAAAAATTAATCTTATGTTGAATTGGCTAATATATATTCCATCTATTTTATATTATAAGACTTTCTAAGATTGTCTAAATCTATTCATATATCAATACATATGTTTTGCATATGTATCTAAATTCACTAGCACATAAATAAATCTAAATAAAATCAAGAAGTCTTATAATATAAAATAAAGAAAATATAACTTAATACGGTATCAGAGCAGGACTAGTCTTTTAATGACCAAAAGAAGTCAGCAAGGAGTATTGGGTTCAGCTTTCAGTCTCCCGTGAGGCGTTGAAACGGAGAAAAAACTACGTTTTGCTCTGCAAATAGTGGGCCGGGCCGGCCTTCTCATTCGCATGGGCTAAAGTAGCCTGTTATACTAAAAGCCCATTGGGTCTAGGCCCAACAAAGCTGTAGGCCACTCAGTGGTTGGCCTGTGTGATTATTGCTTCTGCTCAATTAAATTCACAACCTTCTCTCGCCCAAAAGAAAAAAAAACATCACAAGCTGTGCCAGATTCCCAGCAGAAGAGTGTTCAGTCCATCTGAGTCTGAGTTGATCAACCGAGGCCGCGTTCGGCCATGTGGATATTAGTTAACTTATGGGTGGTACAGAAAACATAGTAATAGATTAATACATGATTAATTAATTATAAATTATTAAAAATATATAAAATAGATTAATATGATTTTTAAAACAACTTCTTATAGAATTTTTTATAAAAAATATACCGTTTAGCAGTTTAAAATACGTGCACGCGAAGAACGAGGCGAATAAGTTAACTTATAGGAGGGCAAGAACGTGGCCCTAGCATATTATGGAACTTGGCAGTAATGTGAGCTGCTAGCAGTGCTGTTGAATGCATGTGTTTGAATGCCTTGAAGGAAGCACTGCACTCTGCATCCTAGGGTGTGATCAACGTCTGCATTACACTCTTTCTGATGGGCTGGGCAGACATTTGTTATTGTCACTGTGCATATGCAGCCATACTGAGACTGCCTCTACTCTCTACCGACCGGCCATCAATGGATGGATCATGGCACCAATGCCTGCATGCTCCAAGCCTCGATGGACGACGACGAACTTTCTCTGGAATCTATATATTCTGAGAAGCAGCTGTAGTAATAAGGAAGAGAGGAATTAAATGTAATCACCCACATTTCCGTGCTGGGTTTCCGTTTCCGGCACCTGACACTGTACAGTCCGGCGAAGTGCCCGCCCCAAAAACGGCAAAACGAAACACGCATACGCGACGCTACGTACGTCACTAGTAGCTCGAACTCGGCCACGCCCTCGTCGGGGGCGGCGGCGGGAGCGGCCAGGGGACGGTAGGCGGGGATGGAGCCCCGGCGCGGGTGTCGACGGAGGCCATCACGGTGGACGCCGCGGCGGAGAAGGATGGGCCGCAGCTCTCCTCGTTGCCGTTGATGGTGACGAACCCCTGTGCAGCCGCAGGGTCGTCGTCGTCCTCCTCCTCCTTGGACGCCGGCGCCGGCGCCGGCGCCGGCGCCGACGAGATCTCCGTCTCCAGCCACCGCATCAGCTCCGCCACCTCCTCCTCCGCGATGCCCACCTCCTCCGCCACGTCCCTCTTCCGCTTCCGATCGCCTTCGCCGGCGGCGGCCTCCATGGCGCGGTTCCGCTTCTCCTCGCCTCGCGGCCAAGTGCAGTGGTGGGCACGTATATGAAGCAACCAATTGGCCAAACCACCCGCGCGCGGACGTGGGGCTGGGGCATGCGCGCGCATGGCGACGACCGGCGTGGCGCGCATCCGGCCGTCACGCCGCGTGGCGCCGGGCCCCTCGCCGCTGAGCGCGCTTCGGGAAGTCGCGCGTTTTTTCGGCCGCCGGAGAAAGAAAGAGCTCACCTCCCCCGTCCACTCCATATACTAGTGATTTTTTACTCATAAATTATTTTTTAAGTTATTGACTTTTAAATTACTAAAAATATAAATATTTATAAATTTTAGTTATATATTACTACCTCCGTTTTAATCCTCCGTTTTAATATAAGATGTTTGTTTTTTAACGTTTAATCATTCGTCTTATTTAAAAATTTAGTATAAATAAAAAAAGACAAGTCGTGTTTAAAGTTATTTTCATAATAAAATAAGTCATAAGTAAAATAAATCATATTTCCATAACTTTTAAATACAAATGATTAAAACATACATGAAAAAAATGTCATGTCAATGACATGGTACGTTACAAAACGGAGGAAATATTTGTTAAGAGTTAATAAGGCATTTAATTCCAGCTAAAAATGAGATCACGGTCATGCGGTTGGAGACTTGAAGCGGTTGACTCGTTGACTGCCCAGGTGGAGGTCGTCGTGGTAGTTCGTGGCCGGGTCGAACCGAAAGGAGTGCGTGTAGCGCACGTGTGGTGTGGGTGTGGTTGGCTGCTTGTGACCGAAGCGAACCGCGTCGTCGTCGTGAAAACCAAGGTGGCGAGCTGCTGTTGCGAGAAGTATCGAAACTACTACTGTGCATCCGATTTGTAAATATGTTTAATTTTTTTAATATTTAAATATTCGTCTTATTCAAAAATTGAATATAAATATAAAAAATATAAGTCGTGCTTAAAGTTATTTCAACCCATAAGCAAAATAAATTATATTTCTATAATTTTTTAAATAAAATAAATGGTCAAATATTATGGAAAAAATATCAAACGTAAAACGGAGAGGGTACACTAATAGAGAGATGCACATTAGGTAACTCACGTTGTAAGTATTATAATTCTTTCTTTTTGGAAAAATCTGCCCACTCAGATTCCATCCACAGTGAAATGTCTATTGTCACTTCATCAACGATAATGTGTGCGTTCTTAGAGGTGCTACGCGTGTGTATAAGCACCTCTATGTTAATTCGTACCGTATTGGTTTTTTTTCCAAAAAAAAATATTGAAAGAGTGAATTACCACTCGTAGATGCCTCTATTAGTCGCAATTACAAGCCAGGTAGAGTGTCTGCTGTCAAATTACAAGTAGCCTGTCAAGAATTCTTCCATCTTGAAATTCCGAATAGCTCTCGCTCTCTCCTTGAGAGAGAATCTGACACACGGGCGAGGATCCCTTGTTTCGGTTGGTCTAAGGTACTGGCATCTCATCTCACGCAAATGAGATCACGATAACTCATATATCAATGACTTGTTTGACTTTTTTAATTAAAAAATGATTTGTAAATAAAACTTTTATATATGTGTTATTAACTATATTAAAAAAATACGATACAACAACTCTGTAATCTACTCTAAATTTAAAATTTAAAATTTAACCTTGGTTTATAAGTATATACATAAACAAGAAAACAGGTTGCATATCTGGAAGGCATAGGATCTCAATCGACACAAACGGCTCCCTTTTCGACTGTGGCTATGTTTAGTTCTCAAAAGCTTTTTTTTAAAACATCATATCAAATATTTGGACATATAATAAAGTATTAAATATACATGAACATTAAAACTAATTATACAGTTATAGAAAAACTGTGAGACGAATCTTTTAAGCCTAATTAGTATATAATTAGTCATAAGTGCTACAGTAACCAACATGTGCTAATGACGGATTAATTAGACTTAAAATTCGTCTCGCGGTTTTCAGATAAAATCTGAAATTTTTTATAATTAGACTACATTTAATACTTTAAATATGTGACTATATAACATCTCTCATAAAAATTTTTTTTTCTAAATGAACGGGACCTGTGTGAAAGAGTAAATAGCAAGTTAACACTGCCAGCTACAACTACACCAACATGGTTTCTTTCTTTTGTCACTTTGACGTGTTGGGAAAAGATGCAACCGGCTTTAATGATTGTGTTGACCTTTGAAATTAAGGACTCACCAATCCCAGTGACTAATCGTCTCCTCACCACAAGCACTCCTACTGTTAGATAAAGTAGAATATTATGCTGCAAACCAACTTTAAACTTCTGTGAAACACTGTCAATAATATAAAAATGTTAGCTATATATACATACTACAAAATAAATACATTACTCACATAGTACGATAGAGTTTTCACTGTAACTGCTTACGAATCTGTAATCTCTTTTTCTTCAGTCTCACCCACTCAAGAAAAATATGATATATCGATCATTATATTCTGTCTACGTCATCGTATTATACTCGCTCTTACAAGTAATACCATTGTATACAGCTTTATCTTTTCACTTTTGCTTGTGCTTATAAATTTAAACTTAAATTTTCAATCTTAAATTTGAATTAATTTTAGGGTTTTTTATCATACTTATTTTTAATCTTTTTAAAGAACTGAAATATCAAACGATAAAAATCGACAGAAATATTATCATAATTCGCTGAAATTTAACAAAGAAAATACCATACCGCCAGGATCAAAATAAATCACTCAATATAAAAGGTAAACCCTGCCCCTTGCCTACGGTTGTTCATAAGTCGACGTCTCGAGGAGTAATATCTCTTCAATACCTTTTACGCTCGTACTTTCAAGTTAATTGACATTATTTCAGCATTTTCCTCTTGCTATTAAATTTTCCTGAATGAATAGAAACCATTTTTTTTTACAGAGATAAGACTGACTGTTTTACCTCACGCTCTTTATCAAAAGTCTCTACGGTTGCTACACTGCTACTGTCAGATATATAGCCAACTACTGGCTCGAATTTATCTATAATCAATCTACTACCTCCGTTTCATAATAATCTTATTTTTTATTTTTCCGTGTCCAACGTTTAATCATTCATCTTATTTCAAATTTGTTGGCGATTAAATCTACTACCTCCGTCTCATAATAATCTTATTTTTCGTTTTTCCGTGTCCAACGTTTAATCATTCATCTTATTTCAATTTTTTTGACAATTAATATTTTTATTGTTACTAGATGATAAAATATGAATAATACTTTATACATGACTATTTTTTAAAGTTTTTTACAAATGTTTCAAATAAGACGAATGGTCGACACGAAAAACAGAAAATAAAGTTATTATGGGACGAAGGTAGTAATAGTCAGTTCATACAATATTTACTTACAAAACATTAATATATGACCTCATATGTCTTGGAGCCCATACTAAAATTAGTAACCACTACTCTTCTCTCTCCTATTATCTATTTAAAATATGTTTATACTCTTCTCTTCTCTCCTATTTTCTATTTAAAATATGTTTATAACTAGCTTTTCCTCTCTCTATTTAAAATATGTTTATTTAAAATATGTTTACAGTAACACTGTACCTGCTCTCATCAACTCATGACCCTCTTCACAAGCCACGTAATGCCCGGAATTAAAAATTGTCACGCAGCTGTAGCCGGCATTCCTCCATTTGTGGCTCTTGCTCCACATGAAAAGTCTACACTTGGTTTAAATATCTCACAGCCTTTTTAATTTCCCTTGCGTACAAAATTTAGTCAAACACCCGCCGTGATGCAAACCTAACACACCGACACCTTCATTTACAGTTTCTTTTTGGGCTAATTAATAAACACATTTCAAATGAAGTTTGGAATCTGGAGTGATTGAAAAAAAAAAGAGAGAATCTGGCAATATATACTAGTGCATGCCACGTTTAGATAAATTTGGAGTACAAATTTACTAAAAATAACAAATCCCCAAATTGTACTTGCACTAACACCAAGGTGGTACAAAAAGAAGTGAAAAAATAGTAAGAAAAAAATTCAAGCCTCACACTCCGAAGACGATGGTCGCTTCTTCCCTCCCCTCCCTCGCCAATTTTCGTCAAATTCAAACATAAAACATTTTTTACAGCAGCCGACGGTTGATTTTGGTCTGAATTTCTACTACACTCCAACGTGAAGAAGAAGAAGAACAAAAAGTAAAGCAACTTTTTTTTTCAACTTTTTGCGCCCGAAAATTTTGCAATGCGGCCCCTAGGATTTTTGGCGGCTTCATCACTAGAAGGTCCACTTCCAGATCTTGACTCGGATCCTGACCTGGCACACGCGCGCGACGGTGGTGGCCGCCGGCGGCGAGGGGGTGGTGGCCGTGTCGTCGACGGAGGCCGGGGACGGGGCGTCCGCGACGGAGAGCTTGACGCCCTTCTTCTTCTTGGCCGGCGGGGCCGGCGGCGCCGGGGTGGCCACCTTGATGCCCTCGCAGTGCACCTGGACGCCGATTTTCTTGGTCTTGAGGCCGCCGACCTTGACGCCGGCCTTGGTCTCGAGGTCGAGAGTGATGGCGATGTCGCCGGACTTCTTGATGTCGGTGCTGGCCGTGGTGGGGTCGACGGCGAGCGCGGAGGCGGAGACGGTGGCCTTGATGACGGTGATGTTGCCGGCCTCGTGGACGAACCCGGGGACGGAGCCCTCCCCGAGCGGGACGGCGTTGGCGGCGGTGGCGGCGGTGACGGCGAAGTCGTCGTAGAGGTAGACGAGCTTCTTGTTGGGGTTCTTGGCGGTGAGCGTGACGTCGATGGAGTCGGTGAGCGCGGGCGCCGTGGCGGACGACGAGAGGCTCAGCTTGTCGACGCGCGCCACGGAGAGCGTGAACGCCGGGCGGTGCGGGCGGTACAGCAGGTAGAACGCGCCGCCGGCCACGGCGGCCACGAAGGCCAGCAGGAGCACGACGAGCACCGCGTAGAAGAAGCAGCAGCAGCAGCTGAACCGGCAGGACCTCCCGCGGCGGCGCTTGGCCGGCGCCTGCGGCCGGTATATCGGACGCTGGTACATCTTGGGCGGCCCGCCGGCGCCGTTCCCCGCCGGCGCCGGGGCCTGCGTGCTGGGCTTGCCATTGGAAGACATTTCCTCTGCCGCTGCCGCCGCCGCCGCCGGCGAGCTCGGAGAGGAAGGACGGAGTTGCAGCTTGCAGTGGCAGCGGTGGTAGGCTTGGATTCCGGCTGGGCGGAGAGCGGAGGAGGAGGAGGAGATCTATAGGAGGGGAAGGCGAGGAGAAGGTGAGGGAAAAGAGACGGCTCACCTCACGGATGGTTCGACCTCACCAAATCATTTGTTGCTGCTGCCTTTTCTCTCACTCACTCTGATTTCTTCTTTTTTTTTAAAAAAAAGAATTTTTTGTCGTCTGGTTTCGAGGAAACCTTTCCTTAATCATCATCGGTGACAGTTTGTTTCCCGGGAAAAATAATCAGCTTTGGCGCCATCCATCACATCATCACTCCGTGCAAAATTAGCCGTTTTTGAGAACGGTACTGTTTTGTTTTACAGATTTATCGGTCCGGATCCTCTCTGGAGTAATACAGAGAATTACTGTTCATGCGAGCTAAGTGAATTTAACACTGTAGCAACAGTAATTCCAGTTTGCTACTGTAGCAATAGCTATAGGGTAAATCCCGGTCATCCATTATGATCTAACGGTTGAGAGGTATACCAAATATAAATTACTGTAGCATCTCTGTATTTTATAATCAAATGCAGAGGATCCCATTCCAGATTTATCTACTAATATCGGTGTTTCGTATTATAAAATATTTTGATCTTATATTTATCCATGAGTCAGTATTTGTTTGACATTTTTATGGATGATACGGTTTACAGCTTACAAGACACTGGGACTGTGGAGACGAGAAAATATAATTTTAGGATACTATTTTAATATTTTGTTCTTAATGGTTGAACCACTAAGGAAAAATATAAAGCAATGAAATTTGAATTTTTAACCTTAAATTTTATAAATTTTGAGTTAATTTTGGAGATTTTTCATCAGAATTTATTTTACAACATTAGCTTTTAGATCATTAAGAGCACTTATATAGAACTTTTATTCACAAATTAATTTTTATTTGCAAACATGCAGACTGCCCCTGACATAACCTTACCATATTTAACCAGTCGAGTTTAGTAATGTCCTGAGCATAACTTTACCACTAGTACATAATAAACTATAGATTAGCCGCCTTTAGTATAGAACTGCAAGTTCCCTGTTCCTATTGACTTGCAGAGTCCAGAAAATCACTAACCAATTCAAAAACAAATGCCAGTAGCGTTCGTGGACGTTCGGTGAATTCGTACCAAGCGAGATTAATGGCATATTGGCATGTGGTTTTCGTTAATAATCGCAATTTTTTTTAAAAAAATCAGATCATGTGATTTTCAGGTTTTTTTCAGTTTTGAGCTGATGATCCATCACGATGGCTGTTTTCGCTCAGTTTTTCAGGTTTTTCAGTTTTTAGCTAACCAAAGGTACTTATACTCCTATTCAAGTCCATGCACGCATGTTTTCGTCAGTGTACTACTCACTGTGTAATTAATCAATTCATTAACGGCGTAACCAAAATTACGTACTATAAATTCTGTCATTATCCGGAAGATTTATTAATTAATTAGGAGGGGCTGTACATGTGTATCTCCATCCTGTGTGGTGACAAGATTTTCTCGTCAGGTACGTAGTACTTGGTTTCTTTTCTCCCTTCAATTTCTGAAGCAATTGGAGCTGTTCTTGTTCAGAGCATTTTGCATGGATGGTGGTTGGGACCGGACGAGGACGAATCACTGAATGCAAGAGACGGTGACGTGAGAAATCTCGTGCATCTATTCTCTCCCATGAATTGAGTGGATGTGTGTAAGCATTGCAAGCTAAGGACAAAATCAATACAGCATGTGAGTACCCCATCTGGCAACAGTGCATTGTGCAATGCATCAGCAATCTGGCTAATCCTTTGGCTGGACTACGGCTAATATGGTTGAAGAAAAATGAACAGAACAATTAAAAATAGTTTATGGATAAAACCTTTCTATCTGTATTATTTGTGGTTTAAAAGTTAGCGCTGAAGCATACTCTGTTACGAAAATATAAAAAAAAAACAACTCTAATAATATGGCCAGAGTACTGGACAGCTTCCCTTGATTTAATAATTTAGCTGTTAAGGAGGTAGCAATAATGATGGAGAGAAAGCTATAGTAACTTCTTTTGGGCAATAGAATTGAATCCAACCTCTAATATCAAACGTGTGCATATAAGGACAGGTTGAGCTAGCTAGTCTAGCTACCCATTGGCTTGCTTAAAACCTTACAACTGTAATGCTGGCCACATGAATTATCATATGCCTGTGGGGGTCTTAATTATTGGTTTAATAAACGAGGGAGCTAGCTAGTAGCCTAGTATTAGGTACTTAGGTTAGTAATGCATAGTTGCATACTGTCCATCCCAGAAAAAAATAGCTTTCTAATTAATTCCAATGCAACATTAGTAGAAAAGGAAATCATCAAAATACAACATCAGTTGGCCGATATGCCGGGAGTGTTCGATAAATAAAAATTATCGATTTCAGATCAGTAAAAGATTAAAAAATATAGGAATTTATTTATTTTAAGAAGTTTAAACCATAGAAATTGATTTATTTCGGGATCAAAACATTACTGTTCTTGATATATACTCCTGTGTGAGTGGGTGTGTGCTTACTTGTGGCTGTTGCTCCAGCTGTGCAACGCTACAAACAAATCCATTTCCTGGAAAACGCAACGCATTCCCTGCAGCTGCGGAAACTGACGTCGTACTACTGTATTACATACAGCAGGTAGTTCATCCATCCGTTTCTTCGTTTGTTCCAGTGGGGGCCGATTTGCTTCTGAATTCTTCCTGCTTGCCTCTCATTCGTCGACCGAAAATGCGTGTATACAAAATTCATCAACCGTTCACTCACTAAATGAACACATTAATTAGCATGTGTGGATAGAACATGTGCAAGCCTTTTCTGCCAATTTTACTCTACTCAAATGTAACTTATAGTTAATACATACATCAGTCCTAAAATACAGTTATTTCTACCTACATCTGGATACATAACTATATTTTGGTGGTAGAGAGGTAGTTAGTAACTTCTTAGTTAGAAATAGGTCACCAGGTTATCGGCTGAAATTAATTAATTACGCATCACATTGCCATTTGTTTTTTTTTTAGTTTTGTTTCTACAGCGATGTTGATATTTTTTTTATGAGTGCATGAGCGTAGCTGGTCTATCTGCTATTTACCTGAGACCAACCAAACATGGCCCCAGCCATTTATATTCCCTCCTTTTCTCCATAAACAAGAAATCGCTGTGAAAACGACGGACTACTCGAACTGCACCAAACACGGCCTTGTCAATGCCTACACTTTACTTGTAAACTGAAACTTTGTGTTCCAGCAATGGGTACCAGTGACTGACAAGCCTCCTGATTTGCCTAGTCACATTATTGATTGATGACGTTGCCATTAACACTGGCCAAGCAAAAAATGGAAGCTTAATTGAGTAGTACCATGCAACAGCTTACAGCTAGGCAGCCAACAGCAGTGGTTGGGATAGGAGGAGGTGGCGAGAGATACATCTTGATCTCCCTTATGTATGCATGGATGTTGAAACATATGTGTGTTCTTTAGTTTCTTTTTTTTGGGGGAGCAACAGATTGTATGTTGCAGTGTAACCCTTGAGCCGTTCTCATAATTGTTTTTTTTTTCTCTCTACCATTCAGGTTCTTTCTCAAGATTATATTTTATGACTGGGAGGTAGATCACAGTTTCTAAGCTCCTATAGGAGTGCAGCTTGAAAATAAAGCGCTGTTAAAATTGCCCACGGAAATTCGATTCTCAATAGGCTTAATTTGGACCTTGTTAACGGGGAACAGGGAAAAAATAGGAAAGCTTTGTACGGCCCAAGAGATCCAGCCTAGCATGATCGGCCTCGACCAATACGGCCCAAATAAAGCCCATCAGATTCGTCTCTGGCTACTATACACAACGTATGATAGCTACCATTTGTGAACCCCCAAAGAACTTGCAGAGTGTGATACAACCATTTTCTATGAAAGCAGAAACGGCAGAGACTCTGTTAATCTGCACTCTTTGCAAGTCCACAACAAACATTTGCCACTTCAAATGGCTAGCAATACCAAACTGACTTGCAGGATAAAGTTGATACACATGGGACCAGTTGTCAATAAAACACCAGTTGTGAACTAAGACCAAAAACGAAATGGAACAGTTTTTTTGTCTTTGGAGGAGTAGCATTGATGAGCTCATGTAAGAGCCATACCTTAGCAGGCATACTCTTGTCTTATGTTTCTACTATATTTGTAACTCCATTTGGTATTCTGCCTTGTGGCCATAAAACATCAAGCAGCAGCAACCTTCCTTCCTCCATCTTCAACGAAAAAAATGGCTGACTCAGGTACCTGAAAAGTAGGAATGGACGAGAATTCAATAAATAGCATAGAATTATCTTTGAATTTACAACGCCTTAGGCAATCAAGTGATGGTGACAAAATAATGGCACAATTTACAAAATGGTGTCATGGAAAGGGCTGTATCAGGAAATAGACTTGGACCAAAGGAGATAGAAGTCCCCCGTTGCCTTTAGACCTTCCAAGTTAAACGTGACAAAATGAATGAGAACTCTTTGTACAAAACCCATTGCTTTCACCTGTTATAATCTTTCACTGGATACACGATCACCAAATGTTACCATGGTTCTATTCTCCTATACTAATCGAGGAGCATCTCATACAGATTAGAGAAGCATATTATTAACCTTGATTTGATTTGTTTTCGATGTAAAAGACATTAGAATTTAATTGAATAAGTCACCGATGTTTCTAGCTATTGTTGTGAAACCAAAATAATTCACAAATGGATAGAATATCATAATGATATTGAACATGTCAACAATAAAAGGTGACAAAACTAAAAGATGATAATGAAATGAGGACAAGATGAATGAATTACATCAGGCCAAGTATCTGTAATGAACTCCACGATATCATATGATATGTCCCCTTGCACATCAATTTGCTCCTTCTCAGTGGGGCCCTATGAAAGAGATAATAATGGACACGTGTTAAGGAAAAAAAATGCTTACATTGATATAAAAGAAAAGAGTGCAGCCATGTTACTCTCATTGCTCAAATAGTCAAGAGTACTGTTATACTTTAACAACAGAGGCTCCTGTAGCAAATTTCTTCCCCAACTTCTTTGAAGCATCGCTCAGCTTGACACCTAATGGTCCAGGCAACAAACTATGATCAATAAATTTATACTCTAGTTTCAGTATAAGCCAGGATTCAATATTCAAATAACAACTCATGTACAAAGTTTACAATACAATCATGTCCATTTCAGTCACTTGACCTGTTTTAATACAAAACCATTTCATCGTTTATGAAAACAACACTCACCGAATAATTCCAGGCCCTTCACCACTGTAACACATTTGCGCTTGTTGCGGACAATCTTCTCGATCGAAACCTCTTGTTTATCCTGTATGACAAACAGGAAAGTTGTCAAAAATGGTATTCTCTCAACCAAAATTTTGTATACGCTGATTTTGACTAGCTTGGACTCAAACCAGAAGGCCTTAACACAATAGCTTTTGAGCTCAAAATGACCACAGCACACACTAAACCCAACCATTACCATAATCACCATACGGAACACAAAAATAACCATTACCAATCATCAGATTGTATTTACTCAGTTTCAAAGCAGCATGTATTAGTAAATTATATGGCTTGACATCACGCGCAAACGGCAGTAATTGAGCTCTATGAGCTACGGGAAGTCCTGAACCAACCTTCTTCTTGACCTTTCCACCAGGCAAGCGTTTCACCTCTTCCGGCTTCGACGCCGAAGCATCCCCTGCACAGTCGGAGCACACACAGATTACAAATTACTATCACCCATTCAGCCCAGATCGGAGTCTGGCATCCAGTAACCCTACCAACTAATCCAGCAAAGAGAATCACCAGAATAAGAAGTGGGGGTGGGGGGAGAATTAACCTGCACTGGTGGAGCCGTCGGCGGTGGAGATCCCGACGCCCCGCAGCCGCTCCCCGACCTTGTCGACGTCCTTGTCGCCGGCGGCGGCGGCGGAGGAGGAGGACGCGAGGAGCTCCTCGGGGTAGACGCCCGGCGCGTTGGCGCGGAGCCACGGCTTGCAGCGCTCGAAGTCGGAGCCGAACTCGCAGTACTCGGCGGGGAGGCCGCACACGCCGCAGTACAGCACCCTCACCGGAGCCGGCTTCTCCGCCGCCATCGCAGCCCGCCTCTCCGCCCCGCTCCCCCACCCGCTTCCTGCTAACTCCGCGCGGAGGAATGCTGAGGAATCGACGGCGAGGAGGTCTCAGGGCGGCGAATTTGCTGCGCGTGCTCGCGGCGGATTTGATTCGGCTCGCCGGATTCGGATCGGATGCGATTCTCCACCCTTTCCTTCCTTATTATCGTGGAATTGAAGAGGAAAAAAAAAAGGAGAGAGAGAAAGGGTGGGGAAGAACTCTAGTGGGCTGGGCTAGGCCCAGCGATGCCACCTTTATTATGATAGATGGGCCGGGCCGTCGTGAGACAGGTGGTTCCTTTGTTTGGGCCTTTTAGGATCTCGAATGTTTTTTTTCTCTTTCGTCTTGTTTATATGGGCTGGGTCGGGAGGTGGAAGCCTAGCGGTAGTCCCGAGATAATAAAAAAAACCCTAAAATGTCCATCACTTTATCAAATCCCGATGAAATTGTTTCTTTATCTAGTTCCAGTGTAAATGTTCTATACTTTTATAAAATCTAATGCAATTATTGCTCAAAGATAAATTTATTTTGGGCAGACAAAATAAGGTCAAAAATGATCTAATTTTTGAATTTTTGAGAGAGATCACATCGGCGCGTACGGTCACATATTTAAAGTATTGAATGTAGTCTAATTATAAAACAAATTTTAGATTCCGTCTGGAAACCGCGAGACGAATCTTTTGAATCTAATTAATCTATCATTAGTATATATTGGTTACTGTAGCACTTATGGCTAATCATATACTAATTAGGCTCAAAAGATTCGTCTCACGATTTTCTCCATAACTGTGTAATTAGTTTTAATATTCATGTATATTTAATGTTTTATTTAAACGTCCAAAGATTCGATACGATATTTTTAGGAAAAAATTTTAGGAACTAACAGTGCCTTAGAGGGAGTACCATAAAAGCTCAATGATGCAACGGGCATCTGGCTCAAATTCCAATGCCTACAAATATCACTCACATGGGTATGTTTTCGATAGAAATTCAACGAGACTACATACTTACCTACCTTTGGTGTCCATTCTCTGAGCATATGTCACAACCACACAAACACTCAAATCCTCGGGTCATCTGTGTCGGCTCCCCGGAAACCGACATTGATAGCCTCTCCCATGCACCCTAGGTGAAAAAAATTGAACTAAAACAAATGACCATATCACCGTGTTGGTTTTAGAAAAAGACTTGGCACAAACAGATGATCCCACATATGTATTGAGCCTGTGTATATCTCATTTTAATTTCCCGGTCGAGCCTAGCGGCCCATCCACTCATTCACACCTCTCTCTCCCTTATCTCTTCCCTTTGTTCTTGGTTTGTTATGTATAGATATTAGTGTTGATTTGCACTATCTTAATGTTATTAATTTGATGGAGGTGAGTTGAATTTGTGAACCGACTCAATGAATATTGGGCTGTGAGATGAAGTCCTTGATATGTATTTGATTTGATCTTGGTTTCTAGGGGTTGGGGAGGGAGCGGTCGAGGTTCAATGCATTAGCTCCAATCGAGCTAATAAGTCGAGCCGACAACTTCTTTTTATTTCGACAACCTTATCAGTATGGTTTCACATATGACATAGATGGATTGGTTTAATCAGTGTCAGGAATATAATATCGGTTCTATGCCGAACACTAAAGCACTTTAAAACCCGACACTGATGCCTTATTTTATATAATGCGGTAGACGACACGGTTAAAATTGTATGCATGGGCTAGTGTAGAGTGTAGACAAAATGATAATGATAGATATAAGCATTTCAAACATACTGTTAAGGATCACATGTGTTCCTAATTTAAATGGTTTTAAATTAATGTAGAGTGTAGCTGCTCGATTGTGCAGGGGCACAGGTGTAGCTATCCGCCGCACATGCATATGAGGACATCGGCGAGCGAGCGAGCTAGCGGGAGAGTTTGACCGGGAGACGCTTTATACATAAATTCTACCGAGACTTTTCTTCCTTCTCCATCAACGACGGTCTCTTTGTGGCAGCTACTTTTTCACACCGTTAACTTTTTAATCAACGTTTGATTGCTCGTTTTAGTTAAAAATATATATAATATGTAAAATTATAAGTCATGTTTAAAGTATTTTTAGTAATAAATCAAATCATAATAATAAGTAATAATTATGTAAATTTTTAGATAAGACTGCACATTTTTAAGACGAGCGGTTAAAAAAGAAACTAAATCCAACGTACCCGGCCGCTGCCTAATTAGGAAAATATGATTGGAGGGGCACCGTGTGACTGTACAGGAGAAAAATACGAACCCTAGCTAGACTACTATTATTATTCAACATCGTACAGCACCACCCGAAAATTATAGAGAAGTGGTTGGCTGGCTGGCATATGACGTGCGTGGTTGTTTGGCCTTTTTCTTTTTTACAAAACAGCCACGTGATATATCTAAAAGTCATGACTGGAAAAATAAATTTTAATAAAAAAACTTTAAAATTAACTCTAATTTAATGCTAAAAATTTAAATTTTGGTTTATAAGCATAAGTAGAAATGAAAATATTGGTGTGCAAGTTGGTTGCTCTATCCGTTCATAGATATACTTAGAAAACTTAGAGTAGATTTCATAAAACTTAAAATAAATTTTATAGAGCTAGATGTACTTTAATCAGACTATCACAACTCTATATATTTAAGAGATTTATTGTGTTCTAAAAAAAGAGAGATTTATTGCGAAACTATAGATTCTAGATTTCAAATTAATTTTATCACAAAAAATATGATGCACGACTAAGTTTCAGAAAACTGGAGAGTTAACTTAGTAGCTATTGCAAAACTACAAATTTTAGTTTTTTATAGTTTAAATCTTTGGCACTTATTACTGTTGTATCGGAGTTTTTGTAATTGAATTGATCCCAAACCTGTATTTACGGGATGTTTTTCGTACTAAATTGATAGTTTTGTGATAACCATTGTAGCTCTGTAGTTTCAGAACAAGTTTAGTGTGAAATCAAACAATTTCACGACTTACTAGCATAAATCTTTAGCTTTACGGTAGTTTGGTCAAAATATTTGTAGTGTTATGAAATTTACTCAGATATTTATAGAGAATTTTAATAGAATAGAAATTACGGTTGAGGTAAAATTACTTTAACGCCTTTAGGAATTTATTTGATTGAGAAAAATCAGGCACAACGATATCGCGACCAATAAACAGTAACTGTAGTGGTACGATGGATCGAAAAAAAAAAATAATCCAGCAATTGCTGTAGTCGTAGACACTAGACAAATTTTAGTGTTATAAATGTTTCTATTTGTGGGTGGGGGAGAGCAGAGAGGGTAGCTAGGCACTGGCAGGTAACTAATCCAAATCTAGCCGGCAAAACTATTTCAAACATTTGAGGGTATATCCTCTCATTTTGTTGGTACCATATATATTGATAAAAATTAATAAGATAGTTTAACCTATAATATATTATTACATAAATATGCAAGATTAGATTTAACTTAAATAAGTTAAAAATAGTAAATATGACATTCTGAATATGTGTGTAATAATCAGAGTTTAATTTATTTTTTTATAGTTTGTAGATGTTGAATTTGGATAAGCATGTTTGCAAAGTAATATACCACATATTTATCTATCCTATTATTTTTAAATTATTCATAATATTTTATATAACAATTAAAAATAAGGGACGATCCCCTTGATGATTAGAATCCATTTCCACCTACCCATCAGATGGGCTCAAGCGATCTGATGAGCTCTGTCTCTCTCCAATAATCACGTTGCATTAGCAATAGTATTAGTCACGTGTTTCAGATGTTATTATTCTTGGGAGGAAAACAGTCGGGATGATTGATTGCTTTTCACGGTATATTTGCGAATACAAAATAATCCGTGAGTAAAATTTTTATATATGTATTTTTACTAATAAAATTCAGCCAAAAAATAACAAATATAAATATAAATTTAAGATTAGAAATTTAAATTTTAGTTTATAAGTATAAACAAAAATGAAAAGACGAAGATGTGTATCTCATACGGTTTTCTGTAAGAAAAAAATTCAAACATATGTAATATATCATTGGCTAGTTGGTTGGTTAATCTTTTTTTATCATGCTAACTTGTGTGCCCTTGCACAAACTCATTTCTGATTTGCTGTCCATTTGTGCATGGCCGCCGCCCACGCGCACACACTGTATAATATAGTCTCCATGCATGCATCCTAATTTATCTAAAAGCTAACATTAAAAAATAATTTGTGAGTAAAACTTTTATATATGTATTTTTACTTATCTAAAAGCTAAGACTGAAAAATAAAATTTAGCAAAAAATAACAAAATTACATCTAAATTTAAGGTTAGAAATTTAAATTTTAGCTTATAAGCATAGACAGAAGCAAAAAGATTAAGGGGTGTATCTCATACGTTTTTCTGTAAAAAAAAATTCAAACATATGTATATCATTGGCTAGTTGGTTGGTTATTTTTTTTATCATGCCAAATTGTATGCCCTTGCACAAACTCATTTCTGATTTGCGGTCCATTTGTGTATGGCCGCCGCCCACGCACATGCACTGTATAAATATAGATATAGTCTTCATGCATGCATCCTAATTTATCCAATAACAAAAATTAAAAATTCCGAACGAATGATAGATCTCAGAACTCAGAGATGCGTGAATGGACATAACTAATTAATCTTAAGCTAGCTAAGGTTTACCGATTAATCGGGTAATTAGCAGCTAGCAACGAACTGGCTAATCATCATCGTCGCGTCGTCTTCATCGATATCCGGAAAATCAACCTAGACTGGAATTCCTGGAACCCTCGGTAGCTCACCACAGCAAGAATCCAAAAGTTCTGTCAAATATTTAGAACGGAGCAAGCGGCGACGAACATGATATGATATTCCGATCTACGCAACCCTCGTCTTTTCTCATTTGTACCTATACTTATTTGACAAAATTTAAATATTTAATCTTAAATATGGACTTGATGTTATAGTTTCTTAGTATTTTTTTCAGTCATAGATCGTGTATAAAAGTTTTATTCATAGATTATTTTTCATTTACATATATATATATATTTGGTTTTTTCGCAAAAAAGAAAAAACGCAACCAATCCGGGTCTATTAATTCCAACAGCTTCACGGCTCCGGCCGCTAGCTGCTAACTGCTTAATTCTGTCTCCATTATTCTCGCATGCATCCAGCCAATCCATATTGACTGTGGACTGATCATACACACATCACCCTTCATTAATATCGCAGAGATGGGAGATCCGATCGTTGACCGATGGTTGTTCCGTTTCAAAATATAACACTCATCTTTGTTTTTATTATAGCAAGCCTTTAACCGATGATTACTCCGGTAATAACCGATGTTTATAACATAAATTTTTTTTCATTAGATTCATGTTGTTATTTTTTTCTTATATAATTAAACTTTTATGTGACATACTAGTGTATTATAACAGATCTATACGACTGTGAGGATATATACACGTAGGCAGATGAACACCTTAATTTTAACATGGCCCAATACAAGAAAGGAAGTGTTTTTTGACGAACCGTTTGTTTTTTGATTTTATTTTCAGGTAACTAGTTTTCCATGCAAAGCACACTACACGACATGCTTCGGGAAGGGATGAGACAGCTACGTTCTATTACAATAGCAGACGGAAAGCCAAAAATAAAAAATAAAAACAGACGACTCTTATCTAAAAGTTAGCTTAATTAACGCATACTTCAAATTAAATTGGACCAATTTTACGGCCCTTGAAAATTCCTAGTAGTACTAAATTTTACATTTGCTATTGGTCAAATCTTTGATTTTTTTATTTTCCTGTCAAACATGTGCGCAATGTATGGAGATGGCGTGTATGGTATTTTTGATTTGGGTGTGCACGCCTTCAAATTATCATCCAACAACAGTGACTGGAGTTGATTGATGGAATTAAAATTTTTAAATATTTGATCACTAGGTGATCCTTAAAATTTTGGTATATCTTGATACCTACTCAATAACTGTGAAAATGCTCACAAAATTGATGTAATTACATATGTAAGTGAAATAAAAAGATATAAAAAAGTTAATTTCACAACTAATCAACTATGTAATTTAGCAGTATTAATAACACATACGTATGTTGTGCGACCAACTCAACTAGGCCACCGCACGGTCTCGAGACTCGCCGGCAATTTGCCACCACTTAATTTGCCACTAATTAATCCACTCTCATTCATCTCACAGTCGCCACCAGCTTGTACATCTAATCAAGCCGCAGGCCGGCCGGAAATTTCTAGCTTATTTAGCACGTGGATTAATTGGTAAGTGATTAAGCAAGTACAAGTCATTCATGCATGGTGGTCAATCGATCGATGGATGATCGATCTGTTGGGCCTCTCCTGCTGCTCCGGAGCTCTATATATACACACACACACTGCCTAGCTACTACTAGTATACATCTCGATCTCTCTGTGTGTATGGTGATGAGCAGCATCAACTGCAGCAACCACTCGTAACTGTGCCGATCTTAATTGTATTGCAGCAATTAACTGATCGGTATAACGAGCAGATCACCGATCGATCGATATCGCGCGTCATGGATAGCAGCAGCAGCAGCTGGATCCATGTCTACGCCGGCGCCGGCGCCGGCGGCAACAACGGCTTCATGTGCGGCTACGCTGCCAGGTACATGCTTGACAGGTGATCGATCGATCGCGACGTGTTCTTGAGTGGTTTTGGCTGATCGGTTTGCCTCCATCTCCTACGTGCTTTGCAGCTGCAACCCCGGTGAGTTTGAGCAGCAGCAGGTGGTGGTCAGCTCGCAGATTCAGGACCAGCTCAACCAGGCAAGATTAATCCATGGATTTCACTGCGTATATAGCTTGATTGATTTGATCGATCCTCTGGACGGATCAAGAACAATGCGTGGGAGGTCGGAGAAATCGTGGGATTAATTTTTTGCCTGACGGTATGTGTGCAGATCAGCATGCACATGAGCATGGACGACGAGTCGGCGGTGTACGACGGCGCCTCCATGGTGGAGGTGGACGACCTGCTGATGACCTCGTCGGCGCACCACGGCGGCTGCTTCACCTCCTCCTCGTCGTCGTCTGCTTCCTTCCCCTCCGCCTCCGTCTCATGCAGCCCGGAGAGCTCGGCGGCGGCGCACGTCCTCGGAGCGCCAGCGGCGGCGGCCGCGGGGTTCCTGTACCCGGAGGTCTCGTCGCAGGCGGCGCCGTTGCCACTGCGACGGCCACCCTTGGTGCCATACGAGCCCGAGCCCCAGCACCAGTGCCACGGCAGCTACACCGACCTGCAGTCGCCGGCGAGCGGCCGCGGCGCGTTCAAGCGGTACGCGCGGCACCTCGGCCCGAGGCGGCCGCCCAATAAGGCGCCCGGGCAGAGGATGTTCAAGACGGCCATGTCGGTGCTGGCCAAGATGCACGTGGCGATGACGTACAGCCGGCAGTACTACTACCAGCAGGCGGCGGCGGCGGAGGCGGAGGCGCCGGAGCCGCCGTCCGGCAACCAGCTGCAGCACATGATCTCCGAGCGCAAGCGGCGGGAGAAGCTCAACGACAGCTTCGTCGCCCTCAAGGCCGTCCTCCCTCCCGGCTCCAAAGTACGTATGCGTGCACCTGATCACGAACCGTACATTCGCATGCGTCTGGATACGTTTCGTCCTCATGAACATTTCCTCTTTTTTTTTGTCAGTGATATTTAGTTACCATAATAAATTATGCTAGCTTCTTCTGATTATTAGTTACAATATCATGTGTTAATCGAACCTTTTGTTTTAATTAATTGCAGAAAGACAAGACGTCGATACTGATCAGGGCAAGGGAGTACGTGAAGTCACTTGAGTCCAAGCTGTCGGAGCTGGAGAAGAAGAACCGGGAGCTGGAGGCGCGGCTGGCCATGGCCAAGAACGACGGGAGCGAGACGGCGGCGGCAGCGGCGGCGGCACCCGACGCCGCCGGCGACGACACGAAGCGAGAGGACGAACTAGTAGAGATCGAGCTGACCAGCGGCGGCGCCGGAGCGGCGGTGGGATCAGGCCAAGACGAGGAGACCTGCTGCACGCTCAACGTAGCCGTGACGCCACCGCCATCGCGACGCGGCGGCGGCGGCGGCATGAGCACGACGGACGTCGTGCTCCGGACGCTGCAGTGCCTGAGGGAGCAGATCGGCGACGGCGCCAGCCTGGTGGCGATGAGCACCAGCGCCGGCTCCGGCGGCCGCCCTCCTCGAGCGAACCTAACATTACAGCTTAAGGTATAATAAAATATTATTAGTGAAGTCAAAGGCCAAGGTTGTCTCACATCTCAATGGTCAACTTAAGAAAATGGAGAAAGAAACATCAGTGCAAATTAAACAGCATGCACTATACGTTATTGACAGCACGATTGATCGTATACTTTCATTTTTAAGACAATACAAAATCTTACATCTCCAGCAGCATGGTTGTATACGAGGAAGCAGTAGCAATTACTTTCTCCATACTACAAAAGACTATATTTCTAACTGTTATAAGATAAAATTAGTAATGGAGAGAGTAATTACTATGGTGCTTCTGTTCTTATGCTCCAATCAACTCACTGGTTGTAACATCTAAAAATATAGTCTATGTGGTCTTTTGCGAGTACAATTAGTAAGATCAAGTATAACACCAGCAAGTACTAATGCTAAGAGTGACTACGACGAATTAACAAGAGCGAGCTATAACAATTATCATGTCGAATTTATGATTAGTTGGAGAAAGAGACAAGACGAGAGAAAAAAAAACAGGTGGCAAATTTGTAGCTGGTTGTTCCGACAAACGCCGAGAAAAAAGGCGAGCTAAATATTAATGAAATAATATAGAAATTATAACCAACTACTCTCTCCTGAGAGTTTATGTGTTTGTCTAGATTTATTTGTGTATCAATATATATATGTTTATATATATGTCTAAATATATTAGCATATAAATAAATTTAGACAATGTCAGAACGACTTATGATACGGAACAGAGGCAATATTTTACAAGTAGCCTATTATATTGATTATAGATAATGTGTTAATTTTAGATCTAACAATTGATTATATTTTTATCTTACTCAAGAACAAGTATAATGACAAACTATAAGCCACGTATAAGTACATACGAAGGAGAGACAGTAAAATAAATAACGAGGCTGTGGCTGTCACATGTATATTGTTTCTTTGAGCAGGTACAATAGCAGGCTATAAGCCAACTGTAAGAATATTTTAAACAGATAAAAGGTGAGGGAGAAGAGATGTGGGCTACTAATTTGTAGCTGCCTACACGCGGCCTTTAAGACAAAATATATGTATGACATGTGGGACCATGTATTGATGTTTTGTAGCTAGCTATTGTATGAATTGACTATTAGATTGACCATAGATAAATTGGAGCTAGTAGTTGGCTATACTATTGAACTTGCTCTAATATTATTTTTAGTTAGACTTGTTGTGATTAATTGAGCTTGGAATTAATGCGTGGGTACACATTAACTGTGTCCTGCAGCTACCTGGATTAATTAGCACTGAGAAAAATGAGTGGTTCACACACTCTGGGGACGACCGAGCTCCAGAAAAGTATGCACCATGACAGATAAAGATGGAGGGCTAATTAACGTACCAGTTCCGTAGTCAGGGACCTTAGGTCAACATTAAGAATCAAGCATGAAAATTGACTAAGACCTTGCTTAGTTCTTAATTTTTTTCCAAAAACATCACATCGAATTTTTAACACATAAATAAAACATTAAACATAGATACCAAAAAAACCAATTACACAGTTATGGAAGAAATCTTGAGACGAATTTTTAAGCCTAATTAGTCCATGATTAGCCATAAGTACTACAGTAACCAATATGTGCTAATAACGGATTAATTAGACTCAAAAGATTCGTCTCGCGGTTTGTAGCCTAGCCGTGAAATTTGTTTTTTCATTCGTGTCCGAAAACTCTTTCCGATATCCGGTCAAACGTTCGATGCAATTATTTTGCCAAAAAAATTTATCAACTAAACACCACCTAATAAACTAACGTGCACCGTCAGCCATAGCTAACAACACCATATAGATAAATACAAAAGTTATTAAAACTTGATATTCTTCTCCCTGAAAAGTAAAAGGACCATGATGTCAGGCTGGTGAATGGATTGTACATACACACAGCTGTACAAATTTCACGACGACGTACGTATAAACGTACATGTTTGTACACGTACGTACCACTTGCTGTTCATTAGTACTACTGCATCCAATTAATTTTATTGCCGTTTCGGACAAATGATTTAGCCATGTTCCCTGCCTAATTTGATTGTCCTAAACACCAATATATTTCACGTGACGCTTACTTTTCTGGCTACGGTAGTAATAAGATTATTTTTTAGTTTTTTATACAATATTTAGACTCTTCGTCTTATTTGAAATTTTTTTACGATTAATACTTTTACTCTTACTAAATGATAAAATATAAATAGTACTTTATGGGTGACTAATTTTCTTAAACTTAAGTTTTTTACAAATTTTTTAAATAAGACGAATAGTCAAACATTGTACACGGAAAAAAAATAAAGTTATTATGGGGACGGAGGTAGCAGTGGCTCATTTTATGTTGTTAATTAATCGATGTGTTACACGGTTATTGTTATTAGTAATTAAAATTGTTGGTAAATATTTTAGTGCTGGGTTTGGAGTCTCGATCGGTTGCATCTTTCCATGTCTTGAAAAGTCTGAAATTTGGAATCAACAATGAATGCTTAGATATATAATTTGTGGTCTCGACTACAACAACGCGCAGATGGGTTTTTGATTGGCGTGGACCACAAAAAGAATTCTCTGATAAAATTATGAGTAAATTTTGCACTGGACCACAAAATCTTGGCCAAGGTTTTACCATGGACTAGGGTTAAACCAACAAGGTTTTACTTAACGTGACACAGCTTTACATAACTTTTCAGTTTGGACTAAGTGTGAAGTAAGGATACATATAAAGTGGACAAATATTGCTGTTTTCTTTGTTACTCTTAGCGTGAGTGATATTTAATCAACTTACTCCATTTTCCATCTTGTGTTTATTCATTTGCACCTCTATATTGTATAGTTAAGTTTGTACCATATTTTAACATGTTCACATCGCTATTTCAGTGTGATTTCCTGGAAAAGTGGTTTTAGGATTTACTAAAAAGAACTTGATGGATTTTATAAAGATATTTATCTTAATAGTATGACCATAAAAATGATGGGTTTGGACTAGCTTTTAACTCACTTCCTTTGATATGCTCAACCCTAGTCCAAAGTGCCAACTAGTCAAAATATTTCGTTCAATGTGAAATTTACTCTGCAATTAATTATTGTAGTTGCATTTTGATGAAAAATCCAGGTAAAGCTGCAGTTGAATATTTTCAAAGTCTACTATTAATATCTTGTTCTTCAAGCTCTTAATAATGTATTTTCTTAAAACAAAAAAGAACATTTCTTCGCCAGCATCCCTTTCTAATATTTAAAAAATCATTAAATTAGCTTTCTAATATTTAATTAGTTCATTTATGTCATGGTTGCCCATAAGTTGAGTTTTACGCCCCATCTTTTCTATTTTGCTTATGCTTATAAATAAAATTTGATTTTGATTTTGGGGTTTCATCGTTATTTTTTTGCCTTTGCTTTTAGATCATTAAAAACACATATATAAAAATTTTATTTATAAATTATTTTTCGTTTACATATATGTCATAGCTTTTTTTTCTAGAAAAATAAAAAGATGACCCTCGTCCATCGTTTATAAAAGAAGTGGGCCTTAAGTCCTGTGAAGTTGTTCACCTGCTTCGCTGAATGGGGAAGTGTCAGTGCATATACGTAATAGACGTTTTGTAATTAGGGAACAGTACCGCACTGAATTAACTGCACGTATTGAGACGTATTATCGGTAGAAATTTTATTACTGAACCACCAGGCAAAATTTTTTCGAAACTGAACATTTTAGCTATACCAGTGCTGGTGGTGTGGCAAGACAATGTTGCCACGTGGCCTGGGCGGCGTGGCAGTCTTGCCACGCCAATGTCATGTCATGGCGTGGCAAGACAATGTTGCCACGCCAACGATAATGGTGTGACAAGCCATTTCGCCAAGTCAATGTCGGTGGCATGGCCAAAAGGTTAATACAGTGTAAATATTTTCTCCGGAGGTTTAGTAATAAAATTATTTGTTAAAATAATTTAAAAAATAAAAAAAATCGTTGAAGTATCAGTATCGGCGCGAACGGACATAATTTCTTTCCTACTTACGCGTAGGCATGATGATGACAGCGCGTGCGCTGACGGACGAGAACGACCGTTGGTTAATTGGACGAGCATTTTTCCTAATGAAGTATCACTTTTTTTAATATAAAATTTGATATCTTCTAATATCTAAGGTATTAAATTTTATATAGAAAATAGTGGTAACTCCTGTTACCACCTTAAGAATGATAAAATTGCTCTAATTGGACAGGCCAACCTCTTTTCCTAGATGCATTATTTTTCTAAATGAATGATTCAGAACAATACATAAGCTAATTTTTTATAGCTATTGAATGGTATAAACGATAAAATTAATTATTATAGAATTAAAATTTATATTAGAAATATGAGATTATAAATTTATATATAGAAAATTTTTAAAACAAACATAAAGTTTACCAGTGCAGGAAGCATGCATGTATAAAGAAAAATCTGCATCGTTGATGGTAGAACGAATGCAATCCTTCCCAAAATAAATAAAGAGTATATTTCACCTATCATTCCCAAAATAAATAAAGGCCCTCATTGTTTGAAAAAGTCAAAGAGCATTTTGCAAACGAAAAATAATTTGTGAATAAAAATTTATATATGTATTTTTAATATTCTAAAAGCAGAGTTGCAAAATAAACTTTAACAAAAAAACCTCCAAAATCAACTCCACATTTAAGTTTAAAAATTCAATTTAACTTCTAAACATAAGCGAAAGTAAAAAAGATAAAAGTGAGTGAGTAAATTTCACCCATTATAGATCAAGTTTCATAAAACTGCATGACTTATGGCACGTGGCAAATAACCATAGGTATTATAGTCGTATAGTTTCATAAAACTATATTTTTTTAAACCAAATATGAATTGTAAAATTACACGTAAAATTATACCAAATGTATAAGTCCTTTGATATATCATATTTAAATTACAACCACCTAGCATTAATTATTTTATTTTGCTACAGTATACCAAGTAACATTGGTTAATAGTGTGTTTTATGAAAGTCTTGTATCATAATACCTAGGGTTATATGCCATATGCTAAAAAGCCTAAAACCCCTATGGTTCATAAAACTTAGACGATAATACATATAGTTTTGTAAAATTTATTCATAAATAAATTTCAGGTACATCCAAATAAAGGTGTACATAGCACCTTCTATTTGAGTACGGAGAGATAATACTACACGTACGGCTGCAGTACAGAACAGTTAAGTACTGTTCTGATATCTGTCCTGATACCTCTCCTGATATCTGTGTGAAATAAGCATGCGTTGTCCTTATCTGTCCTTGGGTTTAGGTTGCCAAAAGCAACAGCTGGGGGCTTGATGCTCGGCGTTGGCTTCCATGGAGTCACGGGAAACCTGCCGCCGTTGCCAACCTCCTAGCGTTCCGACCAGAGAGGGATAAGGCGATGATACGTGGGTGACAGTGGCTGCGTTTAAGAATCTATACTACTCTAGACTACTTAAAAGAAACGGTGGTGGCACCAACTATATTATATATTATCTTACCAACTACTTCTTTACGTATATAAAATATTTCAAAATAGTCCTATACGTTTGCTTCTATTATTTTTATCTCTAAAATACAAGTTTCGAACTAACATGCGTATAATTCATATTTTCCCGTAGCAAAGCACGGGTGTTTGGCTAGTAGTAAAAAAAAGGACCGGATGTTGATCTTCTCTTAGTCGTCGGTTCATTGGTCGAACCACCGAGTCACCGGTCGAACCGCTTGTTTTTTTAATTAATATTATACTTAATTTATATTACTTTTAATATACAACAATCATAAATTAGTAAAAAGTATGTATAAATAAACCAACATATCTATACAACATAAAAAAATAATTATAGTATGGTAACCTGATAAATTCCTAATGCAATAATGTCATTGGACAAATTAAAAAAATCGGTTAATCCTAAAAAAAATCAGCCGGTTCACCAATTTTTTTACCGAGTCAATTATTAGGTTGGTCTTTAAGAGGAACCGAGCTTCCCGATTCTGTTTTTTTCAGATTCAACCGCCAGTCCGATCCAAGTTTTCTACTATGTGTTCAAGGCAGAGCTAGGCCTAGGATCCAAACCCCATATAAATTATATACAAATTTTAGAAAAAATATAAATTTATAAAGGGTTAAGAGAAGATAATATATCTGAGCCTTCGGTACGAACCTATCTGGTTCTGCCCCTGGCTCCGTCCTTTTAAGCCAGATAAGTACGTTTTTTTAACTATTAAACCGTGCATTTATGTGATATATACACGCGCTCGCGTACACACATGTACGTAAGTGCATTGCTTTGGAGGACGTTTCTATGTAAAAGTTCATCATCTCACATTCGTAGAAAAAGAGATTCTTAATTTTATATTAATTAGTTTTATCATTTATACTATTAAACAACTAGATAATCTTTTATCAAACCAAAAACACAACCATTGGATGATGCTGTCAAAACTAAGTAGCACGTGACATAAGTGCACGACTATTGACTATCTCCAATAAATTAAGCTTATGTTGATATGGAATTATCGTTGCTAAGTAGAGCATCTACAGAGTTTGGCTTCTTTTTCGCTGTCCATTGCTCAGATTGGTGGACCATGCGTACACACTGTGACTACCCTCCCTCGTGCACGAACACACCCCTTTCTTCACTTGTCTCCATCCAACGTGCTCTTCTATTTCACTAGTCCCGTTACCAAACGTGCCCCCTCATCCTTCCTTCTCCTGGGACAGATCTACAGTATAGGGAGTGGGGTCCTATAACCCACTCAAATTTAATACTCAATATATTACTAATGTGTAATTAAGTAAAAAATTTTGACATACTAACTATTTTAATCTAATAAGGTACCCTACTTGAATTTTGGGCTAGTTCCATCCCTGTCCTTCTCCCTACTCTTGCACGACTTGTTCATCTCGTTCTCGTCCTTGCTCAATCCGGTGTGGTTGGTGAGCTTGCATATCTAGTTAGATCCGACCACTATTAGAGCTACACGATGATAAGGACAGTAGCAGTTAGAGGAACTACAGTGAAGACTACATGTTGCCATGCGGTTTTGTCACGGTAACCGCACGGTTTTTCGCTTGGTTGATGCGAAAGAAAGACACCGCTAGTTGAACCGAGGAAATCCGCACCGGGGATGATTTTGTTGTGGTTTTATGGGGTAACCGTGGTGTTTGCTAAAACCACCTCTTGTTAAACCAAGAAATTTTAAATTTAAACAAATACAATCTAAATGAAACCATCGGTTACCGCTATTGCACCCTAGGGGTAAGCGCGACGGTATTTGCTAAAACCACCGCTTGCTAAACCCAGAAATTAAAATTTAAACAAATACAATCTAAATAAAATCATCGGTTACCACTATTAATTGCATCCTAGGGGTAAGCACGGTTACCGTGGAGGTAACTGACGGTTTCATGAACCACTCGAGAGCATAAAGGAGCGGTGACTCATCCCATCCATGCTTTAGTGCAATCAGCGAGCCCCTGCTCAACGCCTCGAGATCCATCAGTACTTAACTTTCACGATTAGTTCTTGTTGTAAATAAAAAACGATTTAGGTGTTGTTTGTTTCCATAAGTTTCCTAAGACTAAAACATAAGTCTCATTTAATCCTATCTTGTTTGTTTGGAGGGATTAAAAGAGACTAAAACCTCATTAAATAACCTACTCAATAGTACACAACATACACATAGCTATAGGCCTAAAGTAGTAGAGTAGATGTACTATAGGTCTTTAGTTCCTTTTAGCACATCCACTAGAGACTTATGGACCTAGATAGTTTTAGTCCCCTGTTTGGTATTTTAGGGGCTAAAAGAGACTAAAGTAGAGGGACTTATGGATTAGTCCCTCCAAACAAGCAGCCCCTTAAGTATTGGGATGTTCGTTTTACTAAATTATAACTTTCACGTGTAAATGGGAAAGACGAACTTTATATGAAAGTTGTATCTCTCAAAAGATATACGACTTGATGGTTAACTTTTTTAATCATTAAGTAGCTTGAGCTTCAGGCAACAAGTTTCAAGCAAAAGAAAAGGATGGAGCCATACTTTATACAGAGATTGTAGTTTGAATTTTTTTCATTTAAAGTATTAGGCTAGCTTCACTCAAAGAGAGAATATGGGTTTGAATTATGAAACCACGCACGCATGAATTTCATGCGAAAAGTCATATGAGGCCTTGTTTAGTTTAAAAAGATTTTTTCTAAAAATATCACGTCGAATCTTTAAATACATACATGAAACATTAAATATAGATAAACAGAAAACTAATTGCATAGTTAAGGGGGAATCGCTTGACGAATCTTTTGAGTCTAATTAGTCCATGATTAGCCATAAGTGTTATAGTAATCCACATGTGCTAATGATAGATTAATTATGCTCAAAAGATTCGTCTCTCAGTTTCCAGTCGAGTTATAAAATTAGTTTATTCATTCGTGTCCAAAATTTTTTTTTCGATATCCAATCAAATATTCAATGTGACATCTAAATTTTTTTTCCACGAACTAAACCCGTCCAAAAGGGACATTGTAATCCTTTGTCCATTTGTAGAACAGTGACTTGAAGATAAATGACGTTAACCGGCAGCAAAAGTTCTCTTACTAGTGTGTACCCGATTTTTGGTTGTCATTTGCCTCTCCAATTTCTCCAATTCAAATAAATATTGTCACATCCAATTCGTCATTCATACGCCAACCACACATTAGAGGATTAAGGGTTTGGTAGGCAGAATGGCTGTGTTCTTCGCACCATATTGTTCTCTTTTTTAACACACATTTACTGAACTGCTAAACGTTAATTTTTTATTAAAAATGTTCCTACATAAAAATTCATCACGCTTTTAAAGTAGACCTTCGACTTCAGAGTAGTTAATTACATTGTTATGCTATTAAATAGCTACTAAAAATAATCCTTTATCTTTTATACTCTTATCAGTAAAACCATACGGCCAGGATCTCGCAAGAATATCACGGCGAAAGAGATTGACAGGGAAAAGAAGCAGATAATGATTAGGTGGGGAACCAAACAATTAATCATTTAAAAATGTCACGATTCATGTATCGCGTCATATATTCGTTCGGTCGCTCTCGCTTTCGTGTGCTAAGCAGACAAAATTGAGCAAGACAAGAGGCACATTCTACAGAGAGTGACGTTGGCACGAGACCTGATTCAGATTTGTGCATTACTATCACTATTATGATTGATTCCAAACTGTTAGATGAATAAAATAATCAGCAACGATTTGGATCATGTCGACATGGTAAGGGCATGTTTGGGGAGCTCTGTCAGAAGCTGTCCCGAACGGTCCACAGCTTATAAGAATTCGTAATTACAGATTGTAGAAAATAAACTAAAAATCCAAAAGCAGAGTTTAGGAGTTTTTCCAGATTCTTAAGAGTTGACTACCAAACAGCTATTTTTTAGAATCTAAAGGTTAACTGGCCCATTTGGCCGTGAGCAACCAATCAATAGATTTGCTGCAACTCTAGGGTAGTGCCAGACTGAAATATATGCGTTACGTGTCGTGTTTGGTTTATGTGAAACTAATACCCCTATTGTGTGAATCCCACGTTTTTTTGGCCGTTCAGTTTTCATCCATGTGAAGATTCTTTAATGGTGCAGTGACAGACCCGTTCTTCTGATTTCGATAATTTATTTGCTTTGTTCCAACATCGATGTAACTACCGTCACGACCTCGAACCGTCTACATCGGGTCATTAGTTTCAGAGTAAATTACGCACCACAATATGTATTATAATCTAAGTTATACAGAATCACGGGGATTTTAACATATTGTATATAATCTCGAGTACTATCGTCAAAGAGTTTCATAGAAAACACATTATTAATCAATTTAACTTCGTACTACAAACAAAATGATTAATGTTATGCAGGCACAACTTGCAGATTATAAGTTAGCTAGCTCTAGTTTTACATGCAATTTTATAACCCATTTGGTTAAAATTATGGGTTTATGTAAATATATGATCATAAGTATGGTTATTTTCCACGAAACAAAAACCCTGTTGGTTTTTTATAACTTGTTGTCTTTTATAACTTGATCCATAGTACATTTCGTTTTGTTAAATTTACTCAGTTCTATTATTAAGAAAGCAGTTAAGATTCCTAAAAGGTGAATATGATTAGCCTAAGGTGACTAAATTATAAACCTAAAGCTGTAAGTCAGCAAGTGGCTTTATTTTCTAAAGGAGAGACAGAATCTTTTCGTTCTTCCCTTGCTAGTTAAGATTTGCAACAGGCGAGGCGAGGCGGACTAGACCTCTATTTTAACGTTTCATACACATCATCCCATAGGGTCCCTGCATACGTATGTACTAGTTTTACATTCGCAATATATTAATCCCATCGAACTCCCAACGGCGCAATATATTAAATGTAAAGGTGCACGGAAGGAACTTACCAGGAACTCCCTAGCTGAAGCTGAACTGACGACTGTTCAAAGGTTCAAAGAAAATGAAGGTCTCAACCTGATCCATGCCATGATCCGGAGCCTGCAACAGCTGACCACAAGAGTTAGCAAGGACAAGAATGCAGAGCAGAATGATCAAACCGTGCATACCTGGAAGTTGACACCCTCGTATTTTCATTCATACTTATTTATAAACCAAAATTTAAATTTTCGACCATAATTTGAAGTTAAATTTAAGAATTTTTTATCATAGTTTATTTTTTCCAACATTAGCTTTTAGATCGTTAGAAACACGTATAAAAAGTTTTATCATACATTATTTTTTATTTGTAAATATACCGTTTGATTTTTTTTTTCCTGAACGATCACCCCCTAGAAGTCTTGCATTCTCAGGTCGAGCTCTGGGAAGTGCTCTTCTCATCTGTGGAAAGAAAGAATACGCAATGTAAATGGTTGGACAAGCTTGACCAAAGACTCTTCATCATGCACTACCGTCATCTGTAATATATTGTTGACACCATCATATACGGCGGAAGACGAGCATCTTCCATGGAAGCGACAGCACACATTCAGAGTCCCGTTTTAATTAGTAGAAATATGCAGTGCAAGATCATTCAAGCTATGGCCCTTGTTCGGGATAGCGACTGGACGAGCCCTCGATCGGCTCATTTCCACGAAACTGGAATTCCACCGGAACAAGTAAAAGTTCATGGTGCTGCTAACTGAGAATAGTAAGAAAGTCATAGTCCTTAAGCATTGGTATTCGCTAGTACATGTCCTATCCTTGATCTGCATGCACTTTCTAGTCTAGGGCTCCTTCAGAACATTGGAATTTTACAGCATTTTTATAAGATTTAGTTCAGATCCTCTAAAATTTCTCCGAATTTCGTCCAGCCCGAAGAAGCCCTATGGAGACATAAAGAAGTCATCATGTGGCTGTACGTCCAGCACATATAAACGCAGTTTTGCATAGACTAGTCGGTAGTATTACATTGAAAAGACCCTGTGGCAAAAACCTCTTGCCCTGCCACCGTCTAAAACGAAAGTACGAAATGCGCATGTGTTTTGGAAGTCAGTTGGTAGAAACTAAGGGGTCTATTTTGTACTTGTCAATTAGTTATGATGGCTATGTGATGAGAGGAAATTCGTAAACCAATCAGGTAGTGCGTGGTAACGAAATCCCAAGGTCATCGTAAAGGAAGAACTTTCAGCCACGGCTGTTCTGAACAGAACTCCAGATTACTTGTTAGGCATTCTTACTGTTGAAGCTTTGAAGATCAGAAAATTGTCTTGCTCGATCGATTCGACAACTCTTAGACATCTTCACCTTGCTTCAGTTTGTACTCACAGATTGCACAGCATGCAAGGGTTTCATCCGACACACACGAAAAGGAAGATATTTTCACCATGTCGTTTGCATGGTAGACTAATAAGAATGTGGACAGTCAGAGAGGATCGGTTGGTCTAGGGCTACCCAGTGGTTTGCTTTCAACAGTGGTGAGTGGTGACCTTGAGCAACAGCCATCTTTTGGTCAATAGGACTATAGGAGTATAGGATACCTATTGTGTGGCACTAAATTAACAGAATTTGCGAAGAGTGGAGTGGTATTTTAAAATGGCGTCGCCTTCCTAATCCAAGAGCCAGCTTCTAGAAGTTTATTGCTTCAACTGCATATGCTTGGTCTCGGCAACATTAAAGTGTATATCTGCTACGAAAATTTGCTCTGACAGCATCCAGATATCCAGAGTTTAGGTTTACAAATCAGGTTTGCACCGCTCGTCTGTTCTTTGTTGAGCGCGTGAAGCAGTTAACATTTCATGATTTCATCAATATACATTAGCTCAGGACAATCTCGGCATGATCCAGGAACTTACCACCTTCTACAACTCAGGAACATGTTACTTTGGTTTCAGTCAATAAACCCAATCCACCTAAGTTTGGTTTTCC
Source organism: Oryza brachyantha (assembly GCF_000231095.2). NCBI lineage: Eukaryota > Viridiplantae > Streptophyta > Magnoliopsida > Poales > Poaceae > Oryza > Oryza brachyantha. The sequence goes on from NC_023163.2 coordinate 3,862,702, forward strand.
ATTTTTCTAATTAACCCCGTCTACCGCTCAATGGCAGAGCACCAACGTTTTAACTTCTAGTAAGAGTGCAAGACTACAATTTAACCCGTACAATTCTTTCTCTTTTAACCGATTTGGCACGGTACAGAGCAAAATAACCTTCATAATGTATTGTCAGTGGAACAAACGAAGAAGCAGCAGCAGCAGCAGATGCTACTTTTGTTTCGAACACTACATGAAGCAGTACAGGAAGCCCATGGAGACATTGGCATTCTGTTGATATTGCCAGAGAAATCTCACGGTGAGGAAATCCGGAATCCACTACGGTAGGAAAGCATGGGCCTAATTGAGTGGATGCAAAAATGTGGGTAGTGGTAGCATCCAGAGGAGGAGATTGATCACCCGCACACTCTCCAGTTTCCACTCTATTAAAACAAAAAAATCCCCAGTCCGACACCCCAGGAACCCTAGCAAAGTTCGCGGCGGATGTACCTTGTGCGGCCACCGGGGCGGTCGGGGGGGGGGGGGGGGGTGATGTGGAGGAGGAGGACGGAGCCGTTCGTCTGTCGCCGAAGGGCCACAACTCCCGCGCGCTCCCCGCAACCTCACGCGCCGCGCCGCCGTCGGCGAGAGGGTTGCCGAGCTGCCCCCTGTTAGGCCCAGCCTAGGTAGGCCTCGAGTCTAGGCCCGTTGAAACAAACTGCATGGGCCTTAGCCTCGTGGCCCATCCAACCTAACCGATCTCTTGCGCATTGGGGGGGGAGGAGGAAGGCCGATTTCCCCGTATATCACGACGTAAGAATTTATATGGATATTGATAAATCTAGATATATATGAAAATCATATATATTCATCGATGAATAAATCTAGTTAAGATTAAAAAAATTCATATACTATATACGATGATGACATGGGTCCACATCCTTTATGGGAGCAGTTTTTAAGCACGTATGTGAATGTCTACCTGTTTCTTGCATATCATCTTAATAGTTAAAAAATTTATAAGACATATCAATATGAGATATATCACTCCACTAACATACAAGTTCAAATTCAACTTATATAAGTTGTAACCCAAAAAAAATTGAAACTACTATACACATATTCACATTTATATTTGTTATAATTTGTGTAAGTTGAATTTTCACCTTACATATTTGTTAAATTTTTATGAATTATAATATGACTATTTAGGTGATACGTAAGAAATGGTAGACATCATAGTAGTAACATTATAGAGTAGTGATTGGTATATCTCCTGGCGGTGGTTACTTAGCCATTTTGTTTCGGTGGTTTTATTCATCGGATGTTTGTTCATGGGTTTTAGGTCCATAGAATTGTTGTCTGGTCAGAGTTAATCACGGCGTTCATTGAATTAATGGTCCTCCAATTATGTCTCAATCTCATTGCCGGTGCATCCCTTGTGAGTTGTGAGCAGCGCTTATGAAACCACTTGTTACCATTGCAGTACTTGGGCTGACCGTCATGGTATGGCAGCAGTAAATGGGGGCTTCATTTGGATGAAATTTACTTGAATTTAATTTTTTAAAAAATAGTGAAAAAAGGAAAATCATGATAATAGCTATCGGTTTGTAGTCCTGGTGAAGAAATTTTACAAAAAAAATAACGTACTTAACATTGAATTATGGTTCAAAATAAAAATAGTCCATAAAAATGAATAAAATAAATGGATAGTGGCATTGTTCACCTGTGCCGAATTTTTCAATTTAGTAATTACTATGTCCTACATATATCATACTATTTATTTGCAATGTTTGTTTAATTTTATTAGTCATTTTAGCAAAACTTTATCGTTTTAATCTTTCCTCGGTTCAACGAGCTTCACCCCATACCGTGTGGTAACAGCAACAAAATCGTTGTTACCGTGGATGTTTGATTCAAATTATTAGAACTCAAGTTTATCGTGGTAATCGCGCTACCGCTGGACGTCATCGATAACACACGGTTTTGCAAACCCTACTCGCGAGGGGTGTGAAATGTAGGTTAGGAGCATATCTGGTTCGAGCTCAGGACACGCCCTCGCATCTGTTCTTCAGGACGGATGTCTACTACTGTCTTCAAAAGCCTATATGCGATGCATCTATGTTTTGCTTGGTTATTTGTTTCTCATCCTTCCTTCCAATGATAGGGTCGACCGGGATATGAAACAACGTGTAGCGGCCATGGTCACGGTGGAAAAGAAACTTTTGGGGTGATCTTTCACTTTTTTAAAGAAAAAAAGACAACTGACATGTAACATGGGTGTAAACGAAAAATAATTTTATATGTATGTTCTTATCAATATAAAGTCCAAGACTAAAAACTACGCTTCGATAAAAAAGAACCTAAAATCAATCATAAATTTAAGGTTGAAAATTTAAAGTTTGAGATTGAAAATTTAAAGTTCGGTTTATAAGCATAAGCAGAAACAAAAAGATGAGCATAAGCAAAAACAAAAAGATGAACATGTTTATCAAATTTGGTTGTAAAATTCTTTTTTTTTAAAGATGTAAAATTCTTCTTTGATGCAGTTTTTTTTTCTGTACTGGTCCTTTTTCTAATATATGTCTGGTTCTTGTTTTTATGAATATAATTATCAACTCAGATATAAGATCACTTGGGGTTTCTTTTTTAAAATGAAAATGACAAGATAAAGAATGATATTATGGAGCGCATAGAAATCACACGCAACTTACAGGCCATTGATTCTCAACTCCTGAATCAAGTGCAATTTTTACTCTCTGTGCAACCAATTTGGTAGCACATGAAAACAAGGAAAGCTGCATAGCGTTGACAAAAGTTGGATAAACAAGTGAAATTTGCTGCAATTCACAGCCCTGAATCATCGCTGGATCGGATCCAAGACTTCCTGTTGAGCCAACAGCGCGTGAAACACGCCAGTCGCCATCTTAAAAAAAATGGCATTCACTAGAACGAACTTAACAATGCTCACTTGACACGGCTCGAATAAACAAAAGGCAGTGTGACAGCACATTTCTGCGTGAACCACACTCAGATCCTGCAAAAACGAACGGGACGTTTCTCAGTTTTTGTCAAATTTAAATGGCAATTTTGTGCAAGAGCTGCATAAAGTACAAAGGGTAAAAACTGAAAATAGCAGGTAAAACAGAACTGCAAGCCATCATGCAATGCAAGGTTGCTGACTAGTATGTTGTTTCAGTGATCTTTCAAGTTAGCATTATAGGTGGATCCAACACAAGTAAACAAAAAACATATTGTTGCTGAGCTATCATCTGGTTCATTGATTAACTCAAATACTCAATAGGGACGGCATTCACATTTTTTTAGATGATGAAAGAGCATTCACATTTATTTAAGTTATTAAGTACTCCGTATGAGTTTGTGGTCCTTAAACTCGTGGACTTTTATGTTGATTTTCTACAACAGAAGATTTACAAAAACATCATGAAGTTTTGGTGTAAAAGATTGGCCAAACACTGAAAATACAAGGCAAACATATGAGGAAGACATGCATACACAAAGCATTATAAGGAGAAACTGCCATTGGAAAGGGAAACTGAAAGGGATTCCCATATATGAAATGAGATAGTAGACAAGGAGTACAAAACAGTTTGAGAAATAATGTAAGAAGATAATGGTATGTTCCTGAAATTAAGAAAAAATAGCGAAATTTTGTTGATAAGACCAGAAAAAATGTATCTGCTGGGAAATGAGAAAATGAAATTAGAAGTTGCATCAAATCCCATGAAAACTACATTTGAACTCAGCTTGTTATATGTACCTGTCTTTTCATTATCTAGTTCATATTTCTCACGTAAATTCTACGCTTCATTTAACTGAATCAACAAAATGCTAAGTTAGTCCAATTCAGCTTTTTGGTTAGCTGCATATCAAGCAGCACTCGCCTCTGAGAAATATTGTATCGTATAATAGAGGAGAAAAAGGAGCGACTCACCAGACTCGAGCTGGCATAAGGACAAGAAAATTGCCCCTATATTACATCAACAGGAATCGCTTTTTATTACAATGTCAAGAGAAGTGGTGAAGGGGTGGCCTCCCACAACTTCCTAAACTATATATCTCATTAAAACTATAAGGCCCTGTTCATCCAGGATTTCTATCAAGCATATCCATATAGCTCCATGATATCCGTCTCATTTTTAATTGCCAATTAAAATAATTTGGCCTCAATGAAAACCAGATAAACATTAAAACAATTGACAACTGGCAGTGTTATACTATCAAACTGTAATGAGAAGGCATGATTACTACAATTCTAAAAAATCCTTCCATCTAACCTGGCTGACTGTAATGAATGACATCACAACTCACTTGGATTACTATTTTACCCAAACCTCATTTATTGAAATTTTCTGCATTTATATAAGTTTTTGAATGACATTTCAAATGTTTTTTTTCTTTGTTGGTACAAGTCATTCACAAATCAAGTACAAAATATAGGACATATTTGTTTCATTTGGACAAGGGTTTGACCAAAAATTAGTCTATTAGGATAGTAATTTTTACGAAACAAAATTGATATTATTATATCTGTATTGGAAAGTACTTTCTTATGATCACACTTTTGTGGCACATCAGTGATGTATAAATAGAGTATCATTTGGTCAAACACTTGTGCTAACCAAACAAAATATGCCCTCTATTTTGAAATGAAGGGAGTACTGATGTAATGATGACATACTAATGTAATGAATAAGAGTTTTTCTCAATATTCATGGTGCGAGCATGAGTTAAACACAGAGCATTATTAGGGCCAATTGCATCCATAGCTGCTCTATCTACTCAATGAAAAAGTCTTGCAAATCATTTTAGCACAGAAGCATAAAAAGATTGTGTTCACACTCAACTATACGATAACATTGCTGACCACAGATCAACCATAACAAATCATACATAATTCAGCAGTAAAATAGAACAGAAATTAATACACAATACTGACATCTGTAGAGATGGACCAAGAATCAAGAGTTGGAACGCAACCTCGCTCTAGTGAGACGGCGTCGGGGGCACCGGTGTGTACCAGCGGCCGACCTCATCATCGACGTTGTCCTCCGCCTTGTGCAGGGCGGCGTGCAGCACGACGACCACGATCCCGATGAGCAGCGCGGAGACGATGTTGGCGGTGGCGTTGGTGAGCAGGAGGAGGACGAGCGTGACAGCGGCGAGCACGGCGAGGACGGCACCGTCGCCGACGACGCGGCCGAAGAGCACGATGGGCTCGTCGCGGAGGAAGTAAAGGAAGAGCCAGGCGACCATGCAGACGAGGAACACGATGAGGGAGGCCGGGTGCCAGAGGAGGGAGAGGAAGACGACGACGAGGACGACGATGGCGTAGTTCATGGCGAAGTGGGCGAGGTTGGCGCGCACCCGGAGGTAGGCCTCGCCCAGGCTCGGCGGCAGCCCCACGGCGTGCGGGTCCGCGAGCTCCCGCCACGGCCGCCGCGTGGCCAGCGCCGTGGCGCCCCGTGCCTTGGCGCGGGAGATGAAGTCGAGAGGGGACGCGGCCCCCGCCCCCGCCCCCGCCCCCGAGGAGGAGGAGGAGGTCGGGATGGTCCCGTACTTGGACATGGCCGGCGCCGCCGCGGGGGGTGGATCCGAGAGGGGAATGGACGGGAAGAGGAGGGGATCGAAGGAGGAGGAGGAGGAGGAGAGGGGAAGACAACGAATTGGGTTGAGAACTCGAGATCGTGGGGTGAGATGTGGGAGCCGTACCGGAGGGCGTCCAGTTGCAGCGCGACAAGGGAACGTGACTCTCGAGGGGGTTCTCGATGCCAACCCTTACCCGTTTGGCAGCTTTGTGTGCGTGATGAAAAGATTTGGTAAATTCAAATCCGTATATATTCGAGTAGAATAATTTAAATTTAAACTATAAATGTGGATTTGTTTTGGATGGAGGGAGTACAGTTAATATGGGGTTTTGAATGAATTTTCCGAGCAGGTTGTTAAGGGGATATACAATATGGTGAGCTGGCGAGTGGTTTCGTAAAAAAACATCAGTGATTCGTCTCTAGCTTGGCTTAACTCGGCAACTCGGCCCCTGTAGAGCTCCTCGTCGTCTTTGTAAGACACGCTTGCCTCGTCAGGGAGCGCGACTTTTGTCACAGAGGGAAGAGCAGAAGTGCAGAATTGACGATGGGAGAGCACCTCCGTTGGGACACGCCACTGCCGCGACACATATTCAAACATTTTTACTCATAAATTGTGTTCTATCACTAATATGTCGTTTTGTGACTTATTATAAACATAACAATGACGTTGTTTGTTTCTTTAGGAGGTGTGGATAGTTAATTTTAGGACATGGTCAGCGCAATATAAAATTTTATGTCATGTCTTACTGTCATCATAACATTGAGAGTTTTTTAAGATTAAGTTTAAGAGAACGAGGGTTGTGATTGACGAAGGCAAGAAAGTGGATGAGAAAATTAAATGAAATTATCATTATGATTGACCGAGATGATTAGTAGGTAAAAATATTCTTATAATATTAAATAAAATTTAATATGTATATATTTTTATATATTTTTAGTTAATGGAGTAGCGTATTACGGCGCATTATCAACAGCATCGTAAATATGAGACAAAAGAATAGACAAAAAATCGATAATTTCATCACTTTAGGCTATGCAATGTCGGAATAAGTCCATATTACGTCCCTCAACATGATGTCGAGTCTGTATTTTATCCCTCAAGTCAAATACCAGATATCTATACCTTATGTTACAAAAACCGTCCATTATAGGTCCCAAGGCTATATGGACCGAAGTTGACCCCTGTTTTACTTACGTGGCGAATGGTGATATCCACTTGTCAGGTGCCGTTGGGAGAGGTATTAGACGTTGTTTGAACAGAGGAGGGAAGCATGCTTACGTGGTGCAGCTGGTTGAGAAGAAGAGCCCCTTGCCCTGCGAGAGCAGCTTGTAGCAGTCGTTGTCCAGCGTCGACGGCGCGTCCAGGTCTATCGGCGGGCACAGCGACCGCAGCCGCGCCGCGTACGCAGGGTCAAGCCCAGCGTCCACCTGCACAAGCGTACAACACCGTCACATACACGATATACAGCGCCATGGCAGAGACCAGCTAGAGCCTAGAGGACATACTATGGCGGGGCCGGTGGTGGTGTTCCAGACGCGGTTGAAGGAGTTGCGGAAGGAACGGCCGATGGAGTGGGCGCCGGAGAGGACGACCACATCTCGTCGAGGGTGAGGAGCTTCTTGGCGAACATATCTGTGAAGGTCGCCGCCGTGGTGGTGGACGGTGGCAGGTTTTCGAGGGCCTTAGTGCCATTGGATACGCGGCCGGCGGGGACCTAGTAGTTGACGTTGCCAATGAGCTTGACGCTGTTCGGGCGGCAAAGGCGATGATGTCGGCGCAGGAGACCGTGCATGGGCAGCTTCGCTCGACGGCGGCCTTGGCGGCGTCGATGACCTCGAAGCCGCGGAGGCTGGGGCTGTTGGGCCCCACCTCGCGCTCCGTTCGGCCGCCGCCGGGGTTCTTGGTCAGAAGCACGGAGGCATCGTAGCCCTTGCATTACACACAACAGTACTAATTAAGTCGCCAATTTTATTTTGAAGTACATGAGTAAAAACCCATCAGGAAAAACTGTTAATAACTAATTAAGCTCAGCAATCCAAGGAAGGAATTTCTTTCAAAAAAAGGATAACTAAATACTTCAAATGTTTCGTCGGTGTGCATGTGTGTACATGTTTCTGTATAAATTCGTAGTAGTATTAATTACTGAAGTTCATGGCCATGTTCAGATCAATAATTGCATCAATGACCTGGTTTAGTTAATATCGCGTGTAGGTGTATTCATGTAATGTGTGTGTCTTCGTTTCTTGCTCGCCGGCGCCTTCAAAATCCCTCCTTCGCTTGCACTCGTCCCCGGTCTAGGGTTTGGAGGGAACAAGCACGGGGACAGAGAAATGGTGGGCAAGCTGACAAGTGGGTCCTATCATACGCCACGTAAGCAAAACAGGGGTCAACTTGATCCATACAGTCTTGGGACCTATAATAGACGGTTTTTATAACATAAGGGATACAGATATATGGTATTCGACTTGAGAGATGTACATGGACTTATTCCTGCAATGTCCAACCAAAAAGAAGTTGGGCCGGAGTCATAAGGCCGCGATGTGCCTCTGTTCATCCTATTGGGCTGGAATAAGTCTAATTTAATTCCCTCATAGGTTGGATTTAATACATACTCCCTGTAAGATGTTTGATTTTTTTCTTGCAATGTTTGACTATTTGTCTTATTTAAAAAACTATAAAAATATCATTTATTTTGCTTATGACTTACTTTATTATAAAAAACTTTAAGCATGACTTGACATTTTTTATATTTGTACTAAATTTTTGAATAAGACGAATGATCAAACGTTTCAACAAAAAAAATCAAATATCTTACATCATGAAACAAAAGAAGTATCTCTCAACTGTGAAACCGACTATAATTACTCCTTCAACTATTAAATCGTGCAAACTAACTCCTTGGCCATTTTGAGGAACTTTTTGATGATATGTCATCCACATGGAAACCCAATCGCTAGAAGAATCAAGAGTAAGCATAGACTCACGTATAAGTATTATGGAAAATTTTTTTGCATGTTTATCGATGCTTATCGTCGTCTTCGTCGGCCTTAATAAATTTTATATCATCTCATTCACCGCAGTCGACCATATCGCTCATCGTTGTCTCCCACGTGACCATCGATGCAGGACACTTCTACAATCCCAACGTCCTCGGCTCATATAGTAGGGAGGACCAACTCATAGTTGCACTAAGTGGGGCACATAGGCCCTAGAAGAGCATCGTGGAGCACGAGAGATGGTCGTTGGTGCAAAGCTTCTAAACAAGGTGGTGACAATACTGACATGGGCACGAGCAACACCAAGCACCTTGAATGTGTTAGCCTCGGCTGTGTCCTTGGCCCGACCATCGGGTGTGAGAGGTAGAGTAGGGAGGCTCACAAAGGCGTAGTGGACATGAGGCGGAGGGGTCAGGGGGCCGTAGTAGTTAATAACCGGAAGATAGATAATTTATTTCTTATTTTGCCTATGTTTATTTTTGTATCTAATTATTTACTTATAATTTTAGTTCGGATAATATTATCATTGCTTACAATATTATTGTTTTGTTTGTGGCTATCTATTTACCTATTTCTCTTGTATTATCATGTGTTTTTTGTTCACTTGCATTATATATTACCTATAGAAAATCTTGAAATTATATATATTATGTGTCTTTTTTTCATAATTAATAGTCAATATGCCCCTCATAATTAGATCTTAGCTTCGCCCCTAGGTGGCTCATCTATGCCCATGTAGAGATTCGAGCTATGGTCCTTGCACCACTCCACGTACGGCCCCGCGTGACCTCCTCACCCTGTTCGCCCCTTACATCCGATGAAGACTAGGTCAATCGTGCTACGTAGGCACCACCAGTGAAAATCACTCTCAAAGTCATTTTGCACTGGTTTTAATAGTTTGAGTTGTTATACTTGGTTTCATGGTTGAGAAATACCAGTCAAATATAACCTTCAGAGGGAGTCAAACTGGACTTTTCCAAGAGAAAATATGATGCAACAACTATTGGACTAAACATGGCCCATACTACCAGGCTTCCAGCCAAGGCCACATTACTTGTGTGGAAAACTACTAGCTAGGCATGGGGCCTATGGGCATTCGATCAGACCAAACAATTTGGTCATGGTCTTCGGTCTTGTAGTAAATTTTGGTCATCAAAAACACAATACCAATCGTTCTTAACAAAAAAAAAATGAAGACTGAGCGGCCGTCTCAGTCATGACCGAAAATCACAGCAATGAGGGAAGAAAAATCATAATCTTTTATCTATTTAAATCCGATTAGTTTTTTTATTTGACAATAGTACAATCGTTAGATGCTACTAAGTTCTTTATAACCAGTGTACTACGAGACATTTCACATAAAATCCGGTTAGTAGAGTATGAAGACCGAATTTATGACCCAAATTCTCGATCTTGATTATTTCGGTTCGATTTTTGTTATCGTTTTTTTTTTCTGTCCACAACCACTAGTGGTGGGTACACCCCGTACACGAGCACGTGCAGCGAGCTTGGGTAGTTACGGAATACGTACACGTCGACACGATCACACGCACAGATCCAAACGACTCCCGAAGCACCCGTGTCAAACCGACTAGTCCAATGGCGGCGACGGCGGCGGCTGCTCCGCCCTTCGCCGTCGGCGACCCCGACTCGCCGCTCCCCACCGCCGCGCTGCTCCCCCGCTCCAACTCCGGCGCCGTCCCCGCGCCCCGGCGGTCCTCGGTCTCCTCCCTCCTCCACCTCCTCCTCACCGCCGCGCTCGCCGTCGCGACCTCCTACCTCCTCCTCCTCCGCGCGCCCCTCTCCGCAGCGCCCTCGGCCGCGGTCGCGGTGGCCACCGTCCGGCCGCTGGTCAAGCTCGAGAAGCCGGTGGTTATTCTAATCTCTTCCGACGGGTTCCGCTTCGGGTACCAGCACAAGGCCCCGACCCCGCACATCCGCCGCCTCATCGACAATGGCACCTCCGCCGCCACGGGCCTCATCCCGGTCTTCCCCACGCTCACCTTCCCCAACCACTACTCCATCGCCACCGGTTTGTACCCATCCTCTCACGGCATCATCAACAACTACTTCCCCGACCCCATCTCGGGGGACTACTTCACCATGTCCTCGCACGAACCCAAGTGGTGGCTCGGGGAGCCCCTCTGGGTCACCGCCGCCGACCAGGGTATCCGGGCCGCCACGTACTTCTGGCCCGGCTCGGAGGTGAAGAAGGGCAGCTGGGACTGCCCGGACAAGTACTGCCAACACTACAATGGCTCTGTGCCATTCGAGGAGAGGGTCAATACGATCCTGGGTTATTTTGATCTCCCGTCTGACGAAATGCCGCAGTTCCTGACGCTCTACTTTGAAGATCCTGATCACCAGGGGCATCAGGTCGGTCCTGATGACCCGGCCATCACGGAGGCGGTGGAGCGGATTGATGAGATGATTGGGAAGCTTATTGCTGGTCTGGAAGCAAGGGGAGTGTTTGATGATGTGAACATTATATTGGTTGGTGACCATGGGATGGTTGGGACTTGTGACAAGAAGCTGGTGATTCTCGAGGATTTGGCTCCATGGATTGAGTTGAAGGAAGACTGGGTTTTGTCAATGACTCCGTTGCTAGCCATCAGGCCGCCAGATGACATGTCGCTGCCAGACGTTGTGGCCAAGATGAATGAAGGGCTAGGATCTGGTAAGGTGGACAATGGTGCATATCTGAAAATGTACCTAAAAGAGGATTTGCCCGATCGACTTCATTACTCAGATAATTATAGAATCCCACCGATAATCGGGTTGGTAGGCGAAGGGTATAAAGTGGAGATGAAACGATCGAAGAAAAATGAGTGTGGAGGAGCACATGGTTATGACAATGCTTTCTTCTCGATGAGAACAATATTTTTTGCGCATGGTCCTCGTTTTGAGGAGGGTAGAGTCGTGCCATCCTTTGAGAACGTGGAGATATACAATGTTATTGCCTCCATTCTCAATATGGAGCCAGCTCCAAACAATGGTTCAGCTTCTTTTCCTGACATGATTCTTTTACCGAGCGAATGATCATGGATGCATGTGACTGCTATGGTTTTGAATGAGAAAGGTCATGCTGATTGCTGATGGTATTTTCCTTTTGCTGTAGTTGGACTTGTACTCTTATCTTCTTAGACTTGTTTCACTAGTGGCTATTCACTGCTTGAATGCAAATGCTGCTAGTAGAGAGTATCTTTGTCCTTATGGGCAACATTTGCTGTTGTTATCATGTCTTATCCTTAGCAGTTTTCTTATGCTAAATTTGTCTTGCAAGTTAAATTAAGCTCACATTTCTGCTTAAGATGATGATGATGATGTTTATCATGTTGATAAGAGATTCACCAGTCCTAATTATAGCCAACTTTTATACACATTGATAATTCTTTCATTTGTGTATCTCGTGTTACCTGGAATCATAAATAGATAGGTGATTTTTTCTCCTTTCCTTGTATCAACGTAATATGCACATGAGCATTAACAAGTCTTTATTTTCCCGGTATTACATGTGTCGTAAGGTTTTTGTTTGTTTATCTCTCCTTATTTGCTTCTGCCACCAATTTGCTCTCTGCCAAGTAATTGCTATACTGTGTTTAGGTGTTCTGGCAAAGGCCAACAATTAAATATATATTCTATTCTTCCTGTTTTCTTTTTGTTTGTGTGTGCTTTGTGGGGCAGGGGGGGGGGTGAGCAAATAGGTTTGATTGCCTAGACTATTTTGCTAAAAGAGGCAGGTGTATGGATATTCTGTTCCATTCCTGGAAGAAAATATGACGAACCAACTTCTCAAAAGCATGATTTATATTTTGGAGGGCTGCAAATACATAATGTGAATATGTTATGTTCCATGAATGGTTTCCTTGAACACATCTATAACATTATTTCTACTTTCTTTTGCATGTCCAACTGTGTATGGTTAAAATAACCAACTAAACATTGTTGCCGATTCGTTTCTCTCCTATAATCTGAAAAGAAGCACCGGTTTGCTTGTTTGCCAACTTTTTTTGTGCATTCATGCATGTGTCTGTATAAGCTTCCTTTTCTTTTGTATCATACCTATTTCATTACATTAGTACTCCCTCCAGTCACCTTTACTTGTATATGTTGTTTCAGATAGCAAAAATGTATTAGCGATTTTGTTGGTTAGCGATGGCAAGTATTTCTGTCTGGAGGGAGTAATATTGTTGGTTCTATATATTGAACTCAGGATGATATGAGCTACCGTATTTTCACCTGTTGGTGATCATATGTTCTTTGTCTTATTGATAAAGAGGTTCAACCTCTTGAAGGTTGGAACTGCTTCCATGCTGCTGTGAGATTGCTTGTTAGTTTTCATCGAATACATTGATGTCAAACATGGTCCTTTGTTGGATTTCCATAGATTTCTAATGTTTTTTCTCCTCTGAAACTATAGCTGATGCTTGGTACTATAAATTTAATTTGCCTGCTTCTCTGTCTGTTTAGGCACAGATATGCACAGTACTTTTTTTGACTTCATTTTATTGCTCTTAGGAGGTACGAAGAGATATTGGTACATCTGACTGTAACTTTTCTTTTGGCAATATCTCATATCTTACTGTGCCTCCTAGTGCTGAGGTATGACAGATGAACTCTATGAGGTACAGCAAGGGCTCCCTCCGTTTCGTACTGTAAGACCCTTTGGCTATTTCTAGATCTATCTATTGATCAATGCATATTATTTGTATGTATGTCTAAATTCATTTGAATCTAGACAATGCTAGAAAACCTACATTGTGAAACAGAGATAGTAGCTCCTACCGTTGATGTATTGAAATGCACCACAAATTAACACTCCGAACTATAGTAGGTGCCTTTTCAAGGACCACGAAACAACTTCAGTTCTTGAAATGTCGTCATTCTTTTATCTAGATCAAAGATAATTTAAGTATATAATCATGGCAGCTCCTGGATTTTCCCCTGCCTGAACAGTAATAACAACATGACCCATTTGTATTTGTTTGGTGGCAATATGGGAATGCCTTGTTGTCTTATTTCCTTAAGTATTTTGTTTAGAACTTATTGCATTTGAGCTACTTAAAGAGTTGTTTGTCAGAGTATGATACCTTGCCATTGCAAGAATATCGTCAAAGCATGCAGCACAGCAACTTTAGAAACACCTAGCTAATCTGCACATTTGCTATTCGTGAATAGAGTTTCTTGTCTCTCCCTATCTTGTTGAGTTGGTTGTCTTGCGTGCAGTTACTATGCTAGCTGGGCTTATAGGAACAGACACGATAGACCATTTGGTTGCATTTAGTGCACAGATAGGGCATATTGTAAAAACACAACCAAACCTTACTATTAGATATATTTGCATAGCCTGTATGTATGGTAGTACATGTATTGTATTCCTTGTTTTACTTCTCTAATTAGGGATCTACTGTACCTACCTTGGCTATAATATATACACATACACCCTCTCTAATTGGGTGTGAGGTATTCTCCCTATCTCTCTCTACACTCACTAAGGTCACATACAAGGCGATTATTAACTGACTCTTTTCATTGCCACATGAGCAAATATGATGATATTAAAGAAAGAGAATGGAGGAAAGAGAAAATTGGTTGTTATGCATAGCAACGGCTTAGAGTCGATTCTTAGCGTTCGTTTGAGGAAATTTTGTTGCATATGGTAGATAGAAAGAAAAGAAGAGTAATAAAAATATTATGTTGTATCAGTATTATGAAAAAAAAAACATACCTGACTCTACCTTTTATACATACGCTTTTAAAATAAGTTAATGTTGTTGACGTGGATGAGGGAGAGTCAGTTCTAGGCTCTGCTCCACCTTTGAATATGCACTAAAAGCTCTGATAACCTTGATAGTTTCTTTTACCTATTATAAACAGAGTTGTGAGTTGATTTGAGTTTTTCAAAAGTTAAAGGCCTACCTCCATGGTAGTAGATTCTGCAGAGGTTGGTGCATTCATAAATCATCTTCTGGCTCTTCTGATCATCCTGCATTAGGTTCTGTATTCAAGAATGCTACCAGTTAGAGCTTAGGGGGCAAAATTGCTTCATTGTGGGAAGGTAAATGTCTTCATATTCTTCACTGTGCATGTTTGATTGATACTGCAGATTTTTGAATTTCTTTGTTACTATTATCCAAAATAACATTAATTACAAGTAATAGAATGTCCTGAATGGTTGTTCTATTTCCTTTCATTATTGAAATTTTCTTGATGTGCTTCTGATAATTGTCGTCTTTTTACTGAATTAATTGTCATCTTTTTAGGTGTACCCAAAAAAATGCACCAGCACTGAATAGTTTCCTGTAACTGCATGACTAGCCGAAGTGATCATGATGAGGTAATTTGTGTTGTACTTTCTATAGCATATTCAGTCTATAAGATCAGTTTATGTGGATGGAATGGTAACACTAATTCTCGCCTCATTTGATAAACATATTTATCTTGTTTTTTACTGTACCCCATTATTACTATGCGTAGTGCTGCTGATAATCAGCAGAGCCGAAGTTTTGCTATTTCACCCAGCTTCAGTGATAAATGCAACCCGACAGGAGCACGATGGTCATGCAATCTAGTGGGCCTCTGAACTTAGTTGGGTGATGTCCTGCAAGCAATGGGGCCATAAGTTGGTATCCGAAACTAGGCCATGAATAGATGGAGATAAATGTGGCAGTGAACACTAGCAAACGTGGCCTTATTCTAAGAGGCTGCTTGCAGGGACCGGTAACACCGTAATAGTGCAACTGTAGGGGTTATAAAGAGTGAGGGGCCAATTGCCACCCAATTTGCTAGTTTTAATAGGTTCTTTTATTGGTTCGGTGATGCAGGCAGTCAACATATTGATTATCCACTAAGTTGCAATCTTTAATTGCTTTGGTTTATATTAGATGTTTGTCCATGATTATGATGTATGACCTTAAAGATGATGCTGTATGAACTAGATCTGTCAAACGGAAGTGTAGGGCCTTTCTATACCGCTGTCATAGCTCTGTCTATGTTGTTTAGTGTTCTTCCTGTTTTATCTTCCACTATTCAATCCTCTGTGGCTCAATTCATAATTTGGTCTGCATGATTTCCAGGACAAACGAATGCCATGCTTTGTGTTTTCTTTTACGGATAGGTGTTTATTCAGTTAATTGAGGATATCTAGATAGTTCCTGTGCTTTGCAAAGCATATGGCTGTGCAGAGTAATTGTTCATATTTTGTCTTTTACCATCGCTCACTGTTGAAGTGATCCCTGTATCATTTGCAGAGTTCTGTGATAATGTGACGGTCTGCCAGGAGGAACAGGTGTACTGCAATCAGCTGCAGGAACCACCAGCCGGTTATTCTGTAGGCAATAATTCCCAAAACTGAAGGCAGCCTGAGTGAGCCGAACCTACTGTTTCTCTATTGATCCCTTGGTAAGTACTATTGACTCTCTTGAAGCTTGAACAATAAAAAATCTACCTCACCCATGCCACGCTTCTTTTCCTGCCATTTCCTTTCTGCATAAATTTCACATCCATTATTTATGAATTTGCACAAGCCACTATCAGGGCTCGTTCGCAAGACGGTGTGCCAACCAATCACATCAGTTCACGTAAAAAGAAAAAAGCTATTAGCACACAATTAATTAAGTATTAACTTTTATAAACTTGAAAATAGATTAATATAAATTTTTTTAAACAACTTTCATATAAAACCTTTTGCCAAAAAGTATACCGTATAGCAGTTTGGGAAGCGTGCACCGAGTGAATTTAGAGTCGGTAGTCTCTCGCGAACGAGCCCTCAGACATCTTCATCTTTACCGTTCGGGAGCACTCCCATGGTAACAAGAGAATACTCAAGCTTGGCAGAATGGCAGTCCATGAAATGGTGCAAGACTGCAGGATAATCTGTGTACACTTATTCCAAGGACCAAAAGTGAGCCTGTACTTGTCTTCTGTTACCCCCATACAGTGATCCTTTGCTCCTGGCTTTGTTCAATCAACCTCCAAGCCCATTCTCCTCCTGTTCATGTGTCTTGTGCCCACATTCGTAAAGCCCTAAACTGCACTTCACCAGTGTCCTCGTCAGCTGCATGCAATAGGAGCGCGGGCCCTGTGCAAGGTCACTATTGAGATCCCTTTTGGCTTGCTGATGGATACGGCTACCCAGAAATATTGTTCTAAAACCTTTGTCCTTGTTGCACTCACCCCTCATTGATTCCTTTTGTTCCTTCCTTTACGATCCCAATGCGATGCTTCTCTGTGCATACGCGAGGGCCTGTTTTGTTTTCGCATGTGACTTTCCTGCTTTCTTCCACCAACGCTGCCAAAGATGGGATATTTAGTTGGCATTTAATCGAGGACCCTGGACCTATAGAAAGGAAGTATATACGGTGGAAACCATGCAAACAACATCATAAAAGTTCTTAAAAATTCATACATATAGGTAAGATGATATTAGAGAACCATACAAATTTGTAAGATCAAACTCGACTTCGTTTCCGTGATATAAAAATAACAAAGTGAATAAAAAGACAAAAAAACAGGAATAGTGTTTTTTCATAGCTGTTTGTTAATTTTACATCTCACAAAGTTGAATTTGGTCATGCAATGTTGTGTAGTTCGGTAATATCATCTTACCTATATGTGTGATTTTTTTCTGATTTTTTAAAAACTTTTATACAATATTTTCCAAGTCTCCACCAAAGATGTGGTTTCCACCTCATATTTTCCCCCATATATATAGGTTATTTAGCTAGTTTGTTTTGTTTGTTAGGGTTAAGGTGAGGAGAGTGTTCCAATGATTGTCAAGCTGGCCTTTTCTGTCACCTTAATCATGAAATTCCTGGTAATTCCTAATGATTGGTGCCCATTATCCATGACGGGGTCACACCCACCCAATTATCCCTCATATGAGTGCTTATATGTACATTAAGCAATTTTTCTGAATTTTTTGCCACTAAATGGGTGGTGCTTATATGGAATTTATATGCCTAAGCTATCAGAAACTGAGATAAAATTTTCTAAAGAATTGTTCTTATGCAGAACTATGGCTCCTCATAGTCATATCTGTAGTCCCCCCCCCCCCCCCTCCCCAGCAGTCTGCTTCATATTCAGGTAAGGCATCATTGCTTATTTTTCATCAGTTTTTACCGGCCTTATTTTTCATCTTTGCTACTTTCTGTAGATAAATCAGCTAGAGAAAAAAATATACTGTGAAGAGTTTTTTCACCTGATCCACTGATCTAATTACTACATCATATTAATACCAATGCGACAACTAACAACTCAATATTAGCATTTCTTGCCAAGGAATTTTTGTAGAACCATGGCAATTCTAGCTAATGCACGAAGTGGTTTCCCTTTTGCTGCTTTTGCTCTTACACCATGCTTGCTAATTATAAGTTAACCTAGATAAACAAACTTAGGAGTCCTAGATTAATCTAGTGGCTTTTAAGAAAGCAAAGGGTAAGCTGTATTATACCACTAAGGTAATCCTGGCACTGGCTCAAGGACTGACTGATAAGCTCATGGCTTGGTGCCTTACAACATAATCAAAAGCTCCAATTCCTGGGACCTCCTATTAAACCTAAAACCATGATTGTTTGGTTGTGTTTGCTATTCAAATCACTGATCCAAAGCTAGAATATAAAATTCCCGTTCTTAAAGGGGCACTATATGCTTAGGGGAAAAGCCGCCTTTTGATCATGACTAAACAAGTGATCAGAGTGTGGTGTGAATGATTTTAGTACCGTGTGGTTTGCGTCCGGGCCGTCCGGCCACATCATTGCTTGATACCACAATGCTGTTCAAGAACCGATGCAAAGCTGTCGCCTGCATGAATATTTTTTCCCTGGCTGATTGAATGGGGTTGCTCTGCATACTGTGTGCCGTGTAGAACTGTGGTTGATATCATAGGTGGCCCAGCCAAAAATTGCAAAGCACTGGCGCCAATTTAATGAAACTTATATACAGTTAAGGGGGTGTTTAGATAGGATAAACTCTTTAGTCCTATGTCACATCGGATGTTTGGACACTTATTATAAATATTAAACGTATACTAATAAAACCAATTACAGAAATGAGAGCTAATTTGCGTAACAAATTTTTAAGCCTAATTAATCTATAATTAGAACATGGTTACTGTAGCATCACATAAGCTAATCATGGATTAATTAGACTCAATAGATTTGTCTCGCGAATTAGTCCAAGATTATAGATGAGTTTTATTAATAGTCTATATTTATTATTTATAATAAGTATCCAAATATTTAATAGGATAAGAAACTAAAGTTTAATCCCTTATCCCAACCACCCCTAAGCGTGTGCAACATCAGCATCAGTCTTGTGGTACAGTATCAAGGGGAGAAAAAGTAAAGATTGCACTCTTTACTGATGGTGAAGTGTTGCACGAGGGAGTTTCCTTGTGGGGCCTTGTCGGAAGCGAGAGCACTGGTGCTTATGCTATTGCTGCTAGCGAGTGATGCAACTCGGCATCTACATGTGCTCCGTAAGTAAGTTTGACGGGCGATCGACACGACGCGGCCGGGATTGCGTATGCAGCCCTGACGTGCCGGAAACTGAAGGAGATGGGGCCATGGGGGGGGGGGGGGGGGGGGGGATGGGGGGTGTGCGTGTGCGCCGCGGATTGGGCCTCAGTGGTTTCGTACCAGCGGCAAAGGAACGTACACCTTGTTGGCTGCAGCGACGTACGTACCTACCGACCGATTGCCGTTGCTGCTCTCTTTGATGATACTCTTGTGCTGTGCTGTTGGGTTTAATTCCGGAGTGTTCATTTGAGTTGAGATTATTACCGTTCGTTCGTGATGTTGTTTGTTTGTTTGTTTGGAGCAGGGTTTCGGGTGAGGAGCGACTTTGGGTTGACACTGACCTTCGCCGAACTATTCGGAAACAGTAGGTAAGTGATTGCATCTTTGTACTTTGATTTTACGAGTTTGGAAAGCACCGGAATTGCAAGAAAATATGCCTCATGTGTGCATACTTTATTCTTTGTGAAATGAGTCGAGGTGAGCCGTATGTGACGGGGAAAACTTCAAGCCAAAGGCTAACGACCTTGTGTATGCCCTAGATATTTGCGGCGTCTACTAACAGTATTTACTAGTACTATCTCGCTCGATGAATACCCA
Organism: Oryza brachyantha; assembly: GCF_000231095.2. NCBI lineage: Eukaryota > Viridiplantae > Streptophyta > Magnoliopsida > Poales > Poaceae > Oryza > Oryza brachyantha. Next base: position 3,882,383 of record NC_023163.2, read on the forward strand.
AAGTCTTGAAGATGAGACGCTGGGACAAGTTTCGATTATAACCCTATTTCCAGTCTCCACCTGTGAATTGGGTTTCTAGGCCCCTTTGATGGGTCGAAAAATCATGTTCTCTCATTTTCATATATTATAAGATTTTCTTGTATTGTCTAGACTCATATGTGTGCTTATAAATCTAACACATAAAAAATATATATTGATATATGAATTAATCTAGGTAAATCCAAAAAATCTTATAACAAGAACAAGATAAAAGCAATATGAATTAACTCATAAAGGTTGGGGTTCTAAACATATAACCAGAAATTCTAGACGGATGCGTAATTTCACGGAAGTATCAACTAGCTAACTTTTAATATAACAAACCCAAATAACCCTAAAGGGGTAAATAACTATTTATAAGAGTAGGAGGACGCCCTAGCGATCTCTAGGGTCGTGCTCCACTTGGGGCCTCTTGGACTGAGGTCCCAGACAAAGTTATAAGTCCATAGACCTATTACAGGTGACATAACCCCTTGCCATCCAGGATACAAATGGTGGCTGGTTAACTTCTTCCTCCGTCCCCTCCTCTTCTTCATCCCCCTCTTTTTCCTCCTCTACTCTCCCTTAAGGGGATCTAGCATGTAGAGGGCTTGGAGCCCCTCTAGCACCCATGGTAGATCTACCCCTGGTGAAGGGAGTAGGAATTTTGAATATTTTAATCTCGTAGGGAAAAAATTTTTCCTGCGAAAGCCTTTTGATACAAGGGATTGAATCCTATCCTTTCTTTTGAAATTTCTATTCGTATGAATTGGATAATCCTATAGAGATTTTGTCGAAAAATAAATATGAGGTTCTATCTCATATTTTTTTCTTCGTGTGAGTTTTAAGGTCCTCCGTGATTTTGAAGATTAGCAGAGGATTTTTTTAGAATACATTTTTTTAGGATGTTCTCATTGACCCCTTTGATTTATAGGAAGAAGATAGAAAATATAGTATTGTATCCTATGGTCAATTCCATAGTAAAGTAAAATAAGCAAGAGTTTAGACATATCGGAAACTTTCCTTTGGTTTAATTTTATCATGTTTATTATTTCTTATGGTGCAATCAAATAACTTTTTTCCTGTCCTATGTGCTTCTAGCTCCAGTCGAATTAAAAAATGCTGCTTCAATTCCTTCTCTTTTTTCGTTGTTTTTTATCCCGCGTTTTGAAGAAACCATAAATTCATATGTTTCTCACGTGTATCAATCGAACGACAATTTTAAAACTTTCATATGTTTCCGATTCCTTTATACATTCAATGAGCATGGTATTTTACTCCTATATTTTTCAAGTCCTGTAGAAAATCTTCTGACATGGCCATCAGGTGCAAATAGCCATTCTAAAATCCTACTTTATATCTTAGGATTGTCATTTGGTTTCCAGGAATTTTAACATGATATTTCTGTCTCTGCTAGTCTCTCCGCTCTACCGTGTAAGGCTAAAGCCTTTTAGCCTTACTATGCTAGCGAACATAAACACATATATAAAATACATATAGAAAATATAAATATTGATAAATAGATAAATCTAAGATACAAAACGGATGGAGTACGTAACTGTCAATTATTTCCATCCAAGAAGGATTTGAGGGGCCAATGCACTCGAATCCTTTATTTATCCTATCCCTATGCATTCGGAAATCTCGCGTTCCAAATGAGTCAAGGATTTTATTCCTATATATAATGTCCTTTGGATTTTTATATAAATGAAATTTATAAAATTGTATGGATATGGTTTTCAATGTGCCCATGCCGACTTTGAGAAGTCCAATACGCTCTCTCTCCAACAAGCAAACTTTCTCCATAATTCCTTATTTGTCGTGAACCATCCAAATGCAGTTTGTATGTTTTCATAGGGCATTATATGTATTTTTGATATTTTTTATTATTTGTACTCTTGGAGAATCAGGCAACCGCGAGGGTTGTTCCCTACTTCAATCTAAGCTATTAGCCATCGTGGAGAATTCTATATGAACCTATTGGCAGATATCCTTTTACTCTATTAGATCTTGGATAACCTAAATATTTAGGCCTTGGTTAGTTCCCAAAACTTTTTTTCAAAAATATCACATCAAATCTTTGGACACATAAATAAAACATTAAACATAAATAAACTTAAAAACTAATTACACAGTTACGGAAGAAATCTTGAGACGAATCTTTTGAGCCTCATTAGAAAGTAATTAGCCATAAGTGCTACAGTAATCAACATGTGTTAATGACGGATTAATTAGGCTCAAAAATTTGTCTCGCGGTTTTCAACTGGAATCTGAAATTTGTTTTGTAATTAGACTACGTTTAATACTTCAAATATGTATCCGAAAACTTAATGTGATGTTTTTGCAAAAAAATTTTCCAAACTAAACACCACCTTACTCCATTCTTCCCTGACAGTAGTTTTAGCGTTGAATTTGACCTGGAAATAGCGTATTTTATAGGGTGGAGTCCACTATACATCTTTAATATTACTTAATTTTTAATTTTTTTTTACATTATTGGGGAAGTGCCTTAAGGTGCGCCATTTTCTAGCGTGAAATTACCGTAAATTTTTCATTTTATTAATTTCTTCTCCTAGCCATAGAACCAATAATTGTTAGTTCGCCTCTTTATTTTTCTCTCGTTTCTATCTGTATTAATGAAGAGTATATCCGTATTAATGAGGGGTATGGCAGTATTTTATTCTTTTGATTAATATGTCTTTGATTAGCTAAAATTATAATATCTTATTGGATGGAGAGGTATTGGATACGGAAAGTGTGTGCTGATTCACTGATATACGATCTCATCTATTCATTTTCTTTTACTTATGCTCATAAGCTAAAATTTAAATTTTCAATATTAAATTTAGAATAGATTTTAGAGATTTTCTCATCGTAGTTTATTTTTCAGCCTTTACACTAAGAATACTTATATAAAAGTATTTATTATAAATTATTTTTAATTTGTAAATATGTCGTTTAACTTTTTTGAAAAGCAAAAAATCACCCCATAATCATTTAATTATTTTAGTTTAACTAAATAAAATAAATTTTACTTTTTAACAACGGATTTAGAACTATTTTCTTGGTGCCTAAGTAAGCCAATATTTGGCCATATTTAGATCGTTCAAAATAGTAAAAGTTTTGCCATTTTGAAACACCTTTTAATAAAATAGGTCTAAACACTAAGGTAAAAAATAACAACTTTGTATCTGGTATTTGGCAGTCTAGGCTAACAATTTTCACCTAAAAGTGTATAGGGACGCGGAACATCTCTCACTTTAAAAAAAATGACAACTTTTGTATGTCTCTAGACATCAACTTACAAAAATATAATGGCAAAACTTTTCACCAAAACTTTTGACATTTGCCATTTGACATACCAAAAACATCTAACGAAATTTTTGCAAGAGATGTCAGTCACACGTTTGACCAGATGTCGGAAGCGGTTTTCGGACACAAATGCAAAAACAAATTACATATTCCGCCAAGAAACTTTGAGCCTAATTAATTCGTCATTAGCACAAGTTGGTTACTATAGCGCTTATGGCTAATCATGGTCTAATTAGGTTCAAAAGATTCATCTCACGATTTCTCACATAACTGTGTAATTAGTTTTTTGTTTCATCTATATTTAATACTATTTATGTATACAACGACTCGATGTGATATTTTTGAAAAAAAATTTTGCGAACTAAACAGAACCTTTGTGTTGCTGTGGACAGCGAGTCAGCGACATCTCCAAGGCCGATTCAATCCAGCCGTTCGTGTGCGCATATTAAGACCTTGTTTAGTTCCCAAAATTCTTTTTCAAAATCATTACATCAAATTTTTGGACATCTAAATAAAGGATTAAGCATAGATGAACCAAAAAACTAATTGCACAGTTATAAAAGAAATCTTGAGACGAATTTTTAGCCTATTTAGCCCATGATTAGCCATAAGTGCTATAGTAACCAACATATGCTAATGGCGGATTAATTAGGCTCAAAAGATTCGTCTCGCGGTTTCTAGACTAGCCGTGAAATTCGTTTTTCCATTCATGTCCGAAAACCCCTTCCGACATCCGGTCAAACATTTGACGTGACACTTCTCTCAAAAATTTTCTCAATCTAAACACCATCTTGGGAGAAGTGTAACGTCAAATGTTTGACCGGATGTCGGAAGGGGTTTTTGGACACGAATGGAAAAACGAATTTCACGGCTAGCCTAGAAACCGCGAGACGAATCTTTTGATCCTGATTAATCCGTCATTAGCATATGTTGGTTACTGTAGCACTTATGGCTAATCGTGGACTAATTAGGCTTAAAAGATTCGTGTCAAGATTTCTTCCATGACTGTGCAATTAGTTTTTTGATTCATCTATATTTAATGGTTTATTTAGATGTCAAAAAATTCGATGTGATGTTTTTAGAAAATGTTTTTTTAACTGAACAAGGCATAAGATAGCAATCGCACTCAACCCCGTGCACAAATTTGTCGTTTGGTACGCATAGTACAGTGACTGTGTACACTATCCCTACCTAGCACGCTGCTAGGAATCTTAGCTACGATTCTCACTCTATTCTAGAAATTGGTCTCAGCTCCCGGTGCCAAAGAAACCTTTTTCTAAAATTTTGTTGGTGTGAACGGTGGACCGATGAATCAATGTGCTGCAGCCCCTGGGTTGACCACGAGAATCTAGTGTTGGAGTTGAGCGAGCACTCTCGGCAAAAGTGAACTATTGCCTCCTGTTCATCCACTAGGCAAAAGTCAAAATTACCCAATTCACCCACTAATGTTGGCTACGGCCAAATCACCCTTCCTCCTAAAATAAGTTGATCTCTGTCTTCTTGTGCATCATCGGTCCATAAATCAAGTATTTTATTTATGTAATACCTCTTATATCTTAGATTTTATCCCTAGCCCCTCCCTCCTGAATTTTAGCGGCCTATCTTTACGCTTTTACTTATATTTATAAGTTAAAATTTAAATTTTTAGTCTTAAATGTATAGTTAATTTAGAATTTTCTTGTTGTAGTTTGTTTTTCAGACTTTGCTTTTGGATCAAGAAGAACACATATGTAAAAAAATAGTCAAACTATTTTTCGTTTGCACTTTCTGAAAAAACAAAAAGATGAACCCTAGGTTTGAAGAGAAATTTGACACCGTGCTCGATATGTTTGCCACGGTACGGGGAGCGAGAGCAAAGTGGGTTTTCATTTTTTTTTCAACCCCCTGTCTTGCTCATTTTTTTTCTGAATAGTTCGAAATGATTTTTTGAGTAACTATTTAAGGATAAAAACAAACAAATTAATTATTATAAAGTTGAAAATGGATTTTAGGCATATTTATAAGGAATTTATATAGAGAGACTTTCTTGTGTAAATCATGCCTTTTAGAAGTTCTGCAAACACTTCGTCGAACGGGATGATTTAGTTCCTTAGAAAAGAAATACCGTATTTATCGGATGGAGCTCACTCTATTTCACGCGTTGGTTAGTGTCTTTTTAACCTACTATGGGTAAGAAAGAGGTAATAAAAGAGAACGGCGGATGACAAGTGCATCCCACCACCACACGCCAAAACCATTTACCGTAAAGGACATCAAACATTGCATTTAGGAGTAACTTATTCAGTTCGAAGAATTTGATGAAATAAATCCAATATCATAGCTGAGAGAGATGAACTCGACCTCCAACCTTCCCTCTTTTGAACTAATGAACCACAATTTATACATCTCGATCCCTCTTTTTCGCTTATGCTAATGATTACAAGTTAAAATTTAAAAATTTTAACCTTAAATTTAGAGTCGATTTTGTTTTCTTTTTCACCAAAGCATTGGTTTTAAATCGCTAAGAATATACATATAAAATTTTATTCATATATTATTTTTCATTTGTAAATACGCCGTTTGACTTTTTCGCCAAAACAAATGCACTGGTTGTTGGAGGGAACACAAAGGCTAACCAAAGTAATATATGAATATCACGTGCAAAAGCTACAAATTTAGGTAAGATAGAAAAAAAAAGTAGAGGAGTAAATTTTATCGGATAGACGACGTCCAAGAGTCACCGGCGCGTCGAACGGAAGCGAATGGTATGATGGTGGTGCGGCGTACATCTGTCTCTAGCTCCACTGGAGTAATCGGCTACCGGAATAAGATTCCCTGACTTACTTTTTTTTTTTTACCGTGGCTTAGATTTTGACGTATGATGTTACCTCTAACTTATCCATATTTTAGCACTTTTGCTGTTGATGAAACGATTGATTTGTTTGGTTTTTATATCAAATACGTGCGCAATGCACGGGGCTAGAGATGTACGTATGGGCTTTTGATTTACATGTGCACGCCTTTAGATTATCCATAAAAAATAGTGAATAAAATTAAAATTTTTTGAACATTTCATCATCGGTAAATCCACATTTCAGTTACCGGTCTAGGAGAAGCTACCCCCACCGCCCCGCTCTCTTGCTCTTTTACGGTCGTGGGGTGGGCCCCACGCGCGTGCGCACGTGGAGGTCTGGAGGTGACCCCCCTCCTCTGCTCCCATTTCACAGTGTGTGTATATATATACATAATATCCTCGCCGTCGCCGTCGCCGGAGGAGGAAGACTAGAGGGAGAAATACGACGCGGCTGTGCCACCATACACAATCATTACACGTGGGGACTATACCTACACTATTCACAGTATACTACTCTGTACTTTGCACTTGCCACTACACTTGCTCTAGCCATATAAGCCCTCTCCTAGCTCTCACCTCTCTCTGTGTCGCTCGCTGCTGCTGCTGCTGCTAAGGAGAGCCTAGGCTAGCTTAATTAGCTGCTGCGTGTGCGGCCGGAGTGAAGGAAGATGTCGTCTGCGGTGGTAGCGGCCGTCGCCGGAGCCGTGTGCGTGTGGGTGGTGGTGGCGGTGCTGTGCCGTGAGTTCGTGTGGAGGAGGAGGAGGCTGTTGGGTGGTGGTGGTGGCAGGAAGGGGGCGGCGGCGCGGCTCCCGCCGGGGAGCTTCGGGTGGCCGGTTGTCGGCGAGACGCTGGAGTTCGTCTCCTGCGCCTACTCGCCGCGCCCCGAGGCGTTCGTCGACAAGCGCCGGGAGATGTAAGCTCTCTGTCTCTGCGCTCGATATGCTATTCTCTGCTCTGCCTGGGGCTCTGACGCCGCCGCCGCCATGCATGCAGGCACGGGAGCGCGGTGTTCCGGTCGCACCTGTTCGGGTCGGCGACGGTGGTGACGGCGGACGCGGAGGTGAGCCGGTTCGTGCTGCAGAGCGACGCGCGGGCGTTCGTGCCGTGGTACCCGCGGTCGCTGACGGAGCTGATGGGCAAGTCCTCCATCCTCCTCATCAACGGCGCCCTGCAGCGACGCGTCCACGGCCTCGTCGGCGCCTTCTTCAAGTCCTCCCAGCTCAAGTCCCAGGTCACCGCCGACATGCACCGCCGCCTCTCCTCCTTCCTCTCCCGCCACCACCACCACGACCCCTCCTCCCTCCTCCGCGTCCAAGACCTCGCCAAGTCGGTACGTCACCTCACCTCCTCCCTAGCTGTCAATCACACCATCACTGCTGTCTCCGGCGAGCTCTGTCTCGTCGGCAGAATTGGATGCGTCGACGAGCCGAGCAGAGCAGAGGAGAGGAGAGTGGTGGCATGGCGGGCGCAGGCACCAAGGCCCGACGTGCGTGCACACGTGCGCGGCCGTGTCACCACATGGAAGTAACTACAGAAGGCCGGGAAAGGGAAGGCCCAAAAAGGGGTGGGCCCCCACTCTCTCTCCTATCGCCCCTCACCCTATTTCTGTACAGAGAGAAGTATAGAAGAGTGTGACGCTTCACTTCCTCACCTCCATGTGGGCCCCACCCTCCCGCGGTTCCGAGTTACCTTCAGCCAAAAACATACCGCAGCTCATCGAAATGCTCACTGATATATGAGTTCTACGTGGTATTATAGGAGTCTTATGCGTTATGTATTTTGTATAATAGAATCAAAATCATCGTGATCGGTCAGCACAGAACATTTCTAGTGATAAGGATGAGACGACATGTAGAAAAGATACCGATGGAATTCATGATGCGAAAAAGAAAAGGGTTTTGCAGGTGGTGTTCGAAATACTGGTGAGGGGCCTGATCGGGCTGGAGGCAGGGGCGGAGATGCAGCAGCTGAAGCAGCAATTCCAGGAATTTATTGTCGGCCTCATGTCCCTCCCCATTAAGCTGCCTGGCACTAGGCTCTACAGATCACTCCAGGTACTCTCTCTCTCTCTCTACACACACACTTGTACTCCATGTAAACCTGCACTTCACCGCACATTCATCTCTACCACCAATATGGCTGCGTTATTTATACCAAAGTATTCTTATTTTCTTTTTCTCGGCTTTTACACGTATGCTTATTGACATGGTGTTTTTTAGAGAGAAAATATAAGGTTACCATCTCATATTTTTAAATTAGTTTTTTAATTTTTATGGTAATTGATTACATTATTTCTATCATTCAATAACTATCATTAAAATTTAAAAAGTTAAAAAGAACACAGACTGTATCGCCTAGCTCTCTCTCTCTCATCCCATGTCAGTCTACTGTCTCTAGCTTGCTCATGGCCTTTATGTCTGATGATGCATTGATGCTCAGGCTACTACTCTACTGGGCTTGCAGCAAAAGCAGCAGCAGCATGATCAGTGTTACACATGCCGCGATGATCATTAATTAACCCTCTCTTAATTTGTTCTGTCTGTTTCACAAATCTTGTAGTGGTAGCATGACTGTATTCGATGCATTGCACGTACTAGTGGTAGTACCTGTGTTTGAGCTGCAGCATGCCATTGTGTTGTTGCTGCAACGCAGGCCAAGAAGAGGATGGCGAAGCTGATACAGAGGATCATCCGGGACAAGAGGGCCAGGAGGGGGGCCGCCGGCTCGCCGCGGGATGCCATCGACGTGCTCATCGGCGACGGCAGCGACGAGCTCACCGACGAGCTCATCTCCGACAACATGATCGACCTCATGATCCCGGCCGAGGACTCCGTCCCGGTGCTCATCACCCTCGCCGTCAAGTTCCTCAGCGAGTGCCCTCTCGCCCTGCACCAGCTGGAAGTAAGCCCCTGTATACCTGAACCTCTCACTCTGAACCACTTCTTTTCACATCAAAATTTTCAGCTTTGCATGATGACAGCAATAGCCAATAAGCTCTTAATCACTACTCCTAGATAGATAGAATAATTTGCTACAGCTGAATCCTGAACAGAACATACGCACGGAAGCAATTAAGGATCCTCTGTTGTTGGCCAGGCAAGAAAAAGATCCAGGACTGAAAAGAGTTGGATTTTCATTTTTGTCTGAAAGGAACATGAACAAACTATTCATTTTTTTGTCAGAGGCATGTGTGGTGTATGATACACACACAATGGCAGAGGATCTGTGTCCCAAACAAAAACTGATCATAAAAAGCCTACGAATAAGGGAGAGATACGTAGGTGGGCAGAAGGGATCAGCAGCACATAGTAAAGGGTTGTGCCAACCTTGGTCCATGCCTTTCTTGTTGGCATCTTAGAGCATTATTGTTTGTTATCTATGTGCCGTCTAAAAAAATACTATAGGACTACTTGTCTTTGGACCAATCTATGCAAGATGACGTGCGTCCCATCATTGTTAATGTCAGGTCGGGTACATACATATCATTAGAACAGAGTCTCCTAACAAAAGGAAAGCTTTCTAGTTGTGTTCTTGTGTGTTTACTAGCTATAAACACATGTACAGAGAATAGTTTTTTCACTTTTGAGTATAGAGCTTGTTTTTTTTCACATACTTGATCTGTTGGTAGAAAAAAGGTTACATAATTTGTCTATTTACGTGGTGGGAATTAGAAGGTAAAAGTAATGTCTCCTAGCTAGCATGTCCTCTTACACCAGCCAGTAGCATTGTGTCATATACTGGATTCCATTTACATCACTACAGTGCCAAGAAATTACTCGTGTGTCGACCATGTTTCTGTTTTGATGCCATGTGAACAATGAACTCATTGAAACCCCCTGCATGGCTGTCACTGTTAGAGAACATGCCTATTGCTGCTGAAGATAAAATCCACCGTCAGTAATTACTTGTTGTAACAACGATGAATTACACCAATCACATTCTGATGCTATCAGGAGGAGAACATGCAGCTCAAGAGGCGAAAAACTGACATGGGTGAGACCTTGCAATGGACAGACTACATGTCGTTGCCATTCACACAACATGTAAGTATAGTTCATTAGCACTAACATACTTTTTTATAAATTTTTAACATAACATCCATTTCTACAGTTCAATATCTACTGGCAAAAACAGTGGTTCTCCTATGATCCATCCGGTTTTATTTCATGACCTCGTTCAATTTGGAACATCGAGTGTAGGTGATAACGGAAACCCTGCGGTTGGGCAACATTATAGGTGGGATCATGCGCAAGGCGGTGCGCGACGTCGAGGTGAAGGGGCACCTCATCCCCAAGGGGTGGTGTGTGTTTGTGTACTTTCGGTCGGTCCATCTCGATGATGCGCTCTACGATGAGCCCTACAAGTTCAACCCATGGAGGTGGAAGGTAAGGGAGCCCCACATTTGGTAGAGATGTTCATCGCATTGCTACTGCTTTAGGCAACACCAACATAATAGGGACTTGATGAGTGGGGTTTTTGTGGGACTCCTAACATGTGGGTTTACTCCTATATCAGTCATCTTATGATGGATTTGACATTGCCTTGTACTATTATTACTAAATAACAAAGACCCCCCTATATTTTATCTCAAAGCTGCATTGATTTTTGATATAGACTGGGCAGACTTTAGTTAAATTAGCCCTTTGATCCGTTAAATTCAGACAGCATGAACCAAACACACCTTGCATTGTCCAAAAAGCTTAAGCTGTCGAGGAAAAGAATAACCTTTGTTAACTTCCATCCTCTTTTGTGTACTTTGTGTAAGGTCTGAAAATGATATACGCATATAATTAAGTCTAGGCAAATGATGGTGCTGTACTACTGGTGAGGCATCCTATCATTATGATTTGATTTGGGAAGTCTAATAATGTGCTAATTGGTCAAGAAATCAATCAATCAACAGGAGGACATGAGCAGTGGCAGCTTCACTCCTTTTGGTGGTGGGCAGAGGCTGTGCCCAGGCCTGGATCTGGCCAGGCTGGAAGCTTCCATCTTTCTTCACCACTTGGTCACCAGCTTCAGGTATGGATCACCACACCTCGATCAGTATCATCTCAAACCACTCTTCAACTCCTTTTGCCTTGTTTCATGATCACTCGGAACCAATAGCATTTCTTCTTCTAAACAATGGAGCTAAAACTACAGCTTCTGCACCAACACGAATAGCATTTTTGTTCTAGATACTGGAATAAAAATCACAGCCTCTGCATGATGTGATGCACGCAGCCGGGACACATCTCATGTCCCTATCATTTTGGGCCTAAGATATCAGCTCTGTTTGTGCATCGCATCTCCATGATTTCACTATGCATGCAATCTTTGGCATGCACATTCACAGTCTTGCTAACCAATCTCTGTAGAAGAACAGGAGAGTGGAATAGTAGATGAATTATTATGCGGCGGTAGACAAAATGATTGTATTGAGTTCTGAGTCTCGTGGATACATGATGACTCCAAAGATCAAGGCAAATCTTTCTAGAGAGATATAAAAAAGAACCAAACTATATCAAGCCATGGTCAGTTCTAATACATGATTAATTACGAGAGAATTTTATGCACGGTGTTAGAAATTCATGTAAACTCATAGGCCTATTTAGAAAGCTTCTGACAGCTACGGATTCTTATAGAATCTCTAAAGGTTAGAAGTTCTCTCTAACAAAACTCAGTTTTTAAGAATATGGAGTCGTAGAATCCAGAAAAAAACTAGAAACCAGAAGCTTCCAAACCAAACATAACCAAACATGCTCATGATCTGTTCTAATATTGTCAATCCACAGGAAATTTCTAGACATAAGAAAGAAACCTTCTTTGAGGTAAAATAAAAATGGTACCTTGTGGCATCTGTTAAGGACATTATAATCCACTCTATTTGAGAGGATTATATTTACACTGCGCAAAAACCCTCGTCATTTTCATATCATATATATGAAATTGTGAATGAAAGGAGGATGAAACTGCGAGACAATAATTGGCCATGGAGAGGGCACAAGGAAGATGATGAAGAAGAAGATTAGCTAGGGTAGCGTAGGAGGTCCATGCCCTCTCTAGCTGCGAGTAGAGAGAGTGGGGTGTTCCGCTCGTGGGGCCACACGTGCGCGCACATGCGCCGCATCCATCCATCCCCTACACCGCTACGGCGCGCGTGCTGCCGTCGCCGTTGCTGCTACAGCCCCCGCACGTGTCAGCTTAGGCCTTTGCCGACAGCTCTAATGTTTCGTTTGTCATAAGCATAAAAAAATTTATAGCTGTTTTTAAGTTATCCAAAAGTGAATGGTCTAGAATAACTAAGATGAAAAAAACTCTAAATCAACTCAAAAATTAGGTTTTAATTATTTCTTTGGCTAATGCCTATATAAGCTGCTAGCAGAATGATGGCTCTGCTAGAGCTGAAGAGCCTTATTGGTTTGAATGATTTTCAAAGAAATATTATATATATTGCGTTATTTACTATAAAATTCCTGTCAGGATTGTCATTTTTCCTTCTATACGAGCAAAACCTTATTAATGATTTAGAAATAATATATGATATAACTTTTATATATGTGCTTGGCAATCTAAAAGTGGAATGCTAGAAAACAAATTGTAAAGAATAATCATGAATAAATTTTAATATTAAGCTTTAAAATTTAAATATTGGCTTATAAGTATAAACAGAGCAAAAATACGCATCGGACCCTGTATTCCACATTGTGATCGATCCCCAGATTAAGATCGTTCATCTTTGTTACTTATGGTAGCTACTGATCATCGATGAAAAATGATGATGGAGTCATGGAGAGTGTTGGCAAAAGGGCGTCCATCGTCGTCTAGAGCTAAAGGGGAGACATGGGTGTGATGGTTAGGCAGCCGGAATGGGCTCAGACGCTGAACCGGTTGTGGCTTGTCCGGTCCGTGACTGAACTGAACTGAATCCCAGGAACGCGAGCGAATAAAATACTGTAGCACGCACGCATGCTTTCTCTCAGTTCCATTCACCAGCTAGCTAGCCTAGCCATGCACTTTGACCGGTCTTCAGACACTCTGCATCAATGTACGTGCCAGGGTATGGCCGCTGCCTGCACGCACTAATATTATACTCAACTATGTTTGAAAATAAATTTTAAGATATTAGTAGCTTAAGCATGATCAAGGACTTATCTTAACAACACAAAATACAGACTATATTTTAAAATAGAGAGAGTATATGTCTTAAAATAAACAAATTGAACTTACTACGTCTTAAAATAAACAAATTTAGGATTGGATTTGATATAAATATCACATCCAGTCATATGTTTATTTGTTTTGCGACGTGAAGTACTAGAGCTAGAAAAACATCATGTCACTCCCAATTAAACAATGTTATATTCTGCTATTCATGTAGGAGTGTTTTCTGCCTTCTTTGTCTCTTTGACGACATGTTCCATTCTGCTTAGGCTGACCATATCTTCCATTCTGCTTAAGCCGACATATATATCCCCATCTAATTTTGCATAATATGGTGTATTAAATACACCTCCAATTTTGCATGCATCAATCTCCCAGAAAATTAAGCAGCGATACATGCTCACGCAGTCGTGCATGCTTTCTGTAGACTGCATCATCATATCAATCAAGTGTGCAGAAAAGATCATGCTGGGTTCAGGAGTAGAGTAGTAACTGGATGAGCATGGAAACCGTCACATGCATGGCACATTGGCACAGCACCTTACACTATATACTTTATAGTACATCCGTGCACTGCATCTGCTAGCATTTGCATTGGTTACACAAATATACTAAGATAGTAGTATATGCACTGTACAGTGGATGTACAATGCAACTGGCCACTGGCCACTGGAAACCATTAATTAGCAAAGCAACAGTAAAACTCTCTTGTTCCAGAGTTGCACACGGTGCACGCACGCACGTGATCCATCGATCGTTGCATGCGTGCATGGTTAAGTTGCTCGAGCTAAGAATCAAAGATTGGAAGACACATGCCATCGATCGTGTATTTCTGTGTGATCGATGATGATGATGATGAGATCTCATCCGTAACCTCTCTCAAATCCATAACCTCTTTTGTGTGTGGTTCATGATGATGATGAGATCTCTCATCAATAATCTCTCACTCAAATCTGTCAAATCTGTGTGCGTGTGAATCTGAATGATCCCATATATATCCATCGGCCACTGGTTGGCTGACAAAGACATCTGATGAGAAATGGGCTAATGTTGCGTCTGCATGGCGTGCAGATGGGTGGCGGAGGAGGACCACATCGTCAACTTCCCCACCGTGCGCCTCAAGCGGGGCATGCCCATCAGGCTCACCTGCAAGGAACACGACGACGACGATTAGCCGGCCGGCCACCAGTCAACCACACTGCTCGATCACTACCCAGCTACAGATTCATCATGTATCGATGCAACCCAGCTACAGATTCATGGATCGATGCAGGTCAATCAAGCAGGCATGCAAGATGCCATGCACACATCATCAAGATGCACATATATATAAGTATCATCTATATATATTAATGTTATATATACTAGCAAGGATATGATCAGGAGGAGGGGCAAGCCAGCCAGCTGTGAGCAATGGTCCCTGCAAGATATATCCATGGCCAGTTGCTCTAGCCATTGATAGAGGTGATACATGCATATGAAGTCTATAGTATGGTGTAATTATACAGGAGGGGTAGGCATGCAGGCAATATTAGCTAGGAGGCAGGCAGCTTTCTTAATTACGTAGCCAAGATTTGTAGTAGTAGAAGCTACTGATCGATTAATAGTGCTGCTGTAACTGTAGAACTACCTACTTTGCTCATTGTTTTACTATAGCTATGGCCTTTAATTTGGTGCTGCTGATGCTCATCGTATATATACTAGTAGTTGTACACTTAATTTGTTGTGCTGAGTGGTTCACATATAAGTATTACTAGTGATACTTAGCTACTCCTAGATATTGTATGCATGTATGTACATGTGAGTTATTTGGGCTGGTCCACAACACCAAGTGAAATGAATCAATGGCCACAGGAAAGGGACCCTATGCATGCATACAATGCAAGGTGATAGGACTTTGACCACTGGGAAGAGCTGGGGCCTAGGGCAGTGTGGTGGCCATGCTGCACCTGCGGCTGCATGCATCTGCTTTGCTTTGGAGTGGGGGAAGAGAAGCATATAGGGCCTAGAGAGAGAAATCCAGCATGGAAGTGTGGAACATGTACACTATGGAGCACCAGAGTCTACAGGGCAGGAGAAAGAGAGAATGGATGGATGGACAGTGGACACTGGTGAATGAGTTCATCATGCCTTGGAGTAGCCCAGCTTTGGGTGATCCTGCAAGGTTCAGCTGCAAGCTGCAGCTGCTAAGAAAATGCTGGCAAGATGGGGTAAAAAGCACTGGATCCTTTTGGGGATGCCTTCATGAGGCAGATGGTATGGCACCAAAGAACAAGTGAAGAGCAATCTAGGGGAGCCAAACTCAAGCTGCCAAACATAAAACATTAGCTGATGCATGATTCGTCTCAAGAATCGAGATCACCTGCCTACTTGCTTCCTCAATTTGACCAAGGTTTCTCTGATTTGGAAAGAGGCAGCTGCCAGCAATGTGTTGTACAAATCCCATGAAGTAAACAGTACGCTCTACAGCTTAATGCGACGCCTTACTGAACGTGTGTGACTGCTTTGTGTCTCATGCTATTGGAACCTTCTCACGAGGACGATGGTTACTCGTAAGCATGATAGCTCGGTGTCCTACGACAAGAAAATAATGGTTGCCCCAGATCAAATAGCAGCAAGAGCACCAGCACGACAATCTAACCTAGGGCATGCTTAGAAAAAATTCTAACAACTATAGCTTCTTTCAGAGTCACCCGCCACTCTCGAACAGTTCAGATAATATAAGATTTTGAGAATCTGTAATTATCAAATCTAGAAGATAAACTAGAAATTATTGCTTCCGTTTTAAAACAGAAAAAACTAATGTTGCATTAGACATATCCTGATTACAAATCTGGACCTCCGACTCAAACAGGGCCATAAATATCTGCCCTGGACCTCACTCTGCAGTTCCTTCCAAGGTATGCCCAGAAGACGCTAATGAGCCCAGCTTTTGGGGAGCAAGTGAGGCAGGAAGGCGTACACGCTTGCCATGCCTTTTCAATTAAGGCTCGTGTGGCCTAATGGTCCAATTACCGTGGCCAAAGCCTCCTTGCTTTAATTAACTATCGTGTGGCCTAAGAGCATGGCTAATAATATAGCCAACAAGCTGGCTATAAGATTTCTTGTAGTCTTCTTATAGCCAACTCATATAATAGTTAGCTCTTTATCTTTAATGCAGGACTCACATGTTGTCTTGGTTCTTGTACCTGAGCTGGCTATAAGCTTATAGCCAGCTTCTCCTCTCTCTCCTCCATTCTCTCTTCCCTTCTCTCTTCTATATCAGCATTTAGCTAGCTTATAGCCTGCTATTATACTTGCTCTAAAGGTCCAATTACCATGGACCAGCCGCATGTGTGCATGTTTGACACTGTGCTTTTTCTTAGCTAAAGTTGCATAGGATCTCCATCTTTTTTGGAAACTGCTACATTTCCAAAACCACCGCGGCCATACATCCATCAAAAGATGACCCTCACGAGAGGTGCTAATATATGCAGCAGCAAGCTCAACTACACAAGCTTTAAGCACCCGTTCTGTTAGCTTTATTGAATTCTTACCACATCGCCAAACTGTACAGTTTGCAGCTACAGCTCTTGGACCACCAGAGCAAGCCCTCCTAATGAACCAAATGCATCCCCAGATTTATTGTAGCTCTGCTTCAAGACGGTCCTGCAACACAATAGTACACTTGGAAC
The DNA here is from genome assembly GCF_000231095.2 of Oryza brachyantha. Classification (NCBI taxonomy): domain Eukaryota; kingdom Viridiplantae; phylum Streptophyta; class Magnoliopsida; order Poales; family Poaceae; genus Oryza; species Oryza brachyantha. The sequence goes on from NC_023163.2 coordinate 3,899,366, forward strand.
AAAAGAAAAGAAAATTATGCTGCTAGACGGTGGCCACTACAGAACCAAAAGAACATCAAAATATCAAACTGCAAAAGTTTAGCATGGTCACTGGTTGATATTACATACACAATACATCAGGTCATGAGAAATACTTGCTTCTGCCTTACTGCAGTGAACTAAGGCATTGGACTCGATAAAATCTACACAGCTAAGATGCTTACAATCCAAATCAGTCCAGTAGCCAAATACAAAAATTCAATGATTTGTTCACAATCATGATTTTAAGCCCCAAACACTCACCACAAAAAGCCTGAAGCAGTGATGTACTGATGTCATGAAACATATAATGAAAACTAGCAGATTGCAAAAGGTAGTTAAGGCCCAAACAGAATGCAAACTGTGGACCTACATTCAGAACAGATAGCCAAATGGCACTGAGAATGATGGATTGATGTACCTATGGTGATAAGATTCATACAAATTGTGGATGTTAACAAAGTATTCATGGACCACACTGCAGCAAAAGGGTCTCTTCATAGAAACAAAATACAGGTTTCTGGTATCATGGCAGATAACTCCAAATGACAGATGTATTAGATTTGCAACAGCAGCAAGGACCACAAATCCATTGTTCTGGCAGATCCTTGTTTACCATATTATCTTGGATTGGTACAGTAAAAAGCTGGTAAGAAGCTGAAGACCGTACTAGCAAAGATGTGGATATATCAATAGCAACCACTAGAGAGGGAACCACACGCCCATCAGTGCCAGAAATTTCAGACTGCAATTTCACGCAAGGACATTGACTTATTATGCACAGGACAAAGTTCCTAAAGCCCCAGACCCAGCGGACAGAGATGTTTCTTAGATATTGTAAACAATTCCAGGGATAGCATGGATACATATGAAGAGAATCCTATGTTGGGGAGGAAACAAAAGTTAAACCATCTTCATACCAGCTGCACACCATGGCCACACGAGACAACCTACCGTTATTGTCACATGGTGATCATGAGTTGCTGGTTTGGTTTTCAGAACCCAGAAGGCAAGAAAAAACCTACTGTCCAAGAAAAGCATTTCAGTTGACCACCACATAGCAGAGGATCAAAAGAAAGTGTGGGAAGAGAAGATATGCAGAGTACGCATATATTGTACAATGCTAAACAAAATACTCTCACCTGTCAAAAATATTTGTTGTTTAGGACAAGAATTAGTCAAACTTCTAAAACTCAAACAACCATTTTTTTTGTTAGAATAAATTTCTAAAATCAAATAAGTTTATGATATTATGATAGTACCTTTCAATGTATATCATTTGTTTTACATTTCAACTAAGAATTCAAGAAATAATTGATGGTCGGAATTTTAAAAGTTCGATTAAACCTTATCCTAAACGACAAAAAATTTTGACTGGAGGGAGTAGTAGTGAAATTATGTCAGTGTTTAGGCAACCAAAATGAATTGCATATTTGCATGAAACCAAGGATTCATTCATGTATGGTTAAAATTGGTACCACAAATGAGTCAATGACAATCTAATTGACTATCTTTCTACATGGAAATCAAGAAAGGCTTCACATTGATATTAATGGAACCAAAGTATGAATCATGGCTAACTGAGAAATACGAAATCAAAACTGTTCTCTAATAACTGCAAGAAAAATATTATATGCCACATTTTGAGCTATTGAGACAATGGATGACAATGACCTGGTCATATCTCACAATGGGACACATGTTTAAAGTTATATAAATCTATCTTTACCGATCAATAGCCAAAAGATTCAGTGAGCCAGAAATACACATAGCCATCCACAAAGAAAGGCCAAATATTGCTCTCTGCAATAACTGAACATATGAAAGTCAGCTCCATGACCGACCACTTCCATACCCTCTATATCTATCACGGGAACCTGCAAAAATGTGACAATAGTCGGTCACATTCAGATTTTTCAACTTCTTAGGGCTCAGGCCCTGAAAAGGCGAAAAGAACAACATAGGTAGAAAATCAAAATCTGTAAGCTTGCTTCCACAATAATTTGAAAATAGCAAGACAAACAGAAAACTTGCCTGAAGAAGCGGGTGGGGCACCACGACCCATATTAGCTAATTCAGGGCTGACCTTCTGTCCAGCTTCTTCTAGAATGTTGATCAGATCCTTGGCAAATCTGGCATTAGCAGCAGTGAAAAACGTGTAAGCTGTTCCTTTTGCTCCAGCTCTACCAGTTCGACCAATGCGATGAACATAATCCTCCAGTGATCCCGGAAAGTCATAGTTAATGACATATTTAACATCCTTAACATCTGTTTCCAAATATAAGTCATATATTAGTTTGCAAAAAATAAACACAGTTCATCCATCTGCGAGGATTTTGGCATACCTAAGCCTCGAGCAGCCACATCAGTAGCTGTCATGATAGGACTTTTCCCTGATTTAAATTCGGAAAGAACCCAATCTCTCTCAGCTTGGCTCTTGTCACCATGGATAGACAGAGCAGGCCAACCATCCATCCGAAGCTGTCTAGTGATTTGATCACATCCCTTTTTCGTGTCCATAAATATTAATATTCGGCTGCCATCCATTATATCCTCCAGTAGATTAACCAACCTTAATATCAAAACATTTCATCATCAACACATTCTGAACGAATCATTTCAGTATGTAATGAAGGGAAGAAGTCATGGGGATCCTACTTATTGTACTTCTGACTCTCAGATAATATCTCTACATGCTGAGAAATGGCATGATTAGCTTTCAATTCCTCAGAACCGATTATAACCTGCATCACAAAAACAAAAGCAATTGAGTGCATGAAACAGATACCAGTCTACCATAAATTCATCTGCAAAATGATGTATTAGCAAAAATAATCACCTTGTATGGGTCAAAAAGAAAGTTCCTTGCTAGCTGTTCAACTTCCTTTGGCCAAGTAGCACTCCAATATAGCGTTTGGCGATCTGGACGAATCTGAAAAGGCAGATAGTAATCTTTTGACACCATGTAAAACAATGTTGGTAACTTGATACATTGTAGGCTAGGGTTCATGGAGGTGAACTCCACCTAGAGGATGGCCAGGCAATGTCAGCCTCTAGGGATGAGAGGACTAGGTTGGAGTGATGATCTTGGGAGAGATTATAGGTTGATCTTCATTGTTTGATTACTAATAGATGTCTGCTACCCTTTCATGTTACTTCCAGCAAAGCTACTCCCAACAATGTGTAATTTGAACAATAATAAGCATTTTATCTACCTCACTTGATTAAGTGACTTAGAACAACATAACAAACTCATTCCACCACTGACAATGTATAAGTAAACTAAAGACTACCATGTAGCAAGCAAATATTAATTATTAGAAAATTGTTTGAGAATTAATTCAGCCGAAGAAGCATACCTGAGAAACGATTTTCTTAATCTGAGGTTCAAAGCCCATGTCTAGCATCCGGTCTGCCTCATCTAAAACGAGGTAAGTGACCCTCCGCAAATTTGTATGGTGTGATTCTATCATATCAATCAGTCTTCCTGGTGTAGCTATAACAATTTCAACACCTGTATGCAAGCCGTGACAAGTTAAACTAAAAAGGTGTACCAGCATGGTTGTATTGTATACTTATCTGTATACCCTAACATTGAGAAGGAATGTATCATTTAAGCTATATATCAACGGTGCGTCCTTTTGAACAATGTAGTTTGATTATAGACCATCTGAATGTCCTTCAAACACTGTCCATGCATGCACTACGGACAATTCCTCTAGTTCCTGAACTTCCTAGCATGAGAAAGAAAGATAACCTTTTTGAAGATCACGAACTTGAGGACCTTTTGGAACACCACCATATACACAAGTACTTTTTATTTTTGATGATGCACCAAACTTAGTTGCCTCTTGCTGTATCTGCACAGCAAGTTCACGTGTAGGGGCTAACACCAGAACAATTGGACCATCGCCAGGAGCTTGAATAAAACAAAAAATTATGTTAGTGGATCATCATCTAGGTCCAGATTCCAGAATGAATCCAGAAAAGTTGGTTAAGAAACATAAGTAATATTTTGCACCTAGAATAGGCTGAGCGTTAACATGAACGATGGCAGGCAAAAGGTAAGCAAGCGTTTTCCCTGATCCTGTTTCAGCAATGCCAATAAGATCACGTCCCCTCAATGCCATTGGCCAACCTTGAGACTGGATAGGAGTAGGTTCTACAAATCCAGCTTTTGAAATTTCTTGCAGCACATATTCTGCATAATGGAAGTTAAGTACCTTGGATCAGAGGAAATATAGAATGTAAGGTGTTAAGCTCAAAATAGAGAGAACAATTAGAAAATAGCAAAACAATAAAGTGTGTAGTTCTGAAGGTAAAGCAGTGTTCTAAAAGTCGATGCTAGGCTCCAGATAGCCACTCCGGTTAGACATTAGGTGGTGCATTTGGTGGCTGAACTACCTTGGGAGGTGTTCTCTTGCTATTTTGGTGTTATAGTCCTAATTTTTAATGTAATCTGCTTGCAGATTTCTTGGATTTGACTAGTTCGTCCAAGGCACCCACTAGGCACCGCTTAGGTGGCAACTACTCGCTAGTTGCCACCTAGCGACCTGGCTAGTGCTTAACGCCTTCTTGAACCATGAGGTCAAGGGGCTCGTAAATTATCATATGGCTTAAGTCCAAGAACGCAAGCAGAATAATCATCAAAGAGCAAAATAGATCTTAAATAAATAACAAAAAGGTGACATCTTCATACCTTTTTGTCCGGAGCATTTAAGCTTTTGTCACCTCTACTGTAGTGGTGGCATTTAACAATGTCACTCATGTGTCTATGACACATGGGCCTGGGACCCACATGTCATACACATAGAGTGGCAAGTTGTTAAACGCCACATCTAAAAGTGGCAAGCTTAAATATCCCCTTTCTTCCTGATGCATGAATTGGTTCATGATAATGGGATTTAATGCAAGAACCAGCCAAATCCTAATCGGAGTTGAAAGAAAAGCAATGATACTATCACCATTTAGTGTCCAGCTTGTTGAACACGTAGAAAGTCCATTCTACAGCTATTAACTATGGCCTAGCTCCAGTTTCCATCCTTCTTCTTCGAACAGTTTACTTTTTCGACCATCGACTACTAGAACAATCTACTGTAAAAACATTGGCCGCGTTCTAGAGTGGTTCTGCAGTGACATGTCGCTAGCATGCCAACGTTGCTCAAGGTTGAAATGGTTTTAAATATTTACAGCCTAAATAAATTCTGCCAAAGCGACATAGTTTAATAGGCTCATACAAATGGTTTTATACAGTTCTAAGGTATTAAGTTTTAACAACAGCTTTTGAGGATTGGCTATAATTTATTTCGCTCATACAAAATTTAACTAGGTTACGGATACTTTAACACTTTAGCATCAACAGAGCATCACATAACTGCATGGCGCGATGTGAGAAACTGTGGTGATGTTTCCATTCTGATGATTCAATGCAAAATAACAACCAGCTAATAAACCGATGCACATTCATCTAAATTGTACATATCAGCAAGTGCTGGACAAAGGTAGCATGCAGACGCGAAAGCTACGAGCACGACTGCGGGAGCGGAACCTGGGAATCCGACATCACGGAACTCGCGCACTGGCTTGGGCACATCACGGCCCTCCACAGTGATCTCCCTGCGGCGGCGGTACGCCTCCACCTCGTCCTCCGTCATGCCGGCCACGGAAGGGGACTCCACGTAGAAGTTCTTCTCGAACCGCGGCAGGCCATCCAGGTCGGCCGCGGCGGCGGAGTCCGCCTTGCTCGGTGGGGCGAACGCCCTCGTCCCGCCCCCGAACGCCCCCTCGCTGCGAGCAAAACCCAATCCGATGAGCACCACCCGGAATCAGAACCCAATACGGTTAGGGGCTCACTAGGGTTTAAAACCCCACGGGTGGGGGTGGAGCGGGTTTACCTGCGGCGGTCGCGGTACGAGCCGGGGTCCGCGGCGCGGCCGTCGAAGCGGCTCATGGCGGCGGAGGCGGAGGTGGTCGCCGGCGACGAGCGGAGGCGGCTAGGGTTTAGGGCGGTGTCACTTGAATCGCGGGGCGTGAGGCTTTCGAGCGAGGCTTCTAGAAGAAGCGAGCCGAAGCGAAGAGGCGGAGAGTATGCGTGAGCATATTTGGTTATTTCGGTCTTGTTTTGGTGTTTACATTGAAATTTTTTTTTAAAAGAAGTGTCATATTAAATGTTTTATCGGATGTCGGAAGATGTTTTTGGACACGAATGAAAAAACGAATTTCACGGCTAGGCTAGAAACCGTGAGATGAATCTTTTAAGCCTAATTAATCCGTCATTAGCACATGTTGGCTATTGTAGCATTTATGGCTAATCATGAACTAATTAGGATCAAAAGATTCGTCTCAAGATTTCTTCCGTAACTGTGCAATTAGTGTTTTGATTTATTTATATTTAATGCTTTATTTAGGTGTCCAAAGATTCGATATGATATTTTGGAAAAAAAATTAGAAACTAAACAAGACCTTAGTGAAATTTTGGCCATCGAACAACTCAAGATCTCAAATAATTTGGTATAGTTTTTTCAGTCTCGGTCTCAGTTCTAACTGAAATTGAGCGATAACTTTATATATGTAAAGAATTCATATAGATGGCCAACACAAAACTAATTAAAAAATCATAAGCACGTCTAAATAAAAACTTTTATTGGGTTGCATGGCGAGAAGAATTAGGGACGTGAATTATAATTTAATCATGTTAAACTTAGTGGAGTGTAGGTTGCATTTAAATTTTTTTTGTTAATTCAGTATTTCCGGTTAACCAAGTAGACTAATTGAATTGGCCGGATAGATTTTGGTCTATCACTGACAGAAATTCTCAATCTTTTCGTTCAGTCTCACGGTTTGAATTTTTTTCCTACCCACCTCTTAATGGCGAGAGTCGATTCACGTGCCATGGAAGATGACTACGTTCGTTACCTCTCTCCTTACCCTTGTATTCTCTAATTTTTCTATTTGTATGTTTCCCGAATAGCTAAAAATCATAAGAAATTCTTTTAAAGTATTTTATAGTTCATAGTTAATTAATCAGATTCAAATCCACCGATACGTTTTACTTGTCAGTTTTCAACTCTATGAGTATCAAACTCAGTCCACGAATATTCAAAATGCACAACCCCATCAGCCATATAGAACTTTTATAGGATAGTTCTTTAAAATCATATTAGTTATTTGTAAATTCTTTTGCTAATACATAAATAACTACTAATCTACTGCTTTGTTTTATGTGCCGGAGAAATATTTTCCCCACCATCACCAAAAACATAACCAACTGAAAATCTTGAAAAAACACCGCTTAACTATAATACTCTCTCCATTACATAATATAAGGCATAACCACTTCTTTTCTTTATTCTATAATATAAGTTAATTCGTTTCATGCCGCTGCAAATATGATTATTCAGAAAAATATCATTACAATTCGCGTATTTGGATGTGTACTACCACTATTTTCCCAGATTGGATCCATGCCACTGCCATCACTTTTTCTATCCATCTACCTTACTTCCGTTTTCTTCCCTCTCCTCCTTATCCACGGTATACATGCATGCGTGCAAGTATACATTACCTAGCACATTTTTCATCATTAAACATCCAATCACTTTACATGCAAGTGTACATGCACCTAGGTAAACTAAACGAGAAGGTGGTTATAACTCATTCTTGGTCTTTGGGTTAAGAGTGGTTATGCCTTATAAGAGCAAGGCTAATAATATAGCCAGCAAGTTGGCTATAAGAATCCTTATAGCCTTCTCTCAGCCCACTTATATATTGGTTAGTTGTTTATAATTAATTCAGGGTCCATTTGTCTCTTATACAGAGTTTTTTGGTTCTTATGCCAGAGTTGGCTATAAACTTATAGTCCGCATCTTCTCTCTTTCATTATATCTATCCTTCACCTCACATTTAGCCGGTTTATAGTCTGCTATTGTACTTGCTCTTATGAAACGGACGGAGTACTATCAATATGATTTTTAAAGCAACTTGAATAAAAAACTTTGTTTTTAAGAAATACAATGCTTAACAGTTTAGAAAACATGTACGCAAAAGATGTGAGATAAGAGGTTGCTAATCATGATTGCTGAACACGGCACCCTAATAGCGATAATATTTTTGGGATAAAGTTATTGTATGATGTTCTTTCATGGAAATTACACTCGTAAATGATATTCGTGTAACTGGACATTTGTCAACCACGTTTCTTGATTTTCTTTTAAATTACGACAACTATGAATATTATATACTCCATTTATTTTTATAGTCATTGTCGTTTTGGATAAGATCATGATCTCTAGCTTTAAAAACCTTAAATATTAGTAACTTTTTATTTTTTAGCCAAATACCCTATGATAACATGTATACATGAGTATTAATTTGTTTAAAAATAAAAGTAAAAGTTTTATGTATTTACTGTGTATATTGTAATAGAAATCCACAGTCAGCGATATGTTCTGGATATCGTGTTATCGTCCAAAAAGACATGAATTACTACCCAGTTATAAAATAAATTTATTTTCACATACCCTTTCATAGTAATACAGAGAGAAGAAACGACTAGTAATATACCATCCACTTTGTCCAATCTCGACGTTATTATCCCTAATTTATATATTAACAGTGTGTTTGTTCCTCACCTATTATTTTGAACAAATAAGATGATAAAATATGAAGTTATTTTGGGTGGGGTGGGTTCAAGGGCATATGAAGCGCCACGTCAGTAGGGATGACCGTTTGGTGTATTCGGTTTGGTTTGGTCTTTTAGTTTTTAAGTATTTTTGGTTATTTAAAACAAAACAGTGCAACAGATTAACATACGACTAATTTTTTATTAGCTTAATTTAAAATGGATTGATATGATTTAAAAATAAATGTTATATATATATGTTTAGCAGTTTGGAAAATGTACTTGTAAAAACGAAAAATTCTTGTTGCTAACCCTTACCACGAGCGTGGCCATAGTCCTATAGTAATTTACCAAGACAACATCGATCGTACTTTCTTTATTTCTAAACTATGCTCTAAATTACCAAGATTACTATAATTATATAAACATTTTCCTAATTTCAACTAGTTAGGTTATTTTGGTTAATCTAAGATGATGGTCGAATCAATTTCGGCAAGTGAAAAATGCTAACCGAATTTCTGAACAAAAATTTCGTCTCATCCATTTGATTCCTCCCTATCAGTTTTATTTTTGCCTACCCATACAAAGGGTCGGTATGTTTTTAGAAAAAAAAACTACTTGATTTTTTTTATAACATTTGACCATCGTCTTATTCTAAAATTTAGTACAAATATAAAAACAATAAGTCGTACTTAAAATTTTTTAATAATAAAGTAAGTCACAAACAAAATAAATAAATGATATTTTTATAATTGTTTAAATAAGACAAATGATCAAACATTACCAGCAAAAAAAAGAAAGTCAAATATCTTAAATTATGAAATGGTAGGAGTAACATGAACGGCGTTCAGCGAAACAGAACACGTCAGATATTCACATGTAAGGGTATAAGTGGGCCGACCTGCCAACCCACTTATAAGCTAATTAAGCGGGTTGTCCACCGGATTACTCACTTAATTGACCTATAAACGGGTTCGTGGGTAGGCCCACTTACACCCCAATTCACATGTCACGTTTCAATCTAACAAACCCTGGCCAAAGTCCAAAACCACAAACGCAACCAAGATCCTTATCCGTAGCAGCAGCTCCGCCGTGCTGCCGCGCACAGCATTTTAAACCAAAAAACCACAAAACGCAACGCCGCCCACGACGGAGGAAAATTTCACAGGACTTCAGTCCTTTATTGGAAGGAAGGACTTTGTTTCTTGAACACAGTAACGAGGAGTCGAACCTAGAAACTCAAGTGCTACTGAGGCCTTTGTAACCACTAGGCTACAAGCCCGTTCGCATGACTTCTTTTTCATGCGACATGTGTCCTGTACCATTCATCTGCATCTTCTCCCTTAGGTCTCGTATAGTTTACAAAATCTTTTTAAAAAACATTACATCAAACTTTTGAACTCATATTTGGAGTATTAAACATAGTCTAATTACAAAACAAATTTCAGATTTCACCTAGAAACCGCGAGACGAATCTTTTGAGTCTAATTAATCCGTCATTTAGCACATATTGGTTACTGTAGCACTTATGACTAATCACGTTCTATTTTGGCTTAAAAGATTTGTCTCACGATTTTCTCCATAATTGCGTAATTAGTTTTAATATTTATATATATTTAATACTTTATTTAGATGTCCACAGATTCAATGTGATATTTTTTGGAAAAGTTTTTGAACTAACCATGCCTTACCAGCAAACATTTACTCACAGGATGACACATTTCATTTAGAAAACGAAGTCCTTCCTTCTAGCGAAGGACCGAAGTCCTATGAAATTTTCTTCCGCCCACGACCCCACTTCACTTGCCTCCGCGACCCCCGAAAATGGAAATGAAGAGGCCGCCTGGGGAATGACGAGCTCTCGCCGGCGATGGCCTCGCTGCTACCACACGCCGCGCTGCTCCCCCTCCTCATCCTCATCCTAGCCGTTCTCATTCTCATCGTGGGGCGCTTCCTCGCCCTGCGCGGCTGCCGCGGCGAGAGCGAGGCCCGGACTCATCTGCCGCTGCCGCTGCCGCTGCCCGAGCCGGCCGGCGCGGGGGTGGTGGTGGAGGAGGAGTTGGAGGAGGGCGGGAGGGAGAGGGGGCGGCGGCGCCGGCGGCGGAAGGCGAGGCGGAAGGGGGAAGGCGAGGGGGACGAGGCGCTGCAGCAGCCGCCGCGGTTCCCGCTCGCGTCGGTGGCGGGCTCTCTGCGGAGGCGGATCACCGCGCGGTACGACGACCTCGCGCGGGCCACCCACGCCCGCTGCCTCACCATCGACCAGGTCGCCGCTCCGCATCCCTTGTGGTGTGCTCATCGTTACCTCTCCTTGATCCCCTATCACGAAATGTTGCTATAGATAGAAATGGAATGAATTCGTGCGTTTATGGTCGTCTAGGGCATCAATTAGGGATGTAATATGCGAGGATCCAGTCCAGTAGCCTCACTGATGCACGCTTGACTAAATACTAGCCGGATGGCGTTCACTGTTTGTTTTGCTAATTGTTTTTTCACTTCAGACGTTTAAGATGAATCAAACTTAAGCGAAATTAGATTTAATGATGATGCTGAATGGTACGTTTTGCTTAGTGCGACGAGCATCGAGTCGGTGGTTTTTGCTGACTCTACATGCAAAGATTGTTAAAAAACCATCCTAGTGGTATAAGTATTCACATTTACAGCTATAGATCTTCAGGGTTGTAGTGTTGCATGCTGAAAAACAACCCAAACAAGAGTTCTATTTTGCTGCTGTTTTGGTAAAATTGGAAGAGTGTGCATAGGTGCAATGCAGTAATCAGGCAACATGACAGTGATTTGGCAAAGCCTCGATTTTGTAGATCTGAGCTTGCTTATGCTTTCTTAGATGGCACATAAACTGGAAGACATCAGCGCAAAGGCTGCGCATGAATGTTTTGTCTGTTTTATTCGTCAGTTCTTACTGCAACCTTCCAACCTTATCGATGCCATTGGCTGTTCAAGTGTTGAATTGCCTTGAAAATTTGTAGAAAGGAAATATAGATCTCAAAGTGGAAGATTGAACAACAAATCTGTTTAACCATAATCACCACAGCCTTCTGTAACGCATACTGGATTCATTCACCAAGAATATGATTCATGGGATGTGTGACAGTCACACCTATGGATTTTAGAAGGAGACTTTTCCTTTCCATGCTCCACAACCCTGGCCTTCCCACATTCATGGTAACTGTGCACGAAATATCTGATTGGAACCTGACGCTTTTAATGAAAGCAAGCAAAACCCAATTTTTTTCTCCAGAAAATACCAAATCCTTTACCATTTTCTCAAACAAGTGCTAAGCAAACTGAGTCATCCTACCGCCCATGCCCTCTCGGAAACAAATAAACAAAATCAAAAAAGTCGAGATAGATATAGATATAGCTTGTGTGACCAGCTCCTATGGTCCTACCATCGAGGGCTTCATCTCCAACCTTCTGCCGGAATCCATAGCCATGGAGATTTCCCTTGTTCGTGTCTTCCTCACTATCCTCGCCAACATGCTTCTTCAGTCCCCCTACCAGGAGCCACATTCCCCACCTCCTGAATCATCCCAATGTTCAACACCACTTGCTAGCGAGAGTGGAGCAAAGAGGGGGCGGGGGAGGAGGAAGCAGAGGGGCTTGGATGGTGGAGACAAGGTGGTGTCTGTTTACGAGGAAAAAGGGGCAAAACCATCACCTTTCCCCCTTCTGCTGTTGTGCCGTGCAACGAAACGACGGATCACAGAGGTGTACGACGAGATGTGCCAAATCGCTCGTAATAAAAGGAATGATTTTGGCAAGGTTAGTAACATTTTCTTGTATTTGTGATACAGCAAACTCCGGCAGATTTGCTTAATAGTCAGATTTTAGTTTGACTTGGGAGGTTGATCTGATTTGAGTATATGCAAGAACGAGAATAGGAAAATTTGGTGCATGCATGAAGTGTTCACTACAAGATTTTTTCTTGGCCTGTATAGTTTTTGTGCAATTCGAGCAGGTGCTATTAGAATTTGCGTTTCTAACCAGTGATTCAGTGAAATTGAGGTGCTCAGTGTTCCCAATTTTCTATATTTGGCAGATAAACATAATTTAAAGAAGTCCATTGTCATGCATCCTCTGGGGGAATTTTGCTACTTAGCTGGATTTAACTACCCCTTACAGCCTTGCTAACTTGGTATGGATCCAATGTATGATTCGTGGCATAAAAATATCAACCTTAGAAGTTGGACCTTTGCCTATAAACCATTAAGTAGCATCTATTTTTCTTGTGCCTGTTTCCCTGAAAAAACTCATAAAGAGGAATCAAAGTGTCATGTGGAGCAGATTAATGAAAGGGAGAGCTAATAGTGGTGTAGGTTCATAAGTGGTTTTTCTTGTTTCTATGGACATATCTTCTTTATTCATCACTTCGCTGGATAATGAGTTCCCTTTTGTGTTGAGCACTAAGTATCTTAGTTGCATGCTCCTCCGTTGCTGGGTTGCTCACAGCATTTTGGACCATGTAGATATGACTAAACGACCAACTCTTCAGTGAGCAGATTCCTTGGTCTACATGCTCTACATTTTGACTGACTATATCAGAAATAGGAATCCTGTTTGTGAACCTCTTAGTTTGTAGCAGTGCTCGGACTTCAGAATTGTGTTTGGAGTTAAGAGTGAAGTCACCAGCACAATGGGCAACACACAGTTCATATGTTCTGTTGTGCTGCCTAAACCAGGTCATATGTGCTTGAGATAATGTTGAGCTGCTGACAAGAAAGACAAGGCCAAATGCTACAGGATATATCTTTTGTTCAGCAACTATTTGTTCTTCCTTTTTGTTTTCTACATTTTGTAACAGGTTAACAGCCTTGATGACTTGGATTTTAAGTCCATGATTTATATGGCCTATAACTTTTTCTTTTTCAGGTTCATGAGTTCATTAACTGTTTGGTAGACGCAAGAAACGAACTTCTGCACAAGTATGTTGCTGTTTGCATGAAATTTACCTTCAACCACCCATTACTCCAAATAACTTGTTATGCCTATTAGGTCTGAGACGGTTCAAAGAAGCTGCAGAGTAAAGAAGGCCTTACTGTCCAACCCTTGTAGTCGTAGGGCTAACAGTTATGAACGCCTCTGCGAACAGGTGAAAAAGCAAATTTTGTACCAACACAACTAAGTGATACTATATAATTGTGATATATTCATGCAAACCTTTGCTAATAACACTAATAACATCTTTTGATGCTTATTTTTATATAGATCACTGATGCTGTCTAGGGCATTGTCATAGGTACATAAATTGGAAGCTGAGCACAAAAGACTAAAGAAGGATGCAGATATCTACAATTATATCCAAGAGCAGCTTCAGATGTCACATTCATACAAACTGGTAAGCCTTTTATGTTCTTGTTATAAGCAACTCTGCCCTGTTATGTTAAACTACGAAGGTTGTGATAACAATGCCATTTACCTTCGCAGTTGACTGAGCTTAGTGCAATGATGGAGAGGGCAGACCGTGAGGAAGCCCTTGCTGCCGAGGCCACTGAGATGACATTCGAGGAGCTGCTGGCTCTGGAGAAGAGCGATGCCGCCTTCTGGCAGCGTCACAGGAAGCTGACCTCAATTTCATCCAAGTAGACTCTGACAACTGACAGCACAATTGCACCATCGTCAATAGAAGTAGCCCAAACCCGTAACCAAACTTGTTTCTGGTGGAGCTCTTATGTTGTTGCTAGTTGCAACCATGGTGTAATGTGGCTTTATCAAGCTCTTGGGCGCCTGAGTCCAGAGTCCCTGACCTTAAAACCAGGGTGATTCAGGTGGTTGGCTGATGACCAGCAAGTGCTCTTATACATGTTATCCGGTGCTTCGGCCTTGAAGATTACTCTGCCTGTGGAATGCCCTGATCACCGAGAACTTTTTATTCGATCGTGATCATGGTGCCATTTTTTTGCTCCTGGGATCAGCTTAACTTGGTGGTAATTTCTCTGTGCCTTCAAGGCCTCGGAAATGAATCGAATGATTATGTTTACAAAGGTTGCCATGAGACTCCTCTTCAGGCCACAGGATCTTTAGCTCTTGCCTTGTTAGCCGAACACTCATCATGGCTATTGCATCTCTTCTCCCCAGATGCTTGCAATTGAGATCATACATGTTGAATTGTCATCTCTGCGTATAGAGTATCGAGAGCTCTGAAAACATCCTCAGCTCCGGGAAGAGACGGCGGCGTGCCGCCGGAGGTGAAGGCGACCACCGTGTTGTTCACTTCGATCCAGCTCTGCCCCGGATTCTTCCTCAAGCCGGTCTCCCTCGTCATCACCCTCACCTTCTTGGACTTGTCCCACATCCCGCACATGGCGTACAGGTTGGTGATCAGCATGTGGTGGCCGGTGCCGTTGGCCTCGGAGCGCAGAACCCTGGCAATGGTGGCCTCGGCCATGGCTGCATCCCCATGAATCCTGCAGGAATTGAGCAATGCCCCCCACACGCACGGGTCAGGTCTCATCGGCATCGTCTCGATGAGCTCCGACGCGTACCCGAGCAAGCCGGCGCGGCCGAGGAGGTCAACCATGCACGTGTAATGCTCCATTGATGGGGAGATGTTGTGCTCTCTCACCATGTCATCGAACAGGCGGCGGCCCTCCGGCACACGCCCCGCGTGGCTGCAGGCCGACAGAACGGCGACGAAGGTGACGGCGTTGGGAGCGACCGCAGCTCCGGCCATGTCCGCGAACAGGGCAAGGGCTTCGTCGCACAGGCCATGCATGCCGTAGCCGGCCAGCATCGAGTTCCACGAGATCAGGTCCCTCGTCTTCATGCCGTCGAACACCTTCCGCGCACCGGCGACCTTCCCGCACTTTGCGTACATGTTGACGAGCCCGTTCTCGACAAGCGAGTGCCTGTCCAGCTTGGCTCTCATGGCGTAGGCATGGAGCTCCCGCCCCAGCCTCAACGCCAGCAGCTCGGCGCAAGCTGAGAGGACAGTCGCCATGGTCACCACGTTCGGCGGAAGCCACCGGCGCTGCATTCGCCGGAACAGCTCCAGTGCGCGGCCAGTGTCCCCGGACGACGCGAACCCGCCGACGACAGCGCTCCAGCTGACCACATTGGGCGCCACCGCGCCGCCGATCCGCTCCATCTGGTCGAGCACGCCCAACGCCTCGTCGCACAGCCCAGCCGCGGCGTAGCTGGTGATCATGGTGTTCCATGTCACGGTGTTCTTCTCGGCGGCGTCCCCGAAAACCTTCTTGGCATCCTCCATCTCCCCGAGCTTGCCGTACATGCACACCAATGAGTTGGTGACGAACAGGTAGCCATGGACGACACCCCTCACGACGCCGCAGTTGTGTATCGCCTTCCCTTTGGCCAATGCAAGGTCGCCGGTGTAAGGGCACGCCGAGAGCGCCACGGCCATGGACTCGGCGTTCCCCTCACAGCCGCTCCTATGCATGTCTCCGAACAGCTCGAGGACATCCGGGTGCTTCCCGCACCGCGCGTGCGCCGAGAGCAGCGCCGTCCACGTCACGGCGTCGGGACGCGCCCCGGCGGCGGCGGCGCACATTGGCGCGAACGCGTGCCTCGCAGCGTCGGGGTCGCAGGCGTTGGAGTAGGCGGAGATGAGCGCGTTCCAGCAGAAGGTGCTCCTCCCCGACGGCAGCATTGCGTCGAACACGTGGCGTGCCTCGGCGGCGCGGCCGAGCTTGGAGTAGGCGGCGAGGAGCTGGCCGGCGACGACGGGCTGCGCGTGGAGGCCGAGGTGGAGCGCGTGGGCGTGGATGGCGGAGGCGACGCGCGGTGCGGCGGCGGCGGCGGCGCGGAGGGCGAGGGGGAGCGTGTACGAGTTCGGCAGCGCGGGGGAGACCGCTCGCATGTGGCGGTAGAGCGCGAGGGCGAGGTCTCCGCGGGAACGGGCGAGATGGGCGCGGAGGAGGCGATTCCATGCGACGGCGCTGGTGGTCGGCGGGGTGGGTTGGTCGCCGGTGGCGGTGGAGAGAAGGCGCGGGCGACGCCGATGGCTGGGACGAGGGGCCGAGGCGCGACCGTGGAGGAGACGCATCTGCGAGTGGGTCCCACTTGCCAGTTACACGCCACAATCAACGAAAAATGGATCGCTGTTTCACTTATTTCATGGCAAAAATTAGCACTGCAATCTCCTCGCCCAGATTCTTTTTTGCTCAAAAGTTAATTAACACAAACAGTTCTGGGTTGCTCACAAAACACACCATGAACATACAGAAGAGGGATGAACACATCAGGGCGAAGAAGATAGGGGTCCAGGCAGTCAGGCACCGCAGGATTCCAAGAAGAGAAAACCATGGATAAGGACATAAGGTAGATCGGTTAGCTGCTACTATGAAGAAGGTTTGTCAGGTGCATCTGGTGGTCGTCTTGTGAACATCCAGAATTTTCAGGTGATTCCTGAGCAGCAGAGGATGTCACGAGTCTCTGCAGAGAAGATGTAGAAGCACAACAAAGATTAGTTGCAGAAACAAACGAGTTCACAAGTACGGAGTAGTACTAAAGAGTTGGTTCAGGATATGCATACTATTTACTGGAAGTCTGGAGCGACAATCTCCTTAAGTTACCAGACCTACCATATTACTGCAATCGTTTCAGGTTATAAATTGTTTTTGTTTTCCCTAGATTCGTCTATAAACCAATGTATATTTTTATATACAATCCAGATTTATTAGTATCCATATGAATATAGAGAAAATGGAGTTAATATGGCATAAGGCTGAGCAGATTTATAAGGGCCCCCTTTAAATCATAGGAATAAAAAAACATAGAAGTAGGAAAAACATAGGATTATGACAGGAATATAAGTGTAAAACAGAGTATTGCAAAACATAGAAAAAATGTAGAAATGACTGTTTGATTGAACCATAGGAAAAACATAGGAATTTGAGGAGAGATAAAAACACATAGGATTTTTTTCATGACGTTCTACCTCTTATTAAATTTCCTCCAAAACTTGTATGGGAAAAGACATTCCATAGGAATTTCATAGAATTTCATAGAGTTCATTTCTTTGATCAAAGGACTTTATAGAAAAAAATTCTATAGGAATGAAATCCTCTAAAATTCCTATGAATTTACTTTGAATCAAAGGGGGCCTTATCCTATGAAACAGCCGCTCAAAGAGTCCAAACATACCTGACGATCTTAACATTTCTGAAGGACAGCATCACATTTAGAATCAAGGAAACCACCGCAAAGCAAAGGTGCTCCAAGGAATGCCCGCTGATGAAGTACCGGTTCACACTGTAAACCTTTCTGTCAGCAAGGCCCTCAAATCTTGCAAGAAGGTAAAAACCTGCACAAGGATGCCAATGAGACAACATCTTTGTTTGAATTTTTTTTAGACTTCTTTCTGTTTGAGCTTAACATAACCTTACTATAAGATGTTCACAGTTACCTGTGGCAAGAAACCAAAATCTCGAATGTGTATATTTTGGAGGAAACAAGAATAGCATTGCAGGAATTGCAACGCAAGGAACAAAATTTAAAACCACCCATAAGCGCATATCATCAAGAACCCTGCAATCAACCAGACCAGAGCAAAATGACTCTACTGATATACTGAGATTAACATTGGAACAAGCTATAGGAGCAGGGGTACTTATTACCTTTCACATGCACTGCTCACCAGTATGAGAGATAAGAGTGACAGCAAACAAGATAGCCCAGCCCTCTCATCAACTCTTTCAATTACCAATATAGACAGCAGCGAAGAAGCTGATAGCATCATCTGCATTTCAATAGCATCCAGTGAACATTCACGTCCAGATAAAATAGTTATATGCTCATTGATAGCATCATTTATGCATGATAACATGATAGTCAGACTGGATGCTAGCAGAGTAATATGGAAGCTCAGAAACATACTATTTTTTTTTCTTTTTGTCTACTGTTAATGCTAGGGTGATATGAAAGAAACTCAGGTCGGCAAACTGCAGTTTTTAACATGGATTACTTAATACATTTCTTTACTTCTTTTCCCCCAGTAGACTCGAAGTATGTAGTACAACATACCAACAACATTCCAAAGTCCAAAACTATGGAGAACACCATGAAATTAGTAAAAAGCAGATAAGGAAATTACATAAAGATGAGATATTTAGATACCGGCAACCTGTCCCAAATTAAGCGGTCATCATCTGGTTTGAGGTGATAGTAAGCCGAGCCAAATGCTGCTGCCACATTCCCAGCATAGAAGAGGAACCATCCCAAGGCCTCCCATCTCAAGCTGCACAATTCCACCATAAAAAAAATATTAAATACCAGATCTTATCTACTTATTTGTTTTTGTTAAATAAGGATAGCTTATTAGCAATCTCTGTTTGCGTGTCATGCCTTCAATACCAGCCTAGTTGTACAATAAGCAGTAGATTTCAAGAAACATGAAGATCACAAACTTGTTAGGCAGTAAATTTCCACATCAAATTTTACAGATTCGGGCAACATAGTTGGGTGGAACACCCATAGTTCAAATCCCATCATATTACCCATTCTATCACGCAGCAAGATTACAGACTATTAAAGCAATTTGATGAGGAAGCATGTATAGCTACAGACACAACGGTTATGCTAGCTTAGTAGCAAAACAAAAAAAAAATCACTTGTCACCAATATTACAATTCCATCTTTCTCTCAGACAGAACCAATTTATTAGGGCCAGAGGAGCTCATGACCATCTCTTTCACTTTTTGTTAACGCAATGATGTGCTAGTAAAAAACGAAAAATTATGAAATAATTAGGCACAGAATGGGCTCCTCTCTAACGGTTCTCGAGCAAAATCGGGGTAAATTGGCATCATATTTTTTTTTTATTAAAGCTCGTGGTACTAAATTCTCAAATTCTTTGGCTATATCTCTTCGCTTGGCGCATATCATGAAACAATGGAGCTTCACGCACTTATTTAGTTACTTAGGCGAGACATTTCATCGAACAACAGCCGGGCAAGGGCAAGGGCAAGGGCGGGGCGCACCTGATGCCGAAGCATCCACTGCCACAGAGGCAGAGGACGAGCCCGGGGACCCCGGCCAGGAGGAGCGGATACGCGCTGAACACGTTGAGCGTGTTGGGCACGCCGAGGAGGTTGCGCATGTCGGCGAAGAGGTGGAGCGCGGGGGAGTGGCGGAGCCGCGGCGTGGCCACCAGGAGCAGCGCCGAGGCGAGGACGGCACCCCCGGCGAGCGCGCGGCGCCTGTGCTCCCTGCGGAGCGCGGCGGCCGCGAGGTTCCCGAGGGCGAGGGCGAGGCCGGGGCCGGGGCGGCCGCCGCCGCCGCCGCGGTGGGGGTGGTCGGCGGCGGCGAGATGCATGTGGCTGGCCGGCGGCGGGGGCTCAGTGGAGCAGAATGGAGCAGAATTGTTGGGCCGACACTTGGGTTGTGGGCCTGCTTTTCTAGGGGGTTCTTTTCAGCCAGGTCCCTTCCATTCATCAGCCTTACCAATTAGTCCCTGTTAACAACTAAATATCCTCGCTGTTTTGCTGTAATGTGGAAAACAGATATTTTTAAAATAATAATATTTAAATGAAAAAATGAAAATACATAGCATGTGAGAAATTATAGAAATAGGACTATGTCGAACTTTGTGGTTAACCGGGTAGGCTTGAGTTGTTTACTTATCTTGAGAGGTCTACGTTAGAATGGGCTATGGATCGTTAGTTACTTTTGTATATTCTCTCGATTCAACATGAGGATACAAATTTTCACCACCCTCTTATTTTCCAAATATTCCATATATACTACCCTAGCTATTTCGTGCTTCTTGCCACTATAATCGCTCGCTATTACATGTGTTCAAATATTGTGTATAGTTCCACTACTACTACATGTGTGTTAATTGTGTTATTTTAGTCAATAAAAATACAGAATATGAAAGATTATCTAATTTTTAATAATATAAACAATAAAATTGACTCATATAATATTAAAAATCTACTATATGAGATGATAAACTTTTACATAGATTTTTTTTAAAAAAATATACCGTTGGCCTATGCTAGGTAAAGTTGGTGTAGCAGATTTATATGTGTGCTCATATGATCTTATAGGGTCTCTTTTTAAAATATATAAGAGTCGGTGGTAGGATGTGGTAGCCACCACCATATATTACTCGAGAGGCTCTAATATATGACTTTTTTTCTTTTATATCTATCCAACGGCTCTATTGTCTCTATTTTACTTTTTTTTAAATCCGAAGCTATAATTTGCCGAATGGTGTGGCTTGTCTACTGTCATTTTAGACTTCACTTTTCATTCGAAGCTCGAGGGAGTGTGAGTGTACGATACAGTGATACTCCCTATATAGTGGCAGCTCTAGAAAAAATATTAAAATAGGCTGAAGAGAAGAGAACTGCTTTCAACCCTTCCTTCTCTTTAGACCAGAAATTTTGTTAGGGGTCAATGGCACATGGCACAGATCGCCCCAAGGCCCGGTGGTAACCCCCACGATAACTTTGTTTTAAAGCGACAAAATAGAAAAAGCACCGACATGCTAGTGGGCTGTTTGGGTTGCTTTCTTCGTTGGGCCAAAAGCTTAGCCAGCAGAGGAGCCACCGCACCAGGCCTTCGGCCTTGGCCCAAGGAGCCGCTCAGCTGCAGCAGTGGAGCAGTCAAGGCCCACGGCAGCCTCCAGAGTTGCACAGATTCATACGGAAAATAGCCCATACGAAGCAAGGAACGAAGGCACGGTGCGTTGCAGTAGGATTTTTTTTTAAAAAAATTGATTTTAAATTAAAAATTTACACAATATATTTTTTCATAAATTTACAATTATATACACCTAATGTCCAATGGGTGAGTTTTTTTTTCAAATATTCACCTGGTGGGTTATTTATCCAACGTGATAAACACATGACCAATGACAAGAAACATTTTTACCGATGACTCATTGAAGTCTACTAGCTGGGCTTCAGGGGGTTGTTACAAAATTACAGCCTAAGGGCCTGTTTGGGACCGCTTCGCTCCTACTTTTACTGCTCCGCTGCCAAAATACTTTTACTGCTCCGCTGCCAAAAGAACCAGCCAAACAGATCTAGCTCCAGAAACTCTGCTCCAAAAAAAAAAGTGGAGCCAAAGCCAACTCCACATTTTTTTTAAGCTCCTGAAGGGTACTTCACAAAACAGAGTTTTGTATCTCCTCGGAGTTAGTAGGTAATTACCCACCTTTGCCATTAAAAAAAAAACGTTTCGCTGTTTTGTTTTTGATACGAGGGATTTCCCTACCTTGCGTCGTCTCCATCTTTTTTTTCCTCCCCCATACCGCAAGTCCCAGTTGCGCCGGCGATGGACCAAGTCGACGACCACGCGGCAGCGGGCGAAGGCGTCGTGGGGGCTGGTACGGCGCCGGGTGGCGGAGGTGCGGCGGCGGCGGGGCCATCTATTGCGGGGGCCGGGAGAGCTGGTAAGGCAGCGGCCGACCAAGGAGGAGGCGTCCCAGCCGGATCTAGAGCGCCCGTGGGCAGAGGCCCGGCCGGCGGAAGAGCGGCAACCGGCGGAGGCGTCCCGACTGACAGAGGAGCTGCCGTTGGCAAGGGAGGGGGCGATGGGGCGGCGGTCGGCAGGGCTTCTGGACCGGTGGCTGGCAGGGGCGTAGGTCCGGCTGGCAGAACCGATGGTGAGTGCACTTGTATGCTGCAACTGATGAACTAATATATGCTGCAATCGATGATGAACTTTGTTCTTGGTCTATCATTAGTTCTATATGGACAATTGTTTTTTTATTTCAAATGCAATTATAGTAATGTACATCATATTATAATTCTTATAATATTCTATATCATATTACATCACTTACACAAGTTCTACATACATCAAAACAGATACCAATCGCTAATCAGAGCATACTTGACCTTTGTCAGAAAAATCTTATATTTCTGGAGCTAGAGCTATGCTGCGTACCAAACAGAACCACCAGCTTCATAAACTTCTCAGCAGAGCTGCTCCTGGGTAAAGCTAGTGAAGCAGAGCAGGAAAAACCGGAGCAGAGCTGCCAAATATGACCTAAGTGTGCTCGTGGGAGGGGACTGTTTGTAGGTGGCCCCCTTAGAGCCTATAGATAGGTGATTCTAGTGATTTGTAAAAAGTATATGTGTTATGTGTAAAAGTTTTGCTGGTTGTGAAATACTTGTCATAAAAACCTCAAAAAACCACCTAAGCTAATGATTAAACTACAATGTGATCATGAAAATTATATATATGAAGCGTCTTTATGGCGATCTACAACAACTAACATATTTTTTGGATGCCCTATTGTAATTTTTGCCTTCAAAATAAATACACAGTTATCATTTAGTTTGTCATGACTTATTTTATCATCAAGTAAGTTTTGATTATGACTTGTATTTTTTATATTTACAAAAGAAATAAATAAAACGAACTGAGCGTTCAAATATGGGAAGGGGCGGCGTCGCGCCGGTGACCGAAAAGGAATATTGTTGCGACCGCATCGGCCGGCAAATCTCCGGGCAGATACGCAGTACGTACCACATATGGCCAGGTCGCTATCAAATCTTCTTTCTATTCTGTTCACAGGTAGAGGTAGCTAGCTAGTGGTACTAACCACTACTCCCAGGTCTTAAAAATTTTTTCGTGTTCAACGTTTGACCATCCGTCTTATTTAAAAAAATTTAAAAAATTAGAAAAAAATTAGTCACACGTAAAGTACTATTTATAATTTATTATCTAATAAAAACAAAAATATCAATCGCAAATTTTTTTTGAATAAGACGAAAAGTCAAAAATTAAAGATAAAAAATGAAAAATTAGTTTATTTTAAGACGGAGGGAGTAGACTAGTAGAATATATTTTATTCTGTTCTATCAATCGTCTTTAGATTATGTGCATACTTACATCTACCCATTTATGCACGTAGAGATTACGCCCGAGCCTGTTTTGGTTAGGGGCTGTTTAGTTCCTAAAAATTTTTGTCCAAAAACATCACATCGAATCTTTGGACACCTAAATAGAGTATTAAACATAGATAAACGAAAAATTAATTGCAGAGTTACGTGGTAAACCGTGAGACGAATCTTTTGAGCCTAGTACGTGATTAGCCATAAGTGCTACAGTAATCCACATGCGTTAATGACGGATTAATTAGGCTCAAAAGATTCGTCTCACAGTTTACAGGCCAGCTGTGAAATTTATTTTTTCATTCGTGTCCGAAAACCCTTTTGACATCCGGTCAAATGTCTGATGTGACATGCAAAATTTTTTATTTCACCAACTAAACACCCCCTTAGTTAAGAGCATCTCCAATGGAGTGTTTTTTTTTCTTTCTAAATTTTCATTTGGTCAACTACCTAAATATTTGGAGTTATTTTTTCCCATTCACTCTGACGACCCCTCCACACTCTCCAATCTCTGGATGAGTCCTACATGTCAGTATTCACATATAACATTCTTCTCTCCTTCCCCTTAGCCTCTTCTCATAACCAAAGCAGGATGAGTGCGACTATTCAGTAGGTGCTTAGTGCAGAGGAGCATCGTATGGAGGTAATGGAAGGTGGCAGGCATGTGAGGGAGGGGAGGTGGTGGTGCCCCCTTAGCTTAGTGGTGATGGTGGCAATGGTTGCATGATGGTTGTCACGGGCTCATGACAAAGGAGAGTGGCGAGGGGCTCAGGATTTGGAGGACGACCCTAACGTCGGGAGTCTAATGCTCCTCGACTCTGGCCTTCCTCATCACACTCCTAGGCACCTCCTCAACAACGCCGTCGTTGGACATCCTAGGAACCTCCTTGTCAGCAACGCTAACCAATAATACAGAGCACCTTCATTGGTTGCAACCACCAGGACATACCTTCTCTGCTGAGGCTCCATGGGATGTTTGAAGGAAGAGTGGTGGCGGGGTCATGATTGGCAAACCATCCTAGGATCCCAACTTTTACCAGCGAACGAAGAGGTTTAGCTATCTAGATGTCTATTGGTAGGCCAGTTGGCGACCGAGTTTTCATCAAAATTGTCAAAGTTTAGCTTTGAGAGGCATAGTCATCATGTGAGAGGTGCTATTAGGGCACGTCTACTCCGATGTGAAGGAATAATGACTAGTTATGCTTTTATTGGCTGATCAATGTGAAGACGAGTATCTAACATAACCTCCTTTAAAATCATGCAAATTCTTGACCATCCAAACACTTTGAGATTCATATAAACATAGCCCAACTCTCATCATCTCTCGCCCTCCCTCGTTCATGTTGTCTCTATTGAGTTAGAATCGATTGATCCCCCACCTCCTCCGTCACTAATGTTTGGTGCACTGCTGCCCTAGACTTTTCGGTGCTGAAAGGTACCAAGAACGCTAACGAGGCCCTACCAGCCATCAGCCATCCTCCTTCCTCTTCCTCCTTGCTGCATCTCCTCCCTAACGGTGGTTATCATCTTTCTCGATGCCACTAGCTCCCCATCTCCTAACCACCATTATTTCACATGTTCACTACTCTATCCGTGTGGCTCCAATGCCACCACCTCACAAGTCACAACCAACCGCATCCATCGACCACCGACAACTGTTGGTCCTCCACTAGAGTTGGGGTGTCCCCAAAGTCGGAGCAGACAAGGAACTTGTCGAAGCTGAAGGAGGTGTCGAGGCATGAATCTAGGAGCAGACCAGAAGGTCCAAAATTTGCAAGATATTATTGGTTGTTTTCTATCAATGAAGGCTGTGAATTTCAACAATTCAAGTTGTTAAAAAATCAACAAGAAACCAAAGTAATTTATGGTTGACACTTTTATATCTCTATTTATAGCGGGTTAAGAAATTAAGACTAGGAACCAATAGCCTGGGTAAGAAAAGCAAAAGGTAACTCTAATTAAAATGCCATAGTTGAAATTTAACTATTTACATGTGATAAGCCAACAATCAGACTAGGCGATGTTCTCAATTTTCGGCTTAATGAATGGACTCTTTTCTTATTTACCGTGAGCGCTATTTAATTTTCAGAATATTATACTTTTATAAAGAAAAGATTTCTATGCAGAATTTTCTAAAAAAAATAATTTTAATTTTAATTTTATAATAGCTAATATTTAGCTAATCACGTGCTAATGAATTTTCTTGTTTTATGCGCGGGTCGTAAGACAAGCCATAAACTTATACTGAACTCTTCAGTACGAGGGTGTATGTGATATGGCTGAACTGTCATGCATGCACAGACAAATTAAGAAGAGTTCCTGCACAAAGAAAAAGTTATATATTCGATCTTCAAAATTGATTTGGTTGATAACCCAAGTCATTCGTTGTAACTAAAACGGAATGGCCAGCTCAAAAGCATCGATCCATGGATGTCGTTGTATCCATGTGAATCTCCGGTGTCGCTGGCCGTCGTCGTCAATCGCCAAGGGGCAATGGCCTTTCTGATGATTGGTCGATCGAGCTGCAAGCTAGATACCAGCGATGGGAACGAAAGGCCACAGCTAGCTTTTCTTTCTCCCAGATTCGCGTGAAGATATCCCTTTGCTTCTCCTCTTTCTCCCTATCGATCGATCTTGACTCGTGATCACGCCTTTTCTGGGATCTCGTGTCTTCTTCTCCTTCTTCTTCTTTCGATCCATCTCACTGGCTACTGCAGGCAAGTCATGTCTGGCTTGATACACAGTGCTGGATCCATCTCTGCGAGAAAAGCTGGTAGCTAGAGCAAGATGATGGCTGCAAACGTCAGATGGATTTGTTTTCTCTGCGTGATTGTATATCTTGCAAGATCTTCGTACCAGATTTAGTGACAATATATACGTACGTGCGTTGACGAGAAAGTAGTCAGATATATACTTTCTCCATTAATGTATGAGACTTTGACTTTTTTATATGTTTGATTATTTGTCTTATTTAAAATTTTTCATATTTATTAAATACTTTTATATCATTTTATTTATTATTAAATATAATTTTATGGATAGATATAACTTTACATATTTTACAAAACAATTTAAATAAAAAGAATGGTCAAACATGTGTCAAAAAATCAACGGCATCAAATATTTAGGGACAGACATAGTATATCTCTTTTGATTTAGTAAACGACTGGTGCTGTATTTGTATACAAAAGCAAGCATTCTGTTCTAATCTCCCGTCCCTTAAAAACAATCTAGTATTGAATGTGATATATCTTAGTACTATCAATATTAATATGGACATAACCCTGTACAGACTCGTCGTACTAGGACGTAACTCTATATAGATTGGTCGTGATAGGATATGCCATATACCATACTAGATTTATTTTTTGTGGGACGAAGGAAGCAACACCTAACAGTCTAGCTTGGGTTCAAGATTGAGCTCTGGAATAGATCACAAAGCATATCAGATAATCAGTATATCACACACATATATAGTACTCTCTCCATTTCACAATGTAAGAATTTATAGTCTTGCCTAGATTTATATCGATGTTAATGAATCTATACACATATATAAATTATATACATTCATCAATGGATAAATTTAGGTAAGAATAGAAGGTTTTGTAATATGAAACGAATGTAGTACATCTTAATTAAGGCTAGGTAGTTTTACACAATATATACATATAGTATATAGGTATGCATATATACTATCAGCTAGCTAAAACTTGTTGGAAATAGTCTCACATTGAAAGTTTCGGGAGACTTATACTGACTTAAAAGTGAAGGGATTTACTCACCTCTTGGGTTAGCTTTTGTGGTGTAAAAAGATTTCCTCCTAGTTAGATCAATGACTTTTGACTTTGGGTCCAACAAGTGGTATTAGAGCTGAATCTATAGTATCTCTATTACCATGTATACTCGTGTGGTGTAAGCCTTAAAGCCCAGTGGACCGCAGGTGTGTGACCCTTATATAATCGTGCGTAGAGCCGATCGATCAGTGCTAAGGGACACAAATGTATGACAAGTTTAGGGGAGTTATACTAACTTAAAAGTAAGAAATCTCTTATCTCTTAGGCTAATTTTTAGGACGTAGAAAGGCTTTCGGTTAGGCTAACGTTTTCTTTCTTCCCAGAGTTGGGCCAGTTTCATGCCAACAAAACTAAAGTTCTGAAATTAATTCATTACGAGTCTGAATATAAATGGTGATTTTTGTTCTGAAATTTGAACAGTGTTCCTTTCACAGGTAGTACCAGCCGAGATCTGGCTGGGATCTTAGCTCACGAACGCAGCCTATAGCTGCTTGCCCAATTGCACACACCAGGACAGTGGACAAGTCGTCACAATCACAGAGTACACAGTGTGTGCTACTGTTGCTGCATAGTCGCATAAAAAGTCTCTCCGTCTTCATGACGTTGCCAGGATTTTCAACGTAATTAAAAAAAATCCGATCTGTGTACAGTGTACGTACGTACACGCAGACGGGCCCGCCCGGCCCGTTAATTGTCACGTACGTACAACGAGGTGAGCTGCTGATTAATGGTTACAATCTGACGAATTCTTTTCCTTGGAAATACTGCATTAGAATGGACTTTGGAGCTAGCGTCTTACATCTTACTACTAGCATATGCATGGGACTGATCGAGATATTTGCAAGCAGGAGTTTATTTAATATTATATATATATTTACATACATGCATGCGATTATTTAGTTTAACATACATGCGTTCTGTACATTAATTGGAGATCGACCTGGCATGCATGCATGCATTCATATGTCTAAGTACCGTACAGCTTACTACTAGCATATGCATGGGACTGATCGAGATATTTGCAAACAGGAGTTTATTTAATATTATATATATATTTACATACATGCATGCGATTATTTAGTTTAACATACATGCATTCTGTACATTAATTGGAGATCGACCTGGCATGCATGCATGCATTCATATGTCTAAGTACCGTACAGCTTAGTACGACATATAACTAACAACGTTCTTACTTCTAATCATGCATGCAGCAGACATACCTATCATTTATTAGCTGGCATGCCTTACACATTCACATATATACATACGAGTGAGTGGATCTACGTATAAACATATTCGTTTCATGCGGGTGGAGACGTGAAGATTCTCTGGCCACGGGACAGGATGGCATGGGGATCATACTTGCTCTTGCGCTGCACGAACCTGGGCCAGAGCTTGGCACCGAAGTGCCGCTCCACCCACTCCGCCTGCCCGCTGTAGTACGGCAGGTACTGCTTGCACGCTATCCCGGCCTCCTCGCAGAACCCCAGGATCTGCGCGTTCTGCTCCTCCAGTCGCCCCACGTCGCCGGCCGCCGCCGCCGACCGGAGGATCCCCACCGTGTAGAACACCTCGTCGCCGTCGTCGTCGTCCGTGATCACCGCCGACATCTCGCTGTCCCACCTGAACGTACGTACGTACGTGTGCGTGCTTGTAAGAATAGATTGGAGTATATATGTATTGTATTTATGTGTTTTTGTGTGGTTTTTTTGGGGGGGGTACTTGTTGCGGTTCATGGGGTAGATGAGGACGGGGCCCATGGCGGCGGAGCGGCGGAGGACGCCGTGGAAGACGGCGTCGGCGAAGCGGAGGACGGCGGAGCGGGGGAGGAAGAGGTTGAGCCACGGGTGGGGCACGTCCCAGAGGCCGGCGCGGCGGAGCTTGAGCTCGCCGTCGCGGACGCGGTCCAGGAACCCGGCGTACGTCACGTCCTGCGCGAACGCGAACCCGCGCTCGTACCGCAGCTCGCCACGCAGCACATCCATCCTCTGCACGTCATAACAACAACAACCACAACGTACGAGAGAAAGATTAATATATATATATTACTCCTCAAATTAATTATAGCCAAATTCTTTAAAAGAATATTCTACTGATCCTTCTTTTCATATTATATTATAAGTTACTTTTGATTGGTTCTAAACCAAGCATTTTAGGTTTAGCAAAATTTCTAATACAATATAAACACACTCGGAAGATATATTCAATGGTGTATTTAATAAATGAAATTTACTTGGTGTTGTCGATGATGTAGTGTATTTTTTTTATAAACTTGATAAAACTTATGAATATATGACTTAGAACAAACTAGAAATAGTTTTATAATATAAAATGAAGGATCATCGTTGAGATGTGACCAAGTACGTTTTGCAAGTGTGGACCGGCGCTGACGTCATCCATGCATGGAAAGGTATGCAATACTGACTAGTACAGTGTATGACGTGTGTGTACTTGGTAGCATCAAATTCTTCTGTATACTAGCTAAATATCATATTTTTACTAAGAAATATAAATTATATGGATTTTAGAATAACTTGTATTTTAGTGATGAACAATAGAACCAATATATAAGACTATTTTATAGTTATATATAAGAGCAGTTGGTAAGATAATATATAGAGATATATAAAAAAATATTCTAAACTCTTAAGGGACATCCCTTATCTATTCTATATGATCTAACTAGTTACCAAAACTTTTAATTTTTTTAATGAAGATAGATTAATACTAAATATATAACTCCAGAAATATGCAGGTTCAAAAATGTCTTATACAAATTATAACAAATATAACTATGAATATGCATATACTATCCAGAGTTTAAATTTATTGTTTCTTTACAAATTATAAAAGCTATATTTAAACTTTTATATTTATGGACCAACATATATCATATTAATTTACCTTCATAATTTTTTTTGAAACTTCTAGATGATATGCAATAGACCAACATGCGGGCCAGGGATGGACGTACGGAGTGGTCGTTGTGGCCGGCAGGTCGTGCATACTTGTGTGCTAGAGCTAGCTAAGCTAAGGTAACCATAAGTTGATGGATTGGTCGCCATGGATATGCACTGTATCTAGGCTAGCTGGCCTGTCATCCATGAGAGATCCATCCATCCATCCATCCATCCATCCATCCATCGGTTATTTTTCCAGCTTCTATAGCTTAGCTTGCTAGCACACAAATGACTATGATCAAAAGCTAGCTAGCACACACATATATGTCGACATGAATCACATGATGCATGGATGGTAGGTCCCAAAGCTGATGCTGATGCTGATGCGTTTCTAGAAAAGCTCTCCTTGCTAGTTTTGCAAATGCGTAGATATTCATAAATATAAATATATTGGTTTTTAGTATAGTATACTACTTGCTGATCAAAATTTAACCCCTTATGTCGTTTTGCCCCCCCCCCCCCCCCCCCCATATATATACACACACACACTACTTAGAAAACATAATTATTCATCATCCTCATCCCTTCTTGGGTGCGCTCAACCATCGACTCTAAAATAGAAAAAGAACATTTGTAAAAAATCCCCTATGGTATCATATAGTCCATTCTTAACGATATAAATATGTTATAGTACACGAGCATTAAAAATATATTAGCTCTATGAAATCACACATGCTCAAATTCCATTAAAAATACTATTCATAATATTTCTCCATTTTTTTTCAAATTTTTCAAAAAAATATATTAGTTAAAATCATATTTCGTAACAGCATGTCAAGTCAAAACAACATGTTTTCTTCTGGCACGACGGTCGACAAATACTATTAATGATATATTTTTCCCTGCAGCTATTAATTTGTTGCTATAAGCTTCACTGTTCTCTCTCTCTCCATATCTGATATCTTTTCACTGATCTAGAACATAGAAGTTTTTCGCTGTTACTAGCTAGTTAAAAAAAACATGTCACAATCAGTTGATGTGTATGTTTTACACCTGTTTAATTAAGCATGGTGAGAGCGACTAAGCCAGCTAATTAAATCAGTTGCTAGTAGTATAAAATGTTTGTCTCTCCTCCAAGAATTAAGAAAAGATCAAAAAGGGAATCGAATACTAGCTACTTCCAGTTAGGTGTGTGATAGTGAGAGGTGCATCTCATGGCAGACAAAGGTGGTAGGCCAAGTACGACGATGTCGACGGTGCGAGGCAGCACTAGGGTTCAATCTCATGCACCGTTGCATGCGCGCGCGCGAGATGGCGCCAAAAAGGCTGCACCGTTCCCGCCACCGTCACGAGGTGGGAGTGGGACCCGACACGGTCGGCGCAGCGCAGCAAGCAAAAAGTACCTTGTCGACGTCGGCGGCGGACGGCCCGCCGGCGGCGCCGTAGTAGATGGCGCCCTCGAGGAAGTAGAGGACGCCGCCGGCCTCCTCGGCGAGCGCGGCGACTCGGGCCTCGTCGGCGTTGGAGAAGAAGGAGGAGGAGGAAGATGATGGCTGCGTGCGCCAGTTCTCCACCAGGCCCTGGTTCAGGTACACCGAGCCCTCGACGTAGTCCATCAGCCCGCCCACCGCGCCGCCGCCGCCGACCTCCCCACCACGCCGGCGGTCGACGTCGATGAGACGCTCCTGGTCGGCCGTCAGCGCCGCGGCGGTCGTGTACACGAAACGCACCCAACGCGCCCTCGCCGGCGCTGGCGCGAGCGGGATGCGCGCCCGCGTTATGATGCCGAACTGCCCTAGCCCGCCCAGGACGGCGTCGAACAGGTCCGGCACCTTCTCCTTTGAGCATGTCACCATCTCTCCGACACCTTCAGATATATGTACGTGGTGGCACACGTACGTGTCAGAACTCAGAACACATAGCTCGTCCATGGCGGCGCGTGTCTTAGCACATGAGATGTGAAGGTACGAAACGAACCTGTGATGACGTCGAGCTCAAGCACGTTGGAAATCTGGGGGCCATGGCGGAAGGCCTGGCCGCTGATGCCGGCGTTGGAGAGCGTCCCGCCGACGGTGAGATGGAGGTAGTCAGTCCACGACACCGGCGTGAGGCCGTGCGCCAGGGACGCGCGCAGCACGTCCGCCCACAGCTGCTCGCCGCCGGCGTCGATGTACCTGCCGTCGACCGACACGGCGAGCCGCGCGCCGGCGCCGCGGCGGCCGAGGGACGCCATCTCCACGACGACCCCGTCGGGCGCCGAGGCCTGGCCCCGGACCGAGTGCCCGCACCCCCGGGCGGACACCGGGAACGGCACTGGGCGCGCGCACGACGCGCGCAGCAGCGCCGCGACGTCGGCGGGGCGCGACGGGTAGAGCACGGCGGCGGCAGGACTCACGCCGCCGGCGACGGCCGAGAGGTTCCCGAAGTCGCCGGAGGCTCGCACGGTGGCCTCCGGGTCGGCGCGGATGAGCGGCGCGATGCCGAGGTCCCCGAGCTCGTCGAGGAAAGCGGCGATGGACGACGACGACGGCGGCCATGGCGCCTGCAGCGAGGCGGTCGCAGGCGTGTCCTTGACGAAGCAGTTGAGCATCAGGAGCACTGCCATCCTAACCTGCTGCTGCTTCATGATCGAAATCAATCAGCTTGTGTCAATCGTGTTCGTGTGTGTTTTGCAGCTCTGTGCAAGGGGCATGGTGGCTTATAAATAAGCTGATTCTTGCATTGTGTGCTGCTGACAGTGCAAGGCTAGCTAGCTTGGGTTCACTGAGATCTGTGTGAAAAGGACTGGAAGATTTGGTTTGGTTTGGCTTGTCGTTTTGGTCATTAGAGGAGAGTCTTTTTAAAGGCTAGCAATTAAGGGCGTGGTACATAGTTATATTCTTCTAGATGTGGTGACATGGTTGCATGCATGCGTGGTTACCTTTAAGATGGTGTCGATTAATTAGAAGCATATATAAAATCGACGTATATACAAACACGTAAAGGAATAATACGAGTGGGAATAGTGTTAAGCCTATCAGCCACGTTTTTTTGCTTGCGCTTATGGTTATAAACCAAAATTTAAAATTTAAACTTTAAATTTGAGTAGATTTTAGGTATTTATTTTTCACCGTAGACTTTTAAATCACTAGAAACACATTTAAATATTTTATTAGTAAATTATTTTTATTTGCAAATATATTGTTTGATTTGTTTTTCTTAAAAAAATAAACAATCACCCGTAGCGTGCTAGTAGATTAGATATATTTTGTCTTTAGCAATCTTGCTGTGTACATCGAATCTAGCTAGATAGCTAGCCTTCAATTATATGCATGCCAAAATGGTGTCCAATTAATTCCGTATCAGATCATCAGAATACCTAATCCAGTGACACACAAACGTACGTGTGTGTACATTTTCTTCTCTTCTTTCACGAACTACGTGCGTACGTACGCCAAAATTGAGGTGCGCATTATCCGTTTGCGATAGATAGATATCGTCAAAACTTAACGTAACCAAACAGCGCTGCACGCGTACACACGTACTAGCTACCCTCGTCCAAACCACTCTCGTCCCCTGTTAAAGTCTCTATGGCTTATGGCTGTGATATAATCTTCTCGTTCGTTTCTATCTGTACTTATAAACCAAAATTTAAATTTACAAACTTAAATTTAAAGTTAATTTTTAGGTTTTATTACGGAAATTTATTTTTCTTAGCATTGGCTTTTAGATATATACAGTTTCTTTATAAATTATTTTTTTTATATAAATATATTATTTGCCTTTTCATAAAAAAAACGCCCTCTGTATCTAGTCATCTCTGTTATTCACTCTCCTCTATCATCACTCGCTCTTCTCACATGGCTATGTTCGGCAGGAGCGGGTGTGGGTTAGTTATCTGGTATGAAAAACATTGTGATAGATTAGTACTACTCCGTCCCAAAAAAGACAATTTCTAGGTTTTTTAGATTTAGCGTTTGATCATCTGTCTTATTTGAAAAATTTATTAAAAAATCAAAAAAGTTAATCATATGTAAAGTACTATTTATGTTTTATCACGTAGGAACAATAAAAATATTAATCATAAAAAAATTTCAAATAAGACGAAGAATTGAAAATTCATCAAAAACTCAGAAATTTGTTTATTTTGGGACGGAGGTTGCATATGATTAGTAAATTATTAATTATTAAAATATAAAATACATTAATATGATTTTTCAAAACAACTTTTCTATAGAAAATTTTTGTAAAAAACACATCGTTTAGCTATTCGAAAAGCGTACGAGCGAAAAACGAGAAAATCTAGGAGCAAGAAATGGGGGAGCCAAACACGGAAACGGCCTACGTAGACGAGTAGGTCTGATTCGTGATCATTCCCGCGTCTCGCGTGTGCACGAATCAAAAACGACGAGAGGATCGCACACCCGTTTTTTTATGTGTATGTTTTCATTTTGATACGAACTAATTATTTCCTTTATTCCAAGATGAAAGTAAAAGGATATAAATATTATATATATATCTTCTACATATAAATATTATATGTGTAGACTTTTCATATATAAATATTATATATATAGTCAATAAATTTACATAGTCCACCCACATGCAAACATTTGCAGGCTATCCTTTTGGTTTTTCACTTGATCTATGCTGGTCTCTCCCTTACTCTTGCTGTACACCTATCTCTTCTTCTCCGCCTATCCTCTTCCCTGCCTAGCTAAAACACCCTCTGTATTCCCTGTCTCATCTGAAAGCCTATATGTTGTGTCACGTCACAACCCTAGGAACCCTCCTAGGTTGGACCCGTGCTCTAGAAAATCAAGACTTCCCTCACACAACCAACACATGTCTTTTCTGCGCACTTTGTCCTCACTCATGCGCACCCTGCTCCAGGCCAAGCACGCTTAACCTTGAAATTCCCTTGAGATAAGCTTCCGGAAAAGAAGTTGCAACTTGTTGGTATGAGTATCTATCAAATCCTATTAAGCCTTGGACTGGGATGTTACATAACATCCACCCTCAAAGGACCCGACGTCCCCGTCGGCCCATGTGCCATGTCGCGTCCCCACAGGGCCCACGCGCCGTAACATGCCCACACCCCTGTGCCCACACGCGTCCATGAAACCGCGAGGGTCAGACCCTTCCTTTGAGATAAGCTTCCGGAAAAGAAGTTGCAACTTGTTGGTATGAGTACTCTATTCAATCCTATTATGCCTTGGGCTGGGATGTTACATGTTGCTCTGCTTGGTCATCTCTCTCGTTCAGTCTCATCTCTCTCTGTATATATATACCTTCTACTATTATAAAAATTAAAAAAATGTTTACGTTCTCCAAATAGCGTATCGATTGTATCATCTCAACTGCGCTCAGCTTGAATGCAAAAAAAAAAAAAAAAAACTCGCTTGTGCAGTGGATATGGCATTACGCATACAGAAAAACCATGACAAGGCTTTAACACGCACGCCCACATATTGCAAAATAATTATTTGAAGAGTACCACGTAATCTTAATCTTAGTAATAAAACTATTCTAAGTACATACTACCATCGAAGAGTAATTTGTTTACTCTGAAAGAGGGTCGTTGGCAATTTATCCGTGGGATGTCGTTCTCCGTCGAAGTGTAATTTGATTACTCCAGATGTAATGACGAAATCAGAAAAGTGACTTTTTTTTTCCCTTACCGAATGAAACAGTGTTGCTTTATCAAACACTGTACGAGGGGTCAAGTAATATTTTTAGCTGTGAACTTATTGGGTGAGAAAAAAAGAAGAAGAAAACCGGAGGCCGGGGTCGACCAACATCGCACGATCAAAATGTATAACAATATATGGAGACGACCGATCGATCGATGCGGCGATTGGCGGCCATGAGAGGACAAAGCGTGCTCGTACGATCGATAATGCATATGGTCACGATTGCATGCATGGAATAATGCAACACTTTGAGCGGCCAAAAGGTAGGCACTAGTACACAAGCAGATCGAAGGCAGCACCGACATGTGGATCTCTGGTCGTCGTCGTCATGCTTGCTAGCTAGCTACCTGTTGTTACGTTGTGTCCTCCGTGCGAACGAAACGTACCAGCCAGCGATCCACGCGAGATTGTGTGTATGGAGGGAGCTTATCAGTGTATAAGTTTGAATCCAGAGTGGTGTCTATATGGTAAAAATATATAAAGTTTAGCTAAAATTTTTTTAGACCGGATTCCTCGAAACATACCGGCTAGCAATCCACAAAGATTGTACGTGTATGGACAGAGCTCAGTGTGTCTAAGTTTAAATCGAGAGTAATGTTTATATGGTGAAAATATATAAACTCTAACTAAAAGTTTCTGGACTAGTTTATGATAATCCTCTAGGTTGTACGTAGCTCCGTCCCCCCTCTCTATATATATTCGTGTGTGAGAAAAATTATATCATTCTATCCAGTGTAGTTACCGAGGTAAATAAACAACTTCATCCAAGCATAAATACTATTAAATTTTATATAAAAGATACGATTAATAATGTATATTCATTCCCGAAGCGCAGCTAGCTACCAAAAGTTGAGAGAGAGAGCAGGGAAAAGGCATCTGGCACTGTTGTGGTTTGTGCTGGCCTACATAATAATTAATAATAATGACCATTGTCTTGCTTCCAGGAATGACAGTATGACGGGTCATACAGGTAGAGAAAATTCATGCTTCTCTGACCGGCCACCTGATTCCGTCCGTCCGACTGACCCATGCTTAACAGAGTTGGTGGATATATAAACTCTATCAAAAAAATATTTTCTATTTTCTATAGTCAAGGATGATCCTGCATTTAACCTTTTATCACTTTTACAGATGTTTATAACATAATTACCACTAGACCTACATATCATAGACTCCTGAAAGTCTACTGTTATAGATCGTGAGTAGCTTGGTCACTCGTAAGAGTGCCAAAAGTTAAATTTCTTCTAATTGATACCCAACTTCACACCCTACCAAATGTGAGACGCGGGAAACCATTAAAAAGCTATTTTCTATTGGGGACCAACAAAATATCTCACAGAAAAAAGAAAATAAAGAAAACTTCAAATTTCCATATGGAGCCCTTAAGCTAGTTGTGGCTTCTAGGGTCGGAGAAGAGCACGGAGGACGCTGGTCGTCAACAAGAGATATGGATGGTGATGATGACCAATGGAGCCTTTACAACATAAGTGGATCTCAATATTCTTTTGGCTTTTGTTCGTGCCTATAAACCGAAAATTAAATTTTTATCCTTAAATTAAAGTTAATTTCGAGATTTTTTATTTTACTTTATTTTTCAGTCTTGTCATTTAGATCGGTATAAACATGTATATAAAAATTTTATTTATTATTTTTGTTTTTACATATATTGCTTGGCTTTTTATTTGAAAAGACAAAAAAGATTACCCCAGCGATCTCCGGCTCGTTAAGGGCAGCTAGAGGAGTGATGGCAGCTTTAGGAACAGGGGAGGGATGGTAAATTAGGTTTTGGACTTGTTTGTTGAATTTTATATAATGGTTTATACTACCGTATAAGTAGTAGTGTAACGTATTACACGTGAATGACATATTTCGTGAGTTCAACGGAAACTGCGACAAAATTCCAATTTTTATGTGAATTACGTGCTGGATTTTTTTTAAAAAAAATACGTAGCCATCCACAAGCAATTTTTTAAACATTTTTATTTTTTACTTTTAAAACAAAAAACGTAGGGATTGCAGTTTATCAAGCCCACCCGCCCATAGAACTCATTAGTACCTGTCCTCTTGTACAATGGAGTACTTCCTTAATTTGACTCTAGAATAAAAATTTAACACCAAAAAAGGTTTAAGATAACCTGTATATGCATATTGTAAATGAAACATTTACAGCTAGAAATTAATTTCTTTAGTTACCTCTTCTTCTTCTTTTTTTTTGCAATTACATAGAAGATAGACACCTCGCTATACACTTACATCCATGATTAACGTTACCGATTGACCGCCAGATTTTAGGCCTAACATTATCGATTGACCGCCAGATTTTAGGCCATATATTTTCGACTATTTTTGGTTTTTTTTCTGACAAATTGAAATTTAGTCAAATTTATTGTTTGACATTTGATTTTTTCACAAAATGCATTGGAAATCCTGAATGGAAATTGATATCGAGCCGAAGCATCGAAAACCCATAAAAAACCAATAAGCTTTGGTCGACCTTGCAAACCCTGCGTACATCTCTTAGGCTGCGTTCGGTGGAGGTGGGGATAAGTTAACTTATCCGGCACGGAAAACACATTAATAGATTAGTACATAATTAATTAATTATTAAAAAATATAAAATAGATTAATATAGTTTTTTAAATAATTTTCATATATATATTTTTTGTAAAAATACACCGTTTAGCTGTTCGGAAAACGTACGCGTAGAAGAAGATGAAGATAAGTTAACTTACAGCCTTGCCGAACACGGCATTACAGCACGCATGCTCCTAACATACATTATTTGGCCTCTCTATTAATTAAGCTCCTAAAAAAATGCATGGACACACACATTTAGCTAGTATACCATTAAAAAGAATACTCATGATATATAAATTAGGAAAATATGGGTGAAGAATCTTGTCAGACAAATCGTACTTTGCACTTTGCATGCATATATCCCTAGGTGTGGGCCCGGGCTACAGTGACATAAGGTGCGGTAGATTCGATCGATCAGCCAGCTATCTCGGAAGTAGATTTGTTGCTAGCAGCTAGCAGTAGTAGTAGTATATACTGTATCGCTCGGCTTTAACTGTATTCATCTACGTATATACGTATATAACTTTTATATATATATATATATATATATATATATGTCTGAATTCGTTAGCATACGTATAAATCTATATAAGAACAGAAAGTCTTACATTCGTTAGCGTACGTATGAATTTACGTATGAATTTACGTAAGAACAGAAAGTCTTACCATGTAAAACGGATGTAATACTACTATGAACTACACAATATTATGGATCACTTATATCTAATAACAATCTAATTAATTAGAAAATAGATCTAACGTAAAGATTACGGAGGCTCCAGAAGAAGGAAAACAAAAAATGGGTAGAGGAACGAGCGGAGGGGAATTAGAATTGAAGGAGAGGATCCGTGAATGAAGATTGCAATAAGCCACCTCCTCGACTTCGCTATAATACTCTCTCTATTGGCAGCATTATAATATCAGTATTATTACGATATTAACTCGTGGATAGAAATATATAAAATTTTACTATAAATAGAAAAAATATTTTACTAGTAGTAATCAATTGGATGGTATTGGATTAGGGGAATAAAATTAAAAGTTGAACCCACTCTTGTTTACAAGTTAATATGTTGTTAGGATATCATAGCACAAATTAGTTAGAGAAAATTTCAACGGATTCCACGTACTACATAAGTACCAAATTTTATCTTCGTTTACCTACTTAAAAGTACAGTAAAATCACTCATTTACAAATTTGATGTGACATATTGTAATTGAATCTTGGTTTTTTTTCAAGGTCATCATTTAGCTTTTTCAAGGGAAAAACAAAACGACATATTTGCAAACAAAGTAATTAGTAAATAAAACTTTTATATATGTGTCTTTATTGATCTAAAAGCAAAGACTAAAAAATAAACTGGGATAAAAAACTCTAAAATTAATTACAAATTTAACGTTGAAAATTTGGATTTTAGTTTATAAGCACGAGAAGCAATAAGACGATGAGCTTTGTAACTTTGGACCGGTTTAATTAAATATATAGCTGAGAATTTTGTCGGTAAGAAATTTACGTGTAGCAGTGCTCATCGCCAAATATAACCTATTACCTCATCAATAACATACAAATCGCACGTAATTATTCAAATAAACTTTTTACAGCAAGCAGAAGATGAATTATTGTACTCTGCATGAGAGTCGCAATCAAAGTGCTGGATCCAATCAAGGTGAAAAGACGAGATGTGTGGCCGCCTTGGAAAAGTCTAAAAATTAGGAGATTAACTGCTTAATAATGCGCGCATTATTCGTTGATGAAGAAAAAAAAGATCATATCCTAATTAATTATTAAGTCACGCGTCTCCGTGCATGCATCCTCCTAGCTAGCTGTGACGTAAAAAACAAATTAATAAATATGGAATAGATTCGATGGTACTAGGTGTTAATTGGATCGATGATGCAATTATGTTTTCTTTGTCCAAACATGACTCATTTCCACATCCTGCCCCGAATCTTGTCGCCTTGACGATTTTGGCACACAGTGGCGTACGTACCTCTTCCTTTTCTCTTACTGGTCCATGGAGATCCAGAGAACTTATCAAGGACCCCAGTTAAGTACGGTGAGGTCCGATTCAGCTAAAGTTATTATAGCAACTGTAACTTTAACAGTTGTATCTATTAACAGCAGATACAAATTGGATGTCTCAAATCAGTCTGAAACACTGTGGCAAAATATTATAGCATGAAATAATGTAGCACAAAATCTAGACCGTTGATCCTCAAAATGGACGAACGAAATTTCGTGCAGTCGTAACTTACAGTAGTACTTGCAACTTCAGCTGATCCTAGCCGGTACGGCAAACACACTCCCCCCCCCCCCTCTCTCTGTGCTTGTGTTGCCTCTTGCACAAAGCAAACATTATTTACATCATCCTGCTTCGTCCTAGAATACAACAATCTGGCAGTATAATTAGACATCACATATTGCTGTAAATCTGAATAAGTGTTTTTTTATTTAACACGGTTAACTCTTGAATTTATGTTTGATTATTCATCTCATTCAAAAAATTACATAATTAGTAATTATTTTATTGTGATTTAATTTATACTAAATACACTTTAACATGAATTATAATCTTGCATATTTCTATAAATTTTGAATAAGACGAACTACCAAATATGTTCTAATAGTCAATGACGTCAAATAGAAAAAAAAAGAGAGCAGATAATTAAAAACCGGCGGTAGTTAATACACATAACCACACCAAAATTCTATGGTTGGAAGTGCATCCACATATGCATGTATGATTCTGTATATGTTCCAAAAGGGACTGTTTAGATTTCGGATGCCTGAAATTATAATTCTCTCATCCTTACGATGATAATCTAATGATTCTTGTTACTCCCTGTTAATTTTAAATAAATCCACTTCTTTATAGAAGAGATCGTACAACAAACTATTTTAACCTACAAAGACTTATAAAATTACATGAAAAAACGTAGGTTATAAAAAGTACAAACCTACATGAACAATTTTAAACTTAATCTATAAAGATAAACTAAAACCACATATAAAAACAAAAAATATTTTTAAAATAAACTAAAACTGTAGTTTGCATTAACTGAAGTTTTGGATTTATCAGGTGTAATTTTAGGTTGACTACAGATTTTTTTTTTCAAGGGCCAGAAATCTAGTAAGTATCATCATTCCATAAATAATATATATTCGACGAAATTGGGTAGGCATGCGTGTGTGCGCATCTAACTCTACATCCATGCATGTGTTGAAATGTTGAAATAAATATGAAAGCTTTTCTTTTTTCTGGTAGCTAGCACTACACCCATATGTTGTTGCAACGGATAGGAAATATATAAGTTATATAATATCAAGATGACAAGTTGAACAACAACAAAAATAAAAATAAAAAAACATAGAGAATGGTGCAATTGGTTTAGAGCACACTGTCACCCTCCAACTCCTCCTTTGAAACAATATTAATTTATGAGTAAGGATATATATCGCACACATCATCTGGATCAGATTGCAGAGACATATGGTATGGTGCCCAGCATCAAAAGGAAGATCCGTGCAGTTTGACGTCAACAAGCCGTTCAATTTGTTTTAATTTTGGATTTGCTCGTATAATTAGAGATCTTCACGAGATCCTGAATCCAGAAACAGGTGTAGACTTGCATATATAACATCCAGTGAGAGTTCTTGCTCGATGGCAAAAGAAAAAAAAGGTGTGAAATCCCTGCGATCTCCAAAAGGGAAACAATATCAAACCAGATGAACTAAAATATTAGTTCGATCGGTTCAGTTTGTCACTGTCATGCACGCACTACACATCTTGGCATACGATTTTTACGCAGGATATGATCGACTAATCGATATGCATGAATCTTCACGATTTTTGCTGATTAATTTCCAGCTAGCGGTAAAGCTAGATTAATTACCAAAACTTTTTTTAC
This sequence comes from Oryza brachyantha, assembly GCF_000231095.2. Taxonomy (NCBI): domain Eukaryota; kingdom Viridiplantae; phylum Streptophyta; class Magnoliopsida; order Poales; family Poaceae; genus Oryza; species Oryza brachyantha. The sequence goes on from NC_023163.2 coordinate 3,941,690, forward strand.
ACGTGTCACACGTAGAGTGTCAGACACGAAGGCTGTGCAGTGTCGCGATCGAGTACTGATCCTGATCACTGGATCCATGCATCGTGCCAACACAGGATCTCAGAAGATCTTCAGAACGCAGATTGTGGTGTTGATGTTTTTTTTCTTTCTGATCCACGCTGGATTTTAACACACACAGCAAAGCGATGGAATGGCAAGTCTTGCATGCAAGTCGTCTGAATCTGATCCGAAGAAAAGAAACCATGGTACAGATTCTGCTGTAGATGATCGAATCGATCAGATGTCGGGAAGGTGATCCATATGTATCAGCCATCCTGACCCCATCGCATCTCGCCCAAGATACGATCGATCGATTATTGGGAGCTTATATATCTACCTCTACCTAACTAATACAGACAGTTTCATTTTTGTCATGAAGGTTTTTTATATAAATTTATCACTGACTCCATTAATTATGAGCTCCCCTCCTAGCAGCTAAAAAACAGAAAATTACGAAGAAACACCGAAACTATTTTAAACTAGCCTCATGATTATCCGTATCCTCTAACGTAAAATTCAGGTAACTTTGTGTCACCGATATACATAAATCTATAAATTCATAGATTTATTTATACGTCAGTGACTGTGATAGAGGTTGATCTCACTCCCTATTTCCTTCTCTCTTTGATTTGTGCTGTCCAACGCTGTAGCAGTCGGGCGTATCCATGTGAATCTCGCGAGGAGCCATGCATGTCTTGTGTCGAGGTAGGTGACGTCCCTGTCCATCAGGAGCACGTCAGGGATGAGCTCTCCCTGTCGTTAGCTGGGACAAATGCTCTCACTCACTCACTCGTACGTACGTGTCTTTGTCTATCCTGGTTAAGTTGACCGCATCATTTAGAGCGAGTTCAACGGTATAACAACTACTAGCTTCAATTCATCATGATCAATTTATACAATAGCTACGTACAAAATATATACTATCATGTCTCACCTACCATATACACACTGTGTCTTGGAGTTCATGCTGCATCTGGCTACAAATATGTAGCTCACCATTCTTTTCTCTCCTCTCTTGTCCAAAATATATTTATAGCTGGCTTATAGTCTGTTATAGTACCTGCTCTTAGGCCTCGCCTATTAAGGCTCCACTGCCGTAGAGCTGTCTAAACCCAGCTCCATATCTCTTTATTTTCTCAAATCATTCTGGTCTATTTCACCTTCATTTTATATGTAGCTGAAACAATTTACTTCAGCTCCGGTTTTATAAATTGTGAAGCTAAAGTTAGAACGGTGCCAAACCCAAAAAAAAAACATGTTTAGTTAAACTCCAGTTTTAGAAAATATGATTTCTACCAACCGTAACAAAAATAACAAACTAAACTCTGAATAATATACATATACTCAAATATTCACACTCATATTTGTTATTTTTGTTACGAATTATAGTAGTCATATTTGAACTCGTATATTTGTGGTTATATATTTAGTATTAATATATCTTTATAATTTTTTAAAAAAATTTAGTGACTATTTATTTAGATAATAATAGATAAGAGAATATCTCGAGAGTTTGGAATACTTTCGCTATCCATCCAGTGCTGCAAAATGACTGGCTTACGTGTGTTTCGTGCGTATATCAGTACATGCAGTGTGGGTCGTCGTTGCCGGATGGAGGCGGATCTTGCCAAGATCGCAGCCAGATCTGTAGCGGATCGCGCTGGGGGGCAAAGGCGTCTCTCAATCCGATCCTCTGACGGAGGGCAAAGGGTTGTCGTTAATTATGCTAGTACTAGCGACCAACGGCGACTTGAGAAAAAAAAAATCAGACTTGACCCTGTCAGGAGGTTGACTAATCAACACGTCAATTAATCGCCTCCGAAACGAAAGAGCTCGAATCGGGCCTTTCATGGTTCTTGTGGGAATGAATCAACTGATTCGCGCAATCTGGCAGGAACTAATTAAACCTGGTTTTGTGTTGGAACCACTGTTAATCATGTGTTCCAAAACATGATTTTTAGTACAGCAAAACTCACAACGGACATGCTGCCATGAATTTTCTAGAGAACTAATCTCGCATGGAATCCGCATAGATGTGTTCTTTGACCTTTGTACACACTGCACTTGCAGATGATTATCTGGATAAATATTGAAGATGGTTAGCACAACGGAGCACCTATTCTCCCTAGAATCAGCATGCATCTAGTCATCTAGACACTGCCAATATAGTTCTCTTGAGTACCTTTGACATGTTTCCCCAAAATACCATATGCCAACTTCATACAAGTAGCTAAATTAACTGTCCGTAACTATGTCCTACTTGCGATACTTCTTGCTAAATTTATAACTGCGGAGAAGTGGAAGCGAGCAAACCACAGTATCGCCCTCATTCTTGAGGGCGTAGTAATGGCAAAGTGCACGGCCGGCGACGTTCCAGGCGAAGCAACATCTGGCGGCGGCATTCTCACGCCGCGCTTTCTCATAGACGATCTGGTAGATTGCACAGGCGTCGGTGAACACGTCGCCGAAGTTTCTTGGGGTCTCCTCAAATTCAGATGCATCGTAGAGCATCTGAATGTTAGGCAGGAGTGAGGAGGTTAAAAGCTGTTATTCAACCACCAGAAAATTCTGTTGTTCAGAAAGAGGACAGGAAACTTACATGCTTGTACTTTTTGTAGAGTTCTTCGAATTTCATGTTCTTTTCTTCTTTATCCACCGCTTTGTCATTGAGCAGTTTACTACTATCACTCAAGTACTCATTGTAGCGGCGCTGCCAGAGGTTCTTGATTGTGGGAGGTGCAACTCTCTCCGTGAAGCATGGGAGCAATGATATCCCTTATTATTATAAAAAAACAAAAGAGAAAAACAAAGTGATGTTAGAGAACACTCATATACTACTTGCTTGTGATACCATCACAATTCGCAACTGTGTTCTTCGCCAAAATCATATGGTAGTTGAGTATGCTGCTGCAGAATGGCAGTGAATCTCTGGGCTATTGATTTTTTTTTCCTTTTCGCCATCCCTGCCTCCCACTAATTTTGTTTTGAAACTAGATGGACAATATAGGTCAAGAAAGTAAGTGTTGAGTGCATAACTTCTTAGTTCAATCCATAATTAAGACCGACAAAAGAAATATATTCCAACTTTTAAAAATTTTAGAAATGAACCTTTAAAACATTTAATTCCAGGTTTAAACCTTTTGATGACGCTACTATTGGCATGGTGGTAGGACAACACTGCCACGGGTTAATATTCATGGTATGACAAGGAATTGGCAGACCACTGTTGCAAAGCTAGCCACCTAAGATGGCATGGCCAGAATTTTTATTTATAAGAATAATTTATTGCAGCGTTTTTTTTTAGAAAAGCTAAATAGAAAAATAAAAAATATTTATGACAAACAGCACAGAGCTATACTTCCTCTTCAGATTCTACCTTGAAATCTAACACCACTAGCAGCTTTTGAACTTCTGTTTTGAAACCTAGAATAAGAAGGTTGAGTGGGTTTAGTTTGCTGGTTAACCATTGGCAGTGGGTGAACAGTATTTAGTGCCTCAGTAGTCTTGAATAATTAAGGCCACCGTTTCACCCTATCTAACTGTAAAGTTTATTTATACATGTTATGTAACCGACTAAATGGTGCAATACTGTTCTTCATCAATTTTACATATATATAATGTATAAAGATGGATCTATAATTGTCAACTATTTCCATTAATTTCGTGCATAAAAATTAAGCATTTTTTCCTAATGAATGCATACCATTTTTCACAAAACTAGCTTGGACCCTTTCCATGATACCACATATGTATTTACTAAGATCAACATCCTCATTGCTACCATAACATTTTCTTAATATGCTTGCCATACAACAATAATTTTTCCATAGATTAACTGCTGCAAGCTCAAGTTGTAGCGTATATGCTGCAAGTAGAATAAAGAATGTATAGAATCTTCCTACTACAGATAAACAAATTGAATAACGAAGGGAGCTAACTAAAAAAGACAACTAACCAATTGGTTGAACATTATCAAATCGCAGCAAATTTGCATCATCTGCTTTATCATAGAGTTTTCCAAGTATGGAGGATGAATGATACGAAGAAGAGCGACCCATGAAGTGTGGGTATTGTTTTACCATCAGATCACTTGGGATATTGACCTGTTGGGACAGTGGGCAATGCTTAAAGTGTTAAAAGCACAATATATATTCCCATGTACTGAACTTTCCTCTTACAAAACATCAAATAACTAAGATGCAATTGCACATTTCACTTTGTATCTTTGTAATATATAAGAACCAAATAACAACTTGTTCACATAATTACGCTTGGTTCTTCCGTTCATGAATAATGGTGTAAAAGTTCACACAAGCACAATCAAACTCAACAAATCGAATGAAGAATCGTCACGCTATGGTATATTAATTTAATAGAAGAATGACTTAAGACCTACTTACATCAAGACCAGTGTATCCACAACATGTAGCAACATTCAGGTGCACATTACAGATTTTACTACAGATTTGTATTACCTACTACCACAATAGAATATAATAGCAACTAGAAACCTTAAAACACAACCAAATTGCACATATGGATTGACTTGGAAGGCAAGCTGGCCAACTTGTCAGCACATTGTGCAGTTTGATTTCATGTGTAATTTAGTTCGTAGGCTGATATGTACATAAGAATAGCCCTATTGATGTCACTACAAACTTAACCAAGGTGTTATTAACTTATTATTACCACATTATCTTCGGTTAGTTTGTTTCCTTCTTTTGGATGTTTCCAGATGACAGCATAAGGAAATAAGGAATTCAATTTCATGTAAAAGCATTTGCATCTAGAGATTGTGTAGGCCCAAGATTGAAGTTGACCTTTTTCCCAGATTTTGGAGCATCCAAAGCGACATAATAAAGGTCAACTAACTTGAGCATCTTTTCCTTTATTAGTTCCTTTTCACTTTCGTCAACTGGATCAGTTAATAGCCGATCCATATATACTAGCCAGTTATTAGACGCCGTAGCAAGCGCATAACTGAAAGGGGAAAAATTACAAACTCGTGTTAGATGACAAAACCTATAAAGGTTGCATATATTCAATAGCTACAGAAAATGGCACCAACACTAGATATTTAAAAACGTACTAATCACATTCATACAAAAAGAAATCCAAGAGCTTCTATTGATTAAAATATTGAATTCAAACAAGGGATTATTATTGGCCCATGAGAGGACATTCATTCAAGTGCTGAACACCTCAATAAGTTGCCTACTAGAAATTAAATGAAGTAAATTCCATTACAGTAGAAAAATGGTTTCCTAATGAAAAATATACAGATGCAAGCTGATATTCCAAAAGGCATGCTGATGATTGTTAGTGCACATTAGAAAAATTGGTCTCGGTAGGTGTTAATACCTGGGTGCAAATCTTGCTTTTAAGAACTCATGAAATAGCAGCCTTTCAAGTTCAGATTCATTAAAATCCTGAGGTCCCATTTGCTTGGCCTCTTTTGGTGTAATAGCTTGTTCCCATTCCCATGCTTTAGAAGGCTTAAAATGCTCTAATAACTGAAAGACCATTTTTCTTATCAGAGCAGCAATATCCTTTGAAACGTTGAAAAGAGAGAATGTGCTGTTAATATATCAAAACTATATAAGTGCAAGAATAATAATGCAAAGATGCAGTGAAACAATACAGCCAACTTGTGATGAAGCAAACACAGTCCAATAAATACCAAGCATAATTAAAGAAAGAAAGAAAGAAAAGGTCCATTTTCCAACAGTAAACTTTAAAACCACGTCCTTCAAAACCAAAACCATTCATCTTTTAAGCTCATTTAGATCGGACTGGTTTTGTGCAACATGGAAATGTGAATTAGTCATGATTTCAAAAGGTTTTGGAACCCAGTACGGTGGTCCTAGATAAATTTTCCAGAGTAAAGTGAAGTATAGTTTTCAGAATAATGGAATTCATTCCGGCCTTTACTTCAAGCTTCTAAGACCAATTATTACAAAGGTTGCAGATTGGATGGCAACAAATTACAAAATCACAGCTTGATTAAAAACAAGACAACTACATAGAACACTAGGGCCGCGTTTGGCTACCATGGTAAGTTAACTTACCTCTCTCGTTTTTCGCGCGCATGCTTCTCAAACTGCTAAACGGTGTATTTTTTTGCAAAAAAATTTTATAGAAAAGTTGTTTTAAAAAATCATATTAATCTATTTTATATTTTTTTAATAATTAATAATTAATTAATCATGTACTAATCTATTACTACGTTTTCCGTGCCAGGTAAGTTAACTTATCACCCCCTCTTACCGAACGGGGCCTAGATAGGCATAACAACTATTGCTAAACTACCATATATGGTTGGCGAAATAAAATATAACTCACGGTTGCCCATCAAAAATACTTTTATACAACTTTATAACTGTTGAGCTGATTTTATCTAAGTTTTCCATACTAGAAGGTCCAATTGAAATTTTTTTAAGTCAGTTACTAATCATAAAAAACAAAAACTGTTATCCTAAGCATGCATTTTTGAACATTTAGCATAGAAAATGCCTGAATTAATTTTGGAAAACTCTCATAGTATTATGGTGTATTGATAACCTGGATAAGTTTAGTATGAGAAAAAAGTATTAAGTGTACGTCAAAAGAAGTATTTAAAACTAAATAAAACAAATTCTTAGCTCGCTAAAATAAACTCTGTTTCACTTGAGACTAAATCATCTAAGTTCTAAATACTACAAGGTATTACCTCCATCCCAATATTTGTAGATTTCCGTGTCTAACGTTTGACCGTTCGTCTTATTTGAAAATTTTATGAGAAAAATTTTAAAAAATAGTCACATATAAAGTACTATTCATGTTTTATCATCTAATAATAATAAAAAAACTAATTATAAACTTTTTTAAATAAGTCGGATGATCAAACCTTGAATATAAACAATGCAAAATTGCACTTATTGTGGGATGGAGGGAGTAAAAAATTGTCCATTTTTTTTATGTCAATTCACCAATTGAAAAATATCTTCAAACTTGGCCCTTGCTGACATGTTAACGATGTCACCTAAAACCAATCTAGATTCAAGTTAAGGTTATAAAGCGAATGACTTTGATAGTCCAGATTTTGTCCCATTTGAGGTTTGAAGTTCAGGGTTGTAAAACTAAAACAAGTTTTTCCTCATTAAACTCTAAGCATATGAATAGCTGAATTAAAGTAAAGAAGCTATGACATGAAATATTGTTTGATTTAGGTGCAGTAAAAAAAGTCTCAGCTTTGGCAAAAGAGACAGTTTTGCCCTTGAGGTTTTACTGTTTTACATGGTCCACTTTTGTTACAAAGAACAGATCATTCCCAAGGGCACTACATCATAAATACAATTAACATAGACCATGGCTGAAGTAGTATCAACTCTGTATAAATGGAACAACTACACTGTAAACTATTTGCTGACCATGAAAGATAAGAACACAGACAAGATTAGGTGCATCTCCAAGCCAATGATTTCCAAGAAACTTTGCAGTAAAATGTCAATCAGGAACTAACCTTTGGGTTTATCGAGATCCAAAATATGTCACCATCAAAATCACTATTAGCCATCTCATCAGCCAAAGACCGCTGTCCAGTAGTGGGAAAGAGTATCACATATTTAGAACATCCCACAACCTCCTCTAGACCAGGAATATATGTTGCTTTCAAGACATGTATATCACCAAAATGTAAACCAGGATGTTTGTATACCAGAACATCCCCGGAAAGTTGGCCGTTGTCACTGTTTAACAGCAGATAAAGTAAAGCACAAACAGACTCAAACAGAAGAGGCACTCTACTAACTAATGATTGCATATTGATGCACGCTTATGCAAAAAAAATATGTGGCAAACAACCAAAGTTGGAAAATCAAGAACATTTCAAAATCCAATATATCTTAGAAAAAAATTATAACCATTAGAAACAGTCGAACAAATCAAATTTACTGAGCTCCAAAAGGCTATATACTCAAGATAGTTTAAATTAGGTGAACTGAAGAATTACATTGAAGTCTTGAAGCCTCAAATACCTCACATGTATTTATGACTTTATATTGTCAGTCTAATTATTTCCTTTGGACACTATTTATTGATAAATTTCACAGTTGCAACCAATATTGTTGCCACTATTATCTGATTGTTTGAATAAAAAATACAATTTGATTGCTCAAAGAGAATATAGACCAACCCACCTAACCTTCTTTGAGTTCTAATTCCACATTCAGGATGGTAATCAGCAAGAAAAATCGGTTGGTGCATTGCAACTAAAGAAAATAGTAAGGCATTAAAGTAGTTCCAGCCCATGGTGGATAATGGATACTCCTATCTTATATAGTGAGTAGTAAACAAAACATAATTGGAACATAACAAAAATATACACACTGAAAAATCACACAGAAGCAAAAGAGTATTCCATAACTAACAGTATCACGCAGACTTCATTAGGTGCAAGTATTCCTGTAGGATCTGCAGTACCCATCAAATAATAGCAGTTATCAATAGGTATCTTTCCTTCCTTGATTCCTTTTCTTTCTTGTTTGGCCATGAAAGTCAGCCTAGATTGCAAGTACAGCTCATCTAGAGGGATTCCAGCAAGAATCATCCGTGCTGACATTGAATCTTCCATGTCAGCATAGCTGAATGCAACTACAAGAACATAAGAATACCAGTCCAGATCAAATGCAAACAGGTGACTGAAAAAAATAAATAAAATGGAAACCTTATAGAAGCCATAACATGAGTACATGTTCTGCAGAATGAAGAAGCAGATATATACAAATTGTACAGAATGCAATGAAATTACAGTATTTCAAACTAACTGTTCAGTGCGTCTCCATAATCAAAACGAGCATTCTCAGCATCTTCGATTGCATTTTGCAGAAGCTCCATAAAGAATTCTTCTGGAACTCCTCCATAGTGAAGTAATGCGATCAATATCCTTGATGTTGATGTCCTTCTTGGTCGATTGCTGAGCAAAACAAATGAAATTACATGTTGTGAACAAAAATAGAATTGATTGCTTGATGCCAATAAACGAACTTAAGCCGTAGAGGAAATATGGGTAGTCCTACTCACACTTTACACACCTACCTTAATAAGCCCAGCTTTACTCTTCCTCTTTCCTCCATCAGCCCCAACCATGAGGCCATGAGGGTTAGACATGTGAAAGGTTGGGTATGTGACAGACAGAACCTAAAACCACACTAAGGGTCCTCCAAGTCTCGCCACCAGTCCACCCAATCCCACAACTCATCCAAAAACTTAAACTAAGCAAAGGTGCATGGCAGACATATTTTTGTTCTGATTTCCAAGCTAAGCCAACTCATAGAATCTGTAGCAGTTAACTGGGAAAAATATATCCCGGTGAGGTTTGGATGGTTAAGAAAAATCCTGGAAAAAATAATGGAAAACTTGACATAAAATCAATCTATCAGCCTCAACTTCAAATCAAAACTCATTCTGCCAGAAAGGAAATCTCTGGAGCTGGAGAGAGGGAGGGGGGGGGGGTCACCTAAATTTATTTTCTCGCTTCAACCACACTTAGGAAAGGTGGGACATGGTGAATGAAGTATAGTAAAAATAAAAAGGAAAACAATAGGGATGAAAATAATGCTGGAGTGCTACTTGATAGCATAATTATACTCTGCTAAGGATTCTAAAAGAATGCATGCATGCAATACAAAGTATTCATATGTGTTAGGACATTAAGTGTATTCATCATACGTAACACAACAATTCAAACTCAGATTTCTGTCATACCTTGTAGAGACTATTTCAAAAGAATTCACGAACTGAACATCAGATAGACTTTTCTTGGCATTTCGTGCAGAGACTATTTCGAATGAGTTGACAGAATGGATACTAGATAATTTGGGATCAGTTTTTATTTTTACCATTGATGGTCGGATAAGTATAGTTCCAGGAGAAAGCTGAAACAGAAATAGAGAATTATTATTTATAAAGTACACTGGAGGCATAGGGTTTGTCAAGATAAGAGAGCAAAAGAATATGATCTGTACACTTCAAAATTATGTAAACAACACATATATTGGAAAAGATAGTGGCGACCACTCAGGCAGAAGATGTAACATCAACATGAACAAAGAAATTAATGATCAGAACGTCTTGGGAAATTGTGAGCTTACAGGAATGCTTATCCTGAATGAAGCACAGATAAATACGGCACTGCTTGAATAATACTTCTTGCATAATCATATATCACCAAATTAAATTGCCAGACCTTGACCAGACAATCTGAATGTAGAGCTAGCAAATACATGAAAGACACAAATAGATAGGTGTTCAAGAAAGTATGAACCAAGATTGAAAATAAGAGTAATATATGATTTAGAACACAGTGCATACCCGCTTGTCAACAAGGACTGTTCCCTTGACAGCAGATCCATTATAGAACAGGCGGAGCTGAATAAGAAGAGGCTAGAGAAATAAAAAATATATATAAAAACAAACCCATCAGTTCAAACATAGAAAAATCAGAAAATAATAGATCCGAACATCAAGTTTTATAGTTAATATAGTACATATTCAGTAGTGCTGTTATACCCCATCAATTTGCTTTCATCACAATCCACGATGTCCTGAAATGATGAAAAAATTCTCAGCTGACTTAAAGCATGGAACAAAACATTGCCATTAAGGTTGATAATCATGATTGTCCAGAAAGGAAACTAAAATATAAAATATACTGGCAGTGATGTCATGTATGAAGCACAGTAACAGAAATTAATGGCAGCTCATATTGATATCTGGAAGTTCAAAATATAAGTCAGTGGCAACAAGTCAACAACATTTCAGCCCAAGCTGAAACCGGATGTGAAAGCAATGCAATTGATATGCCAGCAGGAAAATGTTTATCAGATGTATGCAGGAAAATTCAGAAGAACACAAAAAATATGTTTGACAGGTTAAAATATAGATAATGTTAAGAGTATACTGTTCAGCTATAGCAACTGAAGTCCATAGAAAAGTCACTCAAGTTATATGAAGTGACGAAAAAATTCACAAACATACCTGTTGCTTCAATAGTTTCCCCTTAGATACCTGTGGCTTCAACAATTTTCCCTTGAAGATACTAGACATGCATTTCAGAGCCAAATCTTGAGATATAAGACCAGTCCCATCAGTATGGATCAAGGGCTCCCCATCTCTAAAAACAAAATTGCGATGTTCATCCTGAGATATTACAATTAAAAAAGTTACATTCCAGAAGCAAGACCAAATATTGGAGGGGATGGTGCAAATTACCAAACAAGGTTCATCATCAATGAGTTCGACACGAACTGCTGATAAATCAACATCCAATGTGATAGTTTTGGAGACTATCAAAGCAAACCTGCATCGTTACAACAGAAAACATGAGGCTCACATGTAACAGAACACTCACATGCAAGCGAGATAAAACTAGAGTCCAACAGTTAGTTTCCTTCCATTAAGTGGGCCTAATAGTTCGACAACAACAACAATGAAAATGAGTGTGGAAATTGGAAAGGTATGCAATGGATTTGTGCAAATACAAGTTCATCTCCCAGCTCAATAAACCTCAATCCTTCTAAAATACACATCCTTTTAATTCTATAAGGACACATTCTGCTATCAGGGTAGCAAAACCACTTTACCAAAAACTAAGCTCGGCATCACACAATTATTGCACCCATGTTGCATAAATTAATTGATGGTATTCAACAGTCAAGGAAAAACCTGGACATATATTTCGGCAAGGTGAGAGCAGTATGAATGTGCATGAATAGACCACGGGCCTGACCAATCGTTTTGCCAGAGAGTATGTAAGGTTCATCCATGTTCCATCTAGACTCAGTGCGAACAAAGTAGCATCTGACAGATGAAGTACATTTCTTGTTTTTCTCCTTTCTTTTCTCTTCTTTCATTTTACTATCTTTTCCTCCATCCTTGTAAACTGAAAAAGGCAGATAAATGGATGCAGTCATGCAGATCCAACCATGAACAGCCACTAGTTAGGAACCTTGAAACATAATTGGGACACTTGGTAAAAGTACAGCAGTTTAGAACTCTGAAAATGGCACTGGTTTGTCATCGCTGAATTGACCTGTTAGCAACCTCATACTGGATAATGCTGTCCAATATGCATATAATTACAGTATTATTACTATAATACATTTTTTCTAGGCACTTCTAGAAAATCATCTGTGTCATCTCATGGCTCATGCCAGGATGACTGGATGAACCTATTAACATAACTCAGATCACCCTAAGCTCATGTCTTCAGAAAATCCATTACCATTCTTAGTATGAAGATATTAGAGAACTTTGACCTCGATGGTATGTACATTCATCAGTTTACCAGACTACCACTCGTATGAAATCCAAATAGATTCAGCATTGGAATACAAGAAAACTTACGGAAAAATCGATAGTGGCGCAAACCCAAAACAATACCGTCTTCAGCAACCTTATGGTAGTGTGCACAATAGGTCAAGAAATCAGTCTTGATGTCTGAAGGTTTCTCCATAAAGTTTACCACAAGGACATTATCATCACCAATAACTTTCTGAAGATGAGTCCTCGTATTCTCAACATATGGTCCCTGCATCCAGTCAATGTTAAAAAGCAACTTAAGTTCCTTAAAGAAAAAAAACTGACTGCAGGTCTGCAGCATTTATTAATTTTGGCGCCACAACCTTTGTTGGCATTAGTGTTTATATTAGTACTTTCACAAAAAAATCTTAGGCAGCTTTGAGAAGGATGCATGTGTGATATACACCTTTATGTGCAAGCTAGATTGGCAAACAGTCAATAGCAATGGACATGAAAATTACACGATCATGACTAGTAGATAGTGGAACATCAAAGAGTAGGCCATTTAAAAATATCATGATAAAACAATGGCACGTATAAAAGTATCAAAAGCACCACACACCTTGAAAATTTTGATTACTGTATCACCTCTTATTTGAACATTACAATGGTAGACTTTTGTCATACCTGGATCAGAATAAAGGTTCTGCAAAGCATTACATGGAGGAAAGGAGAACAATTTCATCAGACTCATATTATAACTTATCATAGAGGAAAGGAACAAATAGTGGGAAACAAAAAAGTAAAATGTTAGTATGATAAATTTTGAACAAGAAAATATGTACAGTTCTATGGCTAGAAAGAATGTAAAAAATAATGGGTTGTGGAAATCGTGTCAGCCCAGAATTATAGCAGGAAATGAAAAGTGAATACGTGATGTCCCACCATTCCAAAGAACTGGCCATGCAAACCTGGGAACAAAAGGTGTTTTTTGTTCCATCCATCATGGCTTACGGTGCCATATGATTGTAGTCAGCCATTTCTATTTGTTTATGTATTTATTGAGTAAATTAGCTACATATTCAAGTTAGGAGCTACAAGTCAGAGGTACATCTAGCATACTAGACCTTAGCATCAAAATGAAGAAAGCATGACATTTTAAGGCATCAGAAGCAGGGAGCCAATGTAGCAATGTACACTAGAGTAAGAATGCATTATTTTATTCACGCATATGCAAAATTCAAGGACAATGACATGCATAGGTGCAAATTATACCTACTTATGGTTCCATCCACAATCACCAAGGTCAAATATTAAAGGGGATCATCATCTTTGATCATTTTTTAGACCTCTAGTAAAAAATATTAAGGGTACTGGTGTTGCCATAACCTTTGCTCTATCTGAAGATGATATATGCTTGTGACCAAATGTGCTCCAGATTTGTGACTCAAAATGAGGCATGGACAGGGATTTCAAGGATCTAATATAGTCCACAGACAGGACATCTTCTATCTTCTCACTGAAAAATGAAAAGAGAAAATGGTTTATTAGCAACAGCAAAACATAAACAGAAGTCGTGTTCGCCTTAAAAAAAACAGTCAACGCTCTGCTACAAAAACAGCATTTATTTGTTCTTCACTATATGAAAAGCATAAGCCCAAGAGAAACTAACCAAGAAAGATAAGCAAAAATCATAAATATTTTGCTGAACTCTAACTCTTCCAGCGCTAGCATCTGAGGACTCGGTGCCTCCCTCAACGCATTGGCCACATCATGACAGATCGCTGTAGGACCTTGCGGCACCGCCCGAATGGGACTTGGTGAATTTCCTGAATGGCCAGCCACATTCTCAGCGTCCACCATGGCATGGTTTGCAAGACCAGAAGCTATTTCATCGTTGGGGCTTTGAACATCCATTTGATCCTCATTGCAGTACACTTCCGCGGACACAGATTCCTCTGCTTAACCACAAGACTTATTAGTCCAAGAAGCAAAGCAATACAGTAAACCAGATGACTAATAGCAATTCACAAGTTGGGAAATGTACATCAGCTACAGATCTACGACAGAAGGCCTTAGAAAGAAACAACATGCAAACCAAATCCCACGCCGTACTAACATGAACCAACGAAGCTAAAACCAACCGATTTCCAAAGATTATCCTCTAAATCGAGAGCAGGAACCTGTAGCTCCAACTAGAAAACTCACCGAAAAACAGAAGAGGTATCCACTGCCGCCAACAAAAAGGTTCATCAGGATTACACACAGACAGAGGCGAACTGAAACAATTCCCCAAACACGCCAAAACGCAGTGCCATAGCAAGCACAAACGTAGCTATTGAGCTACGAGATATCTCTGCTGCGTCGACTACCAGGTTGGCCTAGCATAAAAAAAAGTGGCGAACAAAAGAAAAATGGCAAGCGGCAAAGCCCTCACCTTCCCGGGAGGGGCCGGAGATGCATGCGGCGCTGTGGGCGGTGGGGACGCCCCGCCGCGCGTTGCGCGCCATCCGCTCCTGGCTGGCCATGTGGTTGATGAACCCGGAGAGCGTCCGCACCCGCCGCGCCTCCCCGATCGTGCGGAGCACCCGCGCCGCCGCCGCCTCGCCGAGCTCCGCGAGGTGGTGCCGCGACTCCGCGCAGGCGAGCTGGCCCAGCCTCGCCTCCAGCCGCTCCAGCTCCGCGCCAACAGCCGCCGGGAGCGGCGGCGGCTCCAGCTCCGGCCAGCGCGCCCGGGTCCCGGCGCGGCCGAGGGGATTCATGGCTAGACGAGGGTTTTGCTAGGGTTTAGTCCGGCGAAGATCATGGCAGTGGCGGTGGTGGTGAGGAGGAGGATCAGCAAACGGAACGAAACATTCTTTTTTTTTTTGGATTTTGGAATGCGGGGGAGAGCGGGCTTCTACGGAGAAGTGAGGGGAGCGCTTTTAATTTTAAATTTATGATTAATTTTAATATTTTATTGCTGAAGTTTATTCTCGACCTAGATTTTTGATTAAAAATATATAAAAAAGTTTTATTCATAGATCATTTACATAGAAACCAAACAACCTCCTAGGTACAAATCGTTTCTACATATATAAGAACATACGTTGTGTTGTTATATCCAGTTTTCTCTGGATTTATACCCACGTTCATAAACTATTAAACTGTGTCTTTTAAACAAAATTTATATATAAGTTTATCATTTTTAAGTTTAAAATAGATTTCAGTTAATTTTAGAGTTTTATAATAAATAATCAAATAACATTTACCTTTTCTCTTATCTATAATCTTGGTAATGATAGTGGTACTGAATCTACCATCCATCAACTATATTATACATATTGTTTTACTAACTACTTATTTATGTATATAAAAATAAAAGTTTTAAATTAGTTCAATATGTTGGTTTCTGTTTTTCATCTCCAAAATACATGTTTTGGACAATATTAACACATGTACAATTCATATTTCTTCGCATGGGTATTTAACTAGTAAAAATTGAATACAACCTAGGCCCCGTCGAGTTTCTGAAAAAAAATTAATGTCATATCCGACGATTAACCACATGTCGAAGGGGTTTCGGACACGAATTAAAAAACAAATAGCTCACCAGAAAACCGCAGGACGAATTTTTTCAGTCTAATCAATCCGTCATTAGCATATATGGGTACTGTAGCACTTATTGCTAATAATGAACTAATTAGGCTTAAAATATTCGTCTCATGATTTTTTTCCATAATTGTGTAATTAGATTTTTATTTATGTTTGATGTTTCATTTAGATATTCAAAGTTATATTTGATGTTGTTTTTTTAAAAAAAATACTACTAAAAACTAAACAGGGCCCTAGCCAATGTCACGATTTTCCTTACGCAGCTCAGAGTTGCTGTGAAAACTCAGGTTTGCAAAAACTTTCTGCAACAATTTTTGCAAAAACAATTTTTTATACACATTTAAATTATTAAACGTTATCTAATTATAAAACGAATTTCAGATCCGCTTGAAAACCGCGAGACGAATTTTTAAGTCTAATTAATCCGTTATTAACACATATTAGTTACTGTAGTACTTATGACTAATCATGTTCTAATTAGTCTTATCTCACGGTTTCTAATGTTTTACGAAAAGATTTTAAAAGGCCTCAAAAGTTTGACACGACTTGTAACATCTGACTTGATGTCAACGATCAAATCCGGCGGGTCAGACATCTGAGACATATTTCCTGGAATCTCGCCTCTTCCATCTTTTCGCACATGCACTACAGTCACCCGCGAGCTACAGTACATGCCTAGTACAGCGAATAATGGACGGACTCTGTAGTCATGCACTGTAGCAACACTATACTATTTCCTTTACCGCATTTTTCTTTATTTGTTTTTTGACACATATTTAAAGTATTAAATGTAGCCTAATTTTTTCCTAATTTTCCAATGCTCGAAGACATCTATAAAGACATCACTCGTGAAACTCATTAAGATTCTATGCATATACGGTGTTCCTTCCCTATACGTCACCTTATATTCGATATCATCACCAATATATTTGACCGTCTAGACCTCAGCTCTATAAATGACGAATTAATTAGACCAAGAGGATTCGTCTCGTGGGTTAGTTATAAAATTAGCTTTCATCCATTTTCAAAAATCACTTTTAACATCTGATTAAATATTCAACCGGATATTGAAACAAAAATTCGCGATGTAAACAAGTCCATAGGAAAAAGGTAGTGTACGAGAATCTAATCAACAGATAATGCATGATAGAAAAACGTAAAACTAGGAAAGAAATTTAGGTGAATGAAAAACACATGAATACTAAAGATAAAAGATACATTTTTCAGATGTACACAAGAATGATATAGAAAAGGGTATTCGAAACAAAAACGTGAGCTTGAGTGAATGGATTCTTGTGAAATTGGCAGCAAAGGGATTTTTCATGTGATTAATTTTTGCAACCCGAGTGATAAGAAAAGAGAAAAAGAAAATATATGAACAGTACCCCTTACAAAATCCATAGAAACCATGTGATGTGAATGAGGTCCTGTTTAGCCCTAAAAACTTTTCAAAGCATCACATCGAATCTCTAAATACTTAAATAAAATATTAAATAATAGATAAAAATAAAAACTAATTGCAGAGTTAAGGAGAAACAGCGAGACATCTTTTGAGATGCGCCCCAAGCAGCTGCATGCAGCTACACACTACTACATCAAGTTCACTTGAAGCTCCATGCAACATGGGCCATGCATACATACTAGTTTTTTCTAGGTTGTCCTGACAAGTTCCTCAAAAGCACTAGTACTAAACCACCAGCTTAAGCTAACAACTCCTTGGTCCGCTCATGATAATACTGCATGCTGTCAATAAGAGTACAATACATATATAATGCCTACGTACTAGCGATGGTCCTTCCTGATGAACTTGAACCTGCGGAGAAGCGGCAGCGAGCAGAGCACGGTGTCGCCCTCGTTCTTGAGCGCGTAGAAGTGGCGCAGCGCGCGGCCGGCGACCTTCCAGGCGAAGCCGCACCGGCCGGCGTCGCCGCCGTAAGACCGTGCTTCCTCGTAGACGATCTGGTAGATCACGCAGGCTTCCGTGAACACGTCGTCGAAGCCCCTCGGCGTCTGCTCGAATTCCGATGCGTCGTAGAGCATCTAATGTTGGCAACAGGGATCAGATGAAAAAATCTGTAGAAAATTCGGACGATAAAGAAGATGATAAACAGAAAGAGGTGGAGAAAGAAAAGAAAGGAAGGAAGAGGTTGACTAATAAAAACAAAAATAAATGAAAGTTCTGTTTTGGAATGCTAGAGGATTGGGTAACATTACTAAGCACGGTATTTTAAAGGAGATGATTTGGGATAATGGGGTGGATGTGGTCTGTATTCAAGAGACCAAGAAAGAGGTCTTTTCTGACAGAGTTAAGAAACCTATCTCATAGGCGTAATTTTGAATGGTGTTGGAAGCCTTCCAAAGGAGCTTCTGGATGGATCCTCACTGGTTTTAATAAAGATAGTTTAAGTAAGATTGATCATGTTGAAGGTGACTTTTCCTTGACTGTTACTTTCAAAATCAGACTCTCTGGTAACTCTTTTCAAGTCATCAATAACTACGGTCCCGTCCTGGATAATTTAAGAGATGTTTTCTTGCAAGAGTTGTCCCAAAGTATCTGTAGCAGTCATTTCTCTTTGATTGCTGGGGGTGACTTTAACATGTATCGTTTTAAAGAGAAGTCCAATAGTAATACCGACAAGAAGATAATGGATAGGTTTAATGATTTTATAGGTAATTGTGACTTGAGAGAGGTTTATAGACATGGGGCCAAATATACCTGGTCTAATAACCAGGAAAATCCGGTTAGAGTAGTTCTGGACAGAGTTTTGATGAACAATGCTTGGGAGAGTTGCTGGCCTTTAACTACTTTACGATCTATGATTAGAGTTGGTTCAGATCATACTCCTATGATTCTTGATTCTGATTGTGTGATGGAAAACAAAGCTAAGGTCTTCATGTTTGAATCTTCTTGGTTGTTGGTTGATGGTTTTAAAGAGATGGTGAAAAATAAGATGATTCAAAGAGAGAGTTCTTACATTCTGGACTTTTGGAACAGGAAGTTACTGTTCTCAGGAAATTTTTGAGGGGTTGGAGCAAAAATAATAAGACGACTCAAAAGAGAGCTAGAAAAGAGCTAGAGGATAGGATTAATACTATTGACATACAAGCTGATGATAGAGATTTAATGCCTTCAGAATGGAAGGTGAGGTATGATTTGGAGAATGATCTAGAACATCATTATATGATGGAGGAGTTTCTGGCAAAAGAGAAGTGGAGAACAATGGCTTCTGTTTAGAGATAGGAACACTAATTTTTTTCACAGAGTTGCTAATGGGAGAAGAAGAAAAGGCATTATCTTAAGTTTAGAAAAGGAAGGGGAGATTATTAGTGGACAGGAAAATCTTTCTGCCTACGTTGTGGACTTTTACAAGAGTTTATTTAGAGATGACCATTCCCTTAAACATTCATTTAGCTGGTGATATTTGGGGTTCTAGCAACTACCTCAATGAGGATGACGTTGAGAAGATATCGAGCCCTTTTTCTAGGGAAGAGTTGGAGATAGTGATTAAAAAAGCAAAAAATAATACCGCACCTGGACCTGATGGTTTCACAATCCAATTCTACAAACAGTTTTGGGAGGACCTGAGGGAGGATTTCCTTGAGATGTTAATTATGTTTTTGCATGGTGAATTGGACCTGAAGAGGCTTAATTTTGGTATTATTACTCTGATTCCCAAACTGGTGGATGCAATGAGTATTAAACAGTATAGGCCCATATGTGTGCTGAATGAATGTTTCAAAATTATTACTAAGGTAGTCACCAATAGGTTAACAGAGGTGGCTGATAAGATTATTTCCCAATGCCAAACAGCTTTTATCCCTGGAATATCTATTATGGATGGGTGTGTCATGGTCCAAGAGGTGATTGATGAGTTGAAAAGAACCAGTAAGAAAGGAATAATCTGGAAGATAGATTTTGAAAAGACATATGATAGAGTTAGCTGGAATTTCATCTTTGAAGTTCTTCAAAAAAAGGGTTTTCCTAATATGTGGATTAAGTGGATTGAAAACTGTGTTAAAGGAGGTAAAGTTTGCATAAAAGTTAATAATGAGAGAAGTGAGTTCTTTAGTACTTACAGGGGTTTGAGACAGGGGGATCCCTTGTCTCCTTTACTTTTTAATCTTGTCAGTGATGCTCTAGCTGCTATTTTTGATAACGCTAAGACTTCTGGTCTTCTTTCTGGTCTAGTTTCCAATATTTTTGAGGGAGGGCTCACCCACCTCCAATATGCTGACGACACAATTATTTTTCTTCCCTTATGTGACAGAGATTGGGATCACTAAATTTCTCATGTATTGTTTCGAAGAGATGTCAGGTCTGAAAATTAACTTTCACAAGAGTGAGGTGTTTTGTGTGGGTTTGTCTGATGAGGAACATTGTAGAGCTGCTAATATGCTAAACTGTCCAAGAGGTTTTTTCCCTATGAAATACTTGGGTTTTCCTATTAGTTCTGAAAAGATTACCAATGCTATGTTTAGGTACATTCCTGATAAATTGGAAAAGAAATTGGGATCTTGGATTAGTAGTTCTATGTCTTATGGTGGAAGAGATGTGATGATTAATTCTTGTCTTTCAGCAATTCCCACTTATACTATGGGAGTTTATCTGTTGCCAGAGGGAATACACAAAAGGATGGATTCTATTCGAGCTAGATTCTATTGGGCTGGAATTAGTGATAAGAAGAAATACCATATGGTCAAATGGGAGAGCTTATCCTTTCCTAAAGAGTTTGGAGGGTTGGGGTTTACTGACACTAGGAAAATGAACATTGCCTTGCTTTGCAGATGGATTTTTGATTTACTGTCAGAAAAGCAGAGTCTCTGTCTGAACATGTTGAGAAAGAAGTATCTTTGTAATCGCAATTTGTTCCTTTATGATGAGGATGGGGGTTCTCAGTTTTGGAAAAGCTTAATGAAAGCTACGGTACATTTTAGCTGGGGTAGTAAATGGCTTTTAGGGGGAGGTGAACAAATTAGATTCTGGAAAGATGTTTGGTTGGGAGAAGTCCCTTTGTGTGTGAAATATAATGATCTCTACAGAGTCTGACTCTAATCAACAGGATGTTTTAGTAAAGGAGGTGATTAGTAATAATTTGCAAGGGCTGACTTTTAGGTCTTTTGGTATGTCAGAGGTTGGAAGCTGGCCTAATCTTAGGGCAGATTTGAGTCAAGTGAGATTGCTAGATCAGAAAGATAAAATCGTTTGGGCCTTGGAAAGTTCTAAGAGTTTCTCTGTAAGATCTTTATATAGAGTTTTAACCTTTAGAGGAGTTTATGCTGCTAGAATGATGGATATTTGGCATGCTCCCTGTCCTCTCAAAATTAAACACTTTCTTTGGTTGGCTGATAGAGATAGGATTCAATCTGTTTTTCAGTTAAGAAAAGAGGTTGGGGGGGGGGGGGGGGGGGCTCTGAATTCTGTATTCTTTGTGGTCAAATTGAGGATGCCAGGCACATTATCTTTGATTGCCCAATTGCTATTTTCATGTGGTGCGTTTGTAAACTTGCTTTTTGCTGGAATACACGGCCTAACAGTTTTGAACACTTTTACCAGCTATGTATTCGTAGAGCTGGTAATAGGAATAGTAGATGGGGCACAACTTTACTTGCAGCTGTTAGTTGGTCGCTCTGGAATACTAGGAATGATATGATTTTTAGGAACAAAATAGTCTCCTCTCCTGTGACAATTATTTTTCGGATTATTTGCCTTCTCAGGAATTGGAGAACTCTTCTGAAAAGCAAGGAGGAGGCTATGATGGATCAGGCGATTGAAAAACTTCAGGATAGCGTATCGCAGCTAGCTCAAGCCAGAGGGAGAATTGGGATTGGTTAAGTCAGTGGGCTTCGTGTTTTTAGTGTTTAGATCAGTAAAGTCTGTCTGTTTACTTGGGTTAGCTTTTGAAGGAGGTTTGCTATGTCAGGTGTGTTGTGCCATGATGGCCTTCTTTTTCGTTTTTGGCCTGGAGGGTTGGCCTTTCTGCTGCTACAGTTTTTGTTCCCTAGAAAATTTGTAAGCTGGTAACCCTAGCCAAACCGTTATTCTGCTTTCAGTAAAAGCAGGGCTAGAAAGCCTTTTGTCTAAAAAACAGGGATCAGGTTAAAAGCTGTTGTTGTTTTATTCGATCACTGAACAAAAAATGTCGGGATAATCCAAACAGAAAAACAATTTGTGAATAGAACTTTTATATACGTATTCTTAGCGATCTAAAATTCAATGCCGGAGAATAAACTTCGGTGAAAAAACCTCAAAATCAACTCCAGATTTAAGGTTGAAAAGGCAAATTTTGCCGTCTAAGCATAAACAAAAGCGGAAAAATGATGTTAAGAAGAACTGGATACTCACGCGCTTGTACTTTTCATAGAGTTTCTGAAACTTCATGTTCCTTTCTTCTTTGTCTACCTCATAGAGCAGTCTACTGTCGGTCAGGTACTCCTCATAGCGCTGTTGCCAGAGGCGCTTGGTTTCTGGGGGTGCATCTCTCTCGGTGAAGCATGGGAGCAGCGATATCCCTTGTTACAAAAAGGAAATTGAAAAAGAATGCTGTTACAGAGAAACATTCAAAGTATTATAGTACTCGCCTAATCAAACAAATGAAATTAGCTATACTTTATACACACACCATGCAACTGAGGCCACTATTTGCGTACTTACAGAAATAAACTAAGGTCAATATCCTCTATATCAAATTAACATTTTCTCAATATGCTTGGCATTTAGCAATACCTACAACTACTGCAAGCTCATAACTCATAGCCCGGATGTGCTACTTGTAGAATAAAGAATACATGGAACCACCCTACTACAGATAAAACGAACTGAAAAAAACGGAGCTAACAGGAAAAGAAAACATACCGCTTGGTGCAACATTATCATATCGTAGAGATTCTATATCTTCTGCTCTATCATAGATTTGTCCAAGTATGGATGATGAATGGTACGAAGGAATGCGACCCATGAAGTGGGGATATCGCTTTGTAATCAGACCACTTGCAATATTGACCTGTTGGGATGTAGGCAAAAGCTTAAACCGTTGAGTGCAATGTGCATTCCCATGTAGTGAACTTTGGCCTTACGAAGCATCAATAACTAGGATGCAATTGTACATTTCATCTATTTATTTGTACCATATATCCTTGCATGGTCTGACTGTTTCATATGCCAAATGGATTCATGTGCCCATGCAACTATCTGTATAAAATATTGGACCTCTATGCAAAATCTATATAGAACCAAATACCAATGAGTTGTTCACATAACTACGCTTGGATCATGTGTTCATGGATCATGGTAAAATTACAAGAATCAAAATGTATGGTAAAAGTTCACAGAACCATACTCAGAACTCAACTAACGGACTAAGAATTATTGTACAATGGCATACTCCTATTAATTTATAAAAGGGTAGCTTAAGACTATCTACATCAATACCAGAGTATCCACAGCACATAGCAAGATTGTGTAAGCCCAAGATCGGAGCTAACCTTGTTTCCAGTCTTTGGAGCATCTAAGGCATCATAATACAGGTCAACTAACTTAGTCATCTTTTCCTTCATTATTTTTTTCTCACTTTCATCAAGTGAACCCGTTAATACCGGTCCACATATGCTAACCAGCTATCAGCTGCCGTACCAAGTGCATAACTGAGGATAGAAAAAACAACAACATGTTAAAATTGCATAAAACCAATAAATTGAAAAGCTAAAAGGGGTCACCAACACAAGATATTTAAAAATGTACTAATCAGGTCCATATATAAAGAAATCTAAGCACCTCTAGTGAAATTAAAATATCAAATTCAATCAAGGGACTATTGTTGACACATGACAGAACATCCATTTAAGTTTTGAAAACCTCAATAAATTTTGTACTAAAAACTTAATGAGGTTCATGCTGCTAAGTTTTCTTTATATAGTTTCCTAGTGACAAATATACAGATGTAGGTTACTATTCCAAAAAGGAAGGCTGATGATAATTACTCATGCCTGTCTGAAAACTCGAGATTGGTATTAATACCTGGGTGTAAATCTTGTTTTCAAGAATTCATGAAATAACAGCCTTTCAAGTTTGGATTCATTAAAATCCTGAGGCTTCTTCTGCTTTCTCCTTTTTGGTGTAATTGTTTCTACCCATGGTTCAGAAGGTTTGAAGTGTTCTAATAACTGAAAAGAACATTTTCAGGATCAGTCAGCAATATTATTTTCAGAAACTAAAGACAGAATGTGTTGTTCATATCAAAACTTTATTGTGCAAGAATAATAATAATGCCAAATTTAATCACGAATCATGCATAGCAAGTCTGTATATAAAGTCCAAAAACTAGTAAGCACAAATAAAAAGGAAAGGTCAATATTCCAAAAATGAACTCTAGTGACGAGGGTGTGTTCGGCTCCACCCTTTCCCAACTTCAACTCCATCGTTTTCTGTGTGAACTCTCCCGAACTGTTAAAGATGTGTTTTTTTTGCAAAAAAATAAGGTCTATAGGAAGGTTGCTTTTTAAAATCATATTAATCCATTTTCAAGTTTTAATAGCTAATAATTAATTATACACTAATGAGCCACCCTGTTTTGCATGCTGGGAAGAAGGGTTCCCAACCCCCTCTCCCGAACGCACCCTAAAACAATCAAAACCAAAACCATTTGCTTTTCAAGATTATTGCCCCAAATGTAGAGTGGCATGCTGGCCAAAAGTTAAAAGTAATTTTAAATTTTGAATTCGTAATGAATTAAAAGTTTTGGAAAACACCTCTCTAGTACCATGGATTATTTAATACCTGGATTAAAAATTTATGTGTAAAGTTAAGTATATTTGGCCTGAATTAATTTTCACAGCCAGACCAAATTTATCAAAATGCTCCAACATGCAACTGAGTTTCTTTTAAAGTCTTTAACCAATCGTAAATTTTTTTTAAACACTTAATCCTTCACGTATGTTTCTGAACATCCAAAATTAGTAGAAACCAGTGTTGCTCAGTTGCACCCTAGTCCACATCATGGTGCTTTTATAACATAGATATTTTATTAAGAGCAAAATAAAGTATAAGTGTGCTGCAATATGCAGTGGTTAAAACTAAATAAAACCAAATTTTGTGGCCAGAGAAAACTATGTTCCACTCCAGACTAACATAGGGTGCAAATACTCAAATATGTGAAACCGCTCAATATTCAGGCTAAGTTTTAAAGGGTGAAAAAGTGAACGACTTTCATAGTGCATATATATTTTGAAAAAGAAAAGTCCACATTTTAAGGTTTTGGAGATAAGGGTTGTAGATGTAAATGGAGTTTTTCCCAACTAAAATCAAAGCATATGAATTACTGAATTCTTCTAAAAGTGAACATATGCAATATTATTTAGTTTGGCAAGCAACTTAGCCCCTTGTGTGATGGCCATCCCAAGGTTTAACAAGGGCTATCTTTCTTACAAAGAACAGAGCATTTCCAACAAAACCACATGTGTAAACACAAAAAATGTACATGACAGCCATATGGATGCAAAGACTATGCTGTGGACTAGGGTGCAACTGAGCAAGACTTCGTAAAGATAAACAAGCATGGAGGCAATATTAGGTTTATCTCCACGACAAGCTCTCCAAGAAATTTCACAGTAAAATGTCAACAAGGAATTAACAAACCTTTGGGTTTTTTGAAACCCAGTACATGTCGCCATCAAAATCACTATTGGCCATCTCATCAGCCAAAGACCGTGGTCCAGAAGTAGGAAAGAGTATTGCATATTTAGAATATCCCACATACTTTTTCTCTAGATCCTTAATATATGTTGCTTTCAAGACATGTATATCACCAAAATGTAACCCAGGATGTTTATAAACAAGAACATCCCCGCAAAGCTGACCATTTTCACTGTTGAACAGCAGGTAAGGTACATAAGTAAAGAAGAAAGCAGAATATGATCAAGCATAAGAGACACAGCCGGAAGTTCTTAACATTGGCAAATGCAAAACCTTTAAATAATTCATAATATCTCTTATTAGAGATTTTTTTTCTAATTATTAAAAATAGTCACAAATCAAATTTCCCATTCGCTACATCATGCTCAAGATAGTCCAAATTTGGTAAAATGTATTGAAATCCAATATTTAGGATTTTATGTTAATAGTTTAAATATTTTCTTTTAGAAACATTTACTGCTGAACTTAATAATTGCAATCAATACACTGCCAGTAATTTATAATCGTTTGAAAAAAATGCATTCTCATTGCTAAAAATAAAGCACGGAAAGTCAATGTCACTTTGTTAGAGTCATGCTTCAACATTTAGGGGGCTAATAAGCAAGAAATTAGAAGAAAGAACTGTAATGTTGGAGCATTCTACTAAAGAAAACTATAATACATTAAAGCAGTTCCTGTTTGGTGCCCATACTGGATACTGGATACTCCTATGCTATGTGGTGGCTAGGAAACCAAGGATCATTGAAACATATAAAAACACTGAAAGGACATGATGCAAAAGAGTATTCTGTAACTAACAGTATCACGCAGACTTCATTAGGTCCAAGTGTTCCTGTAGGGTCTGTAGTACCCATCAAATAATAGCACTCGTCAATTGGTATCTTTCCTTGCTTAATTCCCTTCCTTTCCTGTCGAGCCATGAAAGCCAGCCTAGATTGCAAATATGACTCTTCTAGAGGAATTCCAGAAAGAATCATCCGTGCTGAGATTGAATCCTCCATGTCAGCATAGCTGAATGCAACTGTAAAAACACGAGAACAATAGTTCAGATCAAACATAAACAGGGTGACTGAAAAATATAAACAAAATGGCAACCTTATTACAACATGTAAATGAATAAAAGACCTACAGAACAAAGAAGCATATATACACAAATTGCACTGAAAGAGGTGCGATGAAACAAATGGTATTTTGAACTAACTTTTCAGTGCATCTTCATAATAATAACATGCATTCTCAGCCCCTTCAATTGCATTTTCAAGAAGCTCCAAAAAATACTCTTCTGGAACTCCTCCATAGCAAAGTAATGCGATCAAGAACCTTGATGTTAAGGTCCTTCTCGGTCAATTGCTGAGCAAAAGAAAAACAATAGTACTTACTGTGAACAAAAAATATAATTTGCTTCTTCCCAATAAAAAACTTAAACTGTGGTGGAAAAATGTGCAGTCCCACAGATGCTTTACTACCCCTCTCCCATCAAACTAATCAGCACAATTTACTCCCCCTCTGGCATCTACTACCTCCGTTTCATATTGTAAGGTTTCTAGCCTTGCCTAAATTCATCAATTGATGAGTGTATATAATTTATATATGTCTAGATTCATTAGCATCCATATGAATCTAGGCAAGACCACAAAGTCTTACATTGTGAAACGGAGGGAATACCGAACAAGCCCCAACCGTGAGGATTAAACATGTGGCAGCAATCCAACCACGCTAAGGACCCACCAACCAATGAATGAAATGCAGAGTTTGTACTAAAATTTCTTGGAAATGGACATTTGTCAATGACATTTCTTGGATTTTCTCTAGATTTATAAGTGGAAAAATTTTAGAATGCTTAGTTACATCATGAACTGTGCAATCATTTTTTTACCTTTTGCGTTTTTCATGACCATTTACATCGCATCTCTAAGGAGATGCAAGGGGGACACCAGAAGGATGGGATGCACCGGAAATGCTCTATGCAAAATTAAGAGCTATGTTTACTGCACTGTTGGAAATTCAGAGCAAAAAAGAAAAAACAGAGCACGAGGAATCAAAACAATGCTACTCAATAGTATAATTATACTCCAGGGAGGCTTCTGAAAAGGCATATGCATGCAATCCCATGTATTCAAATGGGTTAGTGACTAGGCATGCTCTTCATACCATATGCAAGAGTGCGTCTCAGATTTTCTGGCATACCTTGTAGAGACTATTTCAAAAGAATTTACAGACTGAACACCAGATAGACTTTTCTTGGCATTTCGAGCAAAGACTATTTCCGATGAGTTGACAGACTGAACATCAGATAATTCTGGATAACTTCTCAGCATTGATGGTCGGACAAGTATATTTCCAGGAGAAAGCTGCAATAGAGAGAGAGAGAGATATACATATTCTTATTCTTACAATGAACACTTGAATGTTACCATTCCCCAAGATAAGATAGCAATAGATAATGATCTATACACTACAAATTTGTGCAAAAAAAATGAATAGATTGGAAAAGACAGCACAGGAAGTGCGGGAAGAGGATATCTGCAAAGATGGGAATAACAGCATGACAAAACAAAATTAATGATCAACAGTTCTCAGAGAACAGTGAGTTTTTAAAAGATAATGTCTTTCCTGGAAGCACATATAAATCATGCAATGCTATCCTGAATTTCACTTGAGTTTATATAATCAAATATTTGACGATGCAATGTAACAGAAGGAAGACACAAATGTATAGATGCTCAAACTGTGAGTCAAGATTGGGAACAAGAGGTGATACTGAAGAAACCATTTTGATACAGAACATTCCTAGAGCCAACAAATAACACAACACTACCAAATTTCAATAGGAGTAATATCAGCAAAGAACTCAAAGCATACCCGCCTGTCAACTAGGACTGTTCCCTTCACAGCAGATCCATAATAGAACAAACGGAACTGCATAAGAAGAGGCTAGGAAACAAGAATAGATAAGAGCAGTAAACTCATTAGTTGATACTCAAACATAGCAAATTCAGAAAAGAGATCAGAACATCAAGACTTGATATAATACATGTTTAGCGGCAAGAGACCGATGCCTCTTTAAACTGTTAGGCTTCATCATTGTTTCTCCTTCATCACAAGTTGCGATACCCTGAACAAGACATAATAACACAGCGAAAAAATGTATATCAGCAAGTTATAAGCATGGAGCAAATCGTTGCCATTAAGTTTGATAAGAATGATTGTCCAAAAAGGAAAACATAACTAAAATATAAGGAGAAATGTAATAGGGTGGTGATGTCAGACACACAGTAACAGAACTTAATGGTGGCAGATATCAATAACTGGGTTTTCGAATTCTGTGTCAGTAGCAACTTTTCAGCACACCCTAAAACTCAATTTGCAAAAAACATGCAATTGATATGCATTGCCAGTATGAAAAATTCTAGGTATATTCGTACCAAGCAATTGTTATGATAGTGGGTAGGCCCATATGCTTACTTAGCAGGTTAATTAGAAAATTAGGAATAAGTCAAATAAACTATGAGATTATTTAGTAATGAAAGATATGAAATTTGTTAATTTATTAGACAGAGATATATTGGTTTGGGGTCTATAATTTTAGAGATAGTTCCTTCGATTTCAAATCAGTCATCTCTATATAAAGAGGGGAACCCAACCTCAAAACTTAGACCTAAGCCAAATCAAGATTGGTAAATTCCTCCTGAGTAATGAAATGTATCAATACAAATACAGGACAATGTAAGAGGTATTTTGATTCACTTCATAGTACTTTTAATCTTCCCAAATATGTTTGAAACTTTATCATAAATTTATGTGTCAATATTAATGTTGAATAGTACTAGCTGAATTGTTGTGCTTTGCAAAGGATAGAAACATATTATGTTTTCCTAGAATAAATAGAAAAATATTTTTCATGAAATATGTGACCATCTTTTTTACATAGGAAATATCCATATCAATTTGATTTTATGTGGATATCCATCTAGATTTGATTGATTTTTAATATTACGAAGTTAAGCAGGTAAATTGTAAAAATGCAATAGGAATAGGTGGTGATGGTGGCAGATTCACTGCCATCACCCCTAGAGGCTTTTATAGTAGTAAAGATCTTTATGCATCAGAGACTCCACAAATGCTCTTTTCTCTTCACATGCTGCACTTTCATCAACTGTGTTTGTTGAAATTTTATCATTAGTGTGCACTGTTTACATTATAAGCAATCCAAAATTGCTTATTATGTAATAATGCCTTCACAAAAAAAAAACAAGTGAAAGGCTAAAATGTATATGACAACAGAAGTCCCTAGATAATCCATTCAAGCTGTATGGAGGAGAAAGTGCACAAACATACCTGTGACTTCAAAAATTTTCCCTTGAAGATACTTGTAGGGCATTTCAAGGCCAAATCCTCAGATATAAGGCCAGTCCCATCAGTACGAATCAACGGCTCCCCATCTCTAAGAACAACATTGCCATGTTCATCCTGAAATGTTACAATAAAGAAAAATATTAGATTGCAGGAGCAAGACCAAGCATTGGAGAGGAGGGAGAAAACTACCAAGCAAGGTTCATCAATCAGCCTGACAAGAACTTGTGATAAATCAGCATCTAATGTGATAGTTTTGGAAAGTATCAAAGCAAGCCTGCATTATCACAACAGAAAAACACAAGTTTCATAAATAACAGAACAATCTCATGCATACAGGCCTAAGTCAAATATGTGCCAAAAATTGTTCTTTATATATATTAAGAGAGCCTAATAGTTCGATGGCAGAAACTATGACATGAACATGGGAATTGAAAAGGCATGCAAAGTTTGACAGCAACCAAACAGGCCCCTACATTGCTGCAAATACAACCTTATCTTCTGATTAAATAAAGCCTTTTATTCTCTAAGACCAGCACACTGCTACCATGCTAGCAAAACCTGAGTGACCAGCAGCTAAGATCAAAATCAATCAGTACATACACCTGCAGTGCATTGATTGAATGAAAATACTCAATGGAGTCATAAGGAATAACCTGGCCATATATTTCGCCAAGGTGGGGGCAGTATTTATGTGCATGAATAGTTCACGGGCCTGTCCAACTGTTTTGCCAGAGAGTATATACGGCTCATCCGTGTTCCACCCAGACTCAGTGCGAACAAAGTAGCATCTAACAGTTGAACTGCTATTCCTTTTCTCCCCTTCTATCATTTTCTTCTCTTTTCCTCCATCCTTATAAACTGAAAGGGACGTCAATTAAAGCAGATCCAACGATGAACTGATAGTAACCATGGAGCATAATGGGTGTTTGGTAACAAAACAAGAGTTAACTGGTACAACTCAGAAAATAAATTTGGTGTCTCCTAGTCAAATTGACCCTTCGGCCCCATATTGGATATTGCTTTCTAATTTGCATTAGTTACAGAACTAGCAATATATTTTTCCAGCCCTCTAACAAAGGTGTTATCTTATGCACAGAATGACTGGATGAACCTCTTCACAGAACCAATTACACGCCAAGTTCGTCTTCAATAATTCATCACCATTACTTATATGAAGCCATTAGAGAACTTTCACCCTAGTGGTGTTATACAATAAATTGCAATAATCATGAGTGCATATAATGCATTTTACAGTCTAACACTTGGTAATAAATTCAAATAGATTCAACATTTGCAAGAAGAAGAAACTTACTGAAAAATTGATAACGCCGCAAACCCAAAAGAATACCATCGTTAGCAACCTTATGGTAATGTTCACAATATGTAGAGAAGTCAGTCTTGGTTTCTGATAGTTTCTCCATAAATTTTACTACAAGGACATTATCATCACCAACAACTTTCTGTAAATGAGTCCTTGTATTCCCAATATATGGTCCCTACATCCAGTTAAATAAGGTTAAAATTTTACCTTTGGCAGCTCAAGTTCCTAAAAAAATTATCATGAGTGCAGCATCGGTTGATTTTGGTGCCTTAGTATTTGTTAGCATTCGTCGTTATATTTTACTAAAACATTAGGCAGCTTTCAAAGGAAGCATGGGTCATATATCCCCTTGTGTGTAAGCTAGATCGGCTAGCAGTCAACAGCAATGAACCAGTTGAACATTACATTATTAAACAATGAACATATATAAAAGTTATATAAATGATCCACAAACCTTGAAGAGTGTGACTACAGAGTCCCCTCTTATCTCAACATTACAATGGTAGACTTTTGTTGTAAGTGGATCTGAATCAAGGTTCTGCAAAAAATAAATGGAGAAATGGAGAACGGTTTCAACAGGCTCATGAGATAATTTACTATATATCAGAAGAAAAGGAACAAACAGTGGAAACTACAAAATGATGTTCGTTCCAAGTTCTAGGGAACTGTTGAGACTTACAAGTAGAAACTAGGTTTCATTAACAGACAATATTTCTAATAAGGAATTTTTGAACATGCATAATTGTATGCCTAGAAGACTGCAGAAGCATGATGGATTGAAGAAAACAACAGTCCAAACTTACTACAGGACATGGTTTGTGATGTTCCAGATTGCCATCGAACTGGACACTGAAAATCTGGGTTCAAAAGGTGGTTTTTGTTGCATCCGTCACACCTTAAATTATTTTTGCAATTTCTATTTGTTTTCATACTTCAGAAGTAAAAAGTAACTTCAAATTGATGTCAAAAACTATTCCCCTAGTCAGTAGCGGAGCACATACACCCAATGGTTCTGCTTTCAACAGAAGCAGGCCTCCTTTCAGCCTTTAGCCTCAAAAAAGTCAGAAGTGCATCTACCAAACCTAGACACTAGCATCAAAATAAAGATAATGTAACACTTCGAAGGGCATTAGAAGCTGGGAGCAAATGTAAAGGGTAAGCATGCATTATGCTCTTGATGCACATGCAATTTTAAGGAGAATGACATGCATAAGTGCAAATTATATTTATCTATTTATGACTCCATCCAGAACAATCATGTTCTGCTATGGAAGGGGATCATCATCTTTGATCATTTTAATAGAGACCTTTAATGAAATAGAAGAAATAAAAGTACTGGCGTTGCAATAACCTTTGCTCTATCTGAAACTGCAATGTTCTTGTAACCAAATGTCCTCCAGATTTTTGACTCAAATTGAGCCATGGGCATGAACTACAAGGATCTAATATAGTCCACAGACAGAACAGTTTCTATCTTATTACTGTAACATGAGGAGAAAATAGTGTGTTGGCAACAGAAAAACACAGATAAAAGTCATCTGCACCTTATAGAAATAGTGAATTCAGTCACAAAACAGTATTTTATCTGCTATCCTCTATAAAAAGCATAAATCAAACAGAAACTAACCAGCCAAGGTAAGCAAAAATCATAAATATTTTCTTAAACTCCAACTCTTCCAGTGCCAGCATCTGAGGACTCACTGAGTCCCTCAGTGGATTGGCTGTGGCATGACGAGTAGTTGCGCTCAGTGGACTTCCTGAGGGGCCAGCCATATTCTCAATGCGTCTTGAAAGATCCTGCACAGGGATCAGGGTGGAACCTCTTCTTGGAGTAGAAATCAGCGGCTGCATGGGGCTGTCATCAATCTCTATATAGTTCGGCATTTCCTGCATCATAACATCATTAGGCACGGCAGGAACCGTTGCTCGAGCAGGACTGTCAATCTGCTCAGCCATCTGGTTCCACACAGGAGAAGCCATTGCCTGGGCAGGAGTATCAACTTCAATGTAGCTCAGGTTCTGCAGCACAGAAGACAGCTGATAACATGGGCTCTCAACGGTCAGCCTAGCCAGGTCTGGAACCAGACGAGAAATTTGTCTGACAGAACCACCACTGCCATACAAGCTGAACGGTTGGTTGGGACTCCCAGCCTCCACAATGGCATGGTTTGGGAGACCGAAAGCTATTGCATTGTTGGGGCTTTGAACATCCATATGATCCTCATTCATGTACATTGACGTGGGTACGAATTCCTCTGTTTAAACATACACTTGTTAGTCTACGAAGCATTACAGTTAACGAGATGGCTAATGATTAGTGAGCTAAGCAATTTGGAAAAAAAATGCATAACAGCTAAGATCTACAACAAACTGAACAAATGCATCAGAGAGAAACAACATCCAGGCCAAATGCGTACGTAACTGCAAAGCAAAGGAGAACATGAACATAATAGCCTGAACTATCCGAAGCTGAAACGAGGAAAATCCCAAAAAAAACTCGATTTGAGTGGGGTGGTAAATAAAGAATGTTATCCCTGAAGACCCCAAATCGCACGTTGCTAAGGCTGTGTTCTTTTCCCATGAGCTTACCCCGTATTATTCCTTGGTTTTCAGCGCAGTTCCGAACCAGTGTGTTTTTTTTAAAAAAAAAGAATTTATATACATAAGTATATCATATCACCTTTTTCACATGTGTAAATTAAATTATTT
Source organism: Oryza brachyantha (assembly GCF_000231095.2). NCBI lineage: Eukaryota > Viridiplantae > Streptophyta > Magnoliopsida > Poales > Poaceae > Oryza > Oryza brachyantha. The sequence continues at coordinate 3,975,676 of NC_023163.2, forward strand.
TTTAACTTTACAGTAATTAACTCCTTCATTTACCATTAAATAGATAAATAGGTATCAAAAGTTAGATAATCTTCCATATGTAAAAGAACACAGCCTTGAGTAAAACAAGGAAGGATTTTCCTCTCCAAAACGAGACCAGAAACCGATAGCAGCACAAACAGAAGACTGACTTAGAACCAAAAGCGGTACTCCTTTCCACAGTGTGGGAACCAAAAGCGGTACTCCTTTCCACAGTGTGGATCAACTCCTCGATTACGAACAGAGGGAGACACAAAAAGAGATGAAAGATCCACCCCAAAAGATGTGTACTTTGCCGCCCAACAACATACTAAAACGCACTATGGTTGGTATACACAAACAGACGATCCCTCCGCCGCGTCCGTTACGACTAAAAAACCAAAGGAACCCTTTTTTTTCCCCTCACAAATTCGAAGGCAATCAAATAGCAACCGAAGTTAACGCAAACGCGACGCGGATGAAGTCCGTCACTCACCTTCCCGGGGATGGGCGGCGAAGCTGTGGGCGGCGGGGATGTCCCGCGCGTTGCGCCTCATCCTCTCCCGGCTCGCCATATGGCTGACGAAGCCCGACAGCGTCCGCACCCGCTGCGACTCCCGATCTTCCGGAGCACCCGCGCCGCCGCCTCCTCGCCGAGGCCCGCGAGGTGCTGCCGCGCCTCCGTGCAGGCGATCTGGCCCAGCCTCGCCTCCAGCCGCAACAGCTCCGCCTCGACCGCCGGCGGGAGCTCCGGCTGCCGCATTTCGGTCCCCGGCCTGATGCACATGAGGTCTTAGGGTCTAAAGCCTTTAGGCCGCCCCCCCCCCCCCCCCCACTCCAACCCCTCGCCGCTCCGCAGCGTCGGCGACGAGGAGAAGATTACGCTAGTAGTGGTGGAGGAGGAGATGATCACCAAAACAAAGTTACAAACGCGGGGCGCCATCGGAGGAGGAGGAAAGCATTTAAGGGAAATTTCGGAAAGGCGGGTGGGGTGGATGGGAGAAGGGGAGGGCCCACATGGCAGCCGGAGAGTGAAGCGGTGAGGGAGTGGGGCCCGGGTGGCAGGGAGAGGAGAACGGAGTGCTGTGTGTTGGTTCCTTGCTGCACACACTTGTGTTCGGCTAGTACTGCAGTGATACATCCCATCAACCAGGGCTAAAGTTGTACCACTCCGGTGCAGAAAAGAAGGCCTAGCATGTGACGCGAAAATAAACCGGAAATTTGTTCAATTACTTCTGCTTATAAATTAATATTTAGAACTTTAATTTATATTTGGAGTTTTTAATGGTACTTTAAACATATAATAAATTTTATTCATAAATAATACGAACTTTCAAATATATAATAAAAAATCAATCACATCATCTATGGAGACACGAGCAGAGTATCACCTTATTTTTTTTCTTTATGTGGTTACAACAAAAATTTTAAATTTTTAGCGAATTGATTTGGGGATATTTTTTAATGTACATTTTTAGTATCGTCTTTTAGATCGCTAATATTATAGATATAAAAAATATTTATAAATTATTTTTAGATTATAAATGTGACGTTTGGCTTTTCTATGAAAAACCAAACAATTACCTCTTTTAGGCTAAGTTTAGTTCTCAAATTTTTTTTAAAAAAATATCACATCGAATTTTTGAACATCTAAATGGAATATTAAACATATATGAAACAAAAACTAATTGCACAGTTATGTGAGAAAATCGTGAGACTAATCTTTTCAGCTTAATTAGTCGATGATTAGTCATAAGTGCTACAGTACCCTACATGCGGGTTTGGTACGGGTACAAGTCTTCACCCACTGGTACCCGATGGGTAACCATATTTATAGAGAAATACAAATATCCTATCTTTATATCTTTATGTAACATGTAAAGTAATCTGTATCATACAAAATCCTAAACCATACGTTGATTTTTGTGTGTGTTGTTCATCTTTAGTATTGAACTATGAATAATAATACTATTGGTGTGGCTTGTGAATTCCAAACTTTTAATAATATACATGTGCATGGTAAAAAAACATGGTAGACAATAAGTACATGTGAGATGTGACTCTGTTATTTAATTTAATTAGTTTATTAGTTGATATATACCGTTGTTGGTTGGTAGCTTAGAAATATGTGCTCAATTTGAATTTTTTTTGCTACTCTGATGTCACGCCCAGAAATTTATATCAAATTTTTGAACAATAGCATGTATTAAATCTCGGTCCAGGAATCAGCCCGAGTACACACTATAACAAATTAATACACGGTTCCATGACTTAAAAATAAATAAAAACAATTATCTATCAAAATGCAGTGGAAAAGGAAAACAAACTAAACCATCTAATCTTCAGCTTCAGTTGGCGATGACGGCTCCACACCACAGACATTCTCGACGGCGGACTGAACCTTAGTTCAACATTTGGAACAAACTTCTAACTCAGGCTCTAGCACTTGCTCTGGTTGGGAAAAAATTAAGCAAGGCTGAGTACAAACCACCGTACTCAACAAGTAACACCCAAGAGAGGGAGAATAATGAATGCAATAGGGTATCAAGGATATGCTAAGGTTAAATTGCACAAAGCAACAGTAATTTAGCAAAACAGTAGATAAAATAGACTGAAATAAAAGTAAAGTAAAGTACTCAAAAAAATCATTCACTGTTCAACGTACACCACGTTGCAACAGGCCCAGACCGCTGTCAAACGTTACACCACGTAGCGACAAACCCAAACCACTGCCAACGTTACACCACGTTGCGCAGGGTCAAACCAGTTCCAAGATTAATCAGATTATAAAAGGTTCAACTAATCCCAGTGAATCTGTCAATTCGCCCAATAACCGCGGGCACGGCTATTCGAATAGTTTTACTCTGCAGAGGTGTACAATTTCACCCTCAAGATATGGCTCCTAAGCATGTTATCATGTCCCAACGTACCACCACGATACCTCAATACGGAAACCATGATAAGACCTTTCAACTAACCCTCTCTAGACAATCGCACCATACTTCAGATTTCGCCCCCTCCTTTACATCAAGTCGGGCAGCCCCCTCTTGTGCCTAGGTGAATCCGGAAGCAGCATAGGACCATCGTTACACCACGATTCCCATCCATACTCCATCACGCCCACCCTTGCCTGGGTACGTCGAATAGGGACAAGCTAGACTACAAGTCTCACCGTTACCCATTTTGGCTTGTGGTTAGTACGTGTAAGACTTTTAGGGTTTCCTAAGAACCGGTCCTTAATTGCCATGGGCACGACTCTCAAAACCATGCACCCACAGCCCACCATAAGCAGTATTATTATAATTAATCCACAACGGGAGATTAATAATGATCACAAACATTAAAGGTCTATCAAAGTTTAATCAATATTAAGTAATAAAAGGTGAGCTAGTTGAACTAAGCATGGCTAAGCATTGCCTAAGCCTATTTCTGGTCAAATTAACCCTGGGATAACAATAATAATAAGTGGAAATCAACGGATATAAAGGTAATTGCCTAATAGATAAATAAAACAATGCATGTTTGAATGTAAAGCAGGGATTTTATAAACATGGGATCAATATGTTCAAAGGAGGGTGCCACTTGCCTTGCTCTGACCCACGAGGAACTTCGGCGACGACTTCGAGAACGAACGACACTTCGACGGGGTCAAAACCTACGACAAACAAGCAAAACAAGCAAAAACAAGCTATAAAACTACTAAACAGAGAAAGAAACTATTTTTAATGGATTTTTGGCATTTTTTTGGATTTAATGAAACTTGAATGGACCTAAACGGAGACTAGATGAATTAGCTATGAATTTTAGAAATTTTATGGGTTTTTTAGCTAAACAGAAAAGTCCTAAATCAATTATTGCGCAATTAAATGGGGTGCTAACGTCAGCGAGGAGAGAGGGAGGCGCTGACGGCTGACAGGTGGGGTCCACCTGTCAGTGAGGGGGAGAGGGGAGGAAAGGCTGACCGGCGGGCCCGAGGGGAGGAGAGAGGAGAGAGGGGGAGAGTCGGCCGGCTAGTGGCTGGGGCCCGCACGGCAGAGGGGGAAAACGGGGGAGGGGGAGAGGAGTTTGGCCGGGAGAGGAGGGAGGCGACGGCCGGCCGAGCGGGCGACGGAGGGCGGCGACGACGACGACGATGGCCGACGGCGCGAGGGCGACGATGGTGGGAACGAGCGACGGGAAGGGGCGACGGCGGCGGACAGCCGGCGTCAAGGCGCGACGACGGCACGACGACGCTCTTCCGCATGGCGGCGACGGCGTGAGCGACGGCGGCGCGGCGGAGGGCGGGCGCGCTCCGACGGCGAACGGCGACAACGCGGCGGTGACGGCGAGGCGACGAGGATGGTGGGTGATGACGCGGCGGCGACGGCCGGCGACTCGCGGCGCCCGGCATCGGCGACGCAGCGAGGGCACGGCGGCGACGGCAGAGGGAACAGGAGAGGGAGGAGGAGAAGCGCTCACCGCTGACGACAAAGACGGCGGCGCGTCGGCGAGGGCGAGGCGGAAGTGGTGACGCGGTCGAGCGGCGGCTTGCGGCGTTCGGCAACGAGATCGGCCGACGACGGCGAGACGACGGGGCGCGGCGGCGTCTCGAGCGACGGGTGAAAGGTGGTGAGGCAGCGCGGGAGAGGGGAATTTATAGGGGAGGTGCCGCCGGCTAGGGCGGAGGCGGCGGTTGGGGAGGAGACCGAGTCGGCGACGGCCGGATTCGGCAGCGACCGTTGAGGGCGGCGGCGGTGACGCGGGCTCGGTCCGGCCGGCCGAGGGAGGCGAGGCAGACTTGCGCGGGCGGGCGCGACGCACGGGCAAATGGGCCGGTGGCCCAGGAGGATGAGGGGGAGCGCGTGCGGAGGGGAGGAGATGGGATGGGCCGGCTCGGCGGGGCGGGCTGGCTGGTTGGGCCGGCCCAAGGAGGGGGGAAAGGAAAATGAAAAAGAAGAAAAAGGGAGATAGAAGGAAAAAGGAAAAAGAAAAAGAAGAAAAATGGAGAAAAATTGGACTTCGGCCTAATTTGGGAAGGAAGGGAAAAAAAGAGGAAAAAGGGGAGCCACACTTTTGTCGAATTTTAAATTAATTTGTTTGGCAAAATTTTATACTCTGTAATTTAAGTTTAAATCTTGTTAATCGATTTAGAAACACGATTTAATTAAATTAATTCTTTTAGAGGGATTTTTTCTGAGTTAATTAAGCCAATTATTATTTACGGATTTCTTTTACGAATTTAGGCTGGGGATAAAACTCCGGGCGTGACATCTGATCACTATGATCTAATATTTGTCGAGACCCGGTGTGTACCCGAGACCCGGTGGATAACCGTTGAGCGCGGGCGTGAGTACAATGAAACTATACCTGTGGGCCGTGGGCATACTCGCGGGGGTAAAAGTTAAGGTCGCGGGTATGCACGCGGGCGGGTAAACCTTTACCCGCAACTTACTCGACCTACTGGCATCTCTACAAAGAATCGATGTGATGTTTTTGGAAAATAAATTTGGGAACTAAACGCCCTCAATTCCAGTTCTTTTCTCGAAAAAAACACATCGAATTTTTGGACATCTAAATACAACATTAAACATAGATAAAAAAATAAAACTAATTGCGCAGTTAGGGGAGAAATTATGAGACGGATCTTTTATGCCTCATTAGTCCATGATTAGTCATAAGTGCTAAAGTAACCCATATGTGCTAATATCGGATTAATTAGGCTCAAAAATTAGTCTCGTGTTTTCCAGGTGAGCCGTGAAATTCGTTTTTCATTCGTGTCCAAAACTCCTTTTTAAAATCCGGTCAAACGTCAGACGTGACATATAAAAATTTCCTTTTCTCTAACTAAGTGGTTGTTTGGATCCAAAGACTTTTTTGTTCACATCGAATGTTTGGACGTTAATTAGGAGTATTAAATATAGACTGATAACAAAACAAATTGCATAAATAAAGACTATTTCATTACACAAAATTTTAAAGCCTAATTAAGCCACGATTAGCAAATATTTATTGTAGCATAATATTCGCTAATCATGGATTACTTAGGCTTAATAGATTCGTCTCGCGAAATAGTCCAGAGTATAGGGCGATTTTTATTAGCGGTCTATATTTAACACTTCTAATTAGTGTTCAAATATTCGATGTGACAGGTACTAGAAGTTCTGGGGAAACAAACGGCCCCTAAACACCCCCTTAGGTACTGAATATTTTTTGTTTTATTTGTCACGTCAGATATACAGACACACATTTAAAATATTAAGCATAGTCTAATAACAAAACAAAATTCAGATTCCGTCAGTAAACTACGAGACAAATTTATTAAACCACATTGCCATTTAGACTTTTCTTTTAAAGACTCCAAAGATGACCCATTTTCTCGGTATTATAGGCTGTAGCACTTGTTTTTCAGGAGATCAGGCGGCCAAAAATATAAGCTAATGCATGCGAACTAATCTCTGCATTTTTTTTCTCTTACCGAGAGCATCCCAGCAGTACCTCTATCCCACCCTTCAGCTTGAAAATAGAAGGATGCATCGTAAAAATTTAGGTCCAGTAGAAATTCATCATATTCTCTATTTTTCGATGTCATCCATATTAGGAGAAAGAAACTCCATATTTGGATGTTCTCTCCATCCTTCAAATAGATATGGAAGATGTCATACATGAATAATCTGCTAGAGTACACAAAGATATAAAGGATAGAATTGTTTTAGATGATCATGCAAATGAAGATATGGATGATAAGATTTAGATGAGCTACTGGAAATGCTCTGAGGCCGCGTTTGGGAGTGCGGGTGGGGAGGTTAGTTATCTGGCACAGAAAATATAGTAATAGATTATTACATAACTAATTTATTGATTATTAAAAAATAAAATAGATTAATATTATTTTTTAAAAACAACTTTCCTATAGAAAATTTTTGCAAAAAAATACACCATTTAGCCATTCAAGAAACATGCGCGAAACACGAAAGGTTTAGGTAACTTAGTCCCTGAGGGCTGAATGCGGTCTGAGAGAGGGAACGGCATTCACTAAGGTTTGCCTATACATGTGAGACATGCAGTTCTGCTTTCTTTTTTTTTCCTTTTATACATTTAATAATTTATGCACAATATGTAACGGATAGAGGAAATGATTCTTTACTCATTCCACAAAAACGAAGAAAGTCTTTCATCATACGTTACCTTTTGGTTAGCTAGGGTAGTTATACTTTTTCAAGGCTACGAGTAAGTTAAGAGTTTGCACTTCAAAATCCCCCCATTATCTTATCACAAAACCGGTGGTTCATATTATAATGTCTTAATCTTACAAAGAACCAGCTCGGGAAATGGACTTCACGACACTGATCTTCCATAGCAAATGGAGCCTAAATAAAGATTTTTTGACCATTTTTCCTGCAAATAGATTTGTCAGATTTTTCTGTTATGTGGAGTTCAAAGAAGGCGTAAGGAGGAGGTCGTCACCTTTACATGCTGGCCAGGAAAAGCAGATGTTCTCAGGGTCTCCTGTGTTTCGTCGTTAGGCTTTCTTCTAGGTATGCTCAGGATCAAAGCCACCTGGTCACATGTGGCTGCCGTTGCGGTTATGCGATAACCGCTATCCCAGCGTTGGTGGATTCCCTCGCTCGGATACAAGAAATCAAGTTCCACTACCTACAAAAGAGACGTATCAGATAATATCTCAAACAATTTCCAGGTTCAACTGATAATCGTTGTAGTTTGCTGCTAAAATGAATCCAGTTTTACGAGGCTTGTGAACACTACAAAATCCAAATGTACCTGATGTGTAAAACCAGCATTTCGGGACATGACCACAGCCCAGCGACTTCCTGCTGTGGCCAAGGCAGTAACATAGAATCCCTCCTTCCACTTTTTGTTTATCCATTTGAAGGGAAATGAATCACTTACTTTGTATGATTGCTGTGCATATGGTGTTCCTGGAAAAGTACTTAAGTCAGTTCTTGTCCACAAACACCAACAGTCAACATTACAAGATATCCAAGCATTTGTGCTGTGAATGGCCTCCCACCAAAACATGTACAAGTAGAGTATATCTCACTAGACATTAGTGGCGGCACTTTCTGAATACTTTGATACATCACATTTAACAAATTTCATCTCATCCAGTATTATCTTGGTCCAGGGAATATTTTAAAAATGACATGTTTGTCCAAATGCATGTGTAGCACTTTATGGTTATATCTTCCTAGCTAGGGGCAAAAGATTGATTTTAGTATATAGATAAATTATGTCATGTTAAAAGAAAAACTAAACCGGTGGGGGGAAGATGGCCCCCCAGAAACCTCAGCCAAAGCTGGCCGAGAAAGGCCATGGACCCTGGCCCCTTGACACGTCGATTCCCCCCACTATGGTTTGGGCCTGTGCTTTAAGGCCCCTGCCCACCATAGGTTTGTTTCCTAAAACATGTTTTAACCAAGGGGCCAATGAGTGACCTTTTCTTAAACCCCTCTGAAAATTCATTCCTGGCGGGAGTCAAACCCCGAAGCTGGTTGTTGCTAATAGAGCGCTACAATCACTAGGATACAAACCTGTTCGCAATTATCCCATTTTATATCAATGCTATACTGCTTGGCATAGTTGCTGATTTATCAAAAAGAGATCTTTGTTGGCAAATTCAATTATATTAAAATCCGATAATTTCTCACGGTTTAGATTAATATCCAGTTATTTCGGTATTTGATTGTGTTGTACACATTTCATGAATTTACTCTCTCAGATGAACCACTGCGCTTGTAACATAATAATCCTAGCATCGACCATGCAAATTCAGGAGTACAGGCATCAAACTTAAACAATATATTACCTGTCGACATGATCACCACCGAGCTTCCATTATTTGCACCAGCCAAAGCAGTAATATAGTAATTTCTCTCCCACTGCTCCATTATCCATTCCTATCAAAGCACATGCAAGTTAAGTTGTAATTATAGAAAACAATACCATGAGATGACAATTGGGATGCAGCTGAGAATATTTGATTAGTATCCAGTCATAGATTGAGAAAAATGCATGCTCGAAAGTAGGATGACAAGTAATTATTTACCTTGTGAAGAAAGTAATGGGAAAGTTCATGTACTTGAGAGGTAAAACCCGTGCCAGCATCCATAATTAAAGCCCACAGATTTGAACAAGATGAAACTGAACTTATAAACAAACCATCTTCATTTCCTTTTTGAATATGTGGTGCTAACCTATCATCTGATACATTGTAGTGGTATCTGAAAAATAATTGTGATCAGATAATAGAAATGTCATTTTACTGCTATAAATACCATGTCATACCTCTGCTTCATAGGTCGACGGGCATTATACACACTAATCCACTGGGTCGCTGGCATTCCCATTCTAATCTTTTTCTTAGGTTGCTCATCATCTTCGGCCACTGTGAGGCGGCCTCTCTTCTGACCAACCTGATATACAAGCTGGCAGCAATCCAACAAAGCATTATGCATATGACCACTATTACAAAAAGGAATAAAGCAATATTTAATATATCACTAGATTTTTCAGTTAACTATTTTCCAGCATAGCACATTCGATATTGAATGTCAGTCTCTACTCTAAAGGCAAATCTCTTCATGTGGTCTTGATGGCACAACACTGATTATATTTTAGTTCATCCTGGGCATTTTCAGTATTTGGTGTTTCATACAACAGAAAGCCAGGACAAGAAGTTCAAAGCCCTGATTTTTTTTACAACCTAGCCCTTTTTGAAATTTTTTCACAAATAGACCCCTTTAAAAATATTAACCAAAAATGACCCCTAGGTTAGCGCCATGTAGTGTGGCACTGAGGATGAACAGCATGGCGCCATGTAGCGTGGTGCCGAGGGGGATTGACCAGATCCACTGACGTGGTGGTGGTGGTGGTGGGGGAGGGGGGAGCCATGCAGCCTGGCGCCGACCTTGGAACCGTGGGCCCAGCCTCTTTTTCCCCTCCCCAAGCTCCTTTCTTCCTCCTTAACATCCCTCCCAAACCCAAGCCAACCCCTTCTTCCTCTCTCCTCACATCAAATCCTCTCAAACCCAATCAATTTAACCTTAGTTTCTGTCGGATTTTTGGTGTAATTGAAAAACACCATACATGAAAGAATATTGCACACATGCTTACACTACACTATTATAATTCACTATTGCAACACAATAATTGATAAACTAGGTCTATATCAATTACTAGGGTTTCACCCCGATCTACAAAATACCCAATAAATTCGAAAAAAAATAGGGATACTTAAGGAGGGTAACATACTTTGCAATTCCACTAAAAAATCCAACAAAAAAGAGGTTAAATTGATTGGATTTGAGAAGAGTTGGTGTGAGAGGAGAGGAGGAAGCAAGAATTGCCTCGGGCTTGGGGGCTGTGAAGGAGGAAGAAAGGAGTGGGGAGAGGAAAAAGTAGTTGGGTCAACAGTTGCACGGTCAGTGCCATAGTGTGTGGCGCCGACCCTACTACAACATTGGCGGCCAATGTGGCGGGCATGGACCTGGTCAAGCAAACTCGGTGCCACGATGTGTGGTGCCATCCAATGCAACCACGTCACCAGCGTGTATGGTGCCTAACTATGGGTCCATTTCCGGTTAATCAAACCATCTTCATTTCAAAAAGGGCTAGATTGTAAAAATTCAGTTCAAAGCCAGGTTCAAGAGTTGTTTCATAGCAGGATAATAATTTTCCTCCATTAAAATCATAAGGTTGCCGTTGAACAATAATTTAAAATTCTTGGGAAATAATACTGATTCTAACACTAGTGATGACTAATGACTCTCAAGCCCAATGATGGAAATCAGGAAAGTAAACTATTTACAAGTGCTGCGCTTTGATCCCACATTGGGAAATTAAAATTGAAATTCCTACCCATTCAAATTCAGACAGATTGAAATGGTTTAAGGAAAAAAAGTGGGTTACAGCAGAATAATGTACCTTCTGGGCACCATCAGTGTTTAATGGTCTGATATCTGGATTTGGACCAACAATGCCATCAAAAAGAGAGATGCATTTTGCATAGTTTGGCTCTTCATCAAACTTCAAGTTCACAACATACTCAACAAATTGTCGGAAAGGCGGTGGACCAATGCCACATAAAGATTCTGGAGATGTTGCCATCTTTTTCTTGCAGACAAGAAAACCTTTATTCTCTCCCTAAATTCATTCATGAATTAAAAATAAAATCAATGCATGCAGTAACAAAAAAGACAAAAATAATCAAACAAAGCTAACCTGAAATCCTTGCCAAGGCAAGCGGCCACGCAGAAGAAAAATAAGTGTGTATGCAAGGGATTCAAGGTCATCTCTCCTGCATCCGGTTCTTCCCAAGTGGGCATGCACGCTAGCATAGCGAACAGTACCCCTGTTTACAGTAGCAGGCACAAATGATAAGCATGCCGACACAGTAATGTGTAAAAAGATAGGGAACATAGTAAATTTCTATTCCAACCTAAAGATATCAGGTCTCTGGTCATATTCAACATGCTTTCCTGTACCAGCATCTCTCCACTTAGTAGCTGCATCAGTACAAAACAAGTTTAAAAGGAAGCAATATAAATAATCACCTGTCAACAAATTGACACAACATAAAGGTGAAAGTTGATTAAGAATTACCCAGCCCAAGATCAACAAGAAAAAGTTTCTTCCCTTCAGGAGTATCTGGAGGACCAAGCAAAAAGTTCTCAGGTTTCACATCACCATGGACGTATCTGTCATATACAAAGTTTGTTAGCTACAATTTCAGAGACACCATGCAAACACTCTTATCTAAAGAGCAGGTGGAGTTACCCTTTAGCATGCATCTTTTCTAGTATGGAGATGGCCTCTATACCTATACAAGCAACCATCTCAACAGACATCCTGTAAAAAAAAGACCACAGATCAATTATGAAACAGTTGCATCAAACTATCAAGATTAATTAGGAAGAGTGAAAAGATGCCCACGAGTGGGAATTGTTATTCCAAACATCCCAAAGGCTTGGTCCCAACATATCCATAACCTGCATAAAAATGCATATGGTAAAAAGCAATGTTGTTGGTCATTCTTAAGGAAAAGAAACCAACAAAACCAACTGGAAAGAGAAGTTTTATATCTCTGGTGCATGTTTGTATGCATGTGTGCAGTTTAAATAAGAGGCAATTTCCTTTTTATCCCTGTTTCGGATTCTAATACTGATTTTACCCCTTATTTTTAGGGTTTTCATTTTTACCCCTGTTTTTTTGAACTGAACCAACAGTCTGCCCCTCTTTTGGATGGAGGGACATAACGGTGTTAACTTGAGAGTTAAAAGTACTCTTTTACCCTTTCTCAAGAATTTCATTTTTAGCCTTGTTTTTTTGTCGCTTGCTCTTTTGCCCTCCGTTGTAAATCACAACAATATATATACAACAATAGGACAAAAAAGCAAATGACAAAAAAAAACATGGCTAAAAATGAAATTCCCAAGAAAGGGTAAAAGAGTACTTTTAACCTTCAAGTTAACACCGTTAAGTCCCTCCAGCCAAAAGAGGGGCAGATTGTTGGTTCAATTAAAAAAAACAGGGGTAAAAATGAAAACCCTAAAAAAGAGGGGTAAAATCAGTATTAGAATCCGAAATAGGGGTAAGAACAAAATTGTCCCTTTAAATAAATATCTGGTAAGGTTCCCCTACTAATATAAAATAGTCCATGCTCAATTACCATGATGTAAAACCCGCCCTGCTTTCCTTTGTAGTGTACCCGTGGGACACCATGATTTCCACTAAGAGTGCTGCACGAGGAAGTTTATCGTAAGTAGCAGATGTAAAACGTATCCAAATAATTGTTTTACTCACCCAAAAAATCTTACATGGTAGAGAAACAGAAACAAGAAATACTCACTTGTAGACTTGCCACTCGTAGGGAGCTCCATAGCTACAGCCTTTGCTGGTTCGATGTTCAAATTTTAGTGCAACCTGACAGAAATGGAGGATGGCTATTGACAAAAATACGAACAGGCTCAATTCCAACTACTTCAACCATTTAGGGAGATACACTGACCTCTAAAGCATTTGCACCAGAGTTCCTGTTGCCATGAGTAGGAGAGGAAATACGTCGGCCAACATATACTTGTCCAAATCCTCCCTTTCCAAGTTTCCTATCAAGCTTATAGGTCGGTGAATTTCCAATTTGTATCTGGTTCAAGCACACAACCCAATATTAATATACAGTTACTAATAATTACATGATATAAAATCATATAACGTTGTGCAAAAGGAATAATATGATGCAAAATTTCATCAGAGCAGCCATTGCAATGTTGCTGTTTTTAGTGAGCTAGGTTTCTAGCAGTTTGAGTGCAGGTGACATGAGGCACCTTCATTCTTGCAATAATCATGTATAATGGCTGTAATCCTGCTTTGATATAACGAAAATGTATCATTTCCCTAAAAAATTGACATACAGTTGCAACTACAATACAGCTCAACATGATGCACTATAAGGTTAAGACACTTTAGTCCCAAACAAATCTTTTATCTGCATGATGACAGCTGATCCTTATGGAACAATATTCAATCATATTTCCACTTGAATAACATAACACTCAGCATGTGAATTCAACAAATGAGATAAATAAAACAGGAACAGAGAATATATTAACACTAAGAATGCTTAGTTAGCCAAATGAATTTTATATATAACTATAACAGAAATGACCACAATTAAGCAGTCCACAAAGACTATGTTCAGTCAGCACATATGCCAAACACCAGAAACTGTATATTCATATTCATAGCACTAGTATCATAGAATCCATCAAATGCTACGTATGGAGTCCACCTATTAGCTATCTCATCAATTATCTCGCTGAAATGCATAACAAACTTCTGCTCAATATCACCCATACAGATTTTATCCTAGGTTTGCGCGATAAGCATTCTTCATTTACATTTAGACAGAACGAAACAAACAACACCAAAGCAAATATACCGGCCTGATCTCGGTCTTACCAATCTCAGTATCAAATCTAATGGGCGCCACTTAAAGGCATCCATCACAAGTTCCAATTAGTTCCATATGATTCTCTATACAAACAGTTCTACGCAGCCACTATCTGTAACCAATAGATATGCTTTGCTCCCCTTTTGTTGTCACCAGAGCTAACCGGAATTCAGAAGCTAATTTCAACCACTAGAAGTCTAGTACTACAGATCACTCAGTTCATATTGTAATACACCAGCGGCAGCATCTAATCAACCGAACCCCAAATGAAAACGCCCCCCCCCCCCCAGGTTAAATCCAACAAACATCTAGGTCACGCAGCGGAGGGGATAATCCGGTATTACCGTCTCCGGGAGCGGCGCGGGGCTCCCGTCGTCGCCGGCGCCCCCCTTGTCGGACCCTTCCATCCCCTCGCGCTGCTTCCGCTCCGGCTGCCCCACGTCCCGCGGCGCTTCCTCCGGGCTCGGCGACGGCTGCGGCGGCGGTTGCTGCTGCTGCTTCCGCTTTCCACGGCCCCGGCGCGCTGGCATGCTTCAGCGGCGCAGACCCATCGGCTCGCCGGGGGAGCGAGGCGATCGGGTCGCGCTGGGGGGCTAGGGATTGGCCTCCGGCGACGGGTGAGGCAGGTCGGCGGCGACGGGGAGGGGAAGGGGGGAAAAATCCAGCGGTTGTAAATGTGGATTACGCCGGCGAAGTGGGTTTACGTAGTCTGCACTTTACGTCTTCGTCGAAGCACGTCGCTGCGGCCCGCGGATTCGAATTTATCTGACGCGTACGCCTGCAGAAGCAGAACAGCACCACTGCACTGCACAGGTATGAAACACACGCAGGTTTGGGTTAGATTTTTAGTCCCGGTTTTGTAGAGGTCTCAACTTCAGATCCTAGCTCGAGAGTTGTTTCTGTAGAAGTTGAAGAGCAGATCAAAACTGTTTTGCTAGCTTGGTCAGCTCCAGAACTCTAAAAGAAGAATCGAAGTATATTGATAATAATACCCTTGTGGATCATATGGAGTCATGATTAAACCATAATTTAATTATGTTTTTTTCATATAATTAAATATCAATCTTTTTAATTTGAACAACACAACTATATGACAGTTAACATATAATATAAATGTTTAGTAATAATATATAGTCCTACATAAGTGGCAAATTCGAGTAATTATAATAAAATAACAGAGGGTAGTGGGTCTTTTGGCGTAGAGTAGAGCAGCAAAAACCCAGCTCCACCCCTGTAGTTCATTATTTAGGAGCAGCTTCGTCAACTCTGCTCCAAAGAAAGTAGAGTCTGTACCGTTTAGCACAACTCCGGCTCCAATTAAGTTGAAGCTGGGAGCTAGAGCTGTGTCAAACGGACTCTTATCATTGGGATTTGGGAGGGTTCTGCTTGGCACGAAGGGCTCATTCGGATTACGGGGTATTCATGGGATTTCTGGAGAGACACTGTTTATACGATTTTTTTTCTCATTTTACTATTGTTCGAGTTACCGAAACTAATCACGATGATATTATAGGAAAGTTCCTTTGCCGACAATTCCAATAAAAAATCCCTCGAAAGAATATGTCCACTCTAAACTCATATTTCACTTCCTTCGCCCTTTACCATGCCTCTATGTTCTTTCTGTGTATGTCCAAACAATCCGATAATCATATGTTTTCCAATTTTTTGTATTTCACCTAAATTCATTTTCTATTCATACGTCTTTTTTATCCTGCATTCCGAATGAGCCCTAGACATTTATCCTCACTCCTCCGTTTTATATTACTCCCTCCATGTTTCAATTAGACTCAATGTTTGATCGTTCACCTTTTTTCCAAACAATAAAAAATATATGGTGATTAAACTATTTATAGGGATAAAACAAGTCACGGCAAAATAAATAATATTTTTAATTATTTTTAAATAAGACGAATGATTAAATTAAATATTCAAAAGTTAAAGCGTCATACATTAAATGCGGATGGAGTATAAGTCATTTTAGGTTCGCACTAAATCAAATATCTTTCAGACTCATCCATATGCTTATACTAAGCATAAGCAAAACCACTTGGTAACGATTATATATATATATATATATATATATATATATATATATATATATATATATATATATATATATATATATTCTTAGTGATTAAAAATAAACTACGATAATAAACCCCTAAAATCAACTCCAAAGTTAAGTTTTAAGATCCAAATTTTAGTTTACGAGCACAAGCATAAGCGAAAAGTTGGGGCTTTAAGTTTAACTAAATAAAAAATACTAACATTTGAATCACCAGATTAGTTTCATTAAAACCAAAATTAAATATAGTTTTAGTATATTTATTTTGTGTTGTTAATGTTGTCCTATTTCTCTTGAAATTTGGTCAAACTTAAAATAATTTGATTTCTAACAAACCCGAATTAATTTATAGGACGGAACAGAGGTAATGCATTAGTTTTTTTTAGAAAAAGTCCATGTATGTTCCGTGACTTGTTTATTTCGGTTGATTCCATCCCAAAAAAAAAAACTTATGCGAATGAGTATGTAGCCCGGTAGTTACAAAGGCATTAGTAGCATTTGAGATATTGAGTTTAACTCTTGTTAGAGCGAATATTACAGGATATGTCGACAGGGGGTTTGCATGTGTACTTATACACTACCCCAGTAGTGAAAATAGGATTGGCTGCCTATGATGTAAATTGATAGTAATAGTTGTAAAGAAAGTGGAATTATATAGAGAGAGATATCTGTTACATGTAAAATATGACTGGACTATATATAAAAAATGTAAAGTAGGAGTTGTATAGGAAGTCCAATTTATCTAGCTAGTGGAAAATTGCACCAAAACACAATTACGAACTGGGCAGGTGGAACTCCAAAATATTTTCTTGAAGTAAAATAAATCAAAATTTCAGTTCTAAAATAGTAAATAGTTATTTAATCCTTCATTGATTACCTTGTTTAGCTGATCGGTCGATTGCTTATCAGCCAAAAACACAATTACGAACGGGGCAGGTGGAACTCCAAGAGAGTCTTGTCAAATTAAAAAGAAAAGAAATCCTTTCTGCAAAGCTGAAAAAAAGGCTATCAAATTTTGATAAATTTGGTCCAGCAACCTGTGGTGCGTACGATGATCACATCATCGCGGATCACCTATCTCTGTACATGCCCATTTATTCGATGTCTACACGAGCGACAGAACAACTCGGCAAAAGGGCTAAGCACTCCCGTTCTATCGTTTACCATCACTTTCAAATTTCAATCGTGGATTTTCGAAGTTCAGAAAAACAATCGTGGATTTTCGGGGGGTCGTGACACAAAAAAATGGGGCGTGCATGTCGCTAGCAATTTTAGTGCATGTCGCTATCTCGACGAAAAGGCTGTAGAAATAGTTCATTTGGCTTAACTTTTCGTTTTTTTTGAAAAAATAACATATTTGCAAAAAAAATTAAAATAAAATTTTCATATACACGTTCTTAGCAATTTAAAAGCTAATCTTAAAAATATATTACGATAAAAACTCCAAATTCAAGTTTAAAATTTAAATTTTAACGCATAAGTATAAATAAAAAGCGAAAAGATAATACCGATTAACCCTAGCCTGCGACATAGAAGGTATGAGAAAAAACACTTCCCATCTAGCTCGAAATATTAACTATAGCAAGTTTAATAGGAGATCCAACTACTAGTTATAATTTTATATCAGAGTTAACATATATCTATAAGATTTGCTCCAATATTTTTTCTCAAATATTTGTATCCCACCTATATGTGTAATACATATACGTTGAAGTATGCGTAAAGCTACCTTTTAAACGAGAACCAACTCTATCATTTTATCTTTGTTGCACGTAGGCCTATAGACGTGATATTATACATGCTCCCGCCTATCCTCAAAAGGAGTTAAACTAAAAGTATGAAATAATTATGATTAGTCGAGATAAGAAATTAAACGAAAAAAGTAAATAACAAAGTTATGATTGTTTGAAACAGAACGGCAGACAGAGACATGGTTACATTTTACGATAAATTTAAATTATAGATTTTTTGAGATGGATTTAAATCATATACCTTTTGAGATGGATTTAAATTACAGATATGCTAGCTATGTTCTGAATTTTAAATTACGATAAATTTAAAGCTGAGGCCACGAGGGAGCAATCGTGGAAGGAGTTTTTGGAGTGGCTGGGCCGAAAGTATAGCAACCAAAAGGGTCGCATCGCGTAATGGGCCGCCGGCTCAGCCCGGGCCGGGCCGGCTGCACTCGAAGCAAACAAAAAGCAGCAGCAGCAGCAGCAGGCGTTGTAAAGGTGAAAGCGAGGCACCAACCAACCCAAGCCATTCTACACCTCTTTTATTTTTTTCACCTTTTGCATGCGTTTCTGCCTGCCTTTTCCACACCCCCACCCACATGATTTGGAGCTTGGAAATGGTAATAAAGGTAAATGTGATAGCTAATTATGGCACGTATCATTGGTCGTTTAGAGCACCCCAATAACTCATCTAAATTTGGTCATCCATATTTTCATTTGGATAATCATCTAAACTAGTTTCATCCTTCATATCTCTATGTACTTTACTAGATCATTCATATATGACATCCTCTATATCGTTTTGGAGGATGGAGAGAGATCATCAAAATATGAAGATTCTCTCCTAATATGGATGACATCTAAAAATAGATGATAGGATAGCTGTTGGAGCTCAATTTGTAGTTTTTATCCTCTATTTTCAGGATAGAATATGAGATAGATGAGCTGTTAGGATGCTCTTAGGTAGAGGAAAAAAATGGGAAGAGAGATTTAGAGTGGGCTAGCCAGCTGGGCGCGAGTTTAGAAATAAGATACACAACTAACATGTGTAAAAATAGAATAGGTTGAAAATATATTGATACATTATTATCTTTTTAATGTATTAATAGTCTAACTACTGTGTACACTATAGGCAGGGGCAGATTTGGCATAGAGACGGCGGGGTCTCGAGCTCCCACTATCCACGTTAAAGTCATTAGAACCCCATAAAATCCTCTTTAAAATTTATGGCAAAGATCAAAGATCAATAGAAGAGGGTCTAAACTCTAACTTGTTCAGACCCCTAATATCGTTGGCCAGATTCGTCACTGAATATAGGTTATTTTAGATGAAATGGTATCTGTTTATAATCGACATTTAGCTATACTATCAAAGTAAACTTGCTCGTAGTAGCATCTTAAGAAACAACAACGCAGCGGGAAAGCGAGACAGAGGCTCACGTTGGCCTCGTGCGCGGCAGCCATGGGATGCATAGCCGTAGAACGGAATTGAAGCACATGCCAACGATCTATGGCACTGTGACGCGCAGCGGAGGCAGGAAGAAACACAACACAACACAAGAAAAGGCCCAAATTAAGTCCTTCACCCGGTGGACCGCGCACCGTGCCGAACAAAAGCCAAGCATCACCAAGGGATTGTTTGGTGTGGGACCAAAGTTTAGGATTATTATAATTTATATTATTAATTACTTTTACTATAAACTAGATAATTATAAATTGGAATAAAATCATATATGAGCGGTTTGTTTTTTTTTTCTCGATAAGAGAAGTAGTCGATAATGCTCTTAATATTTTTTATACAATAAACACAAAATTTTAAAGCAGGTACATAGAGATATCAGATATTAATAAATTAAAACCCCGTCGTCTCATGCTCGATGCGCATGCAGCTGCCGCCGGCCTGATATATACGCCCTCGCCTTCCGCGGCCGCGCGCCCCAAAGCGTTACCACAGGTACGGAAAATTGAGTCGTGGCAACGCAGTGAAATGAAATTGCACGAGAATTCTATTGACATCTGTTGCACGTCGCTAAGGTTACCCGGACGGACGCTGGGTGGTAGGGCCCACATGCCAGTGCATCTTTTGCTGTTTGGTGCCCGGCCAGAGTGTGGAGGGGCAGGGGGACACGCGGGAAAAGCGAGCTGTGTACGCTGATCGATAACGAGGCCGAAAAAAAAGGCAAAAACGTTTGCTTAGCGCGGGAGGTAACGTCTAATTGCATGCGGCCGCGCGCGCGTGCGCCACGCCCTTCTCCGGTCGCCTCTCCAGCCTCGACGCTAGTGAAAGACACGCACGGAGGGTCACACGAAGTGTATATATGAAATATGATTAGTATATAATTGTTTAAGAATCATATATTAAAAATTTAAGAATAGATTTATTTGATTTTTAAAAGACTTTCGTATATAATTTTTTCACACGAAATATAGTTTGAGAAATGTGCTTACGGATATCAAGCGGCGAGTGGCTAATCTTATATATTACGTAGAGAACAATGGGGCCAGAGTCTCATTTATTCCGTTTCTGATCATATTTGTAAATTAAAATTTAGATTTTAAATTTTAAATTGAACCTATTATAATTTATTTTTTAGTTGTTGAATCACTAAGAACATGTTTGTAATTTTTTATTAATAAATTACTTTTCTTATAAATATGTCGTAGAGAACAATGGGGCCAGAGTCTCGTTTATTCCGTTTCTGATCATATTTGTAAATTAAAATTTAGATTTTAAATTTTAAATTGAACCTATTATAATTTATTTTTTTAGTTGTTGAATCACTAAGAACATGTTTGTAATTTTTTATTAATAAATTACTTTTCT
Organism: Oryza brachyantha; assembly: GCF_000231095.2. Classification (NCBI taxonomy): domain Eukaryota; kingdom Viridiplantae; phylum Streptophyta; class Magnoliopsida; order Poales; family Poaceae; genus Oryza; species Oryza brachyantha. Next base: position 3,996,239 of record NC_023163.2, read on the forward strand.
TATAAATATGTGGTATCACGTTTGTATACTGGTTGACATATGAATGAACCGAGAGACATCAAAAAGTCTTTATGATCTCAAACGGATAGACTACTAACTTACTAAGAACTCTAAGGTGCCAGAGTATATGTAGATCGATTAGATCATTGACGAATATTAACAGATGAAAGAAGGATGCAAGTATGCAACCTAACCTAGGGTTAAACTAAGAAGCAGTTGCTTAGTAGTCAGCTTCTAAGAATTTGGAATAGCTCACAAACTCAGCTTCTGGATTCTTAATTTTCCAGAATATATAACTATAAATTTTTTTCCAGAATATATAACTATAAATTTTTAAAAGTCGTGAACCGTTTATGACAAAAATAACTTTTGAAAAAAAACTGCAGCGGATAGAAACTCTCCCTCCCAAACAAAGACCCTAGGTTGATCGATCCCAGATCAGATAAGGTTCGACTATGACGTGTCGGCAGCTGGTGAGTGTTAGTTACACATGGCACTTAGATATCAATTACCCGGCTTACGCACTGTACGAGCTGGCAGTTCCATCACCCAAATTTTACGTGTCAGGTATGGTTGCATACGTACATGGAAATACCTAACACGGGTCCATGCATTTGTATGAATATCGAGATATAACGTATACATATATCTCTATAAGATCTACTTTTTTTTCTTTTTTCTGGATTTACATCGGTCTTCGTTGGCACGTTTTCAAGTTTTCAAATAGCGTGTTTCAATTAGTAAAAGGACATTATATACAAGATTGTCGATTATCCGATATTTTCAAAACAAAATTTCAACTTTACCGGAGTTCAGTCGTTTGTACAATCAAATAGTTATTATAAAATCTGATTATCTGAAAAAATATGTAAGAATTTTACGAAGAAAAAACACGATAATCTTACATACATGTGAGATTATTCGTACAGGTACCGTGAATCGATATGTGTATCATCTCTTCACCGGATATAATCTCAACACAAGGAGCTAGTCAAGCTTAAAAGGCACAATCACTTTCAAGAATTAAGGGAACTAACGCATAGAGCAAGTGTGTGCTCAGCTCGAGTATTCAACGCTGATGTAGTAACGAAAATGAAATTAAATCCACGGGCGCTCCATGTAATTAAGATTGAATCGAATCAAAGAGCAGTTAGTGACGATCAATACACACATGCACTTGATTGACCTGACAAAAAAGGCTTTACATTCATATGCATATAAATTTTCTGTTCCTGTCTCCTTTTTGGTGTTAATTTGAAATAGAACTGGAAAGCGATATATAAAAAGTTACAAATTTAACTGATTGTAGCTCAACCGGCTAGCTTTAAAGTGAGACATTTGAGTGCGTGTATATAAGCATCAATGTTTATATCGTGTTTTGAGATAAAACGTTGGCTATACATCGATACATGCACATACTGGCTGCAGATATATCTTCACTACTATAAAAATCTCGTGGTGGTCTGTCACCATTGTCCTACTCACTTTGCATTTTTATAATATACCCCCTTAACTTCGTATATTAAAAACCAATTAAATCTAAATAGATATTCACATAAAATTAAATTTATATGAATATATCCTATATAAAAAAGATGATCGCATATTTCATGAGAAATATTTTTCTGTTTATTCTAGAAATAACATAATATGTTTTTATTCTTTACAAAACACCTGCATTTAACTAATGAACATACATGGTTCCATATTCAAATGGACGGGCATATATTTGTTAGATAAATAACCAAGACTGGTCCAGCTTTCACTGAAAGCCGAAAAAATGGACGAGCATATGTGTTGTACGTACACTTGAGGATTAGTATGCGTACAAGGTAAATGTAGCTGTAGGTGTTTCTGTACGAAACCTGTAAGATAGCAAACAGCCACAAAAGTTTCTAAAGTTAAATAAATTAATGAGCACAGTTAATTATTTTTGGGAACGGTAGATGCTACATTATGGACAATAACGGCAGAAAATAAATAATCTTTTGAAATAACAATTTTATTAAAATACAATTAACTTTAGCATGAAAAAAGGCTGGCATTTAAAGTGCAAAAAATATCATTTCGTCTCATATGGATGATATATATGGCAGATACAAGTTGTTGTGGGCAATGCAATTATGCAACTGCAAAAGCCTTTTTTTCTTTAATCTCGTCTCCTCTTGAACTCTATATATATAATAGAGAGATTTACCACAAGCGAGGAGGAAATTAACCGAGGAAAAAATTACACGCAGCCATGCAGGTAGAAAAAGTCGAAGCCCACATGTCAGTGAAACAAATAGACGCCACGTGGTCCCATTATATATAAAGCTTCTCGTGCTTCAGTATTCGCCGGCGAGGGCGAGGCGGCCGGCCGGCTAGCCACGGTGGTCCGGCGTGGCGGCCGACTGCTGCTGGAGGAGCTGGTGGCGGAACCACTCGATGAAGTCGGTGGCCTTGTCGTCGACGCGGCCGTCGACGCCCTCGGGTGGCACGACGGGGAACGGCGAGTCGGTGACGCGCAGCTGCCGCGCTCCGGCGGGGCTGCGGCCGAGGCTGAGCGCCAGCAGCGGGGAAGGCGTGGCCCCGGGCAGCGACGACGAGGACGACGGCGTCTCCCCGCCGGCGCCGGCGGCGGTAGCGGCCTCGGTGTTGAGCATCTCGAAGACGCGGGCCACGGCGGAGGCGTCGAGCCCGCCGTAGTTGTTTGCGGCGCCGGCGTGGCGGGAGCCGCCTCGGCCGCGGAACGGCCTGAAGGGGAAGACCCCCGGCGCGTAGGACGGCGTGGTGGTGCAGCTGAACTCGACGTCCCTGGGGTTATGGTGGTAGAAGGAGAGCGCCGACGAGTCATCCACGTCGGCCGCCGCCGCCCCCGCCGCCGCGGCGGCGGGGCCGTACTGGTGGCGCCCCGCCACGGCGACGGCGCCGAGGCCGTGGCCGTGCGGCTGGTGCGCGAGGAGCACGTCGCGCAGCGCCCTGCCGGCGAGCTTGCCGCGGCCGAGCAGCAGGTGGAGATCCATCATGAGGCGCTTCCGGCAGAGCCCGCGCCGCAGCATGTGGTACACGGCGCGCAGCACGTGCATCATCCGCTTCCCGAACCCGGGCTCCATGCCTCCGCCGCCGCCAACGCCGGCCGGCTGCAACCTCCTGTCGGCGGTGGACTCCGTGGCGCCGATCTACAGTGGCACACCCACAATGCAGGGCGCAGATCGAGGTTGGTAGCAATGGCGGGTGTGGCTTTGGGAAGAGCGAGTGGGATCGATCGAGTCGAGTGGAGGAAGAAGAAGGTGGTGCTTTGGTGTTGCTTTGCTGGGTGGTGGATGCAATGGAACGAATGGGAAGAGGAGGCGGGGGCGGTATTTATAGGGGTGGGGGTGGGGGTGGGGTGAGCTGGCGCTGAGGTGGGGCCCACGTGGTAGATGGGACTTAAGAACTAAGGAAATAGGGGGAAGGGAACGTTGTGGCGGTGGTGAAACGGTGCGTGGCTCGGCTCCATCGTGAAGCGGTTGGGCACAAACGACACGATGTTGCTGTTGAATTGAATTTTTTACGAAAAATCCTCTAATTTTAGAATTGAAGTCAATTTAACAACTCTGTAGATGATGCTCTGAGGTAGGGTTGGTCAGATTCTCGATCTTCCTCCTTTCTCTGATAGATTTTTAAAAGAATTATGTGGATCTCTTAGCTATATCGGGTGATTGTTTATGCTTTACAATTATTGTTGCCACCACTCGTATTTAGGTTGTCAGCGCTTTCACCGTAGATAAGGGCTGGCCGGTGTTCCAATAAAAAATGTCTAAGGAGGATCAAGACGACATATTAATTAGCTAAATATATAGGCATACATATCGAATCTAGAATTTGAACCTGAGTAGTATGGTTCCATTATAAGCAACATAACAAGTTGAGACAAGTCCACAGTTCACGGTTCTTGTGCAGTTAAAATGTCCTGATTAAACATACTTTGAACCTATATTTTTTGGAGCACAACCAGTTGAGCATATGGTGTCACGTTCTAATTAACCAGTTGAGCTTATACACTACCGTGTCGCTGCTCGCTCTGTCTACCGAAGTCTACACCAAACCGACCGCAGCGAATGCGCATCACTGCACTGCATGCAGGATTTCTATAGTTAAATTAGCTAGTCTATACCACCACTAATAATTCAATTATGAAAGTGAAGCTAGTAAGAATAATTATAAATACGATCTGAAGGGAAAGCTTTACTCCTGATGCCAATTATTTACAAAAAATAAAAAAGTGAAAAGTAACAAGGATTATTATGTTGCTACTAATAATAACTAATGGCCCAGTCCCCTTCCAGGAAGCTTCCAAACAGAACACACAGTGGCAAGTTGCCAAGCTTGGCAAATTGCAACGCGACATATATACACACAGAGGCTGCATGCAATGTGTATCATGCACTAGATAGTTTTTCTTCTTCTTCTTCTTCTCTGTCTCTTTTCATGCATGCGATGCACGGTGTGGTGGCAAGCTAACTTTGGTCCCGTAGCTTCTCTCGCTAAGCATCCTGAGAGTGAGAGGCGCCCCTGGATTTTGAGGCTTCCTAGTCCCCTGTTTTCTGGGATTGGGTCGAGAGGGCAGGTCTTTCCCTTCATGTTTCATATTGTCTGAATTTATCAATTAATGAATATATATAATTTATATAAATATCTAGATTTATTAACATCCATATGGTAAGGCTAGAAAGTCTTACATTATGAAACGGTGTGAGTGTTATAAATTAATTTAGATTTATTCTAAAGTATTTTAAAATTTATTTGAATTTATAGAAAATATATTATTATCCAAAACACCAAATTATTTCATATTATATTTATTTTGGATTGAAAATATTGTCTATATATATATTTTATAAATTTGGTAAAACTTAAGAAATTTTTGAGATAGAAAAAAATCAAAGTTACTTGTAATATAAAATGATTGCGTATGTGACTTTTCATTTTCGATCCTGTAGGAATTAAACTAGTGCGATTAATTCATTTAAAAATCAAGTAAGTTCTGCACAAAGTGAGTGCTGTTACCGTATGACTCCACTCGATCGGTTTCAAATATTAGTGTCCATGAATTTATGAATTCTTTGCTACCATCCGTGTCCTTGACCCTAGTTTAGAGGCAGCATCCGTCGTGTATGAGCGTGGTGTTCGTCTTCCGTATAATGGAAAAAGAAATTCACAACAACACTAATCGTTATGCCAACGACTGCTGCAAACTCCATCCGTTCGCAAATACAAGTATTCGTACAGAGATTAATGTGGAAAGAATCGCATCAATTTTAGGTTTTTGACGATAATGCCACTCAGAATGCACAAAAAGGAAGTTGAACCATGGAAGGAAAGGTCCATATTAACCAGGGCGAAATAACCAAAACATAATGTAAACGAAATATAATTTGTGAAAAAAAACTTTATACGCATTTTTAGTGATTTAAAAGCTAAGTCTAGAAAATAAAATACAATGAAAAAACCTCGTAATCAACTCAAATTTAATTTAAGGTTAAATTTTTATTTTATTTTTTTGCTTATAAGCACAGACAAAAATAGAAGGTGTTATATTTGTGAATAAACTCTAAAAGGTTATATATGTGAACAGAAAGAGTATGACTCAAAGTGACATGCTAATTAACGGATGAGTTCCTCTGACTTCAGAGAAACATTGAGGCTGATGTATAGATCCCAATGTGTATAGGCTCATATGCCAGTGACACGAGTCCCTCTAGACTTAAGTCAGATGGTCCGTTCTCTAGTTAACTAGCTATAGGCCTCTATACAGTGCACAGTAAAAAACAAAGTGCATGCATCTTTCCTCAAGTGAATACAGAATATTACATCAAATTAATAAGTGTACTGCTCGACCCATGCAGCACTGATGCTATAGTTAATAGCCAGGTGAATATTCATTAATTCATTCATTCGCTAGGTTATGTCATTTTCTTTGATGAAAGATAAAAAAACATATCCGAAATTTTATAGCCATTTAGTATCATAAACAATATAATTCATCACTATAAAATTTAAAATATATTTTATAAAGGTGAGACAATAAACTTTTTTTAAAAGATGCACCGCTTAATAACATAAGAACATTAGAATAATCTAGTCCAAAATAACGCAGCCAAAACCTAACAGCTGAGTTGAACAGAAGAGAGATGTTTAGCGGTGCCAATTGCTGCGGCGGCTTCCGGCAGCTGCAAATATTAACAAAGCAAACCACGCCAAAAACACACATAATATCACAGGTCAATGCATGAACAGAGAGAGCTGAAAGCTGCATATGCATGCTAGGAGAGAAAAAAGAAACTCTTGGAAAGAAAAAGAGTATAAATAAAGCTTGTGGCATTTGTCAGAGATATGGATACATACGGTTAGAGATAACAGAGTCGAATGGAAATTCTAGAGATAAAGATAAAATCCTAGAGATATACGATATAATATTTATCTTGTACTCTAAGTTTCTATCTCCTATATATCCTATAAATATACCGACGAGGATCAGTGCAATATACAACTGATCATAACAAATCATGGATTTTTCTCCTATCCAGTATTTTCCACAGCATTAACACTGAATTATTGGATTACCAGATTAAAGCACACCCCCTGCAAGTGGTGATAAGAGAATGTCAACAACTGATCAAAACGCAATTAGAAAACCAATTGATCGAGCGAGGGAAAAAGTGGCCAAATTAAGTCTGTATACGTAGTAACGTGCCTACTTTGCTTTGCATTGCATTAGCCAGCTCGAAACAACAGCCAAAAGCTACTTTATTACCACTAACGCCGTGCGAAATCACCACCAGGAGACGGCAATTTCAGTTCGTTCCCACACATGGCACGCATGCCAGATCGATATCAAATCAAATCAAAATTATAGCCACGTCTTTTCGTTTATACTTATATATTAAAATTTAAATTCTAAAGCTTATATATATTTAGATCTGATTTTAGTATTTGTCATCATTGTTTATTTTTTAATTTTGCTTTTATTTACATATACGAATGTTTTACCTATAAATTATTTTTAATCGTTAATAACAATATGCATGCACCCCTACGGATGCGTGAAGTATGTATATACTATATACACATACACATGTGAATTAACTAATCGAATGCTCTTACGTTCTTTTGTACAGTTTTAGTGTAGTTTTATTTATAATAATGTACAGGTACAACTGTACAAGCTGATAAGATCGAGAAAGTGGACCGTACGTACAAAGGTATAAATATACGGAAGATTTGGATAACTACTTAATAGTTTTTAGGAAAGCAAAAAAGGAAAAGCTGCTGAAAGAAAGGGAAATGTTTTAGGGAGCACATGCAATTAGGTTTGAATTGTTGGTGTGTGTTCATGTACAGGCAGGTTGCAGAAAATTGAAATTAATGACAAAAAAAAACAAAGAGAGAAAAGCTTGCTGGTCGCAAGCAAGGTGGTATGCAAAACCCTTTTTTTTTAATGTAAATGCTAGAACACAATTTTCTTCTCTAGTTTTCTCTTGGATGTTTTAGGAGAACATTTTGTTGGATCTTAGCTGGTTCACAAATAGAGCTAATTCTCTACAGAAAACGACCACTTATCTAATAACTAAACCATGCTTAGTTGCTATCTTGTTGGCCGCAACCAAAAATTGGAAATTTTAAAGTTAATGTTAGAGTTGATTTTTAATCACAATCTAATTTTCACCTTTGTCTTTAAACACAAAAAAAGCGCTACACATATAACAACTTTACTTATAAATATTTTTCTTCTTTTACTTCATTCATATTTTATTTTACGATTTATCAAGCATAGCTCAACCAACCTAAACCTTATATACATCTCCAGTTTAATTAGCAAGCAACATTAGGTCCAGCTTGATATTAATCACAGACAGAGATTTCTTCACCACATTAGCAGACCTACTTTAAAAAAAAAACAAATTACCAAGCTCTCAAAAGATGTAGCATACAGCTAGCCTATTCTCATTCCCAGTCAAATGAAAAGGAGAGACACTCCTGGTTTCTGGAAAAGTTCTACAATATCAAATTCCTTGGTGTTCAAGTGAGGAATTTATCTGCTCACCTTTCTTCTTCCTCGGTTGCTTGTATGGCGCCATAGCTAGCATAGCTTTGATTAAAGCTAGCACTCATGAGCCCGGAGCTCAAAGACGAATTGAAGGATTAGTAGTACTCTGCTTGCTTTAATTTTATTTCCTTCGATCTTATTGGATTCATATCTGAACTGTCCTGGCAAAGGGAGCCCACTGTATGGAGTGCATGGTTTGTGAGTGCCTTTAGTAACTTTGCTAATCATAGTTGGTTCATGGTTAGTTTAACAGCAAATGACAGAAACATATGCCAGAACCACAGCTCACAGCATTGTCTATGCTCAAGTGCTGAGTGAAAGAAACTGAATTCTGAACAATGCATGGAAGCTTTGTGGAACCTCATGTCTGAGTTCCACTCAAGAGGAAAATAGTACCTTTCACATGATTTATTTATTTATTTGATAGGATCCACTTCAACTGTATATCCATATGCAGTATATGGTCTCATATTTAATTAATTTTTATATTTAAGTGACAGTTTTGGTTGGCACAGAAAAAGATTTGGAGACTGTTTTAGCTGCCAAATGCCAAAATGGCTGTAGGCCAGCATGCAGGCCTGGTGCTCAAGTGGGCTGGTGCTCCCCAACATGTGTCCCCTCTGGTGGATGTAGAGATGAAGAAAAGAGGGCAATTCCATCAAGAAAACACAAGCAAAAGCAACACTAGTTTTAGGCACTTTGCAACCTTTTGCCAAATCAACCATCCCTTTGCTTTTATTTTTCCCCTTCCTTGATGTGGCTTTGATTTTGATCAGTCACCCTTAAGTGCGCTGTAGAGTGTGGTACTGCTCGTAGATAGCTAGATTCCATACATCAACTTTCAATTTTTGCAAGATTTAAAGAAAAAAAGCAAGCTAGGGAGCTGTGTATGGAAAACTTATAAATAGTGAAATGGGCTAAGGCAGAGAGGAGAGGAGAAGTTCTGAAACTGTTATAGCTTAGCATAAAGTTGAGAAGGAAAATGGTGTTCATTTTTTTGTAAAAATCAAGAAACTAATGATGTCCACCATTCTTGATTTCATCAGGCATCAGCTTTCCATGTATATATAGGCTGTGTTATTTTCTAGATGAAGATAAAAGATTATATGATTTTATGACGTCTATTTAATATTGAAAACAATAGAATTAATTAGTAAATAGTTAAAACTCTACTTTATAAATATGATAATGAACTTCTGTTTAGAAACATTTTGCAAAACGCATGTCATTTAACAGTCCAACAAGCACGCACAAAGAAGCCAAATAATTTGGACACCTAACACAACCATAATACTGACCCTATTAAAAAATATAAGCATTTTTGCACACTTTTTAAAATGTGTTCAGATGATGTCAAGATGTATTTTGGAAAGTGACTGGTTTTCCATTTCATTTTAAAGAAATCTTCATTGGCAGAGGCTGTTTGGTCGTACTTGAATCCATGGTTTGGTTACAAAGTGTCACCACCGTCCTTTTTACAATAACTCGGAAAGTTTGAATTGTCAACAGTGTAAAGCATTTTCTACTTCAGCCATCTTTTCTAAAAGTTATGCAGATAAACAGAGCAAAGAAGAGATGGAGGCACCATTTTTCTACAGGCATGTCTGTCTCGCACATTTCCCATTTGCCATTCCATGGAAACTTGTAAACAATGGGATTAGATTTTGTCATCCTCTCCTATAAGAAACAACAAAGGATTTAACATAAGCATAAAGAAACAGGAAACTTCACTGCTAAGAATACAGGACCTGTGTGGGTTCGGCCAAGCGAGATTGACCTATTACATGAGTCCAATGTGTTGCTGAAACTATGTGCTAACCAGAGCAATCTTGGCTTATGCATACATAAGAACACCTTTTTGAGGGGAAAAAAGGGAGAAAAATTAGGGTTGAGAGGAAAGAGATACAGTGAGTTGTGCAATCAAGCCTATCCAGTTAAGTAGCTAGCTTTGCTGTTTTTTATATATTATATATGAGTATATTATTATAATGCAGTTTGCTTTCTGCTCCTTTTGAGAGAACTAATTCCATGAAACCCTCTCGTGTTAGTTCTTTGTTTGGTCGAACCTCCCGGTCAAACTGCATACGCCCTATCATCTACTTATAAGTCAAAATTTAAATTCTAAAACTTAATTTTGTACTTGATTTTATGGTTTTTTCATCATGGTTTGTTTTACACATTTCGTTTTTGAGTCGCTATGGACACGTATATAAAAGTTTTACCTATAAATTATTTTTCGTTTGCAAAAACGCATTTTTGCATATTCCTCTCAAAACGAAACGATGGGAGCCTCTATCTTGTTCCAATGATGAACAAACCATCTGAACAATGTAATTCAAGTATCTTCATGATGTATATTTCCTTTGTTTGCTTTTTAACAGCTTATAAGACGCTGTCAAATTTTAATTTTAAAACTTAAACTTTTGAGTTGATGGTTGTTTTTCATATTTTTCATTATTTGTCCCTAAATCATTAAGAATATATACAAAATATTTTTGTCGGTAATAAACCGTTACAGCTTATAATGATGGACTGTAGATGAAACGGTGATCCAAATTGTCCTTAGGCTGGCTGTGGGATGAAATAAATATAGACGATTGTAAAAATCTATATGGCCAAATTCATTTATAAACGAATAGAAATGCTTATATTTTAAAACAGAGGAGTAATTGTACGGGGTATTCTCGTGATCTTTCACGTCAGAATAAAAGGTAAACATAAAGAATAGAAAATGTTGCCGTACGTTGTGCTAGCTCGGTCGCGGGCACAAGGACAAGGTGGGCGTCGTGGTGGCGGCCGGCTGGCTAGCTCTCCGATGGACCGATAGATGGACGGATCTTTCCGTGGTACGTCGTCGTTGGCTGGTTGCGGCGGCTGGACGACGGGAAAGGAAGGAGCCGGAGCGAGCAAAGGCAATAATAATGTAGGTAGGCCGACGAGACGACGCCTGAAAAGATAAGAAAAGAGAGAAAAAAAAAAGGGAGAAAGAATCAAAGCTAGGCGATCGACGCCCATGGCGAGGTGGCGAACAGCTTGCAAAACGAGGGGAGCTTTGCAGCTTTCGATCCGGGGGTCCAATAATGCCGGTGGTTTCAGGTCTCGCAGGCCGCCGGCCGCCCCGGCCGGCCGGCGAGCTCCCCTTCCTCTCTCTCTCTCTCTCTCGCTCACGTGTGTACGTAATGTGTACGTACGTGTTCGTCTCCGCCTCCACGGAAACCAAACGCAAGAGGAAAAAGATCGAGATCGGAAAGAAAGTGAAAGTGTGAAGCTGGCGAATCGAAAAGATGCATGGTAGGGAAGCATGCAGTGTACTTTCTTCTTCGTCTTAGTCGTCGTCTTCCTCCGGCCTCTCCGTCTTTTCCATCTCCAGAGGGCCATCCATGGCGGTTGTCGGAGCGTGTCCTTCCTGACCGGTGTCTCCCGTAAAATTTGAAGGCCTAATTACCAACTACGGAATTTAAGTGACAAATAATAGTATCTTTTAACTACTTACTAGTCAAAGGCGATAGGCGGGCGCCTGACCGGCCTTCATCGATCGAACTGGGGCGGCAGACTTTCCCGTTTCATGTTTGTTCCCATTAATCACCTGCCAGGGGAAATGAAATGGATAGCAATTCACAGTGTGTTGCAGCTAGCTTGAGTGCATTGCAAATCGGAGGCATCATCTTTGGGCCTTGGCCCAGTGACCACGCAGCATACCATCCCCTGGAAAAGTCCAATTTGGTTCCCTCCAATAAAGGGCCGATCTTATTCGTACCTCTGTAACTATTAAAACCATTGCTCTCTCCATTTTATATTATAAGATTTTTTAAGTTTATCTAGGTTTATACATATATCCATATATATATATACATATATATATTATGTCTAAATTCATTAGCACACATAAAAATCTAGATAAGGCTAAAAAATCTTATAATATGTGATGGAGATATTACAAAACAACCCCCTTGACAGGGAGTCGCTCGGCGTGGTTGGTGGAGGTGGCAACTACAAAGAAGGTGAGGAGAGCAGTAGCCGGCGGCGGCAAACACTCCCTCCCTCGCTCTCCCACCACTGGTCATGCTCGTAGCACTCCCAACCGATCATTCATCTCATCCTTCATTCTCAACATAGAGGATGGAGAGTAAAAGTTAGGAAAAAAATTCGGTGGAGGAGGGCTCCAAACCCGTGCAGCTACGACCCTTTCTAGATGTATGACGCGTGGAGATCCAACGGCAGCATTTATCTTCTCGGCACCGCATTATTTTGCACGGGAGGTTGTCGGCTCAGCTTCTAGCTCGGCTCGGCTTCTAGATCGATGCAGCCTGCAGTTGTTCTGTTCAGTTCACGATCGTTCCTCCTCACCCATGTCGCCCCCCACTCCCCTCGCGCCGCTTCGCTCCCACGTTCACCTCCGCCTTCGCATCCCATCGCACCCTCCCTTGCGCTTGCTTTCCCTCTCGCGAGCTCCATCGCTCGCATGCCCTCCGCCACTCCACGCCTCTGCCTCCGCCTCCGGTAAAAACGAACGTGTTGCGCTGGCTGCTGGTCGCCGGGCAGCCGCGGACAGGCGGGCATGGACGCGAAGGCACCGCAGACGCTGATGCGCCGGCGAGCTCGGCCCTCGACTCCTCTTCGCTGTGCTACCTCACGATGCTACCTCCCGTAGAAAACAAACGAGATGTCCCGACATGTGGAAGGAGAAGGCAAATAGGAGTAGGTAGTGCCTCCAGTGATGTGAGAGAAGTGGGCAGTGACGGCTCCAGCGACGAAGAGGAACAGAACAACCGTAGGCTGGATCGATCTGGAGCCGAGCCGAGCTGAAAGCTGAGCCGATGGGCTACCGTGAAAAATAATGAAAATAACGTGGTGCCGAGTGGACCGTTAGATCACCACGTGTCATACATCTGCAAGGGGCCGCAGCTGCACGGGTTTGGAGCCCTCCTCCACCGATTTTTTTTTCAAAAGGTAAGCTCCAACAGATCATCCATCTCATCTTCTATTTTTAAGATGTCTTTCTTATTAGAAGAGAAAACAACCATATTTAGATGTTCTCTTCATCTTCAAAAAGATATGGATGATGTCATATGTGGATGATTTGCTGGAGTAAAAAAGATACGAAGGGCGAAATTGTTTTAGATAATTATCCAAATAAAGATATTGATGACCAAATTTAGATTAATCACTGTGGATGCTCTCTCCAAAATGCATGCACCGCCGGAGGACAAGACCAAGATGCAAGCGGTAAGCCTAGCGATGTCAGGGATTGGAGCCATCAAACTCGTTGAGATCAAGCTCAGAATAGCTAAAGAATTAGAGTGTTTCCGATTGAGTGCAGAGCAAATCGGACGCTTCAGCTATGGGCCTTGGGCCAATAACCACGCAAGGTATCCTCCCCTGGGCGTCTGCTAAAGCTGGGCCTTTTACTCTGAGGCCCATTTGAAGGGCACAAACTTCCGTTCTCAAAAACAGTAAACAGAAGGTGACAGTTGCAGTTGCATCCGATTTGTACAAATATAAACATGAGAAAATTAAACGATTAAATGGATCTGTAGCAACTAAAACTCAAGAGTAGAATTTGAAATGGCGCATATGCTTTGATCAAACCATCAATCTGCATTGTCATGGGCCGCGTTCTCTAACGTAGATTATTTGCAAATTATTTCTTAACTTTTGTGCACATGCTTCCTAAACGGCTAAATGTCATGTTTTTTTTAAATTTTTTTTTACAGAAGTTGATCATCTTTAGATTTTAAACTTTAAAAGAGTTAATTTTATCACTTATAACATTAAATAGCTAAACAAAATCAGATAATCTTTTATCTTATAAACACAATCCACAAGCTACAAATATGTGGCGTTGTATCACAAAAACAACATGCGTCTCTTTAGACGGGTAACTACAGTGTTAACTCCATCAAATCTATGATTTATAATATAACGACTTATAATCTATAGTTTTGTGATACTTCATTTTAGTTTTACAATTCTCTAGTTAAAAGTGCCCTAATATTCAACGAACAGAGGGAAATATGGTTACTAAGGAGAGAAGTGGATAGAAGACAGACACGCAAAATCAAGATCAAGGAAACAGGGAGACCTCACCTCACCAATAACAACAATGCACCTGGTCGCACAAGATGCAGCTATTCGTCGTTGATTTGGACGCCGGCGAAGGCGAAATGCTTTCGACCAAGCGTGTCATGCATCTTCCAATCAAGTCAAATTAGTGTCCTAGATCGATCGATCGATAGAATGCACTGTTGCATAGACGATCAATCGATCGATCGTAATTTGATGGTATCTATATATAAGTGAATGTTCTTTCCAAAAATACAACCACAACATGTTACATTATTTAATAAATTTTAGCTGTCCGGTTTACTAGAAGATATAAAAGAGAGTAAATTAATATTAACCATTGGATCATGGTTGCAAAACAAAAAAAAACATTCATGAGATTTCTAGAGATGAAGCTCCTAGAAAAAAAAAATGAAAAAGGCTAAAAAGGAGGTTTGTAGAAATAAATAGATAATGTTGTGTATGCGCTACAATTTTATGAATGGCCCTTTACTAAAAACTATTTTGCAAATAAATCATTATTCTTCAGTAAAAAAATATATAAAGAGCTCCAAAACATTCAAATATATATTAATACAAGTGGTGAGCTCATGTGAGATTGAGTTGTTCTATATACAACATATTGCGAAAACAATCAGATCTTATTCGAATACGTATTAGTATTATTATTATTATTATTATTATTATTATTATTATTATTATTATTATTATTATTATTATTATTATTTGCTACATTTCCCTTCGACAAACAAATTATGTAGGGCGAATTAGTACTCTCTTGCCGTTGCCGCGTCATTGCATCAAGATCATATCGATCGTGTCCACTGGCCATATATATAGACCAGAAAGCCATTTATTTGTTCATATGACTTTTCCCTGTCCGAAGATAAACCAGCAAGTTGATCATAATGAGTATTTGATTTGACTAATCGAAACCAACCGGTGTTCGCTACCCCCACAACTGCCTCTTGTTTTCGAGATATATATATGGGGAGAAAATGATATCGCAACGTGCGAGAAAGACTGCGGCTACCTGTCGTTCTTTAAGCTTGTCCACGTCATACATGTACATCAGCTCAAGAAAAATATGCATCTATAGATCAACAAATATGTTGAGATTGACTTATGTATGGGCATCACTATATCAACATTGCTGGATAATTCGACCGTCCCAAAAAAAAACTTTATCTTTTCAGCCAAGTTGATATATTATTAGCGAAGGTAAAAGATAAAATCATCCCTCGTTAATTAGAAACAATATTGTAAAAAGGTAGGTAATAGATACTAGAGAAATGGAAATATGCAATTGTGGGACAAGGGTATGGAAGAAGGAAACAACAGTAAAGTCTTTGTGAGATAAATAATATAGGCTATAAATAACCATGCTCGCTGTTTAGGCTTCAGCTTATAGCAAAAGCGAAATTTTAAATTTTAAACTTTTTTGGATCTTATTTTAGAGGATTTTCATTGTACTTCCTAAGTACTAAAAGGTAACCACCTCTACAGCTAGACATGAGAAGTAAGAAAGCAGTTGAAAATTATTTGATGAAGGTTGTGATCTATTGAGAAGATAATATATGTGAAAAAAATTAAATGGAGAATGATGTTGATCGGTTGACATAAGTTATATATGAAGAAATAATTTCATTTTAAAACATAGGGTGAGGGATTAAATAGTTTTATTTTGGAACTGATGGAGTATTTTATTTATTAGTTTTTAAAATCACACATATATATACACACGCATATATTTTACTAATAGATAGTGTTTTAGTTAGTGATAAGACATTTTGTTTATAATAAATATAAGAAGCACGAGGGTGAATGTCTTTTGCCGACAGCGAAATTAAGTGAAACATAACGGAACGGTCTCCCGTATGTACACACAAGTACTGCAGTGACATTTATGCAAATACGTAACATACGATGCTATTTCGATCAGTATACTTATCTTCTTTCTTACTGATGCTTATGTTATAAATTAAAACTAAAATTTTAAACTTAAATTTAGAATTGATTTCAAAGTAATTCATTATGGTTTATATTTCGGTATTTGAGTTTAGATCGCAAATAACTTATATATAAATTTTGACAAGCAAATTAATTTTTAGTTGCTATAATAGGTCATTCCGTTTATATTTAATTTAAGCGAAATGACGAGACCATCGACTTGAACTGTAATACTTTTGGCGACTTAATTGGCGCACGTGAAAAGATTGGAGCAGGAACATGATTTAGTACAGAATCGCACGCGGAGCTTGATCGTCAGTGCTTACGCAGCGTGATTAATTTCACAGGCGATTTAGTACCATGTGTGGGCAGTAAACTAAGTAGAATTAATATAGATAGACTTTGCAGCGTCTCGTTTGAAAATACAATGCAGGGAATTGAAAAGGAATAAGAAGAACATGTGTACTACGGTCATATTGAAATGAAAATCAAAATTTTAATGTAAAATTTAATGCCTACTGTACATGTGCCACATGGCTACATAAAAGCCAGCCGGCAGTGCACCCGAGACGGCAACATGCATGCGTGTACCTTGATCATAGTTAAATTTCTCGGACTACATGTTATTGAAAAAAATCAACCTCTAAAGATAAATTTAAACAATATTTATCGAGTCTAGATTTATTTCTAATAATTACTCATTTTAGACGGAGGGATTAGCGAAGGATCCCTTTGCTAGCAAGCTGCATGCACGTACCTAGCTATCTGGTCTCTTTGTCTTCACGAACGCAGGAGTAGTTCAGCATTTCAGTAGAGCAGAACACGGTATACTCGCTCCTATATGGTAAATACTCCCTTCGTTTTATAATATGAGATAATTAATTTTTTTAATGTTGGACTATTTGTCTTATACAAAAAATTTATGAAAATTTCATTTATTTTTGCGTGTGACTTACTTTATTATCAAAAGAACGTTAAGGACGACTTGTTATTTTTTATATTTATACTAAATTTTTGAATAAGACGAATGATCAAACGTTACAATAAAAAAGTCAAACATCTTATATTACGAAACGGATGTAGTGAGACATTTTAGTTATATCTCAATTTATCTATTAATTATATATATACATGTGAATCTAGACGATGCTAAAAAATATTAGTAAGCATTCTAAACACGTACTACCTCCGTTTTATATCGTAAGACTTTCTAGTCTTGTCTAAATTCGACAAATTCATTAATTGATAAATATATATATAATTTATACATATGTCTAGATTTATTAGCATCTATATAAATCTAGATAAGACAAGAAAGTCTTACATTATAAAACAGATAGAGTAGTAACGAGCAATCACTGAGATCAATATAAGAATGGACAGTTGATATATGGAGAGCTTAAAAGCTTATATGGATGGATTCATGGAGATGGACATCAGACAACCTGTGTATGTAGCCTTTCACCTGTGGCTGTG
The DNA here is from genome assembly GCF_000231095.2 of Oryza brachyantha. Lineage (NCBI taxonomy): Eukaryota > Viridiplantae > Streptophyta > Magnoliopsida > Poales > Poaceae > Oryza > Oryza brachyantha. Next base: position 4,013,799 of record NC_023163.2, read on the forward strand.
TTCACAAACCTCCGAGCTAGAGCCGACATACGGTAGACAGCCAATCAACAGGGCAACTCAGCAATGTACTGCAGGTCGGATCCGGATCGCAATGGCAGGATAGCACAGTGATAGAGAAGAGAGAATGGCAGGACACTGCAGTAAATTACTATAGCAGTAAAACTAATAATATGTTTACTGTTTTGTACCGTAGCATAACGCTATAGCATACTAATACATAGCCGTCCATCTTAAAACGGACGGCTGAGATTCATCGAATGACATCGCGCTGTTCCTTATACGCTATTAGTATGGAATGACAGAGGATCCAAACCCACTGTAGGTCTTGCATCTCCGACAACCCACAATGCTCACCTCATATGTGGCCGACGAGCCTTCCCTACGGTGCAGGACGACCCTACGGCCGGCCGCTGCTAATTGCTGGCGGCGCAAGGTGACAAAAGAATGTTGTGTCCAAGAAATTAACCTCCACGATGAAAGATTTTTTTAGCTATTATATAAACAGTGAAATCGGCTACTATAAAAATAAAAATCTATTCTAAAAATATAAGATGAAAAAAAATAAAATAAAAACCGTTTTATTAGTTAAAAATTGGTTTAAAAAAAAGCCAGAGAAAAAACACGAGGAAAATAACGCAGCCAAAGTGACAAGTCACGGCGGCCGCGGCAGCATAGCAGGGAATTGCCGGGCTGAGGGTTTAATTAGCTTGGCGTTTTGTCGTCAAAGCGAAGGCTTTGGAGCAGCTAGGCTGGACCAAGTTTGAACAGGTCCATACATGTACGAACCAGTAGGGAACAAATATACGTGGCCATCTTGTCATTTTCAAGCAACACGTACACAAGATGCTCGACCGGTTTATTGGCGCCGCAGGAACGCGGAGAGCAGGCACAGCATCCACCGCTCATTGACCGCCTCCTCCTGCAGGCTGCAGCCACACGCATAACAGCCTCCTTTTTAGATAAAGATGAACAAGAAAGATTTTTTTTAATTTTTTTATAACTATTAAATGATATAAATAATGTAATCGGCTGTTATTTTAAAAATATGAGACGGTGGAATTCAATAGAAACTTTTACCGTTTAGTATTTAAAGAAACGCAGGTAAACGCAGTCCTGGTGGTACGCGGCGATGGATGCCAACGGGAATTCATTGCCGCCATGGCCAGCGATCGATCGATCAATCAGGGGGAATTGAATTGAGTTGGGTCGCGACGGCAACGCTACCCGGCTGGCTGATGGATCGATCGGTGGGATGGCCCAATCACGCCCAGCCTGAGCCAGCCCCGAGCGCGACTCCATTTATTTTCCGCTCGCGACGTCGCGTACCGCCCGCCCACCCAACCTCCCCCACCCCCATCACAAAATGTCACTGTAGCTAACCATGCTAGCTGACTCACGAGATGTTCCGAAATGGTGTGTTTTGTTTTTCGAAAAAATAACTCTATGTTATTTTTAATAAAATAGTTAAATAAATATCGTCTTAAAGTATGTAACAGCTGATACTTCATTAATCATTTGTTAATGGATCAACTCGTGAAAGCAAAAGAAATCCTACCCAACTTTCACAAAGCAACTTCAATGATCTTGTTAGATACTACCTTCATCCTATAAAAACTTTATTTTTTGATTTTTTATCCAACATTTAACCATTTGTCTTATTTAAAAAATTTGTAGAAAAATTTTAAAAAAATTAGTCATGCTTGAAGTACTATTCATATTTTATCATCTAGTAGCAATAAAAACATTAATCGCAATTTTTTAGATAAGATGAAGAGTTAAACATTATATACAGAAATTGGAAATGAATTTATTTTGGGATGGATGAAGTAGTTCCCTAAACCAAAGTTTAATAAACTTAAAAAACAACATTATAAAGGCCTTACCAAGCCATCGCCAATTGTCTCCTCTCGTTGGCCAAAATGATAAGATAAATCATTGGTCATCTGTGAATCCCACATGCCCACGGCCCTCTCCCTTATCTATTAAAACACTCCATCATCCGTACCAAGTATTGTACTATTGTTATTGTTATTGTCTAGTCGATCTATCACTTACTTTCATTGTGGTTGAAAATATGTAGAGACATCGCCTCTCACCATTGGTGTATGTTCTCCCTGTTTCTCTTATCTTGTTGTCTTCGTTGCTATCTTCGATTCGCTACCAGTATGCTACCTCTTACATAGTAGCTGCTATGGTCTCTAGCAACTAGCATACATCTTTAACTCATTAACTATGCATGGTACTCAGCTCCGTTTTAAGCTTCAACGTTCTAGATCTAGACATTCTTATCTTTTACCTTATACTTATAAGCTAAAATTTAAAATTTTTAAACTTAAATTTAGATTTAGTTTTGAGGTTCATCGTAGTCTTTTTTAGTTATTGTGTTTAAATCGTTAAGAACATATATAAAAAAATATCCATAAATTATTTTTTATTTTCAAACTCGTTGTTTCCTTCTCTCTCAACAAACGAACTAATGACCAGCGAATTTCCGCCGTTGGTCGAGCGGAGCCTGTTGCCAAGCTGCGTCGGCCTTACGCACCACCGTCGCTGATCTCTTCTCGCTGATGGTGGGATGATGGGTTGGTGGGTAGGAAAAGAAAGACACAGAGAGATACGGACATGTGGGCCTACACAATTTAGAGAAGCGAGACATTCAGGCTGTTGGAGTGACCAGAATATTCAAAGAGGTGATATCTTTTGGCTAAGCGATTAGTTCACGAAAATTTTTAAATTAGGTATCATATCGGATGTTTGATTAAATGTTAGAAGACTATCTCGATGACTAATTAAAAAAACAAATTACATAGGGTGTCAGAAAACCACAAGACAAATTTTTAAAGCCCAATTAATCTGTCATTAGCACATATGAGTTACTGTACCAGTTATGACCAATTATGGACTAATTAGGCTAAAAAATTTGTCTCGCAAATTCCTTACAAACTGTGTAATTAGTTATTTTTAACTATATTTAATTAAATATTCGATGTGATGTCGATGACAAAGTTTTTTGGGAAACTAAACGGCCCTAAATCGACAAATGTTGAGCAAAACAAAAAATTGAAGGGGCTCTAGAAGATGCTCTACCGAGCCAGCAATCACACAGTGAAATTACCGTTTGCATCCAGAGGCGACAGAGGTGGGGGCACGGACCAATTTACCTGATAAGTTTACAGGCAGCCTGCACAAAAACTGGACCCCGGGTGCATCAGCAGTAGTAGTACATGCATGCCCCTGTCACGGGCTCATGCAAACCCAACAAAAAACCTGAGCACCGCCACCAATCCAAACATGTGTTGGCTGCACTGTACACGCACAACATCATCCATCCAACCCACATACACCTACAGCAGCAAGTACGGTGTTGCTTCCTATGTGCTGCTCTTAACATTTGAATGTACGATTTATTGTTAATTTTATTTAATTTTTTTACAAATACACATATATATATATATTTACTTTAATAATAATTCAAAGTAACAAAATAATTAATAATTATACATATTTCTTATTTAATGCTTAAATGTATACATAAAAATTAATGTCGTCCATAGAAAAACGGAGGGACTATAAAGTTAGTGTGGATTTGTATTGAATCAAACGTCTTTAAATTTAATCATTTTTTAAATAAAATGTAGAAAACTATATGTTAGTATATTTTTCTGAGAAAATTAATTAAATTCAGAAATGCTTGTCTCAGTATAAACACAGTGACTTAGCGTATGAAACTGAATAGGGGGTGGTTGTCAAAAGACGTATTAGTAAATGAAAAAATATATAAATAAAACTTTATATACGTATTCTTATCGATTTAAAAACTAAGGATAAAAAATAAACTTTGATAATAATGTATCAAAATTAACTTTAAATTTAAAATTTAAATTTTAGCTAATAAATATAAATAAAAGCGAAAAGAATACAGGTAGTCAGAAGTACTGCTACCGACCGGACCAAAGACCGACATGCACCTATAAATCGACGCTTTGGCACCGGGTCGGGACCGTGTATGTACTTCTCGTAGCAACCACACGAGCCAGTCTGAGGTAGCAAGAGCTGTCTGTGCACATGGCGGCGGAGTCGTCGGCGGTGATGGCTGCGGCGGCGGCGGAGGAGGAGGGGGGGAAGGTGAGGCTGGAGTGGGAGGAGAGGGTGGTGTCGCTGGTGCCGACGGCGACGGCGGACGAGGCGTGGGCGCTGCTGTCGGACTTCCTCGCGTTCCACCGCTGGCACCCGCGCGTCGCCAAGTGCCGGCTGGCGTCGCCCGACACGGCGGCGGCGGCGTCGGCCTCCGTCGTGCGGTACTGCGAGGGCACGCCGCGCGGCGACGGGTCGCCGCCGGACTGGGCGCACGAGACCCTCCTCGAGCACGACGCGGCGGGGCGCTTCTTCCGCTACGAGATGAACGACAACAACATGGGCTTCGGCGTCTTCTTTGCCACCTTCCGCGTCGTCCCCACCGCCGCCGCCGGAGCCCCCGGCTGCGAGCTCCGGTGGGAGTTCGAGAGCGAGCCCGTCCGCGGCACCCCCAAGGAGGCCCTCGTGGCGCGCCTCCAGGCCGGTCTCGACGGCATGGCCGCGCGCGTGCAGGAGCACCTCCTCTCCACCCGCGCCGCCGCCGCCATCACCTCCGCCGGCGTCGAGCTCAACCCGGACAACTCCATCGCGGTCTGAGCCGAGCGTGTTCGTCCGATCGATCCACACACACACACACACACACACACACACATATTGCCTATCATCTTACCATACGTACGTCATCCGTATCGATCAAGTATGCAGCGTATTGGTCGATGAAAAATACGAACTTATCACAACTTCCGTATGTATGTACGCACGTATGTATGTATGTATATACTCTGTGTTTGTACGTACTCGGGGGTATGGGAATAAATATTATTGCATAAATTACTCTCCTGTCTCCATAATTGTTACTGTTCATGCCATATTGCTTTCGTCAAAATAAAATATGAATGTATACTCGTACCATTTATATGAAAGTCAATGCAGTATTAATTAATTGTACAAATTTTCGTTGACAAATTGATATGTGCTCTCTTGCATGTGCCTTGGCATGTGCTCTGTTAGCTGTTGGCTGATGCTGTTGCCTCCTCTCCGTTCGATCAAGTTAATTATGCTGCTGACGAATACGGTACTGCAGCTACAGGCGTGGCTCGATCTACGGGTAACGATTGACCAGATTTATTTTAACTAAATATGAATTAATTGCATTGAATTTGTATTATTCAATTAGAAACTTAGTCCATATAATTAAACTAAAATAAGGTGAAGAATCTTTACAAGGGGGCTGAGCAAGAATAAAATTTGGAAATACTGCTTACTTGACCATGCTTTAAATTGAGTTTAGGCTGATACGAGTCTTTAAATTTGAAACGAGAACAATGTATACATGGTGCAAATAGACGAGCTATAGCTAAAATATATTATTTTAGATAAGGTTCTAAACACAGCCCTCTCCTTACATAGCTCCATCCTTGGGTCAAACCTATGCCTATCCTGATTCAGTGTTGTCTCCAATTTTCGGAACACTGGATTGTTGGTGCTGTTTCCAGGTTTCCGAGAGAACCAACAAGAGAAACACCGAGTAAAGTCCATCCCTCTGTAGCTTATCCGGCACATTGGTCTGCTTGGTCAGCCAGTCTATTAGTTCGTCACTGGTGCCACTCAGAGATCGGTTTAGTCTAATTATATTCATGAATCATGATCCCTTTCCAAAATCATTTATGGATAAGAGCACTGTTTGTTTGAATAGGCGTTGTACTGTCTCCACAATCCAGAGACAAAGTTGCCAAGAAAAAAAGGTGTTGTATTTAGGTCAGTCCTGTCTGAGGTCCACAGCCATTTCTGCGAAAGCAACCAGCTGACAAGAATTTTTGCTTTGGTAGTGCCCATCACTTCCAGATTAGTTTGGCTGGGGCACCAATCTTATCAATCCTTTAAATTAGGCCTTGCAAACTAAGTTTGTCATATATTATTTTATTTCACATTATAAGATTTTTTTTCTCATTTCTAAGTTCATATTATCGTTGAATATAGGTCCAACTACATTGTTTGAGGATGCAGGATTTGATTGATGGTCAAGTTACGCATGAGATTGTATTGACAAGGAGACAATGATTTTTTATACAAGTTTGGATACTCTCGTGGACGGGTAATAGTCCTATTAGGGCATTCCCAACCCATAACACTAGATGTAGTTTTCATAAACTCCACATCATCAAGAAACTAGTACTAGACACTACTCTTTCAATGCAAACATCACTATTTCATACTTCAATTTAATGCTACTTATCTCATATGATATCTTAAATGTTGTGTAGAAACCATATCTCATGCAAGACATGGTTTCATTCTCTTTCCTCATTTATTCATTTGCCACATCATCTTTCATCCTAGATGGCAACTTATTTAATGTTATGGACATCATCCTAGTCATTGGGTTAGGAATGCCCTTATGTTAACCAAAGCGGACGTTGCATTTATATATAGTTAGCAAAAACCACGGGATTACAAGATTGGAGATAGCTACTCTTTTAGTCTAAGCTACTACTAGATGTCGACCAAGTTGACAAGATTAAAGTGGGTGGCTATTGGTGAGAGTACTCCTTGGATTTGATCTAGTGTGGGTTGTATATGCCTTTAGAGTTGATATCTTTCCTCCTAATAGACATTTGTATTTATAATAAAAGGCATCCCCTTTCCAAGTAGAAATTGAAGAAAGACTTATGAAGTATAACTAGATATGTAGGAGATCAGACTAGTTTTATTTCCTTATCAGAGCAGGATTTCCTTCCTAAATTGTACCTTTCCAAAGGGTTAAGAAACATATCCGTATTCGATATGATATATGGTATTCTCGGAGTCAGAGATACGTAAGCATTAGAGTATGAGGTATGTCATATCTATAACACTGACATATATAATTTGTAATGAATCTAGTCACATATATAAAACATATATGATCTATATTTCAATATGACTAAAATATTTTATAAATGAAATGAAATAAGTAGTACCTAGAGGTTGACGATATTCATTAATGGTGTCTTCACATTACTGTAGAAGCTGAGTCTCCCCATGACATAGGACTTCCCTTATGACAAAATATTCTGCTAGGACATTCAACGCCAAACATGTTCAGAAGTCTTTAGCCCATTTTCCATTTGTCACAGTATCATGAACCGATCAATTATTTCTTTTCGAGTGGTATAATTAGGGTGATAATAAGTCAAGGTCATTGGGTTTTTCCAGGACCATCAATAAGGGTGTACGTGTGCCCCTAAAGTCAGATAGGCCCCACTAGCAAGTAGCAAGTAGCAAGTAGCCAAGTACAAAGCTCAACAGCAATGCGATCGAGCGAGCAAGGCAGCAATGACGTGCATGTTGGCGTTCGGTTGCTCCAATTCTAAATTTTATATGTGTATTTTTAGTGATCTACAGGATAAAGCTGAAAAATAAATTATAATAAAAAAAACTCAAAATCAACTCTAAAATTAAGATTAAAAATTTAAATTTTATCTTATATACATATAAACGAAAAGACTTGACTCCTGGCGTGGTCGCCGAGGCGGCGTCATGGCAAGGCTGGCTGACTGGTCGAGCACGACGGCGAGACGACGACAATCTCTACAAGACAAGACGAGCGACGGAGCGAGCGCCGGCGGCCGACGGAGGCCCGGAGGCCTGCGTGCCGCCGCCTCCTCGTCCTCAATCATCATCCACCATTCTGCCTAATATACTTCATTAGTTCGTTCGACAATTAGACTGTTAATTGATAGATGAGAGTTGAGACAGTGAATCCAAATTCAAAAGTAATTTGACTGAATGTTTGACTAAGTTTCAAAAAAGAATGAATGTTTAATTGAAATTTCCTTTTGTATATATATCACATGAAGGAGACAAGGCGTATCATCATGTCTTGTGGAAGTACATATATAATTGATTAAAGATACGCCCTACTTATATTATACATACGAATTTTCCAAATTTAAGGGGCCTAATTCAGATTTTACTTCGTTGCCTCAGAATTTCTAGAGACAACCCTGGTTCTTTCACGACACTTCTTACTCTTCAAAAAATTTAGTGCAAAACTCTATAAAACTTTACCCCACCCTATTTTGAACTTAACATTAAATTTTGTAATTCAAAAGGTTAGGCTCATTACCATCACTAAGTATAATACATTTGGTTCAAAGACAGGACGGCAATCAAGTTTGATTCCTATAAATTTTCAGTACTGCCCAATTCCTGTTGCTATCCGCCAAAATGATGAAGTTTACTTTATTTTTTTGTGCTCAATAGAAACTATATTTTTTTTAAAAAAATAAGATATGCTTTGGAATATGTTTTTCACTTTGTTTAAGCGTAAAAATATACCAAAGATTTTTTCCAATAAATTTATGCAAAATTACATTATTTTTCTAGAAATATATGTAGGTTTCTCTGAATTTTACTATGCTGTATAGTTTTTCCAACGTTTTTTTTTCACTTTCAACACACCGAATGGAACACAAATGTATCGTGTTTTTCCCTACCGGTGGTAGGACACGAGGCAAAATGAGTAAAAAACATAATTGTAAAATTTCCATGTTTTGTTATTGTTGATAGATAACAGGAATGGTTTAAAAAAAACCAAAATAATTGCACCAGATTTGTCGTCGCTTTAATATGCACGGTATTCCATCCATCACGCGGCACAAATCTATGTGCACATACAGTGATGTGTACGTCCGGTTGATTTTCATAACTCGTAAGTTAGCCAATGTGGATGCTTGTTGACCTCAAGAATTTCCTTCCTGTAATCAAGAGGATTTGCACGCATCCATCGCCGTCTAGCATTGTTGACATATACTCGATCTATTTCTAAATATTTGACGTTTTTAATTTTTTATACATATTTAACTATTCGTCTTATTTAAAAATTTACATAATTATTAATTATTTTTATACCATTTTATTTATTGTTAAATATATTTTTATACATATATAGCTTTACATATTTTATAAAATTTCTTAAATAAAATAAACGCTCAAACATATATTTAAAAGTCAACGATAACAATTTATGGAGTATCAATTAACTCAGCCCACGAAAATTGTCCTTATCTCCTCTTGGCAATTGGCAGGCCACAAATGTCACATACAGGAAGAAGTCAAAAACCGGTAAGCAGTTAGCAATAGCTTATAAGTGACATTTCTGCCATGTGTTCGTATATTTTAATTTTTTTTACCACAAGCTTTTTTATTGTCAGACACGTGCATGAATTAATTTACACAAATAAATAACTAATGTGCTATTTGTAATAAATTGGTGAAAAGACAACTCCTGGTTGTACTGCTACGAAACCTATTTTTGTAGGCCCCATGTAATCTTTTCCATAGAAGGTTAAAATGTGTAGCCATATGTGGTAAACCTATCGCTGTGACAGGTTTATGGGCCACATGTGGTACTATTTTTTTTTTGCAAATGGACGAGCCATTAAGAAATCCGATTTATGCAAACTGTATTTTTTTATAGATCATCGTCTTGTTCTCCGGCCGGGTAAATATCTTATTTTCATAAGCTCTGCCCATTAGGCGGCTCAGAAGAGACGACCGACCCACCTGCAAAATTGTTTTGTGTACTGGTTCTTCCGATGGAGAAGAGATGTCATCTGTGTGCGATTATTTGATTTTTTTGGCAAAAAGTCAAACGATATATTTTTAATAAAAAATAATTTATGAATAAAAAATTTATACATGTGTTTTTAGTGTTCTAAAAGCTAAGATTGAAAATAAAAAAGATGAACCTCCTCCAAAAACAATTCTAAAGCAGAAGCGAAAAGATATGGCTAACACTGTTTTTCGAGGTTAGGTCACAGAGTAACTGACCACTCAGCGATTACACATGGTACCTGTCCCTTAGCTCTTTGGACGCCCAAGAGGGTCATCTTTTTGTTGGTCAAATGAAAAGGCTAAATGACATATTTATAAATAAAAAATAATTTATAAATAAAACATATATATATATATATATGTGTGTGTGTGTTTAGCGATAAAAAACTAAGGCTGAAAAAAATTGATTAAAAAATACTAAAATCAACTCTAAATTAAAGATTAAAAATCTAAATTTTAGTTTATCTTTACTACTATAAAAGTCTCTAGTGGTGGTGATGGTGAACCTGCCACCACCACCTACTTCTATTGTATTTTTATAATTTACTCTCTTAACTTCATAATATTAAAAATTAATCAAATCTAGATGAATATCCATATAAAATTAAATTGATATGGATTTCATATATAAAAAAGATGATCACATATTTCATGAAAAATATTTTTCTATTTATTTTAGGAATAACATAATATGTTTTTATTCTTTATAAAGCACGTAGATTCAGCTCATAAGTATAAGAAAAGAACGAAAAGACAGGAATGCCAGAGATAAAAGAAGCGTCGGAGGGGAAACGGTCGATATGGGCCATAGATAGAGAGATAGTTGATGGGGGGTGAGATGGACAGTGAAGCGAATTGGCCGGAGCTTAATTGGGGTCGGAGTTGGACGTCGACGTCGAGGATAGAGAGGAGGAGGAGGAGGCAGGGAGGCTGTGATGGGCGGCCGCGCAGCGACAGAAGACGAGAGGCACGCACGGATCCGCTGCTGCTGGTTCGGGTCAGAGCGCGCGGCTGGTGAAGCGAACCGGACACCGCTACGGGGCTAAAAATAAAGGAGGAAGGGTATCTTTTATTTTATTTTAGATGTCATCCAAATCTTTAAATAAAGATATGAATGATCAAATTTAGATAAACTGTTAGGGATGTTCTTAAGGAAGAGCAAAAACAGTTACGATTATGTTAATTCCATTGGATATAGCAAAAGCAATCTTGAGCGGGCATCTCGAACTGTGAATTTTTTGGATTTTTAATTTTTTATTAAGTAATTTACAAATTTCATTTTGCATTCCAAGAAATCGTACTTCTAACATCCTCCCGTCCTGTCCTTTAGAAGGGTGGAAAGTCTATATGGCTAACGTCTCGGTGGACTGTAGTAGAGGAGATGACGACGGGGCAAAAAAAATTATGTTTAGGCCCTTGCCGCCCTTGGCAAGGTTTTTTTTTTTTTTTTGCAAGACCTGCAGCCTCAGCCGTGAGGGGAGACGGGGGGTTGGAAAAACTGCCGTTTCGACAATGGGCTTGACAGATGATTGGGCCGACATGCAATCGTGTACTATATATGGGCTATTAGGTTGAAGAGGCCCTAGGGCCGTTTCTCGATGGGCCGGGATGGGCTTTGCCGCTTTGGGGAGGCTCCTTTCGCCGCCTCCCGATTCACGAGGCGACACCTGTGCTGCAACAACTCTTGCGGTTCATACTGTTGCGTCCATGCGTGCGTGGTCGGTCGTCGTGTGGGGCAGAAAATTGTTTCCTTAGTTATCATGATTATCAAGTTAATACTTTTGTTAACAATACACACCACCAACAGAACTGGCCCTATTTAAATTGCCAAAAGGATCAGTGTATCATCCTGCACTTCTGTTTTTCAGGAATAAGGGGAGGAAAAAATGGACACATCGTTTACCCTTCAGCCTATTATCAACATTGTTGGTGTATAAATATAAGCGAAAAATTTAAATTCCAAAAGTCGATTTGGAGGTCTATATCGCCTTTACATTTCTTGGCATTTGCTTTAAAATCATGCTTCGAATTATTTTTTGATAGCTAAGTAAGAGTTTACAGATTGCAATAAGCATAATCGTTATTAAGCGTGGTGTGATCGGTCAGTGACACTGGCTGACACGGTCACACAGGTCGTCAGCTCTTCTTCCACGCACGCGTTGACGTCGCCGCGCTCCGCGGCTATGGGCTTGTTTAGTTGCTAATATTTTTTTTACGTCTGATTTGATGTTTGGAGTGGTTTTCGGACACGAATGAAAAAATAAATTTCAGATTTCGCTTGAAAAGCACGAGACAAATCTTTTGAGTCTAATTAATCCATCATTAGCACATGTTAGTTACGGTAGTACTTATAGCTAATCATGTTCTAATTAGGCTTAAAAGATTTGTTTTATGATTTTATCCATAACTGTATGTATAATTAGTTTTAATATTTATATATATTTAATGTTTTATCTAGGTGTCCAAAGATTCGATGTAATATTTTTGGAAAAATTTTAGGTAAACAGGACCTATATAGCGCCAACCTGCTGCCACGCGAGCGTCGTCGCAGGCAGGTCAAACACGACAAGCATACACACAGCAGCAAGAAGGATCCATGGATGAGCAGGGGCAGCGGGTGCAGCGCGGCCGCGGCGGCGCGCCGGAGCAGTGGCGTGGCGCCGTGGAGGCCGCGCTGCCTGGCACCCCGGCGTCCGCCGCGTGGCCGCACGTCGCCAGCTTCCTCGCCGCGCACCGCTACCTCCCTGGCATCGACGTGTGCGAGCGCGTGCATGGCGGCGGCGAGGACGGCCCGCTCCCCGGGTGCGTCCGGCACGTGGCGTCGAGCGCGGCCGGGCTGTGGGCGCGGGAGGAGCTGCTGGAGGCGGACCACTCGGCGCGGCGCCTCCGGTACGCCGTCGTCGCTAGCAACATGGGGTTCGGCCTCTACATCGCCACTCTCAGCGTCCTGGACGACGGCGGCGGCGGCGGCGTGGGGTGCCGGATCGCGTGGGCGTTCGAGTGCGACGCCGTGCGCGGCGAGGGGTTGAGCGAGGCGGCGCTGGTGGCGCGGCTCGGCGCCAGCGTGAAGGGCATGGCCGAGAGGGTGCAGCAAGCCGTGGCGGCGCCGGGCGAGGCCGGCGGCGGCGAGGCGCGCGCGGGAGGGGATTTACTGTAACATGTACCTTCGCTCGCTCGAGGCCATCTGAGACAGGCTATCAAAAGTTCACTCATGCTGGTAACTCTTAGTACTCAGGTCCTCAGGCCTTATTTAGTTACCAAAAAGTTTATGTAAAAATATCAGATCGAATCTTTTGATATTTAAATAAAACATTAAATATAGATAAACAAAAAATTAATTGTACAGTTATGCAAGAAATCACGAGATGAATTTTTTAAGACTAATTAGTGCATGATTAGCTATAAGTTCTACAGTAACCAACATGTACTAATGACAGATTAATTAAACTCAAAAGATTCGTCTCGCGGTTTCTAGACGGAATCTAAAATTTATTTTATAATTAGACTACGTTTAATACTTTAAATATATGTTAAAAACTTGATGTGAAGTTTTTGTAAAAAAAATTTGCAAACTAAACAATGCTCACTCCCTCAGACGAAACGTCAACTCTGGTATGACCATGGTACTCTGATATGACTGGTTTTCTTTTGCTCTATCTCATCAGAGCACATGTAATAAACTCATCAAATTGAAATTAACTAGTAGGATACTTACTCATGGTTAAGATCAAAATAATGATATTATTGGCAACGCGACACCAATTGACACATCATGAACCAGTGCCACAACGAGACGACTCCAATAACAACTCCGGAGGAGCATTTGGAGGACACCATCTAAATGTGACGGATCACTATTGTGCAGATATGTTTAGATCTAACTTATCAGTCTGTTATCAACCTGGTATAAATAAGAGTGATCGGTACCGATGTGTATTAGCTAGTATTAACGAGGTATTAGACCGCTACTGATGGATCCATCCGGCTATTTTTTTTTTTTTTGAGAACACACATCCGGCTATCTGATACACAGGCGACGTTGACTGACCAAGCTTTGTCTGACGAGGAGAGGAAACAAAACGGTCCCACTGACTGAGGTTGTTTTGTTCCCGGCATTCCCTCCGTGCCGGTATTAATTATATCACCAATTACTTCTATTTAAATTATTTTTATTTTATTCATAATTATCATTTTATTTAAATTCATTCCTTATTTATTAAAGAGTATCGCAATCGTTTGTAATCAATTATAATCAATATTATAGATAATTATATTTTGAGATGGAGCTTGCGGTACTGCACTGCTACACTGCACATGGTGTAGAGCACAATCAAAGTGAGGGAGATGATTGTTCCGACCAACCGTTCGCCATTGCTGGTCCAAGAACTGCACAAGCTTCTCCCGTAGTAATCTGCACATGATGGTCAGCTCCCAGCTGGGATGTGTCACGGTTACTTGTATCTGTACTGGTAGTTGCTGTTTGCTATATGGTTTTGGTGGTTGCATCGCAAGCTTGCAGAAATGAACACTTTGCAGATGCCTCTTATGTGTTCTTTTTAATAGACTCTGCATGTTTCATTGAATATAACGGAAAAAAATTACAGTGACCTACCTCATAACTTGTAACGTGTAAGTATTTTTATATTGTTTATTAGTAAAGATCAAGGTTGCGAAGACTATGGGTTGTTTTTACATTGCACTACCTACGTCGTAAAATATAAGTAATTTTAGATTGTATAGTAAAAATTAAGGTCGGAAAGAAAATACTGAAATATATGAAAATGAAAATCTAGTTAGGGATAAAATGGAAAAAAAATTGGATATTAAGTGAGTGATAGACAAATAATTATGAATAGTGATAAAAAATGCTTATATTTTTATCCAATATTTAAATATAAGACATGCTTCCATAATATACCAGTTTCATTGAAGAGAAGACCTACGGGACGGTATTCCAGACGTTCCGCCTCCGCATGCATCAGCCTCCGCCTGCCTATCTCTGCACAGACATTCCGGACATTCCGTTCGGACAGAATAACAATCAAATTACCACCACCTGGAGGTGAATTAGGAGGGAAAACAAACATGTAACTGCACACCCCGGCGCTAAAATCTTCTTGTGCTCGAAAACTCTTCGGTTCATCTCCTTTTAAACATATTTTAGCAGCTGCCTCTTAAGAATTACTCGGTAATTTGGTTTTTAAGACTAATATGTGTATCTCTTGTCTATGATTGACTGAGAATAGTCAAAACTAACATGTGTCTCTCTTGTCTACAGTTGACTGAGAATAGTCATTGGACGTCCACAATAAGGATGTGTTAGCTAGCTATTTGGTGATACATGTCAGCATGTATCTTCCGTAGAGAAAAGAGAAGGTGTATAAAAAATCGAGCCAGCGACTCTCTCGTCGCTCCTCTCGCACACTATACGATGTGCTGAATCAGTTTTCTCTCTATGCAGCAAAGTACAAATAGCTAGTATTAAAGTACAAGTAGACAGCTTTTTAGACCGGCTATTTTGTCCTATCTCTTAGCTAGCAACTAGCTAGTCCTACTAGGGACGCCCATGGGAGGAATAGGGAAGCACAATTAAATATCCATCCTACACGCACTATTAAAAGTTCGACGGTAGATAAAACTACAACACACCAACACACAGCGGTAACATATGATTTACAAAACTGACTGAAAATAAAATTTCCAGTTCGGCAGGGGGAGATTTTCTTAGTACCTTATTCTATTACTATATTGTATTGGTATAATTACAGAGCACAGAGCCCGGACCTACACCACTTGCAAATGAAACAATAATCAGAATCGCCACATGAAGCCTGTAGATCACTTTTAGATCATTCCATCAAGAATGAAATCAATGCTATTCTCAGTACATTTCTCCTTTTCCTTTCCCTTTCTTCAATTTTTTGAGACAGACTGCTCTTCTTCTTCTTCTTCACACGGTCTGTAGTGCTAGCATTCGCTCCATCCAGTCGATGATGTCTGCAGCGATCTCGTCACGTTCAGGCTCAAAGAGCAGATCGTGCAGGAACCCATCATACAGCCTTAAGTCCTTGTGCCTTGACGAGGCTTCGTTGTAGAGGTCCTGTGAAGCCAAGGGGTCCGTCACCCTGTCTGCGGTTCCATGGAGGACCATGAATGGGACGGTGACCTTCTTCAGGTTGTGCAGCAGGTGGGAGGAGATGCGTAGGATCTCATGGCCAGTCCGAACCCTAATCGGCCCGGTGTAAACCAGTGGATCGGAGTACTTCGCCAGCAGCGCAGCCGGGTCGCGAGACACCGGGATTCCTCTTTTGTTAGCTCCCTTGAACTGAAACTTTGGTGCTAACAGAGAGAATATTGGAGCCACAGCCTGCAAGATTCAGATAATTGGTATGTAGTTATCAAAATGTGAAAAAAGAATATGTCAAAAAAATGTAGACAGACAAGATAAGGCAATTTTTTTGAAAAATTCGCACATTAAGGATGGCATTAAATGCCGAGATTCTGGCATAGCTTCACAAGCCAATTTATTTTTGTGCAGGATAGAAAATTCTAAACATTTCGTGCAATTATTTTATTAATAGGGAAAGACACGGCATGGTGAATTTGTATTTCAAAAATCCTGTCACATCTTTGCACGTAAAGCTTTATAAAATTACACATGATTAAAGGAGTTTAAAACAATTACAAAGCGATTTTCTACTTCATTGAAGATAGTGCGAAATTATTCCTAAGTGTTCTCCATATATTTTCTTAACAAACTACACAGATAAAATACACTATAGTTTTACAAACTACTCTAGATGAATATACTCTAGTTGATCTAGAGAATGCTCATGAACTCATGCAATGACCTTTCAAGCATAATAACATAGGTTCAAAACAAACAGCAGAGATGAAAAGTGACATTACCCCTACAATGGGATGAGCAGGTTTTACACGCAGAGCTGGTGAAGTTAGGATGATGCCTTCCAGTTTTGCTCTGATATGAGGGAACAATGATGCCTGGCAAATACCAGCTATTGATAAGCACACGGGAAAGAAGAACATGAAGCATGTAAAAATGAACATATCTTCAGCCAAACCATTTCAACCATGCTATTTTGTTAATGCTTTGCACCATTTCTCTGCCTGTCAGGATATTCATTATTCACAGGCCCAGAGGAGTAGGGTCAGTTTCTAAACCTGGCCTAAACAGAGCAGAGAAAAACTACTTAATGCTACAAGACATACCTTCAAAACAACAGCACCACCAGTGGAGTGACCAAGAAGAAAACAGGGGACCCCTGGATTTTCATGCGCAATTTTACCAAGAAGTAAATCCTGTTTGAAGATAATAATGCCGACAAGATATTTCATAAGTAACAGAATGAAGGAATAGTTGCAAGATAGAAAGAGAGGGAGAGACTTACTATGTCTTCTACAACATAATCTAATGAAGGCACATAACCATGTAGACCATCGCTGCCACCATGGCCTGACATGTATATGAAGATGTTAGAGTTAGCCTGTTAATGCTAAAAATAAAAGCAGAACTAAACAGACATCCTTTATAACCAAAAAAAAAACTATATGGATAATTTGTGCCTACTGTATTTGGTTAGTAACTGTGCACTGCAGGTCAATTTATGCTGCGATTGGATAGAATGAGGCAATGTTAGCAACACAAGTTTTGCTCGGTATTCCTGAACCCTATGAAAAGTTAGAATTTGGTTCTGGATAAAATTTCATGATTTTGTCCATAGCAAGCAATAAAACTTTGTTATTTCAATTGCATAATTCACAAGATAATACTGCACTCAGTTCAAGATCAAATGAAATATTTAGCTGATTCTAAATTTATAATTAGTCTTGTTCATTTCAATAGACAATTTCAATATTTTCCAATGTCTTTTTGGCTCACACCAAACAACTATCAGTTAGTTATATAATATATTAAATGGTCCGGAAAAAGGATTACTGAAATGATAAAAATTAATTATGTGTACATTCTGATCCAAACAACTGAAACTTTCTTCCTAAATGTAGGACTAACACCAGCCATACCAGAGAGACAATACTACATGACCACTTATGTCCAAGAAACCAAACTAGTGCTCCTCACCTATCCAGTCCATTGCATATACTCCAAAGCCACATGATGTGAGCTGCTCAGCAAAATGCAAATACCTTCCACTGGAAACACGGGATTAAAAAGTATTAGTTATACTATTGACTACAAAGAGGAAAACTAATATATATTGTATATTAAGGTAGGTGGTGAGTGGGGGACTTCAGAGTCAGAGGATATCCTTACCTGTGCTCATTGAGCCCATGTATGATGACCAAAATGCCCCTAAAGTAAAGTAAAAGAGGAAATGGTCAATACAAATTGATGTGGAAGCAATTGCGCGACTGTGTCACTGCAACTAAAAATAATCAGATCTTAAAATTAGCAGTCAAAAACTTGCTGTACTCGTAAAAGGGTATATAGCCCAGTGGTTGCAGTGACCTAAGTAGCACCAAAGGTCTTGGGTTCAAATTTTCATAGAAACATGAATTTTAGATTTTGGGTATTTGAGAGGCTAAGTTCTCTACTTGGGCTAAGTTTTCAAAGTTCTCAAAATAAAAAATGGCTACATATAGAGGCCGGGTAAAAATACCCTTCTTTAATAAAAAAATCTTGCTGTACTCGTATATAAACGGTTCAAGCCAATGACGAATTCCATTTTGTTGCAGAAGAGGCTTCGCCAGAAGAATTCTCTTCAAAAGGTTTCAGCTGTAGGGCTAAGAATTCTCTTCAACAGATTTGCCAGCAAGGCTGGCGGATCAACTAAACGTCTAATAAAGGTGATTGGTTCCTATCCCAATCTTTTGTTCTGTGCAGCATTTGACTACAGTGTCATCTAAAATGTGAACAGCTCAACAAAGCTTACCATGGGAATATGGGATGATGGGAATAAGAATAATCCACAGTTTGGTTATACAATATTGTGGCAATGGAATAAAAAAAGCCTTCCCCTTTTCTTGATAGCTAAGCTATTCAGGGTCACTTAAGCCATTGCATTCAGATATTGTCAAGGATAACGAAGATATGGAATAGAGCAAAAGTTGGAGACAAGGAATCACTTTGATTCGGCTAATCCATTGTGATTGAGTTGGTCTTCTAAGGTGGTGTTTAGTTTGCAAAAAAAAATTACAAAAACATCACATCAAGTTTTTAATACATATTTGAAGTATTAAACGTAGTCTAATAACAAAATAAATTTCAGATTCCGGCTGGAAACCTCGGGACGAATTTTTTGAGCCTAATTAATCCGTCATTAGCACATGTTGGTTACGGTAGCACTTCTAATTAGGCTCGAAAGATTCGTCTTATGATTTCTTTCGTAATTGTGTAATTAGTTTTTTGATTTATCTATATTTAATACTTTATTTAGGTGTTTAAAGATTTGATGTGATTTTTTTGAAAAAAATTTGGGAACTTAACAAGGCCTAAGTTAAAGGTAA
Organism: Oryza brachyantha; assembly: GCF_000231095.2. Classification (NCBI taxonomy): domain Eukaryota; kingdom Viridiplantae; phylum Streptophyta; class Magnoliopsida; order Poales; family Poaceae; genus Oryza; species Oryza brachyantha. The sequence continues at coordinate 4,032,957 of NC_023163.2, forward strand.
ATGCATAAAGATTCTATGCTCTCATTTTATCTGTTACTAGTATACTAAGTTTCTACACATCTCACATCATTACAGGAAAAAAAATTCTGCATCAGAAGCTGTCGTAAACTTTAGCCAACTGGTTTGTAGTGTCGTGATGGGCAGAACGCGGACAAGGATATGGGTATGACAACAAGTCAATTCCACCATGCATCGAACTACTCCTAACTAACAATCGCAGAAGCACGATGAAGACAAAGATTATGCAGAGAGCGAGCAGCTTCAATGCAGCCTAGCCGGTGCAATGAATGCAAGAACGTTGCCGGTTCCTGGAGACGGACCGGATGCGTTCGTACGCGACGTGCATTAGACGGCACGTCTCTCTCAAGAGAGCCTAGCAGACGCCGCAACAGAGTTCTCTCAAGCTGGGACAGGTTTTCGGTAATGCAATTTACACCCCCACAGCAATTCGTGTTAGACGCTCCCCTCATGTGGAGAATCAAACCCCCTAATTGGGGACCAAATGCAGCCCAGCAACAAAAATTCAACAGCTAGATCACCAAGGTTTGAGCGAAAAATCTGGGACTTTGACCGAAACTGCCACCCGCAACAACCAAAAAGAAAACGCCTTGAGACGCTACAAAGAAAAGAAACGCCACCCGACTTCCGGAATCTGAGGAGAGGTTCGAACAGACACCCAGAATTTAGCTGGGATGTCCACCAAGAAACAAAATCTCTGTGAAATTGCGAACGAAATGACAAATAATATACCAAGAAGGCAAGAACACGTAGGAATCAGATGATTTTTTTTAAAAAAAAGGCAAAAAGTAATCCTTTCGCGTAAAACCAGAGCCACGAAACGCGCTTCCCCACCAATCCACCAATGGGAGAAAAATTAAGTTTAAAAATTGAAATCGATGTGTCCAACGAGAAAACGAAGTCGCCACAAGCCAACAAAAAATAAGCCACCGATCACCCACAACATCAATCCACTACCGAGAGAGAGAGAGAGAAAAAAAAGACAATAATTTGATCGCCGAACCCCTCCTGCGCTCACCTCGTCTCGGCGGCGGCGGCCGGCGCCCAGGCGCGGCAGAAGAGCGCGTTCCTCCTGGCCCCGGCGACGACGAATGTCTCCCACCGCCTCCCGCGCTCCCCGTCGGCGTCCTCCACCATCGCCACCTCCTCCGCCAGCGCCCGCCTCCGCCGCACGTCCTCCTCCTCGGCCGCCCTCCGCCGCGCCCTCACCGGCCTCCCCTCCGCCCCCGCCTCCCCGGGCTCCGGCCTGCGGCGCCGGCCGCCGAGGAGGAGCACCACCCAGAGGAACAGCGAGTGCAGCGCGACGGCGAGGCGGAGCAGCGCGCGCCGCGACAGCACCGAGCGGAACACCGGCACGATCCGCCCCGTCGCCCCCGACGTCATCATCATCTCGTCCCCTCCTCCTCCGCCGCCGCCGCCCCTCTCCATGGCCTCCTTCGGTTTTACCTGTTCCTGGCCGTTTACGCGCTCGCTCGCTCGCGGCGTATTTGTAGGGACAAAAACTTGCGTTCGGAGGAGGAGCTGCCGACGTTGCTGACAGGTGGGGCCCGCGCTCCCATCTGCCGCATTGAACTTCTACGGCTTCTGCTCTCTCTGCCCATCAGACCATTCGTGTGGGCCCTCCCCTGTATCATGGAGAACGATGCACTATTCTCTTTTAATAATGCACGCGTGGAAATGGGTGTTAATGAATTCACAGTGTAACGACTATAATGATTAAATAAAAAAAGTAAAAGAAACCATTACACGAGACATAGTTTCTACACAATACCTATGGTATGATGAGAGATTGATAGCATTAAATTCATATGTGAATTAGCAGTGAGCACATTATAAGAGTGATGTCTAGCATTGTTTCTTTATGTCACGGAGGATATACAAATCATGACTATTTTCTTGAATTAGGATTGCTATAATGATCCTTAAAATTGGTCTCCGATGTTTACCCGACCTATGATTTTCTCTTTCGTTTTTGTTTTGATATAAATAACCATGAATTTCTAGAGTTTATTTTTAAACTATTCGGATTATTGGTTACGCGTGGAGACTTATTAGGTTCATGTAGACTTAAACAGATGATGCAAATGTTCTGATATGTTAATGAATAACAAGTCTTCACTTTCAAGTAATATACACGAAAAATAATCTAGGATTTATCACCTCCTCTGTATTGCACCATCGTACATTGTCTATTTGTCTAGCTTGTCGGTGTGTACTTGTGGATTGACAAAAGCAGGTCGTCAGAGTCATCGCTTTGGACATCCTGCCCTGGAAGTGGGCGAACAAAGTTTTTGAAAATCACTACACATGACTACTTGTTGTTCATCCACCACGATTCGTCTCCTCCTTCGATTGTGTTGTGTCGTCGTCAATATGCATTGTTGCATAACATCTCTATTGCCACTTCTACGAGTGCTTAGGTTTAGGGCATCTATAATGTGGCAATAGGAGGGAGGTAAGCCCCTCGAAGCCAACTTATGCATTGTGGAAAAATTTGAATGTGGAAATAAGCTTCAGGTTGACCTTAAGACATGCCCACGAGCAATAAAAAAATTAGTTCATATTCTCTATCCTAATCAATTGCATTGCCTCTACATGAAGGATTAAAGAAGGGAGATGGTGACTTGCCCAATGATGACCTATGAACTTCACAACCGATGAGCGCTAATCCATTGTGTGTTGCTAGCTTCCGCCGACCTCCTCCACCCACAAGAGACTTGTCGCCGATGAACGCCTGCATCATCAAATAAGTGTATGCCAAAGAACTGCATCCACTACCGGATCCCACACCAAACATCCACCTTCTCAATTGGATCTGTGCAGTAGGACCTCTTCGTCGTTGATGTTCATTCAAGGAACACCTCCATTTCAAACTTGGGCATGCCGACCACCTCCATCACTAGGTCATGCATCAGCCACAGTCAATACCTCTTCTGCCACCAAAACTATACATGAAGCCATAGTACATCGGATCCACTACCTCACTTGCAACTCATCAAACTCATTGTTGATGTGAATGAAATGGTTTGTAAGGGAATAGATGAAGAGGAGATATGGAATAGGCAGTCTATTAGGGATTGAGATATTCTATTTAGAACGTGAGATTCACCTTAAGGTATTATTCGGTTATATGCATTATAGTGTTTGTGATAAATTTCTAGGGGACCTAGCATATTGGCAGAACAAGGACTATATATTGACAAAGCCCTTAGAACCTTGTGATGATAATCCTCGTGGGTCTGTTTTGTCATTGTACGATACTGGCGACTAACCTTCCAAGTCATACAACCTGAAAAGGGTCTAGACCCTTTACAATATTATTACAATATTATCCTTCAGTGGCAATCGGTGAATCTAGTCCATCATGTCAGCTATTATCGTTGCAAGATTAATATTGTGTAGGATCCTTCCCGTGGTGATAAAGTTACCACCACTTATTGCCACGGTCTGTATGTGGCATGGGCATTTTTTTTATTCTTTTTTATATATAAATGGTATATTCCTTAAAAAAGTGACAGAAAAACGTACATATATATTCTTTAAAAAAAAGTCCTTGTGACATGGCTGCTTTGATGACTATCAACGAGGACCGCAACAATAATAACCATCTAATCTGAACATTACATTAATTAATCAACTGTAGAAAACTAGGAGAAAAGTTCTGTTTCTTCTGACGCGAGATGTGGCCGAAACAGTGTGGAGGCAGTGGTTGATCAGCAGGAGGCTGTTTGCTAGTGAAATATCATTGTCAGGTAGCTGCTGATAGTTATTGGTGCATGGACGATGCAGAGAGGATGCGACTCATGTGTGTGCAGATGTGGTGATCATCTGTCTGATTCGTCTCCCTTGCGAGCGACCTGCGGCAAAACCAAAATAACCACGTCCACACAAGAACACGGTACTGTCAGTAAAGTCAATTACCTCTCGACCATGAACAGAAGCAAGAGGGGCATCGTGCCAGATGAGTAAGAAGTTACTCGCTGCATTTTCTTATCTGACGTCGTTTCCTCGTCTTATTTAAAATATCTATATAACTAATAATTATATTTTATGATTTAATTGATTACTAATAAAATTTTAAAAAACTTATAATTTTCAAAATTTGTATAAAAAGTTTTAATTAGATAAATGATAAAACGAACATCCAAAAATCAACGGTATTACTATCTCCATCTAAAAAGACTTCATCTTTTAACGCATGGGATTTATCCCATACAAAAATCATTTTCGAACAATTATCACATTGATATTGGGTTAAATAGGGAACAAATGCATTATAATTTTAAAAAGTACAAGACAGATGTACTGGGATTTGGAAAAAAAAATAGAGCATTATAATCTTTTAGCGTACATGTAAGGTTGTTTAAAAATGAAAACATTTTCGAACGAAGCAAGCAAAAAATATACGCCTCATAAATAATGTTCGTCGCGTCCCTGTCCCTGTCGAAGCAAAGCTAGTTTCTCACGCCAAACGATGGTAGGGATCAAAGATGGGATCTGCCAAACGAAAACATACGGATGTGAACGAATATGCGTGGAACTGCTACCGGTGACTCCTGTAAATGAGGTTAAAAAAAATCGAAATCCTCGTGATAACTTTGATGATACACAATGATACTCGATTATGCTCCCTAATACTACACGATCTATCTTATTTTGTTGGTACTTGCGTTATGTTTGGATTTTGGAACGAGCTCTACCTCCAATTTTATCATTTTCAGAGTTGGAACTCCGGAAAATGAAAGTGGAGTGGGCTGAAATTAACGTATACAATTAGGTCTCTCCACTAAATAAATTAGAAATGATTAACGTATACAGTAGTTCTCTCTAAAAAAGTCAAACATACGTAGGAAATTTGGTGAGGAAAAACAAAGCCATACATAGGTAGAAGCCGTGTTCGTGGGCTAGACGATAAGAGGGCCCATTTCATTTGCCGGCCACATCTTGTTGGGCCTCTTCGCGGGCCTGTTATTTTTGCCACAACGCAGCTCTTTTTCCTCTACTGATTGGGTCCTATACAACACGATACCCAAAAGAGAATTTTTTTTATTTTTAATTTCATTTAATAAATAATTTACAAAACTATATTTTCATATGTAATTGTTTGATACATATATGCTTCATATGTTATTGGATGACAATTGTATCACCTGTCTCCAATGTAGTACTACAAAACAAAGTAGCAACACAGGAATTGAAACATGCAAACAGATGGAAATATAACTTTTTTCTTTTTCTCTCTCTATTAATATATATGCTTTATTTGTAAATATACATGTACATTTTCCAGATTTGCAGGAGGCCAAGAATGAAACAAGCGACGAACTTATCGAGTAACCGGGATTAACTACAAATTACAAATTAATTTTGGTAACTACCAGTTCATGATTGGAATCATGAATTCTTCTTGATTTATCACTCGCAGTGATCAGATACTAATCCCTAGATGCTTTAACTTTAAAGTTTTAATTTTTCGTGGTCTTGCACGTCCAAGATGAAGACGATGGATTAATTATTTGCTGGCGCAGTTGATGTCCTTGGTAATGGCGGGGATGCAGCTGGAGCTCCTGGTGAGGCCGCCATGGGCGTGGTCTCTCGGGCCGTTCGGCCTCGACCTCTTGCGGAGGATCTCCCTCATGGCCTCCGTCTGCATCAGCACCGGGTTGGCGCGGCCGACGCGGTTGAACCGCCCGCACACGGCCATGTGCGCCGCCAGCGCCTCCTCCGTCGACGTCCGCCCGCCGCCGCCGCCGTCACCGTGGCTCCTCCTGTCCGCCTCGGCGCTCACCGCGGCGGCGCACAGCCCGCACACCCAGCGCCCGCAGTAGCGCTCCCGCACGCGCCGCACGTACTCCGGCGTGCACTCCTCCAGCATGCCGCAGCACTCGCACCGCGCCTCCTCCACCACCACCTGCTCCGTGATCCCCGGCAGCTTCCCCGCGCCGCCGCCGGCCGGGTCCGCCTGCTGCTTCTTGCTGTCCGCCTTGGTGAGCTCCAGGGCCAGGTCGGACATGGCGCGCTGGAGCCCCTCCATCGAGATCCTCTTCGGCTTCTCCCGCCGCCCCTTCCCCACCGCCGGCGCCGCCACCGCGCCTTCCCCGTTTGGAGCCATCAAACAGCAATCTTGCTGCAAAAAAAAGCAACGCTGAATTGACTACTCAAGTACGTAGATCGATGCTGATGAGCTGAGCTGATCGATTACTACTGATGAGTGAATCCAATGGGAAGAAGAAGGCGAGCTTTATATACACTCGCTGTGCACGGGAAAGCGTGGAGATGCGTCGTCGATCGGTCAGGCCCGTGACATGATCGACGGAGCGCTGGAGATCGAGCAGAAAAAAAGAAAAAAGACGATGGACGACGAGAAGGAGGGAGACAGCGCTTGAAAGCCCTAGACCTTACAGCAAGCTAGCATGCTGCGTGCTTGGTCGCCTAGCTCCTGCTCGTGAGCGAGATGCTAAAGCAGATGCTCGGATTTCTCTTGGCCACGAATAATTTGAACTCCTATTGATCGCCATTAATTAGTCGATGTGGATCTGTTATCTTTACGAACTGATTAACTGTATCAGCTGATCGGTCCATGGACAGACGACGCGTGATGAACCACGTTGCTCCGGTGAGTAAAACCATGGAGCACTCGTTCACGGGCGCAGCAGCTAGCTCTGCTGTGCTGCAACGCCATCCACAAGCTTCCGCTACCCCGCGTGCACGCACGTCTCGATCGATCGATCAGTCAGTCCATCGTCCACTCCCAAGTAGCGGCCGCCGCTCGCCGGCGCGGCTCGCCGGCTCGCGCCGTCGTGATCGATCGCCTCAATGATTGCGCGCGGCGCGGGGAGAAAAAGGAAGGCGGCCATCACGGGATGTTTGGGCGACGCAGGCTTTTGATGATTATATACGAGACCGGGACGCGCCGGCGCTGGGCTGGCTGTTTCGCTGTACCTGGACAGGACGGGGCATTTTTGGGACTATTTACCGCCTCTCTCCATCTCAAATGCCATCTTTTTAGTAAAGACTTCAACTATTTATTGCCGTGTAGGTTCACTCAGTTATTCCTGTCTTGCCATATTTACTTGTCAACTCAGCAAAATGATACGGCAACCTGCCCTTATTCTTTTCTCTCTCCTCGGATCTCTCCCCTACCTAGGAGGAATTAAGAAAAAGAGACCAAGCAAAGAGAGCATCGACATAGTTGCAGTGGAGCGCCAAGGGGACTGAGGAGGTGGGAGCCACGGGAGGCGGTAGCCTGGTACGGATTGCCGATCACCACGTGGCAGGCTCTATCCAATAGTGGGGTGATGACAACCTCTTGGTTAGGGGTACGATCTAGGAGGTTGGTCAGGGACGAGGACGGTGGTCCGATGGAACATCAACGAGATAGGATAACGCTCCTCAACATTAGCAGAAAATGGAGGGGCGTCGAACGTTGCTCTAGAGTTGGAGAGGACATAGTGATGATGGCATATCCCATATGACATCATGTCTGAACCCACATTCCAGACGAAGCAGACGAGGTGGTTGTTGCCTTCTCTCCCAATGGTGGCGGAGAATGGCGGTGGGCCATGACGACTATGGGGATAAAGAGGTCAAGCTCTGGGGGAGGTCGACGGCGGTCCAACAATGGTCACGCCTCTTCACCTTCGGTTAACAACAACCTTTAGCTCCTTCTCATGTGTCCCCTCTTCCATGGGATGCTCACTCCCCTACTCTATCCCCTCTACTGGATTGGGTAAAAGGAGCAAGATGCGTGCAACAAGGTTATTTATCATCCGGATTGTTGAGTTGACAAGTAGCATTGACAAGATAAAAAAAATTGATGGGTCTAGATGGCAAATGGTTAAAGTCTTCAGGGGAGATAGTAACTGAGAGTGCACCATTGAAGAGAGTGACAAATAGTCCAAAAACCTAGAGAGGGTAGCTGGTGCGGCCTCGTCGACGATGCATGGGTCGGCCTATGTTTTGGCCTCTCCGATCCAACGCCTTCAATGGGCCAATTATTGCGTGAGCAAATGCTGTGACTTTAACAACTATTTTGGCCTGTCCAGTAGTAGATAGAGTCCAAAACCATCAAATTCGGCTCGGATGGTCTAGGCTCGGATAGCCCGGCCAGGCCTTTGTAGACGATTTAATTAGTTGTGTTGGGCTTGTGTGTTTTCCTCAGTTTGAGTCCTATCACACGATCATCTGTAAATGTTTAAGTTTGCTAAAAAGTAAAAAGGAAAATATACACTTGTAATTTTTGTATATTTCAAACGAATAACCACAATTTACTTAGGTATCGAACTGTATGCAAAATTAGGTAAACATTTTAAAAATACAAGTTCAAATTTTTTTGGTAAATTGTATGCAAATCTTGGTAAACTTTGTTTAGTTTTATATCATTTTTGTACCCTAAGAAAAACATTTTGGAAAGTGGAAAACATATCCAAAGTAAAAGCAGATTGATGTAGAACGGCTACGTCAAAGATTGCATAATCACACCACGTAAGAAGAAATGAACACAATAGACATAATAGCCATACTAAGTATAGATAACGAGAGTAAGTGTTGTTTAGGGTTAGTGAGTTAGATATGTTGATGATATGGTTATGCTGGTAGACTTGTCTAGGCTAGGGATTTTGTATGCTTTCAGAAATTTTCTGATAATTTTTAAAAATTTCCGGTCCAATACATAATTCTAACAAAAAAAGTAAGAAAAAAAATACATTGCCGTTCCCTTTACTGTTTTCATTTCTATTTTTAAGAATTTTCGTTACCAACTAAACGGTTGAGAGAAAGCGAAAACGATAGCCGGTATATTCACGATTTTTCCTACCATTTTCAACCCTACCTAGCGATAGTGGGAAATTTAGATATATATAATTCACAATAAATATTGTTTTAGTGCTTTGATTGCAAAAAGTTTTGGCAAAAACATCACATCAAATTTTTGGACACATATTTGAAGTATTAAACGTAGTCTAATTACAGAACAAATTTTAGATTCCGCATGAAAATTGCGAGACGAATCTTTTGAGAGTAATTAATCCGTCATTAGCGCATGTTAGTTATTGTAGAATTTATGACTAATCATGTCTTAATTAGACTCAAAAGATTCGTCTCACGATTTTCCACGTAACTGTGTAATTAATTTATTGTTCATATATATTCAATGCTTTACTTTGATATTTAAAGATTCGACGGATATTTTTGAGAAAAAATTTTAAGAACTAAACAGGCCTTATACCAGAGATATATAATTCACAACACAGATGAGTTGGGCACTCAAGTTGGGCACAGGCCGCACAGCGCTAGACAGACGCGTCGCTTTCCTCCTCCTCCCCCGCCTCCGCCGCCGCTCCCCCGCGCGGGCGTTCTCCCACCTCTCGCGCCTCACCTCCTAAACCCTCGCTGAACCCTAGCCTCCCTCCCCCCGGGGAGCATGCACACCAGGCTGCTGAGCGCCCCGTCGCACGCCTCCGCCTCCGCCTCCTCCTCGTCCCTCCCCTTCCCCGCCGGCCACCCGTGCCGCGCGTCCTCGAGGCCGCCGCGGCCCAGCCGGGGCCCCACCTCGCCGCCGCTATCGCTGCGCGCCCGCGCCTCCATGCAGCCCGCGCCTCCCGAGGGGTAAGGACCGTCCCCTCTGTGTGCTCTCAACTTCTCAAGGCAAATTCGTTGCGATTCCTGTGTTGAACGGGCAGAATTTCCTCACCTGATTGCACTTTTCTCCCTTCTTCTTCTTTTCGGTGCTTGTTCGGTGTTGCAGGCACAGCGAGCAGCCCGTGCATGGCGTCACCAACACGGTCGTCGGCGTGCTGGGAGGCGGCCAGCTGGGGAAGATGCTGTGCCAGGCGGCCAGCCAGATGGGGGTCAGGGTGGCCATACTGGACCCCCTCGAGGACTGCCCGGCGAGCTCGGTTTGCCATGAGCATGTCGTCGGGAGCTTCAATGATGGCGACATGGTTAGCGAGTTCGCAAAGAGGTGGCCCTAGCCGTAGCTTGCAATCCCTTTATGCTTCATTTTGGAGACCACATCGCTATTGTCTTATTGTTTACAAACTGCTTTAAGAAAATCCATCCTTTGGTTGCTGTTAGGTGTGGGGTTCTGACAGTGGAAATTGAGCATGTCGACGCTGTCACACTTGAGAAGCTTGAAAAACAGGGTATTGATTGTGAGCCCAAAGCCTCTACCATCATGACTATTCAAGTAAACTTCCCCTTCTTGTTCCAACCATCTCTCGGTTTCATTGCTGTTAAGTTTTGACACAAGTTGTCTGTAGTACTTTTTCAATGTGAAAAATGAAGATTTGGGGTTTTTCTCATCAAAGATGAAACCCTGAATTACAGTTGTACTTGTACTATCGAACTGACGTTTGTATACTATTAACATTCTGAGCACTTTTGCTAACTAGGCTAGTTAGTTCTGGCCATATCGGTTGTTCCTACTTCCTCCGGATGGATTGTTATGTGCATTTTAGTTATCTATAAACTCTATTTGGACTCATACCATGTGTCTCCTGGAAATCGTATTTGTGGGGGGCACATCTTTAAGTACAGCTTGCATACAAAAGCCTCATGCTAGAGCTTGCTAACATCTTGCTAGTCTCCTCACCTCATATGCCTTTTTTCTCCTTATCTGCTACATCTGATGTATCCATCGGCTATTCAGGACAAGTACAGGCAGAAAACTCATTTCTCAAAATTTGGAATTCCATTACCTGACTTTGTGGAAGTAAGACACTAATCTTTATATTGTTCAAAACTATTCAAGTATTTGATATAAACTAAAGTAATATATTGCAGGTAGATACTTTAAGTAGCATAGAGAAAGCTGGGGAAATGTTTGGCTATCCTCTGATGGTCAAAAGCAAGAGATTAGCATATGATGGCCGTGGAAATGCTGTTGCTCATGACAAAAATGAGCTATCTTCTGTTGTTGCTTGTAAGTTGATAAACCTTAATGGAACTGCTTTCTTTATTTGAATTCCTAAAATTTCTCTCAGAGATGCTGTTATTTGGTTTACAGTAGTATTTGACATTTTTAAGCAGTTAATTTTGAGGCTTATACTTTTTAACACTGTGTGAGCTGATCTACTCATCTCTAGAAATAAACGAACAGATGATGATTTTTTTTTAAAATTTTCCCATGCAGCACTGGGTGGGTTTGAGCATGGCTTGTATGTGGAGAGGTGGACATCTTTTGTAAAGGTTAGTATCAATTTTTTGTTTGGTCAAATAGAAAACTAACTTAAATTTCTGTTGATAACAACTAGTGCTCGTTAAGTTTCTCATTACATTGATCTAACACTGTAGTTATTTAACCTATTCGTTTCATAATTCAGATCTTTCTGAATTTTCTAGGCCCTGTTTTTGGAATGTAAATATCCTGTGTTATTCAATTTAGTCGTCTTCATCAGTATTATGATTCACATAGCAATAAATTTAAGGCCATATGACTGTTTAGTCATTAGGTCATCATGTAAATTTTGTTATATCCTGGTACCTCTATGGGTCTACAGTCACGAGGCATACCTTCTTATCTGTTGATTTTAGGGTATCTTCTGCAAGTTTGTTGCATGATATCTTTTCAATGACGAAATTGCACTCGAGCCTTTTTGTCTATCAAGCCCCTGTACTTTGTGAAGTGAATTTAGATCTAAAACTACAACACGATAAATATATTTGGTCTTAGTGAGGGTTAAATGTTTCAGTGTTTTTCAATACCATGCATGCCATATTTTGCAAAAGACACATGGGGATGCACATGCACCTAAATGCGGGATATATTCTAATCCCTAATACATTACATATGGTAATGAAAAATTCATAATACAATTAAAGATACTGAAATCAAATAAAACCTATCATATCATAAAATTTCAAATGTATATTCACTCTACAAAGGCCTGTATTGTATATGGCACATGGGCCATTTTGTCATCAATGGCAGGTTCAATGAAGGCCTTGCTTAAACATTTTACTTGGGTCAATAAGTTTAAAAGTAGAAAGTTTTTATATTAGACAAAATGCACCAGTCAAGGTGCCCTCGGTTGCAATTTTGTCCTTTTGTTTTCAGAATTGTGTTTGAGAATCAGACGAGAACATAGCAGTTTGCTCTAATGTTTATGATATTTTCACGGTTTATGGTTTATCACAACCCTTTGAATTATGGTACTTCTATTATTTATAATCTGTTGCTTTATTTCTTGTTTTTAGGAGCTTTCTGTAATTGTTGCAAGAAGCAGAGACGGTTCTACGGTGTGCTATCCTGTTGTTGAAACCATTCACAAGTAATATTTTCTTATATGATTTTGCACCTTGTGTTCTTAATTGTTATTGTATATGCTGCACTGTTGCCCTTTGGAATTCCCAAAATATGAAGCCTTAGATTGGAATATCCAGGGATAACATCTGCCATGTTGTTGAGGCTCCTGCCGAGGTGCCTGATAAAATAAAGAAGTTGGCTACCAATGTAGCTGAGAAGGCTATCAAATCATTGGAAGGTGCTGGTGTTTTTGCTGTGGAGTTATTTTTAACACAAGATGACCAGGTTTGCTGGGAACATGCCTATATCATAAGTTATCATTCTTCACTGGTGTTGGCATATTTATACCCATGTTGATAACTTTACTAGGTTTTATTGAATGAAGTAGCTCCAAGGCCTCACAACAGTGGGCATCACACAATTGAGTCATGTTACACCTCACAATATGAGCAACATTTACGTGCTATTCTTGGCCTCCCTCTCGGTGATCCTTCAATGAAAACACCTGCAGCGATAATGTACAATATCCTCGGTGAGGGTGAGGTAACTATTGTGATGTTATTTTTTACTTATCCTAGCTTTTTGGGTCTTGTTGAACATTGATTAATTAGGTTAGCAGTTGTTATTTTATTTCTAAATTTCTTAGGTTTCCATATTATTGTTACATTAACAATCCAGTTACCTTTATTGGTCTAATTTATGATATAGGGCGAGGCAGGATTCACTCTAGCTCATCAATTGATTGAGAGGGCTTTGGACATTTCTGGTGCATCCGTCCATTGGTATGCAAAGCCAGGTTGGTTCACACACTCATCTGGTATTGCTATAGAAAATGAACAAGCCTGCTTCTTGGTTTTCATGCAGTAATTTCTGTTTATAAAAATGTTTTTCAGAGATACGGAAGCAGAGAAAGATGGGCCATATTACAATTGTGGGGGCTTCTAAGTACAGTGTAAAAGCACGCTTGGATAAGTTGCTGCAAAGGGATGCACATGACCCTCAAAAAGGTTAGATTAATGTGTATCCCACCATGTTCTTAATTCACATATTCTTGAACAGTTGAACTACCCTGTTAGTAGTTGATAAATTATCTTCATGATTGCTGTACAGTGCAGCATAATAACCTTTTATATTGCCTAGGATTGCTGTAACCCATGAATTTCAGTTTTGTTGAACTGTTTTCACTATTCTTGGTTATTACAAGGGCATATTGATTTATTTTCAATTCTGTGGAGCACCATAGCCCCCGAGAGTTGTATGATAGTGGCTTGGAAATTGGAATAGACAGTAGGTTTTGAATAGTTTGCATATCTATTTCAGTGAAATGAAGAAAGAATAATCTGTCAGGTTGGATTAAAGAGACAGTAGGAGGCGTCATCTACTTAAAACATATAATAATCTTTGAGTACTGTTGAAGCTTTAGAGGGATTTAGTTGGATAGATATCCATGTATGGAGCAAATTATGTAGTCTGCCTAAATCATAGGTAACTATGTTGAAGGTTATTGTTTATCTGGGATGCTGTGATTATCTTTGAACAGGGATGGGTGTGGGTTGACCTGCGTGTAATTTTGGGTTGGCTCTCATCTCATTCAAATAAATAAACTAAGTGTAACTACCATATGGAGTTTAGGTATTTAATTGAATAGAGCCGACCCTAAATTACCCATGGACCAATCCACGGCCATCCCTATCTTCATACTTGCCATGGTGATACTTGTCATGCTTTGTTGTGCCAATTTCTCACTCGCTTTACTTTTTCAAAAATCATTCTTGTTCTTCATGCCAATCAGCTGATGAGGTCTATAATCTTGTATCGATTACAGTTAAACCTCGAGTTGCGATAATAATGGGTTCTGATTCTGATCTGCCTGTAATGAAAGATGCTGCGGTAGTATTGAAGAAATTCAATATACCTTTTGAGGTGTGATTTCTGAAGCCCTTCTGTTGATAAACTATGGAATGTTTGCATGCTAAGTCAGATTTTTGTAAGGATGCAACATGATGGACAGCTATATTTTGTAGCTTACAATTGTTTCGGCACATCGTACACCAGAGAGGATGTTTGATTATGCCTTGTCTGCTAAAGAAAGGGGATTAGAGGTCATAATTGCAGGTGCAGGTGGAGCAGCTCACTTACCAGGCAAGTGTCAGTTAACAGGAAAAAACGCATGCATGAATCCATTACAATACTTCATTTTAGTTCAAGATCAAAATATATGCATAGTGGTACACTTTAATTTTGTTTAGATTGTGGCACTTAGAATTTAAACAACATTTCATTTTCTGGCATCAATATTTGCAATTGCTATATATCTTGATCAGTTCATTATGTTCTGGTGCTAATTGCAGCTTGTGCTTGAGTTGTTAAAACGTTGCAATATTAGCACGTCTATGTTAAATGGATTATGGATGCAACACTAGAAATATTGACCAAACCCTCATGTCAAGTGTAACAAAGAAAATTATGTGTGTCTTGATTAATGAGGGATAATACAAACAAACTATTTTGGTTCAGGGATGGTGGCTTCATTGACTTCTGTCCCAGTAATAGGGGTACCCATCAGGACTTCATCTTTACATGGGACCGATTCCCTCTTATCTATTGTGCAGGTGAGTATTTTAAGTCTTCTATAACTAAAAAGCGATCAAAAGCTACAGCAGTTTTTAGTGCTCACTCTTCTGACATATTTAAATGCCTTCTGATGCAATTGCATTTTCTTTGTCTGAATCCTTCTAACTCAAAGTTGAGCCTCTCTGAGTATGGGATATAATAAGTACTGCTGAAGCACTTCTCTCGGCATCTCATATTCATAATAGGTCTTCTTATCCAGCATCCACTATTTAAATATAACAACCTGAAAACATATATTTGCATATCTACTAGATCATAATGCATGTTTAGCTAATGAAGCAGCACTTCAAAACTCCCAGAGAAAATAGTGCTGCAAATCATTTAACACCAACAGTTCATCCATTCATCTCTATTGGAATGGCCTTCTTTTGTTTTAACTCATCTGAGTTGATTCTGCTGTTGATATTCTCACTAATTTGACAGATGCCAAAAGGTATTCCTGTTGCTACTGTTGCAATCAATAATGCGGAGAATGCAGGCTTGCTGTCAGTTAGGATGCTGGCCTTAAGAGATCCTGAGCTGTGGGACAAGTATGGTTCTTTTCTCTTTAAGTTCCATATTGCGTGTAAATTTCAAATCTTGTTTAGTGAAATCGTGTGCAGTAGGCAGTAGACACCTACACCAGCAATAATTTGTATATGCTAATTCAAGAATCTGTGTTTGGATTGGCCTTGCATATGTGAATTGCTTTATTCCTGGACGATAGGCGGTGGATTTCCACTGATATCTGGCAGAAAACCAGTGATTGATGAGGACAGCTGGTAATGGACCAAATTGCAAATAGAAGTTAGTAGAATCAAGAAAACGACCAATCTATTATGCTTTAAAAGAACGATCAATGTTATGTGATGATTGCTCAAAATTTGCAGTAGGCCTTTATCATTAATTCATAACTAGAACTTTCAGATTTTGCATTTCTAGGTTGGCTGTGGTTCTGTTTGAACCATTTGCTTTGATCTGCAAAAGAAAACCTGGTTGCATTGTCATGGAGCAATTAATTATCTGTCTAGCATGTTTTCAGCTGTTACACTACACCTGTCTGATGTTGGCGATTGCTCGCAGGTCAACTGAATACCAGCAAGATCTGAGGGATATGGTGTTGGAGAAAGCAAAAAAGCTTGAGGAACTAGGTTGGGAGGAATACAGTAAGCTATACTTGAAGCATTGATCCCTGGCTGTCCTTTCTGTTGCCCATTCTTTTAGAACCAGTGGTGACATAAGCAGATATGGTCCGTGGTTGTGGCACATTCTTAAAATCGTTGGGCCCGCCTCGCTTTCCATTCATTTCCGCATACAGTCCTTTTTTAGCTGATTTTTGGATTTTCCCCGCTCTTTGAAATTTGACTTTCTTCAGTGGAAGGCGTGCCTTGACTCCAAAGGCTCGATGCCTGAGCATGTCGGTATGAGAAAGTTTTGCTCTTGTAACTGTAACATGTCTGAAATGATCATACAGTACCACTCTTATGTTCATGTTTCAGGAAAAGAAATAGCCAATTTTGACGAGCTCTTAAAAAGGAAAATTGCTTCCTAAAAAGTACCAAGTTTTTATTGTCAATTTCTGATGAAGCGTAACGATTGTGGCGCTCGCACAAATCGTGACTGCAGGTAAACTTTGCAGCTGAATAGTGTTGTGAAAAGGATCTCATTCACTCATGAACATCTGCTGAGATGCATGAACAAGATCTTTGACATCATCACCTTGATCCATCTTGCAAGATGCATGTGTTGCTTGCTTCCAAACTTGTATGGATAAAACCAGGCCAGCAAGAGGACACATGAACCTTTTCGCTCGTTGCACTGCTCCAACTTTTTTATTTCCAACTACCAAGATGCAAAGGATATCCAGCATGTACATGGATGAAATGATTGGTTGCAACCAAGATCACTCTGATGTCATGACATGCTGTGCAGCTGAGCCCAATTCCGAATCAATCTTTCAGTAAGATTGAGTTATCATCATGCATCCTTGCCAATTGCTAGGCAAGAAGCTGGCTCTCCCTATTCTCAATTGGATCAGTAATGGCGATCACGGGAAGACGATATCGACTGATCATTTCTTGCTTTTTCGCTCGCTATGTTCACACGGCAGTACTACTGTTTCTAAGTACGAGTATATACGAAGTTATTGATTTTTAGAGATGGTGATTAGCCATTCGTCTTATTAAAAAAATAGTTTTAATATAAAAAATATGTATCATACTTACATAAGGAACAATAAAACCTGTCGAAACAAGATAATTAATATAAAAAGTTAAACGAAAGCGTAATATATGAAAATCAACGATGTTATATTTCCATAAATATATGTAATACTTATTCCATGTTTAAATATATGACGTCATATAAAAAAATACTAGCAGGGAGTATAATAGAGGCGAAAGACACGTGCCATGGCACGTGTGACGCTGCTTTTACGAGCAGTGCTAACACTGGACGCTGATGCATGTATTGGAGTGTTGGCTATTCGCTTGGGCATGCTGAGTTGTTATTAGTTGCTGTTCGTGGCCATCTTTTTTTGCGCTACTATATAGCTAGCAATATAGCCATAGCCATGCACGAGGGAATCGTGCTCTACTGTACGTGGTTGATCTGCACTTTGATTCGATTGATCGAATCATGATTGATTTGATGAAGTGTTGGGTGTGGTTATTGATCAAGCAGAATTGCTGGTTACGATGCGGCTGGCGGCTGCCCAAGTATAAGTGAGCTGATGGCTCTTACTCATTGGCTAAAGTTTTGGTTTAAACTGGATGGTATACATGATTTAGTGCAACCCAAAACGGTGTATTAAATAAGAAATTGCTATCTATTTTTTTTTATTTCTCACCAGTTTAAGATTTCAGTCCAAATCTATTGATGACTCAAAGAGGATTATCACGCGAATTGAATTGATATGGTGCGGAGCTCGACAGTTTTCTTCTCTCGTGCATCTAGCTTATAAAAATATAGCTTAAAAAAAATAATCCACCGAGCTCACTGTATAGACTAGAAATTACTACATTAACTCAAGAAAAAAGAGAAGTTGAATGGTTAGATTATGAGATCCAGATTATAACGATATAAATTGATCAATATGGTTATATATAAACTATAATTATATTAATAAAGTATAAGGTAAGAGTTGTACGTGAAGTCTCTATAGATCAAATAAGTTAAGAGTTGTATGTAAAATCCAAATATATCTTTATAGAAAATACAATTAAATCAGTAATCAGTAGAAACATAATTTAAAATAGAAGCTAATATTTATATAATAAATAGAAGCAAACTTGTATATGAAATCCAAATATGCTTTTATAGAAAATACAATTATATCATCTACATAATAGAATTTAAGAGTTATATCTAACTTTAGCTGGTAATCACTTAGTTATATTTAAATTATTTCTAAATTTAATTTACCGGAAAATGCACCATTTTTTGCCGTTTGCATATGCATAAAGCTAACAAACCCCAATTTAAAAAACCCAAATTGGGTATGTTCCTTGCATCCAATTAATTGTAACCAGCTAACATAACTTTAATTTCCTCTCTCTTTACGCCTTTAGCATGATACATGATTGCTCATAGCTAGTGTGATGATGGTAATTAACACATCAACACTGTCATTTGCATGGGATGCATGTACCGAGTCTAGAAGCCTTCGTTTTCCTAGGAAACTTTGCTTTGCAGCTCCAAGTTGAGGTTCATGCATGTTGGACATGGACAGTGCCACATATTAGTGAATTGATGCAAACTAAAGGTCATTTCCATGTACCCTTTTCTTGCCTCTTAATTGAACTGTAGATTGCCCCTGTCACAAGTCTCTCTTTCACATGTAATTAAGATGGTGTGCCATGCCCTACAATTAGGAGAACCTGCATGCTCCTTTACAAACTAGCTGTACATGCAGCTCAACTAGCTAGGAGAGTATCACCTGTCAACTTCTTTTAAATTGCAATTTTTTTAAAAAAAGGCAATTCAAGTTGCACTTTTTAAACTTTAGTTACCACTTTTGAGTGGCTAAATGTTCATCACCCTGTTCCTATAAATATGGGATATGATCACATCTTGATGCATCATACATTGCAGATCGGACCAAGGACACACACACGTAGGTCCTGCAGATCAGAGATTGATGCAGCATCAGGAGATCACTACAATTGTCCAAAGAAAAACAAGCAAGTTCTCTCCCAAGGTAAAAATCTCATGTTCTTATTCCACAGGAGATAATTTTGAAATTAATTATAGGCATACATATTATATTGTGCATATATATGTAGATATGCATATAAGTATTGTAGAATGATTTTAAAACCACGAGCCTGAAACTGAGTAACTGACTATATTTGATTCTAATGTCATATTAAGTTTTACATACTGGTTGATCCACTCGATATGTTAAAACTATATTTTCTTTAAAAGTAGTCCTAATATTTTAATGAAAAGCGAGCCAATATACTCACATCACACTTAAAATGGGCGGATTCACCGCTTGGTAACCTCGGGCAACTATTCGGACTCATCGGCGATAGCACATTGGAATTTGAATGGTACTTTAGAATTGAAATATAAAATGTTATAAGCAAACACTTCAGCCAATTTTGCATAGGTAACTTACGAAGTAAAAGGAGGAGACACCCCTACAGAGATGAAAATATATTTATCATATACTCCATCCGTTCTGAAATCTAACTAATTTTTAAGTTAAACATGAGGATTAAGAAAGTACGTGAGAATTATTAGAATGGGTTAAAATGTTGTGATAAATATGATAGGCGGTAAAAATAGGTTCATTTTATCAGAATATTTATATAATATCTATATATAAATAAGAAGAGTAAGAGTCATACATCACATTCAGGTCGACGAGACGGGGAGCTCAAACAAGATGGAAAAGCTGATCATCATGAGCAGTGGGAGCAGCAACCCACGCCCTGGCGACGGCGACGGCGGCGGCGGCGCGGAGGTGGAGACGGTGCGGTGCGCGTGCTGCGGCGTGGCGGAGGAGTGCACGGCGGCGTACATCGTCGGCGTCCGGGCGGCGTTCTGCGGGGACTGGCTGTGCGGGCTGTGCTCGGAGGCGGTGAAGGAGGTGGCGCGGCGGGACCCGGCGGGCGGCGGCGTGGCGGCGGCGCTGGTGACCCACGAGGCGGAGTGCAGGGACTTCAACGCCACGACGAGGGCGAACCCGACGCTGTCCCTGGCGGGCTCCATGCGCCGCATCGCGCGCCGGAGCTTCGACAAGAGGACGTCGGCGTCGTGCCAGGAGCGCCGCCTCGGCGCCGCGGCCTCCAAGGCGGTGGCGCTCGCCAGGTCCGCCAGCTGCGACCCGCGCTTCCTCGCCGAGGTGATCGGCAACAACAATGGCGCCGCCTCCGGTGATCGCTGCAGATGATCCATCCATCCATCACTCACTCCATGTCTCCGGCCATGTATATGATCATGTTCTATCTTTAGTATGATGTCTTGTATTATGCATGTACTATGTACAGCTGTTGTCATGAATGATACTTTCCATGTACGTACTCCGGTATTTTCAATATAGTTGTTTGCAATATATAATTTTCTCAAGCAATTTTACAGTTGTTGACTATCAAATTTTACATTAAAATTTTGGTACCTCCTAGTACATCCTAGTACATACCGTAAAATTACTCAATTTTCTCTTATTACGTAGCTTTTGGTATTTTCATGAAATTAACAAAGCTGCAGCTAGAGCTGTGTAGTTCCTTAATTTTAGGATCCAGGAAAAGTTATATGTAAAATTTTCTAGCGTAAAATTTTGATCACTCGAAGTGTCTAGTATATTAATAGTAATACATTTTTATTAGAAAATATGTTATCTCTGTCTCTCTATATATATATTGGTAAAAAAAACTCATACTGTACATGTATAGTATATGCCGATCAGTTGATATATTGTCTGTACACGTACGTGAGCCTCGTGGATGTCTTTTGTATCAATTAATTAAATTGGTTGATAGATATTGCACTTTGGCACACTGATCTCGATGAAGTTAGACCCATCCGGTTGTGGTGCACGTTGGCGTAGCACAAAGTTTTGCAGGTTTCATTTCCGATGTAAGCTAGCATCAGTACGTAGGTATTG
Organism: Oryza brachyantha; assembly: GCF_000231095.2. Classification (NCBI taxonomy): domain Eukaryota; kingdom Viridiplantae; phylum Streptophyta; class Magnoliopsida; order Poales; family Poaceae; genus Oryza; species Oryza brachyantha. The sequence continues at coordinate 4,053,944 of NC_023163.2, forward strand.
AAGTATCCGACGGCTTTATGGCTTTTTTTTAAAAAAAATTACTGAACGTTATATTTGCAAAAAAAACTTATGAATTAAATTTTTATATACGTGTTTTTGACGATCTACAAACAGAAGCTAATAAATAAATTACGATAAAAAACAATCAAAATCAATTTTATATTTAAGGTTGAAAAATTTAAATTTTAGCTAATAAACATAAACCGAAGCGAAAAGATGACAATAAAGTCTGAAAGTCACCGATACACTTAGCGCGGACCAGCACAATTTCGTTGGGAGTTGATGCATTTATGGACCGCGAGATATATACAACCACATCGGACATCTGTGGTGTCCTTCTCATATTATGTTTTTAGATTTGTTTATTATTTAATTTTGTGATGACTATTTAAGGATATAAACGATTGAAAAGTTAAGATTTAGCTAGATAAAAACTTTTATAATTTTTTTTGTATGAGGTATACTGTTTAGAAGCTTGCAAAACATGTATACGACAGTCCATAATCGACGATGAGAAAATGAACTGGCCAGTCGAAGCACGTGACTATCAGTTAGTCATTTCAATTTGATGCATTGCCATATTAAATTTAATGAATACATTTTTTGAGGAAAAGATAACTAATTTCCAACATTGAGATCTCCTCCGATATTTATGTTGTGTCCCCTGTTTCGATGAGCACCGGCAAACTCCAGCAAGCCTCCAACTCAATAAAGGTTTGTGGGCTGAGGTGGAGGAAGGAAAGGGGGTTAATTAGGGGGCGAGAAAGTGGAACATGTTTCTCAACTGGTACGACTTATTTTTATTTTCATTTCTGATTTAATCATGGATGTGTTGAATAACTTTTATAAGCATGTATTAATCTAATTTAATTAATTTAGTATTTTAAGCGTATCCTATAATTTTATTCTAGATTCGTCACTTTATGAGATGGATTATGGAAGTACGTGGGATACGAGGAACTGCCAGTAAGGAGGTGAACCAGGGGCCACCGTAGGTTATACTTACACAAACATGCTAATAACATATCTAAATTTGTTAACACGTAGGTTACGGAAACGAAATATGTATAATACATATGTGTATCAGGTTTAACATCTAACATATCAGCCTATATAGTTCCACAATATACCGTTTTATAGCCTTTGTGATGATGATTCGTTAAACGCATAACATAATCTATCGAAAAGCTCTAAAAACTGCGCAAACCGCCCACAGCATGTGACCGCGCTCGGCCCACGGTTTTCGAGAGGCCCACCGGTTTTCTCATCATTTGTTTTATTTAAAACCTTACATGATTATCATTTACTCTTCTGTCACAGTTTTATATAGACATATATATAAAATATATGCATTCATCAATTGATAAATTTAGACAGTGCTAAAAGGTTTTATAATATGAAACAAAGATAGTATTTTATTGTGAATGGAGTATTTTATTGTGAATGGATTTTAATTACAAATTACATGTCGCATATTTGCACAACTTTTTAATGAGGAGTAATAAAGTGTGCTAAAAAAATCAACAAAGTCATCCCTGCAATTCTACGCACCACCGATGCGTACAAAAACCAAGGGTCTCCCAAAATTCATCAATTCAAATCATCGTACACCGTATGATCTGTTTCATTTCATCACGAACGTAAAATTGCCCTGCTACTAGTGTAGTACGCGCTAAACAAATATACATAATCCGTTCAGGCTGGGCCGGGATCCCAAGAAGTGCAAAAAACACGATGGCGGCTAACCATCAGAGCAAGGACCAGTTGAGGAACATGAAGCAGATGCAGTGGGCGGCGCCGTCGTCGCCGGCCACCTTCCACGCCACCACCTTCTCGTACGGCGCCGCCCTCCCGGCGCTCGACACGCACGCCCCTCCCGCCATGCACGCCATCCCCTGCCAACAGTTCGTTCATCGACCATGTGATTAAATCAATCTCTTCTATCTGTCGCTGATCAGAAGAAGATGATGCAGGATTGATTTTTTTCTTGGCAACAACTCAAGGAGGATTTCATCTCATCTGCGTGTACCTGCTCCATGATGCTGGGGAGCTCCGTGCACAGGTTCTTCCTCCCCTGCTCGTCGAACACCTGCTCCAAGGTCATGTCTTGGAGCGCGGCCAGGGTCGTTTCGAGCATGTCGAGCCCGGACTGGTTTGCGAACGTGAACGCCGGCATCGCCTGCACGAGGAACAGATTGGATGGCAATCGATCGAACAGTCTGACACCTTCTTTTGTTTTCTTTCAGAGTTTGTGACGAACCTTGAGAGAGCAGCAGAGGATAGCGCTGGCGTGATGCCAAACTGATTTTAGGATCGATTCGCTGGTGCTGCTGCTGTTGGCGTCTGCTGGTTTGATGAGTTCAGCTCCAAAGTGAAATCTGCACGAGCATGGAATGGATGATCAAGTGCCAAAAATGAGAGCTTTTGTTTTCCTTTTTGTGATGATGAATTGATGACAAGTGAAAAAAAAGCTTCTTCAGTCGGATGTGAACTAAGTAAGCACGAACCTGTAGCTCTGGCAAATCCATCTGGACAGCGTGGCCGCCTCCGACGTAGCGGGCGCGAGCTGCGCGCCGGCGCGGGGGACGGCGAGGCGCGACGACGAGAGCGCCACGGCGATCCTCTGAACCGACGAGATGATGCTGCGCATGTACTGCCGCGCCATGGCCGCCACGCTGTCTTGCAGGTGGCTCTCGAAGGCGAACTGGAACGCGATCGTCATCACCGCCTTGGGGCTCGCAGCAGCACAGGCGCCGCCGCCGCCGCCGCCATTGACGCCGCTGATCCTGCTTCGAGGTGTCGCAGCTTCGAGCGTGGAAGCGAGATCCAGCGTGCAGTTCGGGCTAGATGTGTCCTGGAATTTGCAGGGTGAACAAATTCAGAAGAACTCTTTTTTAACACAGAAATTCAGAAGAACTCTTTTTTAACACAGAAATTCAGAAGAACTGATCTGGTGATTTTTGACTTGAGATTATAGAGCATCTAATAATTGTACGAGATTTGCTTACAAGAGGAGAATCGATTGGGATGATGCGGAAACCAGAAGGCAGCAGTGGAGAATCATCACTGAACGATGCGTCTATAGGCGCAAAGATGAGCTCTGAACATGTTCCTGCAGTGCTCTCCTCCACTCCATTGTACATCTGCCATTACAATCCAAAACCAAACTTTTCTTTAGATAATGGAAATAGTTTACATCTCCGGTCTCTACCGTCAGGCACAAGCAAGAACACAAGTTCTAGAACAGAAAAAGAAGTGATTTTCCCGCCCTAGAGTACACTTGGTGATAAAATTTCATGAATGAATAAGAAGTCACCTGCAAGAGGAACAGATCACGGTGCACTAGTGTATCTTGATAGTTGCTGGCATTTCCTAGCTTGATAACCTCCAGGAACTGAAACAAAAAATATTGCATCAAAAACACTAAGCAGAACAACAGAATTGGGCAGGACCTTTTGCAGCTGGACAAGCTAGTAGAAGATGAACTTACTTCTTCAGGCTCAAACGTGTGTGCCAAAGGAAGTATGACCTGACCACTGAATCCTCCAAGACGATTCATTGGTAAATTGCAGAAGTTAGGTTTCATCGCGGAGGCGAAGAACGCGTCTAGATTGCTGTCAGCCCACTGTGACCGGTGTTCGCGCAGGAACTGCAGGAGCGCCGGAGGAGAGACATCCTGACAAAATAGCAGCAGGGATAATGTGTGAAGAATATTGGCTATGATCAAACAAGAAAAAAGGAAAAAAGAAAGAAGAAATAATTACTACTGAGTCTAGTTTCAGAGTGATGCTAACCTGCAACAGCATGGACGCCTTGGCACAAAGAACACCGGTGCTGACCATGGGCAGTCCATTGTTGAATGCTGCATTGCTGCTACCGATCACTTTGGATGAATTGACAGAAACGCAGACGTCGTCAACTCCATCGCTCTCGATCACTGACCATCCATCATCAGCAAGCCCATTGAGAGCTTCATTGAAGCCTCTGAAAGAGAGCATGCAAAAAAAAAATCACACTTTTAAACTGAAGAAGATTCACGGCAAGAAGCATCTAGAGTATTTCTTCGCTGTTCTCAGGAGACGAACCTTGTGAGCTTTTGGCTCAGAGCACGCAAAGCTGCAGGCTGCCTCCCCCATCCTGTGATCACAGAACGAGTGTCTTCGTGGGCAACCTGCCTGAGGTAGCGTAAAGCCTGAATTTTTCAGACTGAATTAGTGCAGAGTTTTTATGCATTAACAGTAAGAAGAGAACTGTGATCATGCTACTGTACCGCCATCGACATCTTCTGCGCAACCATGGCAGAAGATTCATACAGGGGTCGCACGACTTCAGGCACGCTCCAAGGCTGTGAGCACAAAAAAATGGCTTATTTTTTTTTGTCTCTGTCTGCTAGATGAATGAAACTGTATCGAGAAAACTGTTATGAGTTGCTGAATGGTTACTAATTACCTCAAGGTCCATATGATCAACGATGTGTATCACACTGCCTCCGCCATCACTGGGCCGGATCAAGAACCCACTGGGAAGCATCTCACCTCTGATAAAAGGCTGGACGAGTGGCATGCTTGGGCCTCCTTGCTTGCTACTGAGTGACCTTTCGCACACCTTGAGAGCAAGAACAGTCAAGCAGGCAGACAGGACATGGATAGATATGATCTATGCTCTTATCAGTAACTCACCACTAAACTTCCATCATCAAGAATGGAGGTGTACCGCATCAGCCAGAAGTCGCGAGCCGGCGCCAGCGTTGTGGGAGCATAGAGCTGAGGATTGAACAGATTTCAGGTTCAGGACAAAGGCATGGATTTCAGGTTCAGCTAAGAATTGCCACAGTTTTTCTTTCTTTTCAGGTTTGTGTGAGCTCACCTGCATGTAGAGAAGCTCAATGGTGCCGTTGCTGCCGGCAGGAAGCACGTTCACGACGTCCATGGAACGGCAATCGCGCAGCCACAGCGCGCGATCCTTGAGGATTTCGGCAACCTGAATTATTGCAACAGATCATCAATCAATCAGAATTCAGAAAACACTGTTGCTTTTTTTTTGTAGGAGGTTACCTTTGCGGGCTCCATGCCGACGAGGCCGCAAGCCCGCGCGGCGACGCCGGCGCAGCCATGCGAGATGGCAATGATTCCAATGGAATCCGGACCAGGCTGCAGGCGAGGCCACCGCCATGGCGTCCAAGAAAAAGAAATGAGCCCTTTGAATGGAGAAGTTGATCGGTGATAATCTGAAGAGGAGAGGAAGAGGAGTTGTTACCTTCATCCCAGGCATTTGGACCCACTCGACGGCGGTTCCGGTGGCCTTGGACAGGAACTCCGTCAGCGTCTCCTCGGCGATCGCCATGAGCCTGCAGCATGTCAGCAACACCGGCGGCGAGTAAGCGGCGGCGGCTGCAAGTGCAAGAACGTGGCGTAACGATGGCGTGCACGCAGTGACGTACCCAGCCGGGCTACCGTCGCGCGGCGGCGGCAGAGGCGGTGGAGGAGGAGGAGGCTGAACGACGTTGTGGTGATGCTGGCCGCTGGTGACGACCGACTCGCAGCTGGTGTCCGTGGTGGCGAGCTGGCCGGCCTGCAACGGCGTCGGAGCCGGAGGAGGAGAGGCGTGAGCTGGCATCCCGGGGGCGACCTGCAACGGCGGCGGACCGGCGGCGGCGGCGGAGGTGGAGGAGGGACGTACGCTGCCGTGGTGGCGGTAGTAGCCGTTCTCGTAGACGAGCTGCGAGACCTGCTTCTGCAGGCGGTCGTTCTCCTCCATGAGCAGCTTGTTCATCGCCGTGAGCTTCCGGTTGAGCGCCTGCAGCCGCGACGACTCCTTCCGCTGCTTCTCCCGGCACCGCCGGTTCTGGAACCACACCTTGATCTGCTTCGGGTCCACGTTGGCCAGCACGGGGCACTCCCGCACCAGCTGCTGCCGCCGCAGCGAGCTCGGCTTCGGGCACTCGTAGTACAGCCTCTCCAGCGCCTCCACCTGCTCCGGCGTGTACCTCACGTACTTGCTCGCATCCATCGCCGCCAACGCCGCCTCCCTCGCCGTCGCCGCCACCATGCCAACCCGGCCAATGCGCGCGCTTTCTCCAATTATACACCTCGATCGATCGAGAGCGAGCGAGCGAGCGAGCACGCACGTGGGGGGTGGCGCGTTGGAATCAGCAAGCGAGGGGGCGAGAGGCCATGGCCGGAGCCCGGAGCGAGGGGGTGCCGCGCGCTTTCCACTAGTGGCCGGACATCGGCAAGCACAAGGTAGGGGTGGGGGGACCCTTTGCTTCGGGAAGGTGAGCTACAGCTTCTTCTTCCTCGTCGTCGACGTCGCCGCCTTTAAACGCGAGCTGAGCTGAGCGGTGGCGGCGCCGCTGCTCGCGCTGGCGTCGCGAGCGCTAATAAATTCCCGGGAAAAGGAAGGTTCCGTGCTATCCCGGCTCGACGCCGGCGAATGCACATTTGGCACATGTAAAAATTTCCTTTTGTTATTTCCTCCTCTGTGAAGATTTTTGATTTTTTTATATAATGTTTGATTATTTATCTTATTTAAAAAATTATGAAAATATCATTTATTTTGTTTGTGACTTACTTTATTATAAAAAAAACTTTAAACATGACTTATTATTTTTTTATATTTATACTAAATTTTTAAATAAAACGAATGGTCAACATTGTAACTACAAAAGTCAAACATCTTACGTTATGCAACGAAGGTAGTATTTGTTTTTTTGAGAGAGAGAGGGAGAGAGATTGACACCTGTAATTTTGGTACTCCATCCATGGAAACATTATGATGATCTTCATGTGTCATTATCCGTTATTGTCACAGATTGTGAGCCCTTCTGTGGACCATTTATTTCAAAATATGAGAATTTCTGTACGCTTTCCAAAAATGCAGTTAAGCATTTTTTATGTCTAATATGTTTTAAAATACACATAATACACACCGAAATACTTATATTTTAAAACGATGAGAGTGGTTTAACAAGGCATTTTATTTGTATGGGTGCAGTGTTTACCATCGTCGATCTGTTAGCAAATTTCGAGCTTCATCATGATATTGATTTTTTTTGTCAATATTGGGTAATTTTTAACAAATTTTGAATGAAATTCGTAATTGTTTAACAAAGTTGTTCAAGATGCAGTTTTTTGGCTGGAGATGTTTGAAATTCGTCGAGATCGCGAACCCAGGTGGGGGCCCTTCTTTTGAAGTGCAAGGACTCTCAGATTTATGTGTGAGTTGAATTAATTCCTACAAAACATATTAGTATCGTTTTATAGAACTCCCGTTCCAAATAAAGTCTGAATATGAAATTTTAGTAGGCCACGAAAATATTTTTCATATTCGATTCGTTTTGACCGTGGGATATGGAACTATGATATTTGGATTTTATTAAATGTTACTACATACTTTAAAGTGGGTATACTTTAAAGTGGGTACATATTCTGAATAACCATGATCTTAGAGTAACAAGTTGAGGTGAAGTTAATGGTAAATCAACAAATAGTCTGATAGCTAACACAAATAATTGAAAGCTTTCTGCACATGCTTTAGAGATTCCAAGCTTTTCTTTTTCTTCCATCGGTAGAATACAATCTGTATCTTTTCCTTTCTTCCATCACACCCAGAGAGAGGAGGAAAAAAATTATAAAAAAATAGCTGTGCTTAAAGGAATCTCTTTTCCTTTTTCTTTTTCTCTCCTTTTAATATTTTTACTAGCGTTGTACTCAAGACATTCCCCCCCTGACTCAGGGCGTGAATTCTCGATCCCATATATAATTTGTAGATATTTCTCGTGGATTTGCGTGAATTCGATCTATCTAGTGCTCCTTTGCACGAACTGCCTCTGGTTTCGTACATAAAAGAACGCTGAAAATCTCTTCACAAAACACACATTTCTCCCTAAATATTTAGACGGCATTCCTTCATAGGGGTGGGTGAATATGCACGAAAACTGGGATGAATCAGTATGTGATTAATTAATTGTTAGCTATAAATATATTAAAAATAAATTGATATGTTTATTAAAGCAACCCATCAAAAGGTTTTCATTAAAAATACGGTTCAGTAGTTTAAAAAGTGTACGTAAAAGATAAGTGGATCTAGGTTACTAAACTCATGAATCGAATGTGACCTATGGAAATAAACCTTTTTATCATTTTCTTAAAAATTTTGACATTTAATTAATTCTCATGTTTCTTTGTTAATATAATTTTTTATACATTTTCTCTTTGTCACTAGCACATTTACCCACCGTAAAAAAAATAATTCAGGGCCGTGTATCAGTCAGAAATCGTTTTTTTTTCAAATAGAGTACACAATAAAAAAGAAAAAAGAGGAAATTTAATTGGAGTTGGAGACCTGATTGAAACCAAGAGAATTTTCCTCGAGATTGGAGACAGGATCAGTTTTCTTTTCCTTGGATTTTTGAGCGGCACGAGGGGGGCGCGGTTAAAATATACCGGGTCGGGTTGAGGCCGAAGACCCGGAGAAAAAGCGGATTTTCTCGGCATTTGGAGCCCGATTAAAGGCGATCCGCATCTTGGACCCTGATCCGCCATGCACACATTCCGTATCACCTCACCACGTCCTCAGTAAAAAAAAAAAAGAAGAACCGAAAATTCACCCAGGCTTTCCTTTTTCTTTTTTACCGCTTTCTTTTCACCCTTTTGGTTCTTTGGCAATTTTTACCGCGTCTTTTCACCCCTTTGGTGTCTGGGCATTGCTGCTGTGCTGTGTCCGGTTTGATTCCATGATGGACAGTAAAAAAATTTTTTTGACCCAAGTCACCCAGATCAAACACAGCTCAAGAGTTAAAAAAAAAATGGTCAGTTTGGACCACCGTGACAGGCTCTCATTTTCCAAACATAAACAGTCCACTTGAAATACATGGATTTATTCTGAGTTTATGCAGGGATGGGAATGCTGTTTTGTTGTAAATTTTCTAGGAAAAAAAACCAAACAACAATTTGCAAAAAAAATAATAATTGGTGAATATAACTCTTAGCGATCTAAAAACAAAGTCTAAAAAATAAACAATGATAAAAAAATTTGGCTTATAAACATAAACATAAGCGAAAAGATGAGAGTGGATAACTATAGCATATTGCAACTCGACTACTGTTTGTGACATTTTCCTAAAACTGATGTGATATTCATATGCCATATGGATTCTTCTAGTTGAAAGCACACCCTACCTACGTGCACGAACACATGCAAATGAATTTCATATGATAATGCAATTCTTTTGTACCACAAAATTGTTTTTGTTTATTCCAACTTTCCAAGTGGTCTTCTCCTAGTATAGTCCTTGGCGCAGGTCAGGGATAGATTTTCTAGCCACATATAGCCATCACTGAGATTTTACACAAAAAAACTATGGTCCTTTTCAGAATCTGACTAAAAGGTAAGAAGCAATAGTCCAATATGCATTTCTGTTGAATTTAATCACAAGTGACACCAAGTTTATTCATTATCTTCCACCTGTATTCCTTGCAATGATACCGTATTAATACGGATGCATCAAACATGGTAGACCAAACCAGAAAAGAAGGCAGCAGGCTAGCAGCTTGACAGCTGCAAGCCAACCCACTATTCAATGCTGGTCCACATGGCACTTGTCAAGACCATACTTTCTCTCAAATCAAAACTCAGAAAGAGAGACCCCCCAAGTTTTCTTTTTTCCCTTCTCTCTCTGAAGTCTGAACCTCTCAGGAGAAGAAATACTCTGTTGCAGACATAAGAAAATGGAAAGAGATAACCAAAGCTAAAAAGCTAGAGCTTGTCCTATCCCACTACCAACCACTTACCTGGGTCTGACGTGTCATGGCCTGGATATAAACACCTTTTGTGTTATTCTAAGCCAATCACCCAGCCATGCTCCCATTTGGCCTCCCCAGATTTGCAAAACTATTCTTTGGTGATCTTATCAAACTCCCCTCCCTTTTGAACACCCAACAAACACAGCTTTTGCGTTATTCTAACCCATCACCAATCCCTCCTTTTACTGGACAATCAGCTTTTGTTAACAATACCACCAAAATCCCACTTTTCCTCCACTTGATAATGGTGGTGGCCAAATGCAATGCTTTGTGTTTTAATCAAGGTTATCAGGGAGCACTAGGCATATTTAAGATGTAATTGGCAAGGAAAGGCATCAGACATGGTAGGTAATGAAATGGAATTGGAGGGGAGCCAGGATGACCTACCGTGCAGGCCACTACCACTCGGAAAAAGGTGTCAACGAACAAATTCCGAGACACTGCCCAGGAAATGAATGGTGCCTGAATTGATCACTAAGTGCAGTGGAACACATAGTTGGCATATCATTGCAAGATCTCCACAGGTGTGGTAACATTCCGTAATTCAAGAGGTGACAGATGGTAGTAAGATGCAAATCATAATCCTGCCACCCCCACCCTACTCTAAAGTATACTGGCCTTGATTGGATGGGTACAAGTAAACTCATACAATAAATCAAGCTTGAAGATACCCCCTGAAGTGATTGCTGCCGCACAACTGTCCGGTTCATTCATCTGGCTCAACGACAAAAGGGGATCAGCGCTTTCTTTTTGAGACAGCTGGGATAGATGATGGATCCTGTGACAGTATGCAATCGGTTAATAGGTGTTCTTTAGACGGTGAAGTGAAAAAGACAGTGAAAGCCATCTCTGGCTGACTTACATCTAGATAGGTATTCAATCAGTCGCCTGTCAAGGTTGAAGTGCTGGCACAGAAGTTTCTGTAAGAAAAGAATTAAGCACAATATTTAAAATCCCTCACAAAAGCAATACCACAAAATTGGACCACATCAGCAGTACTTGATAACAGTCAATTTTTCACACTTCGATTATTGAGGACGACTCAATAGCTAACTGAAGTTTCAGGATTCTATCATTGGTGGCTTCAATATACTTGTCACGTCAGTTCTCAGTATTTTGATTGAAGTACAGTGCCAGGTAGCCAACCTGGATGTTTTGGTCAAACCAAAAGGGAGCTGTGTTGTCATATTGTACTGAATATGATCCTGTTTCGCACCTTTTTTCAGGTTAACCATTTCATTTATTTATTTTGGTTACACCCATTTCATTAATTGGGAGATATGTTTCTCTAAAAGCCATCATCCCGAGTGTCACACTAGCTTCACTCCTAACTATGTGTACATATTTTTTAATTTCTTTTCAGGAACAACGGTTTCCTATTTCCCATTCAACTAGAACAATCGGTCACATGAAAAGTATATTTAGTATAAAGCTGTCTCCCTCCCTGCCCCAACATGCACACACAAAAAGAAAAGAAATCGAATGAGAAGAAAATGCAGATATACATATGAATTGCCCTACTTATTATAACATTACAAGTTCAGTTTCATTTGTTACTTTCTTTAGAATTGTCTCGACTAAGTACTCCCTCCATCCTGGATTGATCTGTTGCATGAGCAAAACTGAAAAGTTTCAAAATGATCATCGCCTAAGCATGCAGACATCAGTTTTGCCCCAGGTGGTATGCATTATCTCCTCGTATCGCATGTATGCATGTAAATCCCTGCACAATGTTTCTTCTCCACTGATAGAAATTCACTGATCCCATGCATGCATGCCTGCATGGATTTAATGCATGCATCGCAATGTGGCTTGACCAATGCAACTGACCCATTGTGCCAGGCGTCATTGCTGCTAGACTAAATTCTCCTTGGTCTTGCTGCAAGACTATTATTATGCGACGATCAATCTGGGATAGTGGGATGGAGGGAGTGCTAGAATCATACTTTGAGTTTGAGCTTCAAATTTAAAGGGTGAGGCAACACGCCAACACACCATATACAGCACCTAGATTATTTTTGAGGAATTATTTTTATGTTGATTTGATGCCATATGCCTAATTTGTTTATATGTGTAAGTAGTGCATTAGGTACTAGTAATGTTAAACCATGTGCAACAGGGCAGGTTAAAGTTGCAAAACTATGCCAAGTCATACTAGTCTACCCAAATAAAATGGAAATATGATGCAACTTATTTCGTTCATAACTCACAACAAAAAACATGTATAGTGGGGAAAAAAACCTTTGTAATTTTTGGCACAAATACTTTTGATTCACTTGTGATTTCTGGGAATCGTGCAACTTCAGTGGCCTTGTCAAAGAGTATATAAGTGGGAAGATGATCTGCCAAATGAAATTCAAATGACAGTAAGTAACCATTTTGGAAAGAAACAGACCAACAATATTCTGAACAAAATCCAGTAAAGAAATGCAGGCGCTCCAAATCAAGTTGAGAAGAGCAAAATACTGACAAAAATAAGATTAGAAATTTACCCCACATGGATATTCCATACTTTGCTGCAGCATTTGGAAAATGCCCAAGATCAATTATTCCAAATGAAATGTTCTTGTTAGAGTATCTGCATTCACAAAGTGTGGACATGATTACATAAAAGAATACGAAATATACTGTACTCAGGACAAAAAAGGTACTTTGAAGATTATTAACTAATTATCAGACATTAACTGGGAAAGCACTAGTGTCATTACCAACAAATGTATGCATGATAAATGTAATGTAAGTGGAATGGGGCTGAAAAGTTAAAAAAAAACATGAAAATTTCACTCTTACAGATAAGTATCAGGCTCTCAGAATAGAATATAGTGCTAATGCCCATTGATAATAGATTTAATTACAGAAAAGGGCCAAAGTAATGATACTGTGATACTGAAGACAATTGTTGAAGAACATATTTTAGTACAAATAGATGCACAAGGTGAAATAGGAGCAAACAATCAGCAAACAGAAATACTTGCATGTTAGAAAGTTCAGGCAGAACACTGCTTGCTTGTATACATGTTCCCGAAAAGGAAGTCCGGAATTCAACCTGTTAAAATTTTTCAAAATGAGCAAATTCTGTTTGGTCCACTCGCATAGTCACATTACTCAATTGAGGCAGTAAAGATATAAATAGGAGTTGGAGATATTTCAAGCTTAGTTACCTAGAGGCCAGATATCTTATGCAAAATGAAAAGGCTAGCAGGAATCAAATTCTTACTGGTAAATGAAAAAGGAAAATATTATGTGAAGCAAAGTACCAGCCAAAATCGTGTTGCTGGCTCTTCCGTTAGTAGGCCTTCCAGTTGCAATGGGGTCAAATGATTTGAATGACCTAAATATAAAAAAGAAGGTGCCTTCAATCCAACTAAGAGGAAACTACTATGTTTTTAAATTTAGAATAGAAAGCAAGGGGAAGTTAACTTAATATACAGAAATACTTCTAATCAATGGAACAAAGGTAATCCAGCAATTTAATTTTATTCACGTTAAATGAATGCAAGAGTACAGATGCAAATGGGTTGACCCACAGGTACCCATCAACTCACGGTAGTTCCTTTGGCTTACAATTTTCCACCTAGTAATGAAGTAGAAAGTGGGAGGAAAACACAATTTTCATAGAATGGTGAGTTGTGGCATAGGTACCCATAAGTGAGTAAGCTTGTATCCCTATGCGTGAGTATATTCAAATAGAAAACGAATACTGATATTGAACTAGAAGACAGTTTGTGAGCATAATTTATTCAATTTAATGGAGTTAAAAACTCATGATCTTGTGTTATATGTTGTCCATTTTTTTGCAATACTGGTCACCCCATATAAGCACAGCTTTTAGAACCATTGAGATTATAAACTTAAGGCCTTATATTCCAAGTGGTAGACAATTCACACTAATTTCAGTTGAATTTCAATTGTCTTTGGCTCTTTGCTCATAAAAAGGCTTACCACAAAAGGAACAGGGATAAGGCACGACTGGTCAAGTCAGTTCTGCCTCAATCTATAGCATGGTAAGTATTTCATGTTCAGGGACAATTGGGAAGAAAAGCAACATGTTCAATTATAATTAGCAATTTGTCTCACCCCTCGTACTGGTTTCAAGAGTGAACGGCAATCATTTTACCCCCTCTATTCCAAACTTTAAGCATTTATGTGAATTGAATCTTGTACTAAAATATAAGTATTTTAAGCACTATTTACAGTATTATTTATCACATCAATCACTTCTCATTCAAAATTCTTCTCATTTTATCCCCACTTACCCTCCCACTTTCATCAATTCCTCATTTATTAAGAGGCACCATAGTCTTTTCTTCTCAACCTTAATCCATGTTAAATAACCTATAAATGTTTACATTTTGGGACGGAGGTAGTACTAGTTAGCTACAGATTATTACTGACTCATGTTATATATCAACTTGATTATACTCAAATCAATTAGCAAAATGGTAAACCAGTTAAGCATGCAGCAGGGAAAAGATACTAATGCAAATTATAAGCCATCACATTCGTCCATCAGTAATAAAATTTTCAACTATTGTCTAGTGGGAAATTAGACATATGTTCTCAGTCACATGATAATGCCAGGAAATAACACTGCATGTAATTTCATGATAAAAAAGCAGGTGTATAAAACATACCCAGGCCATCATAAGGTGGCTGTTGTGCAACAGCATATATAACTGCAGGAGAAAATAGTACAAGCTTTCGTCATGAAATTTTCAAAAGATACATTTGGAAAAAGGGAGAAAAATCACTTGCTTTTGGACACATAATAATAAATATAATTTCAAAATACAGCTGAAAACTGAAACAGGAAAATTAAGAAACCTCCAAACTGACAGGAGCCAGGAAACCAAAGAGAGGCAAGTAGTCAATCCACAATCAGTGTGCCCAATATTGGATAATCTATCATGCTCAACTCTGACTAGCATATAGGACTCATATGACAAAAACATACACTTGAATATTGTGCGGTGGTGACTGTAAAACCAGATTACCAAATCATGTATGTACTGCACATCACTGGCATCAGCATTGCTACACTACAACAATTAGAATCAATTGCAGTCCCTGATAGGGGATCATGAGGGTGCAAGTAGGCTACAACTCAAGTTTGTTATCTGAGTACGGGATAGCAAACTAAACAAGTTGTTCTCATCCTGCTTGCAAAGTAGGCTATGCATGAAGAAAATGATGGATAATTTACTCATAAAATTGGGCCAAAATTGCATTGCACCTTACATTCCTTGCATATGCTGGCAATGAGGTAGGAAATGTTTTGAGCAATTCTTTGGGAAGAAATTCATCAAGTTTAATGTACAGTTTGAAACAATTTATAAGAGCTGCTATAGTCTAATGGATAGACTAATTTGGCCAAGCACGACAAGATATAATAGTTTCATCAATCAAACAGTGAGACTGATACATGATTCAATACTCCAACTAAATTTGCTGGAGAGCATTATACCATTCTAATTAGAGACAATAGGAGAGCACAATATTTCATTAACATGAACATACATCTAGAGAAAAGCCAAATATAGAATGTACACTGTAAGAACTTAAATAGGAATGGAGTATCCTTTTTAAGTTCCTGCAAAACGTGAAAGGTAAATCAATAGTAAAGGGGGATACTAAATCCATAAATTATTTTTATTGCAATTCAGAGCATGTGTACTACCATTGTGCAATAATATCACAAAAAACATGATAAAATGCATACCAAGAAATCCCAGTAAGTAGGTGATGGTCAGCCAATAATCAATAACCAAAGTAACTGCCAGCAATAATCCCTACAAAACAAAATAAGAAGATTAAAAGGAAGATTACAATACTCAGCAATGCTAACTGCACAATGAAACTACGGTTACGATTATTATAATAATTAATAACACAAGTTCCACTTTCCCCCTACTTTTGCATATTATTAGATATCAAACCAGAAATCAAAACTGATCATTCCACATCAATGAATCATGCGATGAGATTCTGTATCAATGCACCTTGGCATAGAGCAGTGAGTCACCAATGAATGTTTCCCAGTTTTCCTCTTTCACGATCTGCAGAGCATTAAATAGTTTGACTTAGAAATATAAACATTAACAAGAGATTTTACTCAGCTAATTTTCCAGATAAGTAGAAAGGGGCACATTTGAGGGATTAAAACTACAATCCCCGCTCTCACCATCCAATTTGTAACAAAACACATAACTGACATAAATTTAATTTTCTTCTAACATAAAAAGGCAAATATCTTCTCTCAAAAAATGGAAACATCTTGAGGATTTATATGTGATTCGATTTGTTTTTCTGTATAAGTTAAAGGAAGTGCATTGAGGGCTCAAAAGTACAACTTTCCTCCCACTGTCCACTTTGGAGAAAACTCTCATGATTAACATGTAATTTTAATTATCTCCCACACAAGCTAAAGCTCAAAATCCTGATAATTCAAATGATACAGGTGTTATTTCTGCTATCTACAAAGACCAGTTCTTATGAACCAATCCAAAAACTTCACATCCTGATAGCATGCCAATATTATCTTGTTTTACAATGTTTATCTTTCACATGAAAAAAATCCACCTCCACTAACAAAAATATAATGCACGTGTCATCATCTTTGCATATGTGCAATATATGGGCAAGTAGCTCGAAGTGAACAACATAGCATTGTCATTCATGTCAGGACTAGACATAAATAAAAACTCCACATGGGACCATTATTGTATTTGCTAATAGCTTCTCTTGTACTCCCTCCCATTTTTTTTGTTAGATGTTAACCAACGTCTAACATTTGCATATGGAGGGAGTATCAAACAACTAACTATAGACATACACACGGCACCTTAATTGGTTTTTACTCGAGGTTACGAACCAGTGACCACGTTTTGACCAGATTCCACTACAGTAGCAATCCACCACCTTGCCTTCACCTACATTTAGGTTCACTCAAATCTGACATTGTTCAGATTATGCTGATAGTTTGACTGATCCCCTGTGCAAAATCGAAACTAAACTAAATCACTGCCTTTTAGGCTTCAGCATCACGTCACATGATGGCATTACACCTAAATTCACGCAAATCCTAGCTTCCTAGCTCCCCCTCTCACACTACTCCAGATTCAGAATCCTCAATCCAGTACCGTGCTAAAAAAAGTAAGTCAGAAACAGCATTCTTCATGAAATCGCCCTATGGCCGTACCTTGACGACGAAGAGCACGAGGAACGCGAGCACCGCCTGGATCTCCTGCAGAGAACACACCAACCAACCACCGATCCTCATGAGCCGAAACAGTTCAAGGGCCACAAAAACGGCACGATCTGGGTCCCGTTTACACTTGAAGTTCGGTACCCCGACTCACCCGGCGGAGGAGGCGGCTGGGGAGCTCGCCGCCGTCGTCGGGCGAGAGCACCGTGCTGCGTGCCGCGAAGTAGGAGAAGAAGGCGACGAGGTGGAGGAAGTAGTAAGGCTCGGAGATGGCCAGGTCGAGCCACGGGAACGGGTGGCTCCGCCTGCTCGGCCCCGCGCTCGCCGCCGGCGCCGACGCCTCCGTCGCCGTCGCAACCTCCATCTCCTCCTACTCGAGTACGAAATTACGAAATGAAAACGTATTTATGTTTTACGCCTTGGATTGCACGCGAGGACATGGATTACGCCTCCGAGTCGAGCTTACGTATTTGTGAATTACGTCTTCTGGTGCGATTCTCTTGTCTCATTGACAGGTGCGCCCAAGTAGTTACACGTGGCCTCGTCTTCCTCCGTTGCTAATAAACCCAAAAGGCCACTGCTCTGCTCGTCCACTAGGGTTTCTCCTCGCCGCCGCCACCGGGATCCGCGATGAGCGCCTCCAGGCCGGACCACCGGCGGCACCACCCGCCGTTTCTCCGTGACCTCTCCTCGCCGGTGTCCTCGGCGGTCCGCCTGCCCCCGGCCTCGCTCCGGCGGGAGACCCAGGCCTCGACCCCACCGCCGCCGCCGCCGCCGCCGCTGCTCTTCCTCGACGACCTCTCCCACCAGTCCCCCTCCCCGAAGCCGTACACCCCTCCCCAGGCGGCCGCGAGCCCCTCGCCTCTGCCCCATCGCGGCGGCCTCTTCGCCTCCCCGCTGCGCGCCAACGGGTCCCCCGCCCCCGCCGCGTGGTGGTCCCCCTCGAGGGAGGAGAGCGCCAGGGAGGGCTCACCGGTGGATGGCGTCGTCCAGCAGCCGCCGCCGCAGCAGCAGCAGTCTCCGACGACGGCGTCAGGGCAGCAGTCGCAGCAGCAGCAGAAGGTGACGCTCATCACGCTGCCACCGCCCAGGGAGGTTGCGCGGCCGGAGATGCCGAGGGATTCGACGCCTGCCGCTGGCCGGGTCGACGAGGAGGAGTGGGTCACCGTTTTTGGGTACGTGGCCTCTCCTCTTGTTACCATAGGACGAATAAGTTGCAAATGTGATGAAATTTGTGGTTTTGGATTCATATAGTTGTGTGCCTCATTTAAATTAGATTTGCATAGTACTACAAAGTATAAGTGATTGTCTAAGTTGATGAATGTGTAATGTGTATGCAATCGGTAGTATTATCTTCTGTTATAGTTGAATTGATATGGTGAAGTAGAGAGTAGATATCCATGTGGTGATGTATTTCAGTATTTGGGAAAATTAAGGTTTTGAGTGTAGGAAGTTGGAAAGGAGAATCCAAAAATTTAGTCTGCGGATCCTTTTTTCTTGGATGGAGTAGTATATACTTTCACATATACTAGACAGTCAGATATATCATAAGACCATGCATTGACTCTGTACATGTTGTTCCCTTAAATTTGATCAGTTTGCAATAGTTAGACATGATTCTCATTGACTCTGTACTTAAGTTTGTCCTTTTCTTACTCTGTCTCAAATGGTTCCCCTGTCTTAATTTAAGTTTGGTTGGTATGACATGGTTCATTTTGATGGCATCGCCTCTGTCTTTGTTCTTCCAGCTTTTTGCCTGGCGATACCAACTTGGTACTGAGAGAATTCGAGAAGTGTGGTATAGTCTTGAGACACGTCCCTGGTCCAAGGGACGCAAACTGGATGCATATTCTGTATCAGGTAAAAACGTTGATGACTTAACTATTTTAACTTTGATAAATGATAAAAAAAATCTTGAGAGCAAGGTCAGAATTTCACTGACTTGTAAAGCTGCTATGTTGAAAAGGGCAAAATTCAGCGGAAGTGATACCTCTTAAAAGTTATGGCCCAGTTTGAAGTTTAGACGAGGCCTTGCAAATATGCAAGCACTGAGCTGGCCTGGCCCAGTTTCATGACGTAGCTGTTTGACTATACAGAGCACTTGTGATGACAAAAGATAGATTGTTGCCTTTTAAGAGCTTTTTACATCAAGAATATAAAATGATTTTGACCTGTACAGATCACTACTTGTTGGGTTGAAGCCCTTCCTTGGTTCAGAACTTTACATGCCTTTTGGTCATATATTTTCTGTACTGATCTGAAACTGTTTTTGCTTACCCTGTCTCCTTTGATTGTCTTGAAAGTTACCTGCATCTGCATCATATTTCTGTCAGGACATGATTATGAAATAAAGTTTGGGACATTCTGCAGTTATGTAACAACTAAATATGCCTGATTCTGCTAGTCTCTGCATTTGTTTCAGATCTTAATTTTATTAGATGTGAAAACAAACTAACCCTAAACCAAAACAAACTAACCCTACTTTATGACCATAATCATGATGTTACGAGCTTTTGCCTACCAGCAGTAAGGCTCTTATGTAGGACTTTATCATAATCATAATAGCGAACTTCAAATACATGCAAAATGTCACTGAAAGCCTATGTTGCCAGTTCTGGCCATTGTTTATTGTGTACGTTTCTAATTGCTGATCTCTATCTTGTTTGACATTTTCCAGAGCCGGTATGATGCACAGAAAGCTCTCGCCAAGCATGGTGAACAGTTAAACAGTGTTCTTATCATTGGTGTGAAGCAAGTGGATCCATGGCAGCGACAGTATCTGAATGAGAACATAAATGAGAACTTTCAAGTTGGTGCAACAGTTCCGTTTCCATCACAAACTGTAGCACCAAGTTCATTTACAACCAGAAATGCGCTAGCACCTTTGCCTAGCAATTCTATGCCAAATGGAATCAGCAACGGGAGTGGCCGTGGTGCTTCGGGTGCCATTGCTTCACCCACAAAATCAGTCTTGTCAAAAGTTATGGACTTGATGTTCGGCCTTTAAATCCTGTCACCAATTACTGGGGTTAATTTTTTGGCTGTTTCAAGGCAAATTGAGGACTACTGATCAATGTCATGGCCGTGTCATTTCTGATTGTTGGTTATGTTTGATCGACATTATTGGTCCACAGAATCTGTACTGTACCATGCAAGCTTAAGATCATTAGGAGTGTCGTGTCACACAGGTAGATAACCCAATCTGGTGCTAATGTCTGGAGCTAGTGTTGTTTCACTGATAACAAATGTATGGAAATCATGTCAATGGAAATTTATATCAAATGCGGTTTTGGTTTTCAACTGTTTCAACCATATCTTCTACCCCATAATACAAGGACATGTTTTACTCATGTTACACCATTTATTCATCATTCTTCAAATCCATGGCTAAAATGATCTTCGTAAGATCAGCTGGTTATGACATACTCCATCTCTTCTTATGTAAACTTCCTATCGACACGCTTTCTAATTAGCTTTCTAAATTAGAAATTATCTTATCAATAGTAGATTTTCATATGTAGAAATTATCTTTCCAAATAGAAACAAGACAAACATTATATATATATATATATAGATATATATATATTAGACTTTATGTAAATATAAATATATAATTTTTTAATCATAAAGTTTTTACAAATATTCATGGTATACCTTTAAAATTAAAGTTCAATCACACTGCCAATAATATCAACTAATGCCACAGCTACACTAATTATAAGATTGATAAGACCACTATTGGTGGGTGTTCGAATATATCACTAATTTATAAGATTGATAAGACCACTATTGCTGGGTGTTCGAATAGATCACTAATTTATAAGATTGATAAGACCACTATTGCTGGGTGTTCGAATAGATCACTAATTTATCTCTGGTACATAGAATAATATCTGGTGTTCGCACCATATTTTTAGTGTTCTGTAAATATTTTGTTAGCACCATATTTTTATGTGAATTTACCAAATATTTTGATTTGTCAAATGATGCATCACTATAGAGTATTTTTTTTCAATCATGGACACATATAAAAAATATCCTTAGTAATTTTACTTTATCTAATATTAAAAAATACGTACACGCATTGTCTGATGATAACAAACTGGACACATATAAAAAATATCCTTAGTAATTTTACTTTATTAAAAAACTATCATATTTTTTAAACTTGTAAGAACTCATGGGATAATTGTTTGCTAGGTATTATGATCACTTAATATTTGATTTGAATATCTTTATATTTAATATAAGTAGACATGATGAAATTTGTTTTTAAACTCATAACAAATTTAGACTTAAATTGTGTGTTATTTGATAGTTGCACGATGTTTTGTTCCTTTGATATATATGAACCTCAACAAAATTTTATTTTATTATAAGAAGATGGAATATTGTATGTGATGTAACTCATGTTTGTATAATGGTTTCATTGAATTTAACTTTATAGAGTTTAAATTTTATATTAATATTAGATCATGTGTATAAATTATTTAACTAAACTTATCCTTGCAATACGTGAACTTGATATTATAGTGATTTTCATTGTATTAATTTGTTGTGTAATATTTCTAAAATTACCGTATAAACTTGGTAAACAGTAAAACTTATAATTTATTATCTTACCTAGAAATAATTATGCAAAACTATAATAGTCATTTTTAACTGACGGATGGTTTCCTGCTATTTTATTATAATTTGTTTAAATTATCGTATTAACAAATATTTGGTAGATAAATAACTTAAATATTTGGTTTATATATTATTATATTTAAAAGAATTTATAATATTTTATTCTAACGTGGGCATAGTACTAATCTGACATAATTGTTGAATGCGTCTTAGTAAACTGTTTTTGAGTGATTTGACACAAAAGAATAAGGATATTATGTAGTCATAGTCAAATTGGGAGCTGAATATGAACTGTCTCCCTTGTGGGAACAGCATATCTGGATTTTTAGTTAGGGGATTGTTTAGTTTTCAATTTTTTTAAAAAAAACATCGCATTAAATTTTTTACATCTAAATAAAGCATTAAACATAGATGAATAAAAAACTAATTACACAATTATGGAAGAAATCTTGAGACAAATCTTTTGAGCCTAATCAGGCCATGATTAGCTATAAGTGTTACAGTAGCCAACATGTGCTACTGATAAATTAATTAGGCTCAAAAGATTCGTCTCGCGGTTTCTAGGCTAGCCGTGAAATTCGTTTTTTATTTATGTCCGAAAACCCCTTTCAACGTCCGGTCAAACATTTGACGTGACATTTATACCAAAAATTTTCTTAATCTAAACACTAGTTCATTTCTTCTCTCTGGAGAGAAAAAAAATGAAGAGAACACAGTTTGACCTTTGCTAGTTGGCTATGATTAGACTTTTAACACACGTTCTGGAGTATTCGTGACTAGGAAATTAGTTTAAAATTTTAGCAGCAATTATTAGCAAATTGAAATAATTTGACATGGTCCTTTGTTGAGATAACATGGTTTTGCACGAGGACCTCAGTGCCAAGGACACCTTCACCTAATTTATTCTTGATTTTTATCTACATTTGCATGTTTAATTATTTATTTTATTTAAAAGTTATATAAGTACTAATTATTTTTATGACTTAATTTATTACTAAAAGCAATGTATGGATAATTTATATTTTTTTAATATTTACATAAAAAATTTAAATTGTTAAACTAAAATAAAAAATTAACGGCGTCGTAGATGGAGTATGGTTAAGTCAACCAAACTCGCTTGTTCAGCACTAATATTAGTAGCATGAATTTTATTTTAAAACAAGGTAGTAGTACTATGTACTTGGTAGATATGTTCAATTACGTACTTAGCAACATGCTTTGAAATAAAACAATTCCATGTACGTGTTAGATATATTCAATAATCACATGCTTAACAACATGCTTAGAAACAAAACAATTTCATGTACGTCCCCATTTCCCAATTTCAAAATCCGTACTTCAGCACGTCTGGTTGAGTAAATCAACGACGAAGAAAATACAAAAAATATGTCAAACAAAGTGACATTATATGATAAAATAAAAAACATTACAAAAGTGGTGGGCTATTCTAGCCTGACAAATGTGTCAGTTTTGCCTCTTAAAAAAATCATATATGTCAACTCAATAATTTTATAATGAAACATCTGTACGAACCAAACTCATCCATACAATCAGAGCAGTAAACTTACATAATAAATGGAAGAGATAAAATTATTAATGTCCAAGCTGGAGACCTCACACATCTATAATTTTTAACTGTGTTTTATAATTATTTCAATTAGGCAGCCGGCAATGTGTCTCGCATAAACCATGTCTTCTTTGCCAAAAACCGTACACGAAACATTATATTTTTTGTAAAAAAAACAAGCTTGCCAACCTAATCCAACGAAGTTATTTAAAACTTGTGAAGACAAATTGAGCACATACTTAAAACCTATAATTTAATATTAGAGAGATCAGATCAGATTTTTTTTAAAATGAAAAAAAATATTTTCAAGTCTATGATCACAGAAATGGTTTAATGCAACTTCCAACCACCATTGTTAGAGTCGTTAATCAAGATATTATACCCAATCAGGAAAGGCGAAGTGGACATGATAACTTAATTAATCGAGTCAGTTTGTTCGTCAGTGATGAACAATATTTGTCAAAGAGGGTATTTAACGACCTGATTGAACCCCGGTCAATACATAGTTTAGCACAAATATTCAAGAACCGTGGTATAAATCTATAATTAGAGGTCCAAAGATTGCACTGCAAATTAAATTAATTATTGCACATCTCATGCTTGTGTTAGATGTATCTTATACTTTGAATTTTATAGCTTGATTTATTCAAAATTAATTTAGGGGATTTTTTTTTATCATTTTCATCACTCAATCTTGACTTTGTTACCACTAACATAAATAAAAAATTAAATGTAAAATTGTTACACTAGAATTGTTTTTGGTCATATCGGTTACATGCCTTCGTTAAACCCGAGCTAAAAAAAATCCTTGCAAATAGGCTGATTTTCGTTAAACACTAGAATTGCTTGGACTTTACATATCAGCTAGACGTTTACTTCATTAGGTTTGTACATATATATTTCCAAATAAGAATTTTGACTTGTAATGAGATAACAAAGCATATTTACGCGAGTATTTTGAGTATTGAAAAATAACAATTCGGAGACCACTTGGGGAAAATATTATTTGTGCTCTGCCCCTGCTCTAATAAGACCAAAAAAAAGGATAAAATATGGTTGACTTAATTAGTTAATTATACACCTTAACTTATCCCCGTACAAAATCCAGCTTTTTAAACTAAAAATTCTACAGACGAGTGTTTTATTTCGCCTGTCGTTGAAATCGTCTTGTTGAAGTGTACATACACGCTAGCTACGTGTGCAGCCGTCCAGAATCTGCAGGGAGCATTACATCGATGTACCATCATTTCTAGCTGTGGACGAACCATTAATTGCCAGAAAATCAGAAATAATCCACTGTGTTAACTCTAGATGTGTAGTGAAAAGTATGAGACTAATCATACCCTAGCTACTAATTGGCATGCAATATTGTCCTTTTCGGATATTATGAAATTGTCGCAATAATGCATCGAGGAGGGTTTACACGGTTTGTACGCTAGATTAAGGTCATCTCGATCCAACGAGAGCAAAAGAAAGGAAAAAAAAAAAAACGAGTTGGCATCTCATGGCTCGCGCGGTTCTTGTCCAATGGAGAACACAAGAATTTTTGTACAGTAAAAAGGCCCGATGTAAACATTTGAATAATTTCTGAATCAGTAGAATTTTAATATCTAATAGAATTAATTTCTTCATTGTGAATGTGTAATTAGAAAAAGAACAGATGGAATATCTATTTGAACAGATAGATTTTTTTTCCTTCGAATTAATTACCGGGATGCCTGGCAGTAGCTCTGCCCATCCGATTTAGGGAGGAAAAACGAACCACATGCAGCTACTATCTACCTACGTAATAACCTGTATTAATTCATCAAATTAAGCAATGGCCATGTTAGCTATCAGCATTAAATCGATGTGATTAATTTAACGTTGACATTGTTATTGATGGCCCTGCAGCGAAACTGCGCCACCTGTCCGGCATCCAGGGCGCCAACTAAATTAATTACTCCCTCCATATTTTTATATATGATACCGTTGACTTTTAGAATCACGTTTGATCATTCGTCTTATTTAAAATTTATATCCAAATATACAAAATTGTAATGCATAATTAAAGTTTCTATAATAATAAATCATATTATAACAAAATAATTATATAATTTATTTGAATAAGACGAATGGTCAAACGTGGACCTAAAAATCAATGGCGTCGTATAAAAAAATATGGAGGGAGTATATCATTATTCGACGAGGTCACGCATCAATGCATCATGAACAATGATGCATGAATTATCCTACAACTATAGGGAGCAACGGAAAATCAAAATTAATTAGATTTCAACGAGCTTAATGACGTCAACAGCTTATTAGCTTCAATTAGGGAGTGGTTAGTCTCACATCGAATATTTATACGCTTATTATAAATATTAAGCGTAGACTAATTATAAAACTAATTACAGAAATGAGAGCTAATTCGTGTGACAAATTTTTTAAGCCTAATTAATCCATAATTAAAGTATGTTTACTGTAGCATCACGTACGTTAATTATGGGTTAATTAGGCTCAATAGATTCGTTTCGTGAATTAGTCTAAGATTATAGATAAATTTTATTAATAGTCTATATTTACTTATAATAAGTGTTCAAATATCTGATGGGATAGTTGGCTAAAGCCTGTTCTGTAAGTATACTTGGGTTGAGTGTGACAATCGCTGTAAACAATGCGATCTTTTTTGTCTCGTATCATGAAGACAAGCTACGTGCTTAGAAGACCAATTAATAAGTGATGAGCACTAATTATATTAGTTGGTAGTAGTACGTAGCTAGCTAGCTCTGTATACATACTTGCACGAGGGTATATATACTAGTATTAATTGTACCAACACTATTTAACTTATCTTAATCAACTAGTCAATTAGCGAAATATAATACAATCATGTAGTCTAGTGTTTTAATGGAAGTGTACTTGTTTATACATGTTTATTGGAGTAGTGTCATTTATTTATTTTAGAAAACAATGCATTTCAATAATCAACATTGTGGTACCGCGTTTTAGTTGTTGGTCAGCTTGTCTTCAAAACGCACATAACGTTGAACCCAAAATATAACATTTTTCTTAATTAAGTAAAAAAAAGGTCAAATTGATTATGTTTCTAAACAAGTATAATCCCTACAGTATTATTAGAATTTAGCTAGCAGGATTTTGTGGAGTTTTGCATATACAAGTATATATGTGATGCTTTACCTTCTTCTCAACTATGGTTTTGAACTTTTTTTGAACTAATATTTGTTACAAGTAGTAAGTTCTAATAAACGTACAACTTTGAACTAATTCTGAATTATCCTACCTAAAATAGTAATTAAAATACACAGACACACCCAAGATGAACTGAACAGTTAACGCCTAATCAAATTCCCTGCACAATTGCACACCGGCCAGCAGCTAGCCATGATTAATCCAGATAATTTCTATCAGCCTGAGGGATTATTAATTCTCCAAATTGATGCTTATGGCAACCCATATCGCAACTGTTGCACAAACAAGTACACATCAACACGGCAGTAGCATATGCAGTTAGTGGCATTCATGTCCAGAATCTCAGGTAATCTCCATCTAATCTATCACCAGGGGACACGTGTGCACAGGTGTCATCTCTAATGTCAATCTCCATGCACTGTCTCTGGGCGATGTAGGAGTAACTTCTGCAGGCATTGGAATTGTCTAAGCAGTATTACATTCAGACAGGTGTGTGGTTTGCATGTAAACATTCCATCGAAACTGTCACTAATCATCTTTCTTCTGAATCTCTGATGATGTCTCACTGTCTCGGGACAGGAGGAGAACACACATGGCGATTTGTATGTTGCTAATTTAGACTGTTCCTCATCAGGACCATCATGCTGTTGGCCTTTCACTGTGTATATTACTCCAGAAAATCTCTGCAAAATTGTGGCATCTAAGATATGCCCCCTGCTAGTTGTCACACATTTGCTTAACCTGTGATATAAAATTAGACAGATTAAGAAAGTTAGTTATGATCATGTACCATATACAGCAAAGTAATTGGAAATGAAAAGTAGTATTAATCAAGAAAACTGAGGAGAAATGAACCAAATGGATATATTTTTTTTAGTGACTTGACAAGAAGGCACGGCAAGCTGGCGAGACGGCCATGGCCAGTGAATGCAGCAGGCATCCCTACCTCTCTGCTGGATCGACCACGACGACGACTTGATGGAGGCTCCAGCCATTGAATCCGTTGCACCCATTTGGCCGTGCTCGAGCTCTGAACCGTCGGATCAGATCAGCCGATTGTTTCAGAGTTTCAGACAGAAATATTCAGACAGCTAGTTCAGGTTCAGGCCGAGCGACCAGCGGCCGGCTGGGCAGGCAAATACATCATGCACCCAATTTACTCCTTTTTTTCGTACGTGGAGCTAACACCCTGTCAGGAGATCAGTTTCTTTAGATTTTTATTCACAGCTAATTAAGTTCTCTGATGATTCACATTGCATTCATCGAATCTCAGTAGGATCTCTGAGCTGTGCAGTTTAATCGGCGTTGCCATGGGACACCATGCTTAGTTAATTCCCAAGCTAGGTTCTTCAGGTCCCAGCTGCAGAACCAATGATTCCAAGGTAGGTTCAGTTTTAAATTGTTTCGTTATTTTGATAAACATGATTGCAACTATATGACTTATCAATCACCATTATCTGACAATTTAGAAGCAATTAGTGGTCAAGGTTTAAGTATCTTAGTAGTCAATTCTGATCAGCATGCAGTAAGGTCCTTGCAATCGCTTCAAAGAAATTGTTACCTTCATGGTAAAAATTACACAGTGAAAGTCGATGCATTGTGTAACACACTGAACATATGATTGCAACAACACAGCCTGTATGTTTTTTTTAGAGAAGAGTATTCTACCCGGCCTTTATATCTGGTTGGATATATGCAGTCATTTTTTTAAATTCGGACTTAGCCCAAGAAGAGGATTTAGCCCCTCAAATAACCCAATCTAAAATTTACGCTCTTATAAAGATTTGAATCCAGAACCTTGTGTTACTCAATTCAAGCGTACATGTATTTATGTATTTGTGATGTCAATCTGTTTGGTGCGATCGAGCCAGCAAAATATTTGTTTCTTCAGACCATTTACCATAGTACAAGAAAAACCATGAGCCGTCAGTTCCTAGCAAGCTTAGCTGATGTTTTATCTGAACTGGTTTAATTAGTCAGATGCACGGCTTACATTTCTGAAAATTACATCCCATTGCTCAAAGTGAACAAATTGGTTGGGTAGCTTAAACCTCTCAATCGATCATAAATTTTTCAGAATTTTTTTTCTTCATTTACACCCCTTAACTGTTATGCGAATTTAGTTTTCAATCCTCTGCTTATATAAGGAAACTCAGTATTTTTACACTGATTCTTTTACAGCTCGACTGCAGAAAGTTGAGATTGCTTGGAGCTCGACCTGCATTCATCACAATCACAGTAACACAATGTGCATGCATCTCAAACTAAGTTTTTTTCGCATAACTCACAACTCCAAATCCAACTCAAACCAAGATTAAAAGAGAGAAAATAACAAGCCACATTTTAAGCAGCACTAGGAAAAAATCACACAAAACAAAACCAAAAAGGAAAAGAAAAGGAAGCTCTTTTACAAGAAGGCGCCGTGGTGGCTAGTACTCCCAGAGGAGAGGCTGGAAGCCGACGTGATCAAGCGCATCGTACGCCGTCCAGCAATGATCGGACGGCCCGAAGTCCACCACGTCCTCCATCCACAGCGGCGCCAGCTCGTCGAACACCAGCTCGGCCACCGCCACCTGCGCCGCCGCCGTCGCCGGCTGCTGCTGCTCATTCTCCGTGCTCGGCTCGGCGTGCTGCGGCGCATCGCGAGGTGAATGGCGCTCGTCGGCCTGAACAGCAGCCGGCGGCGCGGTGGCCGGAGAGGTGGAGGTGGAGGTGGAGGTGGAGGAGGAGCAGGAGGGGCGGCGGTGGTGCATGACCGCGGCGAGCGCGGCGGCGGCCTGGACGTCGCGCGGGGCGAGGGAGGCCGGGCGCGGGAGCTCCGGCGCGAGGTCGGGGAAGTTGAGCACGGCGCGGGCGCCCTTGATGCTGAGCGCGGCGACGTCGTGCGCGCGCGCGGCCATCTCCGGGCACGGGAACGTGCCGAGCCAGATGCGCGACTTCTTCCTCGGCTCCCTGATCTCCGACACCCACTTCCCCCACGCCCGCATCCTCACCCCGCGGTACGACGCCGCCGCCGCCGCCTCGCCGTCGCGCTTCCTCTTCCCCACCTGCTGCCTCTTAGCGCCGCCGCCGCCGTCGGCCGCGCGGGAGCGCGACGACGTCGTGGACGCCGGGGAGCAAGAAGAGTAAGACGTCGTCGTCGTCGCCGCCGAAGACTCCGAGCTCTGCTCACTCGCTGCCATGGCCGCCGGGTCGATCGATCAAGCACTCGACGACGTTGGTGGCGCGCGGTGGTAGGTAGCGTAGCGTGGGACACCGAGAGGCGGAGGAGGAGGCGGCGAGGTATAAGTAGAGGCGGGAAGGGCAGCGTGACGAGACGGTCAAAAGCGACGCGCGAGCAGCTGCAGCGGATTTTTTTTAAAAAAAATATTAACCTTCTGCCTTTTAATTTTAAAACTTAACCCTTGCAAAACTTATATCAATATATCAACCTTTTGTTCACCCCATATCACATCATCACGTAACTAAACAATGCTATCACGTCATTAAGTAAAAATAATATACATAACAGTGTTATTTGGTCACGCCAGCTGATCTAAAAATAGGTTTATGTATGATTTAATTTTAAAATTAAAAATAAAAGATTTAACAAATAATTTAAAAGTTGGGTGCAGTGCAAGCTGGGAGGAGAGAAGGAGAAGGAGACCACAACGGCGATGGCGGCATGAGTGCATGGCCATTATTGGGCGCGGTCATGGTGATGGATGGATGGCGCCGAGGAGGGCATCCATGCCATCCCCTGCCACCACACCTTCACCTAAATAATTACCCGTCATTAATCACTTCAACACTTATTACTACACTTCAACCATTTAGAAATATATTTTTCCCAGCTTTTGAAAAAGGAAAATGTAAATATATTTTCTCCCCCATTATGTTTATAATGGTTCACAAACTGGGCTCGGTTATTTGATATCTTGGTCTAGTGTCATTTATTCATGGTTATTTATGTCATAATTATGATTGGTATGAATATATGTTCGATTGAATGGATCGTAACACTTATAAATATGTTAGTTTTACGTAAGAGGTATTTCTTCACGTCTTACTAGACTTAGAGATCAATTATAACTCAAGAAAACTCAGACCTAAGTAAAATATCACAAGAACTGTCTTAATGCACTTTAAAAAGGGTCGTCGGTCAGACCGCTCGAACACATGCGGTCTGGCCATAGGTCATTTTCGATTCGATCGATCACACCATTACGGTTAGATCAGACTCCATGGAAACGCTTTGGTCTTTTGCAAATTTGTCTTAAACTTACAATGAATTTAAACTTACGATGAATTGAAACTAGTGCAAGATTTACAATTTAACAAGAAGGAGTGGTATTTTGTGATCTGGGGAGTAGTGGTTGTTTGGCCGGCACAAGCACGCTAGCACCCTGCTGCTGCCATCCCGACCACATTCATATCCCATCTATCGCCGCCAGTTGCTACCTCTCATTACAAATTTGGGTGTACGATAGACATAAATGATGCCATGATCAAACATCGACTTGTTTTCAACATAAAAAAGAATAGCTTGGTGCTTCCAATTCTAAGCAGCTGTGCCATGCAAGCTCTTTATCAGGTTCAGTTTGGATCAGAGCAATTTCACTGTTCAACAAAAAGTAACAAAAAAATACCTCGAGGTACCGGTACCTCGCGGCACCAAATCGCTCCTGATCGTTGGATCTAACAGCGCACATCTTACTCAGATCCAATGGTGAGAAATGATTTGGTACATCAACATACCGGTACCGCGAGGTACTTTTTGTTGGACCAGAATAAATCTCTTGGAATTATATGGAATGATTCATTTTCTTTATACAAACTGTAAACTGTATACAAATTACGGCATTTGGGTGGACATAGACAGTGACAAAGGGCCAAAGCAAATTAAACACGAATATGTCTGCTTGTTAATTTGTAGTACTATATTTCTCTGGAATTATCTACCTGTACCTGAGACTGGTAGTAGTACAACGGAATGACCAAAGGCAATAGCTCTTCCAAAAACAGCAGAGTGCGTACTTGCGTTATTTGGATGTAATTGACAAGTGATGCACCTAATTAACTGCTCATTCCATATTTTTAATAGATAACACCATTAACTTTGTAGCACAAGTTTGATTATTTTTTATTTTTATATAAACTTTTGATAAGACGAATGATTAAATATATGCTAAAAAATCAATGACATCATCTATTAGATACCAATGCAGTATTTCTGAACTTACTATATATATATATAATTAACAGCGTCATGAGCCATTACTGCAAGCCTACTTGAAAACATATATATTTTTGGATTGTATCCAATCATTTCAGACTAATTAATAATCTGAAAGATGATGGTGATCAGTGGCAATGGCATCATCAGCACAGCTACAGTGAGACACCACCTTCATCTGCTAGACCAACCTCGACGACGGCAATCACAGCAGAGCTACCAATCATTCCATCAAACCATCCCTTCAAATCTGATATCAAGCCAGCCAAATTGGATTGCATCATGGACCTCCTGTTCCAATCTCATACTCCCTCAGTTTCAAGTTATAAGTCATTATAACTTTGATTAAAGTCAAATCATTCTAAATTTAATTAAATTTATAGACAAATATAGTAACATATACAACATCAAATAAGTTTCATTAAACCTACAATTGAATATATTATCATAATATGTGTCTTAGTTTGTAAATGTTACTACTTTTTATATAAACTCGATCAAACTTAGAGCAGTTTAATTTTGATCAAAGTTAAAATGACTTGTAATTTAAAATGGAGGAAGCAAATAATACACATACACTCCTGCATAGCAAGTTCAATGTATAGCCAACTAGTAGCTCCAATTCATTTATAGTCAATTTAATAGTCAATTCATATAATAGTTACCTATAAAATATATACTATCATATCCCACCTATCATACACACACTGTTTTGGAACCCGTGCTACAATTGGCTACAAATTATTAGCTCACCTCTTTTCCCTCTCCCCTCTTATCTATTTAAAAAATATTTATAGCTAGCTTATACTCTACTATTGTACCTGCTCTAAAAATCAAGCTCATTTTCACTTGTCAGACAGCAAATGAATCGAGCTGCAGCCCTGCAGGGTCTGTGTTAGTCACTTCAGGAGCTGTTTAGTTCCCAAAAATTTCACCTAAAAACAACACATCGAATCTTTGAACACCTAAATAAAATATTAAATATAGATAAAATAAAAAACTAATTGCATAGTTATGTGAGAAATTGTAAGACGAATTTTTTGAGCCTAGTTAGTACGTGATTAGCCATAAGTGCTACAGTAACCCACATGCGCTAATGATGGATTAATTAGGCTCGAAAGATTTGTCTCGCAGTTTACAGGCCAGCCGTGAAATTCGTTTTTTCATTTGTGTTTAAGAACCCTATCCGATATCCGATCAAACGTCTAATGTGACAAACAGACTAAAACACCCCCTCACCTGCGTAGATTCACCGCATGAGTGTCTTTTTTTCCGTTTCCTCTTCCTCTGCCTGAAGCTCTGAAGCTTAGGCTGTACTTTGCCTGCCCGGGCTGCACATGAACGCATGCTCTTCAAGCCCTCGAGTTAATTTTCGATCGATCTCTTCTGCTTCTGCATGCAGTAGTTGCATGCACGCAGGCAAGGCCAGCCACGTACGCCCTGCAGCCTAATTACGCTGCTGCCTGGGCTGCATCTTCGATCGATGCAGACTAGCACCTCGTGGTGCTCCGGGATTCAGAGTAAAGGATCCACCTGTTCCTTCTCTCTTTTCTTCTTTCAGTTCTTCCTCCAACTTGTTTCTTACCGCAGTGAAAAAAAGAAACAGCAATGCTGTAAATTCTCCATCTTAATGCAATTAGGGTGATCTGTCTTCGATCATCCTGGCAAAAAAGAACAAGGAAACACCAAGAAGATTCCGCAGGAATGCAGCGGAAACAACGAGGGATCAGTTGAACAACAGTTCGTCAGGATCAGATTGAAGATGGATGGATTATCGATTGCATGACCGACCATCAGTTTAGTTTGGATCGATTTCTCGTTCGGATTGAGTGAGCCAAATCGGTAATGAGAATGGAATGGACTGGCTAACCATATAGCCAATCAATCATCATACATGATGCATGGATCGATGCTGTTCCACGTACCTCGCCAACCAGCATTTTTTTTTTTTGGCTTTTGCTTATAAGCAAAGTTTAAATTTTTAATCTTAAATTGAAGTAGATTTTAGGATTTTTTTCACTGAAGTTTTTTTCAGCCTTACTTTTAAATCAGTAAGAATACGTATATAAAATTTTTATTTATAAATTATTTTTTATTTGTAGATATGTCGTTTGGTTTTTCCCACGAACAAACCAAAAAAAAACAACCCCAAGGTTTCTTGCCCAAACCTCCATTCGTGATCTTGTCTATCTCCAGCAGCATCATATCACAGAATCATCACGCACGAATAGTAAACATGCTTTGAAAATGGAATTTTTTAATCAGCTTTGGATCATCGTTACGTACAGGTGTAGTCGTACTTCGCCACGGGTGCCTTTGAAAAGTTTTGAGTATGATGAGACGCATTGAATTTCAGTTAGTGAAAGGTACATCATACATACATACAGAATGCTAGCTACTGTTTGATCAGATAATACGATAATGTGGCTGCATGGGTTTAAGAGATATAGGGTTAATTAGTTCCAAAATCAGAAAATAAAAATGAATATATACTAATCTGCATGGATTTCTCTGTGTATATATATAGTTTGTTAGGATATGGAAATGCATGGACACATGTCTGTTGGAGGAGGACTGGAGGAGATACGATAGCTCACTAGCTAGCTCGTTTTCAATCCCCATGAATTGTATATATCACCTCTTGTAGGTTATACACGTATTGCTTAGCTTGTTTCCATCCGAAGACTTTGAAGCTGGCTGTGTGCCCAACAAATGGGGCAACATACACATGCTGATCCTATGCTCTGATGCATATATAGTAGGACCCAAAGCATATAAGATCCACGTATCAGTGATATATAGGGTCTGTTTAGGAAAACTTTTCTCAGCTGCAGCTTCTCTCGAAAGTTGCTTCTGCCAAAAGCTGTCCCAAACGGTCCACAGCTTCTGAGAATATGTAGTTACAGATTCTGGAAAATAAACTAAGAATCCAGAAGCTGAAGAAGCTAGGTTTAGGAGCTTTTCTAGATTCTCAGAAGCTGGCTACCAAGCAGCTGCTTCTTAGAATCTAAAGCTCCCTAAACAGGCCCATAGTCTCTCTACATTGGTTAGTTCAAACCAATGTCATATATTTGCATATAGAGAGAGTACTATGTGTTACTATGCCTAATCGTACCAATCTCCTATAACTTCAACATTGAGGGGGGTTTTAATTTACTTTCTCATACATATAAACATGTTATTACTCATATATATCCATTGTGATTGTTTTACTGAAATCATATAAACAATTATGGTAACTAACACGTAATCACAATTATCTTTCGTTTGTACATATGTCGTTTGGCAATCACCCCTAGCATTTTCATATCCTCATCAGCTACAGATTATCGGATGATTGATCAATGGATCGAAGAAACTGTGCATGCACACTACTATGCGTGATCGGACCAATCTTCTATGACTTCAACATTGAGGGCGTTTTAATTTGCTTTCTCATACATACAAACATGTTACTACCCATGTATATCCATGGGCATTGTTACGGTACATTCGGTAGAAAGGGTACTAGTGTAGTAAAATTTAAATCTAACCATATATTTTTATAAGTATATTAATATATTTTATTTGAAATTTTATTAAGATATACTTAGCAATTTATCTATTTTAATATGAAATATTATACATAAATTTATTGCAATGTTATATATTTTAACTCTAATTTTATCTCAATAAAATTTTTACTACACTATTACACAACGTAGTATAAGAAAATCAGATCCATTGGATCTAAAGTAACGGACGGCTCACAGTTACGAAATGGTACCTTAAAAAAATTCATATCCATTGTAATTGTTTTACTAAAATCATATAAAGAATTATAGTAACTAACACGTAATTATAAATTATCTTTCGTTTACAAATATGTTGTTTGCCTTTTTTCTTAAAAATGCCAAACAATCACCCTCTAGCATTTTCAGATCCTCATCAATTCTCAGACGATTGATCAATGGATCGAAGAAGCTGTGCATGCAAACTACATCTCTCGTCTTTTCTCTTATATTTATCTTATAACCCAAAATTTAAATTCAAAAACTTAAATTTAGAATAAATTTAAGATTTTTTCATCGTAGTTTATATTCTCCTTTGGTTTTAGATCGCCAAGAACATGTATATAAAAGTTTTGATCATAAATTATTTTTTAATCAGCATATGTTTATTAAAAGCAAAACGATAATGCTATGTATGTATATACCATCATTAAACAACAGGACGTAGTGCCGTAAGTACTTCTCATTTGTATATAGAGACAGACTAGTTTTTATTGACTTGTACATGCGCGTGATCCATGCGCTCGTTCGTTATACAAACATGGATATTTGTTTTAGTAGAGTGCCCATGCATCCATTCATCATCATCATCAGAGTACAGAACAACATAATCCACGTGTCCTTTTATGGGCTTCTTCAGTTTGGAGAAAAAACATAAACGGTTTGAACTTTAAAGGCTTAGGCCCCTTCCAATAACAGGAATGAAAAAACGGAGGAATAGGAAAAACATAGGATTCTGACAGCAATGTAAGTGTAAAACAAATGATTGCAAAACATAGGAAAAATATAGAAATGACCATTTGATTAGATCATAGAAAAAACATAAAAATTTAAGAAGAGATAAAGACTCATAGTATTTTTTCCATGAGGTTCTACATCTTCTTAAATTTCCTTCAAAACTTGTATGGGAAGAGACATTCCGTTGGAATTTGATAGGATTTTATAGGGTTCATTTCTTTGATTCAAAGGGATTTGTAGAAAAAATTTATATAGAAATAAAATCCTCTAAAAATTCCTATAAATTTCCTTTGAACCAAAGGGGGCCTTTTCTATAAGTGCCACTTCCAATATCTTTCCAATCAGTTTGTAGGAATAAAATGTAAGTAGGAAATGAAAGGAAATTTTCCTTTTCTACAAATCGTAGAGAGAAACAGAGTACATTTTGCATCCACTCCAATATCTTTAAAAAAATCCTATAAATTAATATTATATTGTATTTCTATTTACTTTTCCCATATAGGTTAGAATTCATCCATTCCTCCATGCCGAACAAACCCTAATACTGTAATTAATTAATTAATTAATTAATTAATTAATTAATTAATGTGCAGTTGCAGGCCGTCATGACCCACGGCCCAGGCGGACAACCCTAATCCTGTAATTAATTAATGTGGGCTTGACGAATTGGGCCTGCAGCCGCCTTTACGGGCTTGCAGTGCAAATACCCTGGCCCATATAAAATACCAAAAATCAGTCCATGACGGCCCATATAGAAGTCTAAAAACGTGAACCAAAATTGGCCTTGAATAACAAAAACGGGGGTGCCAAAAAGGGTACATGTGGACAAGCTTAAATTTGGACGGCAAATGGCAAAGGCGACCTGTCACGTAACTGGAGTGGCAAAAATAACAAAATTTTCAAAAAAAAAATTACGGGCAAAATATTCTTCTGAACAAGAGCAAAAATACAAAATGTTGCCATCAAGCTTTAGTCCCTCTTTTAACTTTCCAAATCTTTAATTATTGGCAAGTGCTAAGCTATTATGAGATTCGTCCTCATCACATCGAAATGACAAAGATTGCTGAAATATTCACATTACCAAAACTTAGCATATCCAAATTACCAAAAATGTTTCTGAAAGAAAAGACAAAACAAAACATCTAGCATCGATCTCGTGAGTTTGAAAAGGAATGAAGAAAGAAGAGGAATACATCCATGATGTTTTTAAATATTTTTGTGCTCACAACGCCACATAATTCTGCTGCAGCAAAGCCGTTCGCAAAACGTACATGAATTTGGATTCGATTTAGGATACCACTGTTGTCCCGATCCAAAAAAAAAAATGGGGAAAATTCAGATTTAGGGGAGCATATATGCATTTGGATTTCATGTGCCGATTTGAAAAAATCCTCACTGATTGCAGGTGGATCGAGCCGGACGGCGATGGTCGAGGGAGACCCAGCAGGAGGGGAGCACTGTAAAATCTCGACAAGACGCCAAAGGCGATGATAATGCCGCTGATATGTACAGCCACAACAAAATTCTTTGGATTTCCTGCCTAGTTTTTTGATCGGTCAAGTAAAAAAAAATATCACTAGATTATTGTGGCAACTCACGATGGGTCTGTTTGGACCAAACACCGTGTTGTACTAGTTACTTGGCCTATTACACGTCGTAAGACTTTAATTTTACTTAAATTTATTTATTAGCACATAAAACATATATATTAATACATGGATAAATATAGATAAACTTAGAAAAATTTATAATACAGAACGGATGAAGCAGCAATTAAAGATACATACAAACTAATTACTTATTAAAAGTCGAAGATTTATTTTAGAAAAAGTTTATAAAAAGCCTTTTTTTTTGCAACATTACCACAAACCCCCTCATGATATTGCAACCTAAAGGATCGAGGCTATGTGCCCAGAAAAATAAAATCACAAGATTATTGCAACATACTAAGGCTGCGTTTAGTTGACAAAAAAAATTTTAGGAGATATGTCACATCGACGTGTACGGTTATATATTTAAAGTATTAAACGTAGTCTAATTACAAAACAAATTTTAAATTCCACTTGAAAACTGCGAGACGAATTTTTCGAGTCTAATTAATCTGTTATTAGCAAATATTGGTTACTGTAGCACATATGGCTAATCATATACTAATTAAGCTTAAGATTCGTCTCATGATTTTCTCTATAACTGTGTAATTAGTTTTAATATTCATGTATATTAATACTTTATTTAGGTGTCTAAAGATTCGATGCGATGTTTTTAGAAAAAAAAATTAGGAACAGCCTAAAGGAAATTAAAGTTTGGAGTTATCCGGTGCATGCGCGAGGGAGATTCGTTTCGTGAGTCGGATGCCGCCTTTGAAGCGCGTGCCTCTCGATCAGCCACCGGCGGGAGGCGCGTGCCGTTCGTACGTGTGCGAGCCGCCTCCACCAAATGCGATTTTAAACTCTTGTGAGAAAATTTCCTTCACCACTTACTATATGGTATTTAAATATGGTATTTAAATAGTTATAAAAACATTACGAAGATAAACTAATATGAGATATATTACTACATATATATAAATATGTAAATTCAAATATAAGTTCTAACCAAATATTACAAATTATACTCTGAACAGTGTACGTATACTCACCGTTATATTTGTTGTGGATTGTATAGGTTATATTTAAAGTTGGCATGTTTATGGAGTTGTATATTTATAAAGTAATTAATTTATGTTCATATTTTTTAAAAAAATTTATAGTAACTATTTAGATTTAGATGATATACAGTAATAAATACGAGGATGTCACGAGTTTAAAATACTTTCCCATGTACGACTTCTTCCTCGTCCCTGCATCCAGCCTCCCTCTCGATCGCTATATATAGCTCCAGCCGCGGCAGCCATTGCTCCTCACCACATCGAGCTACACACAAGCAGCAGCAGCAGCACAGGGAGGAGTTTCTTGGAGACTTGGGGCGCCATGTCGGACAAGTGCGGCAACTGCGACTGCGCTGACAAGTCCCAGTGCGTGTAAGTGCCTGCCTGATCAGCTCAGCTCGATCGATCGATCTGCTAGCTGCATGCTACCCTAGACTATACTGATCGATCCAACCAGGAAACCTCAGTTGATTAATTAACTAATCGTCGAACAGATGAACTGTGTTGTTGTCATTCGATCGCCTTGGACTGTCAGCTATCGATCTGCATGCAGGAACTGAAAGTACCTTGAATGATTAAACATCAGCTGCTGCTTAATTTGCTTTGCGGTGTGCATGCAGGAAGAAGGGAAACAGCTATGGTGTCGTCCTAGTCGACACCCAGGAGAGGTACATATATATCTCTAGCTTTGATTATCCATACCCTCTCCGGTGTTAATTGTGTGCTGATTATATATATAAATTCGCCGGGCGACGCCTTGTTTGATTGCTTCTGTACGTGCAGCCGCTTGGAGGAGATCGCCGGCGCCGGAGCTGAGAACGGCGGGTGCAACTGCGGCTCCAACTGCACCTGCACCGACTGCAAGTGCGGCAAGTGATCAAGCCGTCGTCATGCACTGATCCGATCCATGCACTACCTCAATTAATTAATTAACTAGTCTATATACACAATAAAATTCGCCCAATTATACGTGTATGTGGTTTTTGTGTGTTCATTGCTCATCAACTAGTTAATTAAACCCCTGGATCTATATATCGATCAAGGTATATATGCCTATCTGTGTGATGTGTGTACGGGTACCAGTGTGCCATACGCCGTGAAGACGTGAAGTTAATGCATATCGTGTATTCGTGTGGTTTGTCTCTAGTAAAACTAATTTTCTATTTGTCATACCTCTCCCTTCAAACACACGACACTTTTGGCACTGACATGTGGATCTACGATTTATATATCTCGGGTTTCACATGCCAGTGGTAAAATCACGTGTCTTTAAACAACCTGATTGATTGTCTCTTCACTAGGACGTATGGACGGTGAGAAGATATAAAAACCAATTTCAATCCCTTTGAACTAGAGAATAAATATTCTTAAATGTATCATCCTTCAATCTATCTACATGTAGGAACTTTGAGGAGACAAACTGTTGTCTACTCCCTTATGTCTACTCAATTTTGGATTGGCCAAAATAAAGAATCCGTTGGAGTTTCGTTTCACACTATCACTTAATGGCACTTGGCA
Organism: Oryza brachyantha; assembly: GCF_000231095.2. Classification (NCBI taxonomy): domain Eukaryota; kingdom Viridiplantae; phylum Streptophyta; class Magnoliopsida; order Poales; family Poaceae; genus Oryza; species Oryza brachyantha. The sequence goes on from NC_023163.2 coordinate 4,094,227, forward strand.
GACGCCTTTGCCCATATAAATTGGGCTAAAACTTGATCGATGCATATACGTGGCCTTATATATATTGGGCCTAGCTTCAAAAATATATATTGGGCCTGACCGCCTGAACTAGAGTTTGCAATTTAGGTGCATAAAAATTGAAAAAAAAAGAGAGTACATTTTAAACAAGCCACGGACATGTGAAGATCATTTATTTGAACTACTTGGACAGTTGGGCTTGGCATTATCATTTATATTTTTCAGTTGAATTTGGTGAGAAAATGATCGTTATCGACATTTGGATTTGGAAAATATCCGAAATTCTCGGTAACCGGGAATTTCGCTCCCTCCCACCGGTTATAGAAGTGTTTACCGAAATTGCAAACCCTGCCCTAAACGAACTCATATGGCCCATATAGGTTGGTTAGGATCTAAAGAGAGCGCAAAGTGAAGTACTTAATCGCTTCGATTGCCATCTGACAGTGGTCCAAAATTATGCAAATAGGCCACACTATACTTAAGTCTTTTCGGTATTGTCTAAATTTATTTATGGATGAATGTATATAATTTATATATGTGTCTAGATTCATTAGTATCCATAGAAATCTAGACAATACTAGAAAGATTTATATTGTGAACCGGAGAGAGTACCGTAAAAGTGAAAAAAAAAGACTTTTTGGCACATCTGATCCTCAATCATAAAATCGTATAGTTAACCTCGTATTAATTAATATTAACAAGGCTCACGTGGTGGCGTTAATCCTGCGTGCTAGTAAGGCCTTGTTTAGTTTTTTAATTTTTTTTCTAAAAACATCACATCGAATTTTTAGACAAATAAAGCACTAAACATAGATGAACCAAAAAACTAATTGCATAGTTATGAAAGAAATCTTGAGACGAATCTTTTTAGCCTAATTAGTCCATGATTAGACATAAGTACTACCGTAACCAACATGTGCTAGTGACGGATTAATTAGACTCAAAAGATTCGTCTCGCGGTTTCTAGGCTAGCCGTGAAATTCGTTTTTTCATTCGTGTTCAAAAACCCCTTCCGACAACCGATCAAACATTTGACATGACACTTTTCCTAAAATTTTTCTCAATCTAAACATCCCTAAGAGCATCCCCAACAGCTCATCTATTCCATCCTCTATCTTAAAAATAGAGGATGAAGACTACAAATTGAGCTCCAACAGAACGGCTATCCTATTATTTATTTTTAGATGTCATCCATATTAGGAGAGAGAACCTTCATATTTAGATGAACTCTCTCCGTCCTCTAAAAAATATAGAGGATGTCATATATATGGATGATCTAGTGGAGTACATGGAGATATGAAGGATGAAACTAGTTTAGATGATCATCCAAATAAATTATGAATGACCAAATTTAGATGAGCTATTAGGATGCTCGAAGAATAGCTAGCGGCCTTGGAACGATCATCCAGGACGTACGTACGTCGACTCTGGAATAGTGGACGACCGGACACACGCTGTTCTTTCTTCAGAGCTCGTATGGTGGTACTGGGCTACTTGTAGCACGTATCGTGACCAGAAACTGCCCAAAAATAATACTTATAAAAACTGGTTTATTGGTACGTGCGAAATAGATGAAAAATTAATTAAGTATTTAAGAATGGAGGGAGTGGTACTTATGACCTGGCATTGCCGAGCACTCGTGATGAATGTCATATTTAACCTTTTTGTTGGAAATTATAGATTTAAATTTACATTTTTTTAGTGTGATATATTAAGTATTGACCTATTTTGTCCAATCATTTTAAAATGGTCTGTGGCTATTTGAATGACATGGAAGAAAAGAAAAGGGCATCTCATCTTAAGTGGAGAAATGATCTGGCTAGCTGGAACCAAAAAATTGAACCACACAACCGGCAAATGATCATTGTCCAGTTCATTTTTGCTATGAAGTTTGAATGATTTGGCTGATGTGGAAGAGAGTACCATCCGTCCCATGACACAAGGGATCTCGTCTCTTTTGTTTGTTTCAAAATATAAGATGTTTTTTAATACTAGTTTTATCAATTAATTCTAATTTATGGATAAGAGTGAGTACAATGAAATGATAAAAGCGGGTTATTAAGACTTATATTAGACTTGTGGTTAGGTGGAGTTAAGAGGAGAGCACATATAAGAAAAACAGAGTTCAATAAGCTACATGAGATAGATGTGCATTGTATATTAATAGTGTAGTATTACATCCTATGCTTAACTATTATTATATAAGTGAGTGATTACATTCACTTCACTACTCATGATGTATCGATTTTTAAAGTCTGCTACCAGTTGGATGTATTAGTGATCATGGTGTTACTTCTGTTTTATATTATAAAATATTTTTAGCTATTTATAGATTTACATAAATACTAACAAATTTAGACACATATATAAAAGGGGCTATTTCGTTTCTACCCCTATTTTAGGTTCTAATACTGATTTTACTCCTTCTTTTTAGGGTTTTTGTTTTGCCCTTACTTTTTTTAATTGAACGAACCAATTGCCTCTCCTTTGGATGGAATAACTAACGATGTTAAATGACACGTTAAAGGACTATTTTACCCCTGCACGAGAATATCATTTTGATTTTTTTAGTCATTTATATTGTTACCCTCTATTCTAAATCATAGAAATATACAAAAGCAATATATTATTAATTCAAATGACATGTTTAAAATCTTGTATTTTTTAAAAAATATTTGACAGAGTTTCAAAACTATGTCAAACTTTTTAAAAAATTATAAGTTTCATATAAATATACAAAAGCAATATATTATTAATTCAAATGACATGTTTAAAAACTTATAATTTTTTAAACAGGGGTAATTTTGTCATTAACTATTTCGGAAATTAAATCTTTTATTTTTTAAACTAAATATATTGGTCAACTAATAGCTAACATAACCTCCATCCAAAATAGGGGCAAACGATTTATTCGGTTTAAAAAAGAGGGGCAAAAACGAAAACACTAACAAGAAGTGGTAAAATTAATATTAGACTTGAAAATCAGGGCATAAACGAAATTGTCTCTGTATAAAACATAAATATTAATTTATTGATAAATGTAGATAGGTTTGTAACATCAAACGGAGTGAGTATAAAGAAACTTAAACTACTGGGAACAGGGAACACAAAGAAGCTTTTTTCAGTCGCTGCTGGTTAGTTGCAGGTGACCTTGGTTAGAGAGAGTGATCGCGTTGATAAGTATGGTTACATATTTAAAGTATTAAACGTAGTCTAATTATAAAATCAATTTTAAATTCTACATGGAAACCGCGAGACAAATCTTTTTAGTCTAATTAATCTGTCGTTAGCACATATTGGTTACTGTAGCACTTATAGCTAATCATGTACTAATAAGGCTTAAAAGATTCGTTTCATGATTTCCCCTATAACTATGTAATTAGTTTTAGTTTTTCATCAGTATTTAATATCTGTATAAAGATTCAACGTTATGTTTTTGGGAAATGATTTTGGGAACTAAACGGGTCTTACGCAGAAGCACGCGTGATAGCTAGATATATAGGGGTGTTTGTTTCTAAGGGCTAAAGTTTAACCCCTAGTCACATCAAATATTTGGACACTTATTATAAATAGTAAACGTAGTCTATTAATAAAACTCATCCATAATCTTGGGCTAATTCGCGAGATGAATCTAATGAGCCTAATTAATCCATGATTAGCCTACGTGGTGCTACAGTAAACATTTGTTAATTATGGATTAATTAGGCTTAAAAAATTCGTCTCATGGATTAGCTCTCATTTATAAAATTAATTTTTTATTAGTCTATATTTAATACTTTAAATTAATGTTCAAACATCGCTAAACCTAAACAACCCTATATATATATATATATATATATATATATATATATATATATATATATATATATATATATATATATATATATATATATATATATATCGAACTGCATTGTGCTGCTCCACGGCATGTGACCACCTACCTGTGTTCTTGTGCAGCCTGAGCCTACGCTACGCATGGCGCCATTGCGTTGCAGCTTCTCTCTTCCTCTCGTCTAGTCGTCGTCTGCGTCGGGACAAGAGCATGCTGTGCAGTGCAGTGCACACTGCAGACCCGATCAGAGCTACTACGACTATGCGAGTAGGTCGTCGCCCAAATCAACCCGTACCACCATTGCATGCGTTTGCTAGACTTTTCTCTCGGGCAACTGTGTATCTAATCCGATATATATATATATATAATCTCTTTAAAAATATAAACTTAGTCTGTTAGTCGAAAACTTAGGGCATGTTTGGATCACAGGAATGAAAAAACGGAAAAATAGAAAAAACATAGAATTCTGGTAAGAATGCAAGTGTAAAATATAGAATTGTAAAATTATCCAGGAATGTGTCTCTGCTATTCACTCGTAAACACATCCTTTTGCTTCTGCTCTTCACAGCATGTACTTACCTAGTTCAAATTTAAAATTTTCAATGTTGAACTTAGAGTAGATTTTGGATTTTTACATTATGGGGTTTATTTTCAACTTTGACTTTTATATTATTAATATATAATACGTATATAAAATTTTTATTTATAAATACGTCGTTTGACCTTGGCGTAAACTAAGTCCAACAATCACCCAAATGATCTCCGGTCAAATTAACCAGCATCGTATCTGTACGCACGTGCCATGCATACTCTGTTCATGTTGGGATTGCAGGCAGTGCTGTGATCGATACTAGCTCCAGTATATATTCCATACACACACATGATCGAATTCATGCTTGGAAACAGAAAAGAAATCAATATAAATAGCAGCTGAAACGTTCTCGATTATTCAGAATTCTTGCCCTTGTTATCTTTTTTGTTTACAGATATTACCTTTCCAGAATGAATTCATGTATACAATGGGAGATGTTTGAGGTAATTGTGATTTTAGGATTAAAGGATCATCATGTTTTTCTATAGTTATTTAAGGGTTTAAACAACTAAATTAACTATTATAGAGTGAAATTCTTGTCTTAGAAAGATCAGACGAGGAACTTTCTTATAGAAAATTTTACACGAAAAATATAGTTTAGAAGCTTAGGAAGCGTGTCCGCCAAAATCTACAATTGGATTAAAACAACCAATAAGAAGGGAGAATCTGTTTGAGTAATATATAACTATATGCTTCATCTGTTCTAAAACATAAATAATTATATAATTAGTCTAAATATTATACCGCAGTATAAGTACTTTTGCACTGACTTCTATGATTGTCATCACATCAATAATTTCCCAATTAACCAATCGGAAGCTTGGAAAGGGAATCCAAACCACTCAAAATTCAAAAGTTAACCACTAAAATAAATGACTAAAAAGATATCGTTCGATTCAATCTTAATATTTACTTAAACAATCTAAAAACAAAAATACTTATATTTTGGATCAAGGACAATAGTATACACAGGTATAGCGTACGTGCATTAATCATCTGGAAGCTAGGGCTACTCCAGCGGTGGTTGGCTAGATATCTACTTCCTCCGTCCCAAAATAAACTAATTTTTTATTTTTGACTTTTATTTTTTGATTCTTCGTCTTATTAAAAAAACTTTATGATTAATATTTTTATTTTTATTAGATGATAAATTATGAATAGTATTTTGCTTGTGACTAAATTTTTTTTCCTAATTTTCTAAAAAAATTTTAAATAAGACGGATGATCAAACGTTGAACACGAAAACCGAAGATTTCGTTTTTTTGACAGAGGAAAGAGCTTCTTGCATCAGATCCAACTAATCGTTTGCTCACGCATGTGCTCTGATTGCAGCAAGATCGAGCTAGAAACTGGTAGCAATGGCCATTCGTCGTCTATGCTGCCCTACCATACCTGTCCGTACACGCCACATGCAGACAGAACACGACACTGCCGATTAATCAAGGTATCAACCAATCAACCAAATCTTTCCGTTTTCGTTTATTCTTATAAGTTAACATTTAAAATTTTGACCTTAAATTTAATGGGTCTTTTTATCGCAGCTTATTTCTTGCACTTTTCTTATAAACTACTAATTAATAACACACGTATAAAATTTTATTCGTAAATTATTTTTCGTTTGTAAATTATATGTTTCGTTTTTTTTTCTTCAAAAGCTAAACGATGACCACCTGTATATACAGCCTACAGGTTTACAGGGGTGATTGCATGATTAAACCATCACACGCAAATTAAACCCAGCTGCTACTCGTGTTAATAATTAATTACCTGCAGCATGCATGCTTTGTGGTGTCGCTTCAGGTAACAGGAGCTTAATTAGCTAGCTAGAGGTTAGCTACTGTAACGATGAGTTCATCATCGACTACGGATGGACAAAAAGACACGTACGGGCCCAACTAGTTAGCATGGAGTATAGCTAGCTAGTAGGAGTACATATACTGTTGGGTACTTTGGCATATGCCTGTGTGTAATAATTGCGATTTGGACCTATATATATCTCGAGGATAATAATGTATGTAATCTAGCTGTTCAGTTTGTTTCATATGACATGAATGTATGATATGATGTATGTCCCTCAACCTGTTTCTTAATTAGGTCACCCGGCCAGTTGGATTGTCCATGCATGATTTGTTCTATATGTACTACTCTCTCAGTCCCAAATGCCATACTTGCATATTTAAAAGCTCCCTCGGATTAGCAGGTGATCGATCTGCTAGAGAAACACTATATAATAGCATCATTTGGTGAGATATATGAGCAAGATGCTTCAAGGAAACTTGTGTTTTTTTTCATAATCATATGAAGCCAGTAACAAACAAAAAAAATCCGTGGGTAAAGGAGGAAAAATAGCATAATCAAGGCACAAATTCTTTTACGTACTACTGATTATTTTTTGTTAAGTATTTGATCACGATCATATTTGGTCAAATACCTAACGAAAAAATCATAATTTCCTTTCATTAAGGTAAAGGGCTTTTTTATTCCACAAGAAAAGAATGAAAGCACATTTTTACTGTGTCATATACTGGGGGCTTTTGTTTGAAAAGACAATGTTCCATATTAAATGATTTGGGTTCATAAACACGAGTTCCACTGCACTAGATCTTGTAGCTCTTATTACAAGGCCCTATGAATAGACATATCGGACTTTTGGTGGTGATTTTCAAATGAATCATTGAGTACAAAAGTAGCAAAGAATGACAGAATTCATTAGACCTTCGTAGCATAGTTACTAAGACTGTAAATTAGGTAACTGAGTCAGATGAGAGTTTCATGGGGATGAAACTTCTCTCTCATCTCATGAAACTCCCTCATTTAATGACCCTGCCAAGTTATCAATTTTACTGATGTGACACCCTATTTAATATGCATGACACTCCATAAAACATGCATTAAGACTATCCTTAGTGATCACTCATGTGGTTTCCTCGATTTTTGTTTTATTATTGTGATCTTGCTTTTTATGGTTCTCATATCTGCACACGTTATTTTCGTGAGAGACCAAATTCAAGTTGTGAAGAAAAACAAATCCACAGACAATCTTATTCAATAGGACCAGGACAATTGAATCCATTTTTTTACATTATTTGACTATCCATAGTAGTATGGAAAGAGAGCGTGGAGGAAGAGTGGACTTTCTCACCGTTTGCAAAAGGATTATTTAGAGCATCCCTATAGCTCATCTAAATTTGGTCATTTATATCTTTATTTGGATGATCATCTAAACTAGTTTCATCTTCGTATCATTATACACTCCACTAGATCATCCATATATGATATCCTCTATATCTTTAGAGGATAGAAAGATCATTCAAATATGAAGTTTGCCTCTCCTAATATGGATGATATCTAAAATAGATGATAGGATAGCCGTTCTGTTAGAGTTTAATTTGTAGTCTTCATCCTTTATTTTCAGAATAGATGATGAGATAGATGAGCTGCTGAGGATTCTCTTAGTTCTCTTTGTTGAGGGGATGGAGAAAGGATATAACTCAGTATAGAACGCCACCTTGACATATATGGTGGAAGTCATCGGGTCAAGTCTCATTATCTCTAAACCCATTGAAACAGAAATATGAATTTACGATGGAGCATGTATGTTTTCACCGTAGTTTATTTTTTATATTGATTTTTAGTTCATAAAAATATATAAAAATATTTATAATTTTTTTAGTTATAAATATATCGGTTGATTTTTCTCTTGTAAATGCTAAACAATCACCCCATCGATGCTGCAAAGTTAATCGTAACTGATTAAAGAATGGAGTGGGTGAAACAAAACCTGGATTCTACGTGCAATCTCGCGTTGTCTCCCCGAATTCTCGTGAATTTTCTTTGGCATTGTGTTGACTACGCACAGTAGCTAGCTGTCTTTCTGTGATTTGTTGGTCTTAGAGAGGTAATAGCATGCTATAAGCCAAGCCAAACATATTTTAAAGAGATAAGAGATGAGAGAGAAGAGAAGTGGACTACTAATTTATAGCCAGCTGCACATCAACTCCAAGACACAGTGTGTATGACATGTGAGACCATGCACTAATATTTTATTGACAACTATTATATAAATTGACTATTAGATCGACTATAGATAAATTGGAGCTAGTATAACTTGCTCTTACTTTTATATGGATATCCCTGCTGGCCTGTAGAGACGACATTTCGAGCAGCAAGATGTCAGTGCCAGAAAAACAGACATTCTCTTACTTCCAAAAATACATTACGTAGAGTAGGGCTGTCTATAAAAGAAATCAGAAAAATGAGAAGGTGAGATTAAAACCCGTTCATTTCTAACTATGGATTTTGGATATTCAGTTGTACGCTTACAGAGCTTCTAAATAATACGATCCATACAGACATTTTCTATAAGAAGTTTTTGTTAATCAAATGGGCTAGGCTAATTAAGGTTAATTAAAATTCCACTAGCCTACCATGAATGATAGAGACAATAATACCACATTGGAAAATCAAAATGGAGAACTTCAACTTAAATAGAGAGGTAGAAGAGACTCTCTGTTGACTGGTTGAAACGGAAGGGAGACCGCCACACGCGCGCGCACCGGCCGTTTGACGGCTGGGAATTGAAGGAAAGAATATTCGAATCCTCGTGATTGCCTCCCATAAAGTCCATAGCGATAATTGCGCGATTTGATTGCGTCGGAATTGAAGGAAAGAATATTCGAATCCCCGTTATTGTCTCCCGTAAAGTCCGCACGTAACGTAATCGGGGGGCGTGGATTCGGATTTCCATATTCTTCTCCTTCTTCTTCCCGAGGCCAGAACAGTTCCTCTCCATTGTTTTTCTCCTCTCTCGCTTGCGCGTACGAGCGATCGAAACGAGCAGGCCTCTGGAACCCCTCTCGCCATAGTAACTGGGTAGGTAGGTGCTATTTTGAGGAATGCATTCGCACGACTGCTCGGATCATTCCACCATGTCGACTGACGGAAACGGCAATGGGAGTGGGAGCGGTGGCACGCACGGCGACGACGGCGGAGCGCATAGCGACGACAACGTTAACGGGAACAACAACACCAACGTAGACATTACTGCCTCAAACACCAGCGGAGGGCCATTTTCAGGGTACTGTATTCTTCTCCATTCTGTTCAATGTTTTAGAATGTCTGTTAGCAATGGTTTCATTGCTATATCATGATCAAATGGATGCTTGTGCTTATCATATATTAAGCATGCTGTCAAATGTTTTGTTCCTAATTTTTAGATTATTCCCTATGAATGTAATGCCTATTGTCTTATTATTTTGGATTAAAATATGTCGAAATGTGACCATATTTCCAACAGTTTTGTCGCCCGATTTTGATAGAATAAAATTTTTACTCTCTAATAGTTAAATCATTTATTTATATCCAATTATCACATAATCAGATAATTCTTCGATTCCTCGTCGATTTCATATCTCACAAATTGGGTCTAACTAATTAAAAAAATTCTCTGGGACATACACGTACAATTATTCCCCCGTGACAAATACTCCACTCCATATGCATATCATTCTCCACACGAGGATTGTCGATTAATTTGCCCTCGATCTCGATCCCATCGTGAAAAGAAGCTTTGCACAGCCACCTGCCAAATCAGCACAGTATCCACAATCATCCGGGCCCACCTGTCATAGGGCTCCGAACGCAATCCTGTGTACGCGTAGCAGCAGCGCCCTCCTGCGCGAGCCCAATTGGCAGCTAGCGCAGTTGCACAGTTTAACGGCCGGCGCCGTTCTCCAAGATCCACACCGGGAGGTCTACCCCCTCCGCCGCTGATTGTCTCACTGACAGGTGGGTCCCTGGTTCTGTGGAATGAAATGTCAGTGAGGAGTGAAGGGGTAGAAAGCGGTGGGAAAAGTTCCCGAGACGGTGCAGAGACACCCCAGCGAAGAACAGCTTCCGTATTTATTATAAATATATATATATATATTATTAAAGAAGTAGGTGCAGGAAAAGAATATGCATATATGTCCCCCAAAGCTAGACTATTCGGATTTAGTTTGTCCCAAGCTCCATGTGTTGGAGGTCAAAAAAATGTCACAGTAATTCTAAGCCCCTAAGATAAATAAGGACACGTTCTTTTTTAGTTGAAGATAAAATATTACTACCTCCGTTTCATAATGTAAGACATTTAATTTTTTTACAACGTTTGACTATTCGTCTTATTCAAAAGTTTAGTATAAATATAAAAAATGATAAGTCGTACTTAAAATTCTTTTGATAATAAAGTAAGCCACAAGCAAAACAAATGGTATTTTCATAATTTTTTGAATAAGACAAATTGTTAAACATTGCAAGCAAAAAAGTCAAACATCTTACATTATGGAACGGAGGGAGTATATGATTTTTATAATAGCTACTTTCTCTGTTTTATATTATAAGACTTTATGAGTTTATCTAAATTTATACATATATCATGTATATGTTTTGTATATATGTCTAGATTCATTACCACCCATATAAATCTAAGCAATGCCTGAAAGTCTTATAATATAAAAAGAAGAGGGTATTTTAATAGTGCAAACGATGAAATTAACAATTATAAAGTTAAAAATCTATATAAAAAATATAAGAACATAACATTCTATATAGAAAACTTTTGGTAAAACATTCGGGATACGTGTGAACAAAAAGTAAGAAAAACAACTGAGAATAATCTAGAAGAAGAACACAACCTCAATATTGTAAATTCTGATATATGTGTTGTTTGGTTGGTAATAGCAAATTATAAAGATTATGATTATACAAGTTGGATCAATATGGCATGCTGTCATAATTTTTTCCAATTAATTGATTTATTGCTCTCTCTGAGACGATCACTGCTCCTGGCCGACATTGGCAAGAAAGTTACTAAATATTGTCCTCATTTAGCAAACATTCAGGCTTCCAACAATATTGTTATTTTTTCAACAGAACTGATTTTGCAAGCTTTAATCTGACCATTTTGTCTATAGGTGGAAACTTATAAATGTGAAAATTGTTAAGGTTTTATGTTTCCTACACAATTATTGATAAAAGGCTCTTAGCCTTACTAACTAATCAAATTACAGGAACAGAGAGAGGAGCGGAGAGAAAAACATCCACTCTTAGCCTCTATTAGAATAAATTTTCCTTCGAAACATAGAAAAAAGTAATAAAATATATACTGGTCGATTAATTACCACACTTTCAACATGTAAGACAAATCCAGTTATTACCCCTAGCTGAAAAATGCAAAAAAAAAAAAAAAGATAACACTATAGTGAAGCCATTAAGCAGAAACACCCTTGCAAAAAGCAAATGTAAAAACACAAAATTACAAACAGGTCCCTCTAGTCTCCTCTCCTCTCGCTGTCTTCTTCTTCTCCTCTTCCTGGCCGTTGCTGCCTGCCACACTCGCTTGCTACTCTACGCTCCACTTCCGCCCCACTCCTCCCTCCCCTTCCTCCTCCAAACCCTAACCGCCCCCCAATTCGCGGGGACCGAACCCCACCCTACCCTGCCCAGGATATCTGCGGCTCCCGCATGCCGCACCTGTCCCGGCGGCGGGCGAGGTGACGACGGGGCCCCTGCGGTTGTGGAGGCGGCGCCATGGGCTGCGTCTGCGGCCGCCCCTCGGCGGTGGATGACGGGAGGTGCGGCGCGGCGCGGACGCCGCCGCCGCAGGTGGCGGCGGCGGCGGCGGCGAAGCTGTCGGCGTCGGGGGCGGCGATGGTGAGGAGGGAGGAGGAGGCGAGGAAGCACGCGAGGGCGGCGGGGAGCGGCGGAGGGAGGGAGGAGGCGGTGGAGAGGAGGAGGGCGGCCGCGGCGGCGGCCATGGCGATGGCAGCGTGCCGGGTGAGGAGCCCCGTGCCGAGGGCGGTGGAGGGGGAGCAGGTGGCGGCCGGGTGGCCGCCGTGGCTCGTCGCCGTCGCGGCCGAGGCCGTGCGCGGGTGGGTGCCCCGCCGCGCCGAGTCGTTCGAGAAGCTCGACAAGGTCACACCCTCGTCTCCTCTCCATCTCGTCCTCTTCACATCCGGCTCCTAGCTTTCAATTCATCTCTAGTTTGGAATCTCCAAACAGTAAGAATTTCTAACAATGCGCTGTAAATTCCCCCTTTTGGCATTACCCATTTGCTCCCCCATACCTAATGGGTTTATGGAGTTAGGAGAGGGAATGAAGAAAGGTAAAATCGTGCGTTTAAAATGTTGGGTATTTACCATTTTTATCGGGTATATACTGATGGGGAACGGTACTGTCTTGATATTTTTATCTGGGTTAATTAAGTGGATTCTTGGTAGCTAGGACGACTGGGAACAGTAAAAATCTGTTATTAGTGGGAGGTGCCTTTTACGTTGGATGCGGAAATGTGGTGGCATTTTCTTTATTTTGGATTTTTCGGTGGACCTTGGAACCTGGGAACAGTGGGCATTCCTAGCAAGTCATGTGCCCTGCTATTAATGGAGATGAACATTGTTATTCACTTATTCTGCTTTACCGCAATGGGATCTGAGAGTAAAGGTGGCAACATTCAATCTATAGATATTTTACCTGCAAAGTTGGTTTAAATTGCAATAGTAAAATATTCTACTGACAATTGATCCAATTTCTGTTTTGCTGAACCACTGGTTCTTTTAGATGTTAGAATAGAGCGGTGTCCTGTTTTGTGTGCTCTGGCTTTAATTCTTTCAACTTGAAGAAGATTTTAGGTACTGCTATTTGGTTGAGAATTATGTCCCCTTTGTTTGATACTAGATTGTGCGCTATTAAACTCTTACTTTTATCCTGGACTGATTGTGCCCTTTATACCATGGTGTGTTCAGTTGTTGTTATTTTGTTTCTACAGATTGGTCAGGGAACATACAGCAATGTTTACAGAGCTCGCGATCTTGAAAAGGAGAAGATTGTTGCCCTAAAGAAAGTGCGGTTTGATAATTTGGAACCTGAGAGTGTGAGATTTATGGCCAGGGAAATCCTTATTTTGCGACGACTTGATCATCCAAATATTATTAAGCTGGAGGGTCTAGTAACTTCAAGAATGTCTTGTAGCTTATACCTTGTTTTTGAGTACATGGAGCATGACCTAGCTGGACTAGCTTCTTTTCCTGGAGTGAAATTTACTGAGTCTCAGGTATATTGATAACCTCTTCTGAAATCTGTATTCATCTATTGAATCTTATTAGTTCTAAAGAAGACTAAATAAACTAAGGGTACTGTAAACAAATCTATACAGAATATATATGTTGCGCTCCGTGATAGTCCGTGAAGAAAGTCAGAGGTAGCTATTAAAAAACATGCTGACAATGTTTATACTATTTTTGCAGGTGAAATGTTACATGCAGCAGCTACTCTGCGGCCTTGAGCATTGTCATAGTCGTCACATTCTGCACCGTGACATTAAGGGTTCCAATCTTTTGATTGACAATCGAGGCATACTGAAGATAGCCGATTTTGGCCTAGCAAGCTTCTTTGATCCTGAACAACGTCACCCTTTGACTAGTCGTGTGGTCACACTATGGTATAGACCACCAGAACTTCTGCTTGGTGCCACAAATTATGGTGTTTCTGTAGACCTTTGGAGTACTGGCTGCATTCTTGCCGAGTTATATGCTGGCAAACCTATCATGCCTGGTAGAACTGAGGTATGCTATCAACCTCTCCTTCAACCGAACTACTCCCTCCGTTCATTTTTATAAGGTGTTTTAATTTCACAAAGTTTTTAAGACTAAACTTTAACCATTATTTTTTCATAAAATATAATCCTAATAGCTATAAAACCAATATTTTGTGACACTTTGAAGTGTGAATCTAATGGTATAAGTTTTATACACTAAATGTGCTTGTATGTTAACCAATTATTGGCCAAATATTTCAAATTTGAATTTCTATTCATCAAAGTACACCTTATAAAAGTGGGCGGAGGGAGTAAGAGTTATTAGAGAATGCTTTGAGTTTGGATTAAAAGAATGTCCATATTGTTATTTTTGTAGGTTGAGCAGTTACATAAAATATTTAAACTCTGTGGTTCGCCATCGGAGGACTATTGGAGGAAGTCTAAACTTCCTCATGCCACAATATTTAAGCCACAACATCCATATCCAAGGCGTGTGTCAGAAACATTTAAAGATTTTCCTCTGCCTGCTGTCGCATTAGTGGATGTTCTTCTTTCAATTGATCCGGCAGATCGAGGAACAGCATCCTCTGCACTGCAAAGCGAGGTATTCAAATTCCTTCTACTTTTCTTGAGCTGCAGGAGACATTCCTGTTTATTCCATATAGTGAGTTTTATCGAGAGAATCCATATGGAGATTCTATTTGATTATATGTTACTCCATTTCAACTCTCAGTTATCCCCTCTGTTTACAAATGTATGTCAACGTACTATGCATGCTGTGAACTCTCAGACAATGAACGTTAAACCCAAAGAAAACTATCATAATTAATCAGATGAAAGTCCATAACATTCTTCAAAAACAAATTTTATCATTACATGTACTGTAAAAACAATATTTTCAGAATATAATTTAAAAGTAACAGTCAAAGGTACACATTGCAGTAAGATTTTAAAAATACAGGAGATTTGTAAACGGAGGGATTAATGCACTACATTCAAATAGTCTACTGTTTGAAGTTTTAAAATAGCAAAGCATCACTGTTAAACCTTCATTCCATTTTCTTTTAAACTACAGATCAGCTGTATTTGTTTGGAAGTAAATACCTTTAACAAAACAATCCCCCCTGAACCGTTTCTAGTGTCTGCCAAACTCAACATTGCCTAGTTGGATCAAGACTTTGGATTTAGAAGCATGAACTATTCATTTCTGTGTGTACCACGACAGCCACTTGACGATATGTTAAAGGAGGTTGCTAAACTTTCACAATACATCACAAAAGTTGACTTTTGACCATCTAATTGTTGAGCAGAATATCCAATTTTGTTACACTTGTAGTACACAATCTTTAGGATATTAATAATGTGCTTATTATTATTTTTAGTTTTTTGCAACAAAGCCATATGCTTGCAATCCTTCAAGTCTGCCAAGATATCCCCCAAGCAAAGAGTTTGATGCAAAACGGCGAGAGGAGGAAGCTCGGAGGTACTTAAGACAAACTTTTTGTTTGCATCATTGCATCCTATCTTTGAATCATAAAACTTGTTACAGAACTTGGATCAGTGTTCTGCTGACCTATTGTCATACCTTCATAATAGAACTTAAAGGAAAACACAGTCGGTTTCGAAAAAAAGGAAAACACACTCTTGCAAAGAGGCAAGATTAGTATCTTTTCACGAGAAAAATTAGAGTTTTAAAGTCAACTAACAGGTGTATCATGAATGATGAATCTGACCTTATCAGTGATATTGCACCTGGCTTGTTGTAAGGTATCAGCTGGACAGATTTATATATGATTGGACCCATTCCTGTTCTGGTATTCTTCATTTCACACTGGAACCTTACCTCCCCCATTAGTTCGATGTACTTCCCTGTTTGTAGACATGCTTTTACACATGAATTTACTCTTAATTCCTATAGTTCTACTTCTTGCCTGCGTTTATTTTTATTTATACTTTAATTGCTTAAATGGAATAGAAAATAATCTTGTCGAATCTGCAATGCTTGCATTTGTTTCAAAATTGGCATTTGCACATTTCTCTAGGCAAGGTATTGCTGGAGGAAAGCAACACAAGTATGATCCTCAAAAACGGGCAAGAGAGTCAAGAGCTGTTCCTGCACCTGATGCAAATGCAGAATTAGTGTCATCTTTGCAGGTAATACCTTGTTGACTATTATTGAATATATTGTACTATTCGTATTTAGGTTGATGAGGTATATGGCTACATACAGTCTTATCTTTGTTTTAAGTTATCACATACATAGTGATCACTAGCCCTATATCCTGATTTTTCATATATGTCTAAGCTATTTTCTTTCTCTTTCTCACTCTCTCTCTCTCGCTCACATGCACACGTGCACACACACATGTACATGAAGTCTTTAAATGCCAGCAAGCATGCCGAGTGTATTTTTCCTCTACAATCATGCTATCCCAAGTTCTATTTTTCAAGATTAATAGAATTCATTTTGTGTAAATTTCAGAAAAGGCAAAACCAAGTCAATACCAAGAGCAGGAGTGAGATGTTCAATCCCAGCAAAGAAGATTCCGCGTCCGGATTTCCAATTGATCCACCCAGGCCAACCCATGCTGTTGAATCGTCTCAAGACTCTCACCGTGTCTACTCCACAAGAACCTTTCATTCTGGGCCTCTAGTTAATCAAAATAATCCTTCAAAGGCTGGACAGAGTGAAAATGGTGAGCTTCATCTTTCTGGTATTGCAAACACATTGAATTTCCGTTTGGTTGTATCAACAAGATCAAATCTTCATTCAGATAATCGCCACGGAACAGTGGTTACTCAAGCTGAAGCCTTTCCTCATGAACGGAGGCTGTCTGAATCTATAAATGAGCGTTTCAGTAGTAGCGGAAAGTATGATCAAGTATTTCAGCAGAAAGATGAAAGGAGTAGCAGGGTGGATGGAGCTATTGTAAGTATCTCCAGACCTAAGTAGCAAAAGGATGCAAACAGTTTGTTGTATCATTTAATTTATAGTTGTTTTTTTTTTTTTTGCAAATCTCAGTGGTCAAGGTATATTATGTGTTTTAGCAAATCCAATGTCATCAGGGTATATTATGTGTTTGGTCCAGCAGGTTATTATGAGGTTTACCTAGCATTATTTGTAGTTCACTATTATCACATTTGGAAAAATGTTCTAGTGCTATCTTTTGATGTCAGTTAACCTTCCTGCTTTCCCTGTCTAGATTTCTCATTGACTAGTTGTTGTCTGAACAGGGCTATGGATCCAAGGGTAACAAGATCCACCATTCTGGGCCTCTAAACTGCCCTTCAGGAAACGTCGATCAGATGCTGAAGGAAAATGACCGCCAAATACAAGAAGTTTTCCGGCGAACCCGGGTTGAGAAGTCCAGAGCAAGGAGGGGCCATGGGCACTCTGGGGATGGGCACCATCAATTTGGCCTAAGACCCAGCGACTTTGGTGCTGCCCCGGTCTTTCCTTCAAGCCGCTCCAGCTATCGGGCTGCGCAGCAGTAAGATCAATGCTCAGCCAGTAATTTGGTAGTTTAGGCGCAAATTCGACGTGATTTTGCAAGAGGAGTTCGATTGGCTTCATTTCCCCCATATTTTGGGGGATACATGTCACGCTATGTACAGGAAAGTCTAGCTGTGAAATGCCTTTCTTATTGGGAAAACTTTGGAGGAGAGGGAAGAAGGCTATTTGTTAATTGAGCGGTGATTTGGGCGTTCTACAGATGTTATTATCATCAGGCTGGCAGTTCTCCATGTTCTAGTTTCAGATTTGCTGAAATTATAGCTCAAATGTATATTTCAGATTGCTAGGTATCCTGTGAGGATTAGATCTTATGAAGTTTTGGGCATGGTTGGTTCCTTGCTTCTGTATAGTGTATACCCCATGATAGTGGGTTGCACGCACTGCATGTTGGCAAGTTATTGAGAAAAATCTTGCTCACTCCTTGCTAAGTCAGGCTGTGCTATGAACCAAACATGACCAGAACTTGTCAGGTAGGTAGGTTCCAAGTTGCATTCAGGGGTATTCATTGTCAGATATTTGCTAAAATTTAAGTGGACTAGCTCAGATCTTGTGCATGAATCCCTTGTAAAACCAGTTCAGCAACCTTGATGATCCAACAATTGATAGCTAGCTCTGGTTTAACTGTTTGATATTAATTCATGGGTAAATTCTTAATTAAACCTACTTTGGGCACACGGTTCTATTATGCTCGAGAACTGTTTACTACCACTTCAACGTGATTAGGTCGTCGTTAGTAGATGGAATGCTTATCGTTGCTGACCAACTGCTCGGGTTGACCTTAATTAGCCAGTCAAATTAAGTTCAAACTTGCTCCTCATCTCTTTTGGTGTTGCAATTTCGAATTAAAATTTCCGAAATTTCAGTGACTTCGGAAGCCAGCCCCCTCAATGGGAAAAATATTTCACCCATTTTAATTGAATTTTGTGAAATAATTTAAATTTGTTCAAATTTCAAATTATTTCAGATCGAAATATCTGTCGTATCGGAGACGCCCTTTGTTGCAAAGTGTCGCTTAGGCAACTTCCAATAAAAACCCCTTCAATTTGATGGATAATCTCGGACATTACACTATCGGAATAATTAATTTTTGTATTCTCAATTTTTGTTCTTTCGATTACACGAATACATGTAGACAAGAGGGTGGATGAACCTACGATGAGCCTTGCAGCACTTGTGCTCATTAATGCCCAAACATATATTCCCAACATATATATATGCTGATCTCTGAACGTTTGACCTGCAGAAGGAAGCAAATAAAATTTTAAAAATATGTGTTAGCCACAGTTTAAAAGCCAGCGTGGAGAGTATACTACAAGAAAATTAAAAAGGAACAAAATTTATGTGCTCATTTCCGGGCGGCTTTGAAGACTTTGGATTTAGATTTAGATTTAGATACAGCACATGTAGGCTCTGCATATGGCCAAGTTAATGAGAAATCTCGCTCACTTCCTGTTGAAGATTGACTGTGCAATGGAACCAAACATGGCCAGTATTTATCAACTAGGTTTCAAGTTGCACTTAGGATATTCATTTTCGGTGAAATTTGCCAAAGTTCAGTGGTTACGGTGAGTCCCAAGATGCTGAAATTGCGTGTCCAAGAAATCCAAAAGTTCAGACTAGACCTGCACGGTTACGGATCAGCTGCAGCTACGGATAGTACCAATAGCAATTCAGAGGTGTGAAAAAGTCAAACAACATATTTCCAAACGAAAAATAGTTTATTTCCAAACGAAAAATAGTTTATAAAAAATTACATACGTATTCCTAGTGATCTACTAGTGATCTAAAAGACAAGACTAAAAAATAATCTTTGATGAAAAAAAAAACTTTAAATCGACTAAGTTTAAAGATGAAAATTTTAAATTTTGGCCTATAAACCAAAACAAAGATACGTGTCAGATTAGCGTGGCACTGTAGCACCTATTTACTCTAGCGGAAGAATTAAGAATAGGCCTTTCTATCCATGAATCTGAACCATTTGATCCGAATTTTGATAGGGTGTAGAATTAAGAATATAAAAATTTTATTCACAGATTATTTTATTTATAAATATGTCCAAACAATCACAGCTTACTCTTGACTAACAGCGCAATGAGATAGTATGGTCGACCCCTTTCAGAAGGCAGCTTATGTGTCAAGCTTTTATGTGGATAATTCATAACTTGAGGTATGAAAAAAAAATCATAGCATAATACTGAAAGCTACTGTTAGTGATTTGAATTTTGAATATGACCATTACTCACCTGGTCAAAAGATGATGGGTTCTTTAGAATGAATAAGTTCTCTTAAGAGTTAAGACATTGAAGATGCAGGACATATTTATACTTAAAAACAAATTCATTGACCAATTTTCTTGGGTAACGAATGATTCAACGAAGCAAACTACTATAAAACTTGTAATAATAACTGTTCGAAGTTGATCACTCGCACGCATATTCGAGTATATTAGTTAGGATTAAATAGAATCCGAATGCTATGGTAGGATATGATTAGTTTAATTTCATCTTATTTCAGTGAATTACCGGAGGCCCAAGTCATGTACCAATTCAGACGAAAGCACACCCTAGATCTCACACGTTGGAGTTCACTTCTTTTTCTCTAATATATTGACGTTGGTATACAATAAACCGTAAACTTTACTATCTCTCTAGTTTAAATACGAAAGGGATTGTACTTAGAATTGAATTCTCTAAATATCTATATTATGTGAGCTACTCTTTTTTCTTCATTCTATATTATATATAAAACTTTCTCGTACAACATATATTTATATGACTACGTAAAAATAAATCTAAACACACACACATATATATGATCGACGGTTTTCATAATACTAATACGCTGCAGTCATATCGTGTCTATGGAATATGATTCCAATCTACACTGGATATTGTGAACCAATACATATATCCTTGGATCTCTAGTGGCTTATTGTTACACTATGAAGATCTCAAACCATTTTCTATAACATAATACAATGTATGTATGGATATAACCATCTCAAACGGTTTTCAGCGAGCCATTGGAGATTGTTATTTTATTTTAAGTCTCATCGCTTTGCTTTCAAAAAACATAAGCGAAACCATATATTATTGACTAAAAAATAATTTAAGAACAAAACTATACGTACGTGTTTCTTAGCGAAAAGATAAGAATGGTTTGTGTTTTTTCTTAAGCGGTGGATGCAAGTGGAGACGATCAGAGGAGCATAGAAGCTTGAAAAAAAAAACGTGTCTATACCACAATGATTGATTTGTGAGGAATTCAACAACACCCGTATCGTATGGCTGGTACAGTTGGGCAGGCGGCGTTTGACTGTAGCAGCGTAACCTCATCCGTCCGATGACAAGATCGGACGGTCCTGACGCCGCCTGACGCTCACCGCCGATCCGTAGAAGCTTTCCCATTTCGGCATAAAAACATCCCAATCGTACGCGCACGCGGGTACACGTACGCAGGAGGTTGGCCGCTGGATGACCACCTCGATCACAAGGCGGCCGGCTGGCGACGGCGACACGGGAGGGGCTAAGCGCCTACTCCTTCCGTACCATCCATCTTATTTAAAAATTTTCTAAATAAATTTAAAATAAATTAATTACATGTAAATTATTATTCATGTTTTATCATCTAATAAAAATAAAATTATTAATCGTAAAATTATTTTAATAAGACAAAGAGTCAAACATGGTACCTGAAAACTAAAAAGTTGATTTGTTTTGGGACGGAGGAGTTGTCTTTTCGTTTTTGATTAGCTTTATGATACAAATTTTAAATTTTCAATGTTAATTTAAAATTAATTTCAGATATTTTTTCACATATTTATTTTTTAGTATTTGCTTTTAGAACGATAAAAATACGTATATAAAGCTTTATTTATAATTTATTTTTATTGTAAATATGTCGTTTGGATTTTTTTTAAAAAACAAGTGATGCGACTAAGTTTCTCTCGACGGGTCGTCCTCAGCTCCAGCCATCCGGGATAATTCACCTCGTCTTTTGCTTTTATTTTTGTAATTCTTTAACTTTGAATTTGAATTTGATTTTCAGAGGTTTTTTATTATAGTTTATTTTACAAGGTTAAATTTTATATAATTATGAACACATGTATAAAAGTTTTTATTTATAATTTCTATTCTATTTACAAATATATTATTTGTTTTTACTGAAAAAAGCGAAAAGATGGTCCTAATAATTCCGGTGGTCAAAGAGCTAGCTTAGCCACCGTGCCATCGACGGCGCCATCGTTGGACGTACGTACGTACGCCTCCGTACGCGTACTGGAGCTGCTTCGCGTCGCCTCGCCGGAAGCTAGCTAGCAAGCTGACACGTACGGCATATATGCAGCGTACGAGTTTAATTTTTCTCCTCTGAATCTACGTTTTTCAATTCTACGGTCATACCTACAGTGCGTGCGTTTTGTACTCCCTCCCTTAAAAAAAAAATAGACACACATATTTGTATATTCGCCTTATTTAAGATCACGTAATACTTTAGTTTGTTTTATTACTATAGACGCTTTAAACTTAACCATATATTTTTCAAACTGTTTGCATATGATTCTTAAATAATAAAAATAATTAAATACATAAAAAATCAACAAGATTGTCTATTAAAAACCGGACACGATAGTAATAATAATCCTTTATCCTAGCACTCCAAAGGACACCACAACACGGCAACCTGACGTTTTTTTTAATCTTTCATAAAAGCATTTCGATACAGACGTTTACCAGACTAATGTACTATTAAATTCTCCATCCATTTTTAATATTTGATACGGTTGATATTTAATTTTTTTATCGCTTCATATTTAAAGTTTATTTAATAATAAAATAATTAACATTAAAGTAAATAATAATTACATAATTTTTTTTATAAAACGAATAGTCAAACGTAGATAGAAAAGTTAACAATCAAACATAAACCGGGAGTACTACACGTCTAAACCCGCTCCTATTTCAATGTTGTTTGGCAAACACTAAGATTTAGCCAAAAGAATAACTTTTAGTCACTTTAAAGGTTAAATTTTGAATTTTTAATTACTGAGATTCTCTTTTCAATCAACTGGTTGGCTGATTGGCTGTATAATCATTTGAATAGGGAAAATCGATCATGGGAATCAAAAATATATATTTATATTATGGTAAAACATTTAAATTCAATAAATGCTTATATTTTGGAATACATAGAGTAAGTGCTAAGCTACACTGCATCCGTTCACAAATATATACAAGGGATTTATACTTCAAAATTACCCGCAATAATAATTGATTTAATTTGGACCATATGATTTGTATGATTTCATACTAAATGTTTTAGGAGCTAGATGCTTAAATTTTTAAATTTTGGACCAAATAATATCAATATTATCATCATATACTACTTTTGTTTTATATTGCGAAACTTTTTAGTCTTGTCTGACTCACGAATTAATCCATGTACATATTTATATTTATTATTATCCATACGGTATAGATAAAGCTACAAAATATTATATCTAATAAAAGATGAAATATTTAAATATGCGCGTGGTAGAGGTAGCCACACTCATCGGAAAAGTATAGGTCCACACTGGGTTCGGACAAAATTAGGTTTCTACGAAACGTCGTGTTACCAACGCAGCTACCCATCTTAATTATCAGTTAGAAATATTTGCAACAACGTTAATTAGGCGCCAAGACCGGTAGAGACCGCTCACTGACACCCCATTGTTTAAGAAAAAGTCAAACAATATATTTATAAACAAAAAATAATTTATAAATATAACTTTTATATATGTGTTCTTATAGATATAAAAATAAAGGCTGGAAAATAGATTACGATAACAATCCTCAAAATCAACTTAAATAAGATTAAAATTTTAAAGTTTAGCTTATAAAACAAAAGCGAAAAGACGAGACCAAAGTCTCCATGCAGAGTATAAATATTAATCAAACATCGTTTGGAC
Source organism: Oryza brachyantha (assembly GCF_000231095.2). Lineage (NCBI taxonomy): Eukaryota > Viridiplantae > Streptophyta > Magnoliopsida > Poales > Poaceae > Oryza > Oryza brachyantha. The sequence goes on from NC_023163.2 coordinate 4,117,698, forward strand.
ACTGTTAGACTTTTCTTAAGATACTCCAAGTTTTGTTTGGACTGTTTGTTAGGCATGGATCCAATGGTTGATAATATTTGTCTCACCCCCATGGAAGGTAAGGCCTAGTAATTAGAAAATGTAACAATGATTTTGCACCTAGTTTAAACATTACAGTGTGTTGTCAATATGGTAACAGTAACATGATATTGCATACCGTGTTTTACAATTCATATTTAATATTAAAACACCAATTTCCTAATGCTATAACCATTTTTTCAATTTAAAAAAGCATTTAAAATGTTCAAAGAAGCCAAATATTTGAATCATTTATTTAACTATCGCTTATTACATTTCCTTTTGAGGAAATCTCATGTCTTATAAACTTCAAAATATTGTAATAGTGACTCGCATACCTAAAGAGACTCAGTGCGTCCTTATCAACCTTGATCATAGACTTCTTCTCCAGAGCTCCGTTTAACTCTATTTTTTTAGATAAAAGAAGTTTTTATTTATCTCAGATGATTACATCAAGATGATATAATCACTCGAAGACCACTTCCGGCCTCTGCTCGATTTAACTCCATGCGGGTAGGTGTTTTAAATCAATCTCTACCATGGATAGTTAATACTATTTTAAATATGTTTGCTTGACAGAAATTAAAACAGACAGGTCTCTGTTCAATAATCTCCTCACGACTGAACCATTGGCATGCATTCACATGTGAAACGCATATGGATATCCTAATTCCAAATTTGTCTCAATTATAGAGCGTTTTTTAAAGCGAAATTATTATTCCATGTGCTTTATAGGTCAGACTCGTTTTTCGACATCCTCAAGAGTTTCCTCTTAGGACGTCAAAAATCGAGCATGACCTATATATCATTTAAGTTGAAATTCAAAACACAATTTAAATCAGACGGTCTGCTTTGCTGAGATCAAATTCTCAATTACACTAAACAAGAATATATATATCTAAGTAAATCTGAACCTTTATGTTTAGAAAAAAATTGCTATAGTGCTCTCTGCTTAGTATAAATCTAAACCATTATACTACCAGTAAAATTGATCTGGACCATCGGTTTATATGGACACATGTGTACTTCTTGGTGATTAGGGGTAATATTGATATTTAAGATTTTATCAATTATTTATAAGAGTTTTTATCCATTTATCAGATAGTATCCCGGCTTAGCACGTACTAGACGACACACCCTTCCGCACGCGGTAAATGCACGATTTTACCCCATGCACATATGTTTTTTCTTTGTTTCTACTACATATATTAAGTAAGGTAGTGTAAGAAATATATTCTGAACCTTACGATAAAATTAGATCAATGGATTAGATTTATTTCTATCAGTGGTAGAGAGGGACCATATAGTCAGTATTATAGCCGTATTATGATCTATATATACGGATGGAGAGTCTGAGTCAGGAGCTAACAGACGTTTGCACATGAAAAAGTCTGCCTAGCACGTGCAGGAAGGAAAATTTGTGAAGAGAAAGTCTCCTAAACATCCCCATCAAAAGAAAAAATCCGAGGAAACTTGTGCCAAACACTTCTTAAGCCAGTGTAGTGTCTATCAAATGTCCCTGTTTAGGATCGCTTAATTATTATGTCTTAACTCTTAAGGTGGTATACATAAGCGACTTGGGCAATTAATATTTTGGTGTTCGTATGAGTGTGAAGAGTGTGCTCATTTCGCCGGTACTAAAAGGGTGAGAGAGTTCCAGTAGCTTGGTACATGAGTATATACCAAAACACTATACCTCGTATTCCAAAATTTAACTTTTAAAATTTAAATTTAGAGTTGAATTTATAATTTTTTTAATCATGACATGTTTTCTACTCTTTTATTTTTAATCACTAAAAACTTGTATATAAATATTTTACTTATAAATTATTTTTTACTTATTAATAAGTTGTTTCACTTACGCTCAATTTCAAGGAAATGATAAAGGTGTAAAAAAGGCAGCCACCGCCCTAGGTTGACATGGATAAAATTAAAGCCAACAATTGACTTTCGTATTAAACTTGCTCTAATTAATGTGCGTTTTTATGTGATATTTCTTAGCTTTGGCAGAGGCGATAGTTAATTAGTTACATATTAACGCTCGTTTTGTTTTCAATATCGATGCTCTGAAATCGCTAGAAAAAAGATGGACTCTTCTCTAGTGCCTGTCTGATGTAGTACTTGTTAGGTTCAGTGGTGATGACGCTACATAGTGTTCATGCTCTAAGACGATTTCGTGTGCTCGTTTTCTTTCAACATCGATGCTCTAAAATCGATTGAAAAAGTTTGGACCCTGCAGGTGTCTGTCTGATGTAATATTTCCTAGATACAAATTGGTCATGCTCTGAGACAATTTCTTGGGCTCATTTTGTTTCAGTATTAATTAATGATCTATCTTGTTTGGTAGGTTGTTGTGGTTGCTTTTGGTTAGTGTTCTATTTCCTCCGGTTTGCCCTTCGGTACAGGAGCTTTAAGCCTGAAATTAACCTTACTGTTAATCGGTAATTCCGTTTTATATTATAAGATTTTTTAACCCTATTTATAGTAATCTATGAATTAATGTATATATTTTATATATGTGTTCATATTTATTAGCATCTATTTCCCTAACAGAAAGAATATAACATCTTAATTGTGAAAGGAGAGTAATATATCTAATATCTCTCTTGCCAATTTACGTAATAAAATAGTAGCATAACTTTGCGAGGTTCGGGTGACAATGGAGTTAGCTTAATTGCAAAACTGAGCAAAAGACGGACTTTTACCTATTTAATTACTTGTGTTTGGTTGGGGAGTTTTTAAGCAGGTTTGGGAGTTTAGAAGAACAAGATCATTGAATGCTTTGTTTGATAATCAGCTGGTTAGGAATTTTTGGCTAGAGAAAATTAGGAATTGAGAGGGAGCTCCTCTACTTTTTAATACTATGTCCACTCTACGTGATGTAGATAAATCTTAGCCATCTATTACCACTTAAGATTTAGTTTTCACTTAAACTCACTACTGATTCTCACTATTTATGGCACATACAAAGGTATTTATTATCTGATTTTTTTCTATCATCGCACAAACAAATACGATGATATGGAGGAAGAGAAGGTAGAAAAAAGAAAAAAAAAACCATTCTTATATCTGACAATGGCTTAGGATCGACTTTAGCATTTACTAAAGATTATTTTATACTACGAAGGTAGATATAAAAAGAAAAGAACGATAATAAAATTATTTTACTGTATTAATTAACAGACAATACTTGATTATACATGCTTTGTAAGAATGAATAGTCGATCCTAGGCTATACCTTTCAACACGCTAAGTATACATACGAAGAGAGCTGACAGTCAAATTCTCGTGTTCAATAATCTGCAACCCCCTTCCGTTCCTAAAGTTGCGAACACGCTGGAGTTTCAGACAACGGCGGCGACGATTAAAATACCATGATACACAAACCAAGCAGATCTTCTGGGCCATACATGGAGTCTTCCCATCACCCTCTCCAATATCGCTGTCACACACACGACAATTAACTTCCAGACAGTTGTACAATCCCGTGACGAGGCAACGAGATCATCGACCTAGTGTTGCCGTGCCTGCTCGATCAAGCTAGCTCAGGAGACCAATGGTGACCACACCACATCGCCATTGCGTACGGCGACGAGACAAAGTAGAAGAAAGAAGAAGAAGAAGAAGAAAGCATCCGTTGCTGCTGATTATATGTAAATTATAATTATAAAAAAGTATAATTAGTGGGGGATGAGGAGAGGTTATGTCCGTGTTAGCCGGGGAGTTCTCGCCACTTGTTCTTCTTCTACGACATGTCTCCTCTTCCTCTCTTCCACTCCACGCTATATATAACACCCGTTCCCCGGGTTATCTGCTCGATCTCCTCTCCTCTTATCATCAATTAATTTGATTTGATTTGATTTGATCGCCCAGTTCTTCTTCTCATCAATGGATCGATGGATCTCTTGCATTGAGCATCGCAAGTGATTGCGATGAATGCATGGACGACGGCCTGGCCTGCTGCATGACCTGTTCATGTGATCGATCGACTGTTTCTCTTCGATTCTGTCCCTTTCTATGTCCCGAGTTGTTTGATTAGTCTCGTCGTTTGAAGAGGTCGTGTTCTTTAATTAGTCTTTTTTTTTTATTTGTGATCGATCGTGTTGTCTTAATTCTCTCTCCCTGGATAGTGGGTCAAGGTGCAGTGTTCAGATCGCTTTGCCAATAAGGTGTTTAAGGTCTCTGTGTTGGTTGCACTTGCATCAGCATCGTCTTTGATTTCCACTCGTTTTCTTGGGTTAAGGTCGCGATCGATCTCTTTGATCGGGTTCTTTGCGCGATCTTGACATCAAAAATTTGAATTTTTTTTCCCCTGTGTTGGATTAGTCGCATATATATCCATCCATCCGCTTATTCGTGGCAAGTTCTTTGAGAAAGATTTGTTCTTTGCTGCATCCATAAAGAGTTTGTGGCGAGATCGAGCCATGGAGTTTGTATAGCGTCGTGGTGGTGGTTGTGTTGTGTTGTTGTGGTTTTATGCCGGCGAGCAGCATGCACGGGGGTGGCGGGAGTGAGCAGCAGCACTCGCCGACGACGTCGGGGATGACGCCGCGCGGTGGCAGTGACCATTACTCGCCGCTGGCGACGTCGACGCCGACCAAGCAGTCGCCGCGCGGGGGAGGGGTGGCGGCGTGGTCGTCCCTCCTGCCGAGCGGCGCCGCGGCGGCGTTGGAGAGCCGGGGCGCGCTGGCGGCGGCGTTCTCCGTGTTCCTCTTCCTCGCCGTCACGCTGACGGTGACCACGTCGTCGTCGCTGTCCGTCGCGGCGTCGCTCTCCGCCTTCTTCCCGTCGAGCCGCGGCGCCGGCTTCGTGGAGGCGCACGCCCAGCAGCAGCAGCAGGCGCCCCCGTCGCCGCCTCCCGGCGCCGGCGTGGCGCGGCTGGCGTACCTGGTGTCCGGCTCCAAGGGCGACCTCGACCGGCTATGGCGGACCCTCCACGCGCTCTACCACCCGCGCAACCTCTACGTGGTCCACCTCGACCGCGAGGCCCCGGTGGCGGAGCGGCTGGAGCTGGCGGCGCGCGTCGCCAACAGCTCCATGTTCCGCCGCGTCGGCAACGTGGAGGTGATCCGCCGCGCCAACATGGTGACCTACCGCGGCCCGACCATGGTCTCCAACACCCTCCACGCCTGCGCCATCCTCCTCCGCCGCAGCCGCGACTGGGACTGGTTCATCAACCTCTCCGCCTCCGACTACCCTCTCATGACCCAGGACGGTACGCACCTTCGCCACATTGTTCGTCAGTTACTGCAGTAACAGAGACTGATATATATAGCTCTATGGGATATAGAGCCCACATGTCAGCTACAGCTACTACATAGCAGTATCCGCAGGCAATCCATGTCGCTCAACACAACGCAACCGAGCTTGCTAAGAGCAAGTTTAACAGTACAGCCAACTACTAGCTCCAATTTATCTATAGTCAATCTAATAGCCAATTTATATAATAGTTATCTACAAAATATTAATATATGGTCTTACATGTCATACACACGCTGTATCTTAAAGCCCGTGGTATAGCTGGCTACAAATTAGTAGTTTACTTCTCTTCTCTCTTTAAATATGTTTATAGCTGGCTTATAGCCTGCTATTGTACCTGCTCTAATTGAAAATTCCAATTCCTCCAGATATACTCCACGTGTTCTCGTTGATCCCGAGGAACGTGAACTTCATCGAGCACACCGGCTACCTAGGCTGGAAAGAGTGAGTACAACCACAACCACACAACTGATAGTTTTGACAAAATAGTTATCATCATCGTATGGTCGTGTTCCGACAAACAGGACATTCGATAGTTTTGACAGAATAGTTAACAAATACGTGATGAAATGGGGGTGCAGGGGGCAGAGGGCGAGGCCGGTGATCGTGGACCCGGGGCTGTACATGGCGCAGAAGCAGGACATCTTCTACGTGGCGCAGCGGCGGGAGCTGCCGACGGCGTTCAAGCTGTTCACCGGGTCGGCGTGGGTGGGGCTCAGCCGGGACTTCGCCGAGTTCATCGTGTGGGGGTGGGACAACCTGCCCCGGACGCTGCTCATGTACTACGCCAACTTCGTCTCCTCGCCGGAGGGCTACTTCCAGACCGTGCTCTGCAACGCGCCGCGCTTCGTGCCCACGGCCGCCAACCACGACCTCCACCACATCCAGTGGGACACGCCGCCGCGCCAGCACCCGCGCGCGCTCACCCTCGCCGACCGCCCCGCCATGGACCGCAGCGGCGCGCCGTTCGCCCGCAAGTTCGCGCGCGACGACCCGGCGCTCGACGCCATCGACGCCGACCTGCTCGGCGGCCGCGGCGGCGGCCACGGCGGCAACGGCACGGCCGACGACGCCGACGCCGACATGTTCGTCCGCGGTGGGTGGTGCGTCGGCGCCGGAGGGGGATGCGACGAGGTCGGCGACGACTGGGTGCTCCGGCCGGGGCCCGGCGCCGCCAGGCTCGACAGGCTCATGGACAGGATCGTCAGGTCGGAGGCCTTCGCCAACAGCCAGTGCAAGTAGCCGAAAGCTAGCTTAGCTTAGCTGCAGCTCAAGCTCTGATCAGACAAAATCACCATGGTTAATCTGCATCGTGTAATCACTTCGCTTGCCGATTTCCTTGCAAGTTTGTACAAATCATCCAATTAAGCATACTACGTATAGAGACACAGAACAATTGAGAAAGAGAGTATATATGTACTTGGGAATTAACTGTAATCCACTCTGATAATCCGGTCTCAGAAAGGACGAGTGTTTTTGTGGTTCTTTGCTTTACACAACTCTGACGAACAACAGCTGAAAAATGTTAAATTTCGTACTAACTACGAGTCTGCGACTAGAGCAAGTATAATAGTAGGCTATAAACTGGTTAAATACTTATATAGAGATGGGGATGAGAGAGAGCTTAAACAGGTTGTAAGCTTGTAGCCAGCTCGGTCACAGGAACCAAGAAACTTTGTGAGAGTGACATATAGATTCTGCATTAATAATGAAGAGCTAACTGCTATATGAGTAGGCTAAGAGAAGTCTATAAAAAATCTTATAGCTAGCTTGTTGACTATATTATTAACCTTGCTCTAAGCGTACTCCATTCTGACGTCGACAAGCTGAAAAATTGCTGCACTCCACGTTGAAACGGTTTAACGTGGCCCCTATGTGCTGGATTAGATTTCTCCGTCAGACATGTGACTTTATCACTAACATGTAAGTCCAACGACACGTCAGTGACAAAGTTACCATATCTTTGAAGACGAGGGATCTTGATCCGTGCAGGATCAGTTTTGCTAGTTTTCGATGCTGATAGGCGCCTGAACCTGAATTTCTGCCCTTTTCGATGGTAACGGGCCACTGAAGAACTCCAACGGTTTTGGGCGAACTGGTGCCCAGTTTTTGTTCCCCCAAAGGTGCTGCTCTCAATTCCAGAGTTTTGGTCAGTTTCAAACAAAAATTCCAGAATCTTTGACTTCTAATTGGTGTGCTAAACTACTCCTTTAGAGCAAGTACAATAGCACGCTATAAGCGAGCTATAAACATATTTTAAGAAGATAAGAGAGGAGAAAGAAGAGGAGTGGGCAGAAAGGAGAGAGAAGAGGAGTATGCTACTAATTTAGCAGCTGCAGCACAGACTCCAATACACAATGTGTGTATGACATGTGGGATATGATGGTATATGTTTTGTAGGTAACTATTGTATGGGTTGGCTATTACATTAGCTATAAATAAATTAGAGCTAATAGTTGGCTATAATATTGAACTTGCTCTTAGGACTCCTCAAAAATGTCGAGGAGTTCCTCCAAACCAAGTAGGCAATTTCAGAGTAAAACTTTTCAGTGGTCTGAATATCCTACTCATCACGGGAGGGGCAACTTCAGACTTTCAGAGTAGAGCTTTACAGTGGGATAAATTCAGCAAACAGCTAATCATGGAGATATGTTTCTGAATAAAAAGGGCTTCATATGAACCCAAGTTATCATTTGTATCTGGGACACATTCAAAAAATCAACCCAACTTCCACATACCTACTTGTTTCAGACTTTAACCAAGGTTTCAGGTAAAATGCTACTGAACAAAAAACTACCTGAAACTGACATCAGGCTACAATCTTTTAACCAAGGTTTCAGGTAAAAAATGCTACTGAACAAAAAACTCCCAGAAACTGACATCAGGCTACAATCTTTCAACCAAGGTTTCAGGTAAAAAAAATGCTACTGAACAAAAAAACTCCAGAAACTGACATCAGGCTACAATCTTTCAAGAAAAAGGAACATCACAAGGATAACCCAGAATTTTAGCAAGCAGTGATGTTGATTTCTCAAAAGTAGCATCATACTTAGGAGGACATAATAATAAAAGGTACAATAATTGTATTAACAACGCCATTTTTCCTGTCCTTGACGGCCTGGAGTCAACTCTGCATAAGTTTGTTTTATAAAATCTTAATATAAATGAGTGATTACGATATATGTAGGCTAATAATGCTGCTTTTTTTAAAGTAAGGCACCTGAATGTGAATGATCTGACACTAAATTTAACAAAATAGAAAAGTAAAAGGGAATCACCATATACAGCTACTATAAACCTGATAAACATCTCCAAGCATCCTACTAGAATACAGGTTCACCCTTTCTATTCAAAAGAACAAAAGGTAAATCTCATGCTAAACTAGGGGGCTTACAGAACCTGATAAAATATCGGCATACAGGATGCTAGTCTACAAGAACTCAGGTGCTATGTGAGGGCTTCAGCTTTTGAATCCAATGCAGAAGTCGCTTTTTCTGATCCTGGCAGGTGCTGTTCTTCAGTGAGTCAAGGCAGCCACCTTGCAAGAGAACAGAATGAAATTCCTCCAGAATTTTAACAATCTGCCAGAAATCAGGCCTCTTCTCAGGCTGCAATGCGCAACATTGCTCAATCAACGGTCTGAGAGCCATTGGACATTCTGGAGGAATTACTGGTCTCGCATGCTGAAAAATTAAACAGAAGGAGAAAAGGGTCACATACGTTTTTAGACATCTGCTCAGCAACAAAATTACTCTTAGGTGTACTCAAATTGAGAAAGAAACAGTTACCCTAGTGGCAACAGCATAAGCCGCCTGGAGAGGGGTTAAGTCATCAAAAGGAATTCTTCCAGATACCATTTCCCACAGGAGTAATCCAAAGCTATAGACGTCAACCTTCCGGTTGTATGCCTTACGCTTGATCATCTCAGGGGCCATCCACCGGTAAGTGCCTTCATCCTCCACTAGAACATCGCACAATGCCTCCTCACAGGCAATCCCAAAATCAGCAATCTTTACACAGAAGTTCTCATCAAAGAGAATGTTCTCTGGCTTAATGTCACGGTGTACAACCCCTTGAGAGTGAATGTACTCCAACCCACGGGCAACATCAAGAGCAATGGATATGATTTTCTCCAGAGGGATAGGGTGATGCTCTGTGCTGTTTAGGTATGACCTCAGGGAACCTCCAGGAAGGAACTCAGTAATGATGTAAAAAACTGGCAGGCATTTATAGAATGCTACTAGCTGCATCACATAAATAAGATCATAAAAGTTAGTCACTATTAGCACAACAACAGTTATTTAGCATTGCAGAGGAATTATCTAGTGTTGTCAGGTAATGGCAAGTAATCAAGCCGACCAGATAAACAGAAAGAATACACTAGCACTCTATAAGCTGAAATATTGAATGAGTGTATGAGTTATCCAGTGGCTTTTTATCTATGAAATGGAGGCTGCAGTACTAATTTAACCTGATCACAGTATCAAACTACAGGGTCATTAGAAGTAATAAAAGTAAAACCAGAGAACGTACCTTGACATATTTATTCTAAAAAAGATTGCAATATATGGCAGATACAATGCAATATAAAAGCTGTTATTTGTTACCTTGATCACATTCCTGTGATACAGGTGAGATAGAGCATTGATCTCACTATTATACTGCTTTTCAAGTTTTGCAGCCATCTTCCCATTGTCGTCATCATCAGGTTGCCGAATAAATTTAATAGCAACCGGTTTATCATCATAGAGACCTTTGTACAGTCGGCTATATGCCCCACAAGCAAATCTGTGCCCAACGAGCAGTTTGGATGGATCGAGTGTCCAATCAACTGTAGTTTGAACTGCCTGAGCCATGCTAACCCCATGGTTTCTCCGAGCATCAGTAGGATCCACCGCACTAACTCTTCTCCTTCCACCATTGTCAAAATATCGCTTTGTCCATGAGCTATCCTTTACAGATTTGTGCTTATCAGAGGCCACTGGACTTGAACACAGATCAGGGCTTTGGCTAATATCAGACACTTGTCTACCAAACGATTTGCCATAGATGTTTCTTTCAGATCCTCTATGCTTTGGGGGAGGGCTTGTAAACCTCCTGCTACTTGCTCTTGCTTCTCTGAACACATCAGAAGGCACTACACTTGGAAGAGGTGACTTTGACCTCTGCTTGTGCTGAGATCCATCAGCCTTCTTGAGACTATAATCCCGGTTCGGGTGTGCCTTGTTTAAGTAGCTGAGTAGCATCGCAGAGCTTGGGCTCTTGACCAGACTCTTTGCCTTCAGGCCCTTCGAATTAACAGAGTTCACGGGAGGGCTTGAAGGAATATCGAAATCTGCCTTCTGCTTGTTGGCCTTATTCTTATCAAGCTGAAGCGAGGAGCGGGCTGTTGGCAAGCTCACAGAGTGCTTGAATGCAGCCTCTGCATCCTCGTCCCGGTTAACAGGCATCGACACAGACTTTCCCATACTTACAAATCTCTGCAGTTTCTGCTCCACATCCCTGCCAAGGGGAGCAATAGGTGACCAGTGGTGATCCAACCTAGTGTACACAGTGTGGGAGAACTTGGCTCTCCTCAGCCATGAATTCTCTTTCTCCATTCTGGCAAATACGAAAGCAAAGAGAAGCTATCTCACAGGTGATCAAATTCCAACTTTGGATGCCTGGATTAGCAGAAACCACATATTGAAGTAGAATTCCGCGAAGGAGAAAAGGAATCTGTCAGAGGAAACGCCTCCAAGAGACCTAAGGCCAGGAATTGCTGTGATTCCTTGGCCCATCTGAAGTTGAATTCTCACAAGTCACAACAGCTTGCTTATATGATGGCTGAACTACAAGAATCTATGGTTTGTGTAAATATCGAAAATTGGAACTTTAGAACTTGTCGAGGTCGATGAAGAACAAGCAATTGGATAGGCTACTCAAGAATCCTGAAAGATAAACAGAATAGGGTGAGCAACATGCAGTATTGTATTGGCAATTATTGGTCATAGAATATTTTTGGTTCAATGGACAGAGCCAAAACGAGTATTAATTATTATTAGACTGAAATGTTAGACAAACATATTTGCAATATACTAATAAAGACTTGACTTTTTGTTAGCAGCGTTGGAGAACAACTCGCATGAACAGTGTTACTGTTAACACGCTGGTTTTGACAAATTGAAGCGTCACAACAATGGCAGGATTATGACCAGATCGAGCAGGAAACATGGAAACAACAGTTGGATTAGCCTGACTGATTGGTATACTACACATATATCAATCTTTTTCAATAAAAATCCGATAGTTCTTGCACGAAATCTTTGAACAGAACCAGAGAAAGACATCTCTTCTTTTGCTACAATTAGCAAAACAGACCTACCTAGATTACGACTTCTCCTAACAAAACCCAAAAAAAAAACTACTGTTCATCTATTCAAAAATCAACATCCAACTCCTAAAATTTTCAACATAACAGCAGCAGGGAGAGGGAGACCAAAAAAATAAAAAACAATCCAAAGGATGAACCTGATGAGAACCTGGAACAGATTAGCACACTGATGGCATCAACACCTGAGGCGTACATATGAACACAAAACCAATCTACAACATAAAGGTCGATGCTTTAGCTCTAACCAACAAAAAAAATCGCAACCAAACGACAAACCATCCTCTAAAAAACTTGCCTTTTTCAACAGAAATCGATCTGAAAAAGAAAAACGCAACGCATAACACCAACCCATCCCGCAGAAAAGTCGAACAAGAAAACAAGAAGGAGATCAATCTCCGCAGCAAAAGCAAGAAGAAACGAACCTCCCAGAGACCGCTGCCGGTTGAATCGGGCAGAGAAGAGAAGGCGCACGGGAGCCGGATCAAAATGCCAACTTCTCTACCCCCGAAAGGAACAAAAAAAAATCCCGAGTAGCCGATGAAGCCGAAGTGAATCGAGAAGGAGGAGGAGAAGACGGGAGAGATGCAGCTGGTATCGGATCGAGATGGCATTGAAGGCTGCCACCGGAAAGAGGGCCCGTGCTACACCCTGGAAACGCGGCCGTGCTCCGGTGGCATCGGTCTCCTCCCCTCCCCTCCCCTCTCTGCGCCGCAGCCCAACCTCCTGCCCTGCTGCTGCTGCTGCTGCTGCTCTCTCTCTCTCTCTCTGTTCACTGCAGCATTGGAGGGTTTGGTTCAGAATAAGGATAGCTACAGGGGGTGGCGAAAATTCTGGCAGTAACAGAAAGGTAGAATTTTTTGGGGGAAACTGCGGATTTTTCTTGCCTTCTCCTCACGGGGTACGAAACCACCATACGTCTGCACACATTGGAAGGTGGTGGTGGTGATGCTACTACAGATGTGAACAGGTGCCTGAAAATATTCAGGTCAGAGATAAGGGCGTGGATGGAAATGCAGATAAATTCAGGGGTGTGAAGAAGTGATGAATCGGTTTGAGGTTGAGGAGGAAGAAGTCAATGCAGAAGGGGAGAGGGGAAGAGGGGTTGTGGTGGAGTGTGGGGCTGGGGCTGGTAGCATAGCATGCAGGCAGAGGTGGAGAGAGGGACAGCAGAATTGAGAATGTCAGCTTTGCACAAAAAAGTGGTTAGGGTTTTTTTAAGCCTACATGACCCTCTCCTTTTCCTTCTTTTTCTTCGTTCTTTTCTTCCATTATTGGTGCTTGGGATCCTCCATGGCTAGGTTTTCATGTATCACTTTCTTTTTTTTCTTTTTTCAACTATGAGCATGCATAAATGAGTTGCGGCATCAACCGATAGGCTCATCATTAGGCTTATATTAATCATAAATTGAACGACTTATTTACGATTAAAAAAATTATACATAAAATTTATATATGTGTTCTTAGCAAGACTGAAAAATAAAGTATGATAAAAAAAAACCTCAAAATCAACTCAAAAACTAAGCTTTTGGATTCAACTTTTGGCTTATATGCATTAGAATAAGTGAACAGATAAGGCCGTGAGTTTTTCTTTCTAGTAAAATTGTTGTTCTCTTCTGTATAGGATTGTATATGATGGTGAAATGTAAAATTCTCTCCCCTCTACTTCTCTAATATTTTTTAGTCGTTTGATTTATGTAACATAAGAATAATAATGTTATCAAAGTGGATAATCATAAAAATTGTTGAACTATTTCTATAGATCGTGGCACTAATGGGGCTATATACACAAAGATACCTGATTTTTAAAATACACCCTAAACATTGCATTAACTCTTCCATGACTAGTGTGATGATATCATGTGAGCCCATGGGCCAAAGAAGACATAAGCGTGCTAGGATATCGACGATATCGATAAAGAGGATTCAGGTCAAATAGGACACGGAAGCAACAAGTAAACAACCATACATGGTGACATAAAGATAGAGCCGTAGTAAAGATCCTAGTTGTGCCCTTCATGGGGGTGAAAATAACAAACTAATCAAGGATATGTTTGGAATGAAGAAAACACAAAGGATCTTGAACGTATAGTATTCTCACAATTCCATCATCCAAAACATATGATTGATGAATGCTATTCATAAGGAAAGGTTTTGAAGCATAGAAGACCTATATGTAACTAAAGGAAAATTCCATTGCTTGTGTATCAGGTTTTAATGTTTTAATACTCATGTTTTATCGTTACTATATAGTCTAAAAATAAAAGAAGAACAATATCTACCGATCATGTTCTAGGACATATGCTAGATAGGCGAAAATGATTTATGAGTGTCAAATATGAGTTTATGCATGGAGAGGGTAGTGATTTCTCGATTAGTTGTCTTCGATGGTGAGGGAGATTCATTCTCCCACTGGGTTCATCTTGTTATCATCATTAATGCATTTATGTAACACAAAGTAACGCTATCACACAGAGACAACAACATAATCTATTAATATTTTCGAAACCATAGAAAAGGGAAAACCATTGAACTATGAAATTGATAATCAGATGCACAAAATACCTTATTTTGAAGAGGAATTACTCGTCAATGTCCACTACTTGAAATAGGTTCTTAAGCTCACATGTATCAATATAGTAATGTCTCTTCCCCTTCCCCTCCTGGCTCGGCCTTATATCTTCCACAATGGATGGATGTCATCGTGTAGGTAGGAAGACACGTGGGAGCAGGGGTGATGACTAAGAGGTATCGGGTCAAAATTGGCGAGAATACCAAGAGATAGGGTGAGGATGCAACAAATATGTAGATACATGTGTTAGTGTCGACGACGTGACGTAGAGGATGAAATAAAGTTATGAGGTAGGTGTGGCCTTCAAGCATGGTAAGATCAACTAAAGAGGCGACAAACGAACAAAGTGTTTTTTCAAGAGATGTTTTCAATCAATCATGTGAATACTAGCCTCCTTGCCGAAAGGCCAAGATCCACCTCTTGACTTTCTTCTCACATCGGGTTCTCCTCTCCAAGAAAATTCCTTTTGTGACCGTCAGTTTTCACGCTATCCCTTCTATGCCATTAATTTTTTTTGTTATCCCTTCCATACAGTTATTTTTATTGCAAATTTAGAAATCAAAATTTCAATGAATTTTAATTGATTTTGACAAAATTTTAAATGCCCATCCCATTTCCATGTAAATCTCCTCAAACTATGGCTAAAGGTGAATAAAAATATATATGATTTGGTTTTGAATAGTCAACTAAAGGTCAATTGATGGGACGACGTAGAAGGAATCTCAATTGATGGGACGACGTAGAAGGAATCAACATAAAAACTCAAAAACATGTAGGGGATAAGGAAAAAAGCTTAGGGGCATAAAAGATACGAGGGCAAGAATTTGGAAGGGCACATAAGGAAATTTCTCTCTCATCTAAGCAAGGATGAAGCCATAGCCTTGTAAGAGAGCGAAACATTAATGAAAGATTTGGGTTGCTCGGACATTAACTAATGCACATCATGGTTTAAAAATGGCATCAAAAGATGGAAATTAAAAGGTTTTCTCCCACCCTTGGAGATGTATATACCTCCTGACACTTGAGATATAGTTCTTCATGAAAGGAGGTAACAAAATTAATCTGAATAGGATTGCATTGGAAACTCACCTTTACAAATGCTTCTGGTTTATCTACCTCTTTTATAGGTATTGCTGTTTGTATTATCTATACTAGCATATTGCCTATACATTGCAACGAGATTTTATCAAAGAAAATTATTATTAACATGTTATCACTATTTTTATGTACATAATCTCTTAATTGCTTTATATATCTATTACTGACATGTGGGGCCGTTGGCCCCACAACCTCTTTCTCTTCCTAAAAAAATAGAGCTAGTCAGGTGGTTGGCATTTGGGTCGTACAATAGTTTTTATTTTAAAATCAGGGAGTTGGTGGTGGGATGGGTGACAGATCCACTACAATTAACTTTTCTTTATAAGACTATAGATAGAGAAAACAAAGAGAGGAGGGGGGAGCTCGGCTCCGGCTGAAGCAGAGGAGGGAGGGTGCGGCCGAGCGATAGCGTGGCGGTGGTCAACGACCGGCGACGACGCGGTTAGCAGTGGCGGTGACTAGGCGGTGCGTGAGGGGGGAGAGGACGAGGAGCGGAGGAAGAGGCAGCGGCCTTGGCCGAGCGACAGCCAAGCGGGACGGCGGCGAGCACCGACGGTGGCAACGATGATCGACGGACAGCGGCGACAGTGGCGCATCTACGCCGGCGAGCGACGGCGCGAGGCAACGCTAAGCGGTGAGTGGTGGCACAAGACCGTCGCGCGCGACGGCAATGAGCGGCGAGGCGCAGTGGTGCGCGCGAGGCATGTGCACGTGCAACGGCAACGCGACATCCCGGTGGTGACAGCGATGGCTAGCACGCGACGGCGGCGGTTACGCAGCATGGCGGCAACCCGAGAGCGGCGGCGGCATGGGAGAACAGAGGAAGGGAGAGGGGAGTGCCCTACCGACAACAACGACGATGGTGGCAGCGCGAGAAAGAGGAGAGGAAGGGGGCAGAAGGATGCTCATCGGCGCAAGGGCGAGGGCGGCGACGACGCAAGACTGATGATGACAGCGCGGGACCGTTGGCGGCAAAGCGCGACGATGAGGCAGAGGGGCGCAGAGGGTGAGCGCGAGGGAACGACGGAGGGGAAACGATGGTGGCGACTAAGGGGGGATTTATAGGGGAGGCGGGCGCGACGGTGGTGCACGAATGGCAGGGAAGTGGTTGGCGACTGATGGTTGTGGCGCGTGTGTGCGGGATAAGTGGCGGGCTCGACTGCGGGCGAGCGATAGTGGTGGTGTCGCGATGCAATGACGTGGAGGCGAGGCGATGTGGCGGCACAGGATTGGTGAGACGAGGAAGACGATGAGGCGTGGGCGCGACAGACGTTGACACGGTGCGGTGGACGCGGGGGAAGGCGGCGAGAACGCGGAGGGCAGCCAATAGTGCGGCGGCGCGGCACCGTGGTGTGGCTCGAACATAGGTGGGCACGCGCGCGACGAACGGAGGGTGGGCCCCACCTGTCAGTCTCATGCGGAAGGAGAAGGAGGTAGCGTGGACTCTGGCGCGAGCAGGCCACGGCCCAAGAGGAGGGAGAAAAAGAGGGAGGGAGAGGGGAGAGCGAGAGGGCCGAGAGGGGTAGATGGGCCGAGCGAGGAGAGGAGAGGGGAAGGTGGCAGGCCCGCTGGGAAGGAGGGAAGGGGAGGTGGGCCGCCGTCCCAACCGACTGGAAAAGAGGAAGAAAAATAAAAAAGAGAGTAAGGAGGAGGGAAAAGGAGAAAAAAGAGAGTGAAAAAAAGAAAAACGGGAAATAGAAGGGGAAAAGGAATTTGCCTCCAATTTCGCCGATTTTTATTAACTTTATTTAAGCAAATTTTATTCACTAAAATTCGAATTTAAAACTTGTTAATTATTTTGAGCGCTTCCGGGACATTTTAAAATATTCGAAAAGATTAGGGATTTTTTCCTGAACTTAATTAAACAAATTGATTTTCGAGGATTTATTTAATTATTTTCGATAAGGTAAAACTCAAGATGTGATACAGTGTGTCTTGCACACCACTAACAATGACATGGCCAAAAGCTTTATATGATGAAAATATTTTTCTCCGAGGTTTAGTAATAAAATTATTTATTAAAGAAGTTTAAAAAATAAAAAAAAATGAAATCTGCTAGTTATAAAAGAAATTAATTTTGTGAGTTTGTCATGCCATTACCACCACCTCAGAATTTTTTGTACAGATACATACATGTGATTTTTTAGATCCAAACGCCAAAAAAAATGTAAATTTTGAATCATCTAAAATTGCAAATTGCTAAGCACGCATCTGAGACTGCAATTTACAGTTAACTGCAATTTCGTTGCTATATATGTTTTTGTTTTACTTTATCCAAGTGTGATTTTTCATCATGTATTTTTTTTCAAAATTTTCACATATTAGAATAATTTATTCTTCAACCATTGGAAGTAAAATGTAATAAATATTATGGCACCGATGATAACCATAGGTAATCATCCGAATGAAGAGAAAAGTGGCTTCTATTTTTTTTTTTAAAAAAAAAGGTGCCTGAAATCTAGACAGTTTATACGTATATTTATTATTTAAATAATCTCTTTTATATAGTTATATAATTGTGTATTTCTGGCTCCTAAAATAATTTATTTAGCTCTTGTAAAATACTAAATCTCTATCCCAGAATAACTCCATCTTTAGCGATTGGAATGCAAATTAAGGAGAAGTAAAAATGAACATAGTGTTTATTGTTAATAAGAAAATAGTACTGGTGGTTGGGTTGGTAGGATTTAAAACTCATCGAATTGCGACTAGAGTTAGTTAAAAGCGGAGATGTGAACTTAATTTGGGATCAATGTTGGATGCTCATCGCTAAAGATAGACTTATTTAGGATATAAAGGGCATTTTTCCAAGTACATAATTTATGATATGCTACTAAGTTTAAATCGTGGAAACACCACTATATTGATAAATGTAAAGTTTAAGTGAAATTTTGCAAGTTCGGCGCAAAAGTAGTACGGTGGTCGGTACATGGAACAAATTAAACTATTGATCATCCTCATGAGCGGTGGAATAGCTAATAGTTTCTGTAGGTTACAACATCTTTTCTATCCATCTAACACCATATAAATATGGAGTAGATATTGCATGTTGACTTGATGCCAGCAATAACCAAGACCATAATGGACTAATCACATGCTCAATCTCAGTGCTGACAAAAAAATGGAAAAAAAAAAAACTATTGTGTGCCTGACTTGCAGGAGCATGAACATGACACCTCACACCTGCAAGCAAGCCTGTTCACACACCTCAAGATCCATGCCATGGAAGATCACACAGCTAATCCAATTAGAACTAATTTCTTTTCCCTAATCTAACCAAGCATTTTTCCTATGTACTTCCCAGCTTTGTCTCACCTCTAATTGCATCATCCAAAAGGAGGAGGAAGATGAAGAAGAAGGATAAAGAAACAAAACTCTGCACACACCCCTTGCTTTGTCACCTGTCCCAGTGGCCACTATCCAATGCCAAAAGCTGATAGATCTTCAGGCTGAAATGAAATGGACATCTTCAGAAATGGACAGGTAGCAGCAGTAATACAGACAGAAGAAGAGCAGAAAAATGAACAAGTGAAATGGCATTTGGAGTGCAGAGAAACGTCAAGTGCCTAATTTGGCTGGATGGATGCACGTCGGCGTTACGGGAATCTCGTATTTTTTTTGTCTGAACTTTGCTCGGCGACAAAGTCACGGCGCCTGAAAATCGCCTGCCATCACATGTTCCCTCTGAATTTTCAGCAGCGACAATAATTCGGCAAATTTCGGTCAATTTTTCCCTTGTTTTTTGCAAGGCATTGGATGATGGTTTATTTGTAAAAATCTTGGAGAACACACCTGATACTGCATATGAACAAAAAAATTGATAAATTTCTAGTCATATGGAATTAAAACAAGTTGGAGGACCAAATTTTGAGTAGTCCCAGTTTGGGACGAAATCCCTTGGCATAATACCAGAATCTAAGAGGGATTATCAAATGCTTCACGGCACTAAGATTCACTTCTGTTTTCTTTAAAGAACACAAAATTTTAAGTTATCAATTGATCCCCTTCTCCAATCTCCATCAACCAAAGGACCGGCCAAATTAACCAAACGTGGGGACAAATGAAAAATTCAGTCCATGATAAGTTTGATAATGATTTATATTATAACAATAAAAAGACAGACGTCAGAAACAAAGTAAAACCAAATTATTATAAGAAGAAATTACCCGACTATCACTGTCAATCTGTCATGGTAGAATGAATCAAAGTAGAAGGAAACCGGGTGTAGAAATAGATCGCCCACAGTTTCATCATGTAATGATATGATATATAAAAATAATCTGCTCTGCTCGACTCCAAGTGCTCTCTGATGTATGCAGCAATTGCAATCTTTCTTTGCAGAGAGAGATAAAATTGTATTTATTGGATCATCCCACCTGAAGATTTGAAAAGAAAATTAAGGTTTGAGGCACTGAACTGAAGATGAACAGAAGAAGGTGCTGATGGCTCAAAAGAAGCCCACTAGGCCCATTTTTTCAGTCATCTTTATAGGCTTCAAAAACCATTACAATGTCGACAAAATCATGGGCCATAAATACATGGTACAGCAATGAAGGCCCAAAGATGAAACGTACCAAGCCCACTTGGATTTGCAGGATTTTTCACATAAAACCATTTCGAATCTCACTGTAATTGCATGGCAAAGAAAAAAAGTCAAACAGTGCTTAAACTTGCAGCCCCCTCTTTTCATTTTTGCTTAATACTTATAAGCCAAAATTTGAATTTTCAATATGAAATTGGGATAGATTTTGAGGTTTTTCATCGTAGTTTATCGCTAATAGCACATATATAAAAATTTTACGTATAAATTATTTTTATTTGTAAATATGGTTGATTCCTCCTAGACAAGCTGATCGAGGGTAACAGCTGCCCTCCATCATGATGATATGGCAACGAAACAGCAGTGTTTAGTGTGCTAATCAGCCAAAGGAGGAGAAAGGCTTTGATTTGACAGACGGCAGGTTAGTGACCAAATGGTAATCAAGCAGGCGAATTAGCTGCTGCTGTGCTTGTGGGGGGAAAGGCAATTAGGGACGGGAAGGTGGGTCACTCACATGGCACGGCACTTGCATTGGCTGCGTTGGTCCACTCCACTCCGGGTTGGACCCCCCCACACTTGGGTCAGGCTCCACACTGCACTGCACTTCACTTCCTCCCGTTTCTCCTCCTCCTCCTCCTCCTGTCATGTTTCAAATGGCTACTCTGCCTTGCCTGTCTTCTGCTAGCCTTACAAGATGACACAAACTCCTTTTTTTTTTGTTGAAATTATCATCATTTGTCATCCAATTGACATGTCTTTGAGGAATTGTTGCCTAGGAGGGGTTAAGGCCCCAAGCCCAGCTGTGAGCCTCTTGGGTTCGGAGTGAAAAATAAAGGATAAGGTACACAAGCTATGCGGAGGAGACGAGCATGGAGATACTCTATCTGTCCAAAAAAACGAATTCTTCGGTTTCCGTATCCAACGTTTGACCATACGTCTTATTTAAAAAATTTTCAGGAAATTAAAAAAAAACTAGTCACACGTAAAGTACTATTCATGATTTATCATCTAATAAAAACAAAAATATCAATTGCAAAAAAAATTAAATAAGACAAAGAATTAAAAATTAAAGGTAAAAAATAAAAAATTAGTTTATTTTGGGACGGAGGGAGTAGACACGAGTGTGCATAGTTAATACGTAGGCCGCAGTGGTGCATGGTGATTGGACTTGCCAACGGTAGGGCGAACTGATGGAGGGATGATGGGAGTGGCATCTAACAAAGAAATTCTCAAATTCGAATAACAATATGTGAAAGACTTACTGATTGACTGACCGTGGTAATTTAAAAAACATGTGAATTGAATGCCAAATAAGTGCAGTTTCTCTTTTTGGTGTGTGCCATAGAACCTTTGAAACTTTGTTGAAATTCTATCCGTAATATCGCTCGCTCATTTTTCACAAAATAAACCCGCTATGTTGTTGTATTATGCTATATATCAGACAGCCAACTCACAGCTTGGCTCCACCGCCAAGATTTTGAGAAATGATCAATAAAAGTAATGATGACGACTGCGAAATAATCCCTTCATATTTTTTATATGACGTACTTAACTTTTAGATTCACGTTTGACCTTTTGTCTTATTCAAAAAAAATTATATAATTATTAATTATTTTGTTATATATTATTATAGAAACTTTAAGTATGCTTTATAATTTTTTATATTAAGATATAAATTTTGAATGAGACAAACGGTTAAACGTAGATTCAAAAGTGAACGGCGTCATATAAAAATATGGAGAGAGTATAATTTATCATCAACTCCAGCAGCTGCGATGTGTTGTATATATTTGATTATAAGGTAACGATAACGAATTTATTCACATCCCGTATACATAATAATTAATCCATCCATTCACAACCGGTGTTTCTCTTTTCCCCCCGACCCGTGGTTAAAACATGCACATTTATGCAAACAAAACTTACACTACGTGGCAGTCAAATTGAGCCACCGACAGATGCTGTAGCAGTGAGACGAAGAAGAAAAAGCTCTGTTTATATCATCATCATCAAACGATCTACCGTTGAGATTTGAGAAACCTCTCATCATAAGACGTTGCAAAAGATGTCTTGAGGTTAATTTGTTTGGGGAGTTATAGATTCTGAAAAGAGCTATTTGGTAGTCAGCTTTTGAGAATTTGAAAAAACTCTTAAACCCAACTTCTCCATCTGTAACTACAGGTTCTCGTAAGAACCATTTGGGACAGTTTCTAAAAAAAAGTGGCTTCTGAGAGAAGCTGCCGTTGGCCGTTGGAACCAAATTAAAGAAAAGAAGAGGTGTTGGTAGAAGCTTGCAAAGGAGAGTGTTGGGTGTACGTAGGCTTAAGTGCGTTGCAGGGGTGTACGGGACGTCCTTGGAAAGGCGCTGCTCCCCGGAATTTATACCCCAAAACCCAGCCGCATTCATATTCATGTCATGTGCGTGCGTACGCTCGACCCAGTCTACAGGCCGTTGCTCCCCAGTTCTTCTAATATCTCAATCTAGTACCGGCATCCAATCTTCAATGTACTGTACATCATTTTCTTCTGAATGCTTCCTCTTTTTTGGTTTTGTTTGGTCTTAATGAATTTCGATTTGCGTCGGTTTTGTGTTTTTTTTTCTTTCTGAATAGAATTATTTGCTTGAGTTTCTTATGAACTATATGTATCTTTCACTTGAATAGATATCTAAATACGGCACATTGTTCGAGCTAGCTTATTCTTCTTTTTTTTTCTTCTGTTTTTACACGGACGTTTCTTCATCGGCTTAAATTAAATAGTATGTTTTTTTTGAAAAAAGGTGTTCATGTCCAAATTCATTATCTTACATTTATGAATTAACTTTTAACTTTATAGCGGTTAATTTCATTGTTTATACCTAATTTTCAGGAAGAAATAACACACCTCAAGTATCTCGTATATATGTTTGGTTGCTTAAATTTAAAAATATTAATTTTTGTATCTTTGTAATTAACTTTTATAAGTAACACAAGGCTCATACCGATGGATCGAGTCGAAGATGATGTAGCGATAACATATAAAATAAGATTATGCGGTAGATATTGATATCCTTTTTGGGACCACGTCACGAAGCTGCAAAAAATTCTATATATAAAACCCATGACTTGACATCAATAATAAGGTTGCTATTTATTCTCCATTAAACCCGTGCTAGCCATTTCATATGCATCACTAATGGTGGGGGATTCATGCATCGAGCTACCTAGTAAAAAGGTTAAAACGATGTGGAGATGTGGGCATATGCCTTAGCACTCGTATTGGCTTCCCTTGTTAAGTCAAACATATTGGTTATTACACATACAACAAACACAAGATTCTTACACCGTTGGCAACTCATAAAAAATATCCCCTTCGACTTACCAAAGGTATATTGAAAGGTGCAAAGACGTAAGACGAGCGATTAGATGGATCAAACAGAGGGTGCATATATATGATGTAGGTACTTCTAATAATCAATAGGCAATCTAAGTTATATAAAGAAATTTTAGCCTATCCTTGGCGTGATTTGATCGTCCGATCTTGATCTAACGGTTCAAAAGTGTCACGATTGAATCCAACCTACTGATATTGTTGGTGTTCTAAGGGCATATACGGTATGCCACATAAAGATGTGGCTACTAGTTTCACAGGGAAAGCCACTTTATGTACGTTTTATATTTTAGCCCTTGCATTTTTATATGTCAGTCATTCCCTTTTCTTTATGAGGCAAATCGATTGAATATTTTGTATTTAAACACCTGTGAGAAAAAGAGCAGGTATATACATGCCCTCATATCAAGCGGGCCCACATGTCAGCCCACTTATATTTCTCCCCTTTCACCTGCCCCCCTCTCTACCCTTAGCCCGTCGCAGATCCAAGTGCCGCTGCCACGTCCGCCGTTGTCACCGCGTGCGCGTCCTCCACCGTCTCCCCGTGCACGCCCGCCATCATCACCGCTTCCTCCACTGCCATGGTTGCTTCCTCCAATGCCGTCATCGCCATGGCGTGCGGATCTACTCGAGCACCAGCGAGATCGATGTCCTCAGTGAGCGGATCCAAGTGGGCGGCGACGGCACAGATCGGGCATGGCGGTGCAGCTCGGGTGGTGGTGACGGAGCTCACGCGGCAACAACGAGCTAGGGTAGGCCCTTCTGCTCCCCTCCATCGCTGCTGCACCACTTTCTTCTTGCGAATCCTAGGGCACGACAGATGATGTGGAGCTGAGGCTCATGTACACTCTGCAAGAGACGCTGAGCTCTGCGGGAGGCATGTCAGAAGCTAATCTAAAGATATGGATATGATGTGGCGACACGGAACCACTCATCGTATCATCGCATTGTGCATGCCGTAACATACAGAGCCAGAGGAGGGATCCCAGATGGTGGCATCTTTACCTAACCTTTTGGTCGTTTTAAGTTGTGCTTTATATGGCAATCGTTTCTGTCGCTGTGGGTGCATGCTGACATGAGATTCCGAACACATCTTCTGCTTTGAACAAAATTTCGTTTTGCATCCATCTCCACTCTCACCCTCTCGTGTAAACGGCATGTGGCAGCTTTAATTCTTATTTATTTATTTATTTAGTTTCTTTTTTTCTGCTGCCTCATTTCTTTGTGATGGGAAACAAGGATCAGATGCCACACTGTTAATTAATTAAATCGTACATCAATTAGAGAGCACCGGAGACTCGGTTGACCTCTCACAAGAAAAAGGGAAGGAGGGGAAAGACACCCTAGAAAAACTTAACATTGCAATGATTTGACCCATTTTCACCACAATCAGCTGCGCTTAGGCCATATTTGAAATAATTAGTGTTCGCTTGCTTTAAATTTCAGTGCTTAATTTTACAATTAACTTGAGCTTTTAATTTTCCGTTGTTTTTATCATTCAGCCGTAGCTTTTAAACCTGTAATGCTGCAGTGCAAATTAAATACAAAAACCTTCGAAACAGGCCCTTAATTTGTCTGCAGTAAAAAAAAGGAAGCGAGTATTTTTACCGTCGGTGACTAAACGGAGCAGTCGGTAACATCGGATCCCCGTAACGGGCACAGCAAGAGCAACGGCTTAATTTGCGGCTAGCTTAGCTCCGACCAATTTAATTGGACAGTACACTCTACTGCACACATAACACACGAAATTAACTGCTCCATCCGTTCATAAATAAACAAAAAAGTTCAATGCCTCCATCACTATCGGATACGTACTTATAAAGATTTTTCATGTATATATACCTGTTCAATTCCTCCCAAATTTCCATCAAATTATTCTAAGCTAAACATTGTTATAAATAAATAATTGTTAAGAGTGAGTGAACAGTTCGATCTAAAGAAAAGATAGAGAAGAAACTTAAATCAGACAAATAGTGCTACACAATTTCTTGTATTTATGGGCGAAAGTAGAGCCAAAATATATTGTAATCTATGGGTGAAGGGAGCACACCACTGCCTATTTCATTTCCTTGAAGTAGCTACGACTAGCAAGCTGATGCTATACTGGGACTCGTACATCATGGCATTCAAAATTCAAACTGTTTCTACAAGCCGTAGCAGCAGTGCAGCGACGAGGACACAGGGGGTGGGGGTAGAAATGAGTCAAGATCCATGGATTCTTTCATAACCCTATTTAATTTTTAAAATTTTTTAGCTCAAAACTTTATACAATTTTATTTTTAATATGTTTTGAACCTGACGCTTAAATTTTATAGGCAAAATAGTTAGGCTCATTACTACCCCTACGTACGCATGCTCATATATGCAGCGAAGCCATGAACCGTACGTGAAAAAGTCGGCTGCAATGCGCGGTTCTACCACCTCTCTAGCGCATGCGGAAGCGGGAATTTTCTAAGCCTATAACTTAACGAAATAGTATAATTTTTTTGATAAATTTTACCTAAAACTTAGAATTTTTCTAATGTAATTTTTTAGCCATGCTTAGGGCTTAAGCCTAAGGCTACCCCATAACTGGTTTCACTATTGCCCTGTAGGCTGCAGCGAGTGCTACAATATTTCTGTTGTGCAAGCTCGTGTCGAATGGATCGATATAGGATGATGAACTGTGTTGTGACGACAAGACGACAGGGAGATAAATAAGATATGATGCAGAGAGAGGAGAAAAAAATTGAAAATCTTGGCGGAGTTTTCCCTGTTGTTGACGGTGTGTGATGACGAAGAACATCAATCACCGCAACATGGTTGCGTTGGATTCCCGTGTTAGTGGTAACTTTGCTCCAGTTTACAGTTTAGTACTCTCTTCATTTCACACGGTAAGAGTTTCTAGTCTTATCTAGATTCATACAGATATTAATAAATTTAAACACATATACAAACTATATGTACACGAATCACCGGCAGAGTTTTCACCGTTGGTGATAGTGTTTGATGACAAAGAACATCAATCACCACAAGAGAGTTGTGTTCGATGTGCATGTTAGTGGTAAATTTGCTCTATTTTAGTACTCCCTTCATTTCATACCGTAGAACCTTTTAGTCTTATATAGATTCATATAAATACTAATAGAATCTAGACACATATACAAATATATATATAAATCAATGGATGGATGTAGGTAAGGGTAGAAAGTCTGTAGTTAAGAAAAATAGATGTAGGCACGTCATTAAGTGTATTACACATGCTAGATCATAACATGGAAATCTTTGCGAAATAGACTCCATAGGCAACTGTGTATCATTGAAGCTATCATATTTATTAACATTGAATAATTTTACAGTCCTTGAATAGATACTGAGATGTACTAATATTTTATTGTAAAATTTGGTATCTTTTAGTACTTAAGATACCAAAATTTACATAGAAAAAAGTTGTACCTCCTGGTACCTTCTCAAGGACGGACTGTAAAATTACTCATCAACATTTTAAATAGTCACTATTAAGTTTATCCATAATTAGAAACATATGTTCTATACATCAGTTTGAATTATGTTGGTATAGGGTCCACCTTGCTTCCTATCTGTTAAAATGCTCTTTGAATCAGAATAGAATGTTATGTATCAGAATATAAGCATTTCTGTCGCATGCAGTACTACCTTTGTCATCAACCACTTCTCATTTTACCCCTACTTACCCTGTCACCCCATTCATTCATTATTTTTAAGAGGCAACATAGTCTTTTCTTCTCAAACTTAATCCCTACTAAAAAAACCCTAGAACCACTTACATTTTGGGATGGAGCTAGTATTCCAAATCATCTAGTGAAATAGAAGTAGAATGTGGCTCTACGGTGAGTTACTTCTCTATGAATAATTCAGCGGGGACGTATTCAGTTATGACAGATAAAGAAGTCATATATGCTACGCTACCAAAAGGAAATATGTCTCCAAAATACCTAGGGATAATCAAGTATGAAAGTCAACTTAGAGAGTGGTCAAAATCACCTCGGGTTATCATTGTGCACATGTGATCCCCTACCCTTTTTGGAGGGCATTTCTGTAACTTCTATATGTACTTCTGAGACTATAAAAGCTAGATGAAGCCCACCGTAACAAGGGGATTATATTTTATTAGAAATATTACCGTGATTATTAAACATCGTACTCAAATTTACACCTTACATGGATAGACGGGAAATCTCCTGCTCGTCACCTATCCCATTTTCTTGCTTGTGACGTAAGGTCGCAACAAATTAATTTAATTCCGATTTAAATTTGATTGAAACATGAGCAAAGATGGTTATCACATGCATATACCTATTAAAAACAGAACTTATTTCTTACTCAATTTTCTATAAGTTTACTAAACTGCTAAACGGTGTAATTTAAAAAAAACTCTTTGCTAGTAGCATTTCTTGAAATATTTTTCCATTTTCCAACTTTATGATAATACTTAATTAATCTTAACTAATTAGTCGTTGAAAAATGTGCTTGACTAATCCGCTCAGCCGAGCAGCACAAGTTTAAGCATTTGCAAAACAACACATGCACGCATGTAGTAGACCCTTATGGTGCATTGGCGCTTAAACATGTAAAACAAATAAAATAATTAGGAAGGGCGACAAGTTTAAGCAGAGTGTGGATTAACGCCCTTAAATTCTATTGTTATGTCTCCACTGAAATAGTGAAATCCGAATAGCGATATCCGGAGACGAGGAGGTGGTGTTTAGATTCCAAAATTTGTTGGA
Organism: Oryza brachyantha; assembly: GCF_000231095.2. Classification (NCBI taxonomy): domain Eukaryota; kingdom Viridiplantae; phylum Streptophyta; class Magnoliopsida; order Poales; family Poaceae; genus Oryza; species Oryza brachyantha. The sequence continues at coordinate 4,145,708 of NC_023163.2, forward strand.
ACAAATGTTACGTCAGACGTTTGACCAGATGTCAGAATAGATTTTTGAACATAAATGAAAAACAAATTACAGATTCTGCCAAGAAACTGTGTGACGAATTTGAGTCTAATTAATCTATAATTAGCACATGTTGGTTACTGTAGTACTTATAACTAATCATGATTTAATTAGGCTCAAAAGATTTGTTTCACGATTTTTCTCGTAACTGCGCAATTAATTTTTTGGATGTGGTGTTTTTGGAAAAATTTTTAGGAGCTGAACAGGGCCTCATGAATAGGTTAAGCAAAGCGTTAGCCGAGTGATGAGTCCCCAGCTTAAGTGCGGCTGCGACTGCGAGCGACAGATCTGAGAATCTGAGATAATCCCCGCTCGATTTCTGACAGGCCAGAGCAGCTCCACACTGTTTCTGCTACAGTGCCCACACCCATGTAGGATTATGCATGCGTTCCCATTTGCATCCAATTGAACCTTTGGCTGCGTTATTAGGGCAGTTTTTTCTGGACTTTTGCACCTATGTTTTCAAACTACTAAACATGTACTTTTTTAATGAAAGAATTCCATATATAAGTTTATCAACCGACAATTATAAAATAGATTTTAACTTAATTTTATTATTTATATTATTAAATAGATCTTTTTGTCGATAATCTTCATAAGGACACGGACTGTGACAGGTGATGAAGATGAGTCCAGATCAGATGAGAGTGCAGTGTGGGCGCAGGAACTGAGCTCGGGAGACTGACGGGTGTGGGTCACCCCCATGCCCTCCAAAGGAAAATTCAGGCAGAAATCCCCCCCCCCCCCCCCAAAATCCAAAAGCTGTCACCTTTCCCCCCCAAATTCAGTTTCTTTTTCAGCAATGCTCCCCGCCTCCAATGCAAAATGGTGGAGCTCACTCGCCGCCGCCACCACCACCACCGGGTTTATGTATTGTTTTTCCTCTCCTCCTTTTGATCAAGTCTCATATTCCCCACTCCCACCACCACCATCACCAATAGCAGCAGCAGCAAAGATGATGCTTTTATTATCAAAAAGGTGATGAAGAGAAGAAAAATATATACTACGCAGCATTTGTTTTTCACTTTGTGTTTTGCATCTCCTCCTGCTGCTGCTGCCGCCGCCGCTTTTGGCGCACTCTCGAGCTGTTCTTTCTCAGGGCCACGACTGCGCAGATCAAAATGTCGCCGGTTTTTCAACCAGATTCTGCCAAGATTTCGCAGGAAGAAGGGAGAGCAATTATTGATGAAGAGCTGTGCTTCGGTTTCTGGAGCATCCAGCCTCCTGCTCCGATGAAGTGTCAGTGGGCAAGTGTGAGTGAGAGCCCTCTCTGTTCATCAGATCAATCTCCTGCCTGATCTTGATGAGAACGAGTGAATAATGCTGGCTTATTACAAACAAAAAAGATGTCACCTTTAGCACGTAGCAGCACGTTGAATTTGCCATGAATCTAAGCATTGTTCCAAATGAGACCAGTTCTAAGCAAAGTAAAAAAAGAGTTCGTGCCTGTGTGTACTAGTAGTAACTAATGCGCGTGAATTTTACCTGCCATATAAGAATGTCAACTTGGAGCATCCACTTGGCTCGCATATAACTCAATTAAGAGAAAGTTTAATGTACAAGATTTGGACTCTACCCAAATTACTCCTACTGTTTCAATTGTCAAAGCAAGCTTCTGAAGCAAGAGAAGGAGAGGAAAGAAAATGGCAAGCTCTAACCTATGGAAATCAAGATTGGGTGAAGAAACAGAAAAAAAAAAGGGAGGGGGAGGAAAGAAGAACAGTTTAAGCTCGGAGATCAATTAATCCCTCTTAAGCGCCAAATTTACTGTTACAAACACTAAGATTACAACATGACGACATACACGGATCCTCCCAGAGCTGGCTCACAGGAGACAGGGAAGATGATGCAGACAATCCGGAGATGAAATCATCGCGCTCCAGGAGCCAAAGTAATTAGAGCATCAAGCAGACAAGCAGAGCATACCATGGAGGAGGAGGAGATGAGCCTAGAGGAGGAGGAGGAAGAAGCGGAGATCACTGGGGCATGGTCACTGCCGGCCCGGCGACTGGAGAGGGAAGAGCGGGAGCAGCCTGGGCGGAGGCTGCAGCTCGCCGCCGGCGCCGGCATTGCCGCGCGGGGAAGGGTGGAGGTAGAACCCCTTCTCGGCGATGGCGCGGTCCTCGGCCGCGGCGGCCTCGTCCGACCCGGGCAGCGGCGGGAGCGGCGTCACGGGGCTCCCCAGCGCCAGCGACGGGAAGTCGAGCATGCTCGGCGACAGCACCTCCAGCCCTCGCGGGGAGAACCCCCGGGGGGAGAACCCGCCGCCGCCGCCGCCGCCGGGGCCGAAGGCGGCCGCGGCCGGGAGGAGCGGGCAGAGCATCTTGAGGCTCTTCATGCTGCTCCGCCGCTCGTACAGCTTGAAGGCCGGCTTCTTGGGCCCCGGCGGCGCGGGCGCCGGCTTCGAAGCCGGCGGGGACGCGGCGGCGGCGCCACCCGCCGCCGCCGCGGCCGCGGTCTCCGGCGTGCCGGTGAGGATCTGGACCACCTGCTTGAACGACGTGGTGTCCGCCTGCACGAAGGTGGTGGGGAAAGGATTCGAAGGGTCGGCGGCCGCCGCCGCCGCCGGCTGCGGCAGAGGCGGCGCGAGGGGGCGCTCCTGGGTGGAGGTGGTGGCCATGATAAAAATGTCGCCTTTGGCTCCGCGAGAGAGAGAGAGAGAGAGAGAGAGAGCGAGGGGACGAAGGGGGAGAGGAGGAGAGGGGGTTTTATTGGGCTTTTGGATTGGAGCTTTGGGATCTGGATTTCCAACTCTCCCTCCCTCACTCTCACTCTGAAATAATATGTTTGTGTGTGACTTGGCTGGCTATAGATCTGAATTCTGACCTGACCTCTTGAGAAATGTGGTCATACTTGTACTACTATAGCTTTGAGGAGATCAGTTTGTGCTGGGTGACCAAACAGGTCAGCTGGATGTGTGTTTGAATTCTTTGGTGTGGATCTTGTGCTCCTCAGAAAATGTGGACAATTCTAGGGTGAATTTATTGCCATATCTATAGTGTAAGAAGATTTGATTGTATTTGTGAGAGGAGGATCAATGGGCATCTATGTGGTCCTATAGTCATTTCCATGATGGTGGATGTAGTTTATCACGTTTTCTATGGTTCATTTCATACAAATTTTAAACTGAAAGTTCTTTTTTTTCCATAAAAAGTTTGTGAAATTTCAAGTATAGAGTTGTCCGTTTAGCTGGGACGGTTTTCAAAAGTATTATGTCGTATTACAAAAGATACAATGTATGAACGGTTTATAAACTCCTCGTAACGGCTACACCGTAGAACACGTCAAATTTTGTTGTTATTGGGTTCACAAGAAGAGTGTTCGTTTTTGTGGGTCATGTAAAGCGTGCTTCTTTTTCTTTACGTATGCATACAACTATTTTTAGAATTATTTATCCTTATTATTCTTCCTTTGAGTCCTGGAACATTGCATGGCATGAGTTTGATCTCCAGAGGAAAAGATAAGGTAACGTGTCGATTTTAAAACAAAGTATGCAAATTCTTTTGTTATTGGATTCACTCTAGAAGAGTGATCTTTTGTATGGGTTCATATGAAGCGTGCTCATTTTTCTTCACCACATGCGTAGGACGGTTTCTAATTTTTTTTCTCATAAAATTTCTCTTCATTTTATACACGATATCACGTGAGTATGAATTTTATGAGCAAAATATTAAACTTTATGGAAGAAAAATGGTGCACGGACGGTTTTGCAACCTTGTATGAATTTCCATTATTCATACGAGTTCATGTGCAGTTTGCTCCTTTTTCTTCTCTATATGTGTGTATGAAATGTTTTACATATAATCATTTATGAACCTTGTCTCCTTTTTATGCGGTCGTGCCTAGTTGAAAAACCACTTGTGAATTATATTTCAACAAAGAAAAAAAAACGAGTGTGTCATGCGCAGCCGTAAAACATAATATTCATCGTTGGATCCATATACGACTAAGAGGTTGTTTAGATGGGGCTAAACTTTTTAGTCTCATGTCACATCGGATGTTTGATACTAATTTGATACATAATCTTGGACTAATTCGCGAGACGAATCTAATAAGCCTAATTAATCCATGATTAGCCTATGTGATGCTACAGTAAACATTTGCTATTATGGATTAATTAGGCTTAAAAAATTCGTCTCGCGGACTAGCTCTCATTTATGAAATTATTTTTTATTAGTCTATGTTTAATGCTTCAAATCAGTGTCCAAACATCCGATATGACTAGGGACTAAAAATAAGTCCCTATAGACAAACACCCCTAAGTTTGATCAATGGGTATACCATGTGTATGAACTTCAACCCCTATCACTGATGTACGTACAACCGTGACGACGGATATAGAATGAAAATCTTTGGTTACTCACAATTAATTGTTGATTTTGTGTGTAGTGTAATAATTGACAGTAGCTTTTTGAAAAGAAGACAGAATTGATCCCACAATCTTAAAAAGATAACATTGTAACAAACTAATCGATCTCAAAATTGCTACTAGATGATGTACCACACAAAGTTAACACACACATGTCGTTGTCACGGCAGTAGTCCACTAAGTCGACCGAAAAAACAAACAATTAGGAGCGTGTCAAGCAGATTTAGAAAGATCGAGCGATCAGTCAGTTGGATTGACCACAAGATCGAGTCTTTCCTCCTCCTTTACGGCGTAACTTACCCAGCTTCTTCCTACTGATGACCATAATAATAATAATATTAAGGACAGAGATCTCAATAACAACAATCCAAAAGGACCCCATCAAACTGCTTAACACACCGTGATTACTTAGGCCTTATTCAGTTCTTAAAATTTTTTTCCAAAAACATTACATCGAATTTTTAGACACCTAAATAAAGCAGTAAACATAGATGAATAAAAAAACTAATTACACAGTTATGGAAGAAATCTTGAGACGAATCTTTTAAGCCTAATTAGTCCATGATTAGTCATAAGTGCTACAGTAACCAATATGTGCTAATGATGGATTAATTAGGCTCAAAAGATTCGTCTCGCGGTTTCTAGGCTAGCCGTAAAATTCGTTTTTTCATTCGTGTCCGAAATCCCCTTCCGACGTCTAGTCAAATGTTCGATGTGGTGTTTTTGCCAAAAAATTTTGGCAACTAAACACCACCTTACTTAATTGTCTTGCTCCATACACAGGTGACACACTGATCTTTTTATTGCAGTGAGGAGAGAGAGAGTGAGTGTGTGTGTGTGTCTGTGCATGTGTGAACTGAAGAAAAAGGCAAGAGCAAATGTGGGATGAGTTGCCATATTTGCTGCCGGTCGTCGAGATGATCGATGGCATTGCTTTTGCAGGTTTTGCATGCGATGCGTCGTGTGAAATGTGAGACGAGAGGCATGGGCAAATGGCAATGGGTGGCTGTGTTATTTTTTTTTATTGTTCTTACCATTTTGTTCGCATTTTCACGCATGTTCTTTTTTGAATTGATAAATATGGTGATTTTTTTTATAAAATGTTTTTATATATAAGTTTATTATCTTATATTTCTATAATTTTTTTAATTTTATACTAATTAATGTTATGATTTACAGTATTAATAACTTAAAAAATAAATATTTTATACTTTATTTTCGGCTAAAAAACGAACACAGAATGAATAGGCCCTTGACTTGGAGACGACCTCCCCTGCTCCCCTTCTCTGCGACTGCGCGTGCCCTAATCAGATCCCAAGAATCGTGATGCGTTTGGTGATATTGCTGCGCGCACACAGCTTACATCTGCCCCTATCCTTTACCATACACTGATAATAGCAAGCTCACACCATTGAACATATATAAGACATGACATGTTATCCAAAAATTTCACAACTTATTGAACATCTTAATCCAAAAAGTAAGGTTTAAAATTTAAATTTCAACTATAACTAAAGGGGTGGAGCTAGCCCTATCTGAGATGACTCTCGATGAAATTTCTAAAATTTCTACTAAAACACTATTCCGATCCATAAATCACGTGCTATGCAATGGAGATAACTTTCATGCTTCGTCTCATAAGCTATTAAGTGTACGGTGACTCAATAAAAGGAGAGAGAAAACCCAAGTAGGTACTCCATTAGTCCTTCCATGAAAATGGTCGAACTCCAAGCAAGGTTTACATTACAACTGCACACTAGATTTCGAGTAGGGATGGCAATGGGCCGGTCAGATATGGGCGGAGCAGGAACATGCTCGATCAGATACCCTCCCATGCATGCATATCTGACCTGTACCTGAATTGATTAGCGGTCAAAATATTATGACCAGACACATGCTCGACGAGCACCCGGTATCCACGGGTACCCAATGAGTATTTTGGAATAAACACATCCTTAATTCCTTATCCAATATATATACAAATAATAAAAGGAACAATGAACTTAAAATTACAAATAAAAAGAATAATTTTATCAAAATCGTAGTGTCACACTTAAAAACAATGAACTACCAACCAATTATAGTATCACAATGATATATACAGTTTTTTTATAGGGACAATTGGACCAAAGAAAAAGTCTATTGATCATCCTATATATATATATTCAGGCCGGACATAGATTACCCATGGGTAAAAATAAAAACCCGGTTGCTATCCATTAGATAGTCAGGTTGCCGGCGGACACGTCCATAGACAAAAAATTATGCCTATACCCATGCCCGTGAGCAAAATTGCCATTTTTTCTAATTTCAAGCCCTACCAGTATCACGGTTTTCAAAGAATTTTGATAGCTTTTTGACAAATTCTAGCCAAATTTTGATCTAATCTACCACACTTTGACACTCGAATTTGTAAAAAAAAAACAGTTCTAACATTCCAACCACAAAACCAATCCCCTTTTGTCCGCTACGTGAACCCAGTCTCCAAGAGGTGATTGTATGACTTTTCGTTAGAAAGTCAAACGACATATTTACAAAGAAAAATAATTTATAAATAAAATTATATATATATAACTATCTAAAAGTTAAGGCTAAAAAATAAGTTTTAATAAAAAACCTTAAAATCAACTATAAATTTAAAGTTCAAATGTTGATTTACAAGTAAAGATAGAAGCAAAAAGATGAGATGCAACTAGCTTGCTCTCGAGCGTAGTACTCCCTCCGTCCCAAATAAACCAATTTTTCACTTCTTACCTATAATTTTTTACTCTTCGTCTTATTCAAAAATTTGTTGCGATTGATATTTTTGTTTTTATTAGATGATAAATCATGAATAATACTTTACGTGTGACTAATTTTTTTTTAAATTTTTTGAAATTTTTTAAATAAGACGAATGATCAAACGTCGGACATGGAAACCGGAGAATTGGTTTTTTTTAACGGGAGTACATTATAACCTTGGTACTCTTTCCAGTCCTCGTGTTCCTGAGCATGTCGAAAGTGTGTGCGTGCGTGTACACAAGGTGTGGTACGCGTAGGCGGCCGTAGCCGTGAGCGTGATGGCGCGCGTGGGGGTGGAGATAGTATTTATTATATATTATAGCAGTAGGACAAATAAAAAGCACGTAGGAGTAGTACTTTTCAACGTGCGCCAGTGCGCGATTTGACTTTTGAAGTCTTGTGTTCCTCCTCGCCTCTCCTTGTGGGGCTCTCCCTTCCTCACACGCCAACGCCATGCATCTCTCGAGCTGTATAGTATTTGAGATTTTTTTTAATAGTTAGTATTTTGTAGTATAAAAATAGAATTAACTGCTAGCATAAAATTAAAAACATAAGATGATAAATTTATGCATAATATTTTTTTAAAAAAATATCATTTAACATTTTAGGAAATTGTACGTATAAAAGTTGAGAAAAATAACAAAAATACGAGGGAAAAACGCAGCCCTAGCTTTGCCACCTTTCTTTCTCCCCGTCAGTCCAGTAGAATTATTCAGAATTCAGAGATGCCCGTGCTGTGCAGGGCTCATCAGTGCATTGCATGGAAGGCTTCTCTCCGGACAGGCACGATGTCCGAGGACATATTCGGCTCAGCTTTTCCACGCCCCTCGTCCCACGATTGCTCTATTGGTTCCACGATAGCAGTGCGGTTAAAAGATCCAATTATCACTAATTAGTGAGGCCTTCTTTAGTTTTTAAATTTTTTTTTTCAAAAATATCACATCGAATTTTTGGACATCTAAATAAAATATTAAACATAGATGAACCAAAAAACTAATTGCATAGTTATGAAAGAAATCTTGAGACGAATCTTTTAAGCCTAATTAGCCCATGATTAGCCATAAGTGTTACAGTAACCAATATGTGCTAATGACGGATTAATTAGGCTCAAAAGATTCGTCTCACGTTTCTAGGCTAGCTGTGAAATTCGTTTTTTCATTTGTGTCCGAAAACCCCTTCCGATATCTGGTCAAACATTTAACGTGATAGTTGTCACAAAAATTTTCTCAATCTAAACACCTCCTGCTGAGGAAGTAGTACTGGGATGTGAGATGAGAGGATTGAATGAGTAGGTAAGAAGAAAAAGAAATAAAGTTCTTTTTTAAAACTTACTATCACCGTTTTAAAATATAATTATTTTCTAGTTTGTTTAGCATAAACTAAACACACGTTAAAGGATTTCTTTTTAGTCGCTCCAATGATTTTTGAATTGATTCGATTCTCTTTCTGGACATCTGATTGACTCTAGAAATCATTAGAATGATTAAAATCATAGGAATCAGTGCAAAGTTGCTTATATTGTGTATAAAATTTAAATTGTAGAAATATTTGTATTTTGGAATGGATGGAGTACACCTTACCGATAGTCATTTTTAGACACAGGCGGCAGTGTAATGCACTTAGCTCAGCAACTAATGAGAGAAAACTGAGGAGAGTGGCAGCGGTGGAAAGTGGATTTTCATTACTCGAGTGCACATCCTATTACAAATTGTAATAAATAAAAAAATAAATTATATTGAAACTAGTTTACGCATCGTCATAGTTATATTTGTTTTTTTACGTCATAGTTATATTTGTTTTTTTACGCCACGTAAAAGTTAAATTTAAACTTATATATCTAGAGTGATATACCTCCTATTAATCCATCTTATATATTTTTTAAAATATTTTATAACTATTTATATATCAATTAAACCAGGGGACATCCACTCAAGGATGAAAACACTTTTCCAGCGTTCAGACTCAAGCAGAAAAGAAATGGGCGGAGAGAATCTATGTGCAGGCTCTGAACTGTCCGGTGTTGTGCTGCGAGCGATTTTTTGGGCTTGTTTTAAAAAATTATGAATAAAAATTTTATATATGTGTTCTGAGTGATTTAAAAGCCACTGAAAAATAATCTACAACAAAAAACCTTAAAATCTACGTTAAATTTAGGGAAATTATAACCGTGCCATTATAATTTAAATTTTAAGGTTAAAAATTTAAATTTAGTTTATAAACATAAGCATAATCGACGAGATAGGGATGATAGTCCCTCGGTACTGGAAAGACTTTGTCTGTAGAAAAAAAAAAGTCCTACAAAGACTACTCCCTCTAATTCTATAATACTCATTGTTCCGAACAAAGATATGATCTTTAAAAAACAACTTTGACCAATATTATTCTATTTCAATACATAAATAATTATATGAATTTATTGAGATATATTTCAAGAAAGTGATGTATAAATGCAATTGGAAATTGAAAAAGTGAAGAACATTTTAATCTTTTGGTTGTGTATTGTTATATGTGTGGTAGGAGTTGATAAAGATTATCTTTTTTGGGAGGGAGGTATTATATGTGTGTCAGCGTGATGGACGGAGGCATGCAATGCAAACAAACTGTTTTTTACTCCTAGTACGTTTTAAACTGAAATAGAGCGGCTAAAACTCTATACTATCCAAACTTCACCAGTTCACCTCCATGGCTTCATATTCATACTAGTGCTAGGCCACTGATTACATCAACAGACAACAAGACCAACAAAGCACCATAGAAAATCACATGGTAGGCTGCGTTCTCTTCGTAGCAGCAGTATCTTTTCTCCAAAAAAAATTAAAATTTTAAACCTTAAACTTATATTAGATTTTAGTTTTTTACCATTTTATTTTTCAGCCTTAGCTTTTAGGTCGTTAAGAACATGTGTATATAAAAGTTATATATACAAATTATTTTTTATTTACAAATATGCCGTAAAAAAAACCCCAAACAATCACCTCCCAGATTTTTTCTTGTCATTTGCGCAAATGCTTTCTAAACCGCTAAGCGGTGATTTTTTGGAAAAAAATATTCTATATAAAAATTCATCATCTCAATAGATTTTTAACTTTTAATTGCATAATTAATAGCTATAATAAATTAGATAATCTTTTATCTTTTAGCTAAAAAAGAACAACCATGTTACTGTCAAACTTCTACTACTACCACAAGCACTGCTTAGCTTCTACTGCTGCAGACTGATCTGAATAATCAAGTGGGGGATCGAGCAATTAAACTATACTGTAAGCAAGCTATGATAGTATGATGTTACCAGTATTAATATGATAACAATCTCCCAGCGGTCCACACACACATGCATTTCATTTCGTCTCCTACACCTCCTACAGACGGCAGCAGCTGCGGCGCAGAGCTGAAACAGATTGAGAAAACAACAAAATCACCAAAGCATTATTAGCACCAGAAACAGACATGGACCTACTTTGTTAATAGCCTAGTTTAATTAAGTGCTGGGCCTGCTTAGCTTAATTTTCTCTTTTGTGTTTTATTCAGGGCTTTTTGTTCATTGCATGCACTTGTTGTTGAGTGCACGCAGAGAGGACGATTGGATGGACATGAGATGGGAGCAGAGAAAAGCATCCTGCATCATCTGCAGTTCTGCATTGCATGTCTGAATGCTTAATTACTACTGGACGCTGGCAAAGTGACAGCATTGGCTTTTTTTCATAAAAAAAGGTGTCCTTTAAAAAAAAATTGGGCCCTATTTAGAGGAAGTTGGAATGATAAATGACAAATGACAAATGTTTTGGTGACAAAAGTTTTGGTATTTTTTTTACAAGCTGGTGTTTAGAGGCATGTAAAAGTTGCCATTTTTTAAAAAGTGAGAGGTGGTCCACATCCCTATGTATTTTTTAGCGAAACTCGCTAATTCATATTACTAAATACAAAATTGTCATATTCTTACCCTAGTGTTTGGATCTATTCTGCCAAAAAGTGCTTTAAAATAACAAAAAATTTGTCAGGGCCTTAGAAAGATACTAAGATGTAAAGTGACTTTGATGTTGCCATTGCAATGATCAGCGGCCTGTTCAGTGCACGGTTGTGCTTGTGCAAGGTGACAAAACACTGACAGAGTTTGATACATCAACTCTGCCTAATTGAGATATGGACTAACGAGGCTTTTCCGGTCACCTGCAAAAGCTTTTTCTTGTCTGGCCGGGCCCATGAGCAAGGCCCATTTGTCTGGGCCTTCAAAAGAAAAGGGCACGCGATACTCACTTGACAAAAGGTCATTTTGTCACCCTTAACAACATGGCGAGTTCGGTTTTTTTGTCCCTAACCACAAATCCGATACAAGACATCTCTAGTCTCTCGAAACCGATGCAAATAAAGTTCTGATAAATTTTATTGAGTCCGGTTTTTCTGATATAGCACTGATGTGGCTAGTTTAACTCGGTTGTAGTCCCATACAACGTTGACGTGACATTAGAAGCATAATTAAAATATTAAAAATTAGTAAAATATGCATCGAAAAATATAAAAATATTATGGGTCTACACGTCAGTGGGTCCCACCCCATGCCTCGCTATTTCCCACAAAAATTAGAAAGATGGAGGGGGGAGAGGAGGACCCACGATATTTTTACCTTTTTTATTGACATGAGTCCTGCATATTTTATTTTATTTTATTTTTTCTTCTAATGTCATGTCAACAAAATCGGACTTCATTCAGCCAAAATTTGTTGTTGAGGGAAAAAAATCGAATTCATGCACTCTACAGTTGAAGGAGGCAAAATGACCTTCAACTATGTAAGATTTTCTAATCTTACCTAGATTCATATGGATGCTAATAAATCTAGACATATATATATATATATATATATAAATTATATACATTCATCAATAGGTGAATTTTGATAAGGCTAGAAAATCTTACAATATAAAACAGAGGTAGTAATAGATTTGTATATGATTAATTAATTATCAGGTGTAAAAAATAAAAAAAATAGGTTAATATGATTTTTTAAAGTAACTTTTCTATAAAGAAAATTGAAAAAAATATATCATTTAACGGTTTGAGAAGTATGCGTGTGAAGAAAGATGGTATTTGGCTTACTTTGCCCAAAAGAAACGAACGCGGTCCTAGTACTCTGTTCATTTCTTGGTAATGGGCATTTTTTGATTTTCCTGCTTGCAAAGACGAGTGGGTCGAAGTTCAAAATTGAATAGTGTTCCGTCTCAGTTAGTGGGAAACGGAGATGGTACGTACTACGTAGAGTGCTCTAGTGAGGAACATGAATTGATATTGATCAAGACGTGCGCGCATTCCCTCGATCATTTTCCAACATTTGAAAACACAATTTAATTTGATGATGAATAATAATGCATGCTACGTACATGGCTGGTACGGATCGATCGAGCTGTGAGAGATCAGGATATATACACGCAAGACACAGAATCAGCAGCAGCTAGCTGCTCAGATCGATCACGCGCGCTTCGAGCAGTCGCCGTACCGGTGATGGCGGCGGCGGCGGGAGGGATGATCAGTTCATGGTGCGAGCGCACCGGGTGATGGCGGAGCAGCCGCGGCGGTAGGGGTTGGCGGGCTTCTGCGACGCGCAGTTCTGGTAGTAGGACTGGCCCCTCTTGTTGCACGGCACCTTGTTCGCGTCCAGCGCCGCGTAGCTCACGTACCGGTTCGTCGGCCGCCGGGCCGCCAGCGACCGCCGCATTGCCTCGCCGGCGCTGGCGCCGGCCCCCAGCAGCGCCAGCTCCTCCACGTCCTCCTCGTCGTCCACGTCGCACTCCCCGATGGCGCCGTCGCAGGACGCCATCAGCCTCCGCCGCCCCGACGCCGACGACGCCGCCACCACCAGCGCGTCGAGGTCGGTGCCCCCCGCGGCCGCCGGCGCCGGGAGCAAGGCCACCGCCGCCACGACGGTCGCGAGCACGGCGACGCCGAGGCGAAGCGCCATGCCGACGCGGATGACCTGTCCCTGCTCTACTGCGCCTCTGGTTCCTCTTGCCGGCGACGACTAGGTTTTGGCCCACAGGCTCGACCGATACGATCTCTCCCTCCCTTCCCTTCCTCCCGGCCAGCAGATCGACCCAACCCTTGGCGTCTTCTTTGAAGGGGAGAGTAGAGGAGGCGGAGGGGGAGACGAAGGGGCGGCGAAGAAGATGGAGGGGATATGGAGGGAGGCGGGCTGGAGGGGAGACGAGCCCGGCCGGCCGCACGTTGGGGTGGCCGGTGCCGCCGCGCGTTGCGGCGGCGCTCTCTGCATGCTCGCCTCGGCGTTCGCGCATGTCTCGTTTTGTGCTCAAATCTATATTATTATAAAAAGCGGTAACGATTCGGCCGAGAATTTTCGTCCGTCTATAACGTCATCCGTACGTCATGCTGACATCAGCAGCAGCAGCAAAGCCTTGGTTAGGAACAGCAGCAACGCGTGGTCGTTTTTGTCAGCAGCAACAGCTACAACGCGCGTGGGTCACGTATCCCGTCCAGACTCCTGCGGCGCCCGCGTGGTCGGCTACGTCTCGGTGTTGGTACACGCGCAGGTTAGCAACAGCAGCAGCAGAGACGACGTCATCTCCCCTCCAGACCGTTTGATCGGATTCTTTCTCAAGACTATCTATGTATGCTCTTCGTGCTTTACACGGATATAACAGCTTCATAGTTCAATGGACAGGGCACTGTCCACCAAGCTTTTGGTGCTGTTGTTAAAAATTTTATAAAACCAAAATTTTGTCACCTAAATATATTCTAAAAGAAATATTATTGTGATTTTAGGTTAGATTATTTTGATTTTAGGGTAGAAAAGCCCGAACTGGTGTTTTGGTATTATGTTGTGAGGCTTTCTATTATTGTCTATATTTATTAATTTATCAATATATATTAATATATATAATTTGTATATTTGTCAATTTATTAGTATCCGTATTAATCTAAGCTTTTTAGATTGTGAAACAAAGTGAGTCTTTAGTTCAGATTAGTTGTATGGCAATTCTCATTGTGACTTTTTGACACAAATTTAATTAATTACAAATTTTGTGTAAATATGTGAAATATAATTTATAACTAAAATTTATTTAGTACAAAATAACTAATAATAATGTAAGTTTTTAATAAGACGAATAGGTAAACCCGAGCAAGAATATTAATGATATTATTTATTAAAATACATATGGAGTATATATTTTTATCGGACTTGACTATATATTAAATATGTACACATGAAACATATATATATATATGCTTTAATGTAATTTTATGTGGAATTATTCTTTTTAATCCCGTGGCAAAGCACGGGCTAAAAAAAAAAGAGAGGATTGGCCCATTGAATGGTGGGCTTAATCGAACGAGTATATGGGCTGGAGCATTTTGGGCCTTGTGGGCCCTAGGTTGTGTGTATTCGGCCCAATTACATGCTCATACAGCAGTGTATTTTTTTTTCTCTTTTAGGCAAGAATAGCTGTTGCATATCTCATTTTGTATTATCCAATGCAATAATGCGTAGGTTTTTTCCAGCCTAAAAAGCTAATGTCACAAATTTAGTGAGTATTCATTCATGGAGTTTTAGCATTATGTCGATTAATTATGGAGGATAACTCTGTAGTGGTAATGTTTATGAGTATAAACGGCAACTTATGCGTTAACATTGGAAGGAAGTAAATGGCATGTTAAATCCCGAATTGAATGCATGAATCAGTTTCATGTAAATTAGTCGTATTTAAGTAAAATGGCCCCCGTGTCATCGTGTACTTATCCTTTTGGTGATAGATAAATGGGCTAAAATTGGTTCCCAACACGTTCAATAATCGTGTATGCTCATATTTGCTCTGTTTCTTTTCATGTATATTTCAAAGTAGTCACTAGTTTTGAAACAAAAGTTTTGACTAAAGTGATTATTCACTCCATTCCATATTATCCATGTATATGTACATGTATATGTATATGTGACATTGAATCTAAACAAACGCATAAAATTTTATAATATCAAACATAGTATTATTTTGAAGAAGAGACCATGGGACAGAGGATGTAAAATCTACTAGGAATAGCTATTTGGGCCAATTAATTAACACATTGTGCAAATGATAAATATTGATCGAACCAAAACGCATAACGGAGCAAAAATCATTTCCTTAATGTAATTACCTATAAATGAAAATATTATGAGTACATCTGAGAGATTTTGACGACCAAACAAATTAAAGCAGCAATGTTATTTTGGCCCGAACGAATCCTATAGATTTCAAACGAAATTTGGCACGACTCACCTGCAAAATGGAAATGCATCGAACATTATAGTGGAACTAGGCTCAGCTAAACATTAATGCTCCGGCTATCACGGCGAGCAGCAGCAAGGCGCCACCCCGATGAGATGACGCCGACGACGGCCGCGGCGGCGGCGGCGACGATGACGTCCCATTCGTTCCCGTTGGCGCCGGCGACGTAGAGTTTCCCCCGGCCGGAGACGGCGGCGCGCCAGGGGCTGGGGCTGGGGCTGGAACGGGTGGCGCCGTCCCGTTCGTTCCCGCGGCCGGGGGAGGCGGCGAGCGAGGGGTCGGGGCTGGAACGGCGGGCGGCGGCGGCGGCGGCGAAGGCGAGGTCGTGGCGTTGCTGCGGACGGCGAGGACGACGACGATGAGGCGCTCGCCGGCCTGGCAGCGGGCGGCGTCGCCGCTGATGAAGAAGAAGGGGCCGGAGCTGTCGAAGACGAAGGTGGAGTCGCCGCCGACGTCGCGGAGGATGGGGTCGGTGGCGTTGCAGGCGTCGTAGTGGCTCTGGCTCACCACCACCACCGAGTCCTTCTCCTTGCTGTACCTGAACACTGCGGCGCGCGCATCCATGCATGCCAAACAAACAAACAAACACATTACGCCCACGCGCGACGCCGGCCGGCGCCGGAATGAACGAATCGACGGACGGACGTACCGAGGCGGTCGTTGACCTGGAAGCGGTTGCGCTCGGCCCACCGGTTGTACGGCTCGGCGGGGTTGGCCGTCCACCCGTCGCGCCCGCCCACGTAGAAGTCGCGCGCCTCGCAGCAGCTCGCCGCAAGCACGCCGGTGACGGCGACGGCGATGGCGACGGCGAGACGACGCTGCTGCTGCGCCGACATTGCCTCGATTCCACACGTACGTGCACACGAGTAGTACACCGATCGACGACAGATATATGAAGCTTTTTGATCCGTATGAAACTTAATTACACGAAGAACACAGACGCGCACACAGTCGTATATATACACACACGGGGTGAATGAGTGATATATAGCTAGCCAAACTAACATATTTGCAAAAAAA
Organism: Oryza brachyantha; assembly: GCF_000231095.2. Classification (NCBI taxonomy): domain Eukaryota; kingdom Viridiplantae; phylum Streptophyta; class Magnoliopsida; order Poales; family Poaceae; genus Oryza; species Oryza brachyantha. Next base: position 4,162,202 of record NC_023163.2, read on the forward strand.
AATTATAAGCAAAAATTTCATATACGTAATTTTAGCTATCTAAATACCAAAGCTAAAAATAAATTTCGATAGAAAAAATAAAAATCAACTCCAAATTAAAAATAAAATTTAAATTTTAGCTTATAAGTATAAGAAAAGACGAAAAGATGAGAGTGACACCTACGAAAGAAGGGTGATTGTTTGGCTTTTTCATGGGAAAAAACCAAACGATATACTTGTAAACAAAAAATAATTTGTGAATAAAACTTTTATATACGTATTCTTAGTGATCTAGAAATCAATGCTGAAAAATAAACTTCAGTGAAATATCTCAAAAATAAACTACAGTGAAAAATTTCAAAATCAACTTCAAATTTAAGGTTAAAAATCAAAATTTTGACATATAAATATAAGTATAAACAAAAAGACGGGGTGAAAGGGTGGAGGTTACCGTTGGATCAATCAATTAGTGGTGGAGCAATTAGCTGTGACAGCCGTTTCAACCTAGCTAGCATGGCATGCATGCAGGAGTTACACCATTCTTTTGTTCGTGCTGGGGGTTTGGTTTAGGCATGGAATTAAGTTCATAAATGCACTGGTATCCTAGGAGAGGATATTTGATTTGTTAAAAATATTGCATATTTTTGGCGGTATCATATCGAATCTTGGTGAGTAATTAATAGGCCAAGCATGTTCTAACTGTCGAATTTACAAATTTCTTCTCTAATAACGTCACCAAAAATTAGTATGGCTTTAAGCCGAATGATACCTTCACATATTACTAATATTTTTTTGGCATTACCAAAAATATTGCTCCCTCTAATTTAGTATTACTTGCCTTTTTTGACAGGGGCACATTTTTTTAAGAGCAAGTATAATAACAGGCTATAAGCTGGCTATATGTTTATGTGGAGGAAAGAGGGGAGGAGAGAGAGTGTAAGCAGGCTGTAAGCTCGTAGCCAGCTTGGGCACAGGAACCAAGAAACTCTATGAGAGTGACATGTGGGCCCTGCATTAATGATGAAGAGCTAACCAGCATATGGGTGGGCTAAGGGAAAGCTATAAAAAATCTTATAGTTAGCTTGTTGGCTATATTATTAGCCTTTCTCTAATCAATCTTTGGGCCTACATAGATAGCTTTGGGTAGGCTGGGCCTAGATAGATACTAGCTAGATGGACCAAGAACAAGGGTTGGTTAACAAGAGAATTGCATTTTGTACCGTGCTAGTTGGGCCAGGCCAAACATTGGACTAAATGGTCAATTTTACACCCATTTACATGGCCCATATTTAACAAGAAACGACTGATTGAAATCACAAAGGGAATAATGTTACTTGTACTTGTGAGTCATTAGTCACTGGAATGTTTTAAAGAGGCAGACACAAGCATGGATCCCCCATTCCCCCTCCACGCCATGCAAGCTTTCAACCTTTCTGCAGCTGCCTAAAATTCTTTTGTTCCCAGCTGCTCCTGACATTTCTCAGCTAACAACAACCCTGTCACTCCACACATGGTTGTTGCTTGCTACTGATCAGGATGGATGCACACTGTACAGTGTACAATCACTGGCAGACAGTATAATCCCCCCCCCCCTCCCATTCCTCTCACAAATCCCATTCCCTATACACTAGTATCACCCTTTAGAGATACTCCCTCTATCCCTATTTGACGTCGTTGGCTTTTTTATATATGTTTAACCGTTCGTCTTATTCAAAAAATTTACTATTATTAATTATTTTTATATCATTTTGTGTATTGTTAAATACATTTTTATGCATATATATAGTTTTACATAATTGATAATTTTTTTAAAATAAGACGAATAGTCAAACATGTATAAAAAATTAACGACGTTAAATATTTAAGTACAAAGGTAGTATATAGAGACGGTGTTTATAAATTACTCATCCTCTTGCTTTGAGACGAGAGGTGAGAGTGGTGGTAGAGCAGTGCAGTTGTAGCAGCATTTACACTGTAGCATGGTTCCGTCCCCATGACAACTTTAACTGTTGCTCTTCAGAGGTGAAGTAAATGCGCATTCATGGCCGGTGGATCTACGCTCCTGCCTCAGCCTCAGCCTCAGCTCACCCTCATGGCTGCCTCGTCGACCAACCGCGCGGCAACTCGATCCGGCCATGGATGGATCGAGAGCGATTTACCGTCAAGATTTCTGAGAGATGTGCAATCCTGCACTGAATTTCTTTTCCTGTCCAGTGACGACGAACAGCGATATTTCTTCAGAGACTAGTTCAGATTCTTGGGGGGAGAAGAGGAAGACAAACAGAGCAAGCAAAGCGCGCCATTGATGAGCAGTACGTGGGTCTAGTAGCTCGACTACGTACGTACGTACGGACATGCGAGCTGGCAAGCCTAAATAACAGCGAGATTTGTCAGGGCCCTTGCAAGCAAGCAAGCAGCTGCAGCTGCTGCTGCAACGACGGACGGAGGATCGCCGGCCATTTGCAACTCCTCCCGATCGTCGGCATCGATCGCGTCGTCGTCGTCGATCTTCTCGCTGCCACTCAATGCTCGATCACTGGTCTCATCGATCCGATCAGCGAGCTATACGTACGCACGCGACGCGGTTGAGTGTTCTGGTAGCTTGCACTGGTAGCTAGCTAGGTACGTCCATGGCGCAGGATCGGGCCGGATCGCGCGTACGTACGTACGCCATGTACACCGTTCGATCGGTGGAGAAGAAGAGACCACGCATGTTCTGGTTTGTATCGGCACGAGCCCCGGACAGAAAATCCAGCGGCAATCTGTCCTAGCAAGTGGTACTCCTGTGTCATGGTCCAGTTTAGGGTGCTGACATTATAAGATGTAACCCAATGAGTGGCGACCTGATGAGAATGTGGAAAAAAATTGGTTTGGTTACTGGCTTACTTTATAGTTTCTATAACTATATATTTTAATTTTAAAATTTGCTCCTTCATTTTCATAATGTAAGATTTTTCTAGCCATGTTTAGATTCATCCAATATATATATATACATACGTACGTACATATATATGTGTGTGTTGGATTTTTTATTATCTTTAAAAAGTATGTGAATTCCTGACTGCTCTATAGGCCCATAAAGCCCCATGTATCTCCACTAAAATTTTCTACCATAGGTCTATATAAAGAGGGTCTAAAGTTGGTCCAAATGTTAAATATTATTTTCACCCTCCACTACTATTTTCTTTTCATATATATATACTTCGGTTAATATGAATTTATTAAAACTAGAAAGTCTTACATTATAAAACTAATGGATAGAAAGGATACATGCATAACAGATCTTTAACTAAAACAACTTATAACTAAAGCTCACTCAAACAAATCTTTAATATATCCATCTTCCTAACTGTTCATGCAGAACAAGATTCAGTTTTATTTCTGTTGATCGATTTTGCTTCCCAACAAATATATACAAAAGGAATCGTTAATTAAGAGCAAGTTTAACAGTAGAGTCAATTACTAGCTTCTATTGAAACTAACATGTATAATAAGTTAGCTATAAGGTTGGCTCTAATATCTTTCTGCTATTTATTTTTTTCACTTATATATTTAATGTATCTGTTTTGGAGCATATGTAGAGCTAGCTCTTGCACAAGAGCTAACACCTTTTATTTTTTTTATTTTGTCTTTCCTCCACATAGACTTATAGTTTGACTTATAGTCTGCTACTGTACATGCTTTAACACTTGACGGTTTTTTTCTTGGTTGATTTTGGACCATCAGATCAGCTAACGTGATACGTGCTTAGGTTTTTCATGCATCAACTCCAGCGAGGTATAATAACTCTGACAAGATGGTCATGGCCTAACCAGTTAGATTTTGATGTTACGGTTGGTGTCTGGTGTTTGTGTTATTAGAGAGTGAGGTCGAGGATACACCGAGCATGGGGCATTTAACTTTTTGCCACTCTTATGAATGTTTATAACAGATTTGAAACTGGACCCACCTGTCATAGATTCGTGAGCGCTCACATGTTATAGACAGCGAGTGGCAAATCTGTTTTGGTCATTCATAAAAGTGGAAAAAAGTTAAATCCCCCCTTAAAAGGAGGTTGTGGAGGGCTTGTTATGAGGCGGCGGCAAGTAGGGGTTGCCATTCGGTTAGTTGGTTAATTTGGTATCGATCTTTTGATCTTCAACTAAATTGTAGTTATTACAAACTTGGATCGATTCGATCTTGAGAAAAAATGACTGAGAAATTCGAACAATTCGGTCTCAATCTCTATTAATTTGATTTATTTAGTCTTTCTGGTTAAGTGGACTAGCCAAAATGATCAAACATAACTCATAAGACTAAATTGATGACTGGATTTCTCAGTCTCGGTCTCAATTTTTTCAGGCTCAGTCTTTTTTTATCCACCCCAAGTGTCACGCGTTGTGTAGCTTGAGGAAGAGAACAATGAGAAGAAGAGTGAGATGGCCACGGAGCATAGGATTTTAATCCAACGGTCTGCAATTCACAAGATTTATTGGACGGTTTTTTTGTCAAATCCGGCCACATATATAGGCAACCCCATATACAAATTAATCGCATGCGTTTCAGCTCTAATCAGATTGCTAACTATACCTTGAGAACTGAGAAAGAAAAATCCATGCAGATAAGATGGAATCAGAGCGGATTAAATTATACGTGAACAGCTGATTTATACGTGTGCTAATAAATAAGGTGAACAGCTGATTGCTTGCAAGCTCGATCAAATCGGTCGATGAGGAGCATGGTTAATTGCACTTGCAGTCTTGCGCTACTACACAACAAGGACTCGATCGATCTGCTTTTGGGGGAGGGAGACGCATGTGAAGTCCACATGGAGAGGCTCGTGCCACTGTAAATGTAAATGCCCCCACAACCACACGCCCAATTCAGTACTCCCCTCTCTCTTGCATGCTCTCTCTCTCATATATACTTCCTTTTCTATTTTTCGTCGTTCAGATTGGGATGGATGGACTTTGAGATGATACACGTTGATTAGTGTAGCCATGACTTGTGTCCTACGGTAGATGGAGTGTTTTCAGACAAATTAGCATCACGAAATGGCATTTAGGACATGGTTTTGTTGCTCTCTTGTAATGTGGAAATTGTTCTTCCTTTCTAATACTGAACCAATTTCTCTTAGGGATTAGATACTCTCTCCGTTCCATACTATAAGACTTTTTGAATTTGTCTAGATTCATCCATGTATCAATGTATATGTTTTATATGTGTGTCTAGATTCATTAGCACACGTATGAATCTAGCCAAAATCAGAAAATCTTATAATATGAAATTATAATATGAAACGGAGGAAATATTTTGCACATATATTTCTCACATATACATGCATGCAAACAATATCTGAAGGTGAAGGTGGATTCCTATGATTCTTTGGAGACTAACCTGCACTATGTCACTGTTATATTAATTCCTAATACAAATGCAAATAATATATGAACAAGCAAGACGAGCTATATATATATCTCTCCCAAAGCAACAAAAGGTAAGGTGTTGTTTAGTTACTAAATTTTTTGGCAAAAACATCACATCGAACATTTGACCGGATGCCGGAAGGAGTTTTTGGACACGTATGAAAAAACGAATTTCACGGTTAGCCTAGAAACCGTTTTACGAATCTTTTGAGCCTAATTAATCCGTCATTAGCATATGTTGGTTACTATAGCACTTATGACTAATCATGGACTAATTAGGCTCAAAAGATTCGTCTCAAGATTTTTTTCATAACTGTGTAATTAGTTTTTTGGTTCATCTATGTTTAATGCTTTATTTAGCTATCTAAAAATTCGATGCGATGTTTTTTGGAAAAAATTTGAGAACTAAACAAGGCCTTACTATATATCAGATTCAGGACATACTAATAAATGTTATGTACCTGTAGATGCTATTGCCTACATACTGACGATGGATCTATAGACTTTTTTTGGAGGGTCCGAAATATCCAAGAATGTTTGTGTTCTCGAGTGTGACAAACTGACAATCCCTCTGCACTATTTCAGCTCTGCAAATCTTCTCTCTTTTCCTTGTGATTAATTGTTTCACTGCTGCTGTTTTGATTTTTCCATAGAAATTCCTCAGCTTTGTTTAACTACCAGCTGCTAAATGCCCGCACGTTGTCATGAAATTAAAAAATCGCATCGACACATTGCAGAGAACATATATTTCAAATTTTAGAGCTTAATTATTAAATTAATTAGAGGTTTTTGTTTATCAAGTTTTTTACTCCCATAAAAAAGCTCTAATTATTGTTAATATGTAAGAGTTATCTTGATTGATATTTCTAGGATTTATCATTGACTTATAAAGTTATAAGTTATATATAACCGAACGTTTAGTTTGGAGAGGGAGAAGAAGAGTAGTCCACCATATCAGAATTTGAGAGTACGAGTTGGTGGTGCGATGGTGATAAATTCATAGCTCATCATCACCACCACTCCTCGTGAATGTATGATATATATTATCAGTGTAAGTTTTTTAGCATTATTTAGATTTATATAAATGATATATATATATATATATAATATGTATTTGTTAATAGATGAATCTAAATATAAACAAAATGTCCTACCATATGTATACCTAAAGTGCCTTCAAATATGAAGAGAGTAAGTTCTCTGTGAACCGTACTTATTACTGCATATTGCACATGCATGCTACTGTGATGATACAAAATAACCATGATTGTTCCAAACAGAGCTGGGTCGTTTTTGCAGATGAAAAACAAAGGCCCCAGAACAAAACACTTGTGAGGAGCCCCGTACGGCTAGGAGTGGGAATGGGCCAAGACCTATGGTTCACAATCCTATTTAAATCTTAAAAAAAGTTTAGCTCAAAACTCTATCTAGTTTTATTTTCTAACCCGTTTTAAACTTAATCGTTAATTTTTATAGGCAAAATGGTTGGAGTGATTACCGCCCATACGTCCCCAACACAGGTAGCTAGCTAGCCTTCATTAACTTGAGCTGCTGCATCCATGGCTCATGGCTCTTCGTAGTACAGGCCGATGGCGATCGACGCCAACTCATCAAGATCTCACGACCAGCATACAGCAAACGTCAACTTGCTCTGTCTGTGTCTGCAGGGATCGATCAATGCATGCTGCCTGGGAGGCGGGAGCTAGCTTCAATGAAACTACTTAGGTGTTTGTTTTTAGGGGCTAAAGTTTAGCTCCTAGTCACATCGAATGTTTGGATACTTATTATAAATAGTAAACATAGTCTATTAATAAAACCCATTCATAATCTTAGTCTAATTCACGAGACGAATCTAATGAGCCTAATTAATCCATGATTAGCCTATATGATGCTACAGTAAACATTTGCTAATTATGGATTAATTAGGCTCAAAAAATTCGTCTCGCGGATTAGCACTCATTTATGAAATTGGTTTTTTATTAGTGTATGTTTAATGCTTTAAATTAGTGTTCAAACATCCGATGTGACACGGGGCTAAAAAATTTAGCCCCATCTAAACAACCCCTTAATTTGCTAACTAAGGACAGCCATTTTCAGTGGAATGCGGTTAGTATATTTTCCATAAGCATCAATCACTGTCACAAGATACTGATGTTTACAGGTAGTGCATGCCATCTAAAAAATTCCATTTTTTTGAAAAAAAAATACTATACATATATACATATATCACCAAGAATTAAAGCAACTCTGATTTAATTGTGCCTTATTAGATCAAGCCTCCATCCCATGATCATGAGACCGGCCTTTGGTCAATATACAATAGGCCCGTCTTGATCAAATTGAATACTCTGCTTACGCTCACAAACCAAAATTTAAATTTTTAACTTTAAATTTAAGTTAATTTTATGTTTTCAGTGAAGTTTATTTTTTAGCTATGTCTTTTATATCGTTAAGAATATTTATTTACAAATTATTTTTATTTACAAATATATTATTTATGTTTTTCTATTGAAAAACCAAACAATCAGCCCAATATACATGCATGCATCTCTGGATCAAAAATGACAAAGGTCGAAAAAGCTGAGAAAAAAAAAATGAAAGCTGGTCTCAAGAGGGAAAGAAGTAAAAGCCACAGGAGAATCGTCAGTCCAGCGCCTCACTCCAGCTATCTATGGCCACCTTGACCTAGCTTGGCCTGTCCAATCGATCGTCTTCTTCATCTCTCCGCTGCAATTGCAAAAAATGCAAAGCCAGCATTGAATGCCCTCGCCAACCACCCGCTGTGTCATCTGCGACCTCAATTTAACCTCGCCATCAATTCCCATGGCGCCAGCCAGCCAGCTAGCCACCCTTCTCTGTAGCTTCTTCTGCCTCCCCGCTATTTATATCCCCCGTGTCCTTCCACGCTTCTCTCCACCACTTCACTCCACTCCACTCCACTGCACTGATTCACTACAGCAGCAGCAGCGGCAGCCATGGTGGCAAGGATGAAGCGCGCGAGGGGTGTCTTCGTGCTCGCTGCGGCGTTTGCCATGGCGGCCTTCGTCTCCGTCGTCGAGTCGAGGACCGGCCCCGTGGAGAAGACGAGCCAAGGTACGTACCGTGGAGGTTTTGCGACGTTGATGGCGCGGGGGAGTAGCTTGCATGCTGCACAGTTGCTTTAGGTTGGGTGGTAAATGTCTGTGTTGCAGAGGATGGGGTGAAGAAGCCGGACTGCGTGCCGGCGTTCGACCCGCGCTCGTTCCCCGGCCACGGCGGCACGACGACGCCCCTCCCCGGGCACGGGGGCTCCGGCGGGAGCACGTCGCCGCCGTCTCACGGCGGTACCGGCGGCGGGTACGGCTCTACCCCGGCTGCGCCGTCGCATGGGGGCTCCGGGGCGTTGCCTGCCCCGTCCCACGGCGGCGGGTATGGGTCTTCCCCGGTGACCCCGTCCCCTGGCGGTGGCTACGGCGGCGGCTCTCCGGCGACCCCGTCGCACGGTGGTGGTGGATACGGGAGCTCCCCTTCCACGCCGTCCCCGTCCCACGGAGGCGGCGCCTACGGCGGCAGCTCCCCGACGCCGTCCCATGGTGGCGGCGGCGCCTACGGCGGCGGCGCCTACGGCGGCGGAGCTCCGACGACGCCGTCGTCGCACGACAGCCACGGCCTCGTCCCCGTCGTCCCCACCAGCCCCGGGACCTGCGAGTAAGCCACGTGGCACATCAAAATAATAAACATTAATTCTGTTGCAACAAACAGCGATGTGATTTCTCACTGACGCCGCGGGCCCATCCCGTCGTACAGCTACTGGAGGTCGCACCCGATGGAGATATGGTCGGCGCTGGGCCGGCTGCCGAGCTCGGTGGGCCACTTCTTCGGCGCGGCGGGCGGCGCGGCCGCCGGCGGCACGGGCGCGACCATCCAGGACGCGCTCTCCAGCACCCGCGGCGACGGCGCCGGCGCGCTGCTCCGCGAGGGCGCCGCCGCGCTGCTCAACTCGATGGCCCGCTCCGGCTTCCCCTACACGACCGAGCAGGTGAGGGACGCCTTCGCGGCCGCGGCCGCCGCTGGCTCCGACAGCGCCGCCTCGTTGCAGGCGGCGGCGTTCAAGAAGGCCAACGAGGGCCGCGCGTAGACGACGACGGCGACCGACGTACGTACCTGCACGCGCATGCATGCATGCATGCATGTACGTCTATTTAGGCGGGAAGGAAGGAAAGGGGAGCCCAGCCCGTGTGTTTGTTGCTAGTAGCTTGCTTATGTTTTGTTCGATTTGATCATGTGTGAGTACGTGTTTAGCTGGTTGATCTATGGTGTAATGATGTGATCACTTGGCTGGTTGATCTATGGTGTAATGATGTGATCACTTGGGTCATGTTGTGTTCAAGTTTTGTTGTTTCCTGTCGATCGAGCAATGAAGTGAAGTGAGAAGCTTAATTATCCTAGATGATCACTGTCCAATATGTCTTCCCACTTTTTTTTTCCCTTTTTATGTTCCTTTTGGCATTCTGGGCCTGTTTGGGAGAGCTTTAAATTCTGAGAAACAGCTGCTTGGTAGCCAGCTTCTGAGAATCTGAAAAAAGCTCCTAAACCCAGCTTTTGTATTCTTAGTTCATTTTGCAGAATCCGTAACTATAAATTAAATTTATAAGAGATGTGGACCATTTAGTACAGCTTCTGACAGAAGCAGCTCTTAAGAAAAACTACAGAAGCTCCCTAAACAGGCCTTCAATTGGTACTCATAATTTGCCCCAACTAATTGAACATGACCGTGAACATAGTGAATTCTGGGCCTTTTCTTTTTGGGCCAATTCCCTACATACCCATATAATTTCACCCAATCCTCTCTAATTTTACTTGATCTCTTATATTCCCCTGAGTTTTCATATTACTAAAAGCTAGAAATGTTTTACGTGTAAATTATTCTCAACCTGTGCACGCACGAGTGAATTCTGGGCCTTTTCCTCTCCTGTGAAAAATCACAGCGGGCCTCGTCGGCTGGAGAAACATGGGCCACGGTGACGTCAGGTCCAAATAGAGATGTGAGGCCCATCAACATTTGCGTCGAGGGCCAGGCCGCAAATTGGGCTGATTGCCGCAACGCCATTTATGGGCTGTACTATCCTTGTTGGGCCTGCGACGATTCGGCGTCTGGTTGGGCCTACCCACCCACTGTTGTTGAGTTGCACATGAAATTTGCACAGCACACTGCAGCCGAACCCAACATTGCAACTGAATTTTATTAAAAAATAACATTGCCATGTTATTAAAGTAGAGTTAATAAAAATAGTTTGACATATAGATCTCAGTTAAATAGTTGATATATAGACCCCAGCTACTTTTCTTTCAAAAATTAGAAGGGGGTTGGTGGTGGGGTGATGGTAAATTCACCACCATTGCTGCTCTTTACCGGAGTCAAGTCAAATTTGTAAAACTTGATATAATATTATGTTATTGTCTCCTTTGGATAAATATTTAAAATAATTTCATTTCTATTAATTAAATTTACATTTTTTGACATCTTTATTTTGCAAGCTGTTAGCTAGACTTAATTCAACCAGGAGGATTAACACAAAGCTACACACAATAAATTAATTGGCAACACAAAACCAGAACAAGAGTAACTCTCATCTAGCTAGCAAAAACGACGGTTGATATATATGTTAATTCAACATGAAGATCAATGACATAATGTATGAATAATCCCTTAATCCTCACATAATTAATCACATATATATAGGTGGTGGTACAATATTTGATCTGCTGCTGAGTTCCACACAAATCAGAGCGCGCACACACACACATGCACGCACGTGCTGTGATCATAAACGTACGTGACACAGACAGATCGATACAACACACGACGCATGCAAGCATATGTATGCATGCATGCAAACGCCTGATCGAGCCACAAACGAACGCTAGCTTGCTTGAAATGCATACTGGTACAATTTAATTTGTCACACACCTAGTGAAAATTACTGGTTATGATCGATCTGACGAACATAGAATTACTGCATGTCGATCTGCTCAGGCTGATTCGACGCCTTCAGATCCCAACCGCAACGGATAGATAGATAGATTCGCAGTAAATTTTCAGAGTTCAACTGCAAGATAGAGAGAGATACAAGAAAGGGCACTGAATTAATTAATTTATAGAGACCACTATAAAAACTGTTTATATGTATACATAATTGCATAATTGAATGGTATATATCAACAGTCCTGAGTGTATTTAGTTACGTACCTAGGCCAAAACTAATTGAAGGCTGACTGCTGGCTGCAGAGTAGAGAGAACTGAAATTATTAGCATATGTAGTGACTGGATAAACAGCAGAAAACACAAAAAATACTACCAAAAGTGTAAGCTCTTCTCTTGAGTATGAAATTAAAGTATTCTTGGTGAACTGCGTTGATCAAACGCATACATAACATAATTAAATAGGGGGAGCTTAATTTACCCGAGTTGAAGGGTAGTTGGCTGCATCTGATGGGAGTAATGCTGAGGTTGCTGCATGATGTTGACCTGAAGAAAGTTTCTGGAATCATATGGGTTGTTAACCATATGATCATATTCACTTGTTGATGCTGCCCCCATCATGTTCAGTGGCTGCTGCTGCCCCCTCTCGTTCTCAGCAACCTACATATATAATAAATATTGAGATATCAGAGGCACACAGCTCAGAAAAGAACGAATTAGTTGGAAATTTTAGCATTCAGTAACTTGATCTCAATGGATGACAAAGCTTGGTAGGTGTGTAATTTTACCTTGCTCCTCAGGTACATGTTGTCATTCTGCAGCTCAACTTCCTGAAAATAACATGTGACATTTCATTTTGTCTCAACAAAGAAGATAAAAGAAACAAATGTTGGAATATGAGGAGTTCTTGGTGAGATTTTTTTACTTACTCTTTTCTGCATGTACTCGACTTCAGCATATAGCAGTTCATTCTGCATGGAAGAAATGTTAATTGGGTTGATTAGAACGATCTAAATGAAGTAGATATATATGCAGAGGAGGTCGAGACCTCATGCATGGAACGAATCAAAGAACATAGTTGATGTAACTGAGTTATACATAACGATTTAAAGTTGAACTATATGCATACCTTTCTAGCCCTTATCTTGGCTATGCCTTTCTCCAGCCTGGTCTCTACCTGCTTAAGCTCCCTGGGGCTCATGGTGTTGATAGAATCGCCCACTATGGTCCTACTAGATTTTTAGGCGAGCTGAGTTAGACTGCAATACAGAACATTTGGGTTCGGCTCAAATTATAAGTCAAAAATATCTGGACTATACATATATAACCTGTTTGCGTTCTGTAAGCTACTGATTTGTTGACGCAGCTTTGAGGACTCCTGCTGGTAGTGCTGTATAGAATGCAATATGAGAGCAATATTCACCGGTAAAAAAAAACTTTTAACATGTAAAAACATATTCTGGCTGAAATAATGTTCAATCGAACAGTTGCAGAAAAAAACTCCTGTTTGGTTTTACGTACTCTAATTCATTTTTCACTTAATTATTAAACATGGCTTTGTTTTAAAAGTTTTATGTTATCTTGTATCATGGAAAAACTACATAATCTCTAAGATTTTACCTGTATCAAATTTTACAGTACACCTTTTTTAATAAAAGAAATTAACTGTATAACACCAGTCTAAGCAGTCCATGTAGAGGAAACAAACACTGCAGTCTGAAGCTCCATATTATAGCTTACTGTGCTGGGAAAGAATCATCAGAATTATTGAAGTTAGGAAATAGAATGGTGGTAGTGTATAAATTAAAATTCTTTCTAACTCAGTTTATTTTTTATATAATTATTACATTTGTTCGTTAATATTTCATGTGGTCCAGGAAACTATTATTTTTTATACCGAGTATAAACACTAGTTTTGTTCAACGGGACACATACTGTTTTTTACGATTCAAGTTGTAAGATTAATTCATGGCTGGTGTGTTGTACAATCAAGTTGTAAGGATGAATACTGGGGGTTTTAATTGTTCTTTGTTTTTTCTATATTAATCCACTAAATTTATTTTTCTATATTCTATATTCCTATAGACATCCTCAATGATGGTGGCTGGTGGCAGTTAATCTGCCACCACCATCACCAACTTCTTGTTTTTTATCTATACTCTCTTTTTTAAGAAAAAATAATTGTAAATCCTACATGTTAATCACTCTCACTGACTTACTTTTGTTTGAAGAAAAAAGACTATAGAACCAATAGACTCACATATCAATAACAAATATATACAACAATTAAGAAATGATACATACAAAAGTAATAATATTAGTAACATGTTAATGATATTTTTTAAATAAAATCCTGTTGTAACGCACAACAGTTCGCTAGGTCGTCCAAAATTTTGCATCTCTATCGTCATGAAATTATGATTTTGGTCCAGTAAACAAACGCGCGTGATCCGCTGGACCAAACAGAGGATCCTGACTCCTCAGAGTACTGGTTGACTGCAATTACCCCTGTGTAATGTCCATGACTTTCTGCTCAGGATTTCTTGTCTGATGATTTCTTTGCTCATCTTTGCGTTGCACAACAGTAACTAAGAATGTTGACAGTACTTGCATTTAAAGATTTGCTCCTATACATACCACAGTTATAGTCCCTCGTCTTTTGCTTTTTTATCTTAAAAAACCAAATATCATATTTGCAAACGAATTTATGAATAAAACTTTTATATACATGTTTCTAACGATTTAAAAACAAGGTTGAAATAAACCATGAGAAAAAACTCTAAATTAACTCTAAATTTAAAAATTTAAGATTAAGTATTTAGATTTAATAAAAGAAAGATGAGGCCAATATATTCTAATACTGTTTGCCATGTCCACATCTTGGAGTCAATTCGGAAAATTAGTTTGTTGTAGACTGAAAGAATGACATGATGTTACCTGGGCACTGACTTCTGCAACTGTACCGGAGTTAGTGGTGTCGCTGTTTGCCTTCTTGTACCTCTCAACGGTGGATTTCACGCTGCAACGAACACAAGTTAAGAGCTATTCTACTGAAGGAAAAATAAATGATTAAATTCCTAAGAAGTTGATTACTTTAGAAGATACTTGATTTATATGGATGAAGTAGAGGAAAATCAAAGGAAACTTTACTATAAAAGTTGCAGAGAGAAACATAAATTTTTTTCATCTAGTCAAACCTTTTGAAAAAAAATTCCTAGAGATTAATGTTGTCATATATTTCGACTCCTACACTTTTTCTTATTTCTATGTGTTAAAATTTCTTCAAACTGAATAGACACTAAGGACTAGTATGTTTAATCACTCTTACACACAAGCAAGTAGGAGTATACTATAATACTCAACTACTAGTGTCAGAAGGTAAGACATGAAAATTCATATTCTCCTTCAGTCAATTCCAAAAAAAAGTGTGACTGATGATGTCTGAAATTAGATCTAACTAATGACTTACGGAGCTAAATGATACTAGTGTGGTATAATATATGTACACACCATATATTAATGAACTTTACTCGATCCCAAAACATTGTAGTTATTTTTTTATACAGAGCATGTCAATATCTTTTTAAGTTATTAACTAGTATTGAAGGGACGAAATACAGCATCAATTAGCAATGGAAGTTGAAACTGGACGTTATTCTGTGTGGCTCTATGCTGATTTTCTGCCTTCTCAAAGAGGGAAAGTTACATATTTATATCGTTGCATTTAGTAGAAAACTGGCATGCAAGGGCAAGAGGCCACAGTAAAACACAACATGAAACATTGGTCCGAACCGTGCTCCATCACAAGTCTCCCATGCATGCATGAACAGTAGTGTAGCTGCAGGACAGAGTGTCTGCAACAGTGCCGTTCCTCTTTACCGAGGAGCTAGCTTTTCCTGTCATCGCTCTAGGGGTTTTGATGCACAAAATGAGTCTACAACAGGTGTGATGTGTTCTGTTATCCATGTATGATTCCTGGTACGGCACAATAAGCTGTGATATACGGAACAGAGGTGATGGGTTGGTTGTTGCACAGAAAAATCCAAACGGTATAATCGTAAATAAAAATAATTTGTGAATGAAAGTTTTATATATAGATATTCTTAGTAATCTAAAACCAAAACTAAAAAATTAAAATTTAGTAAAAACTCTACAATCAACTCTAAATTTAAGGTAGAAAATTAAGTTTTGGCTTATAAACATAAGTATAAATGAAAAGATGGGTGCGGTAGTAATATCGAATGGACAAGTGAACACAAACGCTGGTCCCTCCGGACTAACAAAGCAAAACCAAACAATGATGCATATGATGTCCAGACGCCAGAGCATTCATAAATGATCTTTGCCAATATTTCATGGGTTATATTTACATCGTTATTTTGCACTTACAGATTGTTAAGCTCGTTTATTATATTTCCATCTTGTAATGACTGGAACTTAAAAACCACTGTTAAGTGCCTCTAATATATTAATGAAAATAGACCTAAGGCTTACCAAAATCAAAGAATAGAAAAACGAGAAGGTAAGCAAGCTAACCGTCAAGTTACACATTTTTTAGACTTTTAGCATATGCCATGAGCATAATATAGAGCAGAAAACATATAAAAATATTTTCCTTTGAAAAAAGCATATATGAGACTATGTATTATGATTAGTATATGTGTTTTTCTCTAAATTTTGTAACTCGTTGAAGTCAATATAAAGACAAGACTTTAGTGTAGATTGACCTTTTACCTTCATTCAAAACTCTCTGAAATACTCTAATTAACAAACAAAACCATAGAACAGTGGCCCTACTATACCAAATCAATCATATATTCTGCTCTATTTTCACTATAAATCAACAAATCATAATATGCCTTGGGCTTGAACTTTCTTCTGTAGCTCCGCTCACAAGGACTTCTTTTCGTCCACACTAGATCTTATGTATAAAACTTGGTAGGAACACTATTACTAGTTAATCTTGTACGCATCTGAGTAGTAGAGCTAAGTTAATATACACCTTAAGTAGGGTACAGTTAGGACAATACAAGAAACTAATGTGATGACTTCACAAAATTGCTCTCTTATATTTGGTATAAACAATTATGAGTATTGGAGCCAAGAGAAAGAGCTAGGGAACCCCAATAAGTACTGATCTGAAACAAATTAAAGGTACAAAAATTAAGGTCTACTACATATATGTAGCAGGGATATAGAGCTTGGTTTGAAAAATAAACAAAACTTAAAATATAATTGTATATATGAATGATAATATATATTTAAGTTCAGTTCCATTGTTAGCCTACAGACTCATATCTCGTGCTTTTACCCCCACATGTTTTTTTGGTGTGTTTGTTGAGTATCATTCTCGACATTAACATATGCAAAGCCAAGCATGTATCTAGGCAATAAACTTATTTTGGACTCATAAATCTTGATTTTATTGCACTGTCATTAAGAAAAACATATCCATACCTCTTGCTCGAAAAAACAGGGCATGCGGCAATAGGAACAGAGAGCCTATGATGACGAATATGATCAAGGAAACAACAAATATCCTATTTTCTGAAGCAATCTATAAACTCTCTCCAGCAGTAGTACTCTCATCTCAAAAATTCTAGTCCCGGTTTTTAAGCAGACCGATGCTTATGACATGCTAATGTTTGCAAGGTTGCACTCACTAATGTAACCACTGTACGTCAGCTCCACAAATTTTATTTCCACAAAAGAATCTTGGTTATGTCTTATTGGAGGTTCCATATAATTAAGCATATACTTAGACACAGAAAATTATGGAAGACGATTTCCAAAATGGTGTGCTTAAATTACTACACCAGCCAATCACCATTAAGTTAATAACACAAACTAATGAGAGTACGTACTTGAGCAGAAACAAGAGTGTCATAAATCCATGAGAATTTAACAAAACGTTTTCCAAGAATCGACATATGTATATACTACGACCCAGTGACCTAGAGATCACTGTACACCAAAGATAGTATTCCCAAAAGTTTCTCCAAAAATATTCTTCAAAGATCTTCTGGTCATGCATGCTACTGTGAAGTGACTCGTAGCAAGCTCATCTCCTGTCACCGCAACCGTTGAACTTTCTATTGTCCAAAAACACAAAGCGTAGTGCAATCGCTGCATAAAATAACTGGTTGTAACAAACAATCATATCAAGCAGCGAGTACTGTCAATCCCCTCCAACCCAAATGAAAATCATCTCCCCAAGAAATTACTCCAGTATATATACTTGAGTTACTAGGAAAAGCTTAAAGGACATCACATCACAAGAAATAAACCCGGTTATTTGTCCAAAAAAATCAACCTTTTGGATTTAAGCCTATAAACATGTTGTCTTGAACGGAGAAATTAGATAACATAACACCCCGCTTAAAATATAAGAAATTCTGGTACCAATATTGTATATCAAAATTTCTTATATTTTAGAACAAAAATATCAACACTCAAGAAACCAGAGAATTTCATGGTTTACTACTGTAAACTCTACAGACACCCGTTCAAATTTTGCCGGCAAGAAAGAGATGAAACCTTAGGATTCTCGACAACGCCTCCGGGCTGCCCAATGTTGAGGCTGGCACAGGATTTTACATGATTGGGCAGCAGCTAGCAGTGACACTAGTTTGTACCCAATGGGCAAACGAGGGCAGCAACACAAACTACTGTACCCAGCACAACAGTAAAAAAAGCTCATGGCTTTTACCCACTCCCATTCCTCTGACCAACTCACCAGCTTTCCTTCGCTCCTCTTGTAGTCTCCCAATACAAATGCAGGCCCCGCTGTTGTACCATTTCTGCCACGCCATTGGCCTGGCCTCCAGCACCCACAACACATACGAACCTATGAAAAAAGAAAAAAAACAAATTGGCCAGTTCTCTACTGCGACCCTGGCTACATGGACACGTGTCCCCCGTACAAAAGGTTTTTTTTTTCTTTCTTTCTTCGTTTTGTTGTTTTGCGATTATAAACGGGACGTTCTTCTGATCTCTCATCCATGTGTTCAGCAGTGCAAGAAAGTGTATATGCTCCGAATTTCCTTTTCAAGAAAGATTAATCAACACAAGAAATACCATTACTTGTTCTTAGTTGATTTTCGTGCAGACACCATAATTTATCATGGTTTTGTTTAACATCACAGCCATGTGTGTATAATTTCTTTTATGTCATGCATGCATGCCCTATTTTTACATAGCACTAAAACTGACATTTATTTAAAAAGAATTAGTATTCTTTAAATACCTTATATATGTGCATACATGGTTCAAAAAAGCATGCTTACTCTTTTTCCACTTAGTGAAAAACAGATAAAACTTTAAAAATATATATACACCTATAACTAAATTAATAGTCATAATAAAACTAATTTTTTTAAATGACTATCCAAGATATTTGTATAATCACATTATTGAGTTAGCTTTGGTTGCGGTAAAAGGATCCATATAGGCAAAATTATACACTATGTACCTTAATACAACTAACTGAGAGAGGGTGAAAAATCTAGTCTTCTGTGCGTAAATCCTGTCAGTAAGATCAAATTTCACGCATGTACCCTCTAGCTTTACTGCATTTTTTCTTCTTTGCTGCTGTTTCTTTTTTTTGGATCCTTTTTATTTGTATTTGGTTCCTGTTCAAAAGTACAGTGATGCTGTCAGGCATCACCTGCTCTCGTGAAGTTGCTCAGGAGTAAAATTTGCACCGCACACATGAGAGAGATAAGAGTAGAGAGAAGTAGAGAGAGAGAGAGAGAGAGAGAGATGCACATGGGATGAAACTCTAACCCTAGCAACTCATTGGTTAGAACAGGAGATGATGCAAAAGAAACTGAAAAGGAGGGAAGTGCTCTATCATCCGCTTCTTTATCCCTCTGCCTTATTACCTCATCAAACATACATGCACTTACACTGGAAACATACATATGTACAGCACAACTAGTACTACCCCTACATCAATGGGCAACCATCCTCTATACCAAGACACAAGCAAAGCTTACACAAAAGGGAAAGATGAACAAGGGAGCCCCAGGATGCCCTATATTTTCTGTGCAAATATATGTGTGTGTGATATGAATCATGAGGTGTGAGAGATCTAAAGATCACCTCACCTCACACAGACTCTCTCTCTCTCTCCCCCTCTCTCTCTCTACAGCTAGCTCTGCCACACACACATACAAGTGTACAGCTTGCTACAGGGGAGAGAGGAAGGAAAGAGCATAAATACAGCAAGAAAAGATCAGGACCACCAAGCCAAAGAAGCTCTCTCTCTCTCTCTCTCTCTCTCTCTCTCTCTCTCTCTCTCTCTCTCCCTCTCTCTCTCTCACATACACACACAAGAAGGAGAGAAAGAAAGGGCTCAGGGCATGTACACACACAGCATACACATACTACACACAGCAAGCACTGTCCTAGATCTATCTCAAACATCTAGCTCACCTCACCAGAAGCACAAAGGAAAGCAGCAAAGAAGCACACACATACACAAGAGAAACTGTTGCAATTTCTTTCCCCTTGTTACTCCCCCCCAGAAACACCAAAATAACACAAGACAGTTAATAACAGAAGTAACAAAAGATGCATCTCCCATTTGACCCTCCCCACTCTTTGCCCCATGAAAAGCTACGAGCATACTTGCTCCAATTTGGACATGAAACTGAACCAGCAAACAACAACAGATAAATAAAAAAGGAGAAGATTTTTAGAGCTAGCAGCAGCATATGTTGTAGGATCTATGGTATGCATATTTTCATAGCCTTTTTTTCTCTTGGCTGATTTTATAGATATACAGTACATGGCAATATGACATGTACTGATCTTATATATGGAGGAGCTGCAGCAGCAGCAGCAGCAGCAGCAGCAGAAGCAGAAGCAGGAGAAGGAGAAGAAGAAAAAAAGAGAGAGAGGCCAAGATGAGATCGCATTGGGTCACCTGTTGTTGGCGTACTCGTAGAGGCGGCCGCGGCTGGAGAAGACGATGAGCGCGACCTCGGCGTCGCAGAGGACGGACAGCTCGTACGCCTTCTTGAGAAGGCCATTGCGGCGCTTGCAGAAGGTCACCTGCCGGTTCGTCGTGTTCTCGATGCGCTTGATCTCGATCTTGCCCCTCCCCATCTTCTCGCTCCCCGCCGCCGCCGCCGCCGCCACAGCCGACGATGCCGACCCCGCCGCCGCCGCCATCTCCGTCACCGACGAAGGCCCGCAGCTCAGATCGGTCTGGAGACACCAAGGCAACCAAAAATCTTAAGAACAGCGCGCAAGAAACACACATGGCGAATCAAGAAGTGCGTCGTCGTGCCATGCATGCGCAGGGCGATGAAGCTGCTGCCATCTCTCCCTGCCTTTTTTTCTTGATCATGAGAAATTTATCAAGAAGTAGTGCCCTCCCCTCTCCTGTTCTGATCTTTGCTTTTCATGGTGAAGCTCAAAAGATCAGAGATCGATCCTACTCCCATCTCCCTAGCCAAATATACGCACATCTTCCTCTTCTTGCTACTCAACCTAAATCCTCACAACATGGCAACCAAGATTCCACCCCTCATATGCACAAAAGCTTGTGCACAAGTTAAGAAAGGACGCAAATTTCTAGTAAAAGAAACCAAATTTATCCAAAAGCAAGAAAGATCAGGCAAGATACATAGCCAGAATTTACCATCATGTTCATCAGGATGGTATGCTAGCTAGTGCTGCCCCTCTGCTGGAGAAGGAAGATATCCAGAGAGGGAAAGAAGAGTGTGTGGCATATATGAGAGAGAGAGGCAAGAGAAGGAGAGGTATTAAAGAGAAAGAGAGAGAGAGAGAGAGAGAGAGAGAGAGAGAGAGAGAGAGAGAGGAGGAGGAGGAGGGAAAGGGGAAGAAGAAATGTAAGGTGCATATAGTTAGCAGTAGCTGTTGTGACCAATTTCCTATCTATCTAGCTAGCTTGTGGTCTCTTCTGACTGCAAATCCACAACCTTTCTGAATTACCAGCTCTTTCTTCCTCTCATCAGTCTTCACTCCTTGATCCTCTTGTGATGTCCTAGCAGTGCTGTCAGATATGCATGTCTCCATATCCATTTACCTCTTCATTGTGTAAATAAGTAAACTCTGATGTAAACTCTGCTTGCAAAAGCTTTGCTCTTGTTGCTGTAGTAAGTCTGGAACAAACCTTGGAGGATTGCTTTGTTTGGTCTGGTAAGCTGCCTTGTTATTCTTCTTGCTTATTGAGTAGTATTGACTCCTTTTTTTGTTTCACTTTAGCACAGTTATGTATGGAAGCTTATAAGGTGATCCATTATTAGTTACAACAATGCCACAGTTGTTGATGTAAAGCCTTCAATTTGTTTTGCCTATGAAGGTCAGCATTGACACTTTTTCATCAGAGTTCTTGACTGTTACCCGTTCAATGCCAGCATGATTCTAGCTTGGAATTGATCTTGGATAATTGCCTCACAAACTTAATTGTAGTTTCCAATCCAGCAAACCAAATTAATTTACTTTCCCTGTTTAACTTTGTGTGTTACTAGCCGATATATAGGTACCTTCTTCTACTGATCAGATCACCAGAGAGTGAAAAAAAAACAAGTCAAAATATATATACACGGACATTTTTACCATCCTTGAGAGTATCTTGAGGTAAAAAAATTAGTATAAAATTTTGGTACCTTAAAATACTTAAGGTATTAACTTTTTACACTGAAAAATATGATAAAAAAAACTCTATATACACAGCATAGATGATTCATTATATGCTGTGTATACAACCACGTGACACCTCACATATATACACTGTCCAGTTTCTGTTTGTCACATAGGATGTAGAGATAATGGCTAAGTACTCACCAGCAGCAACCTCCTATTAATTCAGCACTCCCTTTCAGTTGCTCTCATGGGGCCCTATCTCTACCCCAGTCCCCCCCCCCCCCCCCCCCTCTTCCTCCTCACATAATGTGATGCATCATGCTTGCTGCCAACCCCCTCTCCACTCACTCCACCGCCATATATCACCATCACTGGCCTGGGCCACCGCGCCACGGTGTGGTGCGGTGCACGATGATGGTTTTTGTACATTTGTAGTACCGCCATTGTTCTTCTTCGACCCGTCGATCGACGAAGATCTACCCTTGCCTATCAAAACCTAGGGTGATTTGCGCATTGGTGATGCGATTTTTCGCATAGTGAAACCAGAGCTTTTACATGTGCCATTGTGGAGCCAGCTGCTACCATTACCATGAGAGGTTCCTGCATTGGCACTATCTCAAGATAGGTTGGTGTAATGGATCCATCAGAGTTGGGACATGATCCTAGATGTGTTGTCAACTACAGCATTTCCTGTTTCTATACTAGATGGTGTATATGAATTACTCCCAACGTCGCAGCAAAGGTCTGGGCATTTTTGGTGCACATGTTGTAACTGCTAAAGGCATTTGACAAGGTATAAACTATTAAATTTCACCCCTAGTGGAATGTTGCAAGAAATAATCTTTATCTAGAAAGTTGTGAATTTGCAAGCATATATGGTTTCTTCTAGTGTTCTTGTCTACCTGACTTTTGCAGAGCTACCTTTCCAGTGTATGCATAAGGAGAAATGCAATGAAGAACGGTTGGAAATGGCCAGAATTATTCAGCCAAAAGCAGGCACCTCTGATTTTGTTTCTGTGAGAATACTTGCAAAAGTCTTTCAAGTCACTAGATCCTTGTTGCTGTATATGTCAATTACATATGTGCCAAAATTCAGTACCTCACTCTTCGGGGGTTTTTTTTTATTTCTTTAAAAGCTCATTAGCTTCATGCCTTATGGCAGAGGCCAGGGACGCTAAACATTTCCATTATTAAAAAAATCAGTACCTAAGAAGAACAAGAAACTACTAATACCTCTTAACTATAGGATATAAGATATATCACTTTACAAATATGAAAGTTAAATTTGACTTCTATAATTTGCAACCAAAAAAACTAAAACTACTATGCGTAAATTCATAGTTAAATTTATTATTTTTGTTATAACTTGTAGAAGTTGAATTTGAACTTGCTTATTTGCAAAGTGATATATCTTATATTAGAGCAATTTTATAGTCCTTAAGTAGGTACTAAGAGGTACCAAAATTTTAGTGTAAAATTTGGTATCCCATAGTACCTAGGTACCAAGAGGTACCAAAATTTTACGAGATTTACTTCAGTCCAACAAAAAGTAACTCGAGGTACTGGTACCTCGTGGTACCAAATTGTTTTTGATCGTTGGATCTAACGGTGTATATCCCACTCAGCTAAATCCAATGGTGGGAAATGATTTGGTACCTCAAGGTACCGGCACCTCGAGGTACTTTTTGTTGGACCAGAGCAAATCTTAAATTTTACACTGAATTTTTAGTACCTCATGGTACCTTCTCAAAGATGTAAAATTGCTCCTCATATTAACCTATTTTGTTATTTTTTTTCAAACTTTGTGATGACTATTTATGTGACATGAAAAAAAAGTAGATATCCAATGGAATGATGGAAATACTTTCCCATATATATTCACATGAAAAAGAACAGCTCAATTAGTATGAGTTTAGGAACAAGCAAGCGAAAAAAAAATAATAAAAGAAAACAATTCTATCAAATCATTTTACTTGTACTACTAACTTGCAAGTAATGATCAAATCAGAAAAGGCTCTCCTTCTACATTTGGTACCGGCCAGAAGGACTGAAAAGTACTCTACACTGATTGAACCATGGTGATATGAAACCTAAACGTCCAATCAAACCCTGGAGACCGAGGTGGTTGACTTGAGCACACTTGCTATTAACTGCAGGTGCATCTGGAACATGGGAGATATTTTGTATCTTGCCTACAAACCTGAAGCCCACTGCTTCAGTTGATCCACTAAGAAAAAATATCTTGGATTGGTAGTTTTTTTTTCCCATCGAGATTACACAGGAATTTGAGTTTAATTTGCCTAATTTTGATGTAGTTTGAATGATGAGGAGTGAAATAATAGTTTATATGATGATTTTGGCCTTATCTGGATAGATTTTACATACTGGAATCAACACCAGATCAGTTGTTGTTTCTGAAACATGAACAAACAAACACCAGAAGCTGTGAACTTTCAGACCACAAATTGCTGAACTTTTTTGACTTTGCACTGCTATAAAGCATATTGCAGCAAATAGAATCTAAGCTATATAGGGCCTGTTTGGGGGAGTTTCTTCCAGCTGCAGCTTTTTCTAAAAGCTGCTTCTGCCAGAAGCTGTCCTAAATGGTCCACAACTTCTGAAAATCTGGAAAAGTTCCTAAACCCAGCTTCTAGATTCTTAGTTCATTTCATAGAATCTGTAACTACAGATTCTCAAAAGCTAGCTATCAAGCAGCAGCTTCTTAGAATCTAAAACTCCCCCAAACAGGCCATAGTTTCCTTTATGAACTCATAATATCAATGGAATGATAAGCATTACGCCATTGAGATATTAGATTCTTTAATTTGGCTAATATCTTTGCCACCTTAATTAAATGGTTCTCGTGTGATATATAAAATCCAAATTAAGATGTTAACAAAGTTCTCCATGGGGCTATTGAATTTCATGTGACTTAAGTATAGGTCAATCGATTTTTTTTCTGAAGTACCTGTGTTTTGTGCAATGCTTGTTTTCCACCTGCTGTCAGTGTAACTGTCTGAAGCTTTAACTGGGATACTAATCCAACGGAAATATCTGCTCCACTGCAAAAAAAAAAAAAAGATTAAGCAAACAAAAGTTTCTCTGGAATCTGAATTTAACACAAAAGAATTAGGTTAGTATGTGCTTTCTATCAGGTTATGACAGCACACTAATTTCAGGGGGGTGCGAATGTTACACATTGACGTACTATGGCTGAGAAAAAAGGGTAGCCTCAAGGTCTTTCAGCCCCAGCTGGGGCTCACAGCAGCAGCTTTGAGCCAATTATTAGAGCACTGTGCCATTCTGTGGTGATCCAGGCACAGCGTAGTGTTCTTCGGATGGTAATGCAGGGCTAGTTCCTGATTGGCAAGGCATGGGTTCACTTCACTGCAGCTTCAGAGATGATAGCGAGCGAACTATAGTCAGGCGAGTGGGTGCATGGCTCTGAACTCTTTGCTTGTTGGGAATAATGATTTTGATTTCATAAATTTTTGGAGTTATTACCAGATTTTTCTCTATGTTTTGTGTCATGACCGAAGAATTGATGGAAAATTAGGGAAAAGAATTAGAACAATATTTTTCTATAGATTTATAATCAGGTGAAAATATCATCGCGAGAAGACGACGAAAATGATATATAGGATTTGGGCATTGTTACGATACATTCTAGTATGAAGGGTAGTAATGTAGTAAAATTTAAATTTAATCATATATTTTTATAAGTATATTAAAAATTTTATTCAAAACTTCAATAAGATATATTTAGCAATTCATCTATTTTAATATGAAATATTATACGCAAATTTATTACAATGTTATATATTTTAGTTTAAATTTTACCCCTATAAAATTTCTAATACACTACTATTAGCGTAGTATAAGAAAATCAGATCCGTTAAATCTCAAATAACGGACGTCACAGTTATCGAAGGGTACCTTAAAAAAATCCATAGGATTTAGCTGTCTATACTGTTGATGTTTAGGATACAAGTAATGTGCAGGTACATGTTGGCTCCATAGACTGCAGAGTCACAAGGACAACTGATGCCAACAGGGTCTTTTTTTTGTTTTTTTAATAAACATTTAATTTTTTTGTTGTTTCTTCAGTGAAAAATAGCAAGTCGGTGCTCCAGTCTTCCTGTCAGAATTAGTAGGTCAGAGAAAACAATTAATGTGGATAGATGATTTGGTGAAGATGAAGAGATGAATGCTACCTTCCAGATATCAGAGGACAAACATCATACCACACAGTTCTGAAATCACAAACTCAGAGAACACACACATAACCATCAACTTTAACCAAAGCTTTATGGGTGGAAAGAAGAGTGCAATTGTATATGCATTCTTCATGCATCAAGAGAGCACAGCAAATTGAAAGGGAGATGATGACCAAATGGAGAAGCCATTGGAGAAGATGCCATGGTGAGAACATTGATTGCTTGCCTGAAATGAGGATGCTCCCACATGAAGAAAAAGATCTTTAGCTGGTCTGCTAGAGGTTTCACCCCTTAAGCAATGGTTGTTCTTGCTGAAAGAGACTGGCATAATGACACACACTACTACTACCACCACTGATACTCAAGTTGGCATGTGACACTTTCCTAAACACATATATAACTGCCTCTCACATGTTGAAGCTTTATGACAGGATATGATTCACCTCCTGACCAAATGTTTGATTTGATTTTCACCAAAATATGTATAGATTGCTATATATGCTACACAAACTTGCAGAAATAAGTACTAAACTGTATAGGTAACAGCAGGAGTTAATTTCCCCCCCAATTTTGACAAACACTTCAGTATTTCAGGCAAGAATTTTTGTGCCCTCTAGGAGCAATTGTTCAGGTAGCTGCATGGAGAAGAAATGCTCACAAAAAGCTACCCGATCCTATAACTGATAAAACGGAGTGGTAAGAGAACCTTAACCTGAAGCTTGTCGAGAAGGGCAACAAATGTCTGGTCAAGTTGAGAAAAGCTTAAGCAACACGATCAGCAGGTTATCCAGCAGCAGTTAACCATGACGCATGCATCTGGAGGAATCATCTGCACTAGCTATCACATTTGGAGGAAAAATTAATTAGTTCATGCATGACTCAATCAAGCACAATCAGTACTATGACTCGGAGAATAATTAGTTAAGATCGAATCAGATACGGTACTACTCCTATCGATTCATTAACCCATTCATGCATGCCAAATTAATTAACCATGCTTGCCACGGCGCCTTTCTGTTAGGACGTACCGTACCTCACCGGCCGCCGTCGCCGTCGTCGTCGACGACGACGACGACAGACACGGCGGCCGGCCGTCCGGCCAAAGGCGAGATCAGTGGTGGTGCGTTGGACGACGACGATGATATTTGTGAAAGGGACACAAAGATTCTGAGATGGATGGATGCATGCATATGCAGGCAGGCAGGCATGTGGTCCATTGCAATGTTTGTTTCCTTTCCCTTTCAGCTAGCTCGATGAACATCCATCCCAGCTTAGCTGATGAAGCATCTAGAACAACCTGTGCATCCATCTGCATCTGCATGCATGGCAATGGCACCCACTTCTTCTTCTTCTTCTCCATCATCTCTACCCACTTGCAAACTGTTGCACTTGCACACCATGCATGGATGGATACATCACTTTAAAATTAACCAGTGTATATATATATCTTTCAGCAGCAAAGCACAAAGTGCAGATAGAGGGGTTCAGGTTGCCTCTACATGCTGTGGCAATGCAACAGTATATGTGCATCAGCTAGGTAGCTGTTCGATCTTCAGGTGCAGACAGACTTGCATGTACGTACAGTGGAACTAGCAGCACAGGGAAACGCCGATCCAATGGCCAAAGTTTGTTCTTGGATACATTTTCAGATTAAGATACATACGTACGTCCAACAGGATTAGTCAACTTCTCTGAATAAAGGCATATTTCTTCCCACAAAAATCAACTTATTTTTTAACAACATCAGGAAAAGTTTATACTTGGCCTTGCCCTAATTTGTGTGATTCTGGACGATCACTAAACTGTTCAGAACCTTGAATACATACCTTTTCAATTGTATATATACTTGCATACTTGAATTCAGATCAATATACATTCCATAGAAATCAACCGAGGTAGTCGCACTGTAATTATTTCAGATCTGTTATTAACTTCCATGAACATAATTCTGCTAGCTCATTAATTAATTAATGCTGTACTACTGCTGGGTGATCGAGCACGGATGGTGGTTGGATTCTTGATCCGGGATCGCGGCAGGGGGGAACAGCAGAATCTGAAGGGATCCAGCGATGACGTCGGTCTGCCTGCCTGAAGGAGCAACAACAGCAAATGACCACGAGCGGTGATTATTGATTTTCAGTGTGAAAAAACTAAACGATATATTTATAAATAAAAAGTAGTTTGTGAATAAAGTTTTTATACGTATATTTAGCGATCTAAAAGCCAATGCTAGAAAATAATCTTTGGTGAGAAAAACTTCGAAATCAACTTTAAATTTAAGTTAGAGATTCAAATTTCGTCGAAAGAGCAAAATCGAAAAGAAAGGGTGCTAGCATGCAGCTACTGCCTGCAGCCGTGTACATATATACCATTTACCACACGTACTCTCTCGTGTCAATGCACTGTCCATGCATGCATCATCGAACAGCAATATATGTCACGACCGTTTCTACTCCGATCTTAGCGTGCACGCATTGATCTCGCCGACATATACTATATTATAGTATTACATTACATATACGTATATGTATGGGTCGTGATTATCAACTGGGCACGTGTAATTAATTTGGCAAGGGAGAAATTAATGTGGTGCTAATAATTAACTGCGGCAAACGTCAGATTTTTCGTGCTAATAATGTGGTGCTAATAATTATCAGCTGGGCATGGCCCGATGTTTGTTCTCAGATGTAAGGACGAATTGAAATACGTGCGCTCATTAGTCATTATTTAAATGTCAATCTATATCCATATTTGGGATACATGCTGCTCCTCCATCTTAGAATATAAATATTTTTAATATTATAATCTTATACTAAAATATAACTATTATTTTAGTACTACTCGATCTTTTCTATTTTATTCTCACCGACCTTTCTAGCCATATTCATTTATTAAAGATATAGTAGGTTTTAAACTTCAAACTTACCGAATTATATAAATAACTGTTTATATTTTGGAATGGAGATAATACTCTATTTAATACTACCTCCGTTTCATAATATAAGATGTTTTACTTTTTTTGGTTATAACGGTTGACCATTCGTCTTATTAAAAATTTAGTACAAATATAAAAATAATAAGTTGTACTTAAAATTCTTTTGATAATAAAGTAAGTCATAAGCAAAATAAATAAGATTTTAATAATTTTTTAAATAAAACAAATGATCAAATATTCTAACCAGAAAAATCAAATATTACATTATGAAATGGAGGGAGTACTTTGCAATTTGGCGGAGCTTTGTAGCTGGCGAGGGAGTCGGGGGCTACAGAAGTGACCTAGGAACTGGTCATTGTCTCGAAGTCAAAATAGTGCTAACGGAGGAGGGCCGGAATCAATCGCTCGTATAATCGTATTATGGAATGGCAATTCAGGATTTGACATTTTTTTACTTGAAGTACTTTGGATGGCAGAGTTCAGTGGATTCGTCCATCGGCAAGCATATGGTAGCTCATGCTTTAGCAAATGATTTGTTCTCGGTTCCTCCGGGTTGCCTAACGCATTATTTGGCTCTTTTGGCTAGCATATGCATGCACCTATTAAATTTTCGGTTTTAAAACATAATGTGTGTTTCACACAAACGCATGTTATATATAAAGAAAATGGAAATTTTATCATCTTAAAAAATTTCAAGTACCAAAATTAATACTAGAAATTATAATACCTCATGCTGTCTTTCTAAGAAGAGCAATTTTACCATCCTTAAGAAGGTACTACTGTTTCTACGTAAAATTTAATACCTCTTACTACTTTAGATACTAGTAGGTATCAAATTTTACGTAGAAAATAGCCGTACCTCATGGTACCTACTTAAAGATAAAAAAAATATTTTTTTACGAATGGTAAAATTGTTCAGAAAGAAAATAATATATACCTAGATTTAAATACTAATTTAATATGAATGAGCATATTTATGATTATTTTTTTAAATGTGTACCCATTGATAACACGATGCCGGTGATGACTTTATCAATATCAAGATATATTAGTATAATTTATAGAGATGCTCGTAACGGTAGAATGTGCATGTGTGCGTTGATAAAGGTAAGTGTATATATATATTACAAACTTATAAATATTGTGTTTTTATAAGAAAAAAATTAAACCTGGAATTCGATCTCCTAGACTAGCTCCTACTACATGACGTACAATCTTTCTTGTTGACTCCTCAACTAGCTAATAAGGTTTCACGGATTAATTACACCGTACCATAAGGGTGAGCATAAACTACCCTACACCTAAATGTTACCATCCTAAGCTTTGTTTCGCGGGTTTCCGCAACACTAAATTTTATTGAATTTTCACACGAAACATTTCAGTTCCTCTAAAATTTCCACGAAATTCCTGCAACCCAGCCCTTAATTATGTCCGGTTTAGTGGTTTAGTAGGATGATTAGCGTTAAGTTTCCAGATTAACCGCGGGGAATCATTTCCACAAATAAAATTAATTTGCCCATAATTTCCAAAGACCTTTAGCGAGTGCATCAGACACAACTTCTTCGAATTGGCAAGGAAACTGCTACACATGTCACGTAGGTCCCAACCAAAATCTGAAGAGATTTGTGTCCAACACTCTAAACCCCATCCATTCAAAAAGCAAAATTTGGTAGGGATGCAAAAAGAGGCACACGACCTCCCTTTAGGCATAGCTTACGGATGCCACACCACACACACCATTGTACCAGACACCGACTTTTTCGACGAGCCTATGCCTTTACCCACTCTAACTAGAGCCCCCCAATTCTCCAGGTATATGATTCAGAAAATAAATTAACAAGCACATGTCCTTCACATTCAAGCCTGCCTGCATTTTTTTTTCTGTCATCTCTCTTAAGGCGAAGAATTAACAAAGTTAAGTGCTGCAAGACTTCTAAGTTAAGCTAGGGACGGCAAGCAGGGGTATCTGAAAGTGTCTTTGCATTTTGATCCACAAAGTCATCTCGATCTCTGTTTGCCTCTTGCTATATGTCCTCCAGACGTTACGCTGTGTCTTGCCCATTACCGTCCACGGTCTATTGCTTCTCCACCATCTTCAACTCCTGCAAAACATGATGAGAAAAACATGTTAGTTTTCATATTAGACTTCCCTTTTAAGAACATAAATTGCTGCTTGTTGCTATGGCATAGTAAGAAAGGAAGACTCGGTCAAGGAAAAGGAAAAATAGTATGAAGCAAAAACAAGAGGTGGTGGAAAATTTTCACCAGTTGGGAGCTACTAATTGGCTCAGGATGGAGGAGATTGTTAGCTACCAGAAAATGTTATTAATTTTCACGCTGATACTAATATACTATATATAGTGGGCATATTCATTTGGTTGACACTTAGTTTGTTAGTTTGTTTATTAATTGACACTTAATTTTGTGAACTGTGTGTAACTTATATAATCATAAGCCAACTCCGATGCCCTATCAACAGCCGAATGCAGCTGCACATGCAGCCAGATTCCGAGGTACGGTCATGACCGTGACCAAATGTGAGCAAATTAAACTTGATATTTTTCTTAACAACCCTAGCTACCAACTAAACCTAACTACCCAAGTACCCACAAAAACAATAAGGGTGAACGTGCTGGTGATTAAAGATGGATGTCAAGGATTGGTTACCGGCCCGACGATATTGACCGGGCCTTGCATCCCTAAAATTACTGGGTCGATCGTGAAGTTTTTTTAGAGTACGCGCCACCGTCTTGAATAAGTACCCGTCTGAACTAATGCGCTTTGCATTCTAACGAATATCTACCCACAAAATAAAGAAAAAAGGAAAAGAGGATAGAATTTTGCATTATCACTTTGTGGGTCACACACACAACCCCCACAAACACAGTTAAAAAAAAATGTATAACCAAGTTAGTTTGGGCCTGCTTCAAACCATCACAGGAATTTATATACTAGTAATATTTTGCGAGGAATAGATGCATTGAACTAAAAACGACTTTAGGAAACATCATCTAGCATGGAAATGAGTAGCTGAGATATTACTATTCATAGGGGGAAAAAATCCACATATGTGTTGAAAACACGCAAATTAAAGGCGAAGAGCTAAACATGGAAAAACAAACATACCTTGAACAGCTTACTCCTCGGCAACAGCTCAGAAAATACATGTTCAAGTTAAGCATTTGGGCTATAACTTGTATAGTTCTGCTCCCATGTTCTGAGTGGCTGAAACATTTCCTCTCCTGCTTCCGAAGGAAACACGGGAATACACTGGCATGGAGGTGCCATCCCCTGTAGTTTCACTCGGCATCAGGATATGCTTGGCCCCAGGAGTGAGCTTCATCGGACCAGTTCTTTGCACATACCGGCCACCAGAGGAAGAGTTGGATATATCAGGAATGGAAGCTCTTGCAGTAACACTTTCTGCATTTCTAGATGGAAGGGCTGCACCTCTTCTACTGTCAGAAGCTTCTTCAGCCATCTGGACTGGATGAGTGAATGTAAAGCCGGCAGAGATGTGGGGATGCATCGATGATCCAGCTGAGATCACACCATATGACCGAGGCAAATTACCATGATAAACTGAAGATGGTGGTGACACATGCTGTGCAGTTGTAGGCAAAATGGGTGCCGATGGTGATGCCGTCCTAGATGAAAGATCAGAGTAACGAAGCCAAAGAGATGACGTATTCTGATGGAGCGCTGTACTACCATGATTTGTACGAGATGGACTCCCCAGCAAAACATTTCCATGAGGCCGCGAGTCTGACAAGTAGCTGAACCGATCTCCAGATAATGCATTAGCAGTGGAGAATGGCTGGCTGGAATTATGTGGGGCTGTGTACCTGATATGTGATTGACTTGAGCTTGCAGAATTTGCTGGAACATTGGGAAAACTTTGAGCCTGTAAAGAGAGATAAGGTCGGCCTTCTCGTGGCAATTCCAAGAACAATTTTGTGGAATGGCCTTCAGTATAGGAATGTGTTTGTTCCTGTGCCATCTCAGCCAAATACTCTCCTCTGGTTGTAGATACTGCAAGATCTTTGCCCATAAGACGCACAGTTTGTCCTGCAGAAGGCCTGCACTCCTGCTGCACGCCCATTCCAGAATGAACACTTGAACCCACTCTGCTTGATGCATTACACTCTCGAGGTTGACAAAGAGGAAATTCCCCTTCACTGGAAAGCTGGATGTCATCAAGATTCAGATTGAAGGAGTAACACTTTTGGTGCTGCTGAAGTGAGTCTTGAACTGTACGAGTGGGCAACACACAAGTTGACTGTCCCTTCGCCGTAGCATCTTTAACCGAACCACTGCTGCAATCACCATGAGACTCAGCAAGGTCTCCTGTCAACTTCAGTGAAGGACCAACAATATCTGTGTCAGAAACTTCCATCAACTCACTGCGCAAAAATGTACCTGACGATATAGAATTCCTAGCTCTTCCTAAGCTAGACTCAGGAAGGGCCTGGCATTCCAGTCCATGTGAATCAAAAGACAGGTCCTGCCGGTTTTGCCTGCCTTCATGAATAACTTGTACATCAGAGTCAAGCTGTGTAGGCTCAGGATTTTGTACCTCGGAATCTGACACATATGGGTAGTTCAAATCAGTGGATTCTGGGAGTGCCTCATTCAGATCAATCAAGTTAGAAGACAACTCTGTGCTAGTAAGCTCAAGAGAACCCTCATGATCTGTATTCTTGCTTGCTTCCTTAGAGAAGGCTTTCTCAGGCATATGAGAACTACTACTTTCTGCAGCTATGTTCTTGTCCCCTTCACTGGACATGTCCGTGGATGATGACGATGATGAAGCCAAAGCATCCGAGAACAGCTTGCAGATACTTTGCTTGTTAATGCCAAGTACATCATTAACTTCTGAGAATTTGACACGCTTCACTGATTTGCGGCAGACTTCAATGACTTCTGTGCCTTTTGTGTCACCATGTTTCTCCTTGACCATTTTGACGGATGTGTGCTTTGTGTATTTCTTCAGAATACTGTGCAAAGGAAGCATTTTCTTCAGGTCATGCTGTTTCCCCACCTTGGTAGCCCTTCTACTCTCGCTGTTCCTTTTCTTATCAATCTTATTGTTGTTCTTCTTCTCTAAGCTAGTGATCTTTACCTTCTTCCTTCTCTTTAAGTCTGGACACCTTTCTTCACTGGTTCTTGCATGATGTACACTACCAGGTTTCTTTGATGCCTGAGGAGTATCCAATCCACCAGGCAAATGTATCTCGTCATGTGTTTCCTACATAATCCAGCAACATCAGTGGATAATGTGGAATATAAATAAAAGGTAAACACAATAGCATAGAACAGCCAGATTATCACACACATATAAATAGCCAGATTGTGTAAATTACACAAGAATTAGATTGTGTAAATTACATAAGGACAATTATATTGCATACATTTAGAATGGGATAATAGTCCGATGCATCCTCACAGAACTTTGAAAAGGCAAACAAGGATCACGAATTCTCAAGGGCACAAATCCGCCAAGGGAAGTACATAGACCACCAAGTAAAAGATGTTTGGTTGCGAACCTTCAAGAACAAACCACCAAGTATAGAGCGCAAGAGAAATACGTTTTGCATTTCCATGGGCCGTTAGGGGAACTTATCTTGGCAGTCAACCCGCCAATAGAAACAATGCCAAGGTTTCACGACAAGAAATTATTTCTTGTTGGTTGTAATCACCAAATGCTTGTCATTCCTTGGTAGCCAAACACCACCAAGGTAATGTGTCTTTCCTCATAAGCACCAAGCTAAATTAAAACTGATAATAGAAGCAAAATTCCTGTTTTAGTGATGAATCTTTTTAAGTTTGCAGTTCTGCAAAAGTAAGTAAAGTAAAATAATTACCCGACGAATGCAAAAAGAATAAAGCTCGAGGGAAACTTATGTTAGTTTTAATTAAATTTAGGATTATGGGAATCTAAAACATGTGCACCATACAAAAATGATGTTGGTACCAAGACAGCTAATGTCAACAGATATTTCAACCTTTGATAAACTCACAACTTAAAAAATTAGCTGGTGCCAATCTATTAAATCATTTATCTGAGTCTCATATGTCATCATCAAGGGAAAACTTAGTCTTAGAATGAGACCACAACAAGGCCCTAGGCCAAAAGGTTCTGATACCATATAGAATTATAAGAACTGCGATGATGTATGCTAACAATGATTTTTAATACTATATGCATGAGGAAGTTTGAGCAATAACATGGTTGTGTCAAATGTCAGAAAAGTAACTCCACTTGTCAATAACTTGATACAAACATATCAATTACAGGCAATGTCAAATGAAGCATGGATAAGAATATTCTAGCTAGGTGTGCTGTTATAATAGCTCTAAGTTTGTTTATTAGAGAGAGCTTAAAGATTGATGAGATACAAGTTCGATTGTTATCATAAAATTCAAAGATCCCATGAATAATTATGGAACTAATCTTCGAGGGATAAAACACATGACCGTGTACGTGTGTACACATACAGTACTCACAAGCAAAACGATAGCAAAAGCAACATGCGGTACAATACATTTTGATGACTAGCTCTATTTAAAATATATTCACAGGGAAGGAGCTTAAATTAATCCTATCCTTTCTATCTGGTCAACTAGCTAATCGGGAGGGGCACGTACGAACAGTGTAGACCATCATATCGAGCATACGGCGACAGGCTGACAGTGATAACCACCACCAACAAAGCATGCTTTGACGGTATGTGGACAGACCATAGCTATGTGCACAATTTTTACGGGCCATAGCTACGTGCACCAGTACACGTACCACATGCACTCACAAAAGAGTCTTTTTTGTTTTGTTGCCTAGACCAAATCAAATGAAACACCACATGCAGGTCATGATGGAGATCCAAGAGAGAATAGCGCAAAACAATCTCGATCTACTGGTAATTGCCTGCTCCACGTTGATCGGTTTTTCCGACGATAAAGCCTCTCTCTCTTGTACATGGGTCCGGCCGGCCGGACCCGGAAATATGTGCCGGCCACCGGCCGGACGCAAAAAAAGTACGCAGCTCACAATTCACACAGTAGCAACCTAGCAACCTGCCGCACAGCACAGGCTACCACCTGTTACCACGGTCCGCCAAAAAGGCGACGCGACACGCCAAACGCAAGATAGGCATAACGTGCATGCATGCATGCACACTCCAGTACAATGAATTACTGCTGCCTATTTTAATTAGTTACCACTACTGGCTAGTAGTATATTAGCCATTAATATTAACTATTGATGGCTTAACATTCTACTACCGCTACTGTCTTCAATCTCTGCATGAATGCTCATGTCAGCAGTTAGTGATACTGTAATAACTAAACTCACTCCGACCCAAGCATGCATGCACAACGGGAACGAGACCGATGTCCCGCCACGACTCCGGGACGTCCGGCCGATTTACCGCCAAAAGGAATCCCCAGCATGAAATAACACGACCGACGCATCCCCAAACAGTCACGCATGAACGACTGACTAGCAGTCATCCAGCGATGTAATGATGTAGACCAAGAAAGAAAACACGATGATCGAGCCAGCTTTAGTTTAGCACCTGACACAAGTATAATCCCCCGTACGTACAGCTAGCTAGCCTTGACCTACAAATCATGGTGTACCCGCAACCAATTAAGCAAGCAATCATCGTGTGCCTGAGCTAGGATGAGATATAATTACCAATATATGTGTTATTGAGGACCAGTTAAATGGTTGAAGATATGTGTAGCTGGTAGATTTTAGCACGGACAAACGCAGCGAGCGTTACTACATAAAATATGCTGCACCGGGCACGTCGGGTCAACAAATAAAGCAACAGCTAATTAGCACCATAATAAGCACGCGGAATCCACGCGGAACGGCCAAAAATGACAATGAATATAGCGGCTGCTGCGGCTAATACTACTGAACAGCTAATGACAACAAGTTATAAATAAGCACCCGTCGATCTATTGGACGGTAGTAGTTTATAAAGTGATTTATGACTCATCAGATATGTATGCTGCATTGTGCACAGCCAACCAAAATGAGACGTAATCATGGTATTCCATCCCAATCCGATGAGAAAAATCCGAGCAAATTCTACCAAAGCAATCAATCAGTGGGAAACATATTGGAATGAGACCACAGGTGACAGGTGATATCATCATGGCATTTGCAGGGAAAGGGAGGGGTTGGGCTGGGCTGGGCTTGGGCTGGACCACGTACCTTTCTGGGGAAATTCCCCTCGGATTCACGCGCCTCCGCCGCCGCCGCCGCTGCCGCCGCCTCCTCCAGCCTCCGCTTCCTCTTCTGCTCCCTGGTGCGCCGCATGATCGCGCACAGCGCCTCGTCGTCCTCCGCCTCGTTTCCGCCGCCCGAATCGGCCGCGCGGGGGAGAGCGAAGGGAGGCGCCGCGGCGAAGAGATCCGAGATGGACCTCTTCTTCGGCGCCCTCGCCTTCCCCAGCGTCCTCCTCGACGGCTTCGGCTGCGGAGAAGGAGAACGGGACGGAGACGGAGGCGGAGGAGGGGGCTCCGCCACCGCCGCCGCGGCGGCCAGCTCGTCCGCCCACCACCTGAACCTCGTCGCGTCCATCGGCGGCAGATCCTCCACCCCGAACAGCCTCCTCCCCTCCGCCGCCGCGCCGCCCCTCATGCTCGCCGCGTACCCCCTTCATCACAAATCCCCCCGCGCGCACACCCAATCAGAAACAGAAAAAAAACAAAAACAAAAACAATCAGACCCACCCACCGGGCCACCCACCCACCTGATGGAGAACCCGGCGACGACCGCCATGGACGTGCTCCTCGCCCGAATCCGCGCACCCCGCGACTGGGGAAGAAGAAGAAGATAGAGAGGGAGGGAGAGGAAGGGGACGGGAGGAATGGTGAGGTGAGGTGAGGGAAGCCTAGCAACACTAGTAGTATTTAAATGGCACGCCGATTTAGAAGGTAATTAGAAGTGTATTATTTTTTCTCTAATCATCGCACGCAGAGGATGGAATTATCTACTAACTACCCGCTTTCCCGCTCTTCTAATCTAATCGCCTTATTATTTTTTTTATTAATCAATCGCTCGCTGGCCGTGCTGGCCTCGATCGGTGTCGTGCCGGGGCTGCGTGGGGCCCACGCCTCCACCATTTACTACTGCTGACTGCGACGTGTGAGTGACGGCCATCGGCCAGACTGAAGAGGAGAGGGGGGCGCCTTTTCTCTCTCTCTCTCCCTTTTTTTTTCCCTCCTCCTTTTAATCCAGGCGCGAGCGGGTGACGTGGCGCGCTACGGGAGCCGTCGGATTGGGTGGGCTGGCTTCGAATTGGTGGGTGACGGCCGAGCGCCTGGCCTCGCACGCCACCGTCGTCTCCCACCGTCGCCAAGTCGGTTTCGCTACGTCCACGCGGCGACTGCGACGGCCGACGGCGAGACTTCTCCTGTGATAATACAGACTGCTGCAACAAAAATATGATGCGAGCGATCTAGGCGTACTGCCTTTTTTCTTTTTCTTTTGGGTCATAATCAGAAGGGACAATACTGTATGTGTTAGTGTACCGTTGCGTGAAGTTATCGTGTATTTTCTTTTGTGTTTTTGGTGGGCTGGTTTGGTTTTCCTTTTTCGACGGACCAAAGAATGGGTTCCGTTAAGTTATTACTATATATTTTCTTTTGTATTTTATACGCTATTGGACACATATGCGGATTTCACGTGGTCGCCTGTTTGGTTAAACCAGTGACCACGTCGTCCAAACATGAGCTGGCGTGTAAAGTCTCTTTTCACTTTTAGAAATAGCAAAGCACCTGTTTATACAACATTTTATGACTTAACAATCTTCTAATCTAAACATTACTTCGAAAATCCCACTTGTACCATAGCAATTTTTCTTTGTCAACTTTTCATTCATGTTTCTACAAAATTTCTTCGGTTCTAGTGCGCACGCACACTTGTGAAGCCTATTACGCATTCATCTCGTTACATACCATGTTTCTCCGGTATCTTTTCACCACGTATCACTTTATATCTAACACCATCACCCAGTATTTTTGATTGTTGGACCTCAGCTTCTCTCTGAGCCTAGTCCTGATCCCGCCATCGACTGATGTTAACCTCCATGGATCCTGACTCTATTCCAACTATGTCACATGATATCCTGACTACAATAGACATCGGTTCCTCCCTAAACCTAATCACGGTCCTTACCATTAACTAGGGTTGAACTCAAGTTATCTACACACAGATATAAACCAACCAAATCTAAACACAGAGATCATAACATGAGCCATATTATTTACACACGTCGACACCAACACAAATATTTTCAAACTGGTTTCTATTAATAAATCATTTTGCAAGCCAAATATTCATCCTAAAATATTAATCATGACTATGGTTTTATAGGATATTATTTTTTCTTAAAAAGTAATTTCATATGCTAGAAGTAATTACACTGTTAAAGGGAATTAACTCGTCCTAATATTAGAAGCAATTACACTACTAAAGGAAAGTAACCTTTGAAAAAAATTCACATTGTTACATATAATTGTATTTCTAGATAAAAGTACCTCTAAAAAATAATTCCTTATATAGTATTAGAAGTAATTATACTAATACATGGAAGTAACTCTATATAGTAGTAGAAGTGGCTACACTGCTAGAGCAATTAATAACAAGAACAAAATTTAAATAATTTGAATATATTCAATACTAGACTCATTTTATCACATATTTTAAATGGATTATAGTGGTTCAAACAATTTTTAAAAATATTATACAATTTGAATATATAAGTCGTCAATGGTTCTCTCCAAAAAAAAAATAACATTGTAATAATGTTAGCTTCTATCTATATCATGTGAATTAGTAAGAGGAGAGCCGAACGCAGTCATGGTACTCCTTGATAAGTGTTCACATTAGTTATATATATAATTTTGATCATGTCTTTTTGGTTGACGAAAGATGAAAGGTGATTTGATTTTTTGATATATTTAATAGTATAACAATAATTTAACCGTAAGATTAACTTCTATAGAATTAAATGATGACTTTTTATATATATAGAAATATTTTATAAAAAATACATTGTTTATTAGTTCGAAAAGCACATACATAGAAGCCGAGAAATAATCTGGGCTAAAAGAACACTAACCATACTCGTGATGCAACAAGTTTATTTTGTTTGCTCATTAACCCGAAAAAAATGAACAAATGGAGATAAACTTGCTGTGAACAAATCAAAGGGGAGCGGGTCAACAGGGCTCAAACCATGCTCCCTAGCTACCAATGCGCCGGCAAACACATATCATGAAATTTGGTTCTTGTTTCAACGAGAAAAAAGAGATACTACCTTCTTCCTCCCTAAATGCTTAACGCTGTTAACCTTTTTTATACGTTTGACTATTTATTTTATTTTAAAAATTTACATAATTATCAAATAATTTTATATCATTTCATTTATTGTTAAATATACTTTTATGCATATATATAGCTTTACATATTTGATAAAAAAATTAAATAAGACGAATAGTCAAACGTGTATAAAAAAGTGAACGGCGTCAAATATTTAGGGACGGAGGGTGTAATTAATAATTCTCCGTATAAATCGATTGCACTGACTTAATCAACTAATGCGGTTTCACCTATTCTAGATTAATGGACTACATTAATGACCCCGCATAACAGATATGATGACATTTGTAGTTTAATATTAGCCAATCTATTTCTACTGCTAGAATTTTTGGTAGCATTTTTAGAACAATATTTACAGAAGGTTCATGTTATTTCCTACGAATCTGTACGTTTAAAAGGATGGGGTTCACTAGTACTGTAGCTATTTAAGATGGATTTTTTTGTGATATATTTTAAAAAATGCAACACACGCTTTTTTCACATAATATATA
Source organism: Oryza brachyantha (assembly GCF_000231095.2). Classification (NCBI taxonomy): domain Eukaryota; kingdom Viridiplantae; phylum Streptophyta; class Magnoliopsida; order Poales; family Poaceae; genus Oryza; species Oryza brachyantha. The sequence goes on from NC_023163.2 coordinate 4,203,206, forward strand.
TAGATCAAATTGACGAGAAGGTATTTATGCTATTAAACTGTGTAAGTAATATGAATAGTTAATTATGTTAGTGTCTATTTACTTCCATAATGGTCATGGAAAAGCTATTGAAAAAGTGTAACACAATAATAACAATGGTGGTATCACGATATATTTAACAGACTAAAATACACCATAATGGCCAAACACATGTGTCAGACATATTGAATAGCTTTGCTGACAAATTAATTTAAAGAACAATCAAGATATATGCACAACATTATACATAATGCTAGTATTATATGCATTTATATAGCAACAATAAGTTGCCTCTGTGCTGATCTCATGATTCAACATTTTCTATGCAGTATTTTTGTTATCTTTCCTCTATTAAAGAAGCGTCCACTAGGATGCATGTATGGTGCATCTTGGTCTTACCGTGGTTAATTAATGCATGATTAATAGAATTCGTAGCGATAGAAATAACGAATTAACTTTGAGGTACTCGCATATATAGAGATTAGCTCAATGCATGATTTTGTCGCACATAAACAATACGTATTAACATGTATATATAATTAGGAAAAAATGGAGCTATTTCCTAGCTAATGACGTAACATATATAATTTCATGTTGGAAAGCAGCTGTAATGAAGAGCACAAAATATTTATGTGCATGTTGCTCTTTAGTTCTTAATTAGTATGCTACTATATGTATATATATTCTTCATATATATGGACAATAATTTTGCCATATATGACATGCATGCATGGACAAAACAAAACCATCATATATAAATTATTTACTATATATATGAATTTGGTTACACGAGTCAAAAAATAAAAATTTTATTTTCTAACATATGCTAACTTCAAAAGGGATATGCCATTAGTATCAAAGCTAATTAAAATTAAAATGATACTAGTGGTAATTAGGGGTGGATAACGAGCCATCTCGGCTCGGCTCGGTCTGGCTCGTTAAGATAATGAGTTGGCTCGGCTCAGCTCGTTATCGTAACGAGCTAAAAACCCAGCTCGGCTCGGCTCGTTACAAAGCTCGAGCTGGTTCGTTAGGCTCGCGAGCCATGCATGAAAAGTTAATTTAAACAATTTTTTAATAGATTATATAAGCAAATTTTCAGTTCAAACATGCAAATCATATGAAATTGTATCTAAATATTAAAGTTTGAACCAACAAATCACATGGTGAACCTATAAAGCATTGAACACATGCTTTCCAGGGTGGAATCAATGAATGCCGATAAATCGCGTATCTTTGATCTAGCTCGTTAGGCTCGCGAGTAGCTCACGAGCCAGCTCGAGCTGGCTCATTATCTCTAACGAGCTGAAATGCTAGCTCGGCTCGTTAGAAAAATGAAACGAGCCGAGCCGAGCCGAGCCGAGTTTATCGCGAGTCGAGCAAGCTAACGAGCCACGAGCTTTCTGTCCACCCCTAGTGGCAATGGTCGACAAGAATGGCGGAATATATATACGTACAGCCCAATAAATATAATGTACTCATTACATGTGGGAATCATTACTTACAAAAATATCTCAATATATAAAAATTAAATTAAGATGAGGGGATCAAGGTTCTTCCGACATACGGAAGAAATGATTAGTTATTTGCATGTCTGAAAATTTTTTGGGGGGGGGGGGGGGTAATTCCGTGGTTCTTTAAGAGAAAGTTAAAGAGTATAGCCAACTATCTCCAATTCATCTATAGCCAATTTAAAAGCAGGTACAATATATAGCCAGCTATAAGCATATTTTAAAGAGACAAGAGGGGAGAGAAGAGAGGTGGACTACTAATCTGTAGCCAAGTGCACACGGACTCCAAGACAAAATGTGTGTATGACATGTGAGACCATATATTGATGTTTTGTAGGTAACTATTGTAGGAGTTAGCTATTAAATTGACTATAGATGAATTGGAGCTATTAGTTGGCTATACTATTGAACTTACTCTAATAGTCAATTCATACAATAGTTACCTACAAAATATATACTACTATGCCTCACCTATCATACACACATTATGTTTTGGAGTCCGTACTGCAGCTAGCTACAAATCTATAGCCCGCTGCTCTTCTCTCTCATCTCTTATCTCATTAAAATATATTTATAGTTATAGCCTGCTATTATACCTGCTCTAAATGGGCCTCTATTCATGATTGATCACCACTACTATACCACTTACTTTAATTTGATCCCCTTCTCAACATTAAATCTCCTATTTTGGTGTACTACAAACCAATCGATAGTATTAATTAATTTGTTGGGTGGTATATTTTGAGGACTGAGTTTGCATGCCATGTTTGTGACAGAAATAAAAAAAGGCATCCAACTATATATATACCCACATGACACACGTTTTGTATGATTTACACCATCGAAACAAAATAAGCAACACGTTTGAGCAGTTTGTTAATTACTTACTCCCGTATATATGTAGCATTATTATTATTATATATCTCCACAAGCGAAAAGATGTGCTAACCTATCAACCTTCGTTCCTCACCAAGTCACCATTAATTAGACGCAATCTCTTTCTTCTTAATTAATTTAGAAAAAAAAACTTACTCGATTATCCAGTTGTTTTCTCTATGTATATGTATATAAACTAAACAGAAATCGATCTGGACAAGAACAGCTAGTCGGAACCATCGTAAGATCATAAATTATGCAAACCTCCCTCTTCAAATTACACTTAAGGACACAGTTACTACTTTAAATATCTCCAACATACCCGTATGGCATACCCTACACTCCATCCTACACTCCACACACACACACACACACTATATATATATATATATATATATATATATATATATATATATATATATATATATATATATATATATATATATATATATATATATATATTATTCAGTGCATATATACTGAATCATGCTGCTAATTATATAATTATTACCAAATTGTATATATATGATAATTTTAGACGGGTATATCCTTAACTAAAATTGTAGATTGTTGTTGTCTCCGATAATGATATTAGTAAATCTATCGTTTCACTGCTTTCTATAATTTTTTACAAAGTTTAGCCCATAATATTTTTGATACTATAGAATAGTTCAGTGTGTATTTCAGACAAATGATATTAATATATCTATATATCTAGCATTATCTACTCCCTCTCTCTAAAAAAACCAATTCTCCGGTTTCTGTATCCAACGTTTGACCATCGTCTTATTTAAAAAACTTTCAGAAAATTAGAAAAAATTAGTCACACATAAAGTACTATTCATGATTTATCATCTAATAAAAAAATATCAATCGTAAAAAAATTTGAATAAGACGAAGAGTCAAAAATTATGGTAAAAAATGAAAAATTGGTTTATTTTGGGACGGAGGGAGTATGTACATACGGTGGCAAATGCAAACTGCATACATATACTGTGTGCATGTATCAATAACATCATCAATCGTACGGTACTCATCTGTAGTGTATATGGCGCCAGAGAGAGAGAATGCGGGCCCCGGTACCTGCCGGCTGTCTGGCTGTCGGCGATCGATCAATATCATTGATCTAGCTTAGGGGCCATATCGATACGTACCCCCTAAATATTCTAACCCTTTGATTTTTTTATATATACGTTAGTCTGTTCATCTTATTTAATAATTTTAAAAAATTAAAGTTATATATATATGTATAAAAATATATTTAATAATAAATAAAATGATATAAAACTAATTAATAGTTATGTAAATATTTTGAATGAGAAAATAGTCAAAAGTGTATAAAAAATCAACGTTTTTAAATATTTAGAAAAAGAGGGAGTAGTAGCTAGTGTAATATTTTCCATTCCTAGCTCAATTAATAGTATTGCTTGCGTAGGTAGCTTTAAATCTTTAGGCCAGTTTCATGATTACCGAGACGGTAAACTAAGTAACCAATCCAGATAAATTTTATGGGAATGAAACTCTCTCATTTAATGGCTCTGCTAAGTCAGTAATTTTACCGATATGACATTATATTTAATGTGTATGATACCAAAAACATATATTAAGACTGAACTTATAATTATTTGCATGTGACGAGTGAGTGCGTGGTTCCCCGGCTGGCCTCCTTTTGCTATGTGGTTTCCTGGTTGGAGATTCTTTCTGTGATATCGATCACTGGGCTAGCTAGGTTGGCCCGCGCGCCATCGGTAGATCATCAGGTGAGGGGGACAGATTCACCATGCAAGATCCCTCTACCCTTCTGTCCACAAAAAGTTAAAGCTTTTTAATCGAGGCCAAAACAGTGTCACTTTATCTTTTTCTTCCATTTATACTTAATTATAAACCAAAATTTAAAATTTTAACCTTAAATTTAGAGTTGATTTTAGAGATTTTGTTTATCGTGGTTTATTTTCCAGCATTGACTTTTAGATCGCTAAGAATACATATATAAACATTTTATACAAATTATTTTTAGTTTCAAATATGTCGTTTAACAATTACTCCTGTAACATTTGCATGATACATACATAATATTATTCTCTCATTTTTTTTTGGTTAGCGTAGAAACGTCAAACGGAAAAGAATAGATCGAGCAGCACAAATTATTGAGCTTTATGCATTATTCTTCCTCATCTCTGAGCCAAAATGCCACATTTAGCCATTTATATATAATAATTAAGCAACTATAAAAATCTGGAAAGAGCCAGCAAAGTTAGTACAATGTATATGGTGCAGAAACATGGACATGTACTATGTACGAATATCTCTATTGTATAATAAGTTAGTACAATGTATGCAATTAAAACAATTTATCCGCTTATCTAATTTTATATTAAGTTCTATCGGATAATATAAGATATTTTTACTGTATTCATTGATATATATATATATATATATATGTCTGAATTTATTAGTATATCTGTAGATCTAACAAGAAAAACCAGAACGATTATAACGTGAAACGAATTAATATGCAGCTAGACTAATTGAAGGGTAAAAGATCGATCAATGAGAGCAGCTGTGTCTAGCTAGCTAATTCATTTCTCGAGGAAGCGTGCACGTATGGCTATATATATGTGTGTGTGTGTGTGTTGATATGTTCCACCCGATATTAATTAATCTGTTATTATTTCATGCATGCTTCTCAGTTGGTACAAGCTAGTAGTGCAATACTCAATTGAACTGAATACTAATTAGGTTGGCCCGGAGTAATTAGAATTTGTGGAACATTTCACCGATCGATCGACGTACGTACGTACGTGTTTGACCCAGCTGCTTGCATATCACCGATCGAACACAGTGCGTACGTACGTTGCTTCTAATTAATTTAATGGTAATGAGAACTTGTGGAACATTTCGACCATATATAACACAATGTTGTACAGCCAGATAATAAATATATTTATATATGCAGCATTTTGTAACAAGTCACGCATCATCAGTACCAGTAGTACTTCACAATAATGAATACTACTAATTCTTTGGTACTTTTCGTGATTATTCAGCTGGGTGTTTTCTTTTGAAAGAAAAATTGTGCTGTTATTTACTACTGGACCAAGCCAATATGCACTAGGTACGATTGTTTTCTTCTTTTAAAAGAAAAATAACTGTTATTTGCTACATTAGACTACCCAGTACTACAAATATATAAGATAACCGATCCAACGATCACGAAAATTAATTGGGTGGAGTGGACCCAACAGAGCGGTTACTCGTAAACACTGTGATGCAAAAGATTCTTTTCCATATATGTTAAATAAATATAGACAATATGTGGGTATTATTGCGTTGGACTCATTAGAGTCATTAATCGTAATAAAAAATAGCATGGCGTGTGAGAATTTTTTTTCCCCACATACGCTAATTAATAAAATAATGAGTCATATGTGAGTGCTAGCGAATTCGGCTTAACAAAACACGTTTAATAGTAAAAACCATGGTGACAGAGATTATTTTCCTTACATACGCTTGTTAAAATAAAAAAAGCTTAACCAGATGTTTTTAATATTAGATCATACGGTATAGTATAACAGAGTTTATCGGCCAATATATGCATGGACATGCAACGGCACATGAATTAAACCTTTTAATTTCTCCGAAAAAGCAACCATTCTGATCAGTCAGTCGGTGTACTTAATTATATACTAATTAATAAATCTATTACAATTATAATATTAGATTATGCACATGTTTTTTTTTCTTCTAGGAAGGAGCGCAACTAGCATCAGACATAGTTAATTTGATTCCATGCAAATTAAGCTGGGAAATGATGAATTAGCTAGAAAGTGCGTCCATGCCTCGATGAGCTTTTGCAACAAGGGGACATATATATATATATTATCGGTAGGATCTTAATTAGATCTGTACTTCTGTCTGTCTTGTTCTCTAGTTGCGTGAGCAGATGTAAGTATATATTATGTGTTTATATGCTCTATTCATCGTCGATCATTGGTAATAGATACGGACATACGGTATGAATTAAATTAATTATAACAGTTGATCACATGTGTTAAGTTAATTAGCTCGCTGTATATAAAACAAGTAATTGATATAATATACTCCATTCGAGCCGTCTAAATATAGATCGTCGTGTTAACGACCATTTTAATCAAGTACTCTTTAAGGTATCTTTACTAAATATAAGTTGTGCCGAGACTTTTAGATAACATTTCTGCTATTATTTCTTTGTTTGTACTCTGTCCTTGATAAATAAATTATCATCTCGCTCATATACACTCTCTGCTGTCAAGGAAAAAAATTTTGTCCAAGGTTTTTTTTACAAAGGGAGTATAATTTTATTTATGTTTCTCCTAATACAGTATAAATGAAGGATAACAAAGTCATTAATTGTTTTCTTAGTTCAGCTGCCCAAGTTTGAAATAACCAATATTTTAGATTACTAGTTAAATTATTATTTTTAGTATTATGAACATCTAATCATGGAAATTAAAATAGCTATGTTGACCGTTAGTGGTAATTAAATGATAAAAGGTATAGGGATGATTTTATAGCGACTGTTCATATTTGTTAATTAAAGAGATGGATGCGGCAGCATGCATCATGTAATATTCAGTTCAAATGACCGGGCCAACCTAGTTACTAGTATCCTAGCTAATAGCAGCCCATGACACAATTAGCAGGTTCTTAATTATTACTTGTTTGACCTAACATCAAGCTAAAGCAAGGACATTTTAGTTTGGTTTGACCCATGCATTAATTATTTCACATATTAAAACATTTCGTTTCGGCTGAGATGGATCGAGTCCAACTTAGTGACTGTTTGGATACGGAGAATTTTTTTTCCTTTGTCACATTAAATGTTTGGACGTTAGTTAGGAGTAATAAATATAGACTGATAACAAAACTAATTGTATAGATAATGTTATTCTATTAGATAAATTTTTTAAGCCTAATTAAGCCACAATTATCAAATATTTACTGTAGCATCACATTCGCTAATCATGGATTAATTAGGCTCAATAGATTCGTTTCGTGAAATAGTCCAGAGTGTAGGGTGAGTTTTATTAATAGTCTATATTTAATGCTTCTAATTAGTATCAAATATTCGATATGACAGTGATTTTAAAAAAATTATGTGAAACAAACAGGTCCTTAAAACTATGTCAGAATAGACCCAGGTGACCCATCGATATGAAACTGATCAAATCAAGGCAAGAGTCTTGATTCAAAAAGTAGAAAAGAAAATTAAACCAGAAAGAGGTATTGTCAGTTGAACAGGCTTGAACCAGAGCATATATCTTAGGTTTTGTTGATTTATTGCGTGTATATATATATATATATATATATATATATATATATATATATATATATATATATATATATATATATATATATATATATATATATATATATATATATATATATATATATATATATATATATATATCAAGACTAATACGCGCATCCCTTTAGTATAATCTATTATACACCCCTCTCTCTTCCCAGTCCTCTCAAGGCACATCCCACCTCCCACCCCTCTTTCAGTTTTTTCTAGGCCCAAAAATCATCCCCACCATAATTAAAGGTTGGTCAAAGAGTTCCCATATGGGTCAACCCCTTATGGGCTTCCCCTCTTGTCTATCTAAGCCCACCTCTCGTCTCTCAGGAATTCGGCAGTAACACGAAGAAAAAAAATACAGTAACACGATAACTAATTCGCACTAACAACATCGAAACATACCCATGAAAGATCTACTTTTTAAAGCACTTTTTTCTAATAATTCGGTAGAAACGTTTTTAAAAAATAATATATGAGATGAAAGATAAAATTGTTTAAAGTTTGAAATCTTAAGAAATATCTATAGGATTTGTATTAGTATACACTAATATTATGGCAATAGCTGCAGTAACGCTATACATTCTATGTAGCAATAATGTCATGTTATTATAAAATATGAGTATTGTTACTAATGATATAAATACAGTAACATGTGCGTTGTTACTGCATAATTACAGTAACATCATGGTATAAGTATAATAGCATCATGATCGAAGGGCAGTAACACGAGGTGTGACTGCATACTGGTGCTACAATACAATTAATACATGTGGGATAGCTAAAAGGTTGTATTTTCAATCTTTAGAGAGCAATATCTTATGTGTCTTATATTATTTTTTAAAACCGTTTTCACTATCGTGATTAAAAAAATGTGATTTGAAAAACTAGATCCGTTATGATGTTGTTACTGTATTTTATAAGGCATGTTACTGTATTTTTGCCTTCGTGTTACTGTACTAGACAGACGAGACTAGACAAATGTGAAGTGTGGAGAAAAGTCAAAGACAGGTTTGACCAACGTGGGAGAGCTTTAACTAGGTAAGGATTGAGGTTTTGGGCCCTTAGAATGAGGTGGGAGGTGAGTTTAGGCCTTTTAAGTGGAGAGAGTATAGAATAGCTCATTCTATAGGGTGCATATATTAGTTTATATATATATATATATAATAGTAGTTTTGCTATATATATAATCAATGTGTTATGTATCAATTTTAAAAATCTTAAAAAATACTTAAAAATCTTCAAAAATAAAAAAAATTACGTGCTACAAGATTTTGATATGAAGAATCTAGTAAGCCATATAAATCGAAATTTAGAGGTGATTTGATATGTTTTTGAGCCTGACTCATAGAGCAACCCGTCAGTTGCAACTCACCGTAGCTATATATATATATATATATCGGTTCGATCGGAACGTGGGTAAAAGCCAAAGAAAAAAAAAACTGCCGTGCATCCAGTACTGAAATACTATGAATTCCGATAAATATCTATCCAGATTTATATTATTAATTATGCTGGTATTTTTAGTGTTTTGAAACAGCGGACTCGATTAGTAAGAAAGTTAACACGCTAGGATGTGCATTCGAGAACAATAAAAAAATTAAATACAAATTGGTTTGGCCTCAAATCACATTTCCCATAAAGGTCTAAGAGAATAGTTCGTTATATCATTGTTCATTTAAAGAAAGTTGCATTTTTTTTCAATACACATAAATGTACCCTGTCGAAATTAAGGTGTGTAAACAATCTGATGAACTCCATATATATGGCAATTACTGAATTACATATTCGACGAAAATCAGGTCTAGTAGTTGTTCTGGATGAATATTTATGGAACGTAACTACGTACCGATGATGTTGGGAACCATAATCCAACCAATCTCATCCATCCGTCCACTTGAAATCTAACGGCACACACAGTATCAATGTCAGGATATTCCTTAATTACCAACTGTTCGTTTTGTAGCTCAAATCGCTAGCTGTATTGAAATATACCCCTCTTTCCCAAAATATAATAACATCTACTGACTTTCTAGTGATCGATCGATAAATGTTCATACAAAAGATTATTCTAAAATATAACAAATTATATGTCTATATTTTTAACTAATATCATCCAATCACAAAGTTCCACCATTAAAGTTTTCTACGTACTTATATTTTCAACCAATCATAACATTTCACCGTTTAATTTTACCATCTTTATTAATACGCATAACCAGTTATATGAACTTTTGGCTATCAAAGGATTACTAGAGAAATTTCACCGGCTTCAGATCACGTATGAATTTTTCCTACGTGTCTCTTAGAAATAAAGGGTTTGAGTTATCAAATCCTATGACATTCCTAAGAAATGACCTTGTGCAAGCATGCTGTGCAGGTAGGTTTTGGAGAAAATTTATCATGAACTCAATTTACTCAAAAATCACCTCTTATCAAATCCGGCCGTGTGTTTTTCTACGGTCTATTCAGACAATCATTTCTACTCTGTTTTACAAATCATGTTTTATATGCATTTATGTTAAAATTCTTTAAAACCAAAAGATCTAACCGAACTATCCGCATCCATCCGATGTGGAGTAGTAATCCCCCATTTTATTTATATATCACAGTTGACTTTTAAATTCATATTTAATCATTTTTTATTATAAAAAATATATAATTATTAATTATTTTATTATAATTTAATTTTTTATTGTTATAGAAACTTTAAATATGACTTATAAGTTTTATATTTTGATAAAAAAATTAAAATAAAAATCATGAATCTAAAAGTTAACTACGGTTGACGATGCAAAGGTGGGGAGTGTGAGAGGCGACACACCGTACCTGAGACAATGGAACGGGCATCGCTACTACTCCTACCCGGATGGGCACCACTGTACTAGTAGTAGCCTGTATGAGTACTGTCCGTGGCAGCGCCTAGATGTGTGAGCGAGTACAATAGCAGGCTATAAGTCAGCAATATGTATATTTTAAATAGTTAAGAAAGAGAAGAGAAATAAACTACTAATTTATAACCAGCTCCATATGAGCTCTAAGATAAAATATATGTATGATATCTATATATTGATGTTTTATAATAAATTAAAGTCATTAGTTGGCTATACCGTTGAACTTGCTCTGATGAGATGCCAACTGCACGTGTACGCCCCACCGCCCGCTGCAGATCGCTGATGTAATTGTAATTGCACGGTAAAATTCTCCCTGTCATTTGTCTCATAATAACTTATTTTTTGTTTTTTTGTGTCTAACATTTGACCATTTATCTTATTTAAAAAATTTATACAGAAACTTAAAAAAATTAGTCACGCATAAAGTATTATTCATGTTTTATCAACCAGTAAGAATATAAATATTAATCGTAAAAGAATTTCAAATAAGATGAAGAGTCAAATCATTATATCAAAAAACTGAAAAATGATCTTATTTCAGGACGGAGGCAGTAGCTCCCGCCGGCAACCGATGATTCCTAGATGGCTTCGTCTGATCGTCTCGGCAATGGCGATGATGACTGCAGCGAAGAGAACAACCGTTCCATGGTGCCGACGACTGGTACGTACACCAACTCTCGTTTGAATCGTTCATCTTCCAATAGCTTGAGCGTACGTACTACGTGTTCTTGACCAGCAATTGGATCTCATTTCTTTCTTTTTGCAGACATATTGACTACATCAACTAAGACGTACGAGTTGTGTGGGATTTTTGTTTGTCTACCTCTCGCCAATAGCTGTTCAGATAGAAGCCAATAATAGCTGCTCTAATCAAAACCAAATCGTGATAGGATATAAAATTTCTGAACCTATTTGTTCGAATGAATTCTTCTCATCCATTTGTTCAGAAATAATGTTCACCAGAAAGTTGTGTTTGTTCTGAATTTGTTGCATGTTGCTCTGAAAATCGATACTATAATAAGCATGGGCCGGCATTACATAGCATATTGGTTTATTATAGTCCTCTACTTTATTTTATTTAATGTCATTTACTTTCGAGTCTATACTTAACTATTTATCTCATAAGTCATCTCTCATTTAAATTTCTTCCTGTTATATCCCTAACTACTCACTTCTAATCATATAATATTTAATAAGAAATTATAATATTTTTTCAATTCTTAGTATATGCTAAACATGCTAGAATAACAAGTACTGTGGGAAGGAGAGCAAGTATACAATTAGCTAGTATCTGTAGACAAGCTAGTACCAGTAGTACATAAAATGCGCACATTACCAGCTGGCCCAGTTTTGATCATCAAAGCAATTCAATATTATAGCCAACACCTTGTTATAAATTATCTATAGCAAACTTAATAGCTAATTCATACAATAGTTATATACTATACAATTGATATCCAATCCCACTTGTTATACGCACATGTATCTTGGAGTCCGTGCTATAGCTGCCCCTAAATTTATAGCACGCTGCTATTCTCTCTTATCAGCTTAAAATATACTTATAGTTGGCTTATAGTCTGCTATTATACCTGCTCTAAGATCAGTCGCAATGCATAATTTTATGACATAGTTATTAAGGCTGTAAACTAGGTAACCGAACTAGATGAGTTTCATAGAGATAAAACTACTCTCTCATCTCATAAAACTCTCTTATTTAGTGACCCTGCTAAATCAGTAATTTTGCTAATATAATATTTTATTTAATGTGTATGATACCTTGAGATTGGCCTAAGAGTAAAGCAATGGAGTGCTACTACTACTGTAGTTGTAGGAGCTAACGTGTCGGTTCAGGCCTTTCAGCAGTTCAGCAGCAATACGTAGCAGCTAGCGCATGCAGCTGCAGGAAGCTAGCTAGCTAAGCTAGGACCCAGTCACTCCGCACAATAATACAGGGTTATCTTTTGGGCTTTTAAAAGAAAAATCTAAAAAAATATATTTGTGAATCAAACTTTATATATATATATATATATTTATAGCGATATAAAATTGATGAAAAATAAATTACAATAAAATGAAAGAACTACAAAATCAACTCGATCCCAATTTAAAATTAAAAAATCAAAAATTTAATTTATAAACATAAGCAAAATCCAAAAGGTAGGGATGATAGATTAAGAAAATCTATAGTATTTAAAAAAGATTATGTAGTGATCGATTCAAGAAAATAAATAAAAATAAGAAGATTGGAAAGCATAGATCTTTCGGGTTCTAATCGATTATTTCTTTAAGTTCACCCAACATAGTCTAAGAGTGTTTAATGTTTCCCATAAAGATTAGGACTAAGATGACAGAAAGATGCCGGCGATTGAGACCTTGAGTTGAGAAGGTGAGAAAAAAAAAGTTCAATAATAAACTATTCCGATTAGTTGAGATGATGATGCGGTTAGTTGAGATGATGATGCGGTTAGTGATGTGCTTACATCGTTGGTAAAAATAGAAAATAATTATGATTGATTGAGATAAGGATTTAGCCAGAGATGTTGTTATATTATATTATTAGATAAAAATAGAAAATGATAATGATTGAGCAGAACATGGTGAGGATCGTACAGCAGTACTGTCATTGACAGTTCATACTTGTCCCAAAAAATCAATTCTCCGGTGTTCGTATCCAACGTTTGATCATCCGTCTTATTTAAAAAAAATAGAAAATTAAAAAAAATTAGTCACACGTAAAGTACTTTATGATTTATCATCTAATAAAAATAAAAAATATCAATCGTAAAAAGTTTTTGAATAAGACGAAAAGTCAAAAATTATAAGTAAAAAAATGAAAAATTAGTTTATTTTGGGGACGGAGGGAGTATACCTGACGGCATGTTTAAATGCTGGATATAATAGCTAGGCGTCAGAGAAAATACTTGAATACCATACAGTGTACGGGGACAGATGCATAAGCTTTGATCATTCCGGTTGTTGGTTGAGGAGATTTGTAGGAACAATATAATGGTTACTCCCTCATTTCTCATATTCTTACGTGTGTATATATATTTATATATTAGTATCTATATGGATCTAGACAATACTAAAATATAGGCGGAGGTAATAACAAATTTAAAAAAAAACAAGTATATATATGTCCTTTGTTTCAAAAATGAGCTTACTAATAGTGATGATAATGTGAATATATCATGCATCTAATTGTCTGCTTGTTGGCTTATCATCTATAATCAAAATTTATTCTTAGAACTTAATATAATTTCGAATTGTTTATCGTCTTATTTCAAGCATGGCTTTTTAAACTATAAACAGCACAAATATAAAAGTTTGTCAATAAATATTTGCTTCGTTCATTTTTTTTTTCAGATTAATTTACCAGCCATACCTTAAATGACCTGGGTGCTCCTAAGGTTAGCTTTTCCACTGTCCGTTGGAGTGGATTTAATGGGATGGACCGCATATTGACCAGCCGAAAAATCATTCTTTATGACGAAATTTACAAATAATGATAAAAGCATACTACCTTCATCCCAAATTACTGTCTTTATAGAATATAAATTTGTCCAAAATAGTTGTCTCTCTAAAGTATTACCCCCTCCATCGATCCCATGTTAACTTTATCTTTATCTCGCCTATTTATTTGTCACAAAGACTTTCTTTTTTATAATCATTGTACTTAAGTTTAAGAAAATAGTGCGTAAGAGATTCACTAGAGTCTAGAAAAATGATAGATGTGTTCATTTGAATTTGAGAAAGTGAAGGGCATTTGACTTTTGGTTGTACATCGGTTCGTGTGGGATAAAAGAAAGATGATGTCTTTTTAAGATGCAGTACTTGGCCTGTTAATTAATCATCCCACATCTAAATTTGTTCGTACTATACTCCAATCACCCGTTCCTTTTAACCATAAACCGTACAATATTTAATAAGGAGTTTCTATATATAGTTTTTCTTCCAAAGCTTAATATACACGGAGTACCAAACAACATATAAAGACAAGTTTTGAAACGGAGGAAATTAAATACTCTCTGCAACTAGCAATTAATATATGGTGTTGATATATTCTTGAAAATAAAATGCAATACACAACCAAACATTTTGGCAACTTCCCGTACCATAGTCTAGTACCCTCACTTCCTAAAAAAAAAAACTGTCATCTGTTGTAATGTTGATACTAAAAGTTTTTAATTAAATGACTGGGTTAGCCAGGACGAGAGAAAGTTTACAATACTATATGGTGAACTTATCTAGATTCACCGTGCTACTGTGATGCATGTTCCATTCATGGTTATAGTTTTAGACGAATAAAATAGGTAATACACTTTAATAAAATGTCATATATTTGAGTAGTATCTATTTTAGTACCATAAATCCAGACAACCAATTTTCGTCGAAGTATGATATGTAATAATAATTTGACATAAAAGAAAGCATACTAGGAAAACATTCATAAAAAATGAATGGCCAAGTATTCGGGGGAGAAAGGAGGGAGTATATATATGTACTCCTACTGTTCATATACAAGCAATCCGGATTCTCTGATTTGGTGGAGAAAAGTCAAAAAAACACAAAGTAACATGAGTTTTGCACTAGGGTACTCTGATTTTGAACACTATAGCAACAATAAAATATAGTATTTCACCAGTACTCTAGCAATCAATCTCATATGCTCGTTGCAAATAGGATGACTGATGACACACCCAAAGTCATGGTATTATACGTGTCTGACTTTTGAACCAAACGTTAGGTATTCACAGTGGGGTACACTCCCCAGATACCACGTAGACCATACAACTCCATGTCTCCAGAAGTCACGACTTTCACAGTGAAGGCTATTTGAAGTGGGACCCACGACAGCTTTAAGTGGGGCCAATGACTTTTAATGCCCCTCTCCCCCATCATTCACTGCCCCTCAACTCTACCGCCGAACTCCTCTCTCTCCCCGCTGGAGCTCTCTCTCCCTCACCGTCAGTGCTCTCTCTCCCGTTCCCTCCTCTCTCTCCCCATCAGCGCTCCTCTTCTGCCGCTCTCTCCCCGGCAGCGGTGAACCTAGAACAAAAATTACCGGGGTTCCTTTACATGTCGTACATATATAATATTCTAATTTTCAACTAATTATATGATTAATATATATACTAAAACAAATAAATATTAGAATTCTACTAGACCCCGGGTAGCTACACCTAATAACGCCTCTGCTCCTCGGTGCTCTGTCCTCTCGCGGGCGCTCACTCCTCTCTTTCTCCTGTCTCTCCCTCCCTTGAGCCAGATGTACGGGGCGGCGGCGACGCCCTCGGCGGCCGCGGGTGGAGCGCGAGGTGGCGGTGGCTGTGGGCGAAGCACGGGGGCAACAGCGGCTCCGTCGGTCATGGGCGGAGTGCAAGGCGTCGGCAGCCATGGGTGGAGCGCGGGGCGGCAGCAGCCGCGGGCGGAGCAAGGGGCGTTGGCGGATGCGTCCGTGGCGGTAGCAGGCAGGCGACAGATGGTCCTCTTTCTCTCTTCCCACGGCCCACGCCGAGGCACGAGCCGGCAGTGCGTTCCTCTGCGCTCTCCTCGCTGTGCCCGAGGCGAAGATCCTCGCACCCTCGCGAGGAGACGCGGAGCTTGACAGGTCGAGCAAAATGCTTGATTTCTCTTCCTCTCTACACCGTGGCATCCTGGGGCTAAACACAACATCAGCTTAGTGTAACTGCCCTCTAGAGAATTCCGTTTGATATATATATAGGTAGGCAGCGCATGCTGCATTGCACGGGCAAAACCACGCCCACAGCCACAGGACTGTCACACCAAAAGGTAAGCTAGGAGGAGAAAATGGAGAATCCGGCCCTTTGCTCCTCTCATCAGCTTTCCCATCACATCTATCAGCCCGGTCATGACCATGGCCTCCCTCTCCCTGCAAAAAGTTGCAAGCACACAGCTTCACTACTCCTCCCATAGCTAGCTAGGAGCACACCAATGCAGCACAGTACATTGGCTGAGTAGTTCATTATTTCTTGGTTTTTTACCAGCACAGCACGTTTTGAAATTGTTAAACGGTATAATTTTTTATAAAAATAGTTTTATATAAAAGTTGATTATTTTATATTTCTGAAGTATATTTTTAACTTTAAGTTTAATTAATTTCATTATTTATAGCATAAAATAATTATTATTAAAATTAAATAATATTTCACCGGCCGTGTGGCTCTCTACTGTGGCCTCTGCTTTTGGGGTAGCTTGAACCACCGGAAATTTCGTTTTTTTTTCTTGAAAACAGGGAAGTTTTGGAGGTGGATGAAGTAGCCCCCCCCCCCCCTCCAGCTCCGGAGACTCACATTCTAGATTATAAGAGTTTTTGACTTTTGTTTGTAATCTTTGACTACTTGTCTTATTAAAAAAATTGAAAGTATTATTTTTTTATTATTATTTTCTTTATTATTAAATGTAGTTTAAGTATTAGTTATAAATTTTTATATTTATACTAAATTTTTATATAAGATAAATGGTCAAAAATTATAAGTGAATAGTGCGAATCTCTTGTAATCTGGGAGGACCGAGGTAGTACAAAGGTTTCAGCCACTGTTGTGGTTTCAGCCTCTGGATGTGCTTGCTGACCCACGTCCATCATGAAGGGCTCCAGGGAGAGGGGGTTTGGTTTCTTGTGAAAGCAATCATGCAGTTTATTACCGTTTATTCCCGATACTAAATAGTCTTTTAATTTTACTATACGATACTACTATAGATTCTTTAGAAGTATAAATGAGTAAGACGAGATTTAAAAAACAACAAAACACTTGTAGGACAGAGATACCGAGATAGATAGAATTGAAATAAACGCTGGGCTAGTTCATATGTTGAAAACTCTATATAATGCTAGATTTAATATATGTAAATTACCATCTTAGCCTAGCGTAGATTAGGCAGGCTAAAAATCCAGCTTAATCCTTAGCCCAGCCCTGTATAGTGTTGGACACGCAAATAGAATCGGACGATGATAATCATAGCCATTCAGGTTCAGAGAAGAGGGTTTTCAGGTGACTTTCTAATATTATTTGAATATATCCTAAATTGACTAGTTTTTGTTAGGAAAATACTTATCGCGCATGAAGTACTATATCGCCGATGTGGCTATTTTAGGCACCACCTTGAATAACCACTATTTTTTAAATGATCATTTTGTTTTTTCAGGGAGTGTATTAATTACCGCAACATACAACATTGGCATGTTCAATTTGGTATACCTTAAAATCTATGGGAAAAAATATGGAGTAAATTTCGTGTGAGCATTTCTTTGGAGTTTTTGTTAATATTTAAAAACACTAAGCATATGGTATGTATTAACCCGCTATATAAAATGTGGTTTATATGGGTATTACATGTGTATGTGTCTATAGTTAGACCCCTTGTGTTAGCAAATTTTGTATACTAGAAACTATTAGCTCTACGTGTTATGACATATATATTTGACAATGTTAGCACTTCACTTTTTTTTCCTTAACATGGATTGCTTTGTTTTCTGAACATGGAAGGGAGAGATGAATTCCTACGTCCCGTGAGACAATCCCAACAAAAAATAAAACCAAAGGTTGATAAAAGTTCTTATAATTAACATTGGAGTAAGTGTCATACCGTAATCTCTTGCTAAGTTGCTATCAGTACTGTTATTGGACAACATTAAAGTTCAAGTAAACTTAATTTAGGTTTTTTTTTGAAAAAACTATGGCTAGGTGCCAGCAGCATAAAACAAAACAAAAGTACCTGTGATATACTCTTAGGGGTGGTTATTTAGCCTTTTCAGATCAAACATCATGTTTACAAACGAAAAATAATTTGCGTATAAAATTTTATAGACGTGTTCTTAGTGTTCTAAAAGTTAATGCTATAAAGTAAATATGATGAAAAACTTCAAATTTAGGCTCATAACTATAAGCAGAAGCGAAAATATAAGTGTGTCAGTGTTTTTATAAATGGGGACGGTTGGGACGACAGAGAAGATAGATATATCAAATATAATTATAGATAACCGTGATTGGTGACGATGACGATGTAGGTAGAATAGTTGATATACCAATTTTAATATTAAGGGCTTTTCTGTTTTGAGAACAAAAATCAAAGAAATGGAATTAATAACTATAAAAACCCTATAAAAAATTTTGTATTCCTTGGAAGCCTTACAAATGGATCAACCTCATCTTTTCTCAATTACTGATGTACTCATAAAAATATGACTTTTTTTATCCTCTTTCCACTAAACTCATCTTACTCAATCCAACCCAAAATGAATAAATCTAATACTTTACGTTTCAACTTGTATATTGATCCCTCTGTCGTAAAATAAGTTTATATTTTAAATTTTGGATACAATGTTTAACTCCTCGTTTTATTTAAAAAATTACGATTAAAATATTTATATTGTTATTAATTGATAAAACATGAATATTACGCGTGACTAATTTTTTAAAAATTTTAACAAAACTTTTAAATGAAATGGATAATCAAAGGCTGGATAATGTAGAAAAAATGAATTTTTTTTAATGGAGGAAGTATTTATTTTGGTAGAGAGCGAGTACTCTAGATCGAATGGAATCAAGTTTAAACATCTTACATTATTCGGGGGTAGAAAGGGGGAGTATATATGTACTCCTACTGGTACATATTAAACTCCTACTGTTATTGGAAATATTAAACTTCAGGTAAACTTAATTTAGGTTTTTTTGAGAAAAACCTATGGCTAGGTACGAGCAGCAGCATAAAACAAAACAAAACTACATGTGATCTACTTTCTGGGGTAATTGTTTGGGTTTCTTTTCAAATCAAATGGCATATTTGCAAACGAAAAATAATTTATATATATAATTTTATAGATGTGTCTTACGACCTAAAAGTCAGGGTTAAAAAATAAATTACGATGAAAAGAACTCTAAATTTAAGGTTAAAAATTTAAATTTAGGCTTAGAAGCATAGGCAGAATTACGCGAAAATATGAGTGTGTTAGTTTTTTTAATCTATGGGGACGGTTAGGATGAGAGAGAAGATAGATCTATCAAATATAATTATAGATAACCATGATCGGTGGAGATGATGATATAGGTAGAGAAGTTGATATATTTCCAAATTTAATATTAAGGGCCTTTCGGTTTTGAGAACTAACATTGAAGAAATTGAATTAATAACTTAATCCTATAATTTTTTGCATTCCTCGGAAGCCTTAAAAGTGGATCAACCTCATCTTTCCATTTTTATTGATGTACTCAGAAAAATGACGATTTTTTATCCTCTTTCCACTAAACTCATTTTACTCAGTCCAATCCAAAATGAATAAATATAATATTATACGTTTCAACTTGTATATTACTCTCTCTATCCTAAAATAATTTTATTTTTAAAATTTTAGATACAATGTTTAACTCTCTGTTTCATTAAAAATTACAATTAATATTTTATTTTTTTATTATTAGATGATAAAACATAAATATTATGCGTGACCAATTTTTAAAAACTTTAATAAAATTTTTAAATAAAAGGAATGGTCAAAGGCTGAACATAATTTTTTTTAGATGGAGAGAGTACTTATTTTGGTAGAGAGTGAGGATCTGTTTGTTTTCCTAGTGACTTTTTTTAAGTATCTGTACGTCACATCGAATATTTAAACACTAATTAGAACCATACCATTTTACGAGACAAATCTATTAAACTTAATTAGTCTATCATTAATAAATATGATACTAA
This sequence comes from Oryza brachyantha, assembly GCF_000231095.2. Taxonomy (NCBI): domain Eukaryota; kingdom Viridiplantae; phylum Streptophyta; class Magnoliopsida; order Poales; family Poaceae; genus Oryza; species Oryza brachyantha. Next base: position 4,223,551 of record NC_023163.2, read on the forward strand.
AGTAAATATTTGCTAATTATGATTTAATTAAGTTTAAAAAATTTATCTAATAAAATAACATTTATTTATATAATTAGCTTTATTATCGGTCTATATTTAATACTTCTAATTAACTCAGCCTCTCTCCTGAGTACTCATCGAATGGAATCATGGTTGCTTGCGTGGAACATAAATGCGGGAGCGCGACGGGAGACAGACGCCGCCATTAAATCCTGTGGCAGCTGAGCTGCTGCATCGATCGACCTGACCGATTTCTCCTCATCATCTTCTGGTCATCGATCTGGTGTGCTGCGCTGAGTGGTCACCTACTCCTACGTACGTTAGTACCCAGGCCCAGGGTTGGTTAGCATGGACTGAAAAAAATATATCAAATGATTTGTTTTAGTCATTTTAATGATTGATTTTGAATTTTAAATTGATTATATCTAATTGGATCTGAGCTCATTGAAATGATTAAAATCATGACAACCAATACAGAAATACTATAGATATGTTCTAGCCATACGACCCACGTATGACCGGAACAACGCAGCGGCTTTCTGTGTGCTGTGGGGCTGTGCCCGATGCTTGACTCCTACTGCATGTTTGCTACGGTACAGTTTCTATCGCTGCGTCTATCTCGGTCGTACACGAGTCATACGACTAGGACGTACGTATATCACGTTTACAATCAATATAGAAATTTTAGATAAAAAGGCTCAAGTGTGAGCCCTGCTTTTACTCAAAGCAAGGTAACCTATCTATATAGTAATTTACTGTGGTGCAAACTTTAAAACTAACAAATACTAATATTTGAGTATGGTGGTACTATGACCATGTTATTTTGATGATGACAGATTATTTGATTTTTTATACCTAGTTAATGTATAAAAGATAAAATTGAAAACATAAGATGATAACTTTTATATAGTTTTCTTTAATAAAAAAGTCATGTTTAGCATGCAAAAAAAAAAGAGTCATGTTTAACGATAGGCCAAACAAAAGCCGGCCGGCCGCATGGATCCACTCAGAAAATGATCATCCACCTAAGACACACGATCGATGACGCAGCATGCAGACGTCGTCGTGTCGGTCCATCCGTAATGTTGCATGCAGCATCGCATACGACATGCATGTATTGCTCTCCGTCTTTCTACCTCCGTTGTTTACTTTTTTTTCTGTTTGCAACATTTGTTTTATTTAAAAATTTAGTATAAATATAAAAAAATAACAAGTCATGTTTAAAGTTTTTAATAATAAAGTAAGTCACAAGCAAAATAAATAATATTTTTATAACTTTTTAAATTAGATAATTGGTCAAGCATTGCAAGCAAAAAGCTCAAACATCTAATATTATAAAACGAAGGGAGTATTTGTATTCCATTAAAATTCATATCGATACTAATAAATATAAATATATAATATTTATTAACTTATGAATGCATTGAGTTAAAAATCTTATAATCCATACACATGCGATGCTCATGACAAAGTCTGTTAGTGGCTAGTAGTATCTGATCTTCCGTAGAAGTATCTTAGATAGTATACATCCTATTAAACCGGAACCATATCAATTTTATCCAGTATTATAGTTTTCGTAGAATCACAATCTTATTACTCATATTCATACTAATTTTTTTTATCGTATTTAGATAGTATTCCGGTCTTACTATATAAAAAATTATTTAAAGTCAGGTGGATTAAAAGTAAGATGAAAAAACCCCAATTAAATTTATCAAAATCATATTGCTTCAATGCATTCAACACAATAAAAATTTCTATATAAAAGTATGTATTTTCTGAAGTACCAAAAATTACACAAAAATATGCATATACTACACTTTCTAAAGTTCGGAGCATCTCAATCCAACGATACTACGAAGCAAAAATAAATAAATAAATAAATAAATAAATAAATAAATAAACCCTATATTGATTATCTTATTATTGGCAACAATACTGCCAGCTAGCATACATGGAAAATCATTCTTAATCCTTTTTTTTATCCATGAATAATACACAGCGTTTCTAGTGAAGCACAGATGCAGAGAGGCTGCATGAAGGCTTGCATACTGTGGGCTTCTTTCTACCACTGGGCCTATCCTAATTGGGCCGTCAAGGCCCATGACCGCATTAACAGGCCAGGCCGCCTACTCTTTGGCAATTCCAAGACCAACTAATAGCCAGCCCATATACGAACGCACGTACAAGGATCCGCGGCCGACATACCGTACGTACGCACACGAGTATACGTACTCGTGTACATACGTACATACAAGTACTGGTGTATACGTGCGTACGACAACATTCGGACCAAGTACCGAGCAGAGTGCGTCAGCATCGTCAGAGCGAATTACTAGCGATGGAATTTGATCGATCTGGATAATATAGGATAAGATAGGCACCACGCTCTATTTCAGAAATATATGAAGTTTTAGAGTTAAATACGGTATTAAAAAACTGGTATTATAATTGATTGAAAAAATGAAAGCAGGTAATAGAACACATCAGTGGTATAAAGTTTGCGATTATAGATAAAAATGTGGTAAAAAATAGTTGTTTGGTTACGCGTACGATATATACGACGTTATTGACTTTTGGATCTAAAATTTGATCACTTGCCTTATCTAAAAAAATTATTTAAATATATAATATTATAAGTCATACTCAAAGTTCCTATACTAATAAATCAAATAATAATAACAATTAATAATTATATATTTTTTTAATAAGACGAATAGCGAAAAGTAACATAAAAGTAAAAAAAAATACAGAGGGGGTACTAATTTTGGTTTTTCTCTACGTTCCTCTATACGCGGCGTGGTGCAATACTAGCAAGCTCACTCTACGGTATATATGCCTATGTATTTATACAAATAGAGGAGTACAAGTATAGCTAGCTACGTACCTTCCTCCGATATATAGTTCCAATCGTACATTGCATGCGTATAAATTTCGTTTCCTATCAGTTAGCACGTCCTCATCTTTCATTTATACTTATAATTATAAACCAAAATTTAATTTCCAATCATAAATTTTGGTGAATTTCTAGCTTTGGCTTTTAGATAGCTAAAAATATGTATATAAAAATTTTATTATAAATTATTTTTTATTTGCAAGTTAATCACCATGAATGTGTTTATTTCTTGGTCCCGACTATTAGTGGAACAAGTTGTAATTAATTAATCACCATAACCAAGTTGTCTCCGAATCCTCATAAGCTGCATTAAAACCTCATCAAAAATCTGTAATTATCCATTAGGAAGATCCACTTTCGCTTCCTCCGCCACTTGTAACTCTTTGATGTTGTACAAAAAGGGTTTAAATTTATGTAATGCCATTTCAGGTAGGGAACCTCTCACCGTTGAAAAATTCAAAAAGAAAAAAAGAGAGAGAAACAAGTTGTAATTGATCTTAATTAAGACATCGATTAAGATCGATCATCAACTCCCCCTAAAAAAAATAAATCAGTTTGCAGCCTGACGAATTCCAAGCTAGGATTTTTGTACATCAGGTGCGTGTGTTCATCCCCTTTTTTTTTTCTGCATTGTGTGGCAGACAATTAACCGGAGAGAGATGCATCTCCACTTTTTCGAAGTCGATCGATCCCATCTCGTCTCATCTCATTTCATCCCATCTCGATCATCTGCTCACAAAAATATCTAGGATGGATGCATGATGCTTGAGCATGAACAACCCAGCAGTTTATCCCAGCTAGCTAGGTTAGAGCAAACTGGAGCGACGATGACAGCTGAAAAGAGAACAAAAGCGACGGCATTTCATAGACGAGCACACCGCTTTTTTATTTCTGCTTATACTTATAACTTAAAATTTAAATTGTTAAACTTAAATTTTAAAAATTTATTTTAGGATTTTTTTCACCTAAGTTTAATTTCCAGCTTTTTAGCTTTTAGATTACTAAGAATAGGTAAAAAAAATTTATTAACAAATTATTTTTTACTTACAAATATATTATTCGGCAATCGCCTCCGAGTGGATGCTACCCCGATCATCTGCCGCTATCTTGAACTTTGGATATATATAGCAGCTGCAGAGAGATAGATATATATAATTGCAGATTAGAAGCCATATCACACAAATCGCTTTCAGTACTTGCCTAGTAGCAGCATGGCCTGTGATGGATACGTGTCCAGGGTACGTACGTAGATCGAGCCGAATTTTTATCATCATTTATGATTGATCGTGGTAGACTTGATCCTTTCCTGTTTGGCTAAACATCGTTGTATACCATATAGGCCGCGTTCGTCACCACCGACTAGTTAACTAAGCCCTTCTCGTTTTCGTGTGCACGTTTTTCGAACTATTAAATGATATTTTTTTTAAAAAAAATTCTAAAGAAAAATTGTTTTAAAAAATCATATTAATCTATTTTATTTTTTAATAATTAATTAACATATACTAATCTATTACTAATCAATAGTATAGCCAACTACTAGCTCTAATTTATCTATAGTCAATCTAGTCAATTTATACAATAGTTACCTACAAAACATCAATACATGTCTCACATGTCACACACATATTTTGTCTTAAAAGCACGTATGCAGTTGGCTACAAATTAGTAGCACACCTCTCTTCTCTTCCCTTTTATCTCTTTAAATATACTTATAGTGGACTTATACCCTGTTATTATTGCTCTAAGTTAACTTATTTAGCCATGTCCAACGCGGCCATAGTAATCTCGCTGCTTGTCGCCCACAGTTTGCTTGCCTGATTATGGTTTTTCATGCTCTCAGAGATAGATGGCCAGAGAAATTTATAGTAGTGTAGCACACTGTTGGAGTATATAATTAATTAAGCTGCATGCATGATCTGATATATAGTAGAATTGATATAGACATTAATTAATTATGTTCTTTTTTTTCTCATCCAACTGAAGTAATGGATGTACTGATGCAGCGCTGGTGAAGCACAGATGGGATTATGGGGCAATTGGTGGGTGGCGGTGGATTGGGAGATCGCGAGGAGAAAAGATGAGAGTTAAATTTATTTACACAAATCTTGACAACATCTGAATATTTTAAAAGGTTAAATGAAATCAATGTCAATAGGATGATAAGTAGCTAGCCCGACAATGCTAGTGTAAGTAGTACAAGCTAGTTGGCTTTCGAATTGAGATCATCCCCGGTAAAACCTACTGACATATAGACCTATGGTCTCAGTGGCAAAAGTCACGTGACTTCGACTGCGGACAAACTTGATCCTCCTATAAACATGCCTTTGTCACATTCATGCTCATGCTATCATGCAACATCTTGGAATGATTGTTTGGTTTTTTTTAGAAAAAGACAAACGACGCATTCGTAAATAAAAATAATTTATGAATAAGTTTTTTTATTTATGTGTTTTTATGATCTAAAATCATAAACCAAAAATAAATTATGATGAAAATACTCCTAAAATTAACTCTAAATTTAAGTTTGAAAATCCAAATTTTGGCTAATAAGCATAAGCAAAAGTGAAAAAAATGATGGTGATTGCCTTTCGAGGATTCAGCAATTTTTGGTTGCACAACACGATCGATTAGGATCGGCTCCATCAGATATTTTGACCGCACTTCACACTTTTCCCCCTATTCAAAATCCTCCCAAAAAAACCTTCAATTGCCCTTTATACCTATAAATAAATAAATTCAACTCAAAATTGTAAAACTTTCAACTCGGTTACCTCCTAAAAAAATTTCAACATGAATCACAAATTTTCTATCAAAATTTAAACTTTAATATCCAATTTTAAAAACTTTTGAATCGAAAACATTGAACTTCCAAATGCACCGAGAGAGGGCTAGCAGTCGAGGATTGAGTGGCACACCATAGCAAACACTGCAGATAGAGGAGAGGAAAGGGGATAGCGCAGCTCGTTGTCATGTTTGACCTCCACGGTTTAATTTCAACTGCAACTGAAGAGGCGAATGAGAGGATTGGGACGAAACATGTGATGGAACTTTTTTTTTTCTTAAGTAGATATAAAGTTTTCGTTTTCAATGAGTTCGTTAAGTATGTGCCCCTGAGTAGTCTACTGATAAAATTCATATTAAAGATTTTTTTATGAGAACGCTAGAGAATAGGACCCATCCCCTAGCATCGAGAAGAAGTTCCCTCGCAGATGCAAGGAGTCGGATCTGACAAGGGAGAAAGGTAGGTTGATGTGTCGCGTGAAGAAAAAGAGGAACCTGATCTAACTAGGGTTCATGAAACTATTTGAACTTTCAAAGCTAACCCCAAACGGTAGAGTGATTGTTGCGATAATTGTAAAAACTATGGAAACCGCAATGAATTCAACTTCCAAAATTTAAATTTATAATCGGTGTTAGGGATGTTTTTTTTCTCGGTTTTGTCCTGTTAACCATGTGGTTTGAAGCAAAAATTGTTGCTGGTTGAACCAAGGAAAATCACGGTAGGGATGGTTTTGTCATGGTTTCACTGTGGTAACCTCACAATTTAAAGTGAAAATAATTGTTTGTCGTAACCGAGAATCTTTTGCATTTAGACAAATACTATTGAAATGAAACCATCAATTACCGCAACCATGCCCTAGCGGTAAGCCTAGTTAATGCAGCGGTAACCGTTGATTTCATGATCTCAAAATATGATAACAGAGACTAGACAACCATTTGCCCACTGAGCCATTGACCACCCCCCCCCCCCCCATATACCCTGCTATGGCACCGCCGTGCCTCTTTCCCTCTAGTCATGTTTATTTACCTTACTGTGACGATCCTGTCTCTATCCCGAGACAACACCGTTATACCTCTCACCTATCCTCTCCCTTTCCAATATCATTGTGCTTTTAGGGAGACAGTTTAGCTTAAAGTTTCGAATAAGAATGCTAATACGGTTGGCGGGTAAAATTCTGTGATCGTACCCATACTTGTCGTACAAGGGTATGTCCGATAGGTACCCAATAAATTTTATATGAGTAATATTTGAATAGATAATAATTTACCAAAGAGCAAAAAAATTAATAAATTTTTCATTAGCAGTTATAAAGAGCAACATAAGTTAACACTAAACTAGTATAGTTTTATCGAAGTTCATTTCTTAGATAGGATAAGATAGGATAGTGATTTATCACTCGAAAGCAGCTAAAGACGACGCGCGGCAACGTCCCATGCTTTTTAGGCCATGCGAGTAGGGAAAAAAATTTGGTGGATACCGCCTGCAAACATTAGCCCGTGCAACCCCGATTTGAATGTGTGACACGTGGATGAGAGTGAGATCCGACGTTCAGGCGCTCAGTTCCAGACTTCCAGACACTAGGTGAGAATACTCGCCTCGGCTCGGCTTGCTCGCGTAGGCTACGACGAGCAGAAGCTTGAGCGGGACGACGGGCGTATACATACATATATGCCTTATATCTAGGTAAACCTTATACATATAAACTTTATATAATTTGTATGAATAGGTGTACTCTCACCGGTAAGTAGGTATGGAAAAAAATTTGGTGGAAAAAAGTAGGTATAAAGTGGTTATATATATATATATATATATATATATACTCTCTCCGTTTCTAAATATTTAACGTCGTTGATATTTTATACACGTTTGATTATTCGTCTTATTTAAAAATTACATAATGATAATTATTTATATATCATTTTATTTATTGTTAATATATTTTTATGCATATATATAGCTTTACATATTTTTTTAAAAAAATAAAATAAACGGTCAAATATGTATCAAAAAGTTAATGGTGTCAAATATTTAGAGACGAATAAAGTATGTATGTATGTATACGTATCCTTATACGTATCGCATGCGGCGGAGGCGTGCCTGCATGCGCATTAGATCGGCCCGTCGCCCTGCTCGATGACAATGCTTCTGTTTGCCGTAGCCAACGCGAGCGAGCCGAGCCGAGTATTCTCTCCCTTCCTCTCGAAGTCTGGAGCCGATCGACTGAACGTGAGATCTCACTCTCATTCACGTATCGTACATCTAAATCAGGGTTACACGGGTTGATATTTGCAGCCGGTATCCACCAATTTTTTTTCCGCGAGGAGCGGAGTCGGGACACGGGACGGGAGAAAGCGGTGGTGGCGAAGCGGGCGAGATTAGAGGTCAAAGCGATGGCCGGGGCACGGACGTCGGCCCGATCGACCGCCGCTCCGTGGATCGTCCGGTCAATTCGAGTCCCCACGCGCCACGTGATCGTCTCCCCGCCCACGTTGGCGCCATGCCATCCGGTAGCTAAGCCGCGAGAGCTCCTCCTCCTCGTCGTCGTCGTCGACGCGGAGGGATAATAATATCTGCGCCATGCGCGTCACTCTCCCCACCCCACCTCTCGCCACAGCTCCCAACTCCCCCGCGGCACATCAACCTCGATTCGGTCCCCGACAAAAACCCCCGGCCGGCCAGCCACCGCCTGCCTCTGTCTTGTCCACTTCCGGCCTGATCCTCAATTCCGTTGCCGCCGCGGCCGCCGCCGTGCGAGGTGGCGGATGAGCGTGGTGGAACGATGAAGGTGCTCTGCTCGGGGTGCGAGGCGGCGGAGGCGCGCGTGCTCTGCTGCGCCGACGACGCCGCGCTCTGCCCGCGCTGCGACCGCGACGTGCACGCGGCCAACCGCCTCGCCGGCAAGCACCACCGCTTGCCGCTCCTCTCCTCCTCTTCCTCCTCCTCCGCTCCCGCCGCCGCCGCCTCCTCCTCGCCCCCAAACTGCGACATATGCCAGGTATATATGTCCAAGCTACCTCAAATTAAGAAGTTTCTTTCTTCATTCTTTTCTGGTTCTGATGATGATGTTGATTGAATCCAGGAGAGCCACGCCTACTTCTTCTGCGTGGAGGACCGCGCGCTGCTGTGCCGGAGCTGCGACGTCGCCGTGCACACCGCCAACGCCTTCGTCTCCGCGCACCGGAGGTTCCTCCTCACCGGCGTACAGGTCGGCCTCGACCCCGCAGCCGCCGACGACGACAACCAGCCAGACCCCGAGCCACATAACAACAACGCCTCCTCGGCACCTCCCCTGCAGCCTCCGCCGCAGTGTGCGAGGAAGCGCAGCCCCTCGCCGCTCTACAGCGACGACGACGTGATCGACTGGGCGACCGGCGGCCAGGCCGTCAGCATCACCGGGAACCTTCCCGACTGGTCGGTCGTCAACGAGCAGTTCAGCACGCCGGCCCCGGCGGTGGGGCAGGCGGCGGAGCCGGTGGTGACAAAGACCCCGCCCAAGCGGAGCTCCCGCGGCCCCGTCACGCCAGCGACCGCCGCCGCGGTGTTCGGCAACCTCGCCGGCGGCTCGCCGGACTGGCCGCTCGACGAGTTCTTCGGCTTCGCCGAGTTCAACGCCGGCTTCGGCTTCACCGAGAACACCACCACGTCCAAGGTCAGTACAGTACGTGTCATCACAGTGTCACTTTCCTTCCACACAGCGCAAGAAAGCTCAGATTTTTTATTTTCCAAGTCTTGTTGAACTGCAACTACTAAAAACCAGATTTTTTTTCTTTGCTCACCATATCTTGTTGAATTCGAAATACTAAAAATTCGATTTTTGTTAATGACCTCACGATTCGCTCATGCTGATCTGAGCGGTGGCAATAGATATTTGGGCAAGCCGATCTCTTCGTCACACAGCGTGTGCTAACGTGGCGCGCTCCGTTGGCATGCAGGCGGACAGCGGCAAGCTCGGGAGCATGGACGGCACGCCGAACGGCAGGTCGTCGTCGTCGTCGTCGTCCGCCGCCGCCGCCGCCGGCCAGGACTTCTTCGGCCAGGTGCCGGACGTCCACTGGGCCGTGCCGGAGCTCCCCTCGCCGCCCACGGCCTCCGGGCTCCACTGGCAACGGGACCCACGCCACGGCGGCGTCGCCACCGCCGCCGCCGCCGAGGCCGGCGCGGTCTTCGTGCCGGACATCTCCTCGCCGGAGAATCCCTTCCGCTGCTTCGCCGCCGGCGCCGGTGACCACACAGTGAAACGGCGGAGACGATGCTAAGCCGCAGACACCGGCGACAAAAATTAGAAAGAGAAAAATTAAGAGCAAAATAATAAGGGTCAAAATGTTCAACTTGGTACATGTAAGCTGTAACTAGCTAGAGAGTAGTAATATTATGAGTGTGAGATTAATTAGTGGTAATCCGTTGAAGCAAGTTGATACTGCTGCTACTACTACTAGGTGATTAATTAGGGGGTGCAATGTTGCATTTGTGTCACGTTCTGTTCCTAGCTGAAGTAGAAATTAAGGCCAGTTAAAAAAAATCCTAGAAAAAGGAAATAAAACGGAGAAAATCGACATGCAGGTTCTTATACATGTTGCCTATGTTTCTTTCGGATTTAGTCCATCCATAGAGGATTATATTTTTGCAATATTTTGCTCAGTTAGTTCGAATTTGTTCCATATTATTCATTTTTCGAGGAATTCGACCGCAGTTGGCCTGCCACAAATCATTGGCGTCTCACCTGAAAAATCTAAGCCTTTTTTTGTTGTCGCTACGGTTTGCTATTTATGAGAACGGCTTCGCACTAATTAGTTCTGACTTTGCAAAAAGGCGCGTACACACTGCATCCCTGCTGAGATTGGCGACAGTTAATTCAAGTTTGTATTTGTGTTTATACACCAAAATTTAAATTGGAGTGGATCTCGAGTTTTTTTTACCGAAGTTTATTTTCCAGACTTTTACATCGCTAATAATATATGTATAAAAATTTTGTTTATAAATTATTTTTCGTTTCCAAATATGTTGTTTGACTTTTCATGAAAGACCTAAAATATCACCCCATAATCGTGTTTATAGCACTCTAATTTGTTAGCAGATGTCTACTTCATTTCAGAATTAAAGCTCGTACTACAAATTGAGCATGGTTTTCGTAACTGACTCCAATTCTTCACCAACAGATGACTTCACAGGTCAAATAGTATAGAGCTGCTCTAGTTTTAGAGTATTACTGGAAGAACAAACAGCTGAATCGAGATTATGTACACCGGCATAAAGAAATGGTTCATGGACAAAGGAAATCTCCAAGTATAACTGCAGTCTAGCTGTTTGTCATTGCCATAATCCCACAATTTGTTTTGATCACTTTGACCACAACTCTTCTTTTATACAGTACTACTTCCCAGAAGGAAGCAAAACAGCCCAATTCTCCAACCTGAATATAAATAACAAAACAGTCACAATTTTTTTTCTTTTGAAAGAAAAATAAATATCCTTTAAATTGTTAAATGGGCCCAGTTCAACAGGGCCTCATCAGACCATGCCCGAGAGTCAGAGTGCTTTGCAAAGGAGTGGAGGCCCACTAGGTCAACCAAGCGGTTTGGCCCATGACGAAGTCAAACCGAGCAGAAGCGTGGGCTGCAAGGATCCCCGGCCCACTAGCCCGTGGAGGCCCAAAAGAAAGAAAGGTTGCGCCTCTCGTTGCCATCTGCGTCGGCCTAAAATATTCTCCCTCCATATTTTTTTTATATGACGCCGTTGACTTTTAGGTCCACGTTTGACCATTCGTCTTATTCAAAAAATTATATAATTATTAATTATTTTGTTATAATATGATTTATTATTATAGAAACTTTAATGATGCATTATAATTTTACATATTTGGATATAAATTTTAAATAAGACTAATGGTCAAACGTGATTCTAAAAGTCAACAGTGTCATACATAAAAATATAGAGGGAGTATATATCTATCGATTGTGAAAGGGATCTTCCTTGGCGTTATGTTAGAGGGCATAAAAATATTCAGTTCCTTTAAATTATATCTAAAATGATAAGAATTATGGAATAGGAGGAAGTACCATACAAACGTTATAGTGACAAGCATGTAGTTATTCATATTATTATTAGAAATCCTTCTATTCAAAATCTATAAGGCTTTTTAAGTAAAAGAATAAGGCAATATAAAACATTAAGCTCCCAACTCATAACGGCTTAATTACATTCTTCTTCCACTGTGCACGTAAGCCAAGCCATAAGCCCATCAAGTCTACTCTTTGGCCCACAAGAGCACCAGCTGATCAACCTTATCTTTTCAAACTGTAACTGAAAATTTGGGTATTTTGACCGTGTTGACTTAATTAGGAGTAAAATGGTCTTTCAACACCACTTAACTGATGGCCACTAGCAGAAAACTGATGACTATGATATTTCTTATTAGATAAAGTGGTTTGTACAGTGTTATTTTTAGAACCATTGTTGCAAAATGTGGAATCATCAGATGCTTGTCGATGACATCTGTATGATTTTTCTAATAGTAACCACTTTCTATATTTGCACCATCTGTCCGTTCGGATTGGATGGATGACTTCAATTTTCTTCCTGCGTAGGAGGGGAACGCAAGGGTTTCAAAGAAATTTTGGAGGGCACACAGGGAATTCGGTATTTTTCAAGTGCACAGAAAAGACTAGGTGAGTTTTTAGGTGCACGGAAGGAATTGTTCTATTTCTTAAATATCTATTGGACTGCTCCTCTCTCTCCAACTGTGTAATTCCAGCGATAATTTTGAATAAAAGGACCAACAGATTTGATTTCCCATGCATATGTTTTGTTTCTCATTTGCACTGTTCAAGTGCATAACGTTATTCTGATGCAGATGGGTAACAAAGGTGGATATATTCCATTCGCTGATCCATATCTAAAGCAGGATACTGCAACATATTTTAGATGTGGAATGTCCTTTTTGAATTTGAATAGAAGCTTCCACACCCATGGGTACTTAGTAATGTTATATATTTCTCCAACACTACCTCTCCCTACTCCTTGGAATTGGATGCAAATACTCCTAACAGATCCCATGGCAAACACTGTTTACCAATATCAGTAGTTCAACAATCCAGTGAAGAGTGTTAAAATAGTTGCTTAATTTGCAAATGACCAAAAGTTAGGATTGTGAAAAATATAGGATTGCAAAATACAGAAGAAAACATACATGACCGTTTGATGGGATCACATGAAAAAACAGAAACTAGAAAAGATATAATAAAAAGAAAAGTTTTCAAGAGGTTTGATCTCATGCTATAGCATAGAGATTTGCTTCGGTCCAACAAAAAATACCTCGAAGTACCAATACCTCATAGTACCAAATTATTTTCTACGTATACCATTAGATTTAGCTAAGTATGATGTGCACTGTTAGATCCAACGATCAGAAATGATTTGGTACTGCAGGGTACCGGTATCTTAAGGTACTTTTTGTTAGACAGAAGCAAATCTCTATAGCATATATATGATTCTTTGAATCCCTATTCCTTTGTTTCGAAAGATGAAATCGAAAACATCCTTATAGGATTTAAATCCTACAGATTTTCTATATTATTCTCTACGAATCAAAGGGACCTTAATAATAATCAAACTAGAAAAAAGGCAACCAAATTAACTTGAACGGCATCCTTTGAATGGGTTTACTGAGATGGTTATGAAGATAAAAGAGACTAAATTACTACGCGAGTTAATTAATTAGTAGAATGTTGACGGCACTGCTCTTGTTAACTGTTACAGCTGAAGTCAAGCCGATTCACATCTTGTCTTTCAGTTTGCATTGCCGACTTTTCGTTGTGTTTCCAATACATTTGACCAGCCATATCTATCCTGTACGTGTCACTAGCTTTATGTTCCTCCTTTTACCAGTATGAACACCTGAGGAATATATCGTGCCTTTCTCTCCATATATGATGCTGTATGTGCGATCTATCTGGAGATTCCTCATCTTTCGTAAAACATAGGATAGGTCAATTTATTAACACGGGTTGCCACGTCAAATATTAAGCATACCATAATTTATTATATTTGACGTGTTTTAATTTTTTTAACCCCATCTTTCTGCTTTTTCTTATGCTTATAAGTCAAAACTTAAATTTCAATCTTAAATTTCAGACTGATTTTGATGTTTTTCATCGTAGTTTATTTTTCAGTCTTATCTTTTAGATCGCTAAAAGCATATATATATATATATATATATATATATATATATATATATATATATATATATATATATATATATATATATATATATATTATTTAAGAAAAAATCCGAACGATATATTTGCATATAAAAGTATTTTATGAATAAAATTTTATGTGTGTGTTCTTAGAGATTTAAAATTCAATGTTAAAAAATAAACTATATTAAAAAACTTTAAAATCAGCTCCAAATTTAAAATTAAAAAAAATTAAATTTGGCATATAAGCCTAAGAAAAAAATGAAAAGATGATGCTGTTAATCTACGGCGGATATCACTGGTTATAGGAGTAGCTTGATCCTTTTATATGAACCGGTGAACGCATTTTTTTCCCGGCATATTTTATCACGTGTGAATGATTTGATATGATCTGATAACCAGCCAATCAAATATCCTAGGATTGATTGCTAAGTCGGGTGCCACTTGCCCACTACATCTTGCCTTTTTGCATTCTTCACTATTGCCTTGAATATCCCTTTTGTAAGAATAGTACTACCTTTTGGCTTATTTAAAATGTTTTCCTTTCAGTTATAAATACTAATAACATGCATCGTACTCTTTTCAGTTTTCTTTATTCGACATTATTAAATTTTAGATCTATCTTTTGGCTTATTTAAAATATTTGTGTAAATATGCAAAATTATAAGCGACGCTTAAAGTTTCTTTAGTAATAAATTAGATCATAATAAAATAGTTAATAATTATATATTTTTTAAATAAGAAAAATGTGTCAAATGTAAATGTAAAAGTCAATAGTGTCAAATAAAAAAAAGAAATTTATTATGCTTCTAGCTAGCTATATGCAACATCATATACATAATTTTTTAATAAAGAAATAAAGGAAGGAAGGAATTCGGTAGCCAGCCACACACTTTTCCTAGCCTTGTTGATAAGACATGTGTTTTTGTGGCCAGCCAATGAAATTTTTTTGGAGGCAGAGAGGAAAAGGATCCCCAGCGTGGATCACACCACGATTTCACTGCAAAGTAGTATTAGATTCCTAGCCGATATGATTGTAACATTTCAAAAGCTCAGCTCTCTCTTTAACATTTTCAAAAGTTACTCTTAATTAAGACATTGGAACATAGCAATTCTGTGGAAATCCAGTCAAATATATGAACCTTAATCGGTGTATGTGCACGTGTGCAGTCTCTCTGTATGCGTGTATATATATATATATATATATATATAGACATGTAAATGATACAGCTACATGTATAGAGTTTATACTTTCTGTTTGAAAGAGGGAAGAAATATGTATAGAAGTGTTTCTGCACCTTAGACGTGAGGGGTATAGCTACACCTGGTAGTAGGATAGAGAATTCATATATATATATATATATATATATATATATATATATATATATATATATATATGTGTGTGTGTGTGTGTGTGTGTGTGTGTGTGTGTGTGTGTGTGTATGTACTCCTGAGGCACACTGCTTTAATTTCTGAACCCAAACCTATCTCCCATGATTCCATGCATTTTACTATATCGCTAGGATTGATCTTTCCTAATTAATGTAGTACTCTCAAGGGCATCAAAATAATTTTACCTTAGCCTTAATCTATGCTAAAACTCTTATAATTGCTTATATTTGTGGATGGAGTGAACAGCTAGCTACTAGTTAAAATTATGTTCGGTCATATATATATATGGAGTCGCTAAAAGAACATCTGATCATTTTTAGAAGAAAACTTTGATTTTTAGCCATCATATATGCTTTGAGATTGCGGCTACGGGGAGAATAAAAATTTACCCACGCACGCTTAGTGCTACATGGAACTACACTCGTTTTTGCTATATAACTAAAGACCAATAATACATGACCTGCACAGTTACTTGTACCGGTACAAAGCTATATAGCTAGTCCTTGGATATCACCCACATTTTTTGTTTTTTTTGCTTATGTTTACATGCCCAAATTTGAATTTTTAACTTAAATTTAGAGTTGATTTTGAGGCTTTTTTATCGCAGTTTATTTTTTAGCCTTAGCTTTTAGATCAACGTGAACACGTATATAAAACTTTTATTCATAAATTATTTTTTATTTATAAATATGTCGTTTGACTTTTTGCTATTGGAATGACGCATTGCTCGATACATAATAGAATAAGATATTTTGGATGCAGGGATCATATCATAAGATGCTTGACTATGACACTCGCAGCCAAAGCTATCTACTACTGTCTCGGTTCTCACTTTTAGATTGTTCAGCAGAGATTAAGGGTAAGAAGAGAATACTATATTTTTCTTAATAAATAAGTAATTGATATATGTGGGTAAGAAGGTATGTGAGGATAAAATAAGAAGAATTTTGAATGAGAAGTGATAGGTAAGACAATTAATAATATGAATAATAATAGAAATATTTATATTTTAGTACAAGATTCAAATCCTAAAAATTAGCTATTCACTCATTTCCACGTTATAAAACTTTTATCTTTGCCTAATGTATGCCAATAAATCTAGATACATATGTAAAACATATATATGATATAGGGATGGATGAATCTAAAGAAATCTAAAAATTTTATAATATGAAACAGAGTGAATACATTATAAAGCGGAAAGCGGACAGAGTACCGTAATCTTATATAATGCGAGCAGGGCTCAAATCCAATCGTCCTCAAGGCTACGTACAGCTTCTGCGCTGGTGATTGGATCGAAGACTGTCCTCATATAAATATTCTAGGTCGATCGGTTTCTCGATCACACAAAATTAAAAGCGATTGCAAAGCTAAATATGTCGGCGAACAGCCTGGTGCTGGGGCGGGTGATCGGCGACGTGGTGGACCCGTTCTCGCCGGCGGTGACGCTCCGCGTCTCGTACAACGGCGTGCGGGTCGTCAACGGCGAAGACCTCAGGCCGTCGGCGGTGGCGGCGAGGCCCCGCGTCGAGGTCGGATCAGGAGACGACATCCGCGACTACTCCTACACGCTCGTCAGTATATATACAAAATGCATATAACTTAATATATAGCACTTTACTTAATTTCTTGTATAATTATGTGATGCATATGTAATTATTACATCTTGATTAATTAACTTATGTATATTGCTCACCAAAACTAAGGTTATGGTGGATCCAGATGCTCCAAACCCAAGCAATCCCACGTTGAGAGAGTACTTACACTGGTGATGATCGATATATCAATCGTTATTGTTTCGTACTTTACTCTCTTTTTTTTTTGGTATATTTATGTGTATGCAACACCTGAGCTCAAAAGTTGATTATTTCGATTTTTTTACCATTAAATTTCTTTGCAGGCTGGTTACAGATATTCCTGGTGCAACTGATGCAAACTATGGTAAGGAGAAACATTGATTAACCGCCAGTTGAATCAGTTTCATAATTGTGCAATAAGATTATATTTTCTGATCGGAATTGTACGTTTAGTTTATTTTATGTGTGGGATTAGATGCATGAGAGAAATCATTTTAAGACAACTTAACGGTAAGTGACAAATAAACGGCTAAACGATGTATTTTATTGCTAAGAGTTTCTATACAAAATTTCATCATCATATATTTCTAGCTAAAGTAGTTTTAAAATTTTATACTAGTTAATGTAATCATTTATACCATTAATAGCTATAAAAAATAGATAATCTTTCTATTAACACCAATGCGTAACAACCTATTCTTTTCGATACTATCAAGCAAATTTCTGCTATGTACACATTGTCTCAAAATCTGGTAGAGAACTATTTACAAATGCCAGCTCTTTAATTTTTACAAAGTTTCATCGGCGTATTGTATATTTATTTACTTCATTCATCCCAAAATGTACCAAACTCTAGCATCGAAAATTTGTCCCAAGATATAACTTACATGCATCTTCTTTTCAAACAATTAATGTCAACAATCCTTATTTAATTCCATGCATATTTTCTTAATATACATATCTAAGCCTAAAAATCATATATTTGGGATGGAGTTAGTACTTAGTACATGCAAATACAGTCCTTTAGTTTTAACAATGGGTAAATGTATATATTCATCTACAGTTTTTCTCAGATATATGTTTATCTTGATATTGCACATGCAATTCTCTTTCAGCTGTGTACTTGGCTCTCATATTTTTCACTTTTGCTTACAGTTATAAGCCAAAATATTTTTTCGCTTTTGTTTACGCTTATAAGTCATGTTTAAAATTTATTTACTAATAAATTAAATTACAACAAGTTATATAATTTTAAAGAAGACGATGGCATTAACTAAAAAAATTAGAGGGAGTAATTTAATCAGCATGCCATAATCGCACATTAATATGTTGAGCAAATTAATATGCCGTAACTGATGCAGGGCGAGAGGTGGTGTGCTACGAGAGCCCCCGGCCGGCGGCGGGGATCCACCGGGTGGCGGTGGTGCTGTTCCGGCAGATGGCGCACGGCACCGTGGGGCAGCCGCCGCTGCTCCGCCACAACTTCTCCACCCGCAGCTTCGCCGACGACCACGGCCTCGGCGCGCCCGCCGCCGCCGCCTTCTTCACCTGCCAGCCCGAGGGCGGCACCGGCGGCCGCCGCTTCACCCCGTTACGGTCACCGCCGGCCGGTCAATGACTCCTGCTGATGGCGTAACCCTTCCTTTTACTCATATATTTATATATATATATATATAACATATTTATTAATCTATAAATAAATATAGATAGGAAAAAAGTAACAAGTATATTGTCTTCAAAGTATTTTTTTTTCCTTCTTTGTATATAAGGTAGAGTTGGTGGAGGACGTTTTACGTGCGAGTCATATGTCACCTTTTAAAAAGAGGAGTCGGTGGCGGGGATGGCAGGTTTATCACTAATACGATTATGTATCCTGAGACGCGAGTGAAAAGATAAATATACGTTGATCGAGACTTAAAATTTACCCTCCCGTTCTGGGCTGTATACATATGGACACTGTAAACACAGGCTTTCCTAGCATGGGTATGCCACTTAGGCCGCATTCGGTGATAAGGTAAGTAAGTTAATTTACCCTGAAAAAAAATATATAATAGATTAATACATAATTAATTAATTATTAAAAAATATAAAATAGATTATTATGATTCTTTAAAATAATTTTTTCATAGAAATTTTTTATAAAAAGGAAGCATGCGCGTGATAAACAAGAGGAATAAGTTAACTAACGTCCGAGAACTAACGTGGCCTTAATGGGCCAAGCTAACAAGCTCCGATCCGGGCGGCCCACCACGAACATGGGCCGGCCCATGCCGGCGCAACGCACGCACAAGCGTCGTCGTGGACCACTTATCTGACAAGATGCTCATGGACCAGGCCTAGCTACCGTGGATCCCCATGGAGAAAACGAAAGAGGGGAAGGGGAGAAACAAGCGTATGGTAAAGTTCGATTTTCACCCCCCTTTACCGCAAAATCGAGTATAACGTATCTCTCATCTCTCGAAATCGGTGTAAACTAAGTTCTAAGATAGTATTGAGCATGACTTATATTTTTAACATATTTGCACACTTGAAAATGATAAATAATCAAACATATGCATCAAAACCAATGACGTCGAGCATAAAAAATCAGAAGAATCAATTTACCAACTGCTACTGCCACTCCAACCCATTATAAGTGGACTTTTTAAGGATACCCTCCTATAATTATGAGCTGTTCGTTACTTTAGATCTAACAGATACTACGCCGGTATTCTCGACATCATCTCGATGGTGTTCTTCCTGCAAATTGGCCGGAATACCCGGTGCGAGGACGCAGAAAGATCACAGTTTGATCAGCTGTGTAGTTAGCGCTCCTGCTTTTAACTCGATCGATGCGTGCTCCTGGTCAGGAAGGATCCGGCCATGGCAATCTCCCGCAGCGGCTTGTCGGTGAACCGGATCAGGTTGTACGCCCACGCGCCGCACACCGCCCCGCCCACCGGCGCCGCCACGTACACCCACACGCCGCCGTACCGCCCTGCCACCATCGCCGGACCCAGGCTCCTCGCCGGGTTCATCGACGCCCCTGTCACTGGCCTGCAAACCCAAAAATAAAATGCAACTTCACTTCCACTCCAGATCAAGTGGGTCATCTTTTGATCCTTTTCTACAACATATTCGCAAGTGAAAAATAGTATATGAATAAAAACTTTTAAATAGGACGGACGATTAAACATCGAACGTAAACAGTGCAAAAATGCGCTTATTACTAGCAGCAGGGAAATTAGTAAAATTACTGTGACACATTATAACGTACCCTGCGAAGAGCACGTTCACCGCGACAGTTGCACCGACGGCGAGGCCGGCGAGTTCACCGATCTGCAACTCGGCACGCATCATTTGTCATCTCGCGTATCGATCTCAGATGGCACACGATGCTGATGCTGTGTTGGTGTTTGGTAGTGTTCTTACGGCTCTGTTGTCCGTGGCCACGCCGGAGACGACGAACATGAGGAAGAAGGAGATGACGAACTCCAGCGCCGCCGCCTGCGCGCTCGACCCCGCCGGCGCCGTCCCGAAGAAGTGCTCCCGCGCGCCGCCGCCGAACACCACGCGCAGCGTCAGGCTGGCCATGGTGGATCCTAGCACCTGAGCCACCACGTACGATGGCACCTGCACACACACGCACATACACATTGACAATTGATCATCACATTTCAGCGCACAACGAGTTCTATTCATTGTTTGACTGAAATTAAGTAAAATCAGAAAGGTTTATTAACGATTAAAACATGATTTACAGCTAAAACCATTATATACGTGTTCTCGCCGATCTAAAGACAGCCAGGAAAATAAACCACGATGAAAACGACCGATAAATAATCCGTCTTGTCGGACAGTCTACAGTGTCACGGAAAATTGATCGTTGGTTGGATGTCATTTTCAGATCCCGGAAAAATGGCAGCTTGCTGCTCGATCGTAAGCAAAGACGTGCTGCTGATTGTCACTACCTGCTTCCACGGGAAGCGCCCGCACGTGGCGAAGGCGACGGTGACGGCCGGGTTGAAGTGCGCGCCGGAGATGTGGCCGACGGAGTAGACCAGAACCATGACGACGAGCCCCCACACGGCGCAGATCCCCGGGAACGTCACCGTGCCGCCGGTGCTCAGGTTCACCGCCACCGCGCCGCACCCGGCGAATATCATGAAGTATGTCCCCAGAATTTCCGCCAGAATCTGCAGGTTTTCATCAAGGAATGTGCAACTGCTGTTCATTCAGATTTTGATCCACCATCTGATGAGCAGGCAGATTCAGATGAAGAGTTATGAAGAATTATTCGTTGGTCAGACAAGGAATTCTCGATCCAGTGCTGTTTCTGGATTTGTCTCCGTGAAGAAATGAACACTCACAAAGTCACTGATGGTACTAATCAGCGAAAGAATTAGTGCAACGTGTTACTGGTGCTGAAATGGAATAGCGAAGAAATAATACTTTTGGGGAATTTTAATAGTAGATAAGATTGCACCAGGAGTTACCACATTTTCTAATATAAAATTTAATACTACATCTAGATACCATGTACCTTTTTTCAGTATAAAATTTAGTACCTACCAGTATTTTCTCAACTAGCATAAAATTTCCCATGCTTTTGATATGAATTTCAAGTTCAGAGCTTCAGCTGTGAAAAGCTTCAGAGTAATTGTTATTCAGTAGGGCAGGCTTCAGGCTTTGAGGTCTGCTAAACTCAATTGTAGCAATATTTTTTCATCTATTTTTGTATTACTAAGTTGAATCTGAACTCGCATCCGGACTCTTATTATGCGGAACAAGACAATGGACTGAATACCTATCAGCCAGTCAAAAGGAATGTCTAATGCTGTTTCTGAATTAGTCTCCGTGCAGAAATGAAGACTCGCAAAGTCACAGATGATACTAATCACCAACAGAATCAGTACAACGTGTTACTGCTGCTGAAAAATAATGGAGAATTAAGCTTTGTTTTTGACATAAACGTCAAAGTTCAGAGTTTCAGATTGCGAGTTCAGATACGGCACTGGTTGTCCCAGGAGACCGCATGCGTACCTTCTGCATGAATTGGACGGAGATCACGTCGTTGCCATGGCATCTGCTGCTGCTGCTGCTGCTGTTGCTTCCATCCTCTGAATTCTCACACTTGGCCTCTTTCCTGGCTTGCCCTTCTTCCATGGATCCTGCTGCTGCTGCTGCACCATCCTCTCTCCCTGCCATCTTGCCCAACTCGATCGCAATGGCAGGCTATCTGTTGAGAGTACAATGACTAGTCCAGCTGCATCATGTTCCAAGTGTTTTTATAGAACTATGCAGCAGCATCTTCTTGGATTGACCACCTACTCTACATGAGTGTTGATGCAGGCAGGCGTGTGCAGGGACGAAACCCAGCTGAAGTAAGATAAATTAAAATCAGAATCTGGGCAATAAACTCTTTGCTGGTACAGTTTTTCCCACCTAACTGAATTCATCTAAGTCATTCTTTAAAAAAAAAAGATGAAATTCAGACTTTCAGTACCTGACAAACCATCCATGTAAAAATAATGCGTTTTCATGCATATACAACAGTCCAGCCTACTTGGAGAGTCTTGGAGACAACTCGGAGGCTAATTCTTAGCTGATGGACTGAAGCATAACTAAAATTGTTTTATAATATGTTTTTACCTGCTTGACTTGTACCAAATGTTCAGAAACCAGGTGTCGTTTCTTCACTACCACAAGTCAAGATTAACCCTCAGAAATGCATACTTCCTCCATCCAAAAAAAAAATTTACCTGGAATGAATCTAGACATAGCCGCTATGTTTATATTCATTCCTTGGAATTAATTCCCCTGTTTTATATTATAAGACTTTCTAAATTTATCTAGATTTATCAATGTATATATTTTGCATGTGTCTAAATTCATCAACACATATGAATCTAAACAAAACCGAAAAAATCTTGTAATATGGAAAAAAGAATATATATTTTTTGGTTCCTTTTTCTTTGGGCGGAGGGTGCAGCTGACTCGCTCAAAACGCGGTTGATTGAATTCTTGCGCAGGTTTGGCAAACAACCCGCCCGTCTCCTCCAAGCCGTTGTGCTTGTGCAGCAGCAGGCAGGGTTGGTGAGCTGTGATCAGGCCATGGATTCTTCATTTGATTAGGTCAATCCAAGGGTTTGAAAAGAAAGAAACAAACAAAAAAAAATGTTAGCATCAGGTACTCGACCACTCCTGCTGTCACGCTCACACAGAGAAGAGACGTGTAGTACGAGGGGTGTTTAGATTGCAAAATTTTTGAAAGAAATGTCACATTAAATGTTTGACCAGATGTTGGAAGGACTTTTGGACACGAATGAAAAAACGAATTTCACGTCTAGCCTGGAAACCGCAAAACGAATTTCACGGCTAGCCTAATGTTGGTTACTGTAACACTTATGGCTAATCATAGACTAATTAGACTCAAAAGATTCATCTCAAGATTTCTTCCGTAACTGTACAATTAGTTTTTTGGTTCATCTATATTTAATGTTTTATTTAGGTGTCAAAAATTCGATGTGATGTTTTTAAAAAGAAATTTTGGAAACTTGTTTAGCCCAAGTGTGGTCTGGCTTTTCAAGAGCAGGATTTGCAAGGCAGTGGAAAAGGACGGCACAATCGCAGCTCACACTCACACAGCTGCATTTGCTGACTTCCAATGGGTCCTTCAATTTAAGACCGAAAACGACCGTAATGCAAGGAAAAGAATGGACAGGTCAGGCCAGGCAAGATAGCCTCATCATCACCACCGCCAGCGCCGGAGAAGAGGACGACCACGGCGGCGGCGCCGGCGAGAACCCCGTCCCCGCACCGCCGCCGTCCTCGCCGTGAAGCTTAAGAAAAGCAGCAGTGCACGCGTGCAATAGTTCGACCGTGAGCTGAAGGCTACATGATTTTTTTTTTTTGGCATGATTTCTCACATCAATTTACATTTGTCACAACAAAGGAGGGCTTGAAAGTACAGCCAGCTGAGATTACCTACCAGCAGGTGATGGGTTACCAATCACAGCTGGAATTGGCCGCATTAAGCCCTTTTTTCTCTCTAGGTCGTGTTCCACATAAATAACACAATTATCATCACAAGTGAAGCTATCTGAAGGAACCACACGATTGGTCTCTCTTTCAGAAACTAATCAACAGGAACAAATAAGCTACAGACAAGAATGCCTCCAGGTTAGAATTTTTGTTGCTAAGCAGCAGCTCTCGTCCTAGAGCTTCCAAGGGTGAGCTCTAGGTCATCCGATCCAGAGTCCTCATGAATCCTCTCGCCTTCCCACGCCCTCACCAGACCAGCTGCCTGATGGCCACCGTTGGTGCTGCTTCCAAATGCAAACTCGTCAGAAACCACATCCATCATGTGAATATCTGGGTGCGGTGCCATGCCGGGAATTGCAGGGGAGCATGTGCCGCTCTGCCCTGGCGTGCACATCCTCGATGAACTGTTTCCCACAGGAATTGCGTCTTTAAAGACGCTAAATGGATTTGTCGACACAAGACTAAATGTCGGTGATGATGGACTTGTTGATGAGATTTGGATACCAGCTAACCATGCTGGGTCTGGAAGCATTGTGCGTCCAGGGCTGGGTGGGCTGGAGTTCACCACACATGGACTGTTCGAACCAGTCCATTGAGGCTGGGCATTTGATTCATCCCAATCAGTCTTCATTCGAGGAGTACGAGCAGTTGGTGAACTTAATGGAGGAGTTACAGGCGCACTAATGGAGCCACCATGAATCAACAATGGGGGGAGTTGTGGATGTTTCTTCGATGCGGGAGAATGGGACAGTGTCTTAAGCCATGGGAGGATGGGGTTGTTATCAACACCATTGGCCATGTTACTCGGATGAGGAAGGAAGGGGGAAGATGCACCACTAGGGAACGAAGAGGAAGTAGGACTTGCATTGTATGATGCCCGTGGGCTTGGTTGATACGAGGAACATGGGCTTGGTGATACGGAGCACCCAATCACATCCATTCGTTCAGGAGGCTTGTATCCCTGCAGAATAAGGTGCAATCAGTTAATAAGTAAAACCAGCCATTCATAAATTCTTCAATTAGCTGAAAGTAAGTTAAAACACATGGTGTGCCAGATGTTTGGTATAAAGACAAGCAAATTTGATAGTACAAAACAAGGTGAGTGCACTAACAACACAAACAATCTCCTAGCACTATAAGCAACTTATGAATCCGTTATGATCATGCAACTCCGACAGCTAATCATTCAATTCTTCTCTAAAAATGATGTCTATGCTTCATCAATTTACGATCTCCAACTATTTTTCGACACATGTTCTAGTTCTAGGAGTAATACATGATGAATTAGCGGTAGCCCTGATAATCTGAAGATACATACAGCCTTAGCCAATGCTAATGCCCGGTATTGAAGGACGAAGAGTATCGCTAAAGTACACTCCGTTAAATCTATTCTCAAATCCAAGGCGAAACAACAACACAGTCAACATCATACAAGATCAAGGCCGATCCAAACCAAATGCTCCTCAGTTCATTCATTCATTCACACAGGCACAAATCTAAACGGCCAATCAGGTAAAAACGGATCCGCCGCTTATCCTAGCAAGTGCTAAACGGGAATCTTAGGGGAGTCGGTGGTAATAATCTCCATGTCCAAAATCCACCCAAGCATCGCCTAGCGAAGGATTTCACGAATCTGCGATGCTCCCCGAGCAGAAATTCCACCCACCCCACTCACCCACCCACCACGCCCGTGCGCGGGTCCAGACTGGCGGCATCTCCCCCCACCTTTGCCGGTCGCCACCACGTGCAGCCGCAACACACATCTCCACGGCGGAGAAAGAGGAATCACAGTTCACACCGTACAGGCACACGTCAACCCCCCCCCCCCCCCCAACCACCACCAGCGACGCTGATCTGAGCCTCGCCGGCCGGCGATGGAGAGGGAGGCGGGAGGAGGGGAGATCTAGGGGGGTGGAGGGGCGCGCGTACCTTGCGGTAGGTGGTGCCGTCGGGCTCGACGACCCAGCCGGCCTCGTTGCAGAGCGCCTTGAGCACCTCGTTGTTGTCGCAGTGCTTGGGGAGCTTGTACCCTCCGTGGGCGCGCAGGCCGGCGAAGATCTTGGCGGCGATCGCCCGCCGCCGCCGCTCCCTCCTCTTGTTGTTCTCCCTCTCCCTCCACGTCGGCATCCTGCCCCCAACTCCCCCTCCTCCTCCTCCCCCCGCCGCCCCCATCCCTCCCCCTCCCGTCGCCATACCGACCCAACCCAACCCAGAGGCCCGGAGGACGACTCCCCCGCCGCCGGCCGCCTCGCCCTCGCCCTCGCGTCGCGGGCGCTCGAGGAGGAGGAGAAGCGTGAAGCGAGAGAGAGAGAGAGAGAGAGAGAGGAGAAGATCACATTGGGTGTGGGTGTGGGTGGCGTGCGCTTTGACGAAGGCTAGCTCGCCTCGCCACGTCACTGCCCCTCGATCTCCGCCTATTTACGCCTCCTGCCACCGAGCCGCGTCTTCTCTCCTAGTAATCCCCCACCACCAGGGGCAGTCTCGTAATTCGGGCGGCATCTCCACCCCGGCAACCCACGAAGCGTGCTCTCGCGCGGGGGCGGGTGGGGCCCACCCCCGGCTCGGTCCACGTCAACGAGGCTGCACGTGGGCACCCATGCGGGGTGGGGCCCACGAGCGGGACACGTGAGCCTGTTCGCTTTTGCGATCAACCCACACCTCCTCCTCCCTCTCCCTCTCTCTCTCTCTTTATTTTTTTCCCTCTCTCTCCTTTTTTTTTATTTTTGTATTTTTCTTTTGCTGGGGAGACGAGCACGGCAGAGTCGCAGAGTGTGCTACTTCTGCTCTCCGTCCTGTATTTTTGTTTAATTTTTGGCGCGTGTGGTTATACGAGTAATAATTATTTGTTTTTTCCCCACCACCGCCTCGGCGTACGGCGTAGGCCCGGGTGTCGGGGACTCCTTTGCTCGATAATTACTCCTATTTTCTAAAAAGAGATTCCTATAATTGTAACGCAAAAATGTTGACAACGTTCTACTACAAATATACACCCTAGTTTTTGACTCTGCCTTGTGCTTATAGCTTATTTGTTAGGTTTAACTGATAGATTGTTACGAACATATAAATAAATTATTAATAAATTAATTTTTATTTGTAAATATATCATTTCGGACCAAAAGGTGGCCTGGTCTTATCCATTTTGAACTTATAAAAGCAAGTTTTTCAAACACTTAAATGGTATTATTCACACAAAAAATTCTAGTATATAAGTTCTTTATAGACAAAATTTTTATTTTGTATTAGCTAATTTAGTCATTTATATGTATAAAAAATTATATAATCATTCCATCTTAAGATCCTAGTATCTTAAGCACCCCATAAATAAATAGTCTTCATCAAAGTAAATAATAGCGTTGGTCGACAGAGGTAAGAAGGTTACCCTGAGATAATTTTTTTTGGATTTATGGACCAACGATACTTAATCGCTATGTTCCAAAATAGTATAAATTTTATATTATCTAAAATGCATTCCAAATCATAAACTTCTATATATATTTTTTCAATGAATTAAAATCTTCCACCAATAAACTTTCTCGTATATTTCCTCTTGTCATCCCAACATTCTCCTAAATAATTCTACTTTCTTACTACCTATGACTAACTTGAAAATTCTTATATTCTTCGACGAAGAGAGTAAAAGCATAGAAATTAATTTATTTTGTGACAAAATCCAAGACTATTTTTGTTTATTGTATGACATATGAGAATAGTATGGATCTCACTAGAGATGAACAGAGAAAGGCGAAACAAAAAGACTTGGTTATTATTTTTTCTTAGTACCGGTCGATCCTGAAATTACGGTGACCAAAATTTATTTATTAGCCAAATGTCCACCATATAAATTTTTTTGGTTATTATTTCTACGAAAAATGAAAACTATCACATTGTAACTGCTCGCGGGTGAACAACAGGCGCGGGCGGGGGTTGGGACCGGGAGGCGTCGACACGTGGCGCTGCGCGGGGGCCCACGTGGAGGAGAGGAGAAACGGCGGTGGGGACAAACGGACGCGGGCGCGCGGCGTGCACGTGAGCGAGGAGGGGCGGGCCCAAGCCGCCGCACGGGCGCGCGGCGATTGGTCCGCGCCACGCGCGATGTTGCCTTGCCAGTTGCCACCACGTGATCAACCCCGGGCGGCCGGGCCCCCATGCCGTGCGGGTGCAGCTGCAGCTGCACCGCCCTGAGCCCCCCTCACGCTGGGCTGCTCCCTTTTCGGGCGTTCTATGAACTATTCGACGATAAAATGTTAGTTTTAAATACTGTAATTGATTTATTTGGCAATTTTGACCGTTTGTCTTTTTAAAATATATTATGTATATCGAAAAATATGTTATATTTATAATGTATGGCGTATAATATACATCAGTACCACTTTTACTAATCATCAACTTATCGTTTAATTGTTATTAACAGTTAAAATTGAAATAGTAATGGTAAACGGTGACAAGTAAATAAAGACGAAGGGAGTATATGTAAGTCTATCATTTTATATATTTAAAATATAATTTTAAGTTTAAGTTAATTTCATTAGTTATATCATTAAATAGATATTATAAAAGTAAGTACTTTTTTCATCTTTTATCTTCATCTTCATACATAAAAAGAAAATGAACACACCATGTGTGTGGCTAGCTTACTGGATTCTACTTTGGGTATGGGTAGGGGTGTTAACGGGGTGGGGGTAGGGGTGCTAACGGGGTGGATTTGGATGGACAGTGGTTATACCATATCATAAACAATAATTTTTAAGCGGATACAGATATTTTCGGATACAGATGCGGATTGTTGCGAATGTCGGAAATGGTGCAGAGTCCGCTCGGAAACGGATTATTATGACCGGATGTGATATACACATGTAATCAATACATTGTTATTTAATATTGGATAAAAATATTTGGGCTATTGATGGACTATTGATTGAGAGTTGTGTGGGCTAAAAAACTTCGATTATCTGCTAAAATGACTATCGGATAATCCGGTAAAAAAATCGGATAATCGCATCCACTAGGTATTTAACGATACCATGTTTGTATCCGAATCGACAACTCACTGTCCGAATCCGACTCTATATCCACCGGATAGTTGCAAACCCCTATCTATTATAGTACCATATCTTCAATTCGAGTGGATTTAGATTCGGATCGGATATTATCCGATCCGTTAACACCCCTAGCTTTGGGCATATATGAGTATGCCGATGCTGCGCTGGTGTTTTACATACAGCAGTATTGCTATGTTTGAAGTGCACGACATTATAAAAGATGTAGTTTCTATAGCTATTTAATTATATAATTATAACCTAACTATTACAAAGGTGATATATGTGTTATAAAAGTGAAATTATGGACTTTCGTATTGGAATTTTTTATGGAAAAGAAGTACTGTTTAGCCTTCTCAAAAACATGCTTAAAAAACTGAGAAAAGAATAAGAGAAACATGCTCAAAGTTAAATTTCCCACTTTTAGCGATAGTTAGGATGTCACCTACTACTGGCCATAAATTTGGATGGAATTGATTGTTTCTGGAATGCTTAGTATACTGGCATGGGTTTAAGTGCAGAAAATTATCGAGGAGTCCAGATAAAGTTTCAAGGAAGGTCATTTTATACTGAATTTAAACCCACTAGCGGAAACAATTCATTTCACATGGTCTTTGGACATATTTTAGGAAAAAAAATCCGTTCTCTTGGAAATCAGCATGTCGGAGTGCGAACCACTAGATTAATAGATCGAAGGAACCTTTTGTGTTCGACTCGGGTAATATATAGCTTATTTGGTTTGGAGAAATTTTAACCTACAGAGAAGGAATGCAAAGACACATTATTTCATATGATTTTTTTGAAGAAATTTGGGTCAGGGAAAATTTTCATATGTTTTCTCTCTCTAACTTATAGGAAAATAATATTTCATAATTTACCTACACTTCATTTCTACCGACTAAATGACACTCATAGTAATTATTTCTTAGGAATCCAAATATTTTGTTTACCTCCTAAATGAATGAGCCCTCAGGCCCAATTTCCCCCCCTGTGATTCGAGACACACTTCACAAGTTGACATAGAAAGTTCATGGAATACTTTCCTATATCCGTTTTCAACTGTATATTATTTAATTTATTTATTTACACCCTTACATAATAATCACAAACCCAAAATACTATACCATCCATCCTCCACAGTCTAAAACGATTTACTTTATGATGGATTGAAACTGAAAGGTTTGTGGACTTTCTACTTGTGAGGAATCGTAGCTGCATCAATGATAAAGTTCACGAATACGCAGCCACGAGGAAAACAAAGCGGATATGTACGAACAACTCCCGTACCGTATTTAATTTTATATTTTTAGCCGTATACGAATAACTCGGATAAAGCAATAGATACGAATTGCTTCAAATACAAACAAAGAATAAGATCGGACATAAATAAATATGGAAAACTGATATTTTTGGAACATAAAAACCACTTAAAATGCTCATAGAGATAAAAAAAATCATGCATAATTAGGTAATTAGAGACAAATATTTAGAACATGAACCAAATGATGTCCATTGAGTTTGGACACATCATAACTGGTGTAAATACATGCCTAGTTGATAGACCGATACAAATATATGTCTAAGATAGCTATGTTGATGATAGATATCCGTAGGACACGTAACTCTTGCATTTTTTTAGCTCTAGTCCACTACCAATTTTATTTGGTCTTTAATGATATTTTAGCATGCAACATTCGTGAATAGTAGCTTTTTACTTATGCTTATAAGCCAAAGACAAAATTTAAATTTTTAACCTTATATATGAAGTTGATTTTCAGATTTTTTTTCATCATAGTTTATTTTCCAGCTTTGACTTTTATATCAATATGAACACATATATAAAAATTGTATTTACAAATTATTCTCTGTTTACAAATATGTCGTTTGTCTTTTTCCACAAACAAGCTAAAAGATGACCCCATATCCGCGTCCGCCGAAAATTCGCATACCATATTTGTACTTATATACAGTAAAATTATCAGTATCTGAATTATCCGCTCAGGACTGTATCTCTATCCGTGTTTCTCCGGAGCGGACGAAAATCCATTTTCATCGCTAGATGCAGCACCCTGCCATCCCTGCCCTTAGTTGCAACGCTATTTGCCCTTCTACCCAGCGCATAAGCATTAATCCTACCTTTCCAAACGTTAGAACAGCTACACGTTTGCCCTGGTCAATCTTGCTAAAAGAAGTCAATGCAAGGAGGCGAAAAAAAAATATCACTACTAATTAACTTTGGGTTTAGACTTAATGCGAGGAGACCTGTGCTACTAGTGGACAGGCCACACTACCAGGCAACAAGCGGCAAACCGGGGAGAGAAGAAAAGCAGTCGCTGGCTGGGACAAATGTGAAAGAGGCCACCGAGTTTCAGCCGAACAAAAATCAAGCAGCCATCAGCACGAGAAGACGACTTTGAATACTTTGATCAGAAGCACGAGGCCAGAAGAAACCAACACAACTGAACTGTCCAAGAGATTGGGGAAAAAACCAAAGGGTAAAAAAAAAAGAACAGAGAGAGCAGCAGCAGCACTTTGTAGAAGATTCATAGGTGATTGTTTAGCTATTTTAGGAAAAAAGTCATATGGCTTATTTATAAACAAAAAATAATGTATGAATAAAACTTGGAACTGTCTATACAATATACAGATAGCCGGCTGAAAAATTTTATGTTTTCAGCCGGATTTATAGCCGTACGATTTTCCACGAGTGCAACTCCCCTCGGTTGCGCCGGCGCCCCTCACGCACGCACAGTCACAAGGCTTGTTGGGTCAATTATGGGAAAAAGGGCCAACAAACACCTGGCTTAACCCTCAACACCGATTGAAATGTTCATCAGTTCTCGCAAGTATAAAAACATCAATAAGATTAGTCTGCTAAAATGGATTACCAACAAATTTGAAGCCCAAACAGGTATACAGAACAGAGGAAATAAAATGTGTTACCTCCACATTCTCCCACATTCTTTTTTTTTTCACTTCAGAACGTAAGCTCCTTCAATTAAGGCCCCGTTTAGATTCCAAAATCTTTTGGAAGAGTAGTCACATCGACGTGTATGGTCACATATTTGAAGTATTAAACGTAGTTTAATTATAAAATAAATTTTAGATTCTGCCTTAAATCGTGAGACAAATCTTTTGAGTCTAATTAATCTGTCATTAGCACATGTTGGTTACTGTAGCACTTATGTCTAATCATATCATAATTAGGCTAAAAAAATTCGCCTTATGATTTCCTTCATAACTGTGTAATTAGTTTTGATATTCATTTATGTTTAATGCTTTATTTAGATGTCCAAAGATTTGATGTGATATTTTTAAGAAAAGTTTTTGAAAACTAAACAGGCCTAAGTACTCCTACTCTGACCACGACTGCTCAAATAAAACTATATAACTTTGCTATTAGCCACTTACAGCTAGCAAATTTAGAATATTTTGGTACATATCTGATAGAAATTTGATTACATGACTATAGAACCGGAAAATTTAGACAAATTGTATGATATGCTACTAACGTTAACGAGGCAACAAGATGCTATCAACTAATACCTTGTTGCCTTGTTAAAGTTAGTACTCAGTAGCACATCATAC
Source organism: Oryza brachyantha (assembly GCF_000231095.2). Classification (NCBI taxonomy): domain Eukaryota; kingdom Viridiplantae; phylum Streptophyta; class Magnoliopsida; order Poales; family Poaceae; genus Oryza; species Oryza brachyantha. Next base: position 4,256,040 of record NC_023163.2, read on the forward strand.
AATTTGTTTAAATTCAAAAAATCGGTTAAGAAGTTGGGGTTTTGACTTCAAACTGCATGGATACTACAATGAAACCAGGATAAAACTGTCCCTATTGCACCTTACCACGGTTCAACCGGGGGGAGGTTTTCGGTTCAAATTGCCCAGTTAAAGTGGATTACCGCGCGGAGTCCAAAAGAATGAATTTAAATGTTTGTTGTGTGAATTTGAAACTGTTTTGGCGGTGCCACATGGTTACCGCCCTACTGCTAGGTGGTGGATTTAGCTTCATGGATGATTTTGTAAATCCTAGTTGATAATTCAAATCGTAACAAAACGTACAAAACTTTCCTTAGTTTTTTGTTGATAAGGGAACAAAACTCACAAAACATAACTTATTTTCTTGCACTCACAAAACTAACAAAACTATCTTCATTTTTGACAAAACTGACAGAACTCCTACTCCCTGACCATGACTGCTCAAATAGAACTGTATAACTTTGCTATTAGCCACTTACAACTAGCAAATTTAGAATATTTCAGTACCTATTTGATAGAAATTTGATTACAGGACTATAGAACGGGAAAACTGATTTACAAATTAAACTAATTGGTTTTAAGTAGACACTTTTAGCTAGTTGCCTACAAAACTCCATATAATGCCTAAAATTTGTATATGTGTCACAATTTACAATTTAAAAATGACAAAACTATGTACGACTAACAAAACTATTTTAAAAGAAATGAAAAAAATCCTTTAATCTAAAAAAATAGAAATAGACAAAAAGTGACTAGACAAATCTGAAATAGACACGAGTACAAAATCATCCTTGATGGCTTGATCTACCGCTCAACGTGGATAATCATATGTATTTCTGCTGAATAAAAGCAGAAAATGCACTACCTTATTGTATAAATCGATGTGGCCTCCTTGTTACTTGCTGGTTCACAAATCACAAGCTTTATACTGGGATCCAACGGAGAAGTGTATTAGGTGTGTGTGGCTGAAAGCAACGTTAGAATAACGTACGGGAGGCCGGTCAAAGATTCACATCTCGAAGAAAATCCAATGGACAAGAAAACTGCTGATAAAAACAAAAAAAAAAACAGACTGCAATCCTGTAGCAATTCCCTAAAACTTTTATATACGTGTTCTTAGTGATTTAAAAACAAAGTATGAAAATAAACTTAGATGGAAAAAAAAAGTAAAATCAACTCTAAATCTAAAGTTAAACATTCAAATATCGACTTATAAGCATAAGTATAATTAGGCTGCAATGGAAGGATTTGCATAAATGCAGTGGCCTACCGACCTAGCCTCAGGGTTAACAGCTACTCTTTTCGTTTTAAAATATAGATATGCTTGATTAACAGCTACTCTTTTTGTTTCAAATTGTAGCTATTTTTGGCTACGAATCCAGATAGAGCTACATTCAAGATGGGAGTACAGCCGTACAGGAGGTGTGCCATGCAGAGAAGCAGTCCAGTCTGGAACAGAACTGTTGCTCCCTGCAAAACATACCAAAGATCAGTGTTTCCAGCCAGTCTGAAAACGAACTCTTGATCCTGGCTACATGACAATGGTTGGACTAGAATACAGCACAAGTATCCATCATATGAAGGGGAACAAAAGCTCGTGACTAGGAGTTAAAAGTTAGAAAGTGACTGCGCCTAGTATAGAATTGGTCTGAAAAAGGACCTGTGATTTTCTACTTCATCATATTTTACCAAGTTAGCATGTGCTAATAGGATAATGGAATACATATGCCAATTGGAGCTTCAGGAGGAAATGAACTGTGTGGTGCACTGGTGCTTCAAATATAATATGCCCAACAAAACCTGAAGGCAGATGCATTGCTGGCTAAGGGCATACGTTGCCAGATCCTTTTCTAATCACAAAAGGAACAGGTTACTAAAGAAAGAGTTTCAGTGTTAGATTGAGTGATAGGGGTACAGTACCTTGTCCAAATTAAATGGTCTACAGTTAGCTAAACATCACATGGGAAGTCTGACTGATGCAGGATTGCTGGGTGAGCCACTTCACCTTAGCTTCAGCGCATCTGCTTCTACGGTGCAGTCAGGATGAGTTGCTTAAGTACAAAAACAAGTAACCAATAACAGGGTACATGATACATGTGTTGGAATTTGAAAGTGTTAAAAAAAATGGAATATCATGGTTGGAGGTGTGTAAACTTTTATGAATTGGCAGAGAAATAACAAATCATAAGAAATAGGAAACAAGATATCCTTTTGTTTTCCTTGATTTAAGGTCATGCGTATACTGAAACAGACAGCGGCTTTTGAAAGCAAAAGAGCTTAGAAAAAGCTACGAAGTATCACTTGTCAAGCTGACACAAGATACTTAAGAGACAAGCAACTTCACAAATATGCAGAGCTGACAAAAAGGAATCAAATGGTGTATTAAAACAATTTGAGCTTGGGATCTTGTGGTTATTGTCAACGGCCAGCCAGTCAAGTTCACGTACCGGCATCTTAACAATTTACATACAATATAAACATGTGAGGTCAGAACTCTAACCTTTAGGTAGTATTTGGAAACAAAACATGTGCCTCATCTATTTCATCCAAATAAATTTGGTCATCATTCTATCAAATGCACCAGAAAGCATGTTATAATCATGTTTCAAACCTTGTCACATAGCATCATGTAAACAAAATGTAGAAAAAACATGAATGCTATGTCTGTCTCATATACACAAATACCTTCTATGATTACCAATGCCCTGCTTAGTAATCATTGGCTTAGGTTTATGGTGTCCTTAACAAGCTTGCAAATGCTAGCTCTCAATTCAGAAGTAACCTTGAGTCGCTGCGGGAAAGCATCCAGTACGAATAAAGTAACAATTCTCATAGTATCTGACAAGATCACTTTATCATGCCTAGATACTTGCTGGTTAACAAACTGGCACGAATTTTTCAGCTTACAGGAGCTGCATGTCTGGAAGAGGACAACATGTTAAATGTTAACCACACGCATGAGTTGACAGTAGTTCTCCAGCAGGATTAAATTGAGAATTATAGAATACCTACTTTAGCTTCCTGGATGTTAAAGAAAGCTCGTAGTCTTTTTGATGCAAAAACTGTTCTTCGCTCAACAGATGGGCAACCAAACAATGCAACCGTCTTCAAGTCACTTCCTGACAACCATCTACAGTGTACACGGAAGATTCAACTTGAACAGCAGAGAAATTGAGTGGTAAAAGATAGATTTTCAATGTTATTTTCCACTTATTTTTCATTAGAGAATAGAGAGTATTAAATTCAAACATAAAAGACCAAATGAACTGTTCAACAAAATATCAAGCATGGCCAGCTCATGGTGCTCTCCACAATTGCGGAGAGTTAGGACTTAGATGTAGCATATGCAGAGAGAATGAACAATGTTGTTCACAAGGAGTATTACGCCTGGAATCATTATTAACCTTGAAACTAAATCATTTCAGAGCATGGAGAATTAAGTGGAAGAGTTTCTGTAACTTGCAAATATTTTATAGCATGCTGTCGCCGATTTCCCATATAAAAGATGTGCATGAGCTTCAATCAGGCCAATAACTTAAGTGTGTCCACTTTGACAGGGCAAAAAGAAAAAAAAACTGTGTTTCCAAGTTGAACCCTATGGTGTATCAACTGGACAGGTAGCATGTAAAATCTGAATGCACGCATATCTAACCATGACAAGCTATCAGTTCTATGAATTAACACCGATGGACATAAGCTCTATGGAATGTTGGGCCTGTTTGGGGAGCTTTAGATTCTGAGAAGCAGCTGCTTGGTAGCCAGCTTTTGAGAATCTGGAAAAGCTCCTAAACCCAACTTCTCCAGCTTCTGGATTCTTAGTTCATTTTCCAGAATCTGTAACTATAGATTCTCAGAAGCTATGGACCGTTTGGAGCAGCTTCTAGCAGAAGCAGCTTTTGGGAAAAGCTGTAGCTAGGAGAAGCTCCCCCAAACAGGCCCGTCATCATACAAGCGTTTTTCTTCCTCTTTTGCCATCACCGTCAACTGACCATTAGTTGACCTCTGTCAACCCAATGGTGAAGGTCCATTTCATTCTTAGAAGTGCAATATCAGTCTAGAGAGTACTTATACATCCTAGGGGTAAAAGGTACCACTTCCAAATTGGACGTAGAACAATTAACAAAACTAAACTCATCCCCCAAATACTAAACATTCCATTTCCAAATTGAGGAAAAACTACGCATTGGTACTTCCCCACGGTAGATGTTTACTTGATTTCTCCTAGAAGCTCACACCAACGAAATCAGAAATGCAACGCATTCACCCACCATATTTCAGAATTCACACAACATGTTATTCAGAGATGCGTTCCAGTTTTAACTCACGAAATCTAGCGTTCCATGGTAAGTTAGTGGCACACAACGACGCTATGGAACGCGAAAAATGGTACAAGCAATCCGAGAGGCGGCACTCACTTGGCGACGACCTGGTGATCATGGCCGAACCGCTCCGCCGCGCCCTTGACGACGTCGGGGGAGAGCACCTGCGGCGCCGTCGTCAGGTCAGGCCCCGGAAGGTACCCCCCGTCGTAAAACCTCCGGAGCAGCGCCGTCGCCGCCTGCCCCCACGGCCGCCGGGGCTTCGGCCTCGGCCTAGGCTTCCTCCGCTCCCGCGGCCCATCCCCGGGCTCCGAATGCGGAGAGCGAGGCTTAGGGCTGCTTCGAGGCGCGAAGAGGGAGGAGAGTGCCCCCGGCTGCGGGGCGGCGGCGGCGCCGGCGGTGGAGGAGGAGAGCCGGCGAGCGGCGGAGAGTGCCATGAGACGGGGAAGAGATCTGGTGCGATCTGAACCGTCCGATCAAAATACCGTATGGCCTCGTTTGGATGGGCCTAAAGCTCAAATTTAAGACCATTTTTACGTTGATGGGCCAGTATACAAAACCTCCGGCCCATACTGTAGATGGCCCGAATTTGGGCCTAAATAATAATAATACTGGCCCAATAAGCATTCGTTTGCCGTGGAGGCTATGGCGCACACTCGTATTTACTACATCCGTTTTTTATTTAAGTCTTTTTAGTATTGTCTAAATTTATTAATTGATGAATGTATATAATTTATATATATGTTTAGATTTATTAGCATCCATATGAATCTAGACAATGTTAGAAAGACTTATATTGTAAAATGGATGGAGTAGAGATGAAAACAGTTGGAAGAGCTATCTCTAGTATTTTCATTTTCATATCTTTTTGTTTGGAAACAGAAATGGAATGGTAAAAGTGGAACGGAAATGATATTGGTATTGTGGAAACTCCAAAAACGGGACCATTGAGACGGAATAATTATATATTCAGCATAAGAAATAAGTGCACGATAAAACCACTTCATATTCGCGTCATATTAATTAATACCATATTAGTATGGAGAACAGGAGGGAAAACGTTGTTCAGGGTTGGTGAGTAAGATAGGTTGTGCAACTTGGGCGGACTGGGGGCTTTGCGGTCTTTCGAAAACTTTTTAGAAATTTATGGCCCAATACGGAATTTTGACAAAACGGTCGAAAAATGCATTACAGTTTCACTATTTTTATTTCTATTTTTAAGAATTTTCGTTGCCGGTTAAAATGATCCGGAGAAAGCGAAAACAATAGCCGTTATGGTTGGGATTTTCGTACTATTTTTAACCCTACTTGTATCAATTCCCATCGCAACTGAGTTGTACCCTCGCAAATTTTGATTTTCCTTTTTTTTCTAAAAAGGAATGTTTTGCAACTGTATATGTCGTTTTTCTTTGTTTGTCTCGCACATGGAGTCTCATCCAAAAATGTTGATACAAAATCCTGATAAAAAGAAGGCATTCACGTCCGTGTTGGTCTAGTCAGCCGACCATTCGCTAGTCAACGACGGTAAACCGCCATGATCAAGAGGTAATCGTTGGATTAGTTGATTTCACAGACTAGTCAGCCAAAGTCATTTTAGTCGATTGTACGTTTATAAACCAAAATTTAAATTTTTAACTTTAAATTAGAGTAGATTTTGGGATTTTTATTGTAAGCTTATTTTCTCGTATTGGCTTTAGATCTCTAACAACATGTGAATAAAAGTCTTATTTATAAATTAAATTTTTATTTTTAATATGTCGTTTGATTTTTTTTTTCTAAATAAGCCAAACAATCGCCCCCTTCCCAATTAAACCGACAGACTATGAGATAGAATTTGATGCTAACTAAAACCTTTCTATCCTTAAAAGTGCAGGGTGGCTGGGAGATAGAATTGGATGCAGCGACGCTAGTCGTGGTGTCGAAATTTACTCTAAACATGGTTACATGACTAGTTATTCCTGTGAAAAACGTATTTATGGTCATATTATAGAGGCTCTAAGACTCTAACTAGTTGTCAGTTGCCACCAAATCAAGCTATGAACACCACTTTCTTCACGTATACGTACACGCTCATTGTTTGGATTTTCGTGTAAAAAAATCAAACAACTTATTTATAAATAACTTATGAATACAACTTTTATATATATATATATATATATATATATATATATATATATATATATATATATCTTTAACAATATAAAGCAAGTATGAAAAATAACTATAATAAACAAAACCCTAAAATCAACGTTAAATTTAAATTTAAAATTTTGCTCGCAAGAAAAAGCTAAAAAAACGAGGCCATAATAAACATTCGCGAAAGGACGTACGTGAACACGAATCAAAATGCATTGAAAGATTTGTCCGAGCCGAGGTGGCGCCACATCAGACTCGATCCGGATCAGTACAGGTAGTTCAGGAAACCGGAGAAGAAGCTTCCCCAATCTGAAGAAACAACACACTGCCCTGCGCCGGCTGCTACTTGACTGACGCATCGATCACCAAATCAAAATCAAGCCTTCAATGCCTTGTTCTGAATTCTCCCGTAGATCGTTACGGCTCTCAACAACATGACAAACTGCAGCTTTTTTGAGTGCAGATTTGGCAGAAATCAGCCCGTCGTTTTAATTTATTGCTCTTGGATAAACCGCATTTATATTAGCGATATGATCTTCCTCCTACTTTCCAGGCAAAAGTGCCAGTTGAGTATTTGGACGTCGACGGATCGACGTATATCTTGAGACGAATATGTTAGCAGCAAAGACGATCTAAGAGCTGTGTTATTTTCGGATCAATAAAGTGGCGATGATCAGGATGTCGCAGAAGTTACTGCTACATCTCTGTGTTCTTCAGATGCTCCCATTTGCTGTCAGCTCTACCTTTTCAGTTCAGAAAATCTATCAAGTCAACACTCAAAAGGACTACGTATTGTTTAGCAAAAACGAAATTAGATTATCTCTTTCCTTCTGCGACGAATGGATAGTGTTCTTGGCAACCCAAAAAGGAAAAAAAAAGAAAGGGAAAAAAAGTTCAGTGATAAGCCATATGCTCCCCTGTTTGGCTGTTTCATGAGAAGCATTGGCAGGGAAGGAACACCTACCTGATACATTCTCCAATCACCTGGATTACTTTGGGAATGAATCAAACGACATATTTATAAATGAAAAATAATTTATCAATAAATTTTTTATATACGTATTATTAACAATCTAAAATTTAAGGCCAAAAAATAAACTTCGATGAAAATTTCTAAAATCAACTTCAAATTTAAGATTATAAATTTTGGCTTACAAGCATAAGTTAACCGAAAAGATGGAGTTGCAAGAGTGCCCATGAACTGAAGCACAGGCGAGCAAAGAAGCCACTGCATTGATAATGCACCAATAGCATGGTTGCTGCTGATACAGAGGAACATGTGTCCAAGGCGCCACTGCAACAGCATGAGGGTTTGGGTTGATCTGTGGCATTTGTCCAAGGATACAATTGAGGCTTGGCTTGGAAGGAAGAGCCACTCTTTCCCCCACGGTGGAGCAGATCAGACAAGAACGAGCACCGGCTGCTCAAGGAAGACAAACACACATCATTTGTTGTGTGATCATCTCTGATTAGCTAATCATAAGGTAGTTATGTATACATGTTGATGCAACGTGCATAAGCGAGGGATAATCATAGTGATATATATAGAGAGAGACTTAGAGGGAGTGTATGAAGCATACCAACCTGTGACATGTAGTTAGAATCAGGTTGCTGGGTACAAGTTAACTTATGTCTAGCACGAAAAACGTATTAATAGATTAGTACATGATTAATTAATTATTAAATATTAAATATTAAAAAAATATAAAATAGATTAATATGATTTTTTTAAAACAACTTTCCTATAGAATTTTTTTTGTAAAAAATATACCGTTTAGCAGTTCGGGAAGCGTGCATGCGAAAAAGAGAGAGATAAGTTAACTAACGGGGGCTGTCGATCGCGGCCTCAATGATCTACTGGAATATCATATTGTTTACTCTAACATAAGTAAAATTTTATAGTCATTAAGAAATGTCTATAGCTACCATGTAAATTGTTGATATCTCGAGGTGACAAGATTTTAAAATAAATGGTATCTCAAGATATATTATCAAAGATGCTAAACAAGCTTGTAATGTAAAAGTTATCAATATCAAGGAGTATCGGACCGTCTTTGATTCGAAAGACATAATACGAATTTTAGAGGATTTTATTTCTACAAGATTTTTTTCTAGGCCGTTTGAAACGGAGGAATTCATAATTCTATAAAATCCATATATAATGCTTCATTACGTACAAGTTTTTGCTGAAATTTAACATGAGATACAACCTCATGGAAATTTTTTTTAGCCTTCATCTTTCTTAAATTCCCGTATTTTCTGCATTATAATCAAATGGCTATTCTTATTTTTTTCTTCGTGTGTTTTATAATCCTCTGTTTTACCATTGCATTCTTGTTAAAATTCGGTGTTTTTGTATTTTTCTTGTTTCAGAGGAGCCCTCGAATTGGTGTGTATATAGTGGATACTGATCCCTGAACAGTACGCTACAACAGATGGGTAGGTTAGCAGTGGCAAAGCGCCGTTTTTCCTGAAGCATTTGTGTGCAGAAAATGACTTTTACCCCCAGACTGTTACCACCTTTAATTGCAGTTCAGTGGGCCAATAATGCAGAAGCTTTTGATTGCTTGTTTCTTGTTTAGTTGCCAAAATTTTTTGGCAAAAAGGTTACGTCGAACAATTGATCGGATGTCGGAAAGAGTTTTAGGACACGAATGAAAAAACGAATTTCACAGCTCGCTTGAAAACCACGAGACGAATCTTTTGAGTCTAATTAATCTATCATTAGCACATGTTGGTTACCGTAGTATTTATGGCTAATCATGAACTAATTAGGCTTAAAAAATTCATCTCACGGTTTCCCCATAACTATGTAATTAGTTTTTATTTTCATCTAGGTTTAATGTTCTATTTAAATTTTAAAGATTCGATTTGATGTTCTTAGAAAAAAAATTGGGAAACTAAGGCCTTGATAGTGACTTGACTCCATGAATGCAGGACCTGAATGTTAGCGACCGTACGTTGTGGCAACATCGATCCTTAACACAAAGAAGAATTTCATGTCGATCGGTAACTGAGGCCTTATTTAGTTTCTAAAACTTTTTTCTAAAAACATCCCATCGAATTTTTGATACATAAATAAAGCATTAAATATAGATGAACTAAAAAACTAATTACACAGTTATGAAAGAAAATCTTGAGACGAATCTTTTAAGCCTAATTAGCACATGATTAGCCATAAATACTACAGTAACCAACATGTACTAATGATGGATTAATTAGGCTCAAAAGATTCGTCTCGCGGTTTCTAGGCTAGCCGTGAAATTCGTTTTTTCATTCGTGTCCGAAAACCTGTTCCGACATCCGGTTAAACATTTGACGTGACACTTCTTCCAAAAATTTTCTCAATCCAAACACCACCTGACATGCATGCTTGTTGGTTTCCCCTGCCAGCTGGGACGACCTAACTGAATTGCTTGTTGTTGCAGAAATTAATCTGCTCCAAGAATCGTGCTGGATCAGTTGCAGATAGCCCATGGCAGTCATACGTCGAACCTTGACTGGAATGATCAGGCCTGCGACCAGCTTAAGTGCTCCGTACTATCATTTTGCTGCTGTTTATGTTTATAAGCTAAAATTTAATTTTTTAATCTTAAAGAAGATTCTAAAGTTTTTTCAGCATTGACTCTTAGATCCATTATTAGAATATGTATTTAACGGTTCTTACTCATAAATTATTTTATTTATAAATTTAATTATTGTTTGTCTTTTTTCTGAATAAGCCAAACAATCGCCTCACCTCAAGATCTTCGCGTGTTGCAAGCCAATTTGTCATTGAGAGTTAAGGTAGCTCGAGAGACATACGATGTAGTCCGAATTCTGGAAGCAACCGAAGCTTCCCTGTCGCTGCATCGCCGTCGGCCGGCCGGCGGCAGCGACCTGCACTGCACCTGCTCACCATAATTTAGCGCACGATTTCATCAGGTTTTGCGATTGCATAACGCATAGGAGTATTTGCATGACTCCATTGCCGGCCTCTCGTATTCCTTCCCCTATGCAAGTAGCCAGGAGGAGGAGAAGGATGCGTATAATATGACGCCGCTCGTGTTTGACTTTTGACTCTCCCTGTCCTTCTTCCACGCGGCACGCATTATCCGCATTGTCGCGGCGCGATCAGTCTCGCGCGCACGTACGTGTTCTTTGTTGTCATTTTTCCAGTTGCTTTTGCATTCGTATTTTTTAAATTAATGAGCGGTGTATTTTTTAAAAAAATTAATCATCTTATTCTTTCTTGTAACTATAATTCTCTAACTTTTATATAGTTAATTTCATCGTTTGTATCAGAAAATAATCATTAGAAAATCAGACAATGTTTTGTCAGCAATCTTACGTCAATAAAAGACCACAGATGCAGGCATAGGAGTAGTACTAGTTTTTGACGAGACGCTCGTTAGCAAGTCAAGCCCTAGACCCTAGTACAGAGGACCGTGCCTGTAATTTCATTGCCTGATTTTCAGGGAAGAACTAGCAGCTGTATTAATTGCAGGAGACCGAGGATGATTGTTAAAAGCTATATATTTATAAACAAAAAAATTATAAATAAAAATTTTATATATATTCTTAGGGATCTAAAAGCTAGTGTTAAAAAAATAAACTATGATAAAATAAACTCTAAATTTAAATTTAAGATTAAAATTTTAAACTTTCAGGAACGGAAAGAAAAATCGGGAGAACAGATGCAAGCAGAGCAATCTGATCTGCGTGTGTACGCCACTCGGCCCACTCCCACGTCTCACGGCGTCTGCCTGCACGCCCCTCCATTTCCAAGTGCCGCAGCTACTATACATTTCTCTTGGTCGTCGTCGTCGTCGTCCACCTCCGTCTCTGCCTATAAATACCCACCACTCACATCCTCCTCTGCAACACATATCACCGAGTCCAGCTACATCGATCCCCTCATCAATCTCTCTCTCTCTCTCTCCCCCTGATCCTGAGCTGAGTTTGTGATTGGCGGTCATGGCGTCTGCAACCAGTGCGACGGTACTGCTGCTGCTGGTCTTCTTCCTGGTCGTGGCGTCGGCGCCGACGCTTCTGCAGGCCAGGCCGACGCCCCCCGGAGACGGCGTGGTGCTACATCAGGAGGAGCTTGCCCATGGCGAGACGACTGCGGGATCCTCTGCTTCCGCCACCGCCGCAGCTGCTGGGACGTCTTCGTCTTCGCAGGACGGGCTGCTCATTGTCCAGAGACCCCCGCGGCCGCCGCTGCCGCGACCGGCGACCGCCGGAGCGCGCGGCAGGATGCTCGGGTCGGTGCCTAGCCCCGGTGTGGGCCACTAGCGCAGCAGAAAATTAGTGGAGACTCAGGAGGATCTTTACGAGCCTAGAGTCGGTAGCGGAGGCTCGAGATTCCGCTACATGGCAACGGACCTATGGGATCAATGATAGGCTTTACGGTTCTATATGGCTGATGATACGGTAAACGGAGCTATATGATTAGAGATGGAGATGGAGTAGGATGTAGATCGAGCATAAAGCATCATATCAACCAGTTTTTTCGTTAGCAAAATATTTTTTTTTAAGGTTTTGGTTGGGGAGGATTTGGTTACAAGATTTGTATAACATGAGAAAAACTGATAATCCACTCAACAGTTGGAGTGAGTGTACATAAGAGATTATGCAGTTCAATTATACCATTCAGTTGTAACGATTCGATCATTCTTCAATAATGAATTGATTAGTCGTCTCGTCTGATCAATGATCACCACTTGGAGTACGAGCAAAACTTGCTGATCTGATTAGCTGGCTGTGTTGAAACCGTTTCCGTGTCCATGTGCTTGCCGCCAAAATTATCGCCCACTTTGCTTAGACTTCGTTGGTTGCTTGATTTGCAGCATTACATAGTACAGATGTACTCCCATCGTCAAGTTGAGTGCATTGCTCTCAAATCCCATTATGTGTTTGTACTAGTTGATCTGCAATTCCAAGGTGATTGTGTGTATTTTTGTTAGTGCTAAGAGACTCCTACAATTTTTTTTATATATACTCTATCCGTTTTAGGCTATAAGATATTTTGGTTTTATCTAAATTTATAAATAAACCAATATATATATAAATATATATTTTTTGTATGTTAAGATTCATCGGTATTCATAAGAATTTACGGAAAACCAAAACTACTTATAATCTAAAAGGGATGTAATAAAAAAATATGTTACATTATTTTTATCTGTTTTATTTTAATTGGGTTAATTTTGACTCATTTGATAGCTAGTGCTCCAGATGATCTTGGTTGTTATCGCCCTAAAGGAACATAGTTGAGATATTGTCTTCAGTGGGAGAAGTATCTCTAGCTTAGAGACATTTGGTAATATAAGAACTTACTTCCCTATTCTTGCACAAAATTAATCTGTTCCCTTTCTCAAGTTAATTATAGCGAGATCCACGCATTCCAAGTAGGGTCTAATTCTTGGATAATTGTCATTGTTGACTACGGTTGTTTCACTGATTTGACCTTAAATTAGCTCTATATGATAAAGTTATATTGAATGAAAATTGTATGGTCCACTACAACATAAACAATTTTTCGTTAGACCCCCTTTTTTTCAGATTGACTAAAAATAGAGCCATCAATGAAAGCCACGTTCATTTTTACTGCCGGGTGAAAGCATCCAATAGTGAAAATTGATTTTAAATATTTTAAGTTTCGAACAATGAAAATCAAAACAATAACATTTTGAATATAGATAACAGGTGCTTCATATTGAGATGTTAATATGATGTGTGTGTAGAGAGATGTATTGGGTTCGAATCCGACAATCACGTACTTGTGAATTTAATCCAAAAAAAAAACCTAGATTATCGATTAGGATGCACTGTTTGTGTTATAGATGCGTGCTAAAAAATCAAAGTATTTTTCATTTTACCTTCGCATCTAAAAAAACAAAATGTGGAATTAGATTTTCGTTGGCGGGTGCGTGCGCCTGATTTTCACTCATGGTATTTTGATTTTATTTTTGCAACTAAAAACATTTAAATGTGGAAAGCAATTTTCACTATCGATTATGTTATGTCGTCTGATTTTCACTGACTTTTAATTGATCACATCTTAATTTTATTTTCGCAGCTAAAGAAAATCAAAATGTGGAAAGTTATTTCCACCGTCGGCTGTGTTATGTTGCCTGATTTTCAATGACTTTTAATTCTAGGCGGTAGTGTCTGGCCACAAGCAAAAACGTGTTTTAGTCGCCAGTAAAAATATATTTTTGAGTTGTGGTTATATTTATTACACTGCACTTCGGTAATACAGGTACTGCCTTCGTCTTCGATGAAAGCCCTTACATTCAAGGACAAGGATAGTATATTTTTCAAGAATTTATTTTTAGATAAAAAAGAAAATCATCCAAAATTTAAGCACAAACAGTGGCATTGTCAAATTATTCGAGAAGTCGTCGAATATGACAAACCTTACTAGTAGCATTACTGTGTAGCTCAGGTAGGCATACTAGCATGAGTACATTCAGCTGCCTGACACTGTTGAAGATAATGACGGGACGTGATATCACTAGGGGTTGTTTGGAACAAGCGGGTAAAGTTTAGCTCCCTGTCCCATCGAATGTTTAGACCCTTATTAAAAATAGTAAACATAGATTATTAATTAAATCCATCCATAATCTTGGACTAATTTGCGAGACGAATCTATTGAGCCTAATTAATCTATAATTAGCCTATGTGATGTTACAGTAAACATACTCTAATTATAGATCAATTAGGCTTAAAAAATTCGTCTCGTAGATTAGCTGTCACGTCCCGACCCTAGAAACCCCCTAGGCCAGGCCCGTACTCTAGGACATAATGCGCACCCAGGAATAACTTCACGGTCGGCCACCCATCCCAAGATTGTTACAGGCCAAGCACGCTTAACCTTGGAGTTCTCTTAAGATAAGCTTCCGGAAAAGAAGTTGCAACTTATTGACATGAGTATTCTATCAAATCCTATTAAGCGTTGGGCTAGGATATCACATACACCCACCCTCAAAGGAACCGACGTCCCCGTCGATCCAACATATCCATACTTGGGCAAAAACAAACAGGAACGTTCCCCTCTTGGCCACGTCCGTGTGTACAGGTCTGGCCCATGTGCCATATCGTGTCCCCGCAGGACCCACGCGCCATGCGCAACATGCTCGCGCCCCTGCGCCTGTGAAACCGCGAGGGTCGACTCTGATACCATTCTGTCACGTCCCGACCCTAGGAACCCCCGAGGACATCAAACCGCGAGGGTCAGTTCTGATACCATTTTGTCACGTGCTGACCCTAGGAACCCCCACGTCTCTGACTCTAGGAACCCCCCTAGGACATCAAGACTTCCCTCACACAACTAACACAAGTCTTTTCTACGCACTTTGCTCCAGGACATCAAGACTTCCCTCACACAACCAACACAAGTCTAGACAAGCACGTTTAACCTTGGAGTTCTCTTAAGATAAGCTTCCGAAAAAGAAGTTACAACTTGTTTGGTATGAGTATTCTATCAAATCCTATTAAGCGTTGAGCTAGGATGTCACATTAGCACTCATTTATGAAATTAGTTTTTTTATTAGTTTATATTTAATACTTTAAATTAGTATCCAAATATCGATGTGACATGGTACTAAAAAAATTTAGTCCCATCCAAATAGCCCCTAACTAATACGGGTCATGGAATCTAAGAAAAATCTTCTCGTAGACTCCTACGTAAGCCAAATTTCGCCCGGTTATCAGGACACGAGACAATCAATAATTGGTACCCAGGTAAAAGTAGTGAAACTCGTCGCTCAACCCCATGCATGCCATCAGATAAAATGAAAAGCGAACATTGACGCAGAATTAATCAAGGCATTGTCTTTTTGAGCTATTTTAACATCTTTGAAAAAATAGCGAGGCAGCATGTACCTTGAGATATTATATCTGTATTAAAATTTTTGGTACCTTAAAGTGCTTTTTAAAGATAAAAATCAATTGTCTTTTCACTTCTAATTATGTTTATAAGTCAAAAATTCAACCTTAAATTTAAAGTTGATTTTAGAGTTTTTTTTATCATAGTTTATCTGTTTAATTTTTCTTTTAAATCGCTAGACCATGTATATAAAAATTTTATTTATAAATTATTTTTATCTGTAAATATGATGTTTTATTTTTTTTCTTAAAAAAGCCAAATGATGACGGTGTAACATCACAAGCTTAAGGCTCCAAACTTTAGATGTCTAAACCAGAGTGGATAAACATGACAGTTAAGTAGAAAAGTACGGAGTAACAAGTAGTATTTACTAATTACAGAAGAGATAAAGCTATTGTTCCCACCAATGCACGGCACGTTGGAATTTGGAAATTGCATGCAACTAACGCATTCCTGCCGGGTCTCCCAGGAGATGTGCATGTCAAAAAAAATTGACAGAATTCACGACCAATTCTAAGCCCAGCAGCCACCCAATTTGGGTTTCAACGCGAGTGCGTTTTGAGCAGACCCTTCTGGCATTTCTGCACTTTTGTTCCCCACGAAGCAAAGATACAATTTTTGTAGTTTTCGAATAAGCTACTCCCTCCTATTTTTTTAATTAATGACGGCAATTTTTTATTTACGTTTGCCCTTTAATCTTATTCAAATTTTTTATCTAAACATATAAAATTATAAATCATACATAAAATTACTTTAGTAATAAATCAAATCATAAAAATCAATAATTATATAATTATATAATTTTATATATACTATTAGACCGGGGGTGATTGTTTGGCTTGACGTATTTGAAAACGAAAAATAATTTATAAATAAAATTTATATATATATCTTTTTTGTCTAAAAGACAAAACTAACAAAAATAAACTAGAGTAAAAACCCTTAAATTAAAAAGGAGATGAGGTAACAGTAAGCCATCAATTTTTGCGATGAGATGCGCAGCTCACGTTTGGCTGGAGCATGTGCGTGTACTATTTCAATAGAAAGTATAACTATAGTTAGTCCTTGGATTGATTTGATGTAATATATAATGTGAAATGTGTAGCTCCTCACAAACAAAAGTCATAATGAATGCATATCTTTGATATCGATAAAACCCATATCAGTTGATGTAAACTTGTCCTTTACAACGAAGAGTTGAAATGACGTGTGCACATAAATGTTGGCATAAGTAGTCATAAGACCATTACAGAATTTTATCGTCCGATTATTAATAGTGTAAGGTTATCAAGTGGACGAATGAAATAAGTTTTGTCAATATAAATTTTACTTCACGGTTTTATTATATCAAAGTGACCAATAAAAGTTATTAAATGTATAGAGGTGAAACGAAATGGTCTTTGTGACCAATAAAAATTGATTAAATGTATAGATGTGAAACGAAATGGTCCTTGTAGATATTTCAATCCAGTTTCGGTTTAGGTTACTGCAGTTGCAATCTTTTGATTAGATTACTGGTTGTTTTTCACGTGAGGCTTCCCAACTATTAAATAATGTATTTTCTCTTCAAAAATTATATATAGAATTTATCACTTTGTAGAGTATTTTTAATTTTTTCTCGTTTATACTTAAATAGTTATAAAAATAAATAATCATTTATCTTTTTCAACCAAACACATTTTGTATACGTTAGGTTTCATACCCATAAAACTCAACTCTCTTTGCACATGTTATGTAATACTCCCTCCATTTCAAAATATAAGACACAACCCTTTTCTCCTATGTTCTAAAATATTAGATGTGTATTAATTACATTGCTACATACATTGGTAAAATAATATACTAAAGAAAAAATAGATAGCATACATTGGTTGGTTTGTACTAGTTAAATATATGATTAAATGTTTGTCAGTCTTTATATCTAAGATTGTTATGACTTATATTTTAGAACAGATGGAGTAAGATTAAAATCTCATAAAACTTGTATTGATAATGGTATAAAGATATGTCATGATCAAGTATCATGTAGATATTATCCGAACCGATACAGCTAAGTAGGCTTTATGTAAATTTCAATGTGGTTTCATTGAAAAAAACTTTTTAAAGGAATCGCCACAGTTTCAAATAGATTTCATAGATGTTTAATGATCCTGTTCCCTAGAGTAACTTTCTCTTTGCTGAAATTTGCCACGGTGAGAACAGCTTACACATAGAGGAAGTAAACCGGCATCTTCCCATGATGTTCAATTCAACCAAACATGCATGCCATGTCTTCTCCACTGCATATTGTACTAGAACTAGTGCAAGGAGGTCCACAAGATATTTTCATTATCCCCATCATATCGATCTAATTAGGTCTTTTTAGCACTAGCAACAAAGATCTGCCTTCAAAAGATGAGAAAAAGAAATGCATGCGTTATTGTGGAAAAACCAAACGACATATTTATAAAAAATAATTTACAAATAAAACTATTATATACATGTTTTTATCTATCTAAAAGTCAAATCTAGAAAATAAACTATGATAAAAAGAAAACCCTAAAATCAACTCTAAACTTATGGTTAAAAATTTAAATTGGCTTAAAGTATAAACAAAAGCGAAAAGATACGCTGGAAAACACTTTTGTTGTATTCTCATTCAACTATTTTCTTTCAACTCCCACGACTAAATAGATGGAAAATTGCAATGGTTGGTAGAGATAAAAGACTTTACTTTAGGAGTCTCTTCTTGGATTCAACTCTATGTAGGGCCCTATTTGTGGCTGTACTTTTGAGAAGGATTGGTATGGCAACATTTTTAAAGATGCCCTACTCGAGTGGGTGTGTGGACATGTGTGTTGACTTGCTCTGGATTGTGATGTGTGATGGATCATTAGAGAAATGGTGCATGCAAATCTACAATGTAAGGATAGGGCCAGTTGTTGGGCCAGCAGCGTCGTGGAGTCCGATTGATGAAGAGTTAACTCACAGCATTTTCTGGTTAATTATAAACATAGTGACGACATTGGCGATGTCACTCGAGTGATTATCTGACTGGCCCAGTTACCCTGTCTTCTTTTCTTCTATTTATGCTTAAAATTTAAAGTTTTAATCTTAAATTTAGAATTTATTTTGGAGCTCTTTCACTAAAGTTTATTTTTCAGCATTAGTACATTTTTAGATCGCTAAGAATAAGTATATAAAAATTTTATTTATAAATTATTCATTTGCGAATATATATAGATTTGCTAGATATACAACGGGAGACCGTCGATCGACCCTAGCTAACACTAACATGGCTAGTTTGATACTTCATACTGGTGCGTGACAAGTATATCCTGCTATAAATATAGTCATGCCTCTATTCATATACCTAGATAGATGCCGAGAAATACTTATGCTCCCCCATTCAAACATAAATTTATTTGTTTAATTCAAATTTGAACTAAAAATAAACTTATTATGGAATGAAAGAAATAGTTTAGAACAAAAGGAATAAATCACAAGGATTTTTCTTAGGGACTATTCCATTCATTTTAAAATATAGCCACTAGATTGATATCAAGGTTAGAAAAAAGGAAAGGACTACATATTTTATCAATAAATATGAAAGGATGATTGGGGATAATATTTAAAAAATAAATATGAAGTGGTTGATTAGACCAGCATTACTATAAATCATACTTATTTATACATGCCTATGTTATAAAAAATATTTAAATACTAGAAATATGTATATTTTGAAACTGACTATCTAGCTAGGTTTAATACTGAGGGCACGCATAGTGCTCCTACGTGGCGAGGAGCTCTAGCTCGCCACGTAGGAGCTGGTCCGCTAGGTCGGTGTGGACCGTGCCCCAGCTGGGGTGCGCGTCCCTTTGCGAGGGAACGATGGCTTCGTCAAAGAGAGGACAGAGAAACCGAAGAAAAGAAAGAGAAAGGAGAGAGACGCACGCCCCCCCGCTCCGTCGACGCCGAGACCGGCCACCGCCACCATCCGCGACCCGTCCCTGGCGAGCTCCGCCCGAATCCGTAACGCGCCACCATGCAGATCCGACGTCTGTCGCCCGCACGATCCGATGTCCTCTGCCCACCGAGATCGCCGCCGCGGCCATCGTTTGCCTAGGTCTGCAGCCGTTGCCCGCCTCGGTCCGTGGCCGCCGCCGACGCGCCGCTGTCCTTCGCCGTCGACCACGAACGCCTCGTGCTCCGCCGACCGGAAGAGAGTGGAGAGAGCTCAGGAGGGGGAGGGGGGAGGGAGAGGGAGAGGCGAGAGAGAGTTGCCAGGGAAATTTAAAAAATGGTTTTGTAAGACCCATCTAGAGCACTTGACATTGCGGGGTGGGTAGCCTCATCCTTGTGACATGCTAGGGCTCCTCATGTGAGAAGTTTGCATAGTGCATGCTCTGATAACTGATGTCCCATGATTTGAGGCACCGCGTTCAATGGATCTCCGCGAGGTGTACACGGGCAAAGTGCCAAAGCAAGGTTCAGTGGATCTCCGCCAGCGAAGTGGCAAAGCAGGCCAGAGAGCATATAGTTGTATGAGCCAAAAAAGAGGGGAAAAAATAAAGTTTGACAAAAGGACCGTTCGATTCTGGTCAGGTCAACGTCATCACCCAACGCGTTTTTTTTTCTCTTTTTTGTTCCGTTGCGTGTCTCGTCCCGGGCCGACACCACGTAAGCACGCCACCACTTGCGCGCGCCTCGCCTGGGCCTCTTGGCCCAACAGCGACGTCGCTTCGTCCAATGGGCCGACGCGTTGGGGCCCATCGCCCGCCCCCGCGCGTGCGCCGCCGTCGTGGCCGGGGCCAGTCTCGCACCGACCGACCGTTGCCGCGGACCACGGCCAAGTTGCCGACTTGCCGTCGCACGCGCGCTCGTCGTCGGCGGCGGCGGCGCAGCCGGTGAGCACAGAGTAAAGCATTAATACGTGTAACAGATTGAATGATTCATATAGACTTTTTTACCGTCCTCGATGTAATTTGAGGTAAACAAAATTGTGCAAAATTCTATTATCTAAGTTATATTGCATCCCGGTATACTAAATTCTTAATGAAAAATATGGTATATCAAGATTTTTTTTGGTGGCGAAAGATAGAAGATAATAAATTATTCTCTCTGTTTCACGTTATAATACTTTTGAAACATTATAAGATTTTCTGGTATTGTGTAGATTTATACGTGTGCTAATTAATCTAGATACATATATAAAACATATGCATTGATATATGGATTAATCTAGTCAAAAAAAATCATGTTATAATATGGAACAGAGAATATCTGATTTTTTTAAATAGCTATTTAATGTTATAAATAAAGAAATTAAGAACTATAAAATTGAAAATATACCAAAAAAATTAGCCAATCAACTTCTAACAGAAACGTTTCATAAAATACGTTTAGCCGTTTAGAAACCGACACGTAAAAAAGCAGCCATAAGCCATAATATTGTACATGTATAGTGTAGTTATGTACAAGATCGATCGCAACTACATGTGACCGCCGTCGCTGGGGCCGGACGGCGGCAGCGCCGGCCGGCCCGTCCTGGCAACGGCGGACTGTCCGTTCATCGATACCCGCCACCGCTCCTCTCCGTGCCCGCCGGCCACGACCGCCGCCGCCGCCGCCTCCGCCGACGGGGACGGCCCTGAGGACGACGACGCCGCCACCACCGTAGAAGCAGAGTCGTACGCGCCACGTTGCTCTCTCAGCGCGACGCTTGCCGGCGCCGCCGCAGCAGCAACGGCGAGCCCCAGGAGGAGCACGAGCCCTGCCATCACCAGCATCGCAACATCACGTCGCGGCGACGGCGACGGCGACGGCGACGGAGATGGCGACGGCGACGGCGAGTGAGACCGCATGGTCGATCGAGACGCCGAGAAGAGGAGAGAGGTATAGCTAGCAGCTTCGCCGGCGGCTTTATCTCCCGCAAAGAATATATGTAATGTAATATGGAGATGTGTTCATCCCCGTATCGATTTGATTTGATTTGATTACGTAAAGGGCGAGACGTAGCTACGCGTGATTGTGTCGGGATGCATGCATGGGTGTACGTACGCGATGGGATTGAGGATTAGGTTTTCAAATCGCAGAGATGAGTCCAGGATAATCTTGACAACTGCAAATTGCTGCTCTAATTGGCGTAAAGTTACCTAGATGCTGCCTTTAGGAATCCAACCCATGTCTGGACAGGTAGGGAATCAAGTCCTCCTTTGGAATGTAGGAGTTTTATAGCAATTTGGTTAGTACCCTTAATTATATAATTCACTAGAATCCTTGCATTACATAGCAATTTGGTTAGTAGGCCCAAGTGTTCAGGGCTCCTATATATGGATTGGATAGAACCATAGGATTTTTGGAGGACGATGATCATCAGGGGAAAAATCATATAGTTCTGGTGTTTTAATTTATGTGAACCATCCAAACACATTATCCCAAGCATCTGTCAAAAAAAAAACACAGTATCCCAAGCTTTCCTATGTTCTGAAGTCTTATAGTATTTGATAGCATACGACAATCTATCCTGTGTTTTTTTGGGGGGCTTGCATTATGAGAATCGTGTGTTACAAAGAAGCCCTTGGATTGTACATACACGCAGTGGCTCATTTTAAAGTCATCAACTCTCAGTAACATTTAATCCTCGGACCCACGTGTTATAAACATATGGAGGTATAAATATGTAAACATGTTAATGTAACACCGAAGAAAAATTAAATATCTCCAGTTTTCTCTTTTCTTGTCATTTGTTTCCCATGCACCACCGATGTTAGTGCCAAGGGCGGAGCTACTCTTTGCAAACCGGGTGCAAAAAAAAATTAGCTAGAGTTCATCTATTTTCACCATGTATACACCCCCTCAATTCAAATTTAGTCATTTGCAACAGTTTAAAACCAGTTCAAAATAAGTGGTGGCACTCTCTTATATTTTGTTCTAGCTCCGTCCCTGGTTATTGCAATGTTGCATTAACCCAATATAACCAAACATGATGAGGGTGAACTCACACTTTTATACTCATCTTGATATGCATAAGTTAACAAGATTTTACTTCGCAGGGTAGCATGAGCATTGTGCTAGTATATATATAAACAAACGAAACAACACATAATACACCGCCAAGATCAAACTTTGCACGTAACGCTCTCATGGCTTCTTTAAAATGGAGGAATCACGGAGAAGTTTCATAGGAATTGAACTGATTTTCATAAAGATTCTATAAGATGCATGCACTCCCAAAGAACCATCATTAATATGCCACTAGATACATAGTTTTGCTTCAGACCAGAAAATTATTGTATATATGGGCCTAACTTCTTGCGCACAGGTTTGTGGCCCTATGGGCAGCTACTATGGAGAACATTGTCCATTCTCACTTTAAAATATTTGGCAAACTAAACCTTTGATTAAATCTAAAATTCAAAATAGTTTATCTCTTCTTAATGTGCGATGCAGTGCTTTTAATTCGTAACAACCTACGGGTATTTTAGTAGTTTTTTATTTAAAATAATCATACGTGACATCTTAATATACAGAGTACACCTTACAAATCTAGAGTATTGCAAATCCAGACGGTGAAAAACAATCCAGTAGTCTATCTCCATAGTATATGTGCGGCTGTGTCTGCCTTAGGCTGTTTTATTTTCTGATTAAAGATTAAGTATGATAGATTATGTGATTTTCAATAGCTGTATAATAGTGTAAATGATGAAATTAACTTTAAAAAATTACTTTAATGTGATATGATAAAGGTTGTGTTCTTTTCTTAATTAGATTCGGACAAAAGATGAAATATTATTTGATTTTTTTATAACTATTTGATGATATAAACAGTAGAATCTTAAAATTTATTTTATAAATATGAGATTATTAACTTTTATATAGAGAACTAAATACACCGTTTAACTGTTCGTGAAACCCATACAAATTAAATTCAAGAAGTAATATGCATTGTTTTAGTGCAAAAGAGCGAGGTCAAATTTCTATGTGCAAAAACTCTTATAAAAACTATATATAATGTTTAGTAGTTTAGATGCTACTTGCAAAAGACAATAAAAAATAATAAATAATCTAGAGAAGCAATGGCCCACCGTGTCATTTGCTATCAAATGTAATTCTTTGGGGTCCATGGACCATGGCCGAAAGACGACACGTACGGCACTGGAATATTTGACCTTTTGCTCCGATTTGCCACGTGACATGTTGACATTTCTTGTCTGATGGTCATGTACGCCTCGATGATTTGCCGCTTCTTCCTTGTGCTCCAACATGTGCTTGGAATAATGGAATGGATGCGTTAGTAGCGGCTTGAGCGATATTAAATTGCACTCCCTCGATCCAAAAAATACGAAAGAAAATATATTATTTTCTGCAATAAAAAAGAAAGTAGTGGAAGGATAGATTATAGTATAAAAGGTGATGATTCAGAGAATAAACAAGTAGAAATATGATGGTTGGGGAGTAACCTAATAGTCCTACAAAAGATATTACGTAGGGAATAAACTAGTACATAAATGAATGAATAAATGAGGAATAATGTACTTATCTCGGAACATAAAGTCATTTATATTCTTGGACAAACCAAAATGATAAATATCCCTACATATTTGGATGAAGGGAGTAAGTAGAGGTGTAAGTGGACCGGTCCGCGAACCCGCTTATAGGTCAATTAAGCGAATAAACCGGTAGACAACCCGTTTAATAGATTGACGGGCCTGCCCGCCTACACCCTTAGGAGTAAGTAAATCAATAAATTATCTCAGGACCGTCAACCTACCCTTACCTCTGGTCGGCGTCCTTGGTTTGGAGGAATGAAACTGTTTATTGTGAAAGTTCTGTAAAATTTTTCCATTTCAAAAACTACACTTTTAGTTGATAATCAAATAAATCTACCCATTGAGAAGCACAAATAAATGTGGTGTCAAGAAATTGTTTTTAACGCTATAGACCACTTTTAGAACAGAAGAATTCAGAAGAAATGAAGTAATTTATATAAAAATCTAGTAAATTTCCTGTGTTCAATTTTGCAAAAGTAACTCCCGACTCTAGAAATTACTATTTAATCTCGAATATGGAATGTCAAAGGTGTATCTTCGTGAGAGTTTTTGCCAACGCAGTCTAACAAATTTGCCTAGTAATGATTTAGTTTTGTCTTGTAAACAACAGGTGATGTAAATTATAGCTGAATTGGCAGAGAGAATTCACATTTCACAAATCACAACCAAGTTTACTGTGTACGATGGCCCCCATTGACTAATCCCTGTTTATCCAGACAATAGCCCATGGGCCAAATATGCAGATTTAAGTCGTGTTTGAATAAGGACTAAAGACGACGGTCAAAACAGCAGTTAGTACCTCCCCAAATAAAGAAGAAAAGTTCCAGCTAAAAAATTAAGGGAATAAAGTCCCCCACTCCACTTGGATTAAGGCCTAAGTGTGTGACTATTTTCACGTTCCACACCTCAATCCTTTTTCAGTTGCTGCTTAGTGCAACTTAGCTGTGTATGATGCTCCCAAACCAAAGCTAGCACCAGTTATCATTGTCTCAAAAATATTAAGAAAGAAAAGCAAAAAAAGGAGGAAATAGCTCAAAAATACTACCTCCCTTTTCCTACACAAACAAAAGAGGTTCTTATACACGAGGTGACATTATGAAGCAACAAAATGGATCAACATGACCAGCTCACCAATGTTGATGACGCTCATTTATATTTGACACTGTCAGCAAAGCTGTGAATAGACAGCAACACATCAGAATTTCAACAAAAATGGGTCTATATTGCCTTGAGCCAAAGCAAGGAAAGCCTTTGATCCTCTCCTTGTCTTGTTCTCATAACAAACTAGGCGGCCTGGCTTAAAGATTAAAGAAGCCAGCAAGATTAACAAGTCCATGACGATGCCGTTGCCCATAAGCACATACCTTTAGGTCTTGATCACAAACCACCAAAAGCAGGCAACCAACTGCAAAACAGCAAATCACAAGTTCCAACATGCCAAAGCCCATCGCAACAAACATCCAAAAAGTATTTATTATTATTGTTTGTTCCTCCCCAGAAACAAGAACACCACTCCAGAACTAAGACCACATTGATCAGATCAACCTAAACGCTTTAATATGCAAGTTAAATAAGCAAAAATTTGGAGCAAGAATATGCTTACCAGTTAGTAGTAGTACTTACCACCCAACATACATGGATGCTCATGAACTGGATCTTTGGTTCCATCTTGTATGCCAGCCCTACAAAAGAAGCAAATCACAGGAGACAATCCTTCCAATAATCCAAGATGAACACTGCAAGAACACTGCTCTGATGGATCCAAACTTAAAATGCCATTTATATTATGATCACCATCACTACATCCCTTAATAGATACATAGCCACCCACTGGTCATCATCGTCACCACCACCGCAGCCGGCTGCCGGCGGGAGACCTCGACGGCCGCCCCAAAATGGACATTCCTCCCCCCCCCCCCCCCTCTTTATCATCCGCCGGACACCTGGAACAAGACGGCTTTGTCAGCCATCACGGCCGCCGTCCCGGCCGGCACAGGTACACCCGGCATTGGATCATTGTCCGGCCGACTCTAAACCCCGGCACTACGGTGAACCCGACGACGCGCTCCTCGGCGGCGGCTTCGTCGGAGCGCCCGTCGCTGACACTCTCCATGTACACTTCGGAGAAGCGCGCCCCCATGCGCACCTGGAAGATGGACGCGCCGTCCTCCTCGGCGCCGCCGTCGAATGCGTAGAAGAGGCAATGCAGCAGCCAGACGCGGCGCGCCATCTCGGCGAACTCGGCGAACCACGAGCTCTCCGGGAACCCCGGCCCAGCGCTCACGATGCCGCGCTGCTCGAGCCTCCCGAAGAATGCCGTCTCCATCTTCGCGTGCACCAGCGACAGGTACTTGGCGCGCAGGAACTTGCCGAATCCGCCCCACCGCGCGTTCCTCACGTCGAGGAAGGCGCTGGCCGGCGCCGTCTTGAGCTCCGTGAACTCCTCAAAGAACCGGCGGCGGTCGTAGAACTCCCGCTCGTCCAAGAAGCTGAAGTTGAAGTCTCTCCGGTGGAAATTGGCGAACATCTTCATGGCGACGTAGGATTCGAAGACGAACTTGGCGTCCCCGGCGCGGCGCAACGGGACGCCGGGGTGCACGGCGGCCGCGGCGGCGCCGAGATCCCAGCCGGCAGACTGCATCGAGTTGAGCATTGACTTGGAGAAGGACCGGATCGACTTGACGGTGTGGCGGAGGGCGGTGAGGAAGTGGGTGGGGTTGAGGCCGGAGAGGTGGAGCTCGTCGAGAGACGCGAGCGTGCGTCCCGGGTGGAGGCGCGCCTCCATGGCCCGCTCGGCGCGGAGCTCCGCGGTGAGGGAGCTCCTGGCGCAGTCGGCCTCCGCCTCCTTGGCGCGGAGCTCCCCCTCCAGCTTCCGCGCCGTGATCTGGTACGTCTTGAGAAGGTACCGCTGCTCCTCGGCGTGCGCGAAGAGGGCCGTGTGCCCCGCCGCCGCCGCGTTCTTGGCCGCGGCGGCGGGGTCCCGGAGATACCGCCTCTTCGTGTCTGACAGCTTGGTGAGCTCCGCCACCAGGGCGGCATCCGCGGCCTGTATCGCCTCCGCGTCGTAGGGGCACTGCGCGAGCTGCAGCTGCGCGTACGCCGCCTTGACCGCCGAGACGCCGGCAAACAGGTTCGCCAGCAACGAATCCTTCGCCACATCCGGCGCCACCTGCGGCGACGTCTGCGGCCCGCCCACCGCCGCCGCCGCAGGGACCTTCCTCTCAGCAGCATTCCGGAAGAACGCGTCCAGCGAATACGCCGCACCGAGGTTCCCAGACAGCTTCAGCTTACTCAGCGACGGCACCGCCGCCGCCGTCTCCACGGAACACCCATACTCATCCCCAGCCACCGACGCCGCCGCAGCCGCCGCCGCCGCATCAGCCACCCCAGGCTCCCTCTCCCCTTCCCCCACCGCAGCCGCAGCCACACCATCACCGCGCTTCCGACGGAGCAACTTGGTGAACGAGCGCGCAAGATTGGCGGCCTTCGGCTGGTGGTGGTGATGCGGCAGCGGGTGGTGCGCGGCCGCCATCTGCGGCTCCATCTAGCAGCAGCAGCGCCCCTCTCGCCGGCGGAGGATCCCTCCTCGTCGCCGTCTCCAGCTTTTCTGCGGGGGAATGGGGGGAGTGGGATTAATTTTTGCAGGAATATTTGGGGGATACTGTAAAGTAGTACTAGCAGTAAAAAAAGAGGGTGGGGTGGGGGGCGTGCTGCAGGTGGCGCAGCGGTAGCAGGGCTATGTATACGGTGATGTGACCACTGGTGACACTACTGTGTGTTGTGTGGCTGTGTGCAATCTATCCATGGGGTGGTGAGGGGTGGGTTGTGTAGTTTGGGCAAATTTGGAGGGCACAATGCTACTTCTTTAGTATCCAATTGCTAAAAATTAAATTTCTTTAAAAGCTATTCGGTTTATAGGAGGGAATTATAGAAAAATTAAAGAAAATTTTCCCTTTCTATAAGATACAGAGAGAAAATATTGAAAAAATTTTATTCACTTAAACCTCTTGAAAAAATTCCTATGAATTGATGTTGTCATACATCCCTATTCATCTACTTTTTCTATTTCTTTGGGTTGAATTAGGGGTGGACAGAAAGCTCATGGCTTGTTAGCTCGCTCGACTCGTGACAAACTCGGTTTAGCCCGACTCGGCTTGTTTCATTTTTCTAACGAGCCGAGCTAGCATTTTAGCTCGTTAGAGAAAACGAGCCAGCTCGTGAGCTGCTCGCGAGCCTAACGAGCTAGACCAAAGACACGCGATTAGCCGACGTTCATTGATTTCACCCCGGAATGCATGCGTTCAATACTTCATAGATTCATCATGTGATATGTTGGTTTAAACTTTAATATTTAGATACAATTTCATATGATTTTCATGTTTGAACTAAAAATTTGCTTGTATAATCTATTAAAAAATTGTTTAAACTCACTTTCAATACATGGCTCACGAGCCTAACGAGCCAGCTCGAGCTCTGTACCGAGCCGAGCCAAGCCAGGTTTTTAGCTCGTTACGATAACGCGTAACGAGCTGAGCCTTAACAAGCTAGATCGAGCCGAGCCGGCTCATTATCCGGCCCTCCAAACCTAATAAGCCCTTAATTTTACAGCTAATACTCCATCCCTAAAAAAAAGACGGTTTTTCTTTTCTATATTCAGCGGTTTTGATCATCAGTGTTATTTAAAACTTTTATTAAAAAATTAAACGCGCTAAAGTATTACTACTATTTATGTTTTATCGTCTATTAGCAATAAAAATATTAATCGTAAATTAAAAAAAAAACAGAGAACCAAACGTTATGTCTCAACACTGAAAAATGATCTACTATTTGTGCTTTCCTTTCAGGCCTTTTTGGTGGTTTTTCGACGCATGCCTATGCTAATGCATACAGATATGGGCATTTTTTGAATGTCCATGTGCATTGTTTGGAGCCTGAAGAAGGTGCATAATGCAATTTCTACGGTATCATATGCATAGTAATCGCTAGTTATAGACGGATGGAGTAACTGGGTAGGATAAAAAAATATTATCCTAAAACAAATGTTGGGTTTATGTACACCATGCTTCAATAGGATTTTTTTCTAAATCCAAATTAGAAACTAATAGCTGCTCTTCAAAGCCAATAGGAGATTACTACGGCTCTGTTTCAAATTTAAATGCACGCTGTATCTAGAGCTGCAGTTATGAGCAATTTCCAATTATAGTGAACACGGCAAAGATTTCGAACTGTATCAAGCAAGCATTGATTTTTGCCAACTAAACCTAACCATAGAAAGAAAAGGCTGTCATCTCATTAACAAAAAAAGACACATTTAACAAAAGAGGGAATATAATAAAAGAGGTAAATAACCTCCCAATGTCCAGAAATATACAAAACACGGTAAGGTCTAACTTTGACATCCTGGGAAAGTATCACGCAAACCAGCACACTGATCGAACGAACCCAGCACACACGTGCCAAGAAAAAGATATGCAAGTATTTGAAGCTTGTGAGCAACGCAACAAATCCTTCACTACCACCCAAACAGCAAAGTACTCCGTAAAGAAGGCTTTGATGATGCAAAAATCGAAAATGCATTACAAATTATTAGAAACCGATGTATTGACTCCATTGTGAAATACAAGCAGCATCTACATATTGTGTGATAAAGCTTAAGATTGAATAGAAAATGTGAGATAGATGGGGACAGCATATGAAAGGGCAACGTAGGATGTGAATAAATTTGAATAAATGATGATTGATAGACCACTGGAACAGATAAAAAGGATTATACTTTATAATGATATTTAAATTATAGAAATACTAGTATTATGAAACGTTGAAGTATTTATATTGGCGTAGTTGTATCGCCGTTTTCACCCAAGATGCGGCATAACTTCAAACACACACATAAATGATCGTTGTCACTGGTGACAGCCAGTCATTTGCACGTAGGCCACAAACACCAAGTTTGCCTACTAAGCTGAAAACCACAGGGATTAAATTGCTATCATCAAAATCGCTTTCACAGAGAATTCCAGGTCCATGGGAAGTAATTAACTGACGTGTGTATTCCAACAGTGGTGGAGTTGTGTACCTTGTGTGCGCTATGAACATGGCAAGGTCAAACAAACTGCAGCAGGCCGGCAATCTACTCTGATCTGATCTATTTTATTAAGGCCTCGTTTAGTTCCTAAATTTTTTTTCCAAAAACATCATATCGAATTTTTAGACACCTAAATAAAACATTAAACATAAATAAACTAAAAAACTAATTGCATAGTTATGAAAGAAATTTTGAGACGAATCTTTTAAGTCTAATTAGTCCACGATTAGTCATAAGCGCTACAGTAACCAATATGTGCTAATGACGGATTAATTAGGCTCAAAAGATTCGTCTCGCGGTTTCTAGGCTAGCCACGAAATTTGTTTTTTCATCCGTGTCCGAAAACCTTTTCCAACATCGATCAAACATTTGACGTGACACTTCTCCCAAAAAAATTTTCAATCTAAACACCACCTAAATCTGGTGCTGATATGCGAAACAAGGGTGAGGACAGATGAGTAGCCGCTGCTGGCTTTCGGGGTACACACATGGGCAGGAAACCTAATAAAGGCAATGGCTTTTTGTTGATAGCAATAGCAAAGTTTGGAGCTTTGCTACACTGCTGCTGCTGCTCTGCTAGATTCAATTTTGGATGTTGGTTAGGTCAGTCATAGCCAGGTGACATAAAATTAAAAGAAACTAGATTACATGGTGCTAAATTATGTTAGGCTTATATGTACACCTGATCCATTTATTAAATGACGAGGGTCCAAAATCGTGTTTGTATTTGAACTTCCAACCAACCAAAGACATGCAAAATATATTCTTAAATGAATTCAGAGCAAATTAGACAAATCTTGTTGAGGTCCTTAAAGTCGAGTAATTTATTTGGCCCGATGTTCCGATTCTCATAAACTAATCAAACCCGACATATCCTATATGCTAGTATCTTCAACCAAGATTAAAGCCCGGACCCCAAAGGTAACTCAATTGTGCCAAATCACTACTGCTCCTTTTAGATGATGCTCAGCTGAACAAATCAGTTGCTACAGTTTCCACAGTTCAATTATCACAAGATGAGAGTACAGTGGAAGCAATGAAATGTGCCATGCGCATGTCAGGTGAGTTAGTGAGTGAGTGACACATTAGTGATGGGCACTTGCAACTCAGCTACTAATGGGGAAAAAAAAAAGGAATGGCCGCCGATTAACAGCACATTGCTCGCTACTCTTGTGCTGTAGCACTAAACACCTCTTTGCTTTATTTGCAATGATTCATGCCACTTAGCATTAGAACTCAAAACATCTTTTTTGTCGACAAGGTACTGCTCCTTACTGGTGGAATGTAGTAGTAGGTGACATCACGTGCTTCTTTACCGGAAAATTTATGTCTTTTTGGTAAAATCATGGTGCTGCCACTTGTTTGGTGAAACCACACCAAAGTGAAGAACAGTAGTACAGTAAAACTAACCCCAGAAATGATTGATTATCTTTTGATTCAGAGACAAGCAGGGAGTTGGGTGAAACTCGCACATAAAGAAATCCCGCACATAAAGAAATCCCAAACAGGTACAAAAAGATGCGTTAGACTGACTAATTGGAACTGTTATTCCCATAAGACTATCAGAGCTCACGTGCAACACTAGAACCACTTCAGGGAAACCGAGGTAAAATGAGAAAAATATAAAGAACCAGATAAACTCAACAACAAACGGATTAATCTACAGAGTATAAACAAAACGTCACGCTAACAATTTAAAAATATTATACTCATAATACTTTTACGTACATATACTTATAGTTATAAAAGTAAACATTATAAATAAACTACATGAAAAAATTCTAAAGCATAAATTAAAATTAAATAAATTTTTAGTTTATAAACATAAACGAGTGAAATGACGACCCTTTACCAAGTGGTAGACTGCCAGGATTTGGTCGAGGTGATGCCTTTCATTAAGCACCAGTTTATGTGTCACAACGTTGCACGAACAGTATCAAACGTTGGTTGGTTGCAGCGATTAGTTTACCGCCACTTACCCTAATGTACCTAATGTTTCTGCCACTTCCCCTGATGGTACTATTGTACTATGAGTACATTGATACTGCTGCACATGCAGCAATGTCACCAAAAACCGCATCCGGCTAGTGATTCAGTAGTTTACTGCAATTGGAAGGCAGAGGAATAGATTCGACGAAACAAACGCAGCCACCGCTGCTGATCCTGAGATAATATGGTTGTTAGTAAGACTTCCTATTGGTGGCATACAGGCATAACCGTAATTGTCAGGTTCAACGGATAGCTACTTCTTGAAATGACCGGTAGATTCAGGCAGCACCGGCGGAACCAAGAACTGAACATACGCAGGGCTGATTTAGGGTGTTCATATGAATTTTCAGAGTAAATTAAATTAATAAGATATAAGTGAGATTATAGAGCTAAGTATAGGACTTAAGTCATAGATGCACGCCCTTGGTTATCCAAGAACAACCATGATCTCAGCATTATCCTTTTTTTCTAAAACCGCTGAAACTTGACTTCTCTTCCTATCCGATTCCGAATATAGTATATTTATTAGTACTAGTAATATACCTATACATTAAAAACCCATACAACTAATGGACTATATTAGTCCATATAGAAAAGAATATTTGAAAACACTTGATATTTCTTTCTTGTTATGATATTTTTTACCTTTTCTTTCACGCTTTGATGACTTTTACATAAGATGGGGTGAAGTTGTTTTACGAAACCGGTTGTTTCTACGAAACCGATGGGATGGAAAAGAAGATAGACAACTACGTTTTTAAGCCATAGAGATATAACTTGAAAACACTGAGTAAATGTTTGCCAAAATAGTGGTAATAATATTGTTCACCAAAATTGAAGTGGACCTTTACCACTAAACTATGTTCATCTAGTAGTAATCTTGGTAGTCCTACAACACACAGTAAATACTTAGTAGACCAAAAGTTATTAAGTGGCACGCCCAGGTAAATCATCTGATGTTGTAGCGTCAAAGGGGAACCACGACTGACAAGTGGGACCAATCCGTATTTTCGTGTTCACGCCGTGGAGTGGGTAGAGTACTCTGCTGAAGTAAACTACCACGTAGGACTGTATAGAGTACATACCAGTACATGCCCTAGGACAGCAGATAAATGCAGCGAATTAGGCCATGTTTAGTTTCCAAAAATTTTTTTCGACAACATCACATCAAATTTTCAGACACCTAAATAAAGCATTAAACATAGATGAACCCAAAAAACTAATTACACAGTTATGAAAGAAATCTTGCGACGAATCTTTTGAGCTTAATTAGCACATGATTAGCCATAAATGCTACAGTAACCAACATATGCTAATGATGGATTAATTAGGCTTAAAAGATTCGTCTCGCGGTTTCTAGGCTAGCCGTGAAATTCGTTTTTTCATTTGTGTCCGAAAACCCCTTCCGACATCTGGTCAAACATTTGACGTGACACTTCTCCCAAAAATTTTCTCAATCTAAACATCACCTTAATCTTGCACCTAAGTCCTTGTTTAGTTCCCAAAATTTTTTTTCAAAAACATCACATTGAATTTTTGACACCTAAATAAAGCATTAAATATAGATGAACTAAAAAAACTAATTTCACAGTTATGTAAGAAACCTTGATACAACCTTTTGAGCCTAATTAGCCCATTATTAGTCTTAAGTGCTACAGTAACCAACATGTACTAATGATGGATTAATTAATTAGACTCAAAAGATTCGTCTCGCGGTTTTTAGGCTAGCCGTGAAATTCGTTTTTTCATTCATGTCCGAAAACCTCTTCCGACATCCGGTCAAACATCTAACGTGACACTTTTTTCAAAAATTTTCTCAATCTAAACACCATCTAAATACAAAGGCGTTTTTGACGCCCTATAGTGATTTATGAAGGCACGGACGTTTAGTTACACATGGTTTAATGCAGTGTATACTGCATGGTCGGTTACCACCGTGAAAATGATTAGTCCCCAAAGCGTATGCTTCTCATAGGTTGATCTTAAGCCATAAAAATAAACTAAACAATCAAAAAAAATTACAGGTAAAAATTCTGCACTTGGAATTGTGCTATAAAAAATAAAATTAACTTCAAATTTAAAATTTAAATTTAAATTTCGGTGCAACTAATAAGACAACGAACATCATACAAGCCGCGTTCGGCTTGTATTCGGCATGTGGGAAGGATAGGATTAGCTGCGGAAACATAGCAATAGATTAGTATATGATTAATTAATTATTAATTGTTAAAAAATATAAAATAGATTAATATACTTTTTAAAACAACGAACCTATATAAAATTTTCGCAAATAATATACCGTTTAACAATTTGAGAACGATGCGCTAGAAAAAGCATGAAATCTAGGGTGAGAAGTTAGAGGGCCGAACGCGGCCACAGAGAGTACCACCTTAGTCTTTTCATCTTATAAACCAAAATTTAAAATTTAAAATTGATTTTAGAGTGTTTTTATTTTAGTTTATTTCGTATTCTTGTTTTTAAGATAACCATGAACATCATGTATAAAATTTTTATTTGTAAATTATTTTTTTTCCAAATATGTATTAGGCTTTTTACCCCCAAGCAATCACCGACTGTAAAACCAGCATGCTGTGACCGATTTTCTTCAAATATTTTACTGGTACTTTCTTTGACAGCTTTAACATTAGTATACATTTGGCAGGTCTAATTCACTCACCATCAGTGGCCGCGCAGCTGTGTGATTTACGGATTCAGGAGGATGCTTTAAGAATCCAAGGGGGGGCGTTGTCAAGGCCTACTACGCTACGCCGACTTCGCCGTCAGCAAAGGATTGTTTTTCACACAGAAAAAAATAACAAGTGGCAGATGATCACTTGCAGAGAGAGACGCTACTAATTTTTTTTGTCCACCACTAATTTTCCACCCTCGTGTGCGTCCTTGTTCAAAGTTCAAACCCAACAAGGACACAAGGCGTCACCTCGTACGCCAGAAAAAACAGAGAAAAATGTGAAGAAGAAACTGAAAACATATTAGTATTACTCCATCGCGTCGAGGAAAAAACCTAAATCGGCACTGCAGATTAATTAGGAGATGTGAACGGTTCGCTGGTATCCAAACAACCGAATCCATCGGTTTCAGATTGGGTAAACCCGAAACCGAAGGAGTCTGGAACGCGAAATCAATTCGAGGCATCGTCCCCACCAAACCCAGCGAAAAACCAGACGGAGCTACGCCGCCAACGCCCCCGAATCCCCGATCGAATCACCAAACGGCATCTCCGGTCCCAACCAACACGAGCGAGGACTCGAGGAGCCGAGAAAACAGGAGCGCGAGGATCTCACAAACAAACAAGAGGAGCGCGAGAATCGCAAGTTCGCAATAGAGGAGGACTCACTCACCAGACGACGGAGAGCACGGCGGCGGAGAAGAAGCGCGCTCCTCCTCCTCCTCCTCCCCCCTCACAGGGAAGCCACGCACGGGCAGCCTTGCGAATCACTCGCTCCCCGCCTGACGTCGTCGGTGCCGCCCCTCCCCCTTCAACTTCAGCACCACGCGATCGATGGAGAAGCGGAAAGGGAAGCCGCCGCCGTCGTCGTCACTCGTCAGGTCGGCGCAGGCACGCGACCTCGTGTCCACCGGCGGGCGGCTCGCGTGGGCGACGGGGGAGAAGAGGAGGCGAGAGAAGTGGAGAAGACGACGCGGTTATTGCGAGGCGAGAGCGAGAGCGAGAGAGAGAGAGAAATATTTGTAAATCTTTTTTTGTCCACGCGTTACACAAATCTGAGGCCCAATTTATTCGGGATTCAATGCACTGCACACAGGGGAGGTGGGGGTTTTGCCGAAACTGCCCTCCCCGCCCTTCCGGGGTTTCCAGCTTCCCCCGCCACGTGGCGCGCGAAGGTGGAACAGAGCAGCCCAGGTGATTTCCTGGTTCTTTCTCTCCGGATGCATATCCTTCTCCTCACTAACAATTGGGTCCCAGAGGCTATGGGCTGTAGTACTGCAGACGGTTTTAATTCCTTTCTAGTTCTTTTTCTC
Source organism: Oryza brachyantha (assembly GCF_000231095.2). Taxonomy (NCBI): domain Eukaryota; kingdom Viridiplantae; phylum Streptophyta; class Magnoliopsida; order Poales; family Poaceae; genus Oryza; species Oryza brachyantha. The sequence goes on from NC_023163.2 coordinate 4,291,992, forward strand.
GTATTCTTTTACATATATGGTACATAATAGGAGGCTATAAGCCAGTTATAAGTATATTTTAAACAGATAAGAGGAAAGAGAGAAAAGAGATAGACTACTATAATTTATAGTCAGCTACACACGGGTTTCAAAATAAAATGTGTATGACATGTGGGATCATGTATTAATATTTTATAGGTAACTATTGTATGAATTGGCTATTAGATTGAATATAGATGAATTGAAGATATCAATTGGCTATACTATTGAACTTGCTCTTAGTTGGTCAGATTTTATTTTCACAACTTTTAAAAAAAATTAAGGCAAAACCACCTAAAACTATTTTTAAACAAATTACACTCTATGTTTTTCTCCAAGTTGTATTAAAATAAGTTTCACTTAACACCAAACTACATCATCAAATCTATAAAAAAATGAAAAAAAGTATAAATTCTGATAAAACTTTGTATAGGGCATAGTAAAATTATTTGATATGCCTTCTAGTAGAATTTGCATTAAGTTCAATACTAGATGAAACAATAAACAATCTATAACATAATATTATATCATAATAATTATGGACAGAGGTAGTATCTCGGTGTAAAGTTATTATCTTTCTTTTATCTTTTGGCCATGCCATATTTTTTGCATGACAGATCGTGCAATGTCCATACGTTATTGTATCGGTACTATGTCGTGGCAGATTTGATCACACATAATATAATTCAAGTCATTGTAGCCGCACCGAGGACGGCTCTTGTACTTGTATATACACTTTGTATCATTCTATATGCCACTGTTCGTAGCATGACAGCCATGCTAATTGCTGGAATATTTATTATAAAATTAATCAAGCGGTCTGATGGTAATTTAGTTCTAAAATTTAGGTACGATTCAAAACAAATTAACTACTATTAAAGACAATTTACTACATATGGTCATCGCCGAGAAAAGCATGACGAGTAACTTGTCATGCTGTGATATTTTTCTGTCTGGTTTACACACATGGTGTCTGATGATAAAAAAAAAGGATGCATTTGCTTATGATACAAGTATCATCGAGAAAAACCAAACCTCCAAACCCATAAACTGACCAGAGTTGTTGAGGACTCCATCTCTCAGAGTACTGGTTATAGGTTAACTTTATCAATCTCAAGATACCTCGGCTCAATCTCAAGATTGATTTTAGGCTAATCTCAATACATAGTTAACAAAACTGTAAACTAGGTAACCGAGTCAGATGAGTTTTATGGGGATAAAACTCCTCTCTCATCTCATGAAACTCACTCATTTAATAACACTGTCAAGTCAGCAATTTTTGCTGATGTGACATCCTATTTAACGTGCATGGCACCCTCATGAAACATGTATTGAGATTGGTCTTATAGATTTGATGAGTGTATGCATGTTTATTTCATGAGTTTTGGATCTCTTGTGTTTTTTTAATAAAAAAAATACAATGGCTATTTTGATCTTTACATTTTGTGTGTTTATGGCCAATGTGATTCACTAGATGGCGGTATCGCCCCCTGATGCGGCTGGTGGTAAATCACCAGCCACTTTTACATATTGCGCCTCATCTGTGAGACGCTGATCGGATGGGTAGATCATATCGCTGACCTGTGGGACCAGATAGGTCGAGGTCCACCTCCATGAAGTAGTATTAATTAAGATTGGTGATCGGTGTATGATACAGCGCATATGCAGCGGTTTACTGGTTGAAAAATCATGGGACAATGGTCTCACATTATCACGTTGTCTAGAATGGGCCGTGGACAGGAAAAAAAAACGAGCATCCGTTTCCCGATTCATGTTAAAACAGGTGAATCTCACCAAAAAACTGTATTATTTTTTTTCTGAAATATAGTTAATTAGAATACAAATTTAGAATTGCTTGAAAGATATTATCTCGTAAGACTTTCTAGCATTTGCTGTCGGTAAATTATCGCAGCGTCCAACCTACGACCTACTGAAACAGGAATAGCTGGCGTCGCCAGATCAGCTGGGCTTTAAGGCCATGCATTCACAGTGTACATACACTCGCTCACACAGGCACATTGCTTGTATGGAAGGTGACTGGTCAGAGAGATGGGAATGAGTGGTTTTATTAGGATCCTTGGATCTTCAGCAGGGTACAAGTAGCTTCGTCAGAAATTGAGGCAATCCATAGTGAGGACACGCCTAGGGGCCTAGATCCCGCCCGACCTCGTGTACGCTCGGCGCCGTCGAGATCTCGACGCGCCACCCAAGCTCCCACCGGATCCGCGGTCACTCGAGCTCCTCCACGCGGCGCCGTCGAACTCCTGTCGGATCCACAACGCCCAAGCGCCCGGCCACGCCCGCCGGAGACCGCCGTTGCCATCCTGCGTTGATCCGCGCCACCAGGGCTTGCCCACGCCCACCGGAGCCTGATGTCGACGGCCGCCGGTGTCGATCCACGCCGCCGAGGCTTGCCCGCGCCCACCAAAGACCACCAACGGACACAATGTTCGGAGCCCGCTGACGGCCGCCGGTGTCAATCCGTGCCCGCTAGCGTCGATCCTCGCCGTCGTCCGCCCGCCGCCGTCGCCCGAGCACCCGCCTCTAGGCATGGGTTCGTTATGGAGAGATGGGAGAGAGAGTGGATGGGGAGGGGAGGGGGAGAAGAGGAAAACCTGGAGAATGACCCATCTAAAGCCACATGCACTGTGAAGAGGAGTGCCTCAAGCATAAAAATCCAAGCTGACGTTCAAACCATTTGATCTCACTGTGAATGCCCTAATCTTCCTCCCCTGGCTTTTCTCGCCTGGAGTAACTAATTTTGTTGGCATTCGTAGAAAGTCATGACTCTCATGAGTCATGACGACGAAAAATATATGCAACGGGCAAGAGCGAGCCGCACACGCCGGGCAAATTGGCGACGCGCAGGAGGGAGAAGAGATCCATCACCATCCGACAAAAGTCACAAAATAGCAGCAGGACCGAACCGTGGTCGATGCTGTTACACTGTTTTAACTACGCATGGGACTAACCGAGTACGAGTGCATCCCAGTTGGTTACACTATTTGTAAGAGAACGGGTACTATATATATATATATATATATATATATATATGTTTTTGTGTTTAATATTATTTAAAAAACCATTCATATTTACACTCATATTTTTACTTCTACTTATGTTGTAAGTTAAAATTTAAATTTTAGTCTTAAATTTAAAGTTAAAATTAAGTTTATTTTTTTCATTTGCTTTTAGATCATAAAAATACGAAAGTAAAAAGTTTATTAATAATTTTTTTTTATTTATAGATATAACGTTTGGCTGTCTCGATCGGCCGGCTTGGTCGGATTGGATGGTGAGAACCTAAACGCGCGAGCCTGTCTTTTGCGATTTGGTCAGCCTTTCGTCGAGTTCTTCCTGATCTCCGTGCGTGCGTGCGTGCAATTGCCATTTGTCAGGTGAGGCGCCATTGATGCACCATGCTTGCCGTTGCCCGTTGGTCGTTGGCCACCTTTTGATGAGCCTGCACCTCCTCTCTGCATCGATCTACTCTGCTACTCGCTTCGGCAATCTGCGTGCATCTTTCGCTGCAAGCAATGCCATGCACGCTGCTTCAAAAGGCTCGAAAAGATATGCAAACCCCTCGCTCTTCAGCATGCCAACAAATACGCAATCGATTCATTCACCCTCGTTTTTATTTCGCTTTATTTGCTTATACTTATAATCAAAATTTAAATTTTTAACTGTAAATTTAGATTTGATCTTAGGTTTTTTTACCGAAGTTTATTTTATAGCCCTTGATTCTTAGATCGCTCAGAATACGTATATAAAATTTATCTTCAAGAACTATTTTTTATTTATAAATATACCATGAAAAAGCCAAACAATTATCCCCGGTTCACCAACTGCTGCGCTGCGTCATCGATTGGCTCTCTTTGTGATCATATTCAAGGCTACCGACTCGACCGACTCACTGATGACCGACACTGAATATGCTATGCTAATACTACTTACTACACGCGTGAATCTTGTGAATTGTGAGGCTACACTAATTAGTACAGTATTCTACATTATCTAAACCAAGCCCATTTCCTTTTCCGTTCCGATTTTTCTTTTTGGTTTCTTTATAGAGAGCATGTTCACCTACCTCTACTCTTACCTTTTCTTGTCTTTGTAGCCAATCAAGCTTAAAAGCCATGGATAAATGTAGCCAAAAAAAAATTAAAGAGAGCAAGGAAACCCAGCATGCATGATGGCCTACGAGATGACTGCATCTGGGCTCCTCCAAGGTGAGTGCATTTGAGAATATCTCAAAGTGTGGGGCCACCCCCCCAGAAAAATATGTGGTACTTTGCATTTTGTGTGCCTGTCATGTGGGGCCCCGACCTACCCTCGATCATGACCAGCAGCTAGCTTAACACTAAAAAAGCAAGCAAAAAAAAATTAATACAAAAACCACTAGGAATCCAATCAAATCATTTCATGCATGGGCTTTTCATGGGTGAGTGTGTCTAGGGCTGAACATTTGGCCACTCATTTTGGCTGGCCATTCATTCAAACTGCTTTCTGTTGAAGTTTCTTGGAGCCAAACAGGGCCAAGCTTTAAGATGAACAGAAGGAGCATTTTGTGTACACATCAACACAGCTGTCGTGTGTTTGATCTGTTAATGCTTTGATGGAAGCTGCCATGTGTTAAGCTAATATCTCGAAAGCAATAGCATATTTTTGTGTATGCTCAACGAAAAGATATGTAATGGCACCATGTCTGTGCTGATTACTACGTGTGGTGATCATCATCATCTTCTTCGGTTGTGATCGGGCTTTTCTCGATGTAAATACAGCTCATGGTTTAACTAATTTGACGCATTGATAACTACCTTTTGGTTTGTATTTATTGAGAAAGATCACATTGTGGTACGTAGCTCATGAACTTGCAAGCGACACCGTAACTAATTCTAGAGGATGACACGGTTGGGTGTTTTTTCCCCAGCTACTTCACCGGATTACTGTCGTGGATTATTGGCTCCACGCCTTAAAACAATAGATAATTACTCAGGTATTTGTTATTTCTTACAAATTTATCTTCATAATCAGGTAGATAATCCTAAAAATTAATTATATGGAAAGAGTGTTTCAAACAGAGACTGAATATGTTGGAGACGTCCGAGCAACTCTGTCATAACTGGTGTATATACACCTCCAACCATGAAACAAATATCCATTTTTAACCTACCTTATATATATATATTTATATATATATAACAATAAAAACTGGAGTGCCCTTAAAATTTTCAAAGCCCAACACTTGTCCCTTGTTTTTTTAAATCTCAATACATTTATTATTTACTTTAGCAAACTTCAGCATAATAATTACTTAAAAAATAAAGTCTTCGTGAGATAAATAAGAAGAGTTAAGATAAATTCTTCTTAGAGCAAGTATAATAGCAGGCTATAAGCTAACTATACGTTTACGTGGAGGGGAAAGGGGACGAGAGAGAGTGTAAGAGCAGGTACAATAGCAGGCTATAAGCCAGCTATAAGTATATTTTAAAGAGATAAGAGGGGAGAGAGAAGAGAGGTTGTCTACTAATTTGTAGCCAGTTGCACACGGACTCTAAGACAGAGTGTGTATGATATGTGGGACCATGTACTAATGTTTTGTAGGTAACTATTGTATGAATTGGCTATTAGATTGACTATAGATGCATTAGAGCTAGTAGTTGGCTATACTATTGAACTTGCTCTAAGCAGTCTGTTAGCTTGTAGCCAACTTGGGTACAGAAACCAAGAAACTCTCTGAGAATGATATGTGAGTCCTATATTAATGATGAAGAGCTAACTAGTATATAGGTAAGCTAATAAAAAACTATAAAAAATCTTATAGCCAACTCATTGGCTATATTATTAGCCTTGCTCTTAAGGATGGGCTAGCATGCAACTTTGTATATTAAAATGTCTGCATCGTAATTAAAGGCAAAGCACAATTCCTGTTTTATCAGTGCAATATGCTTTTATGTCTTTTCTGTGACACGGACTGAAAGCGAGAAATGAGCGTGACTCCCGTGCAACTAGATGAAAAGATTAACTAATCTAACGAGCTAATTTCTTTAAGATTTAGAGCTTCTGATAATTCCGTTTCTTAATAAACGTGGCTCTATATTTAAACAACAACATATTGGCAAAGATGGACAAATCTGAACCCAATTAAACGACTTTATTTTAATAGATGACGTTGTTAATTTGTTGCCACACGTTTTACATTTCATTTTACTCAAAAAAACTTGCATGATTCAAATTGGATTATTGCTAAATATAATTTAATTATAATTTACATTTCCACGTATTTACACATTTTAATAAGACATCAATCGTGTGTCAAAAAGTTAACAACATCGTATACGAAGAGAGTATATTACAACTATAAAGGGGGAAAGAACTTTAGCTCAGGGTGTTAATTTAGATAAAGTTCGGCGCAAACTAATTTATAATTTCCTAATCCCCAAACAGATTGCAACGTAATCAACATGCATTTGCTTTCAGTATAACCATGTTCTTCATTTTTCTGAAAAAAAAAAGGAGTCGATGTTCATCATGTGGCGCCGTGAGTAGCATTAGTTTAAGTAGGAGAACGAGTACTAGCCAGTAGGCCATGGCACTGCGAATTATCAGCCGGTCTAGTGGTTAACACCATGATTACCTTCGTAAGCGCAGGCCAGGAGACAGGATTAGATTAGCCTATTATATATGCTTTGACTGCAAGGTACGTGATCTTCCGAGTATTATGTGCATTTTCTCGTATCTGTGTCTGTGAGAGCTCAATCGGTATGAGCAGATCACGCAACAACCAGCTACCAACCAACCTCCCATGATTAGATTAGATCAGAGCAAATCATGGCTTCCATTCAGATTGGATGGATTCACGCACAAGGGTTTGCCGTTTTGTCACATTTGGTGTGGATCCCTGATTACATGCATGCAAAGCGGCTCCATGTTTTCTTGGCTACGTGGCTTTATTAGCAATAACTGATTGTTTATCTTTCCGATGTTACATCATAGACTGCGTTGGGCGTAGGCCGCGTTCGGCAGCCCGGACAAGTTATCTTAATTTCTCGTTTTTCATGCGTACGCTTTCTAAGCTGTTAACCGGTATATTTTTTACAAAAAATTTCTATAAAAAATTTTTAAAAAAAATTATATTAATCTATTTTATATTTTTAATAATTAATTAATTATATACTAATATATTATTATGTTTTCCACGCCGGATAACTAACTCATTCCCTCTGTCCAGCCGAACGCAGTCATAAACCATTGCCAAGTCTATGGTAGTAGAACTTTAGAAGGAACGTGGTTTATAAATAAAGGATGTCCAGTTTGTTCGAGAGATAAAAGAGAAGGACTAAACGGCCTGAAAGTCGTGGAGAAATATAGCCGTATTTGAGTCATCATCAATCATGAAGAACAAATGGTCCAAACAAGGGGAGAACTGAAAATATGTTCAGGAAAGCTGCCTCCTGCTGCCTACGTCCCCTGTCCTGTGCTCTCTACTTTGCATGTATAGTCCTTTTCCTTTAAGACTTTACATGTGTGATATCGCTTGTCCCAAGCTCAAAATGGCACACGATCTCTGCTCTTTTGTGCATGAAAAGCATTGCACAATGTATACAATCACTTACACCTCACTGATTTAACAGATGATGTGGTTATGACACAGGCTTGACGGTTTATCTTATTTAAATAAAATTATAAAATCCTAAAATAGTGCACGGCTCTTTTACGCACAAAAAGCATTACAAGATATATACAATCACATACCCCTCCGATAATTTAGTATTTTAATAGATAAACTCGTTGCCCTTTTGACACACATTTGACTATCTGTCTTATTCAAAAATTCTGTACAAATATACGAAAATACGAGTTATAGTTAAAAATATATTTAGTAATAAATATAATCATAATAAAATAAATGATAATTACATTTTTTTAGATTAGAAGAATGATCAAACATATAAAAAAAATAACGACATAATCTATCTATACGGAGAGTACATCCCAAGCGATCCGTATGCATCATCGTCCTAGCATGGTTGTCGAGGACAATTACATGATCAACCTTGTCCCAAAATTCTCTAACTTACCGTGACTTCTCAACTAACGTACCTTGATTAATTGTCGCCATTCCAAAGACAGGGTTTGGAGGGTAGCTTCCTCTTCCCCTGATGATGAGAGTTCGTCGCCTTCGTAAAATTTGATCGCAAAACAAAAAATAATGGTAATTTCTTTTTAGAGAATGATGATAAATTGATGGCCTCACTTTATAATATTTCCTATCATTTCGGTGTTCTAGGAGTACAATTAGACACACGCTTAGAGAATCGTACTTAAGGCATAATTATATTTGGAAGCATCAATATCTAGTTGAGGAAGGACATTTTGTTTGGGTTCTAAACCAAACCGCAGCTTTTTACTTTCTTATTTACTGGTCAATTACTCACAGTCACACATACTTGCACGTAGCAAATTGCAACTGAATGAGATCATTACAAATAGACGGGAATCGAGTCCGTATATATAATTTACCATTTCACATTTCTAAAATTCAACACTGTAGTAGATACCTCATCACTTATATCATTAAATAACTATGACAGAAATTATAAAATCTTCAACTTTATCTGTTCAAAAGAACAGAACCATATGCATCTTTGGATTCTTCGTGACAGATTGAAAACTCCTCTTATTTTCCGGAGCGTGCTTTCTAAATTACTCAAAATACGTTTTTACTAAAAAAAATGTATATAGGTTGTTTTACAAAAATCGTATTTATTAATTTTCAAGTTTATGATATCTGATACTTAACGAATCATTTGCTATCGAAATACAACTTTTTACGTGATCATCTTATTCTCTTTCGTCCCCTTCAAACTCAGCTTATACCGGTAATTTGGTGCACTCATGCGTACACTCGTGTGATGCGAGGAAGCGTCAGAGTTTCTTGCACGGCACGACACGGGTGACGTGGCCACCTCCAGGACCCACGTGTCATGGGCCCAGCCGGAGGGCCCATGGGCTTCCGCGTTTGTCAAAGCAGATCCGGTAGCCCACCGTCTGGCGATGCGATCCCAGTTTGAGTTCAACACTCGAGTGGGCCCCAGCGTGCAGGGTCCCATCATCATCTTCACTTGCATAATTTAGAAAGCCTAGATTTGAGTTGGGCAAATCAATACGGTTCATCGCTCATCATGCTAATCTCTTCCAGTGTCATCATGCAAATGAATTTGATTATACGTTCCTCTTCAGTTTGTTAATCAATCCTAAAGTCCTTTCCTCCTAACTACTACCTTCGTTCCGAAATAAGATTATTTTTTAATTTTTAGATACGATATTTTGACTCTTTATCTTATTTGAAATTTTTTTAGGATTGATATTTTTATTGTTATTAGACTTTATGTATGACTAATTATTTTAAATTTTTTATAAATTTTTTAAATAAGACGAATGATCAAAACATTGGACACAGAAATCGAAAAACGACTGTATTATGGAACGGGGGCAGTACGCTTATAGGTTTGTAGGCTCGTCGCCTTTCTCGAGACTGTTCATTTTCTGTAACCTAACACAAGGACATGAAGATCTCTACTGTCCACTACTTCCATCGTCTCAAACTATAAGCATTTTTCATATTTGAATCCGGTACGAAATATCTCATTAATCACTCATCATTCAAAAATCTTTCTATTTTATCTCAATCTATACTTTCACTCTCAATCATCCCTTATTTATCAAGAAACACATAGTTTTTTCTCATCTTTAATATCAGATAAAAGATCAAAAGTTACTTGTATTTTGGGTTTGGGATGGAGATAGTATTATGTATCATGTCAATATATTGATGTAGTGGAATCCAATCGAGTTGTCACGTTGGTGTCTCTACCTAGAAGAAGAGGAGCTGCTTTCACGATCGATCGCCAGTTCGGCATGACGATGCATCCAAACATCTCTTTCATGGTTGCTCTTGCCGTTTGCTGCCGTCTTAAGGCAACCGTCTCGACGACGACCATGATGACAGATCGTGTTCATAAGTTCAGATTAGGATCTAAGTATGGGTGTTTAGTCTGGATTAACGTGGTATAATCATGGGACATGATGATGGCGAGCAGAACAGAAGCACGCACGAACTCAACTCGGCTGCAAGTACGCTGTCGTTGCTGACAAAGCTTTTGTCTTGTAGAACACGCAGTGTTGTGTCGATCGAACTTTCAGAGCAGAAAAGAAAGAGTGGCAATTAAAAAGAGTGGTAGTAGTAACACGAGAAGGCAAGAAGATCATACTGCTGCTGGTATAGTAGTAGTAGAGCTTTCCTTACGTGGTGTGGTGTCTAGATTGAGAAAATTTAAAAAAAAAAAGTATCACGTCAAATGTTTGACCGGATGTTGGAAGAGATTTTCGGACACAAATGAAAAAACGAATTTCACGGCTAGCCTAGAAATTGCGAGACGAATCTTTTGAGCCTAATTAATCCGTCATTAGCACACGTTGGTTACTGTAGCACTTATGACTAATCATAAGCTAATTAGGCTTAAAAGATTCGTCTAAGATTTCTTCCATAACTATATAAACTATTTTTGGTTCATTTATATTTAATGCTTTATTTAAATGTCAAAAATGTAATATGATATTTTTAGAAAAGTTTTTTGGAAACTAAACAAGCCTTACGTTGTACTACTCGTCTGCTTTACTTGTTGGTGAGAACAGAAAAAAAAAAGCGGTTAATAAAGCAGTGTTTTTACCTGCAGAAGTTGACCTGGCACGTCATGGATGGATGTACACGTGCCGATGGAAGAACGGGTAGCGACAGGTGCTGCACAGTGCATGTTTGTCAGAAAGGCAAGCAAGTACTTCGTAGGAGTACTGGGCCATTGTGCCCATACCTGAATCTGACCACACGGGCGAAGTGACAGAAGGTACCCGTGCCTGCTTCACACATCTACAAAATTCAGCATTTCAGCTGCTTGCCATGCCGTTGCCATACTCATAATCATCATCCAGTAATATTTCCAACAGTTTTCGCGAACCAAGGTCCAGATGGCGTAGTTTTGGGGAGTTTTTCCTGATGACGCCGTGAGAAAATGTTGTACCAGTTGAGGCATACATACAGGATATGTACAAGGTCTCTGGAGTTCTGAAACATGATGTTTGTTTTACTTGAATCAATATTACAGGCTACTACGATAAAATACTCAGTTTGCATGCCTATGCCTTGTTGGTGAAGTCCTTGTTCAACTTGATATTCAGGTGAAGCCAATTCAGTTGTCTGGGGGCATGGCGCGGTAGCTGAAGCCAGTGTAATAGCACGCTCCTCGCAGTCTTACAGACACTGAATAACTCCGTCAGAAATCCGAGAAGGCTTTATACCTTCTTGAAGAATGACATAATGTTGCCTTGCTTGGTGCCAGCCTTGGCAGGTTTCTTGTTAGCTGCTGTTTTACTTGAAGCATTGCCTTTTCCAGTGTTTGCTACTGGCTGTGGCTTACTTGAGAGAGTTGTCCTGGCAGAAAATGGAAGGGGAACAATAATTATCAGTAGGTCGGATCAGATCAGTTGGTTTTGTGAGGGTGTTCAGTTAAAAATGACGCACTAGCTGAAGTTGCCTAGTCATCTCATCAAATAAATAAGATAGAGACATCAAATCAGAAAGAAAAATGTTGATATCAGATAAGATGGCATACTTGCATGCACCAAAGCAGCTACTACCTAGGAACTAAAGAAAATAAATCAAGTAACTGTGCAAACATAACAGTGAAGCAGGCTGAACGATAGTTCAGCAACAAACTGTGTTGTTATTGCAGGTAAGATTTAGGATGTAAAAGGATTCAGGTACCAATCAGCGGGATGATGATAAGAAATTCAGAACTACTACATTCTCTCCTACTCTATAGCCAACTCCGTAACATACCTACAGGTTCATACTAGATGGATTATTTTTTAGTACAGGACCAAACAATTCTACTAAACTGAAGACAACCCTGTGATTCAGTAGTTGGCATATGGGAACAAATATGATCAGCAGCACTTGATATTTTTAATTCAATAGAGATTAAACATGAAAATTAATCAGAATGCTAGTGATACGAGAATATATAAAAAAAGCGGCCACTGAATGTTGTGAAACTATAGTGGGCAATCAAATTTCACAAAACACGACAGAAGACATTACCTGTTTGTGGCACCAGTATTGCTCACGTTCTTCTCAGTCTTATCACCTGCAGAAGCTTCACCCTCCCAGACAACCTCAGTTACTGAAACAGAAAAAAAAATAAGGATCAACATTTCCAAATAATATGAATGCAAAGCAGACAAGGGAATTGACCAAAATGATTACTAAAATACTAAGATGCATGGCACAATAATATGCTGGTAACTGATATCAGTGCTACCTTAATATTTTCTAGACATTGTACGCACGCATCCAAAATAATGATATGGAAAAGCAATATTTCCATGATTATCTTACATGAACTAAAACTAGAGAACTGACCGTAAATAAATATAGCCATACTAAATGTTCACTGTAATGTACTGAAAGCTACTGCATTCGTCTATATTAGACTAGAATACACTTGTCTGTACTACTCTTACCATTTCAAAAGAACTGCATAATGTCTTTACTACTTTGCTATAGGACATAACATGTCAATACAACATAATCAGTTGATCACATAAGGGGAAAATAAATTTTCAATGTATTTATGTTACTGTTATGATATTATCATGCCTTTTATTAATTTTACAGTAGCCAGTAAGCATAATTAAACAATATTAGCATATTAAAACACGTGCAGCATATTTTATGGGCTTAGAGTATACTGTCACCTTCTCTTCCTCGCTCATCAATCCGTGTCTTCAAAACTTTTTTTCTTTTAGGTGACCTGGAAGCAGCCTCAGCAGCATGATCCTGCTTATTGTCATTAGTTGGACTGTTCTTTTCTTTTAAGGTAATCCCAGAATGGTTGACGGTGTTGCTACTTTTGGTTTTACAATCAGGAGAATCTGTCCTTCCTATGCAACCTTTCAGGTCCGTCTCAACCTCTTGTTTGTTCTCCAAGTTTTCTTGTTTTGGTTTACTTTCTTGACCAGCTTCAGTAACAGGATTTGTAATGCACTGCTCTGGTGCCTCAGGAGATGCAATGGCTACAACATTGTCATCTTCATCATCATCTGAAAGATCAAAGACTGCTCTTCTCTTTCTGTTATTTGCACTAGAGCCCCGCTTGTAGTGTACACCATGTTCATCATCACTGCTATCAGCATCTGCTTCTTCCTTTGCACATATTTGTGCATCAGCTGTAACTGAAAATAGCAACAAGATAAGAACCCCGGAAGTATGCTTTACATGCCAGATCAGATTTTACAAGATTAGGTATGCATTTGAAATTAACATGCAAGAAATTGCAACAAATAAAATAAAAACATGAACATTTGTATCGCAATACCGGCAACACTTGGTAAAACTGTAGGATTAGTGGTAGCTGGAGTCTTGAGTTTTGCTGATGTGCGTCCCCACATTGTAGCAAGTGACCCACCATTACTGGGAAGCGCCTTCCCATTCTGAGCCTTGTTTTTGTTTCCCTGCAGAGCAATTGATGGTTCTTTGACAACAGGAGGATTGGCAGCTTTATCCAAGACCGAGGAATTATCCTTCTCAGCCTTATTATTTGTTCCTTTCTTTGGACTGGATGATCCAGCTAGACCTTGCTGTTGACCCTTGGCAGATTGTTCTTTTGGAATACTACTGGGTTTTAACTGTGCAGCTGTAGCAATAGTGTTTATAGGTTTCGGTGGCAATGAACTCACAAGCTTCCCATTAGCAGTTCGCTTGACAAAAGAATTCAAAACACCACAGAACCTGCAGAAAAAATGAGAAGATAGTTCAGATTTTTTTTATGACGGACATAAGTGAAAAACATTGAGATGTTTGTGAAAAACTATTTTGAACCATCTAGCTCACATTAATATTTTGCTATTTAATACAAGTATATTACAATCCTCCCTCACCACTCTGGTCCATTCTGTACTGCTCCCATCTGATTATGCCTTCTCTAGATTTTGGAGGCTAAGTAACGTGACTAAAAAGAACAATACCTGTTATCTCTCAAACAATTGTCTTCATCAAATGGCTGGTTAAAAAGCTCCTCTGCCTGTACAAATTCAGGATTCCAAAGTACAGCACTATCTTTTGGAATACAAGCTTGGATACTGTACACTTGAACCGAACAAGAATCTTTAAATTCTTGCCTTGCTTCTGTGTCATATAGACAAAAAAAAGTGCTCCACTTTCAGGCTAACTAGACATTCATCAGAAAAGGCATACTGTAAAATTGGGAAATTGTATCATAATAAACCCAAGACAACACATTACCTTCAAGTTTATGTCCTGAAATGAGTTTTACACAATAATTTGTGGGGTTGTTCTTTAACCATCCAGACACACTGTAAATCACTTTAATATCAGCCCCATGTTCTTTTACAAACTCCTGAAGCAACCTGAAAAGAATCAGTGACTTAGTTAGGTGTGGTCAGGATGATTCACTATCCAATGACCGAGGGAAATATCCATATAAAGGGAGCCTTTGCCTCTTGGCATCATTGGACGATACAGAGAAGTTCCTGCTGAGCCATTTGTATGAAATCTGCCAAAAGCACACATAATTAGTATCGAAACATGGATTGCCAGTGCCAGGAAAACAATTCCAACAACTAAAACAATGTTAAGTGAATCAACCACTAAACAAGTAACAAAATTATGAAGAGAAAGGACAGGAAACAGGTCCATCTTATCGTCACTTGAGCTGGAGTATGACACCGGTTTAATCATTATGTGAATGAACTCATGGTATAGACCAACCTAATTGGATACTCCCTCATCCACATATTTATAATGTTTTCCAAGCTGAACAAATTTAGCCAGTTCAACACTGTTGACAGGCAAGTGCCGAAGCATATTAAATAATCCCACAAAAGATTGGAGCAAATCTAAGTTTGTCAAGGGAAAAAAGTTGGAACATTTCTACGCCATGTATAAAATGGGCATCACATAATCTTTAACGGAAGCACGAAAGAAAATAAACAAGTCAAATCGGTAAATCCACCGGTGCCACCACAAACTACCGCATCTGTTCATTGTTTCCTTTTTTAAAACTTTACTGACATACGTACTAACGAACATTGATATCCAAAACGAAGCCACTGATACACCAGCCAATCACGAGGATTACCCCTAACACGAAACCCAACCCTAACTCAAAAACAAAGCATCAGAAAATCAATCGTCTCGCGCCACCTTAACCCATAACGCGGTAGAGCACTAGAGCCACACAAAGCAAGACGGGCGAGCGAATCGTATAACCAGGACGGGGGTCCGTTTCCGCCATCGCTTACCACTCGGAGCGGATCGGCGAAGAGGGCGTGGATCTGGGGGATCAGGTCGAGCAGCGCCAGGTCCCCGGCGGCCGCCATGGGAGCCAGCGGGCTCCTGCTCTCGCTTCCAGAAGGTTCTAGACCCCTCGCGCCTCGCTAGGGTTTGGCGAAATTGGGGGGGGGGGGGGGGGGGGGGGGGGGATTGGGCGCGGGAATCGGGTTCGAGGCCAAATGACCAAGCGGCGGTTTCCCGCCTCCCTCCCCTTCCTTTCTAGAGCCCCCACGCTGGACCATTCGTCTCACTGAGAGTGGGACCCCACGCTGGAGCGGCTCGCTGGATGGTGAACCGCGCATGGCAGCACGTCCATCAGTCAGTCACGCTTCGAATTTTTTGGATTTTTTATTTTATTTATTAAATAATTCACAAAATTGATTTTTTATTTTAAAAAATTACAGATCTAACCTCATGTTGTCTCTTGGAGTCTTGGAGGACAGAAAACACAGCAGCGAATGCAATGACGGCGGTTCAGCGAATTTTTCCGTTTGGCTCCACAGAGGACGGCAAGGGGTTTTGTACAAAAATGCAAAATTATCGCACGCGCCCGAGAACTTTCGAATAAACCGTGGTTTGGTACATCTCTATCACTACTATAAAAATTCCACCACCACAATCCCTGACATGTGGTTCATAGATGTCAGTCGGATCGGTCGGCATCCTCTGGCACGCGCCTTAGTCTAGCCGCCCGAACGCTCCCTCTCCAGCAAGCGTTGCTGTCCTCCGGTGCCTCTACCGCTCCCCATCCCAGATGTCACCATCGCCGTTGAGCCTATCCCCTTCTATCGGCGCTGCCGGCACCCCGCATGCCCCTGCCATCCTAGCCACGCTCCGGGTCGGCGCCACCGACTCCGCCTCCTGCCGGTGCTGCACTCGGTCAAGCCACGCGGCTCCTCTCGTCGTCATCACCTCCTCCTGTGGACACCAATGAGAGAAAAGAGAGAAAAGAAAGAGAAAAGGAGGAAAAGCAGAGAGAGATGACGGCAGTAGAGGAGACGAGGAGAAAAGAAAAGAGAGAATAAAATGAAAGGCACATTACACACGGGCACTCTCTCTCCAGCCGGTGTCGCTGTCCTCCGACGCCCCTGCAACTCCCCGGTCCAGCCGCCGCTTCGCCGTTGGCCCCATCTCTATCTACCCAGCGAGCAGCAATTTTTGCAATTTACCCCTTGTCGTCCTCTGTAAGGGTGGCAAGGGGTCAAATTGCAAAATTGCCCCGCGCCATCATCGCATGTCCTTGGCTCCCTTCATGTCGTTTGCCACGTCACCTTTCTGCCCTTTAGGAGGACGTCAAGAGGTTAGATTTATAGATTTTGGAAACAAAAATATATTTTTTAAATTATTTATTACATAAAATTAAAAAAAATCGTCACGCTTCGGCCAAATATATGGGCCCACAGGTAAGCCTTTCCGGCCCAACATGTATAGGCCGCATGTAGGCTGCGTTCATTTACAGCCCAGATACATGTGGGCCTCAGGGTAAGCCGTTTTGGCCCAACATGTACAGCCCCGCAACACAAGCTTATACTGTACACGGGTGCCATGTCAGTAGCTTTGAATTTGACTTGATTTCAGTTTATCCACGTGAATTATGAAAATGGTCGTGGATTTGACCGTGAAATTGGCTGTGGAAGCATGGACAGACTTTTCTTTAGTTGGCTTCAGATAATCCACATGAATTTTATTTAGAAAAAAAATCCCAATCAGTGTTAGCAAAGTCGGGCGAGTACTTAATAATTTTATTGAGTTGGGTCATATGGAGCTTGATCAGTAGCAAACTGTGGTTTTAATGTGCGAATCAGCTCAGGAGATAAAAAAAACACAACAAAAAAATTAAGGAGCTTATTGCAGAAGTGCATCCTAATCTTTTCGTTTTTGACAAAATTTCAATTCTTAACCTTAATTTTGAAGTTTATTTTAGGGTTCAGCGTAGCTTATTTTCCAGTCTTAGCTTTTATATCTCTAAGAATATATATCCAAAGTTTTATTCACAAATTCGATAATATCATAGTAACCGCTCTAAATTCAAATAAAAATTGAAAATAATTTAAAATTTTGGTCAAATCTAATGTGTTTTTTGCGATGTTCAACCGTGGTTACCGTGCAGTACCGCTAGGGCGGTAACGGTTCCCCACACGGTGTTGTAAACCCAGCTCCCACTATACATCAGATTTACATGGACTAGTGTACATGTTACCGTGTATGCATAAACGGTACCCGTAGTAGCATCATTTGAGCGGTGTAATGCGGATATTGAGTAAGGCCATGTCCTATCTTAGCCCAACCAAATTAGCCTTTCAGGTCCGCATGTAAAAAACCATGAAAAAAGTCCACCACAGGTCTCTAACTTGAAGTCAAGTTTAGTTTTCGTCCTTTAGCCATAATATCATAAATATGTACTCTAAACTTGGCATCCGGTGGGTCCCACATGTTCATATTTTTTATTTTTTACTCTCTCATCTCCCTCCCTGCGTGTGCAGCGGCGTGCAGCGTGCTGCAGGTGCACGCCGCTCGCCTGCGCCGGCCACCGCTCGCTCGCGCCATCGTTGCACGCGCTCGCCCGCACCGGCCACCGCTCGCCTGCGCCAGCCGCTGCACGTCGCTCGCCCGCGCCCATGAGTAGAACACTACGAGTAGAACACTATGATTTGATGATCGTAATGTGAACCCACTACAGATATAAATGAAAAGGTAAAGCAATGTCCAAAGCTCAAACAGAATAAAAACAAAATATCTTTGTGCGCCCATACATAAACGGCTCAATGAATTTCTAATCTTGTTCATCCTCCTCGTCCAGATATTCAAGGTATTGCTTCATATTTGGGTATACGAGCCAGGAATGAAGGGGGCGGGGGGTGAGCCCTAGCGACACGGGCAAAGCGCTTCTGCCACTCCTTATCCGGATCGTACTTGTGCAGCTTCCCCGCCCGCCGGTACTCCTCCACCACATCCTCCTCCGTCATCTCTATATACCGGAGCACGTCATCCAATGCCGCCCGGAGGAAGTCCAACCTCGCCGCACTCTCCGCGGCCGAAGCCGCCTTCCACTTCTCCCGCCGAGGCTGCTGCTGTTCTGCGGCGTCGCCGACGGTTGGATTCTCCATCGGACTCCCGCTCTGCTCCTCCTCCTCCTCCTCCTGCTGCTGCTGTTCTGTGGCGTCGCCGACGGTTGGATTCTCCACCGGACTCTCGCTCTTCTCCTCCTCCTGCTGCTCTGTGGCGTCCCCGGCGGCGTCTTTGTTCTCCATCTCGGACGACGCGGTGGCGACGGAGGATCGCTTCGCTTGAAATCAGGATTGGTTTGTTGTCTCGCCGATGGAAATCCGCGCGGTTTGGTGGTGCTTTCGGTTGGTCTGGGGTCAACAGCTATATTTATAGGGCGATGGCCTACGTGTCGGAGTCGAACTGTTTCTCCGGGTCGGAGTTCTCGGGCTCGAACCATACACCGGCTCGCGTCGGTCGGTGCGCTCGAGGTAGCAGTGAGGCCGTCAGATTTTAATCGCACGGTCTGCGGCTCGCGTGCGGCCCCGTCTCGGCCTTCGCTGGGGTTCGGCGGCAGCCATGTCCGAGACGGAGTCATCGGCGGCGGCGGCGGCGGCGGCGGAGGGGAGGAAGCCCAGGAGGCTGAGGGGGCACAGGAAGGGCGCCGTCACCTGCTGCGTCGCGTCATGCTCCCGCCCGGGCGTCGTGGCCTCCTCCGGCGAGGTACGCGGTTCTGCTCGTGGTGCTGTCTCTCCAGGGGGAAGGCGACGCCGTCCAGGGGCTTCGCGTGCCCGCTCGAGACCTTGCCTGGTCGGAGAAACACACGCTGTCTGGTGGCTCTGGCCGTCCGTGGTCTCACTCCTTGGTGCTGCAGCATGGCGGGGTGCTTCGCTGAGGAAACTGGTCGAACACCTCGTGGGCGCTGTCTGCTGAGCTAATGGTAGAATTTTGTAGGCTTGCCTGCTTCCCCCTCTGCGATGCCGCAATGTGCAACCATGGAGCCAGAATTCATGGCTGATGTCCTTCACTCCGTCAGTGGAGGTTATGGCTCCTTGAGCGTTAGCGGGGGTGGTTGGCCTAGTTCGTAGGCAATAGTCTCGCGGCCGATTTGTAGCGGTATTGTATCTCAGACCGACAAACTGAGATTGATGCATCCCACTACTATGTACACATTAGAATACAGTACCCTTGTGGAAGTAGCAACCTGCATAGATTTTTTTTAGAATCCAGTTCCATATTTCACCTTTGTCCTTGCTGCAATGCTGCTTCCTGATGGCCCTTGAGTTCAGTACCAATTATCCCAACTTAACTTTCCCAGCATAGAGATGTCGTGTAGAGCTTATCAAAGATTTCATATAAGATTAGCACAAAGCACAAAATGGTAGTTGGCATATGCGAGAACGTCATTAATTGCTAAGAACTTGGTGAATGTGCATCGATTTCCCGTATCATCTTGCATCCAGTTGATGCTTTCTTTTTGATTTCTCCTTTTCTGTAAAGTGTGTTGCTTATGCTAATTCTTGTGTTCTCATGGCTTATTACACCAGGATGGTTGTATTTGCTGGTTTGATTTGCGTACGAAGAATGTGCTTTTCACCATGGAGGCAACAAATCAACCAATTTCTTCAGTGTGTTTCAAAGCAGGTAAGCATGCCCTCCGTTGTCCAAACCACTCCAGAGTTTTGTCCCAAAATATGTGGGGCATGGCAATATCACACGCTAAAATGCCCTCTCTTTTGGTAGGAAATGAAGATCTTGTATATGCCTCTGCTGGAAATGAAATTTTGTCTTTCGATGTTCGAATGGTAAGTTCAGCATCCCTATTTTTGTTATGTGCTTAACTTGGTTCTTCTTTGGTATTATGGTTACAACTTTTTTTAAAAAAAAATAGGGACCTCAAGCAGAGCCATTGGAGAAATATAACTACAATAGAGATGAAATCAATCAGGTTGTTCCCTGGAGTATATTGCCATCCCCTTCTCTATGAAAAGACCACTATTTCAGCCTGAAATGATGCTGTCACTCTGTGGATGTTCTCTTATTTTTACCTAAAAGGTTTACACAAACATGATTGAAATAAAAAGAGAATCTAAAAGTTCACATTCGATGCAGATTGCTGTGAGCTCTAAAGGTTTTCTTGCTGCTGCAGATGATAGTGGGGATGTTAAGGTAAAATATTGTGTTGACAAAAATGTTGAACACAAGCATGATTCTATTATCTAAAAATATATAAGTGATCAAAATATTGGTAGTGCTGTTTAGACTTAGAGGAGGTCACTTGAAAATGTTGAAAGAGTTGGCAAATATGTAATGCAGTTTATCATTAAATTTAAGTAAATGAACATTGACTATAAATATTTATGGTACAGTTATTCTAGCTGAATTTATGATGATATTTTCATACTACTTGCTTCATTAATTTTTTTTATGAAGAAGATTTCTGATTGGGATTTTCTGATTTTGTATGCTTGAGTTTCATTTAGATTAAATGATAGTTTTTGAATTGGGAATTGATTGTGAATTGTGCAATAGAAGGTACCAAGTCAGAACTTGTTCAGTGTTTTCACTCTTGAGAAATTCTGCTTTTGCAGATTATCAATACCATTCAAAAATGCATGTACAAAAGATTGAGGGAAGCTCACACAAGTGTATCCTTATGCAGTGCTATTGTGATATTTAACTTTGATGTTTCATCATTTTATGATCCTAGTGTTTTTATTCCCTGCAATATGTAAATCAGTTATTCCTTAGTCATGTTTATAAGATATGCAGCAGTGTACAATTCATTCCTTGGAAACCTTGGACAGGTTCGTGCTACTTCACGCCTCATTTTTTTTGATATATTTTTTCTTTTGTCAACTTGTAAGATACAAATACTAGCTGTTCTCCTTGGATTGTGTTCTTTAATTTGAATTTTTTTTATCCTCACAAATAGTTCAATTTCATGTAACAGCCATTACTGGAGGCCTTGATTCAAAGCTTGCTGTGTGGGATTTCTCCAAAGGGCGAACACTGTTTTCTATTGATTATGGTACCTCCTTTTTCTATGAATGAAAAATCTTACAATACATGCATTACAGCAACTTCATGTATCCTTTTACCTTTTTACAATGTTGCAGTTAACAATTCCTAGTGAATCTCATGTGGTTGCTTTAATGGGTTTACATCTGTAGCTTTAAGATTAAATGGGAAATATTGGTTTTGTTGATTAAATACAAAGCTGTGTACTCCATTTATTCACAGAAATTTTCTCCAGATTAATATATGTTATTTTATTTTTTTGGCTCTTTGAATGTCAGGATCACCTGAAATGCAGAATGGAAGCTCAGGTACTGGCCAATGTTTCAACCCTCCTTTTGTTCACTCAATAGCAGTTTCTGAAGAGGGCATCTTGGGAGGTTTGTACAAAGTGTGCGCTGTTGCAAGAGGAGATGGTGCTGTTGATGTGGTTAATCTAGAATATGAACTTGCCCCTGCGAAATCAAAAGGGCTTCCTCGGATGGCAGATTTGAGTTTAAGCTCGAAAAGAACTGATATAGGAGATGGATGTGCTAGTCAAAGTCAAGGGAAAAGGATCCATCTTGATTACACAGTGGGTGGCCATACATCATCTGTTTCTTGTGTGTAAGTTCCTCTATGCTGTTTTTCTGTAATTTCTGACAAATCTTACCATTTTACTAACCACTTAATACTTTAACAGTACATTTTCGGTATTTGGTGAGAAGGGGAAGTTCCTTGTTTCCGGTGGCAATGATTCGTCGGTTAAATTATGGGATTGGTCCAAAGGGTTCTCCTCTGAAACAAATAGCAATGGTGAATTGGTTTTGAATATGAATGTTAGTAAAAAGGTAGCCACTCAACCTTAATTTTGTGAAATGTTGTCTTCAGACTTTGGCTATATATATATATAGAACTACTTCATTACTTGATATAGATACTAAATTTTGCTGTTAACGGATGTGATTGAATTCTTAGGCTTGGTAAAAATGCTAACCTTTGATCCACATCTTGACAGGTGAACTGGTTGTGTACTGCTCCGACTGATTCAGACAATCTGATTGTGTGCGACACATCCAAGGTGCTCAAAGTTTATAATCTACCTTAGGGGGGAATGTGCGGCATTATCTCATGAACAATTTCTTGGGACATTTAGCACAAAAGTGTCTCCCCAACCATCAGTGTCAGCTTGGTCCTGACTAGTCTGGTGATGAAGCTAGGCCACCGCTGCTAGTTGTGTGAAGTGAGAATTCTAGATTTTTACTACCTCTAGTTTTGAATATATGACATTTAGGACAACCAGATTGACTTGAATGTAGTTACATTTTCCTGTCCTAAACGTCATATTATAATGATTGGAGGGGGTAGTACGATGAAATGAGCATATGATTTGTAAGAGTGCGTGTTTGTGTGCTAGCAACCAGTTTTTACGTACTAACGGCGAAATGTCCATTTATGTTTTGTGTTGTTTTAGCTGTTCGTTCTTGCAACAACATTCCCACAATGATGTAGCATGCCATCTTCAATTCTTCTTCATGTAATGAGCAAATCAGAGTAGATATTCAAGCTTAACAAGGTGCACATATGTACGCCGCTATGAACTAAAGTAAACTACACCTGGGTAATGAACAGCTCTTACACGAGCGATGGTTTCCTCACCAATAACCTCTGCAAGAACACCTACCTTCTTCAAAATGGTGAAACCTATTTGAATCCCTCAGAATAATCTCTCTACCACACATCTTGGAGATGAACTTGGCAGCCTCATGGCAATGGCTGCAGACCCTCGAGTTCTTCGTCACACGGATTGGCCGGCCCTGCGACAGATTCAGCACGCCAAATGCGACGGCGAGCTTCGAGCTGTGGCCGCAGAGCGCCTCATCATGGACAGCATCGTCAGCGCCCATCAGAGCATATTTCTTCCTAGGATCATGGCCTTCTTCCTGCATCCTCCTGGCAACTTCATCCAGAAGCTCTGCAATCCTCGTCCCCTGTGGGTGATTCCGGCTGTCCGGGAAGAAGACATGGGCCTTGCCCCTCGCCTCAATCCAGCTGCAGCCAGTGTTCTCACGGAGCCCCCGGCCACCAACCTTGTTCTTGAGCCTCCTGACAGCCTCCCATCTCTCTGCCTCAGCATATATGTTGGCAAGAAGAACATAGTACCCTGTGTTGTCAGGTTCTAGCTCAAAGACCCTCTCCGCTACCTCCTCTGCAAGCTTCACATCCCTGTGGGTTCGACACCCATGAAGCAACGAGACCCAGATGCTTGAATCTGGTTCAATCGGCATTGACTCTATGAACTCATAAGCTTCCTTCAGGTTCCCGGTATTGCTTAGTAGATCAACCATGCAGGTGTAGTGCTTCAGTTTAGGCTCTATTCTGTGTTCATTCCGCATCGCATTGAAGAATCGCCATCCCTCATCTCTGAGGCCTGAATGGCTGCAGGCATAAAGAATGGCACTGAAAGAGCCGGCATCAGGCTGGATGCCATTTCCTTTCATCTGCTCAAAGAGGGCAATTGCATCTCTGCCACGACCATGCATACCATATCCAGCTATCATGATAGTCCATGAGATGAGGTTCTTGTTGGTCAACTTGTCGAACAAACGCCGTGCTAGCAGTAATGCACCACACTTGACATACATGTCCACGAGTGTATTGGCTACAAACTTATCTTCCAAGTACCCTCTTCGTACTGCATAGGCGTGCATCTCCCTGCCTCGCTCAAGTGACGAAAGGCTTGATGCAGCTGGAAGGATGCAAGCCATTGTTACTGCATTAGGGCTGAGTTGGAGTAGCATTTCTCTGAACAAAGTGAAGGCTTCATTGGCAAGATTGTTCCTGGAGTAACCTCCTATAAGTGTATTCCATGAGATTGTATCCTTGTTTGTGACATGATCAAAAATAAACCTTGCCTCTTCCATATACCCACATTTCACATACATTTCCATCAGCGCATTAGCAACAGGAAGAACTTCCTCCATTCCATTTCTGATGGCATATCCATGGACTGATTTGCCATGTTTCAGTGATTCATTGCCTGCAAATGCATCAAGAGCACTGGTGATTGCAAAGACATCTGGTCTGATACCTTCTAATCCCATTTCCTGAAATAGTCCAGCCACTTTGTCAAAATGCCCAGCCCTGATATAACTTGTGATCATTGCTGTCCATGACACCACAGTTTTCTGTTCCATGTTCCTGAATATCTTATTAGTGCTACGCCAATCTGAGCAATTTGAATACATATCAAGAAGAGCATTACCAAGAGATGTCTCACTGATCAATCCAGTTTTCACAGAATACCCATGAACCACTCTTCCTATAAATGAATAGTGTGACTGTGCACAAGCCGGCAAAACACTTAGCAGTGTAGTAGAGTCCAATTCCTGGCCTTCTAACCACATTCTTACAAACAACTCAATAGCTTTATGGGATAATCCATTGGAAGCACACCCACCAATTATAGAATTCCAAGAAATGATGTCACGACGGGGCATTTCATCAAACACCACGAGTGCGTCTTCAATCCTGTTGGATTTTGCATAGAACGATATCAGTGCATTGCAAACTGCACACTGCGCCCCAAAACCATACTTCACAAGATACCCATGAACCACCAAACCATCCATAACACTAGACAGACCAGTGATGCACTTTAGAAGGCAAGAAATGGTGTGTCCATCAGGAGTAATTCCACAGTCATGCATTTTCTCAAAGAGAGAGAGGCTTTCTTGAAATCTACCAAGCTTTGCATACCCACCCATCATTAGATTCCATGCATGTAGATTGTTTTTCGATGACATTGCATCGAAGACCTTCCTTGCATAACCCAATTCACCACATTTAACATACATGAACACCAGTTTGGATCCCAGATTTTCATCTATTCCGTTCTCCAAAGATTCAAACTCCCAAAGTAATCCGGTTTTAACAGAATATCCATGAATCACCTTTCCAACAAGATCATATCCTAATTCAGCACAAGCAGGCAAAACACCAAGCATCGCCACTGGATTGATCTCCAGGCCTTCAGACCACATTTTACCGAAAAGCTCAATAGACTTACCATGCCATCCGTTCGAAAAGCACCCACTAATCACAGAATTCCAAGAAATGACATCCCGGTGAGGCATCCCATCAAACACCTGTAGTGCACCCTCCAAGTGGCCACACCTAGAGTACAGTGCTATCAGCGCATTTCCAACTGCACATTGAATCCCCAAACCCAACTTCTCAAGGTACGCATGAACTACCTCGCCATCCGAAATACTGCCCAAACTAGCCATGCACTTTAAGACACACGAAATAGCATGTGCATCCGGCCTAACTCCAGAACAGTGCATCTGCCTAAAGAGTGAAACGCCGTCTTGGAACTCACCAGCTTTCGCGTAACCACTCATCAGCGAAGTCCAAACCCGCACATCGCTCACTTGAGGCATTTCATCGAACACCTTTCTTGCATTCCCCAGATCCCCGCATTTCACATACATCAGCACCAATTTCTGTCCGAGAACACTGCCCATCCCATCTTCTCCAACACCGGATGCACGAACCAGGAAATGCGCTCTCTTCCCGGCCTCCAAAGACCTCAGCTCCGAGCAGAGCTGGAGGACCGCGCCGTAGCTCCGGGCGTCGACCCCATCCGAGCCGAGCAACCTCAACGCCTCCGCCAAATCGCCCGCCCGACAGGACCTCTCAATCCGCACGTTCACATCGGCTCTCGGGGCCCGATTTGCAGTAGCAGCAGCCGCCTCCATGACATGACCGGACGGCGCGAGGACGCCGCACCTAACCCTTGTTCTTCGGCCGCCGCTCTTGAGAGGAGGAGGCCACGGAGGCGGGGCACAGAAGTGGCTGGAAACGGAGGCGAGTGGTGGAGGCGCCGCCATGGGAGGAGCAGGAGGAAGGAGGGGCAGTTCAAATTTTGCCGCGAAATGCCGCGGCGTTGGCGCCGCCTTGGGTCGGTTGAAATGGATAGCTTTCCGGATTGGGTTGCCTCTTTTGCCATTTCCCCCCTCATATTTACAAAAAAATACCCATCATAACAACAGCCCAAATCCTAGAGTGCTATACTAATCCCAAAGAGAACGACTACCATATGGAATCCCGCTGCAGTACAGGATAATTAAAACAGATCGCCATCCACATATCCGCCAGCGTCTAGACTTCGTCTGTCTCCACGCGCTCTTGCTGCAACATGCCGCACCGTCCGAACAGCATGCCGTTCGGTAGGTTTTCTGAATCCAAAAACAATGCCTACTAAATTACATTTTAATCCGAGGTTATAAATGAAAATTTCCCCGGCCAGTATCGCTTCTCATTTTCTTTCATGTGGCTGAGAGTGGATGGAAGCAGAGAGCAGAAGGAACAAAATTTCTCGACTCCATTAGAGGACAGAGAGTTCTTCTCTTGTCTGGAAGCTAGAGCAAGAATTGGGAGCAAATGGGAGGAATTCTCTTGCATCATCGCCAGATCTCTCCAAATTATCTTGCAAGGGCCGCCTTTCAGGGATCATTTGCTTTCCCCAGAGGTGACAATGGATCAATCTATTCTGAAATTTGCATTCATGTGTTCTGGTTCAGTAACTGGACTTTTTTAAGCTGCAGAATTTTCAGATGGGGTTCTGATTCGTCGTCCACAGCATAGCTTCGTATGCTCATCTTTGGCTAGCATTCGATCGGAAGCCAATGGGTCTCCCATGCCCAGAACGGTTAACAAGCGTAGCAAAGAAGAGCTCATTGCGTTTTTCAAAAGCATCCAGACCTCAATCGCCAAGGAGTCGCCAAGAACTTCGAGGAGGATGAGGAAGCAGTCATCTGACCCGTTCGAAGAGGCTGAGAGGAGGAAGCAGTCATATGGTATGTGAAAACTTAGAACTTTGCGTTCTCTCCTTTCATTCCATCAAAAAAGAGGATTCATTCATACAAGTCGTCAAGTTCACCATGACTGTTTGTCAGGAGCTGAAGTACATACACCATGAATTTGTGATGGAACCATATAGTGCAGCTGATTACTGCTGTTTCAAACACATCAAGCAAACTACAAATACAAGTTTCTTCTTTATCTAAAATAAAATGCAAGTTTCTTGACATCCCAGCCGATGATCATCTGCCTTTTGTCGCGGGTGTATTTGTTGAATGGCATAGGTAATGCTTCGGAGGAGCAAGAAGATGGGGAACCAAAAGGGTTAGATTTGAACGATATGAAGGTGGCTCAGCTCAGAGAATTGGCGAGGGCGAGAAGGATGAAAGGTTACTGGAAGCTGAAGAAGAGTGAGCTGATCGATCGTCTGAAGAGTGCGTGATTGTCAAGTCCTCTCCTAGACCAGACCAAGAATAACTCAAATCACAGCAATTTGCTGACAATTCTAGCTGTCCTGACAAAATTGTAGTAGCAGGTCAAGAGCCGTTTCTGCCTCTCTAAACACATGTTTTCTTGAGTCTTTTGTATATAGATCTGATACCCTCTTTCACTTCGGAGAACTGGAGATTATTGTACATGTCAGAGTTCTTGTTTTGTCATACCCAATGTACCATAAGATTTGGTAGGTCAGGTAGTATTGTGCAGAAGCTATTTTAAACCGAGTACAGTGTAATTGTGTTGGTAATAAGTAATTGGTTCATCAATCCAACTTTCATCAAAGTTAACATCCAGCAAACAGACAAACTGGGATTCTTCCCATATCTGTTAGATAAGTTCTACGGCTTGCGTTAATCAGATTAAGAAAGTATTATGCATAAACGCAATATCATACAGTTCTCCGTTGTAGTCTAGCTGGTTAGGATACTCGGCTCTCACCCGAGAGACCCGGGTTCGAGTCCCGGCAACGGAATTTTTTTATTGTTGTTATTTCCATTTTTTCACGTAAATTACGGAACTGCCCCTTCCATTTCTACTCATTTAGCGGGGGTACTATTGTAATTGTCACGATACAAACACCCACCCAGCGCTACAATTTTAGGGTTTCCTCCCTGCCTCCTACAAAGCTCCTGCCCGCCGCCGCCGCCGCCGCTCGCAGCAACAACACTCAACCCCCACCACCTCCGCCGCTCCCGCCGCCTTCCAGATCTCGCCATGGTGAGCTCTCACCCGTTTATTTTTTTTTTCTCTTGTGCGAATTCGTTCGTCTGCTCGCTCTCGCGCGCTTGCGCTTGTGTTTCTGATGGGTTTTTTTGGGGGGTTTGGATTATTGTGTCGCAGGCGTCGGAGAAGAAGCAGTCGAACCCGATGCGGGAGATCAAGGTGCAGAAGCTGGTGCTCAACATCTCCGTCGGCGAGAGCGGAGATCGCCTCACCCGCGCCTCCAAGGTAAAACGATGCGCCTGCTCTCTCCTGTCAGATTTAGCTTGGTGTCATACGGAGACGTTGGAGAGAGGCTCGGTGCAATGGTGAGCTCTCGAGTCGGATTGTAGTAGCAGGTCGATAGCGTTTGGTTTAGGCCATTTTTAGCCCCGCGGTTGATTAGTGTCCATGTTTCTGTTGTACTGAATTTTTTGTTGCTCGTGGATTGTGTATAGACTTTTGCTACTGATGCTTCTACCATAAAACCATTGTGATTAGAAGCTTGTTTTGACTTTTGACATGCCTCATCCATCAAATTTGTAGATTGGGAACGCTTGGTCCAGCCTTATTGGGCCTCAAATGTTCAAAACATTGTTACTTTGATTTTTATGCATGTTAAGTTATTCCTAATATTCATTATATGTAATTTATGTTTTTTGTTTTGCTAGGTGCTGGAGCAGCTTAGTGGGCAGTCACCTGTGTTCTCCAAGGGTAAATTCTTAAATCTAACCTGTTGTTTATCGGTGGTATGTAGTTTTATTACTGGTGCTCGGAGTAATAGTGATGTCATATTGCAGCAAGGTACACTGTGCGGTCGTTCGGTATCCGCCGTAATGAGAAGATTGCATGCTATGTGACAGTGCGAGGTGAGAAGGCAATGCAGCTGCTGGAGAGCGGCCTGAAGGTGAAGGAGTATGAGTTGCTGAGGAGGAACTTCAGTGAGACTGGGTGCTTTGGTTTTGGTATCCAGGAGCACATTGATCTTGGCATCAAGTAAGATTATATATTCCTTCAATCTTGTATGATTTCAACATGGGGCATTTTGTTGCAACTGATGAATATATTTTAGTCGCATTCCTTTTCAATGCCAAAAGGCAGTTATCTTTCTTCATGCCTAGATAATTTATTACTATCTCCGTCTCAAAATACTATTAGTTCCAACTACAACGATAGAAGTATTTTCAGACATAGGTAATAGATGAAATAGATATTTTCGTTTCAGTTTGATCCATGTATTTAGTACAACAATTTTTATTTCTATATCAAAATCCTCACTTCAAATCTCAAGTGCTAGCGCTACTCATTTTTTGACATTCGTAAGTTTGGTTTATGGCAGAACGAATTGGTGCTATGCATTGACTCCTAAATTTTGTTCAGTGTCTGTTTCATGCTTTAAGTAACTGGTTGTCTAGTCCTAGTCTAGTATGGTGGCCTCTTGGACTCAAAGTGACTGTTGAGTGTTGCTTAAGACTTTTTAACGATAGTCTATGCTCTTGTGTACTGTTGCAAAATAATTACCTGTGTATTCCAGATAATGTATCTTATTTTGTTGTTATTATTTGATATGGTGTTCTAATCTCAGGTTAAGTAATTATATTCACATTATTGTCAAGGCACATTATTCTAGGGTTTGTAGTTCCTCAATGTAGGGCATAGAGCTGCTGGCATGTCTCACATTGTCATCTTTTTATTGATTGCGCACTAACCGTTCATCATCATTGTACAATCAATCATTGAATGAAGTTCTGCATATGCACGTAATCTGACATCTGTTGCCTTTCAGGTATGACCCATCTACTGGTATTTACGGTATGGACTTCTACGTCGTTCTTGAGCGTGCTGGGTACCGTGTTGCACGGCGCCGGAGGTGCAAGGCCCGTGTTGGTATCCAGCACAGGGTCACCAAGGAGGATGCCATGAAGTGGTTTCAGGTCAAGTATGAGGGTGTCATCCTCAACAAGGCCCAAGCCAACACTTCCTAAGTATTGACTAGTGCCTAGTTCTCATTTAGAATTAAGTTATCTGGATGTTAATGGATTTGTATGTTTCTCAAAAACTAAAGATGCTCTGTTATTTTTGTCAACTTTGAGTTGGATCAGTTTTGGTGGTATGTACTTTCATCTTAATGCTCAGATCTATTTACTATCTTGGCAGAGACCATATGCTACGAAGTCACTGTTGATAAAATGAAAGAAAAATGGCTTAGAAGAGGAATAACTGTCATTAACCTATTTGGGACATGTTCTTTTCTCATTATCTTATAGATTAACGAGGGCATGTTTTTTAAACTCCTGAAAAGTTTGTTTTGTGTAAAATTCTTATATAAATTTCATATGATCTTTATAAAGTAAATTTTCAACTATTGTTGTCCATACCTTCAAATAGCTGTTACTAAATTAAATAATTCAAAAAGTCTAAAAATCCCATTGAAAAATAACACCGTGTTATATGTATATTTGCGGCAAAGGTTTTGCGCAAATAAAAGGTCAGACAGTACAAAGGTTTGAAAACACCGTCCTCGATGATGCTGATAAAATAAAGGAAACGGTTGGAAGTGGCTTCACATTTTAGTTGTGGTCTGTTCATGAAAAGGTTAGAGATTGGACGAGGATTTTGCACGGTGTTTTCCAGGTACAATTTGCGTCGCCTTTTACCCATTTCGAAATCAGCCGCGTTCGGCAAGAGGCTTAAGTTAATTTAATCCTATAGTTTTCTGCGTGTCCGTTTTCCGAACTTTTAAACGTTGTATTTTTTAAAAGTTGTTTTAAAATTATATTAGTCTATTTTATATTTTTTTAATAATAATTAATTAATTATGTACTAATCTATTATTATGTTTTTCGTTAACTTATATAACCCATGAACGAACGCGGCCTGAGTCAGGTATAACACAATCGTAAACGAATTGGTTACAAATTTCTGTGATTTTAATGTTATCTTGACGCAGTAGTTATTTACAGATTGTTTAAAAAATCATCTACTGCGATTAGCCGGCAAATGAGTCATGAGCTACCGGGACTTGGACTCTCTGGATCGACGAATAGGTCATTCCCAGTCAAAAGTTTTCATTTTGATGTTTTAAGAGTATACGCAAGTGACAAGATATTTAATTAATAATTGAACTCGTCTACTTCATCCGTCCTAAAATAAACTATTTTTTTACTTTTTACCTTAATTTTTGACTCCGGGTCTTATTCAAATTTTTTTGCGATGGATATTTTTGTTTTTATTAAATGATAAATAATTAATAGTAGTTTACGTGTGACTAATTTTTTCTAATTTTTTTTAAAAAAATTAAACAAGACGGATGATGGACACGAAAACCAGACAATTCGTTTTTTTAGTAATGCAGTGTATTATTTTATTATGGTGTTTCCAAGGCGACGAGAGAAGTTACATTAGAAACAATATATAACAGAGTTTCATCTCGATAAAACATATTCTCTCATC
Source organism: Oryza brachyantha (assembly GCF_000231095.2). Lineage (NCBI taxonomy): Eukaryota > Viridiplantae > Streptophyta > Magnoliopsida > Poales > Poaceae > Oryza > Oryza brachyantha. The sequence continues at coordinate 4,323,919 of NC_023163.2, forward strand.
TCTTTTCATTAACTTTAGCAATATCATCAAATATTTCGTGAGAATAAAACCCCGACAGAAAATGAGAATAGCCTGTACCAATTGTAGTTTTAAACATCGAAGCGAAGATGCTGCGAAGCTTATGCCCAAAAGGCCGACGGAAACACCAAGGAGTCCAGCCGTGTAGGTGTCGACAGCATTCGTCCCCAAATGGACACGGCGAGCCTGTGCGCCGTGGAGAAGCGCGGCCGCGTCCACGTTATCACCCTCACCGGCGCCGGCGAGCACCGCCTCGGCCCGCCCCTCCTGTCCGCTCTCCGCTCCGCCGTCGCCGCAGTCCGCGCCGCCCCGGGCGCCGGCGCGCTCGTCGTCGCCGCCGAGGGCAAGTACTTCTCCAACGGCTTCGACCTGGCCTGGGCGCGCACCGCACCGCTCGAGCTGCACGCCTCCATGGGCGGCGCGTTCCGGGACCTCGTCGCCGACCTCCTCGCGCTCCCGATGCCCACCGTCGCCGCCGTCACCGGCCACGCCGCGGCTGCCGGGTGCGCGCTCGCGCTGGCCCACGACGCGGTGGTCATGCGCGCCTCCCGCGGGTTCCTGTACATGAGCGAGGTCGACGCCGGGATCAAGATCGTCGACTACTTCGCCGAGCTGATCCGGCAGAAGGTCCCCGACGCCGTCAACAGGAGGGACCTGCTCCTCCGGGGCGACAAGATGGCGGCCGCGGAGGCCCTGCGGCGGGGCGTCGTGGACGCGGCCGTCGACGGCGGCGTCGACGACGTGGTGGCCGCGGCCGTCCAGGCGGCGGAGGCGCTCGCGGCGAGAGGTTGGGACGGTGAGATCGTGGCGGAGAACAGGAAGGCGATTTGGCCGGCGCTGTGGACCAAGGTGAAGGACGGCGGCGCCGACGACGAGCCGCCGCGGCCGCGGCTGTAGCCGCACGCCGGCGTCGTGTACCCATCCGTTGTACTATCAAGATTGGAGCGTGATTATGAGATGCAATCCTGCTACTTATCATCACATTCACTGCTATGAACTCTTGTGTTCTTGCACTGAATTGCAGAGACGTTTTCATTCACATTCACTGCTACTTATCATCACCAAACACACTGCAAATCATGGCAGGGCCTGAGTACACCATGTAACTGGTCGAAGGATAATTGCGATTGGGATTGGCATTTACATGATGAAAAGAGCAAACAAAACAGGGAGCAGCTACACTACTGTAGGGCAATGCTACGGATCAAAATGGCAAGAAACCAAAATGAAAGAAATGAAAAAAAAAAGAGAGAGAGAGAAGCAGGTCACTGCCTAGCTTAACATGTCTCCAGTTTCCACCGCCTACATATCCTTACCTTACCTACTACTCGACCGAGCATGCCCCGTCACGTACTTAACACCGGCAGCAGCAGCACGCATTTTTCTCCACGGTTAGATAATTTACATAATTGTACTTCTCTGGTGCTCGAGTCCTTGCGGAAATGGCTTTAAGGGATGTGGATGGTGCAATCTCAGATGGAGCTCCCAAGTTCACCACAAGGGAATAATCATCTTAGGATTGCAATGTCCAGCTCATGGAAAATAAACGAACAAAATGCTGAGCGTTAAGGTGGTCCTTCTAGCTCCCAGCATGCACAAAGTTGAGGCCATTTTGCCGTCTGATGTGTTCTGGTATCAGCCTGTGGATGAGCTCTGGAGAAGCACCGGCCAGCTGCGAAAAATGGCATTGATAAGCATCCAAGACAGCAAATCAAATCAAGTGAGAGGATTCCTTGTAGGGTAGTAGAAGACATGGAATATCTTTACTTATTGGAAATGTCCATAAAAGGTGAGAGTTTGAACAATATTTTATTTGCTTACTTCATGCTTGAAGTTGAACAAAGGAGGGAATGGACGACCATTTGGCAGGCGTGCATTTGGCTCCCGTAGCTCATCAAAGAAGGGATGTGCACATGCATCAAGCTGCATATAACCAAGCAAATGTTAAGTTCGTTTAAAATGCACAGGATGCTGCTTTAAAGCTTATACTGTTTTCCAGCTAAAGCACAAGCATTAAGCAATTAACCGCAACTTTTTCAAGTGGAGCACTAACAACTATATTTAACAAGCACATGCGACTGTATAAAGTTGCACTCAAGTCTTAACAAGCCAACACATCAACATTTGGTTTTGGACCACTAGATATTTATAATGATGATGCAGGACCAGATGTCCATCAATCTACTTCCACAAGGGACCTAAACAGAAACACCTCTTTTATTGTTCTTGACACAAAATTATCATTAGGCTTGCACTTAGTAAAGCCAATAGATTTATAAATTATTTAAAACTTAGCAAAGTAAAGAAAACTCACGGCAGTACAGCGTAGACTTGGTGAATATTGGAGAAGACGGGAAGCAAGGTCTATGGCTTCAGGAGGCATTCTCTTGTGGAAAATCTGAGTGGGTAAGGGAAAGTAGAACAGATGAGCATCAATCAGGCAGCTGCAGATACATTTTAACTTTCAAATTTAAACATGATGCAGAAAATGGTTTGGAAGTGGACTACAAAGCCCTGCAAGTAAAATGATATGATAAAGGTGATCCAACCTTGTGCCAAGGATGAGCCTTAATCTGAGGAAACTTGAACTCAGTGTAGTTGGGATTCATGCATCGTATTTCCTCACGGGTTGGAGTACCAAGAACCTGACATAATATCAAGTTAACACAAAAAATGCTTGTAGCAAAATAAAATGCAGCATGCAGAACATCATGCAATACCTTGATTATTTCTACTAACTGGTCAACAGCACTCTCTCCAGGAAACAGTGGCTGACAAATACAGGTTATGGAAGACAATCAGAATAACATTATAATATAATCTAATCAAGGAATCTGAAAATGCTGCAGAACCTCATTAAAGATAACTAACCTGACCAAGAAGTAACTCTGCGAGAACGCATCCAGTTGACCATATGTCGATTGAAGTTGTATACTCAGTTGCACCAAATATGAGCTCAGGAGCACGATAATAGCGAGAGCAGATGTATGATATGTTGGGTTCACCAGGAACCTGGCAGAATATCATAAGTAAATCGTCAATTGATGGGCTAAAATTGCAATATGAAGAAATCGTCAATTAATACACAACATAAATAGTATGACTAGTCTACCACTATAATAATCTGAAAACACATTGAACTGCTGAGAAAAATTACTCCTGAGGGTGGAAATCAACATACCAGAACCTTTGCACTTCCAAAGTCACATAGCTTAACTTGATGAGTGAGAGGATCAACCTGTATCAGCGAGCAATTAGAGACCAATTCAAAATAAACAACCAAGCAAGAGAAATAGTGTAGCCTTGGTCACATAGCACGTACCAAAACATTTTGTGGCTTCACATCCCTGTGGCAAACTCCTGGAACAGTATGAATATAAGCTAGCCCTCTGAAAAGCTGCAAGCATATCAAAGGTATCTTTAGAGAAGCCATGAGAAGCATAGCGACAATCACAAAGGTGTTAACATGGTAGTTGACATACCTGATAGATGTAAAGCTTAACATAGATAAGTGGCATTCGCTGGTTAGCATTGCTGTAGTGCTTGAGCACACGGTAGAGTGTCTCAGGGACGTACTCCATAACAAGATTCAGGAACAGCTCATCTCTGCTTGTGGTTGAGAAGAAGCAGTGCTTCAGAGTGATGACATTGGGGTGTTCCATTGCGCGCATAAGCTGCAGCTCACGGTTCTTGTATCGTCGGTCCTGCAACACCTTCTTGATGGCCACTGTTTCCCCTGTCTCCAAGCACTTAGCCTAAATGAGAAAACCAAATCAGTTCGATTCAATAAACATATCGAGTAATGTACAAACACACAATAAGCTTACGCATTTCCATAAGACCAAGCACCGTACCTGGAAGACAATCCCGAACGAACCAGTTCCTACGACTCGCTCTGCCATATAACTAATTGTCTGCGGTAAGGGTAAAAAAAACATCACATGAGAAATTGACCAAAATATCTCAGGTTGTATGGTGAGCATCAGAGCCACAGCTTATCATGACTAAGCTAAGATTAGAAGTGAAGCATTTATTGCTACCTACAAAAAACAAAACATGCTACGAAACAGTGAGCAGAAAAGGAAATAATACTCCCTAAAATGTACATTACCCTCAAATAATTGGATAAGCATTCAACTACGTAATCTTATCAGTCAAATGCTAAATTGTTCACAAATCAAAACACCCATTGTATCCGGTCAGCCCCAAACCCAAAAATTCCCTCGACGAATCAGCACGGTGGTAGCTAATTCGATCAGTCAGGCACTACCAGCAGCTTAGAAATGGCTAGAAATCGCAAATCCCTTAGCGAACCAAGCGATTATGAGCAAGCAACCGCGGCGAATGGCGCCAAAACTAACACATTCCACTGTGCACGAGAAGGAAGAACCGAAACCAAAACCCCCACCCCCAACCCAAGCTCACCCGCTTCGGCTCGCCGTTCTTCCCGCCGATGGTGGTGGAGATGATGTGCCCGGTGACGGCGTCGCCCGCGCCCTCCTCCTTCTTCTGCAGCACCTCCACCCAACACCAACAACCACAAAAACAACAGTCGGCGGAGACGCCGGAAACCAGCATTAGCCAAAGGAGCACCGAAACCAGCAGATCGGCCCCAAGCCAGAGTCCCGATCCAACCCCACACCCCAGATCTGGACGGACATGCCCCCCCCCCCCCCCCCCCCCCGCGTTACCTTCTCGCTGATGCCGGCGGGTAACACCGCCGCCGCCGCTGGTGGCGGCTGCAGCGGCGCGTCCAGCACCATGGGCTCCGGCGCCTCCATGCGGCCGGGCGGGAGGGAGGCAGGGGAGCTGAGCTGTGGGGAGGGAGCGAGGCGGCGGCTGCTGCTGCTGCTGCGGCTGCGCGTCTGTGCTTTGGGGCGCGGTGGTGGTGGTGGTGTGCTTTTGACCGGTCAGGGAGGAGGCAGCAAGCAAGGCTGCGGGTGTTGCGGGCGGGGGTGTGGTGTGGTGTGGCCGGCTTTGGCTTGTTGGACAGATGGGGAAGTGGTTTACTGATAGGTGTGATGCTGGCTAATGCTGCCGTTGCTGCTGGAATACTGGGAATGGTTTCTTTACTTGGGTGCTGCTGCTCAGTGTTGGTATTTTCAAGGGTTTTTCTTTTCTTTTATGGATTGAGATTTTTCTTGTGGGATGATTTTGGAGGATTTGTACGGAAGATAAACCTATTTAGTTACAAATCTTGAATTTCTGCCCCCTATATTCTGGATGGGGATAAGGTTTTGGGGTTGGAGCGGGAATAGAGCCGTAACGAGTCTTTGGATTATATTAATTTTGTGTTTCAATCGTGGATACGTATTAGTAATATTGTTTATTAACATGCAGTTTTATCTATTTTGTCGTAACGGTTGTTTTTTTGAACTTCTAGTTTTAGCTGTTAGGTCGTAATTGTTGCTTTTTAGAGGCCGTAGGAGTTACTTATCTAGTATTTATATGCAGTTATTGCTTTTATTTGGATTCTGACGACATAGAAACCCACCATTTTGATCTTCGAAATAAACCACTGGAGAGTTGTTTATAAGGATGGACGCTAATTTTTTATTTTTCCCTCTAATTGCTTCCATGGATAGCCTTTTTACCCTAATGATAGTGACAAGTTAACGTGGGGTCGGTTAGATAAAAACTAAAGGGATGATCGTATGGTCAGACGACATATTTGTAAACAAAAATAATTTGTGAATAAAATTCTTATATACATGTTTTTATAGATCTAAAACGAAAGCCTAAAAATTACTGTTAAAAAGCTCAAAATAAACTTTAAATTTAAGGTTAAAAATTCAAAATTTCATCTTATAAACATAAGCAAAAGTGAAAAGATGTGTTTAACATGCTCTGACTGTGCTCTAAAGGTGATTATACAGTATTGGGAAACTACATTTTTTTTATTTGCTTATTTTGAAAGTGTGGTGGAAGATATACGATAAAAAATACCATCTGTATACTTCAGTTAGGTGTAAATAAGTTCAGTTGAGTACATTACAGATATATCGATAAATTTAGAGGCGATATTTTTTCTTAGCTATGCGGAAATTGTCAACACATCGTCACTGTAGTTTTACTGGTTGTCAGTGACTCGCCAGCAGGTGAGATAAGAAAAATATCAAGTTCACGGCAACTACAAACATCCTCATGCAAATGTTAAGGAAAAAAAGTCGCATTTTTTTACTGGACGTACCATAAAATAAATTTCGAGTTGAATTACAAAAATTTCCACCATTTTATTCTTCGTGTCACTGTCAGATGATGATTGTCTTGACTCACGTAAGCTTGCAGGACTTTTATCTAAAAATGGGACTGAAATGGTCTCAGTAGATGAACGTAATGGACATCATCTGGATGAAAAATAAAAAAGATAGGTGCATCAATGTCCATTTTAAGATTTTTTTAGGGTATTTTAAGATCTTTTAAAACGTTGAAAAAACGTGTCTACGACCCCCAAAGTGACCCGGGAAGGTTAATGCGCTGGCCAGCTACAAATGAACCTATCTTTTTACTTTTCGTTTATTTTAGCTTAAATTTAAAATTAATTTTAGAGGTTTAACTAGTTTATTTTGTAGCCCTGTAGATGTAAAGAATAGTTGTACTACCTCTATTTGTTTCGTAACATAGAATGTTTGATTTTTTTTACAATGTTTGATCATTTGTCTTATTAAACATTTAGTATAAATATAAAAAATGATTCTTTTGATAATAAAGTGAGTCACAAACAAAATATTTTTATAATTTTTAATAAAATAAATAGTTAAATATTACGACTAAAAAAAGTTAAACATCTTATATCATGAAACGGAGAGAGGAGCTACCAATTATTTTTCATTTAAAAATGGTGCTCGACAAACTGCTCCGATGGCTGAACCCAAAATGGTGCGCGCGAGTCAAACCGGCGGACGCGAGAGACCGAGACGCTGGCCAAGCCGTCTGGCCTGTACTGTACTGTACTGTACGTCCGTCCTCTCTCCCTAATCCTTATCGCCATTTCGCCGTTTTTTTACTCTCTTTCCAGTGGAAACGCTACGAAACGGACGGACGGGCATCCGGCATCGTAACCCGCAAACCCGATTACGGTTAGCATCAGCAGCGTCGTCGTCTCCCCCTCCTCTAATTATTGGCGCATCCATCTGCAACAAATCCTCGTCGGCACCGGGCACCTCCTCCCTCCCCCACCGTCTCGCGCCCCGCCCACATGCCTTCCACCCTGTCGTCGTGGCGCTCTCGCCACCGACCGCCGTTGCCAGCCAGCCACCACCACCACCCTCCTCTCGCCGCCCCAACGCCACGCTTTGACTGCTGCGTGCCGTGCCGAAACACCGTTGCCGTTGCCGTTGCCGTTGTTTCTTTATGCACTGGTCCTGCCTGCCGTGCCGTCCAGCTCAGGCTCGATGCGTGTAGACGTACGTGCCACTGTTCGCTGTAGTGAGAGCAGCAGCCGTTCACGAGAATGTGTGACGCCGTCTCTACTCGACCTAATCGCCGCCGTCGTCGTCGTCGCAGCATGTGCAGGGGGGGTAGGTTTGTGGTTTGTTTGCCGGTTGCTGGCATGCATCGACCATCGGTTTGGTCTTGGGGATAAATGCACGGCGCGTCGCTCATGTAGCAGTAGTTTAGAGATTTGCGTGGTCAAAGTGGCAGCAGTTGGTGACTGTACCGAATACACTGACATCGATCGGCGTGGTACTGTTCCTTTTGTTACTCCACGGTGGCAGTCAAATGTGCTGCTCGCGGGGGCGTCGTCCAATCATGCATGCGTTCAAAGCTGAATAATTTGGAGCTCAGTCGTTCACACCGGTGGATAATTTTATTCTCTCCTGGGTTCCTACCCAGTTTAGTTTCTCAAAAATTTGATCCTTTGCTTCTTCTAATCCGGGCACTAAGGCCTTGTTTAGTTTCTCAAAAATTTTTCTCAAAAACATCACATCAAATCTTTAGACACCTAAATAAAACATTAAATATAGTTAAAACAAAAAACTAATTGTACAGTTACGGAAGAAATCTTAAGACGAATCTTTTGAGCCTAATTAAAAAGTGATTAGCCATACGTGCTACAGTACCAATATGTGCTAATGATGAATTAATTAGACTAAAAAATTTATCTCGTGGTTTCTAACCGGAATCTGAAATTTGTTTTGTAATTAGGCTACGTTTAATACTTCAAATATGTATTCGAAAACTTAATGTGATGTTTTTGTAAATTTTTTTGCAAACTAAACACCACCTAAGAGCAACTTCTACTAGTTCCAATTCATCCATAGCCAATTAAATAGTCAATTCATAGAATAGTTACCTATAAAAATATCAATACATGGTCCCACATGACGTACACACACCGTAATTTAGAGTACTTGCTGCACCTGGCTACAAATTAGTACCCCACTCCTTTTCTCTCTCCCTTTTGTCTCTTTAAAATATGTTTGTAGTTGGCTTAGAGCAAGTTCAATAGTATAGTCAACTACTGGCTTCAATTCATCTATAGTCAATCTAATAGCCAATGCATACAATAGTTAGCTACAAAACATCAATACATGGTCCCACATGTCATATATATACATTTTGTCTTGGAGCCCGTGTGCAACAGCTGGCTATAAATTAGTAGCTCATCTCTCTTCTCTCTTATCTCTTTAAAATATACTTATACCTGGCTTATAGCATCTCCTCTTATAACATGCTATTATACCTGCTCTAACACTTTCATACTACTGTATACCACTGCCACAAACACTAGCATACCTTTTTTTATTCTGCTTATTTTTACAAGTTAAAATTTAAATTTTTAACTTAAAATTTAGAGTTGATTTTAATTTTTTAATTAGATTTTATTTTCCCATCTTAACTTTAAATTACTAAGCATATATATATATATATATATATATTCTTTTTTATTTTTAAATACGCTGTAAAAAGATAAACAGTCCCCTAGTTGCTGAACAGTCTCCAGGATTCCATGTAGGCACAATTTCTTCTGAACCTCATATGCTTGGAGACGGGAAACGAGCTTCTTGCAAAACTGGACCAGAATCCTGTGCTCCAGCTCCAGTAGGACCCTGACAAGCACCAGTTTCTACACAGCGTCCTAGCTAGGGCTCTAGCCATCTCGTCTTTCCGTGAGAACGCATGTTATAATTAGGGGTTGTTTAGGCCTTTGTTTAGTTCTCAAAATTTTCTTAATCTAAACACCATTTTAGTCGGCAAAAATTTTTGCTAAAGGGGTCACATCGAACGTTTGATCGGATATCGGAAGGAGTTTTTGGACACGAATAAAAAAACAAATTTCACGACTAGCCTAGAAACCACGAGACGAATTTTTTGAGCCTAATTAATCTGTCATTAGCACATATTGGGTTACTGTAGCACTTATGACTAATCATGTACTAATTAGGCTTAAAAGATTCGTCCCAAGATTTTTTCCGTAACCATGCAATTAATTTTTTGATTTATCTATATTTAATATTTTTTTAGATGTCCAAAAATTCGATGTGATGTTTTTAGAAATTTTTTTTTAACTAAACAAGGCCTTAACCAATTAACCATGCCGGAAAACTGGACCTTTCGATCGGAAAACCCGGAACCCAGCCGGCCGACGAACCATCTCCCGTCTCCCTCCTTGCGCGCCGACGGTAGCAGGGTAGCTAGAGTAGCTCGCAGCCTCGCAGCTACGTGATGACCGGAAAACGCATAGGTTTTGACCTGACCACCCCTCACTCCCCCATTCAAAGCTCGCGCTGGCTTGGGCGGCGCTCTGTCTCTGCCGCCGCTGCTCTCGTCTCTCTACTGCAAGCAAGCGGAAAAGCCCTGCCTGTGTGTGCATCTGAACGCACGGCACGGTGGACTGATGCCTTGATGTTACTACTCCTCGATCTGAATTGACCAACCGTCACGTGAGACAAGGAATGTGACCAAGGTGACACCAAAAAAAATTTCACGCGATTTTTCGTTCAGGGAAAAGAAGAGCATTTGCTCGACAAAATTCAGCTCAAATAATAGCCAAATAAGTTTGACAGATCTCGGGTCTCTCATCAGCCAACTTTATCCTGGAGCTCGAGGCTGAGACGCTGAAAGTACCAGGTTACCCGTTTCATTGATTCGATTGGATTTGCTTGATTCAGGGAGCATAGACAAGAGAGGTTACGAGGATTTTTTTAAAAAACACTTTGGCAACCAGTAGCAGCGACAGCAAAAAGGCCTGCCTACCTGGAACAAAATTTTTGGACACATTGATCGGTGCGCGTGAATGATTGAACTGCATCTTCTTTCCGTTATTCTTTCTCCAAATAGAATATGTCCGGGAACAAGATTTAACATGCTGGATGCCATTATTATCGAACAGGGATGCAAGGATCATGTGGTGGGCCCATGGATGCCGTAGAGAGGCAAATACAAAGACAGGCTATATGTCGCATCTCACATTGACCAGAATAGGGACCTCAATAATGATGTGTCGATCTATCGGGCTTAAATAATAGGGAGTACAGGATTATCCAATCCAAAGCCAGCGAGTAAGCCGAGTCTCCTTCTCGTGATAATTTTATTTTTCGATTTCTGCATTTAAAATTTAACTATTAATCTTATTTAAAAATTTTACATAAAAACTTAAAAATTAGTCATGCATAAAATAATATTTTAACATCTAGTAACAATAAAAATATTAGTCGTAAATTTTTAAATAACACGAGAAGTCAAAACATTATACTCCGTATCTTAAAACTGAAAAAAGAGTATTACAATTGGAGTATCTTCTGCTAATTTCAACTTTAATACGTTTCTTTACGGGAAGCTTTTAAACCTTATATTGGATTTTTATATCATGAAATGTATAGCACTATCTACGTTTCAAAATGAAACTATTCGTATCATTTTACCTTTATTCTAAAATAAAGTTATTTCCCACGTCCACTCATCTCAACTTATCACAGGTATTATTTATTTATTTTCTCTACATATATTTTCTTCCCAACCAATTACGATGTTCTTTCAATTATTTTTGTACATGTTTTCTTAATACACTCTATAGACGCTTAATACACGTAGTAGAACGAATGAAGTGTGTTTTATTCTCTAGTGAGTTACTCCTGTCCCGATACATGACTATAGCTAGGTTCAAATTTGGTGAGCCATTGGTCACGAATATTACCTACATGATGTGTACAAATGGCTCAATGTGTCATCATCTCTTAAAAAATAAAAATAAAAAACAGCACCTATGACTACTCCAGTATGGAGTATGGTTTCTGAAAAAGGTTATCTATAAACGTTATTTTTTTAAAAAAAAGTGGTAGTATTAAATCGACCACCCAAACTGCTCCCGTTGTAAATTTTACAATTACCTCTTAACCTTCTTAGTATTGAAAAACAAGCCAATATAGTCATAATTAATGTGAATATTCCCTATAGCAAAAGAATGAGTAATACATTTAACTTTTTATTTATTCTAGATTACACTATAAAAAAATTTTATTTATGGGTAGCAAAGGGCACACACGTATTAATTGGGGAAAGGAATAACCGGTAAATGACGTGCTGGTCCAGCCATATGCGATGCCATCTCAAGCAGAACACTTGCTCTTGTGTTGGGCTGGTCCAGCTTGGGATTTAGTCCAGGTCGACATGCAACTGGAGCCACCAGAGAAAGAAGGGAAATATGGGCCGGAAGGAGTGAACCTGCTACTGGGCTATAACGAAAATATTAAGGAAATGCCCGTACAATGCAATTTCATTTCTTTTCTAGACCAATCTTAAATCTTAAACCAAGAGGCAAGCAAAAGGCTAAGGGCCTGTTTTGAGAGCTTTAGATTCTGAGAAGCAATTGTTTAGTAGTCAGCTTCTGAGAATCTAAAAAAGCTCATAAAATCAGCTTCTGAATTCTTATTTCATTTTCCAGAATTCTCAGAAGCCGTGGACCGCAAATTTTATACTCATATCAGCAGCCTGTTCAAATTAACTTTCCCAAGTCAGCTACCCTCCTAGTGCATTGGAGTTTACAAAGCAGTGGACAAAGATGCATTTGCGGGTTTGTTATAGTGGGTGATAAATTCATTAGGACATGTGAAAGTAAGAGAGAATTATATTGGAAACTGTATTTTTGGCATTTGTCTTTCAGCATCCTCTTCTCGGTTCTGATTATGCTTATAAGCCAAATTTTAAATTTTTAATCTTAAATTAAAATTGATTTTGGGATTTTTTTCCATCGTACTTCATTTTTTAGCCTTAGATTTTAGATCTCTAATAATACATATAAAATTTTTATTTGTAACTTATTTTTCGTTTATAAATATGCCACCAAACGATTACACCTTTGTTTTGGTACGTGTTGAGTGACTTGAATACCTTTTGAGATGGACGTAGTACTTTGACATTGAAGAAATGACCATGTTTTCAGATGACTTGTCTGCAAAGAAGAACAGTAATCCATGGATCGCACATACCTAAATTTCCACACAAAAACCTTGAACAGGAATGCGAAGTCATCATGATCATAATTCCATACTCGAGCACGATCTGTTCCGCCGACACGAGGCATGCTAGGTAGTGAGCGCGTGTACGTACGTTGCCAAAACCAGAGCTCGTCTTCTCAATCAAAGGCAAAGGAGGGATGAGGTTTGATGATGGCGCATCGATCGATCCCCATTTCGTTTCTGCCGTGAACTTGAAGCCTTGACAAAGCCGGGGGACACCGATAAGTTCGTAATCCACAAGCTTGCCTGTCTCCATCAACACCGGCCAGCCGGCCTGCTCATTAGTAGCAAACACTAGCTACATGACTCTACTTTGGTATACTTTACTCGTACTTACACGCTGTTCCTACGTTCGAGCCTCGACCTATCGACCCTAAATTACGAGTAGTCTAGCTACCACTTGGAGTTGGAGTACGACTTGGAGCTTCGGAAGTGCCGGCGGTGTTGTCCAGACATGGTCAGGCCACAGCTGCAAGTGGCGCGTACTGGCCCTGCCGCGATGCTCGCTGTTGGTTGGTGCCATCCCCCAAGCTGCTGCAGTGCTGCCATGCACGCGCGACGCACGTACCAACGTTCCGGTGGCCATTGGATTGGCCCGTGCATGTCTGTGTGTCGCCGTGTCGGTCTCGACCGCCGTGCACGCTCGGGCTACCACGAGACGAGATACTACTATACTAGTAGTACTACGCTGTTCACATGATCAGCAGCCGCGCAGCGCCGGCCGGCTCGCGCGGTGTCCCCCCACACACCTCACCCTCACCCATCGCGTCGCGAGCCCGCGCGGTTGGTGGTGGTGGTGCGTGCGTGCGTTGGCTCGGGGCTCGCATGCACGCGGCCGCGACAAAGCAAGCCCGGTTGCCTAGCTTTGTCACCTTGTAGACCGCGGCACAACGGCAGACGGTGCAGCGAGCGGTAGCTGGAAACGCGCGCGGCGCCGGGCGGCCTTTTCCGTGCTCGGTGTTTCGGTGCGGCGCGCGGCCAGCCATATATACGTACGATGCGTGACGTGAGGGTGTGAGGCGGATCGAGCCGAGCGTTTGTTTGGTCGCTTCCCTTTTTCTTTTGCTCTCTTTTTGCTGGCGATGGGGTGGGGGTGGTCGTCGTCGTCGTCCGGGGCTACGACGATGGTCGTGGTCGTGGCGCGCGTTGTCGCTTTGGCGGCGGCGGCGGGCGTCGTCCTCGCGGTGGAGGCGCAGCTGTCGCCGGGGTACTACAGCGCGACGTGCCCTGGGGTGACGGCCATCGTGCGCCGCGGCATGGCGCAGGCGGTGCAGAAGGAGGCGCGGATGGGCGCCTCCATCCTCCGCCTCTTCTTCCACGACTGCTTCGTCAATGTAAGCTTTTGCCTGCCTCGGCCAACTTACGTCGTCCTGTTCAGTGTAGTGGGAGGGACGCGTGCTGAGTTGATGCCTGCGTGGTGTGTGTGTGTGTGTAGGGGTGCGACGCCTCCATCTTGCTGGACGACACGGCCAACTTCACGGGGGAGAAGAACGCGGGGCCGAATGCCAACTCCGTGCGCGGGTACGAGGTCATCGACGCCATCAAGGCGCAGGTCGAGGCCTCCTGCAAGGCCACCGTCTCCTGCGCCGACATCATCGCCCTCGCGGCGCGCGACGCCGTCAACCTGGTCAGTTACTAGTTCCCCTGTATCCATGCCCAGACAAAACGAAGCTACGCTCTCGTGGTAATGCTGGCATTAATGGCGGATGCGTCATGCGTGCAGCTCGGGGGGCCGAACTGGACGGTGCAGCTGGGGCGGCGCGACGCGCGCTCGACGAGCCAGAGCGCGGCGAACACAAACCTGCCGCCTCCCGGCGCGAGCCTCGCCTCGCTCCTGTCAATGTTCAGCGCCAAGGGCCTCGACGCGCGCGACCTCACCGCGCTGTCCGGCGCCCACACCGTCGGGTGGGCGCGCTGCTCCACCTTCCGCGCGCACATCTACAACGACACCGGCGTGAACTCCACCTTCGCCACGCAGCTGCGCACCAAGTCGTGCCCCACCACCGGCGGCGACGCCAACCTCGCGCCGCTCGAGCTGCAGGCGCCCAATACCTTCGACAACGCCTACTACCAGGACCTCGTCAGCCGCCGCGTCCTGCTGCGCTCCGACCAGGAGCTCTACGGCAGCGGCGCGGGCAATGGCACCACGGACGCGTTCGTGCGCGCGTACGCCGCTAACTCGACGGCGTTCGGGGCGGACTTCGCCGCCGCGATGGTGCGGCTGGGCAACCTGAGCCCGCTCACAGGAAAGAACGGCGAGGTCCGGCTCAACTGCCGGCGAGTGAACTCATCGTGAAACTGGATCAAAATGCATTCTAGATGTACGCTTCGCCAACGCCATAAACTTATTATTAATCCTGTTTTTACCAAAAACAAACGGGAAAGACTGTTCTTGCACTGGATTTTCTCAGAATTCACACAACTGAACTGATTCTTGGCCGGGTGGGGTTTTAGTCCGAACACATTCCAGCCGTTGATTAATAGATCGACGATGCGATCAGAACAGGGAATCTCATGGACCCGTGGAGTAGTGGAGCACTGCAGATGAGGCAGTCCCGGATGGCAATGGCCAGTGCCTGATTGGATGACTGCTAGAAGCGTAGATCAGATTAGAGCAAAGCCAGCTATAAGCATATTTTAAAAAGATAAGAGGAGAGATATAAGCCAGCTATAAGTATATTTTAAAGAGATAAGAGGAGAAGGAAGGGATGTGTGCTACTAATTTATAGCCAGCTGCATAGGGATCCAAGACAAAATATGTGTATGACACGTGAGACTATGTATTTATGTTTTATAGGTAACTATTGTATGAATTGACTATTAAATTGACTATAGATAAATTAAAACTAGTATTTCGCTATACTATTGAACTTGCTGTACGCAATATTTTCCAATGAGCTAAGCAGTTTGTCACTTGTCTGAACAAAGTCAAATTAAAGAGCCAACTACTGTCTCTAGTCCATATATACTATAGGTAGCTATGGATACATGTTAAAACATTAATACTGGAGATGCTTCTAGAACATGTGAGTAATTCTTATTGTTTACTTATATCATCTTATTATACAAGCTTTGCTCGGAGGAAATACGCATTTTCAATCAATTTCAAGTATCAAACCAGGCTCTACATAGATCAGGTAACACAATTTGGCTGTCTCAACTTGATAGTAGAACCGTGGTCCGTGGTGCAGTGGATTTCTTTTCTCCAGAAAACGAAAATTTCGTCATGCCAAAATTATCCAGAGATGGGAGCATTACCGCATCACATTTCGCAAATACATACTACTAGTACTACCTGCCTGCTTAAAATTTTGTAATCGTTTTTTGTTTTTGACTCAGGAAAGATGCTTGCTGGCTCTTTCGTGCCTCATCA
Source organism: Oryza brachyantha (assembly GCF_000231095.2). Lineage (NCBI taxonomy): Eukaryota > Viridiplantae > Streptophyta > Magnoliopsida > Poales > Poaceae > Oryza > Oryza brachyantha. Next base: position 4,339,771 of record NC_023163.2, read on the forward strand.
TCACACGTTGGCATTTGCAGCGACCCACAGACACTTGACGCTCGTCGGTGCTGTTATCCAGTGACTCGATCGGCAGTCAGTACACTGTGATCTACTACTAGCTACTGATCATTGAGCAAAGCCACCCCGGAGAGGAAGCCGGCAAAGTAGCCACAGGTTGGGCCACAGCCCACATGGACCAGACGGGCTCACATGCCATGACACTGTGTCCCGATCTGCGCCTTTTTTTTTTCCTTTGTGGTTTTTACAGACTAATCATCACAAAATGCCTATCCTATAGATGGCACTCATCATTCCACACTAAGCATGACAGGAATAATCTTTGAAGGGGAAAAAAAGGGCATGGCAGGAATAAGAAAGAAAGTAGACACTACAGTTTACAAACCTGAGAAAAATGCCCAGCTGGCAGCTGTGTCGGAGAAGTTCCTCTTTGCATCCTGGAAAGTTTTTGCCACAGGTTTCCATGTCATCTTTTCGGTCCGCGGCGGCGGCGGCAATCGCTTTCTGTGCTAGTGCTACAGAGACAGAAAAAAAAAATCAAGAAGTCGCAGAGTTGCAGAACAGCAGAAGTGCAGGGCACGGCGAATTCGCGAGACAACCGCGACCACCTACACATGGCACGACGCATATACACGCGTGCACGACGAGTATACGTCTCGCTTCGGGCGTGGACATCCTCCGCACCGCATGGGCCGCGTGTGCCGACGAGACGCACGCGCGCGGGTGACCGCCCGCGCCGCCGCTCGTAAAACGCGCAGCCGCGGTGACGCGCGGCGGCATGCTGCGCCCTGCGCGCGGGCTGGCAGTTCATCCGCGCCTCCGCGGCGACCGTTGCGGGGAGGGGGAACGGGAGAGACCGAGGAAGCCGCGCCGCGCGCGTGCCGGCATCCTCTGCAATATGCTCGCGCTGCCCTCGCCGACACGGCAGCCGGACGGCGGCAGCCGGACGTGAACCCGCCGTGATCCCAATCCCACCATGTCGCGCGCCCATGCGGCGTTGTTGCACTTGTTTTCTTATACTTATATTTATATGTTAAAATTTAAATTTTTTAGCATTGAGTTGGCTTTAGGAATTTTTACTGAGGTTTATTTGAAGTTTATTTTACGGTGTTAGCTTTTACATCGCTGAAAATATTTATATCAAAGTTTTATTTATAAATTATTTTTTATTTATAATATATCGTTTAACTTTTTACGTAAAAAAAACCTAAACAATCCCACGTATATGGATCCAACACCCGTTGAGAAAGAAGCCACTACCCACTGGTTAAAAGGCACACAGCTGTTCAGAAGCATCGTAATTCGCACGGCATGGCTAGGTATTGTCTAGCTCTGGTCCTCAGCGTCAAGAACACAGGACAATTCTAAGGTAAACATGGTGTTGGAAGTGGAACTGTAACACTGCTAAAAGTCTGTAACGAGGGACCATGGAATTGCCTGCATCTGCGATATTACCTCTGTCCCATAATAATTTTATTTTTCATTTTTCCGTGTTCAACGATTGATCATTCGTCTTATTTGAAATTTTTTTGCGATTAATATTTTTATTGTTACTAGATGATAAAATATGAATAGTACTTTATAAGTGATTATTTTTTTAAGTTTTTTATAAATTTTTCAAATAAAACGAATGGTCAAACGTTAAACACGGTAAAACGAAAAATAAGGTTATTATGGGACAGGAAAAAAAAGCAGCGGTGTTGCACTTGTCCGTTTCAGACTTTCTGAGATGCTGACAGAGTAAAGCTGAGCAAAACCTGCGACTCTGGGGTCAGGACGTACTCCATTATTGAGAGGTTGTGATGAGATGAGAGCATGCTATGATGTGTAGCGAGGAGGTTGATACACTAATACAGCCTCCTTATGAGGGTAATTTAACTGTTTATCACTATTAGAAATACTATTAGAAATGACATATCTTTAAATGTTATTCCCAAGATTACTCTTACACGATTACCCATTGGAGAGAGACGTTTTCTTAACTATTTGCCACTTCTTCTTTTGTAGCATGCCACCGTGGCACTGCATCAGTGGTTGCAGAACCAGCGGTGGTGGCGACAATGGCGGTGGGGAGGAGCTTGGCCACAACCTCCACGCGACAGCTGGGTGCCACACTGTGGGAGATCTAGGACGTCATCAAGGTCGCTGACGCTGGGTGGCGGATCCAGCGGTGTGGGCCAAGGGGCGTCGCCGGCGCCCAGGACGACGAGGCGGAACTCGTCGGGTGATTTCTTTCCCCTGGTCTAACGTCATAAAGTTGTCACCTTTTTTACTTGCTCATGCGTGCATCTTTTATATCTCTTTCTTTCGCTAGATTCTTGTGCCGCCGCAAGAGAACTCCGGTTGGCCAAACACGGTCGCACGCGCTCCGGCACGCCCACATCGCGTTCAAGTCCACCGCACACCCGAATGGCGTGCACGACGCTGTCGACGTGAGCGACCTGTCGCCGCCGCTGGAGGATGGCTAGGCGCCCGACAATGGTGGGGACAGGAAAAGTTTACCGGCGGTGATGGAGGCGAAATAATGGAGAGATGAGGTAAGTCACACTGACTTATGAGGCTCATACAAGATAAAATGGATATTATGTGCAAACCACACGTTTATTGGCATTACTTCATTCCAAGACATATTATCAAATCACTGCCTCTATACCAAATTTAACTAGCGGTTGCTAACCACGCACAAATGGCCTCTTCCTACAAGGATTAGCAGAGATAAAAGCATGTTGGATGTATTGATCTGGGTTACCTCATTAGAAAAATACCTCATCATAACATACGCGGTGATCGGCGGGAGTAATATGCACGGTGAAGTGGGTATGCATGCTGAAGATTTGGAGGACGTTGGAGTCGTCCTATACAACGACGACGTCAATAACTTTGGCGTGGTCGAAAAAATCCATTCGTGTAATAAGTTTTTTTAAGGATTTATTTGTAAAATAATTTTTTTTAAAGAACCAGAATGCCAAAATTCTAATCGGTGAGCGACTTCAATTCTTCAGTCGACATGTAGAGAACGCGGCATTAACGATGGCCGCTTGGAACCTTACCTTGGTGGCTTGGAGGGTTGAGGCGGCGCCACCCCCCTGCCCCTGGAGCAGGAGTCAGGGGGGAGATGGCTTTGGTCGGTGATCACGAAATGCGCGCGCCGCGAGCACCGGACCGGGATCGGCCATACCTTAGCGCAGGGTCTAGGGAAAAGACGGAGGAAGAGGATGGCCAACCAAGGGAGGCGGCCGGGCGGCGACGGAGTGCATGGAAGAAGACCATGCGAGTCTTTATGGGCCGGGCCGGGCCGGGCTGGGCTTAATGTTGAGAATGAAGACGAATGCTTCCCTTTCATTATGCATTTGTTAAATGCTTTCATGTTTGTGCTTGCCAAGCAGAACATGCATTATGCATTTGTTGTTTATGTGTCAACTTATAAGGGTCATCTTGAAAAAAAAACTTATATGTGAATATACGATAATAATCATGGGATTTTAATCATCTAAAAAACATGGGATTGCCAATGCAAGCATGCAGGTTGCATTTGGCCGAAGAGAATACGCAGATGCAGATAGCAAAACCCAGTTTAATGCGCAAAAATATCTGCTGGAAATTTGCTTTTATTTTTTTACATTATTAGTGTCGGTCCAATCCTTCCTTTTTACGTTTCCTTCTGATCATTTCCTGATCACTGTGTTGGATCCGACGTGTAACACTAGATCTCGGACAAACACGCATTCCTCCCTATCCATTTTCCCTGTCTTATTGTGTATTATACTTTATGAGCATCGCAAAAAATGTTTATCCAATATTGAAGTTTTCTTGTGTATCCTTGTGCCAACCAATCCTAACATCAATCAGAATAATTTTATTCTCTTATTTCTTAAGCTTTTAGATCGTTTCATCGTGGCTTGCATGCAACACTATGAAAAAGTAGTTGATGTGATTGTCCAAATGGCTTAAGGTCGTGCATTTGGAACAAATAAGGAGATTATGTTAATAACTTGCATCTAGACTCAACAAGAAGTGCCCCGTGGAGTCGTGGAAGGTTGAACGAAATTTTGAGAATTGGCATTATTCCTTCATCATCTCTGTTTCATGGGATCAGTGACCTTGTTGAAACTAAAAGGGCATTCTAACCCTTTTTTTTTTAAAAAAAAAATGTGAACTCTACTCCTAAGTTTGATACTCTACGACATGCATTTCATTTGACAGGGATTGCCACTCTATTACTATTATTAAGTTGCAATATACGATTTGTTGCTCGTATATATAGGACATGTAGAACAAAGACCAATATAATAGACACGTGGGGTGTTAAATCGTAAATCATTATAGGGGTGGAAAATCATCAAAAACTTCTTATGTTATGTTAAAATAACATAAGAGAACACGAACGCCACACAGACACCAAATAACTGAAGGAATTTTTTAAAAGGCCATCTTTTTATAAAAAAAAAATTCTGTCATCTTTCTCGTCCCATACAGGATAATCCAATAATTATAGCACTCTCGTATTACTTAGTATTACTTATCACTCACACCCCAGTAGCTGAACAATAAGCTATACTAACATACAAAAGTATACAAAATTATACAAAATAAACTTATAAGCCATAAATTACATACAAAATTATGTGAAAAAAAGAAACTTAGATAAAAAACAATAAACCATATATAACAACAAAATTGTAGTTGAAATATAAGTGCACATTGAATATCACTATACTTTCAGGTAATTGAAAGTTTTACAAATTTTCAAGTGCCTGAAATCTAGCAAATCCAAAAATTTGATGTTTGCCATGGTAAACAGTCTTGTTTTTGTTTCTTAAATATACGATGTTTGTCTACTTTTAGATATGATGTTTACTTAGCTGCTTTGTTATTTATTTTTATAACCCGATTATCATCGGTAAATTGTGCTAAATTTTTTAATTAGACGGATGTCCTTATGTCAAAAAAAAAAAATGTGCCGTTGCATATTTTAAAAACGGAGAGAGTATTACTCCACGACAATTTATGAGCAGTGAAATGAAAGAGATTGACCGCGCGCGTGACACAGAGCCATGGTATTTTGCATTTCTCCGTGAAGGCAGGAGGTGCTTTTGAGTTGGTCGAATCTCGAATACATTTTATGCTTAAAAAAAAGAAAAATCTTGTGGTCTTCAATCTTCACAAGTTTAAATAGTCCCGGTACATACAGGTGGCATCTAGCAAACATATCAGTAAGTGGTTCGCACCAACCTTTTCCTACGTGGAGCATAGCAACAACTTGCCCGTTAAATGTTGAAAATGTTATAGTGTCATACCACACCGACTTTCCAGGCCAATTCAGCACACATAACTAGATTTTTTTTGGTTAAAACAGAATCAGACACTAGAAAAAAAACAGAAAAAAAAGAGAGACTTCCAGTTCACCAACCCAAATGACTAGAGTATATCCCTTACTCAGAACCAACAGCCCAGATATCACCACAATCCACATCCAACGGCAGAAGAACAACCACGTCATCAATATGCAAAATTAGGCAGCTGTCTATTCAGTCCAGGATTTTTTTAACCAGTGAGACACACTCATAATTTTCCTTTGGAAAATTAATAAAGAAAATGTATTTCACCAATGAATTAATGAAAGTCAAACTTTTTTTAAGCTAGCTGGCACACTCTCCATCATCTTCAACAAAAAAAGATTTAATTTAATAACAAAAAAAACTCTGCATAAAGAAGCACGCGCCCCTCTCCATTATCTTCTCTCCCATTTGTTAGCTGGCTCGTCGATCGTTAGTGGTGGCGGCGTTCTTGCTGGATCGTCAATGGCGCGGTTGGGGATCAGCAAGGGAGGAAGCGGCGGCGGCGGCAAGGAGGCGAAGAAGGCGCTGCTGCTGGGGCGGTTCGAGGTGGGGAAGCTGCTGGGGCAGGGCAACTTCGCGAAGGTGTACCACGCGCGCAACGCGGCCACCGGCGAGGAGGTGGCGATCAAGGTGATGGAGAAGGAGAAGATCTTCAAGTCGGGGCTCACGGCGCACATCAAGCGGGAGATCGCCGTGCTGCGGCGGGTGCGCCACCCGCACATCGTGCAGCTCTACGAGGTGATGGCCACCAAGCTGCGGATCTACTTCGTGATGGAGTACGTGCGCGGCGGCGAGCTGTTCGCGCGCGTGTCGCGGGGCCGCCTCCCGGAGGCCGACGCGCGGCGCTACTTCCAGCAGCTGGTGTCCGCCGTCGCGTTCTGCCACGCGCGCGGGGTGTTCCACCGGGACATCAAGCCGGAGAACCTCCTCGTCGACGACGCCGGCGACCTCAAGGTCTCCGACTTCGGGCTCTCCGCCGTCGCCGACCAGATGCGCCACGACGGGCTCTTCCACACCTTCTGCGGCACTCCGGCGTACGTCGCGCCGGAGGTGCTCTCGCGCCGCGGATACGACGCCGCCAAGGCCGACCTCTGGTCCTGCGGCGTCGTGCTCTTCGTCCTCATGGCCGGTTACCTCCCCTTCCAGGACCGCAACCTCGTCGGCATGTACCGCAAGATCCACAAGGGCGACTTCCGCTGTCCCAAGTGGTTCTCACCGGAGCTCATCAGCCTCCTCCGCGGCGTCCTCGTCACCAACCCGCAGCGCCGCGCCACCTCCGAGGTCATCATGGAGAACGAATGGTTCAAGATCGGCTTCCGCCGCTTCTCCTTCCGCATCGAGGACGACCGCTCCTTCACCTGCTTCGACCTGGACGACGCCACCACCGTCGACGCGTCCACCACGCCGCCCGACACACCGCGGACAGTGGATGTAGCCGGCGCCGGGGCCGGGTACGACGTCGCTCCCATGCGACTGAGAAAGGAGGGGAACCTGACGTCGTGCGGGTCGGCGCCGTCGTTGCTGGAACTGGAAGGGAGATCCGCGCTGGGTGGGAGCTCACGGCGGCGGTCTAGCCTGAACGCGTTCGACATCATCTCCTTCTCTCGCGGATTCGACCTCTCAGGGCTGTTCGATCAGGACGATGGCGGCGCGGGGAGTGTCCCGGAGCAGCAGCAGAACAGCACGGCGCGGTTCATGTCGGCGGCGCCGGTCGAGGTGATCCTAGCGACGCTGGAGGTGGCCGCGACGGCGGCGGGCATGGCGGTGCGGGAGATGGAGGACGGGTCGATCAGCATGGAGGGGACACGCGAGGGCGAGCACGGCGCGCTGGCGGTGGCCGCCGAGATCTACGAGCTCACGCCGGAGCTGGTGGTGGTGGAGGTGCGGCGAAAGGCCGGCGGCGCCGCCGAGTACGAGGAGTTCTTCCGGGCGCGGCTCAAGCCCAGCCTACGCGAGCTCGTCTGCGACGACCGGCCATGCCCCGACTCCGGCGAGCTCTGTCGAAGCCTTTGAGGCCACGACCACCGGCATGCATGCACGTTCCTTGTCCATATGTACGTAGAAACTTATGTACGCACGCACGTATGCGAGGAAGTATATGTATACATATACATACAGGCGTATATATATATATATATATATATATATATATATATACACAGCACCAAAATAATTGATTGATTTTACAATGAGAAATATAATTGCTTTTTTGTAGTATAGTACTCCTGATTATATATTTGGGTGTTAGGAGACCATATATATGTGCATCTGTGTAAGCGTGAGAAATTTGCTGTTTTTGATGTAAATCGCTACCGTGAGTTTTGGAGAAGGAAATGAAACATGATCATTCATCACAAATTAAGCACTCATTATTGATCAATTTCCCATGCATGCCGAGTTGTATGAAAAAGAGGATTTCAGAGCTAGATTATGAAAAGCTACCAGTGGCGGTGGTACACATTGTTTGTGATGGTAAATCACTGATCTGAGACTTAGCCCGTGTTATTTTATCCATTTTTTTAATTATTTCTCGGCTTTTGCGTAAGCTTTCTGAACCATTAGACGGTGCAATATTTTTTTTGAAAAACTATATAAAAGTTTTTCATCTTACATTTTTAAAGAAGATTTCTAGCACAGCAGTAGTCAACTTTATTGTCTATACCATTAAATAGCAAAAAATAGATAATATTTCATCTTTATCTAGGGAAAAAACATAACCTTAATGCCAAAATGTGTTGTAGCAGCTGAAACTGCAGGAGTAAAAAAATATGAAAAAGAAGGAGAACTAAAAATGTTGGTGACTTTTTGAACAAAACCGACAACTAAAAATGTTGGTGACTTTTTGAACAAAACCGACAGAAGAGCTGCCAATTTTATTTCATATAAGAAGGAGTAAAAATTCAGACCGGATTACAAGAAAGAAAAAAGAACACACTCTTAACAGAGCCCAACATAGGCAACCAAGCTAAACTTTCCACCAAGGCAAAGAACCGGTTCCAAATTTGCGCGTTATGTTATCGTTGTCAAGCTTGTCGTCCTAAGAATACAACAGCTTTGATTTTATGACAACACATCAATGTTGTCAGCCCTGCCACCAAGATGAAAAAATAACTCTAGCTACACATAGTGAACATCAGCCGCAACCACTAGAGCACCACTTCAATCAAACAACTGAAGCTAGCACACTAAATCGGAGAAGTCCGGGTGCCATCGTTGCCAAGCTTCGAAGCACCTCTAACAGTGAAGCAGCTTTGACTCGACTGGGCCAAAAATGTTGGCGACTTGGCGGGGGTAGAAAACAGACAATTTCAATCTCGCAATCAATTAATTTTTATGTCTTCATATCAAGGCCAAAGCATACGGACCGAGAATATTTGAGCTTATCAAATCGATGATTTGATTAAACAATTAGATTTGACGAACCAGCCAGAAGCTCTTTGTCTTTAGATTTGTCCGTTACACGTTGGCACAGTTTGACGTTTCTGGTCACCCAAGTCTCGCATATTTTCGTTTTGTTTACCTGATTCCACGCTTAACTCCTGTTGCATCTGCACACGTATCACACAAGGAGAGATCTCGTTCACGTAATTTGTCGCAAAAAAAACAAACAAACAAACAAAAGAGGTGTACACGTTTAACGTGGCTAATCATGGTCATATCTCGAACTAAGTCAGGACTCTCGAATTAGTTAACGTCCCGTTTAGTTAAAATTTTTTTTGGAAAGAGGTCACATCGAGCGTACGATTATATATTTAAAGTATTAAACGTAGTCTAATACTCCGTACAAAATAATTTTCAGAAAACCGCGAGACAAAATCTTTTGAGTTTAATTAATCCGCCATTAGCATATGTTGGTTATTGTTGCACTTATGTCTATTCATGCACTAATTAGACTCAAAAGATTCGTCTCACGATTTTTCCCATAACTATATAATTAGTTTTAATTTTCTTAATATTTAATGCTCCATTTAAATGTCAAAAAATTCGATGTGATGTTTTTAGAAAATGATTTTAGAGCTAAACAGGGCATAAGATGTAGGTCAGACTTTTGAGCCTTCAGCTCGAGTGATGTGCAGTGCACTAGTCCAACAAGTACGCTTGATATGCTCATTTGTTCGCTAGCTAGCAGCTTAGCCAACTGGGTTGCATCTTGCATGTTCTGTATGGATTCATTTTTGAATTTTCATGAATTGATCACTTGGCTAATAGAGCTAGCTAATCCTGGAATCAGTGAAGTAAGAGGAGTTGAGGTTGGTGGTTGTTTTTCTTATCACATAGGAAAGGTACACACATCAGAGTTTGCGCTGAGGATATTGAATATTGATTCTACCTTAGGAGTTAGAAAGGGTCAGTTTGCAGCCTTAGGCCAGTCTCAATGCATGTTTTATGGAGTGTCATATACACTAAATAGGGTGCCACATCAGTAAAATTATTGACTCGACAGAATTATTAAATAAGAGAGTTTTATAAGATGAGAGATGTGTTTCATCCCCATAAAACTCATGTAGCTCGGTTATCTAATTTATCGTCTTGGTAACTATGCCATGAAATTATCATTGAGACTGGCCTTACAATACTATTTGCTATGCTATACTCCTAAAGGTAGAATCCTGTACGATCATAAACTCACACGAATTAAAATAATTTATCTATGAAAGTTCTTAAAATTTTAGCATTTCAAAGAAGCCTTGGTAAATTTTGAAACTAATGTGGGCAAAATATCTGGTTATTTTTCACTGTCAACTTTCAAAACCGGATAAACAACACATTGGAATTACTTCCTAGTTTTGTTTTGAGACGGAGGTGGTATGCTCTTGTTATGCATATTCTACTAATGCAGATGTGCCACGCTCAGAAATTTACACCAAATTTCTGAACAATAGCATGCATTAAATCTCGGTCTAGGAATCAGCCTGAGCACACACTATGACAAATTAATACATAGTTTCACGACTTAAAAACAAATAAAAACAATTATCTATCGAAATGCAGCGGAAAAGGAAAACAAACTAGACCATCTAATCTTCAGCTTCAACTGGCGATGACGGCTCCACACCACAGACATTCTCGACGGCGGACTAAACCTCACTTCAACCTTGAGAACGACCTTCTGACTTCTGATTGAAACTCTGGCACTTCTTTAGTGGGGAAAAATTAAACAAGGCTGAGTACAAACCACCGTACTCAACAAGTAACACCCAAGAAAGGGGAAATAATGAATGCAATAGGGTACACGGATAGGCTAAGATTAAATTGCACAAAAGCAGCCGATTTAGCAAAACAGTAAATAAAATAGACTGAACTAAAAGTAAAGTAACATTTAAAGTAATCATCCACTGTCCAACGTTACACCACGTTGCAACAGGCCCAAACCACTGTCCAGCGTTACACCACACTGCAACAGGGTCAGCCCTCTATCCAACGTTAAACCACGTTGCGACAGACTCAAACCACTGCCAACGTTACACCACGTTGCGCAGGATCAAACCAGTTCCAAGATTAATAAAATTATTAAAGGGGTTCAACTAATCCCAGTGAATCTGTTAGTTCGCCCAATAACCGCGGGCACAGCTATTCGAATAGTTTTACTCTGCAGAGGTGTACAACTTTACCCACAAGACATGGCTTCCAAGCATGTTACCATGCCCCAACGTATCACCACGATAACTCAGTACAGAAACCATGATAAGACCTTTCACCTAACCCTCTCTAGACAATCGCACCGCACTTCAGATTTCACCCCCTCCTTTACACCAAGTCGGGCAGTCCCTTCTTGTGTCTTGGTGAATCCGGAAGCAGCAGAGGCTTTCGTTACACCATGATTGCCCGTCCATACTCCATCACGCTCACCCTTGCCTTGGTACGTCGAATAGAGACAAGCTAGATTACGAGTCTCACTGTTGCCCATTCTAACTTGTGGTTAGTACGTGTAAGACTTCCAGGGTTTCCTGAGAACTGGTCCTTAATTGCCATGGACACGACTCTCAAAATCATGCACCCACTGCCCACCATAAACAATATTTTAGTTGTATTAATCCACATCGGGAGATTAATAATGATTACAACCATTAAAGGTCTATCAAAGTGTAACAGTAATTAAATAATAATTGGTGAGCTAGTTGAACTAAGCATGGCTAAGCATTGTCTAACCCTAAGTCTAGTCAAATGAACCCTGGGATGACAATAATAATAAATGGGAATCAACGGGTATAAAGGTAATTGCCCAATAGATAAATACAATAAATAGATTTGCATAAAACAATGCATGTTTGAATGTAAAGCAGGGAATTTTATAATCATTGGGTCAATATGATCAAAGAAGGGTGCCACTTGCCTTGCTGAGACCCACGAGGAACTTCTGCGACAACTTCGGGAACGAACGGCGCTGCGACGGGGTCAAAACCTACGACAAACAAGGCAAAACAAGCAAAAACAGACTATTAAACTACTGAAACAGAGAAAGAAACTATTTTTAATGGATTCTTGGTGTTTTTCTTGATTTAATGAAACTTGAATGGACCTAAACGGAGACTAGATGAATTACTTATGAATTTTAGAAGATTAACTGTGTTTTTAAACTAAACAAGAAAATCTTAATGAATTATTGCGCAATAATTGGAGACGATGATGTCAGCACAGAGGAGAGAGGATGTTGGCTGACAGCTGGGACCCACACGGCGGTGTGAGAGAGAGGGAGACGGGAGGCTGACAAGTGGGCCCGCGCGCGAGAGAGAAAGGGAGTGAGCTGGCGGGCGGGTCCACGAGGCAGCGAGGAGAGGGAGTATGACGGGTGGGGCCAGCGGAGAGAGAGGGAGCTGGCGCTTGGCAGATGGGCCCCACTGGCCGGTGGCACAAGACAAAGGAGAGGGAGGGGAGATCAGCTCGACCGAAACAGAGAGAGGGGCGATGACAGCTCCCGCGGCAGCGCGGGCGACGACCAGGGAACAGCGGCGACGGCTGCGCGGCGGCAGCGGAGGCGGTGCAACAACAGCGGCGGAGCTCGGCGACCAAGCGGCAAGCACCGGTGATACGTGGAGCGGTAGAGGCGACGGCCAACAGGCGGCGATAGGGAGGCGAGCGGCTAGCAGCGGCGGTGGTGAGCACCGGGAGAGAGGGAGGAGGGGGAGACAGAGGTGCCGGCCTCGGCTTGGCTCGACGACGGCGGCGACGAATACCGACGGCGTCGACGCTTGAGCATGGGCCGAGAGGAAGAGAGGACGGGGAAGGAGGAGGAGGCGGATGAGGCAACATCCGCCGAGCGGCTCGTGCGACGACGGCGAAGGCCAACGGCGACGCGGCGATGATGTCAACGCGCGATCGACAACGGGTGGTGCGCGACGGCACCCGCACGCTCACGACGACGTGTGGCGGCGGCCGAGAAGGAGAGGGAAAAGGGAGAAGGGAAGGGAGAGCGGGTGCTCACCGGCGACCGAGGAAGACGACGGTGCGTGGCCGAGGAGGAGCTACGGCGTCTGCGCGACGACGGGCAACCGGCACGACGGTGGCTTGAGAACAAGTGCGGCGGCACGCGGCGGTAGGGCTTTATAGGGGAGCTGGCGCCGGCTAGGGCGGGGAGGTGGTTAGCGGCGCCGGAGAAAGAGGAGGGGTGGTTGCACCGGCGCGAGCGGGATGCGCGTGCGGACACGACAGTGCAGTGCACGACACGCAACGGCTCGGGCTCACGACGCTCGCGGGCGGAGGGTGGCTGGCACGGTGCAAACGGGTAGCGCGACGGCACGGGCGCGCGATCGGCGTCCAGCGGCAAAGCCGAGCGGCGGGCGAATGCAGAGGCAAGGACGCTGGCACATGCGGCGAGCGCGCGGGTGCAGCGGGCGAGGCGGCGCGACGCGACGCAGCGGCAGGGAGGAACGTGCGGCGACAGCGACGCGGCGGGGTTCGGCGACGGATTCTGTGGCGGGATCGAGATCTGGTGGCGGCGGCATCAGCCGAAGAGGAAGAAAAAGGAGGAAGAGGGGAAGGGGATGCTCACCGCGGCGCGAAGGGTGGCAGCGAGTCGGTGTCGAGCGGGAATGGGTGATGACGCGGCCCCACGACGACGACGGGCGGTGAGGCGCGAGCTCGACTGGCGGCAGCGAGGCAATGGGCGCGTCCAATGTGACGAGCGACGGGCATTGGCGCGGCAGCAGCGCGTAGCGGCTACTGGCGACGGCGGCTCGCGCGGCAGCGAGGCTGCAGCCACGTTGCGGGCGCAATCCGCGTGGCGAGCACGGCGGTGCGGGTGTGGGGTGGCTACGCGGCTCGGACGCAGCGAGGCGCGGGGCGCGAACACGGCTCGGCGACAAGGTGGAGATGAGCACGACGCGACGGCGCGGCGGAGACGCAGCGCACGCGCAGGTGCGGCTGGGCGATCGGGGCGTGGGAGCGAGGGCACGGCGCGACTAGCGGCGCGCGACGCGGTGGCGACAGCCACGGCGAGGCGGCACAGCAAGACGGATGCGGGGAGGACGCGAAGGGCGGCGGCCGAGCGGCACACGACCATGGCAGCGGCGAGATCGACGCGCAGCGCGGCTAGCGCGCGCGAGCGGGCAGACAGAGGAGGGAGACGGTGGCAGCGCGAAGGAGAGGCGAAGCGGGGTGCTCACCGGCATCGCGGAGGGTGGCAACAAGTCGGCGTCGACGAGGCGGAGGTGGTGACGCAGGTGGGCGGCGGCGCACGGCAACCGGCGGCGAGATCGATCGGTGGCGGGGTGACGGTGGCGTGTGGCGGTGCTTGCGGAAAGAGGTGGCGGCGGCGTGCAAGGAGAGGGGGTTTATAGGGGAGGTTGCGCCGGCTAGGGCGGAGGCGGCGGTTAGGGAGGAGACCGAGTCGGTGACGGCCGGATTCGGCGGCGGCCGTTGCGGGCACCGGCGGTGTCTGGCTCGGCGGCGAGGAGGGCTCGGGCGCGCATGGAGGCGCGGCGGACTTCGGCGCGCGGGGTGCGGGCGCGGGAAGGAGGGGGAGGAAGCGGGCCGGGTGGCTGGCACGGGCGAGCAGGAGAAGGCCGGCTCGGCTGGGCCGGCCTGGAGGGGGAGGTGGGTCGGCTCAGTTGGGCCGGCCTGGGAAGGAAGAGGGAAAAAGAAAAAGGAAAAAGAAAAAGAGAGAGGAGGAAAATTGGTCTACGGCCTAATTTGGGAAGGAAGGAAAAACGAAAGAAGGAGGGAAAAAGGAAAAGAGAAAAAGAAAGGGAAAAAGAAAAAAAATGATGGAGGAAAAAAATTGCCTCCAATTTTGCCGATTTTTATTAAGTTTATTAGACCAAATTTTATTGACTGCAATTCGAATATAAATCTTGTTAATAATTTAAAATGCTTTCGGGACATTTTAGAACATTCCGAAAAGCTTCCAATTAATTAAATTAATTTATTACACTGAGTTTCTCCTGAACTTTAATTAACAAATTATTTTTAATACATTATTTAATTAATTCTTAGTTTAGGTAAAACTCAGAGCGTGACACGATGTCACTTAATTATGTCCAAAATCATAAAAAACGACCTAATTGAAGCTCAGGTTAGTTGAAAAAAATAACCAAAAAATATGGTCACTGTTATTTGTTAGATTCTAAAATTTTAAGGTGATAAGCAACAACCTTTGCAGTTTAGGGTAAAGATAAATTTTGGTAAAAGTTCAAAGAAAAAAAAAAGATGCATTGGACCAAAATTACGATGAAACCAATGATTTTCTCTATTTTTTCAAGGCCCATGTAGACACTAGTAAGCCCACAGCCCACTAGTTTGGCCCATTAGTGTGTATCTATAGCCTAAAGGCCAGATTGGCAAGGTTACTTTCGCAGTGAGAAAAAGAGACGAAGCCTAGCTTGAGTTTCCTTCCCCTCTTCTCGGGCCTCGGCCGAATCCATCTACTCCACTCCGGCGAGCCGCCGACCACCATGGCCGCCCCCGCCGGCGAGGCGTCCTCCAAGCTCCTCCGCTTCCTCTGCTTCGTCGGCGCCGGAGGTATGCGTCCTTTCGCCTCCCCGCGTGCATTCGTGCGTGCGCGTCAATTAGACGCTCTGACCATTGATTGGTGGTGTTTTTTTGCTCTTCGTCTCCAGTGATCTGCACCAAGGCCATCAACACGTATCGCGACTACGAGCGCAAGCAGGAGGCCTCTGCCACCGCTGCCGCGGCCGCGGCAGCGGCAACGGTGGTGGTGGCGGCCGACCCCGCTCCGGCGACCGCCACCGCCGCAAAGCCCTGAGGAGGTTATTTCTTCGCCAGCTAGGGATTTTGTGGTGATGCTGGACACTCCTAAAGGGGAAAATTGCTAGCTCTGCTGTTCGTAACGTATTGTGATAGCATAATTCGACAGTAACAGCCTTTCCTCTGCCATTTGATGTGATACTACAAATGCTATGAGGTTGATTTTACCTACTCGATTGTGGTGTGATGAATAATATCAGCACTTGTCTTTGGATTGTGTTCATTGTTCTTTAGCTGTTAGTGGTACCAACTACCAAGGAGAAAATGCCAGTGCTGTTTTATTCAGTGTCCTGATTCACTGTACTGCTATTTTAATATGGAGGATACTTAATCAAACTATATATAGTGACTGATAAAAATTGAGTCACAGTGCTCTTGTAGTTAGGTATTCTGTTTATCCATGTTGGCTGGCTGATAGTTACTTAGATACTTCAGCACCATTCTGTTTATGGCCACTTATATGGGTAAGATGTAACTTACTAACTTAACCAGTGTCTCAAAGAAGGATTCTGCATGTGAAGAGATCCTAATAACCTGTACCTATATGAAGAGATTTGTTAAGTAGGAGATAAATTGTCATTGTCGTTTTTTCCGCCTTTTGTTCATCATTACCTTATTCCGTGATGGCAGGGCTTGATTTTTCACAACTCACAAGTATGTTTATGAGGCAACTGGGAGTTCTTGATATGTTGTTAAGTGCTTTATAAATTTACCTAACAATGAACAAACTATGCTTCATCACATGATGCAAGAGACTTCCAGATCCTTGCTTTAGTATACTCTTGTACTCCCTCCATTTTATATTGTAAGACATTTTGGTTATACCTAGATTTATCTGTTGACCAATTTACACTATTTATATATATACGTCTAGATTCATTAGCATCCATATCAATCTAAGCAATATTAGAAAGTCTTATATTGTGAAACGGATGTAGAAGTGAATTTCATAGGATAATGGACATATGATTGTGGGACCAAGTTATTCTGTTTATTTTAGGCACAAAACTTGGTAAATTGCACCCTTCCACATCCCTTGTTTAATCTTTGTTCTACTGAATCATGAAGTGAATGAAATTGTTAAAGCCATATAATCAGACCAGCATCCGTGGAAATATTCTTTCGACACATCAATGTTGCCTTTTTTTCTATCTTTCTTTCATATATAAGTATTCTATTTTGAACAGCATAATCGCTAGGAATTTCTCAACTCACAAGATAACATCCTGGAATGCCTAGGTGGGTCTTACTTATCCTTCATTTTGCTGTCTGACAGTATTCCCATGTCAGTTGCCATTTCATTCTTGTCGCTAACGGATTTCTTTATCCTATTAAGATTCAATTTCCTATTTTTTTCTGCAGGTGATGGTATGTTTGTCCCAAAGCAACAAATAAAACCTAAAAAAAATGCCGTTGGCAATCTCCCTGCTTCTATCAGTTAAAGGAACAGGAGATCCATGTAAACAAAGTGCTACTACACAAGGAATACTGGCAAAAATATCAGCAAAGAGTCCTAAGCCTGATGCTCAAGTGAGAAAACTCTCAGCTCTTTGATGAAAGGAAAAAGGAGGAAATGGATTGTCATTGCATCTCTTATGAGGTTGCACTTAAATGGCATGTCTCGAGATTGACTTAGAGGACTGAGCTAGAGTTGATGGCTCTGCCGGTGATGGACGCTCTGACGGACCATTCCAGCAAATGTCCCTGAGTGAAGGTCTTAGGTCCTTGTTGCAGAACGTTTCATACTCCAATGTGTCCCCTGCTGACTTTTTCACCTCGACAACATAGAAGGATGGTGTTACTTCAAAGATCTCTGCATCGATCGCAAGCTGCCCTTTCCTCCCTTCTTTTGATCCTTGGAGCTTCACCAGTCCGTCCTGCTTCTTCACCTTGAAGCTCTCTGTCTCAGCAATCTGCTCTAGCTTTGACACTATTGCTGATGCTGGTTTTTGTGTCATGAACCGTGAGTTAGCCTTCTGCTCTTTGTCCTCCTCAAACAGGCCTGACAGGTCAAATCCTTTAGAGAGGGAAATGATGTCAAATGCATTCAAGCTCACTGGCTTCAAAGAGCTTGCTGGTTCTTTTGCCTTTCCTTCATTGTCCTTGTGGTCAGTGCTGAAAGCAGTCTGGACATCCTTGAGGCTGTTTGAGCCTTGTGGCTGTGCTAACATCACTGCCGGTTTATACCCCTTCCTGAACCATGGGTGCTCAACTAGCTTCTCGATGGTGATCCTAGTGTTTGGATTTGGATCAAGCAGCCTAGACAGAAGCTTTCGCACATCAGTATTGAACCACTGCGGGTACTTAACATCACTTTTGCTAATTTTCCGGTACATCTCCATTAGATTTGCGTCATGGAATGGTAGATAGCCAGCAAGCAGAACAAAGAGTATGACACCACAAGACCATATGTCTGCTTTTGCTCCATCGTAGCCCTTCTTGTTGATTATCTCCGGTGCAACATATGCAGGTGTGCCACATGTTGTGTGGAGTAGCCCATCCTGCTTCTGACACTCCCTGAAGGCACTCAGCCCAAAGTCTGATACTTTGAGGTTGCCATTCTCGTCCACAAGGAGGTTCTCTGGCTTGAGGTCTCGGTGGTAGACACCGCGGCTGTGACAGAAGTCCACAGCCCCTATCAACTGCTGAAAGTACTTCCTTGCAGCATCCTCCTTAAGTCGGCCCCTGGCTACCCTGCTGAAGAGCTCACCACCCCGGACATACTCCATTGCAAAGTATATCTTGCTCTTGCTGGCCATGACCTCATGCAGCTGGACGATGTTGGGGTGGCGGACGAGACGCATGACGGAGATCTCTCGCTTGATCTGGTCAATCATGCCGATACGCAGTACCTTTTCCTTGTCGATGACCTTGATGGCGACGCTCTGGTTGGACGCAAGGTTCCGCGCATGGTATACCTTGGCGAAGGTGCCTTGCCCGAGCATGCGTCCGAGCTCATACCGGTTCATGAGGATGGACACCTTCTTCTCCATCCTGCTGGATTCTTCAGGGATTCTTCAGTGCAAAAGAAGCAAATGGAGGGATGATTTACAAGCGTCTACTCTGCGCCACTTCATGCCTCCATCTTCCTCCCTCCCTTATCCATGTAATGGAAGGGGGAGAGGGAGGAGAGGTGAAGGGCGAGAGAGCGCTGTGTTTGGGAAATCCAAGACACGATTGGTGTGTTTGGGATTCTCCTAGGAGGAAGGAGGAAAAGAGAGAGGTAGCCTATGGTGGCTAGTGCTTTCCTTGTGACATGAGGCTGGGACTCACTTTCCCCCCTGGAGATGGAAGAGGATGCCTAAAAATAAGCCAGGTGTTTGTGTTGAGTGGCTGTAGTTTTGCATCCTATTTGTAGGATCAGTGGTGTGTTCTAAATTCATTCATGCTACACATCAGTTTCTCTATGTAGTTAAATGCATGTGTCTTTCATCATGGGGCTCTGCAAATGAATTATGTGAACTTTGATTGCATTGCATCTATCATTGGTTTTAGATATGAAATGGGTGAGGTGTTATCGACAATCTTCCTGTAGCAACTGATGGCGTGCTCTGGGTGAGTCGCGGTATCATTCAGCTGCATGTGGTCACCATGTGCGCCTATGAGATGATTCTGTAACACATATGATGTTAGGTTTCTTTTAAAAAAAGTTTGGTGGATTTATGGAGCAGGCATGTGTCAATATATCTTTCTGCGTCCTCTAAACCAAAGTTCATGCAGAGTTTGGCTGTCCTTGACCCAAATCTAGTGTTATGTGGGCACGACTGGTACCAGCCTTTCTCACTAGATCTTGTCAGTGTATTTGTATCAATGAAAGTTCCATGCTTTACCTTTTGGATTGATGTAAAATTGCCAATCACGCACTATTCATTTTTAATAATGAAAGCCTTCGTTGATCTCGGTTAATTACTCAAGAAGATATAATTCTTGTGAGAACCCAGCTCGGGTACTGTTGTTCATTCGAAACTTGTTTTTTTTTTGTGAGAGAGAATTCATCAGGGTGTACGAGAAAGTTTGGCCTCATGATTAGGTTTCTGGTTTGCCACAAACGTCAAGTTTTCTCAGGAGACACGGCGATGGGCAAAATGTGACGTCTGGTTGGCTGATAGAACTTGCCACAGATGAATTCAGAAAGTGCAGCTTTCTAGTAGTCAGTGGTCACCTTCAGATATAAACTACCTTCCAATCCGTCCCGTTCTTGCCAACATGATATCTCCATCGCGTACACGAGACCCTTCATTACCATTTGAAGAATTGGTTGATGAATCAAGTAAATAATTAACAAGCTTTAGCCGTAAAAGAAACGAGCTGTTCCTTCAGTATGTTCAGATGTCTCAGCTCGCAGGCTTGCCAAATGCCAAAGTTTTGAACTGGTCTATGTATAGTATAGCCTAGTGAAATTTCTGTGAAATTTAGCATAACACAAGTGTCGATAGTTTCTTTCCCAGTGTAAGGTACACCCCGTTTAAAAATATAGTTATTTTAGATTTTTTTTCCGTAAAGATTAAGGAGCGAAGCAAAAGACTAGATAGTCCTTTCATCACTAAAAACACCCTTGCAACTCTAAAAGCAGTTATATTTTGAGACAGAATTTAAGTGCTGGAAGTAGGGATAGAGTTAGACAGTTAGTAGTTGCAAAGTAATACTAAAATCTACTTATCAATAGCAAGAGCTATTGTCAATATGTCATAACTATTTAAACGGGCAGATTCCACTTCAGGAGGCTTTTAATTCAAGTTTGACAGATTACACTGGTCACATCCAGAAAATCGAATTTGGCATGATCGGCTTAAATTTGACAGATACAGATTATGTATTATTGGTATATGATTAGCATGGTTCTTTAGGATAGACGGATAAGAAAAGAAGAGGCGTTCAATTTTATTTGGCAAGAGTTAGGGGAAATGCCTTCTAATCCCATGAGGGGATGTCTTTTGGAAGTCATCTAAATAGTTTAAAAAAATTGATAAGATAGATTAATATGTGATATATATCTTCACAAACATGTATGTCCAAATTCGACTTCGATAACTTATAACTAAAAGAATAAATTAAACTCCGATTTCTATATGAATATTCATAGTCATATCTAGTTTTTTTGTTGTAACTTGCAAGAGTCAAATTTGATCCAACATATTTGTGTATCATTCAATAATCCATCTTGTTATGTTTTTTATAACTGTATAGATAACATACAAGGGAACAATAGGATATCCCCTTGCAGGTTTAAAGAGTTTGCCACAGTTAGTTATAAATTGCATTAATTTGAATTGGAACAGGTATCTCTGTCAGAGTAACATCATCTTAAAAAAAATCTCCGTCGGATTGAGCTTCATTCAGTTAAGTCGTGGAAATAATTGAAACTATGCCATCCAGAAAGTATTCACTCCTCTTTTCCTCTTTTATAGATAAATACCTGAACTTTTCTACGATTATCCAATAGACAAAAAGAAAGAAAGAAATGTCATGCACACCTTTTCTCAATCATGTATTGGATCAGTATCTATTCACTCAATCCAAAATGTAGCTAACTAGGATGAAATTTGACCCATCTCCTATTCTCGTATCTATATTTTAAGAGTGAGTGAAATTTTTTTTCTCACACACAAAAGCATTACTCTGCTACAGTTATACGTCAGGGTCGTGCCATGTGGCAAACATGGCTGGTATTATCTGACACAAGTCGACATCCAAAAACTTGAAATTTCTCAAATCGGCATCAAGTTTGTGATGGAATTACGTAGCTTCTGAGTTCGGAATAATTGGTGCCAAATTTCAATAAGCAACAAAGACAGGTAAGAAAGCCTAAGCCATGCATTTTCTTAGGGAATTTGCCAGCCACTGGATTAGCATAATTGGTGCCGATGAAACAGTACTGAGCCACGTGTAATTGAAATCTGCAGGTGTATTCTGGTTATTTAGAAATTAAAAACTGCAAATATTGGTACCAAAATTTTTGGTACTTTTATGTACCTATACTTGGAGATACTAGGTTTCTACACTAGGAAATATAATAGTCAAATGTATATTATAAGTATGGTAAAAAAGTCCTTAAAAGACAATGGTTAGTATCTTATAGTATGCTCTATGATATCTTTAACAGATATAGACACATGGCTGAGTACGTCTCGTGTGAAATTTTTAGGCACGCAACAACGGTAAAATATCAGAGTATCTATGGCGGAAATCTTTCTTAGCACATAGGTGGAAATCCACCATTTCTCGCATATCACCTAAATAGTTAAAAAATATAATATAAATTAATATGAGATTTATCACTATATATACATGTAAGTTAATTAGAATTCTACAAGTGGTAACAAAAATAACAAATATATTGTGTATACGCTGGTTTCAGTTTAATTTGTTTGTTGTTATAACTTGTAGTAGATAAATTTGAATTTACATATTTGTAGAGTGATATATCTCATATTAAATAATTTTGTCAACTTTTTAATTACTATTTAGTTGACATGCAAACGGGTAAATATACACCTACATACTAAAAACATTCATATGGTCATTTCTATCGGACTCCTCCTTCCAGGAGGCATTGATGCAGTCCGACCAGCACAGGAAGTCACTAAACTTCAGTTCTTTGGGCTTTACAAGATTGGACCTATCTGAACTTGAGGGGAATTTCACGGAAGAGGAGGTCTGGAAAGTGATAAAAGAGCTGCCAAAGGACAAGGCACCTGGACCCGACGGCTTCTCCGGTTTGTTCTATCAAACCTGCTGGAATGTCATAAAGGCCGATGTACTCATGGCCCTGGAGAAGTTCTTCACCGGCAACACACAGAATTTGCACAAACTCAACTCAGCCTCAATCATCTTATTGCCAAAGAAGGAAGCACCAGAAACACTGAAGGATTATAGACCAATTAGTCTAATACACAGTGTATCCAAACTGTTCGCTAAGCTGATGGCCTCAAGACTCGCCCGCAGAATGGGCGAACTGGTACCGTTCACTCAGTCAGCCTTCATACAAGGGAGGTCACTGCATGAGAACTTCATATTCGTCAGCGCCTTGTCAAGAAAATGCCACACAAGAAAGGTACCTACGGCTCTGCTCAAGCTGGACATCTCGCGAGCATTTGACTCGGTGTCTTGGCAGTTCTTACTGGAGCTTCTTAGATTTCGTGGCTTTGGGCGAAAATGGTGCAGTTGGGTATGTGCTCTGTTGCAGACATCATCCACTACGGTCTCCATTAATGGGGACGACTCGGAGTCCATTAGGCCCGCAAGGGGACTAAGACAGGGCGACCCGCTATCACCCCTGCCTTTTGTCTTGGTTATGGATGCGCTACAGGCATTAATTGCCAAGGCAACGTCAGCAGGTCTTCTAGAAGGGCTGCAAGGGAACTTGCGATCACCAGCAATATCCCTCTACGCTGACGACGCCATCATCTTTTTTAGACCAACAGAGCAAGAGGCATTCAGTCTAAGGGCAATTCTGCATCTTTTTGGCGCAGCAACAGGGCTCAAAAGCAACCTTGCCAAGAGTGCGATCACCACCATTCGATGCTCGGATGAGATGGCTGATAGGATCAAAGTAATTATGGGGTGTAGACTAGACACTTTCCCGATCACATACCTGGGCTTACCTCTATCCTTCAAGAAATTGACAAGGACAGATATTCAGCCACTCATGGACAAATTTGCAAAAAAGCTGGCTGGATGGAAGCCAAAATTCCTCTCAACAGGTGATCGGTTAACACTAGTGAAGGCAGTACTCATGGCACTCCCACTGCACTGGCTATCGGTCCTTCAACTACCACAATGGGCGGTGAAGGAAATCGGCAGGAAATGTAGAGGTTTTCTTTGGAAAGGGCAAGAAGACATAAATGGTGGTCACTGTCTAGTGGCATGGAACCTAATTTGCATGCCAATTGCCAAAGGGGGACTGGGAATCAGGGATGTGAATCTCTTCAGCAAAGCTCTCAGAATGAAGTGGCTGGCCCTGAAACAAGACCAATGCAATCGTCCTTGGACAATCCACATACCGAAACCAAGCAAAGAGATGCTGGACATGTTCTATGCAGCAACAAAACACTTCGTGCATAATGGGCATCAAACTGACTTTTGGAGAGCAGATTGGCTGCCGGAAGGAAGTATCATGAATTCCAAACCTCTGATCTCAAGCTACGTGGAAAAGCCCGGAATCACAGTGGCACAAGCTTTACAGGGCAACCGATGGGTTAAAGACATAAAAGGTGCACCTTCAAATGCAGCAATTGAAGAATTTTTTCAGATTTGGGATGAGGTGCAGAACCTAGAAATGAATACATCGGAAAGCGATGACATAATGTGGAAGACATCAACCAAAGGTGTATTCTCGGTATCAGACATCTATGAGTTATTCTTCATTGCAAAGACAACAGCACCTTGTGGGAGACTTATATGGAAGTCCAAAGTGCCATCCAAGATCAAGTTTTTCATGTGGCTAGCAGAAAAGCAAAGGTGTCTTACGGCAGACAACCTCATCAAAAGGGGCTGGCCGCACAATGCAACCTGTGTATTGTGCCAAGTAGCTCAGGAGGACTACTTTCATCTATTTGTTGCCTGCGAATACACAACACGTGTGTGGAGACTGATAAGGCAATGGGCAGGCATTGTGTTCCCGCTACCTAGCGGCTCAGCTGAAAACCTTGGACAATGGTGGATCCAAGCCAGAACAAGCTGTCAGCCTAAGTTCAGAGCAAATTTTGATTGCCGGTACAGCTTGTGTGTTGGATGATCTGGAAGGAGCGAAATGGGAGGATTTTTAATCAGAAGATAACTTCGGCACCACAGCTGTATCAGGAAATCAAGGAAGAAGTGGGGGTCTGGAAGTTAGCGGGAGTGTTCAAAATAGGACGCGAGTAGTCAGCATGACGTTTCCCTGTTGATCGCTTGGTTCAGATTGTGAGCCGGCGATCACTCCTTCGACAGCTTTCTTGTCGATGTATCCAATCTGTAAACTCTCCTTTTCTACCTTAATGAAATTTGGTTGGCTGTCTTAGCCGACCCTGCCAAAAAAATTTCTATCGGACTTACGTTGTATCGGTTGTGAAGATCATATTCCCAACAATTTCATTTTTTTCTTAGCTTGCTGATTAGTTTCAACTTTCAAGCTAACAGAATAACAGCAGAAAACTTGCTTAATTCTTACACTATCAAACTTATAGATTCTCATACAATTCACATTCCCATCTTGTGTAAAGATCAATGTACATTAGATCCACTAGTTACACATCTGTTACACAGCATTTTCTGCATGGAACTATGGATGATCACAGCAGTCAGTGAGTTTATAGTGATTTTTTTTTTCATAGGATCAAGAGCATGAATCCTGTACATAAACGGGGCTGCAAGAGTGCAAGTATTCGTACACAAGCAACAATATACACAACCGATCCGATCATATCTACTATGTTGCCTCTGCAGAGAGTATCTCGAGCTCAGCCCACCACAGAGGCGAGAGCCGCGGCGTCGCCGCCTCCGGCGAGATGTTGAGAACCGGTCTCAGCTTGCGAATGACATCTCTGATCGTTGGCCGCTGATTCGAGTCGGGATCAATGCACTGCTGAATCACCTCGCAGACGGCCTCGAGCTCCTTGGCGTTGTGATCCTTGAGCGACTCGTCGACCAGCTTGCTGTAGTTCTTGCCATTCAGATACTCGGCAGCCTGTGGCAAATGGAGATTTCATTTGGAACCGTGTTTTGCTAGAAGTGAAGTTTTATGCTTAAATAGAAGAAGAAATGGAACTTTTTGGGTTTGCATCATTGGTACCCAGTTGCACATGGATTCTTGATCGTCTGCTTCAGGGAGCCTTCCAGATATGATCTCTATCAGAAGAGCGCCAAAGCAGTAGACGTTGCTCGCGAGATCAGGAGGAGATTCAGAACGGCTGCGGCTCTCCTCCTTTGCAGCCTTTGCTTTGGTGGCGACTTCTTTCCAGACACTAACATCAGCAACCTGCATACGCAGAACACATGACATTACGCTAGAGCAAGAGGAGGGTCATGTGAACCATCCATCTTAATCAATTCAAACTTGCGCCCTAACGTGAAATGACGCATTATCGAGCAACAAAATTATATGCTCAATTCTGCTGCTTGAAATGAGAGGAAACACTGTGTACGTTACTAAAATTACCACACCTATTTGAAACTGTACCTTGGCAGCATAATCATCTGTCATGAAGATTGTGTCGGAGCGCATGTCGTTTATCGCAACAGGTGGGTTGAGCTCATGGTGCATGTATTGGAGGCAGTAAGACACACCCATGATGATCCTCATCCTTGCAGCCCAGTCCAGATGTTCAAATTCTTTTACTGCAAAATAATCACATTCAGTGAGCAGCAGAATAAGTATGCATATGTGCGAGAGAGTCATGGAAAGGTTAAACAACTTACGGTGGAGATGCTCAGAGAGAGTGCCATTTGGAGCATACTCAAACACCATCATTCTCATGAAGGGTTGATTTTCCAGGCAATAGCCTAGGAGATTGATGAAGTTCTTGTGGTTTACTCTTGATAGTGTGTCTATCTACAATTTAGGGGATTAGGGAAGATCTAGCATTGAAGGACTTACTGCTCCAATTAGAAGATGCTGGAAGCCATTGACCTTTTTTTTGAAGCATGTCTCTGAACTCCTAGGCCAATCTTTGATTGACGAAACGGCAGTAGAAACAACACTGATCTCAACTCCGCTAGATAATGTCCCTTTGAACACGGTGCAGCTAGGGAAAGTGTTGATTATGTTGCTGAAATCCTCACAAGCGGCTTCGAGTTCAGGCCTGTTTAGCTTTGGAACACCTGATTGCAATAATTTACATATAAAAGATTAACTGTACTACCTAGAGGATCTGAAATATCAAAAAATATAACTGAAATCAAATATGACTTCCTGATTTGATCATGTGCACAGCTTAAAAAATAATTGCATCACAAAAAGCGAGCAGGTCCTTGAAATTTGTCAGGCTATAAATGTGATGCAGAACAGCTACCCAAGTGAAAATGAAATTTGTAAAAGATTGGTACTTGGCATGTACTTCTTGAGTTTTTCTGCAGATGATGTATCTACTTCCTAAACCATAAAATTAGCACGATAATAGGAATGTTTACCTGTAATAAGTGCCTTCTGAAGTGGGCCACTTAGTCCTGTTTTCCAAGGTCCTATTGGCGCACGCCCTTGCTTCCGACAAAGCAAGATTGGTGCAACAATCAGGCTAATAAGCAATATTGCAGCTGGAAGTATCATAAAATATAACCACTTGCTGTACTTTGCACTGGACACTTCACCAGTCGATTGGTTTGCTGCTACAGACTGCACTGCGACAGCATCAGCATTCAGAGTTGATTCCAGAACTTCGCCGTCTGAATTTGGAAATGCAGAGAATGATCCACTCCCTAAAGAGAGAACATCAATAGCCCTTTGGGTTTCTTCTGAATTTTCAGGGCCGGGAGATTTAGCATCGTTCCCTGAGAGGGCAGGCAGATTGCCAGCTTCACTGAGCAGCCTGCGGCGCATGGCACTTGCAAAGGACTGCAAATTTTGAATGATGTGTGGCTCACTAAGACCTGACAGAAATGCAAGAATGTAAAATGTTTCATGCTGTGCATGACATAAAGGAACAAGGGCTGATTGTTTATACAACATTCAAATGTGCAGTTACTTGCTAGGTTGGTGGAATATTTCTCTCGGAGGCCACTGAAAGAAGTCCAATCCTTAAACTCCACCCTGAAAAATAAAAATCTGTTAGGAGGTCAGATAAAACCTCTAGAAACAAAAACTGGAAACATTAGAATGCTAGAATTGAGAAACTAAAAATTTAACCTCTAGAATAGGCCACTTACCAGCAACCTAATTTTCTACTCAAGCATCCTGCCTGCTCATAAGCTATACCTTGTGTGTTCAAAGAAGAGATACCATCTTGGATATGGTTGTCATGAAGCGACCTGAAGCACGATAATTGCTCATTGCACGAAGCAACTAGCAGGGAATGAAAGACACCATTAGACTTACAGTTGCTTGAGCAGTGGCATTGCCCTTAATTCTTCTGGAATCGTTCCATCCAGGTTGTTGCTGCTCAAATCCAGTACTTCAAGGGCAGTTAACCCTCTGAATTCTTTGGGAATTTGTCCACGAAAATTGTTCTTTGGAAGCAAACTGTGTATCAATGAAGGTTCACAAATCATAATCCACTGAATTTGAGCTGAGAATAAACTCAGTTCAGTTCGTCCATATAAGTGTAGAGAAGCACTCACAGAGATTTTAAGAGTTGAAGACCTCCGATCTCAGGTGCAAGAGTTCCCACCAGTTCTCGGCCTGTTAAGTTCCTACATGTTGATGCAGATAAGAACTCAAGGCACACAATGCGCAATCGATTTTTTCAGGAATTCAGCATATGCTGGGCTAAAAAACATCACCATATCAAATCATATCGGAAGAAATGTGATCTTAAACAATCATGCTAATAACAGCGAACAGACTATTTCCTACCTAAAACAACCTATTGTGATACACCAAAATCAGTTCATTTTCCTATATTTTTCACATAGAAACAAACAAATTGAGTATTAATTCAATTAGGAGCTTCAAGAACAAAAAAATCATTTAGTGGCTTACACGATAGACATTGTATGGGTGAAAACATGGAGGAAAAACAGACTTACAAAATCTCAACTTTACCGTCAAAGCATTGCACACCGGACCATCCGCAGGGCGTGGCGTCTGTCGGATTCCAATCCCGGAATGCTCCATGGGGGTCAGCCTCCACCCTCTCCCTCAGCTCCAGCAACGCCATTCCTGCGCACAGGAAACACCAATCCATGGATGTGGTCAGACCAAGCACGAGCGATACCACCACCATGGCGAGACCGCCCCCTTTGCTGCCCGTTACCTTCGCCGTTGAGCGTGGCGCCGCCGCGCCCCACCTGCGCCTGGAGCAGCACGAGGCAGATGAAGAGCAGATTGAGCGCGTCGCGCTGACACAGCTCAACGGTTGTGAGGCGAGGCCCCCATCGCGCACCCATGGCGACGGGAGCGCCTCCCGGACAATGGCAGGCCGGGCGGCCACTCGCCAGTTCGCCACCAGCCGCCCTCGTCCGGTCGGAACAGGGAGGGGATCAAGAACCAGATGAAGCCGAGATGGCTAGACGAGACAACGGCGGCGCAGACACGCGGCCTCGCTCCGGTCGTCCTCGTCACGACGCCGGAAAAGGCAGCATAAGAGGATGATGATGACGACGATGACACCAACGCCCGCGGCGCTGGTTCCGGCAACCAGAGCCGGAAGAGAGGCCTAGCTACCCGCCGGATCCCATCGGTCGCCCGTGCCGGCCGGCGTCTCTGGCGGCGGCGCGGGAAGCTGGGTCGTCGGCCGAGCTGCCTGGACGGGATTCTCGTCGGGATGGGTGGTCGACGGCGGCGGCGCGAAGGGGAGGTGGAGGGGATTTCGCGCGCGAAGGTGGCGGGAGGTGGTTAGATTCGGCTTAGGGGGAGGGGAGGGGGAGGCGGAGGCGGAGGCGAGGGCCGCCGCGCCCGTCGCCGCAGCGCGCGCCAAACCGCTCCCTTCGGCTCCCGTGGACCGTGGTTGTGCACTTGTGCTCCTCGGGGCTCGCGGGTTTTTTTTTAAAAAAAAGTAAGAGTCAATCTGGGCTGGTTCTCAGTTGTGAATTGACCTGGCCCGCGTTCGGCAAATTATCTTATCTCCTCATTTTCCACTCACGCGCTTCAATGGTTGTATTTTTGTAAAAAAATTTTATAGAAAATTTATTTTAAAAATCATATTAATTTATTTTATATTTTTTAAATAATTAATTATTAATTAATCATGTACTAATTTATTAGTATGTTTTTCGCGCTGGATAATTAACCCACATCTTCCCTTCTTCCGAATGCGACCCTAATTAGATCGTGATTACCATATGCATCAATCAACCAACCAAGGCTGCGTTCGTTGTTAGGTTTAGATACTGGAGCAGAAAACATAGCAGGTGATTAGTATATGATTAAATAATTATTAATTATAAAACATGCAAAATAATTTGATATGATTTTTAAAACAACTTTTATATAGAAAAACTTTTACAAAAATACAAATAGTTTGAAAACATATATGTGAAAAGCGAGAGAATATAGGTTAGTAAGAGGAGGTGAACAACTCAGCCCAAGTCACGTTCTCAACTGTCTAAATGGCACTACTCCGCACAATATATTTTAAAAATATATTTAAATTCATTTTACAACTCATTCATTTGTACTCTTAGATACAATGGAGGGCATCATTTACCTGGTTTTTTTTTCATAACTTGACTACAAAATAAGTCTGAGGTCCAAGTTTTCATTAGAAGTGATGTTATTACTTCGAAAAGTAACATATAATACAAGTGTACAACAACACAAGTTACACAAAGCAGTTAGTATGACCAGTTAAATATAGATATGCCATGTACAACCCCTGTAATCATATATGAAAGCGAAGACTTACATGTGCACCTTAAAAATCTCTTAGAGTCTTGAGGAAGATCGGGGACAATCATGTTGTCAAAGGCTAGCTAATGTACTGTCAGCACAAAATCTGCAGGCTGCTGTAGTATATTGGCATAAATGATAAACCGTGGAAAAGGATAAGCAATGGTGGAAAGCATCCAATCCAGAAATATCATGGTACGATTGATAGCTACTGGTAATAGTTACTTGTAGCACACTTAGATTTCAAGAAGTGTATTTATAATGAAATCCAGTTTTCTTACCTACCACAAGAAGCGTAAACCAACCTAATCAACCTTTATTGAAGAGATGGCCGAAACAATGAAGTTCTTTATATTATTCTATCTGTATGTTTTGTTCACCAGTAACTTTCATTTTGCTTGCTGACCTTTCAAGTAAGCTTCACAGAGGAGAATTTGGGTCCATTATGTGGTGATCCCTTGGAGCAAACATCACCAGACTGATCGGAAATTATAGTGTAATTCCTGCTGCCAACATATCTGGAGTAGCATCCATCGGTACCCGTATATTTATATACCTGATGGGTCTCTCCTAATCCATCAACTACCAAATTCTTCTTTACCCTCATATAACCATGTGCCGACTGTGCATTTCGCAAAGAGTTGTATGAAAACTCCGCCTTCCTGCCAGAGGTCCTCTTCTCATTGAACCCCATTCTCACAACCGAAATCAACGAGTACTCATCACCCACTTGGTCTGAGGTTGCAGAAAAAATGTATAACGGGAAGGTGCTGTGAACTTCTTCCAGGAGCAGCACAACGCTTTTGCTTCTGGAGAAAACACCGGACTTTGCAACGATTGTTTGGTTCACCACTTGCACCGTGCCATTCTTGCTATACACATTGCTGTTTATGTAGGTGAATCTCTGGTAGAAGGTTGTCACAACATTGCCGCATGACGAGTTCACCCACCCAGTGGCAGCGATATGCCGGTTTGCGCTTGTCGCAAACTGCCCATCCAGTGCTCTAAAATTGGAGTCCACCTTAAGCGCCAATGTGGGAGCCTCATAGCTCAGCAAGCTCCCGAATGTCTTCTTACTCTTCTGATCCAACCACAGATGCAGATTGGCGTCAATGAACCAGACATCCAAAGCATTTGTTACGCTAAACCCGAAATCATGCTCCTTGCCATCCAGGAGCTTACCAAGGAAAGGGGTGATGTCGATGTCATATGTAGGGAGATTGAATGAACCAATGGCGGTGATAGGCCGCCAGAAAAGCGGGTTGACACCGCCAGTGTAGATGACAGTAAAGGGCCAAACAGCACCGACGACATCGCCGTCGACCTTAACAGTGATCTCCCGAAATGCGCCATTGCCGGGGAGGCCGGACTTATTGTTGGCTTCAATGTATTCATTTGGCGGGTGCACGTACCAGTCCTCATCATTTGAGTGGAAAGAGACGAACACCTCAAGAACTGCCCTGTAAGTGTTCGACGGAATGACAAGCTTCTTGGAGTGCATATCGGTGGAATTCTGGATGGCGAACCACTGCCCGTCGTTTAGAGGTAAGCTTCTTGAGATAGGCAAGATCAGATCGGCATGCTGCTTCTGCTGCTGCGATGCTTGGTGGAAGTAGAGGTGAAGCGTGAGGTTGGCGTGGTAGACGCCAGTGTAGGTGTCGTCTATGAGGTTCCCGAGGTACACCGCGATCTGGCCAGGCTCGGCGAGGAGGGCCGCGTACCTCGTGACGTCGCGCGACACGGACCAGACGATGCCGGTGGCGCGCGGCTCGGCGGTGCAGCTACGGAGGAGCTCCGCCCCCGAGAGCCACACGCCGAAGATGCGGTCGAACTGGCGGCCGCGGCAGTCGGCGCTCCACTCGAGCACGGCGAGCGCGAGGGACGACCCCCCGCCGGCGGCGGCGAGGCAGGCCGGCGGCGCGTAGGCGGCTGTGACGGGGGGCCGGCCGTAGGTGTAGCCGAACGAATGGGAGAGGAGCAGCGTCGAGCAGGGCCCGAGGCTGCCGCGCGGCGGGCGGATCGGGTGGTCCACCTCGAAGAAGGTGGTCGGCGGCTCCGACGCGTCGAAGGAAGCGAGGCGGAGGGTAGACGGGAAGCGGCGCCTCGGCAGTACGGCGAGCGCCGCGAGGGGGAGGAGCAGCAAGAGGACGAGGGCGAGCAGGCAGGAGCTAGTGCCCCGCGACGCCATAGCCGATGCCTAGAGCGCGAAGCGGCGGAGGCTGGATATCTGGAGTGTTTGGTAGAGTGGAGTGATGAGTACTGCACAGTGCACATCGAGTGGCAGACGCTTGATTAAAATATGGGAAACAGTTCGTATGAATTTTAGAGGAATTGAACTGTTTTAAGTGAAAATCCGATAAGATTCCTGCATTACGAAGGAGGTCTAGAATGGATCGGAGATACCATGATCAAGCATGGTCAGGGTTTGGATGGAATGGCCAAGATGCTTCATCTGGAGTCAGATCCTACACTATAAATCAATTCAATAGGAAAAATATCATGAGAAAAGGGAGATATTCCATTCTAGAAGGGCAGAATCTTGATCTGAATAACCTATTGCATTATTTCCAATCTTAAGGAAACAATTTTGTATAGGGGATTGAGTTTGAAGCTGTTATAAAGAAATACTCAAGTTTCTTATTATCTCCGTTTTATATTACAAGTTGTTCTCGTGCTTACTAGATTTATATGGATAATAATGAATCTGAGCATATATATAAAACATATCAATTATAGATGAATTTAAGAAAAATCAAACCATCTTATAATATAAAACAGATGGAGTACCGGTCACATCAACGATAAGCTAGTTAAACTCTCTTTATTGAAGAGATCAAGGAACAGGGTAAAATGGAGAGAACCCTGGGCAGTTCAGTTCCCTAGTTGTTTCAGGATGTACAACACTACAGTTATTCACCAGCTAGCAACTTTCTTCTTGATGATTGATCGTTCCTGGAAGAGAATTTAGCACCACCGTATGGCTTTCTCTTTGTGCAGGAATCACCAGATTGGTCAGAAAGCACAGTGTAATTCTTGCTGCTAACATCCCTGAAGTAGCATCCATCAGTACCAACATATTTATACACGTGATGGGTCTCCCCCAATCCACCAACGACCAAATTCTTCTTCACCTTCATACTACCACGGGCCGACTGTGAATTCCGCAGAGAGTTGTACGAGAACCCCATCTTACCACCAGAGGTTTTCTTCTCGTTGACGCCCAATTTGACGAATGAAATCAATGTGTACTCATCAGCTTTTTGATCTGACGTTCCGGTATAAACATAGAGAGGGAAGATCTGGTGAAGTTCCTCTGATAGCAGCACAGACAAAGCATCCTTGGCACAAACACCAGACTTTGCATCAATGGTTTGGTTCACCACTTGCACTGAGCCGTTCTTGCTATATACATTGCTATTCTCATAACTGAATCTTTGGTAGAAATTTGTGGTGACTTCCCCATAAGACGATTTCACCGCACCGGTGGCGGAGATATGCCGGTTTGCGCCAGTTACAAACTGGCCATCCAGCCCACTGAACCGCGAGTCCACATTCAGCACCAGTTGCGGAGCATCATAGCTGATCAAGCTTCCAGATGTCTTCTCACTCTTGTGATCTAACCATAGATGCAAATTTGCATCAATGTACCATACATCCAGCGCATTGGTCACTCCAAACCCAAAATCATGCTCCTTGCCATCCAACAGCTTGCCCAAGAAAGGTGTAATGTCAATATCATAGGTAGGTAGATCGAATGAGCCAATGCCGGTGATTGGCCGCCACAGAAGTGGATTGACACCGCCGGTGTAAATCACAGTGAATGGCCAAATAGCACCAACGATATCATCGTTGACTTTAACAATTACCTCCCGGAATGCACCATTGCCTGGGACGCTGGAGGACAAGTTGTTTGCTTGAATGTAATCATTGGGAGGATTTGTGTACCAGAATTCATCGTTGGAATGGAAGGAAACGAACACCTCAAGGACCGCCCGGTAGGTGTTCGACGGAATGGCGAGCTTCTTGCCTTGCACATCGGTGGCATTCTGGATTGCGAACCATTGTCCATCGTTCAGAGGCAAGCTTCTCGAGATGGGAACGATCAGATCGGCCTGCCGGGGTGGAGGCGGCGGCGCGGGGTGGAAGTAGAGGTGGAGCGTCAGGTTGGCGTGGTAGACGCCAGTGTATGTGCTGTCGATAAGGTTCCCGAGGTACACTGCGATCTCGCCAGGCTCGGCAAGGACGGCCGCGTACCTCGTGACGTCGCGGGACACGGACCAGACGATGCCGATGGCGCGCGGCTCGGCGGTGCAGCTGCGGAGGAGCTCCGCGCCGGAGAGCCACACGCCGAAGATGCGGTCGAACTGGCGGCCGCGGCAGTCGGCGCTCCACTCGAGCACGGCGAGCGCGAGGGACGACGCCCCGCGGGCGGCGGCGAGGCAGGCCGGCGGCGCGTAGGCGGCTGTGACGGGGGGCTGGCCGTAGGTGTAGCCGAACGAGTGAGAGAGGAGCAGCGTCGAGCAGGGCCCGAGGCTGCCGCGCGGCGGGGGGATCGGGCGGTTCACCTCGAAGAAAGTGGTCGGCGGCTCCGACGCGTCGAGGGACGTGAGGTGGTAGGACGGCAGCCGGTGCCTGTGCGGCACCGCGGCCGAAGCCACGAGTGGGAGGAGGACGACGAGGACGAGGGTGGCGGCCGAGGTCGGCGACGCCATGGCTGGAGCGGGGACGCCGGGGAGTACGAGATGTTGGGCGGAGACAGTTGAGCTCGGGAAGGAGTGAAGTACCAGTAACAATCATCGATTTAAACGAGGCAAAGCCGCAATACTGGTGCGATAATTAAGCCAGTTGGTTACATCAAATCATCCAATAACATTTTCGGATCTTAGTACTGACAGGTGGGCCATGCTATGGGTTTGGTGGCGGAGTAGTAGTACACTGCAAAGATTTCAAAAACATCGTATCGAATCTTTGGACATTTAAATAAAGCATTAAATATACCTGAATATTAAAACTAATTACATAGTTACGGGAAAAATCGTGAGACGAATCTTTTGAGTCTAATTAGTACATAATTAGCCATAAGTGCTACGGTAACCAACATGTGCTAATGACAGATTAATTAGACTCAAAAGATTCGTCTAGCGGTTTCCAGGCGAAATCTGAAATATGTTTTTCCATTCGTATCCGAAAACCCTTTCCAACATCTGGTCAAACGTTCGATGTGACCTCTTTAGCAAAAACTTTTGCTAACTAAACAATGCCTTATTCGTCCATCCCTCTCAAAACAAATCAACTTTTATGTTTTTAGATACAATGTTTAATTCTTCGTTTTATTAAAAAATTTACAATCTACAATTTTATTTTTATTAGATGATAAAACATAAATAGTACTTTGTGTGACTATTTTTTCTAAAATTTTTTAATTTTTTTTTAAATAAGACGGATAATCAAATGCTCGACGCAAAAACCAAAAAACAGTTTTTCGTGGGACGGGAGAGCAGTGAGACTCTTCTCTCATTTTCCTTTCGAGGAGATGTAGCATGCAGGAGTAGACTCTCCTCTCACCGAGTAGTGGAGAAAATGGAGTTCCATGAGCTGTAGTATGTGACTTGGATACGGTACATGGGGACGGTACAAAAGTACGACCTCAGTGACGAAATTTGCCGTTCGTAGTATGTGATCTTTTAATTGAGGAAATATAAAATATCATCCAACATTTTAGCTAGTTCGTAGTATAAACTATTCAATTAACTATAAAAAATTTAAATATATTCTATAGATATGATGTGATAAATTTTATATAATACCTCGTTTGTTATAAGCACAAAAATAATACGTAACTTAGCCGTAATCAAATAGAAGAACAAGCCGACTGCATATATAGAATTGCGTTGAAATGAAATAAATTATAAAGTAAATGATATCGGTTGGTATCCGATAATATCAACTGACATCTAGTATATTCACTGCAAAACAGTACGAAAGATATGAGCGAGTGCGGAGAAGAGCGCCAGTAATAAGCAGCGAGGAGCGGGGAGTGACGTTAGAAGGTTGGAGCTAGCGCGAAAGGACTCCCGTTCACGATGGAGGTCCGTTGCCGAGTAATTTTCTGATGGAAAAAATGCAAGTCACCGTTTGATCTCAAACGGATCAGGAGGGGCTCATTTATTACTCTGTATCGGGCATTCAGAAAAGACTACTGCTCCACTATAAAAAAAAAAAGTGTTCGCGGATACACCTCAAACGATACCTCATTTACTGCTTACCGACACGGTGATGATAAGCGAATTTTTTGAATTTTGAATTTTATTTATTAAATAATTTATAAATTTAATTTTGTATTTTAAAGAATCACAAAACTAACCTCCTGCCGCCCTCTAGGAGGACGGAAAGGTAACATGGCAAATAGCCACTTGGTCAGAACGAAACGGCTGGAAACGGCGGCACGATAAATTTTTTATTTTGGCCATTTCCGCCCTCTAAGGGCTAAAATGTAAAATTTGTCGTGCCGTCCGGAAATTTTTCAATTGAATCGTGATTTGCAACTTGCTAAAATAATTCGTTCCTGCTCGTATCAAAAATGAATGGGCCGTGCTTCTCGGGCCCGGCCATGTTTAAACGGAGCAGCTATAAGGCCTTGGGCCCTTTCATGGTGCAAGATTTGGGCCGGCCCGTGGAATTCGGCTGCTTAGGAGAGAGTTCGCAAGTGATACTGACCGTGAGTGAAACCAAAGAACGTAAATCGAGAAAAACCATTAGTATATAATTAGTTGAGTATTAACTTTTGTAAACTTGAAAAATTGATTAATTTAATTTTTTAAACAACTTTCATATATTATTTTTAAATAATATCTCATATAACAGTTTGGGAAACGTGCGTACGAAAAATGATATAAAAATTTCGTTGTATTATCACTTGCGAACGCGCCCTAGATCGCGTCGCGACGCGTAACGTATACATGACACACAACAACCGCCGGCTACCTGCCTAACCCTGAACGCTAAACACAATAACGCCTTGACATTGACTACCATCCATTTTGGGCAGCAAGTCGACATATAACACTTTTGGCATCATAAGTTCGTGATGGTGTAAAGATTTCTTTTGGGGACTGCCTTTTTTTGTAAGGATTCTGTTCTCCTTTCTTGGCAGAACCAGCAGCTTTTGTCATGCTTGGAACATTGGATCAAATAAACAAACTGACGCTGACACTGGCATACGAGGAAGGAATAGCTATGAACAAAATGTAGAATTAAGCAAATAAATCAAACAAACTTATTACTCAGTTTCAACACGGCAAAGATAAATTAGTTATAAAAAATGACTTAAATTTCCCTTATTAAATAATGAGCTCGTATGGTATGAGAGGTAGATAGAGGTAAAATAGATAGAAATTTGAATATAATGTGATTGATGGGGCAACTAGTACACCACAAATACACTACTTGTGAGACAACTTTGAATTCCAAAAGTTCACTTTATCATAGAAAATAAATATTTTTAGTCTGTTTAATAAATATTAATGCTGGGTTAAAAATATATCTTTTAGTTACTTTAGTACCACCTCCGTTTCATAATATAAGATGTTTGATTTTTTTGGTTGAAACCTTTGATCATTCATCTTATTTAAAAATTAGTACAAATATAAAAATAACAAGTTATGCTTAAAATTCTTTTGATAATAAAGTAAGCCACAAGCAAAATAAATAATATTTTCACAATTTTTTGAATAAGATAAATGTCTAAACACTGCAAGCAAAAAAGTCAAACATCTTATATTATGAAACAAAGGGAGTAGCTAACTTTCAAATTTTAAATAGTTTAGATGAAACCGAGAGAGTAGCTAATTTTTAAATTTTAAATAGTTTATATGCCTTTCCGGTTTCTAATTGGTTATGAAAATCATTGATATGATATAAATCACAAAAAATAACATGAGTATTGATGAATTTAGACATATATATAAACAATGTATATTGTTTATATATTGTTTATACGAATGAACGTAGGCGTAGCTAAAATTTCTTAGGACACAAAACAAACATAATAGTATAAAATTTAAATAATAAAAATGCTTATATTTTATATTTTAAAGCAGAGGGAGTACATTCTACTCGTTCTATCAGCACCGACATAAGCTTGGATGCATGCACGTGCAAACCATCCAGGACTCCAATAATGCACGAGTGCAAGCGTGCAACGACATGACGAATTTCTTGCTAATCAATAGCGTGCTCCACCACCAGGGCTCCAGGCTGTGATCCATTAGTGGCGAGAGATTCAGCTTTACTGGTGCGCCTCATCATTTCCTCGTATTTATGTACGCCATCACCATATTATACCATCTATCTAAAAATAAATATTTCTATCATTTAAATCTTATCCTATATAAATTTTTTTTAGCCTGGTTCATCATACCATTTATCCCATCAACACATTTATTCAAAATTCTTCGTATCTCATCCAACCCATCTATTTCTCTGAACATTGTGATATTTTATTCTTAATCTTAATCCATATTCCCTCTGTTTCAGGTTATAAAACTTTCAGATTTTATTTAGATTCATTCATATGTCAATGTATATACTTTATAATGTGTCTAGATTTATTAGCACATATATAAAAATTTAGACAAGATCAAAAAGTCTTATAGCCTGAAACAGAGAATACTAGTATAAAAATAATTTTATTTTAGGACGAATATATTCTATTTATATCACAACATGTTGTTTATGTGTTTAGCTCAAAACATTTCGGCCCCGGTTTTGCCGGCCAACTCGATCGGCATCCTCGCTAAACTAAGCTTTCGGTCGCCGCAACACCGCCTGCGTTTCGACCGACGCGCACGCACGCACGCATCGACCGGCATCGACCGATCTCACTTGATCGCTACGTTATTCTGCCCCCTGATGACGTGGTGTCGTTGTGCAATCACAGCAGTACAGGCAAGTGGAGGACTACTCCTACAGCCGCAGAACCGGACGGGTTTATTGAACGGCGATGTTTCCATTGAATAGGCGCTGGATCCGGTGTGTTGATGGCGGATCGGTGCGTACGGTGCATCGCTGACGTGACGTGACGTGACACGAGGCTGCTTCGATTCTGATGAGACCTTGTTTAGTGTTTAGTGGTGTTTAGTCGGTGAAATGAAAATTTTTCGTGTAACATCAGACATTTTGATTGGACGTTAGAAGAGATTTTCGGACAAAAATGAAAAAACGAATTTCATGGCTGATATGGAAACCGCGAGACGAATCTTTTGAGCCTAATTAATTTGTCATTAGCGCATATGGGTTACTGTAGCATTTATGACTAATCATGTACTAATTAGGCTCAAAAGATTCGTCTCACGATTTCTCACATAACTGTGTAATTAGTTTTTTGATTTATATATGTTTAATACTCTATTTAGATGTCCAAAGATTTGATGTGATGTTTTTAAGCGAAAATTTTTGGGAACTAAACGGGGCCTTAGTTCCTAAATTTTTTTTCTAAAAACATCACATCGAATTTTTGGACACCTAAATAAAGCATTAAACATAGATAAACCAAAAAACTAATTGCACAGTTATGAAAAAAATCTTGAGATGAATCTTTTGAGCCTAATTAGTCTATGATTAGTCATAAGTGCTACAGTAACCAACATGTGCTAATGACGAATTAATTATGCTCAAAAGATTTGTCTCGCGGTTTCAAAGCTAGCCGTGAAATTCGTTTTTTCATTTGTGTCTGAAAACCCCTTCCGACATCCGGTCAAACATTTGATGTGACACTTCTTCCAAAAATTTTCTCAATCTAAACACCACCTGAGTGTACTCGGTGCTGCGCCCGCGCTGAACATTTCGGTGGAGTTATACATACATACGGAGTACGTTTGATAATTTATTATTTGGCCGTCGTTTATGGACGCTGAACCGGCAAATTAAGGAAGGGTGACGTTACAATTTCGGGACGTATATACACGATACTTGGGTAAACGTTCTCGAGGTACCTAGGTGGAGTACTCTTTATGAGGTTTTAATCTCATCTTTTCGCTTTTACTTATATTTATAAATTAAAAATTAAATTTTTAATCTTTAAAGTTGATTTTAAAAGTTTTTTATCATAGTTTATTTTATAATATTTTAGATGACTAATAACATATATATATTTATTTATAAATTATTTTTTATTTATAAATACGAAGTTCTCTTTTTTTCTTGAAAAGGCAAAAGATGACCACCCTTTTCTCACCAAACCAACACATGAACAATAGATAGCACTTCCCTGTTAGCCCTTATCACTCCACCATTGTTGTCTTAATGTCGATGTCATATATTAACAATTTTATGTTACCTCTCCATCTTTGACCTACATTTATTTTTCCTTTTGATATATCACCTCAAACAAATTTTTTTCTCTCTTATACCTTACAGGCTAGGGAGGTAGTCCGAAGAGGAATTTCCTAAACCCTGCACGAATAAGATTGAAGTCTTGATCTATTGTGCGGAGTGTGATCTTGATTTTCTCAATAATGTGGCAGTAATCCCATTATGTTAGTTTTTAGGGTTAGAGTTGGAGATAGTTGGAAGGAGGGGGCTTGTATAAAGGGGGGTTGGGATAACAAATGGTTATAACAACCGAAGGGCGACACAACGGTGGCATAACCAAAACAATGAAGCGAAAGAATGTGGTGGAGATATTAGGATGTGAATGATTTGGACTTGGTGATCAACGACGAATGTTTAGGCGGTGGTGGCACCGCCATGATTGCATACCATGGTGGTGGTATGATAAATCGCCTAATAATACTAAAGAAGGAAGGAATGTGAGGAGAAGACGAAAGAAAGATAATAGTTCTCATCGTCACACGTAGTAACATCAATATTCAATAAGGAGTTTGATAGCACATGTTGGCTCGATGTCCATGGCTAAACTATGGTTATGATTGGCAGGATGTTCTATATTCTAAAATAGTATATAAACCAGACGCATCTTCTTTTCATCTACAAATTTTAAATTTATCGTAGGTGCGCTTCAGAAGCGTATAAACTTTTTATATACAAAATTTTCCATCTAATTTTTCTTTAGCAAAATTTTAACTTTACAAAATTTAATTCACTCATTTGTACTCTCAAACAGCTTTGAATCTAAAATCATAGGACTGGGTGGCTAAAAAATTAAGAGCCCGAGTAGAAATCTATTTTCTTTTATCGCAAAACACATGCACAAGTAGATCTCACCTTAACACGGTACTACTTGGCTACCGTACATCGACCTTAACACAAGCCATTTTTGTCTTTACCGGAAACGAAGTATACCGGATGAAAATGGATTCCCATGTCAGCAAGTTTCCATTAGATCAGGTACCATAACAGACTATAAACCCGCTATAAACATATTTTAAAGAGGTAAGAAAGAAGAGAGAAAAATAGTGGATTACTAATTTATAACTAGCTGCAGCACGGGCTCTAAGACACAGTGGTATGACATGTGAGACCATGTATTAAGGTTTTTATATAAATTAAAAATTAGATTGATTATATCTGATTTAGATCTAATAGATGGTTGTACTATTGAACTTGCTCTTGGGATGTACAGTCAATTCTCCTTTACATCATATCATTTCTTATTCGCAGTTAGGAACATGGTGATGCATCAATAATTGCAAGACTTTAGCAGGGCCCACCAAGCACACACTACTTTCCATTACACCCTGTCGATCTCTTCGCGGGCCCGGCTATCCGCCGCTCGATCGCTCGCTCTATCCCCGCCCTCGCCCGCCTACACGCGCGACGCCACGCCGGCGCCGACAGCCGTCAACGTCGGCGCGTCCCGGCGCACGACTCCTCATTGTGGTCGAAAAGCACGTCGTAGCCGACGCTGCTCACGTTCCTCAAGTAGCAGCCGCCGTCGCTGCCGCCGTACTCGTACACCTGGTGCATCCGCCACGACGCGCCGACCACCTGGTCGTCCCGGAGCACCACCTCCGCCGCCGCCGTCTGCTCGTTGTGGAGCGTGCTCGCCGGCCGCCCGGCCGCGCCAGCGCGCGTCTCGTCGAAGCCGAGCGCCACGCGCCGCATCAGCTTCTGCGAGGACGTGCCGCTGCCGTCGCCGCCCAGGAAGATGTAGAGCGGGAAGCTCTGGTGGAGCTGCTGCGAGTGCGGGCCGTCGCCGGTGACCTCGGTGTGCGCCTCGGTCGTCTGGTTGATCGCCTGCGAGCTGCCCTGGTTGCTCACCACGTTCGTGTGCACGAACGTGAGCCGCTGGGTGAATGTGGTGGTGATGTTGCCGCGCGACGAGCGGACCCACCCGGTGGCCGTGATGTTGCGGCTCGCCGTCGCGTCGTACTGCCCGTCGATACCGTTGGAGGAGTTTGAGACGATTCTGCCGGTCAATTTCGGAGCGTCGTAGGCGATGAGGCCGCCGGAGGTCGCCGAGCTCTTGGGGTCGAGCCAGAGGTGGAGATTGGCGTCCACGTACCATGACTTCTGCGCGTTGGTCACCGCGAACCCGAGCTCGTGCTCCTTTCCGTCGAGGAGCTTGCCCAAGAACGGCGTGAGCTCGATGTCGTAGCTTGGCAGGTTGAACGAGCCAATGCTGGTGATGGGGCGCCAGATGAGGGGGTTGATGCCGCCGGTGTAGATCACCGGGAACGGCCACACGGCGCCCACGACGTCGCCGTCGAGATGGACGGTGACCTCGCGGAATGGCCCGTTCTGGTCCGGCGTGTTCATGTACCAGAACTCGTCGAAGTTGTGGGACGAGACGTACACCTCAAGAACCGCGCGGTACGCGTTTGGCGGCACGGTGAGCCTCGTCGACTCGACGTCGGTGGTGTTATCCACCACGAACCAAAGCCCGTCGTTGAGAGGAAGGCTTCTCGAGACGGGGACGACACGGTCGGCCGGCGCGGACGCCGCCGTCGGGGACCGGGCAGCGCGCCGGAAGTAGAGGTGGAGCGTGAGGTTGGCGTTGTACACGCCGTTGTAGGTGTCATCGATGAGGTTGCCGAGGTAGACGGCGAGCGTGGAGTTGCCGGCGGCGAGGAGGGACGCGTACTTGGTGACGTCCTTGGATACCGACCAAGTCACGCCGCTCGGGCGTGGCTCGGCGGTGCTCCCCCGCAGGAGCTCCGCCCCGCCGAGCCACACGCCGAAGATTCGGTCGTACTGGGCGCCGCGGCAGTCGGCGCGCCACTCGAGCACCGCGAGGGAGACGGCCCGCGCGCCACCGCCGTCCTCAGCCAGGCACGACGGCGGCGAGTAAGAAGCCGTCACAGGCGGCTTGGTGAAGGTGAACGCGAAGGAATGGGAGAGGAGCAGCGTCGAGCACGGCCCCGAGCTCCCCCGCGGCGGGTGCAGCGGCCGGTCGACCTCAAAGAAAGTGCTCCTCGCCTGCCGCAGCGACGGCAGCACCGCCTCGACGGCGGCGATGTCCCCGACGGAGAAGCGGAGGTCGCGAGGCGAGGCGGCGCACGAGTGGAAGCGGAGGAGCAGAGTGAAGCAGAGACAGAGCAGGAGGAGGCGGCGGCGGCGGGGAGCAGAGCAAGTTGTCATGGCTTCAGTGTGGGGGAAGGAGGCACGCACGCCCGCGTCTTCCTGAACGCTTAGAATTTAAACTAGCCGAGAAAGCAGAAAGGATAATTTCGAGAAAATTCAGTTGATTGACGACAAAATGACAACGAATCGCAAGCTACAGAGGTTTTTTTTTTCTTTTTCAGTAGTATATGAATCTAGGAAAAGAACAACAATATCCGGTCGTATAAACAAATGTATTCTGAGTGCCGTATAATAACAACGCAAAGTGCTGAGTAGGTAGAGGAGTTATTCGACTTTGGGGACACTTAGAGTTGTCTACTAGTATACCAACCGATAAGTACAGAACGAAAAACAAATCGATTCATGAAATTTATTTGAGATAATTCACTAATCATCCCGGGGGGGGGGGGGGGGGGGGGGGCAAACCAGCTGGAAATACACTTCAAATGTTCCAATCTCCACTCAAACGGTTCGATGACTCGATGTCGCGTAGGATGCTGTCAAGCAGGATCACACATTCACACATAAAAACAACTTTATGGCTGATGACTAAACTGAATTTGGTATTTTTTTTTAAAATATGATTGAATTTCGTTTGTTCTTTTGAAGAAGAAACAGCCTCAGCTACCTATGGTCAATGCAGGACCAGGATATGCTTATGGCACTGTCGGCCGCTCCTCATCACAAACATTCTATAGCTGGAAATCAAGGGGCACACTAATATAGTTTGTATAGATGTCAGCATCACCACATTGCACATGTATTTGTACCGGCTACGTACATGTTCCCATGAATTTTAAACAGGCCGTTTTCAAACGGGATAACGTGACATCGTTGCAGATCCTTGCTCTTCACGTTAAAGATGTTGCTCAACTTTCTTTAAGTAAGCTGAACAATGCAAGATTCCCCTACCTCTCAGTTCGTCTTGCACTTAAATTTTTACCCGAAGA
Organism: Oryza brachyantha; assembly: GCF_000231095.2. Taxonomy (NCBI): domain Eukaryota; kingdom Viridiplantae; phylum Streptophyta; class Magnoliopsida; order Poales; family Poaceae; genus Oryza; species Oryza brachyantha. The sequence goes on from NC_023163.2 coordinate 4,384,245, forward strand.
GGCAGATGCATAGCATTTTTACCAGTAACTATCGATCCACTCGAACATGCATGGCATTTTCACCAAGCTGAAAACGAGAGTATCATATCTAAGCAAGGTACAGTGCTATCTTAACCAGGTTAAAATCGATTGGGATTTCTCCCGTAACGGTGGCTGACTTGTGAGATTGGGACCTAAAAGTTAAGTCCGTAAAATAAATTTTGGTTAAAAAACTAAAAACCAACTTTAAATTTAAGATTTAAGATTTAATTTTTGATTTATAAATATAAACAGAAGTAAAAAGATATACGTGTGAAACTGCACCTATCTGGATTAATTGCAGTGCGTAGATGAAACAGACCTAGCCGCTGAATCGCGAATTCAGTGGTCGCAAAGGATGCGATCTCCGACATAAAGCCGATAGGAGACCTGGCTGGGATCGATCTGGGGTTCGTTTTCTCTCCAGCCTTTTTGTGAGCCCGACGCGCCGAGCGCGAGGAGGAAACCATGTCGTCCAAGCAAGCAAAACCACTTCCGTTCTCGTCGCTCCAGCTCCAGCTCTGCAATTTTGGGGAGACGCCGCGTCTGGCTGCGCGTAGTTGCGCTGCGATGGTCGCGTTTGCGTCGCTCCAGGATCGCGCTCGATGGCTCCCTCGCACCAACCGGAGTCAGGCTGCGCTGCTTTATCCGTTATCTTTTTCCGAACGATTTAACGGCATATTTTTTTATATATTTATCCTGTTAATTTTTTAAGAACTATTTTTGACTTTATACTATTTAACTTCATCATTTATTCATAATAACTATGACCCCGTTTGGATGGGGACTAGTTAACTAAACCTACTCGTTTTCCACACGCATATTTTCTAAATGCTAAACGGTGTATTTTTTAAAAAAAATTCTATAGGAAAGTTGTTTTAAAAATTATATTAATTTATTTTGTATTTTTTAATAATTAATATTTAATTAATTATGTACTAATCTAATATCCGTTTTTCATGTTAGCCTATAAGTTAACTTATCCCGTCCTGGTACACGTGGCACACAGGGTCGGGTGGGGCCGTTTGGTCCTGGTGGGTCCGGCGAGAAACTGCTCGCGGGCGGTGACCCGGACCCAGGCGCGTATGTGTTTGTCCGACCGCGACGGCTCGCCTAACGGCCCGGGTGGGGCCCACGTGTCAGTCTCACTGGCGGCGGATATGATATGCGGATGAGGACCGTGAGGTGTGAGGTTTTGGCTCGATCCCCTTCAATTCTCTTGGCCCTGCCGCGCTGGCGGATCAATCGATCGATCGGCCTGCGCCGGATATACGTATACTACAGTTGCATGCACGTCTTTCCAGAGTAGATATTTGCATATACGTTGCGTTTTCTACGTGCCACTGGTTATGCAATCGTACCCACACTTTTATATCTTTTATACACGGTTTTGCTTAGCATATGGCGTCACATTTTCTTGTTGATATTTAGTCACTTTTTCTCTCCCAGTGATTGATGTCGTAGTGGTATCTTATATGTCAATGTAAATGTTAGTTTCAATCTCTTCTATCCTCTTTTATGTAGGTAACTAGTAAGACTGCTAGTATTGTTATAAATTATATTAATGCTTGTGTTTTTTTCATCGCACAGTTAAACATAAAAGAACAGCTACAAACACATAATTTACCTAGGTTCGAACCTCCCCGGGAATAATAGCCATACTTCTATGGTTATAATGGATAAAACACGTATTTGATAAAAAGTTACGACTACATAGTTATTTGATCCACGTTTGATCAACTGCAACAAAAATCAAAAGATGACGACACAACAAGTTTATAACACGTCAATAAAAAAGGAGAGATAAATTTTATTCAAGCAACTATCCTATTTATAAATCTTTATCCAAATTATAAATATTTGCATGACTATTGACTCCAGATTTCGGCAGGCAGTGTACATGAATTTCTTATTCTCATAACACCTTTCTAGCTAGGCCTACCATTGAAGCCATACTTCTATCTAGTGCTTGATTTAGAGAAGGTTTACATGGTCGAAAATGCTTGGTTTGTACCCATGCATCTGAGCTAGAAATTAGATCAGGGTTGCTATCGTTTTTAGTTTTTCTTGGTTTTAACGCTTATGCTTCCTAAACTGTGTATTTTTTTCTTAACATCTCAAATTGCTATATGGTTCTATCATCCTATCTTTCTAGAGTATATTTATAACTTTCTAGTATTACCTCTGTTTTATATCGTAAGACTTTCTAGTATTGTCTAAATTTATCAATTGATGAATATATATAATATATATATATCTAAATTTATTAGCATCCATATGAATCTAGACAAGGCTAGAAAGTCTTGCATCATAAAACAGCGGGAGTAGTTAATTTTTATTGTTTATACCATTAAATAGCTATAAAAACCAAAAATCTTCCGTATAATCTTAAACACATCTTTGACCTTTCCTCTATAACAATTGGCGCGTGCTGTGCAGCCCATACCTGGTGGTACGAAATACAAAGAGCAATGCATCGGAAGGAGTTGGGCCCGTGATCCAGCAGTTGCGATTCTCACTCTTTTTTTTCTTCAATTGAGCCCATCAATAATATTAGCAGGTCCAGCACCACACCAAGTTGCCCGCAACCGTTGCCATGTCATGAAATCGATCGCTCTCGTTCTCAGAAACAGAGTTTCAGATCAGAACAGCCAACGAGAGGGGTTTGTGCTACGAAATGCTTTTCAGTTATTTTTTTGTCTTCATTTTATTACCTCCGTAAGATGGAGTTTGTTAGTACACGCAAAGATCGTGACCACATAAAGTCGTAAACATAAGGACACTTATCTTTTTGACTTTTACTTATGATTTAGCTAAAATTTAAATTTTTAATCTTAAATTTAGAGTTAATTTTAAGATTTTCTATCGTAATTTATTTTTAACCTTGTTTTTAAAAAAACTATGAATATGTAAATTTTATTTATAAATTATTTTCTATTTACAAATATACCGTTTGTTTTTTTCTTAAAAAGGAAAAATGATGACCCTCAAGATCCAATCATCGTGCTATCTCACTACTGGAGTCGAGTTGGGCCAGGATCTCCATACACGGGCCTTACATCCCCACGGTACATTGGACTTTGGGTTACACCAAAGTAGTGTGCACGATACTAGAGAGATTGATCGGTCTACTGGACTTTGGAGACTCCCACACTTGTTGGTCTAAAACCGGGAGACGCTAGTCTAACTAAAAGAAAATCTTTCTACATCCCAAAAGCTGGTCCATGAGGTGAGAGATTTTTCGCCTTTTAAATTGATGCCACTCCTCTAAATTTTTAATGTGGGACTATTCCCAAAAGATCTGCCGCGTGGCCCGCGTCGACGACACCGGTCACCTTCCCGTCGTCGCGCATCTCGAAGTCGACGGCGGCGATCTGCGTGTTGCGGAGAGATCGTTGCGGCGGAGCGGGCCACACCGCCATTTTCCGGCGGCGACCGTCGTGTCGTGGTACTCCCTCGCCACCGTGCAGGAGAAGTTCGCGGTGTCGGACGTCGATCCGTGGCTTCGCTTCGATCGATGTCCACGTAGAGCTAGCGGGATGTTCTGGTGCGCCTGCTACGAGTAGAGGACAGCGCCGGCGAGGTCGGCGGCCGAGGATGAGACGCCGTTGTAGACGACGGTGGTCTGGTTCACGGTGTTCTCACACCCTATTAACAAATACACATATGTTCTTCACACTTGCAAATAAATATTGTAAAAGCTCTTCGTAGTCAAAGTTAAAAGATTTACCTTAGTCTTGGATAGATTGATAAAAGAATTAAGGATGGTCCACAGTGCCAAAGATAAGTTACTCGGTTTAAAATTAAAAAAATATATAAAAGTAAAACACCAGTAATAAAAGATGACCCAAAGTGCTATTTACTCAAAACACACACATATTTATCATACACATAAATTATCATACACATAAATTTTGTTAGGTCATGTCAATCTAGCCCCACAGGATCCTTCAAACATGCTCACCTAAAACTGTTTAATAATAAAGCCACACAACAATGTTTCGTATCATGGAACAATATATTAGGCTAAGCCAAAATTATTCGGTCATGCAGATGAATGTCAACTATACCATTTGTCCATAGTACAAAGGGGTTATCTATATCCGGGGTACCACACTAACTAGACCAGATTAATTTATAAAATGATTTAAAAAGACATGAACACATAAAGTGATACCTCCATGTATCATGCCACATCCCCATTGCTACGAGAAAAACAACGTATGTAGGAATAATAGAAGAACATACACCATTAGATGTATATAGAAAAAATTGACGGAACAATTGATGAGCAATCAATCAACATGTAGTGTAGTGTAAATAGTAACTAGTATAATATATATATATATATATATATATATATATATATATATATATCATCTGGTTATCTAAACTTTAAAAATATAGGCTATCATTCTTCAAAAGTATTTTAAGGTATCAAGAATTTTAATACAAATTTTTGTTACCTCAAGATAAAAAAATGTGCTATCCTGAGATATCAAAAGGTGTGACACTTTGAATTATTTTTTAAGTACAGTAAAAATTCTAATATATATATATATATATATATCTATGGTGTTTGGCTAATTACCGCATGCCACCGGCGCACAGTATTTAGCCCGAGTTGGGGGTCCACACATGTGAACCAAAACTTTTAACTTTGTATCAAAAAAATTAACTTCAGTTTTAAAACTTTCAACCCCTCGTCAAACTTTTAACTCTAGCTCCAAACTTCCAACATCAAATTCAAAACTTTCAACTCAAACTCAAATTTTGAAACATTCAGTACAAATTTGAAAATACTAATAATTGAAAATGTTCAACTACAATTATTTGAACCTTTAATTCAAATTCAAAATTTTCAACTCCAACTTCAAAAACATCCAGCTTGAATTATTATTTATTATTTTATAATTAAAATAATCTTTAAGTACTAATTGTAGTGGTTAGTGCACACGCTCGCCTTACCCATACCTAGGTCCTTGTATTATTAAAGTACCATCTTGTAAAAAGAACATGATATTTCCTTAGGTGTTCATGTGTCTGACACTTCACTCCTTCAGAGATACTCAAAGAAATACTCTAGGTGCTTGTCCCATGTAGACCTCACGTGGGCCCTTGAAGAGGCACGTGGCAATTTTTGATATAGATAATATACTAGTTTTAGAACTTAGAGCTAGTATATTTGAACCTTAATTAAGACCTATGTAATATAGTGTGACAAGTTTAAGATCTGATGAAATGCTATTTATTTATTTATCTCTTTATTTTGGAAAATGTAAGCTACACGCTCCTTAACCTGACAACCATATATATAGCCATAGAAGGAGAGGGAAAAAAAATGTGAAACCCTGGTTTATCCTCCCAAGAATTAGTTAGCACTGCCTAACCACATCAATCTTTTCCAAAACGAAAAAGAAAGGGGACATCTATTGGTCAACGTTTGAAAAAACTAAATTCATCTGTCAATTTTGTTAGAGGTTAGATTAAAATCGGTCAGTAACAAATAAAATCAAACAAAATATCATGTGGACAAGCATAAATCTTGAAACACATCTAATTGACAAAAAATTAATTAATAGATTAAAAATTTTCAAGCGATTGATAAATAACAAAGCTGAAAAAGAAAATAAGAGAGGAGCAAGAGAACAGCCTCTGCCTAGTGCCTACACCAATCTAAGTACTTAAATTTATATATAGTTATATCATCTAGAAAGCAAGAGAAAATGCTACTTGTCCGGCTACCATCAGTTTCACCAGGCTACTTTCAATAATAGAGATAACATATTATCTCTAAATATTTTTCTTTAATAGTCTAGCTCTTAGCAAATAACTCATAATACAAATGATCCTATAATTCATTCTCACTTGTCATTAAAATATGTGCAAGAGACTATTTCTTGATTAATAGATAATTTTTATCTATTTTCTATTAAAAATGTATAGAATGTATTGTAGATAGCTTATAGATACTGGTCTCAGAAAACATAAGCTGAGGCTTAGCTCAACGGCTCGTGCAGCAGTGCAAGAGGTTGCAGATTTTATATAGAAAATAGTAGCACCTCATGATACCTCGGAAAATTGCTCATATAATAAAGGCTCTGCGCTGCGCTGTCTCTCTCGTCTCAAGACTGAAACCGTATTCTGTTTCAAGCCTCAGTAGAAGCAACGCCACAAGGCACAAGCGATGGACGCCAAGAAGCCCTACGTCATCGCCATCGCCATACAGGTGATCTTCACCGGCATGTTCGTCATCTCCAAGGCGGCCTTCGACCATGGCATGAACACCTTCGTCTTCGTCTTCTACCGCCAGGCAGCTGCCTCTGCCCTGCTGCTCCCTCTCGCCATCGTCCTCGAACGGTAACCAATAGATCAGGATTCAGGAAAGAGCTAGCTCTACAATAGATTCTGGGCAGAAGAAATTGATTCAGATAAATTTGAGCTTTGCAAGTATGCAGGAGAAACGCGCCACCGATGTCGCTCCGGCTCTTCGCCAAGCTTTTCCTGTATGCTCTGCTCGGGTAAGTGTTGGCAGCACTGCATCGATCTGCATCACTGAAAGCATGCTTGCAGCCGGGATTTGGATAAAAAAAGCATTCATTTTTTCACTAACTTGGATTTGGTTTAATTTGCAGGAGCACAATAAGCTATAACATGTACAACTTGGGATTCAAGTACACCTCCACGGCGGTGGCATCGGCGATAACCAGCTTGAACCCCGTCGCGACCTTCTTATTCGCAGTCCTATTCAGGCGAGCTCGATCATCATCCCTGCTTAATTACTTGATTTGTTACTGTTTTTTTAGAAAGAGAGAGAGAGGATCCTCTCCTGAATTTCTGTTTCTACTAGAGACGATAGCTGATCAGATTTCCGAATTTACTGAAAAGAAAGTACAATTAGATTTAATATATAACTCATATTGTTTCTTAATATACAACTGTATTTATTGTAAAGTAGATTTGAATTTCATATACAACTCATTTTTTAAAGATGTAATTGTGTATCGATCAATCTATATCGTTATAATCTAATCATAATATGATGAGCTGAGGCACAACGTACTTACAACCTACGGCAGCCAACCACTCAAAGTAATTGCAAAATAAAATACAAAAATTTACGGTGCCGATAAAGTACTAAATTAGTATAAATTTTTTATACCTCGAGATACATAATACCTGGAGGTAATAAGTTTCTATATAAAAAATGTGATAGTTCAGGGTATCATTTAATGGTTGGTAAAAAAAGCTCAACTAAAATCCATATTCATAGATGAACAAAACCAAAGATGTTTAGTACTTCCTTCGTTTCACAATGTAACGTTTTTTAGCCTTGTCTAAATTTCTATGGATGCTAATTAATCTAGATACACACACACATATATATATATATATATATATATATATATATATTAGGGGGCTGCTATGGTACGGTGTACCGTTAAGCAACGGGATAAGCTTTAGTCATGTTACCTTATCTAAGTAACATGGTACTTTCCAAGTAATAAGATACCTCAAATGTATCAAGCATGATATTATGTCCTATCCAGGTAACATGATACCTCATATATATCGTGTATTGTACTTCAAGATAGCATGTCCAGGTAACATGGTACCTTTCCAAGTAATATGATACCTCACATGTACTATGTATGATACCTAAATAGTATCATATATGTACTAGTCATATTATGAATAGTATTATATCATCGGTAGTGAATCCTCGTCATCGTCGCCACCGTCGTCGTCATGGTCGTCGCCACCGCCGTAGTCGTCGCTGACGCTACAACCGCCGTCGACCGCTGCTAGCTGCTCTCGGCCACCGCCACCGTTGTTATTGCCACAGTCGTCGTCGTCGCAGTCGTCATCGCCACAGTCGCCGTCGTCGTCATCATCATCGCCGCCCTCGCGTCGTCGTCATCGCCGCAGCTGCCGCTGTCGTCGTCGCAGCAGTCGCCGTCACCACAACCGTTCTATAGTATTCCCGTATAAATTATATACATTCATCAATTGATAAATATAAACAAAACTAAAAAGTCTTACAATATACCAGCTCCTAGGGTTATGGGTATACTATGATAGCATAAAATATTTTTTTCCACCGTGTAAATTATAAAACCACGTAGTTTAAAGATCATAGATCTTTACTACTCGAAGCGCAGAGTAGTAGAACTAAAGTTGGGGTAGGTTGATTCGATGAAACACAAGCCAACATAGAAAATGTAGTCAAATTCCAGTAACTCGATAGTCTCTTTTGTAGGAGGTATCCTCATGTAAACCTGTCGATCAACACCTCAATGCAACAGTGCCTCCACTATCATCCACATGTATAAGGGATGGAACACCAAATATGAATTTTGCTAGAACTCACACACGAGTAGAATTTGCCTCATGGGGAGTGACGTTGGTAGGAATTGCTTGTGTGTATGAATCTGCAGTCCTATCCTTTGAATATTTATAGTCCCTAACTGGGTCTTTCACTATCTAATAGAAACTATATTTGGATTCCTATTTAAACCAAGACATCTATCCATTTTTTTTGGGTGGGGGGGGGGGAAGGGTCATCTTTTCACTTTTTAAGGAAAAAGTTAATGACATATTTACAAACAGAAAATAATTTATGAATAAAAATTCTATATACGTTTCATAGCTGTTTAAAATCTAAGACTGAAAAACAAACTACGATAGAAAAAAAAATCTCAAAGTCAACTTTAAATTTAATATAAAAAATCTAAATTTTGACTTGTAAATATAAGAAAAAGCCAAAATATGTGGGTGATGTTGTTTAGCATGTTAAGTGGGTAACCCAAAAATATATTTTTGTCTACATGTCAACAAGGGCCCTAGTAGAACATATTGACCCATCCAACATATATATGATTATATCTGTTGAATCTATAATGCAGGTACAAATCCCTTTGCCCCATGATATCAATTAAGTTTAATGCAACATGTTGATTCTTTCAATAACTCTATTATCATGTCGATCTTGTATTATATTAATTAAACTATGATCGACTCCTTAATCACGTAACATGGTCATGTGCTTTCATAATTTATCCCATCAAGGGGTCCAGAGATATATCCCCTATTAATAAAGAGGCATATCACATCTTGATCATTCACATCTTATCGTATATTTTATAACAAACACGAAGAATCATTTTATAACTACGGGGTAGTGTTTGGAAGTCACTAAGTGTGCCAGCAGATATCTTTGACAACCATGGCAATGTTGGCTAAGGATGTAAACCAGTACTACTAGAGATGAATTAATTGATGGCACAACATATATAACTTTTAGAGTGTCTTACAGTGGGTCTATCTAACAACATATTTTCTAACATATGTCTACTTTATCGATTTGAGACATGATTATCGATCAATATTTATATTGATCTTATAATCATATTTATCCCAGTTACGATACAATCAGACATCACTTAAAAATATCAACGTATCACATAAAGTCTCATGGATAAGTATACTCATTGATCAATAAAAAGTTATCTACTCAAGAAATAGAATAACACTTTGTTTCATGATATTATAAACACAGTATGTGATACAAACATATATATATGATTGTCATATCACTAACAAGGATAAAACTCTATACATTTCTTGTACTAGAGTCATCTGCAATTTGCTTCAACAATTGTGCCATTACCTCAGCTTTCTTCATGTTCCCTCTGATTTCTACAAAACACTCAAGAGTAAATCTAATAGCAAAGACAGTAAAGTATATCGGTTCCAGAAAAAAAAAACTCATCATAGGCCCATATGCAACTGGGTGTATAGACTTGGTTTAAATAATTGTACAAAAAATTTATAAAATCTGACAAGATAAATTTGATGATATAAATCATACAGAGACACGTGAATCTAAATTCGATCTAATACATGAAGAAACAGAAACAACGAATTATGTTTATGTTGTGTAGCTGTGTAGGTATTATTCACTGTGATTTTATTTTTCTTCTCCAAGTGTGAATCGGGTTTAACGTTGCGTGTATGTATATAGACCTGCATCATCATTATCGTCTATATTGACTAAATCTTGTCAAATTTTTATATAACTATTTGAGTCACATGTAAACAATAGGTTAAAATAAGACGACTAAAAGGACAGATCTATAAGGTCTTTTGAAATTGGTTTCTAAAAAGCAAGCAACATCCCAATCTTTCCACATTGCTAAAAAATCGATGCTACTACCCAATGATGTAATCGTCTTCCTCATTGCTTTCACAAAAATGTGAACCCAACGATCAAATAAACTGAAAGCACAAGTCACTACATTCCAAATAAATCTAGCCACTAGAAATCATAGTAACAACTATTCTATTGTTTTATCATTTTCATCACAAAATTGACATTTTTCCCATGCATTTTCTCCGTCGTGCATACAAAAGATTATCTTTGGTTAAAAACTTAAAATGGCATTTCTTGGAATTAGCCACATAGAAAACATAATTTTAAAGGAATATTAAATTTCCATAACCATTTTAATACGGCAAGAGATATCTTATATAGTTTCAGAACTCTATAAAAAAATGTTCCACAGTAAATAAGGCCTAGTTTGGAGTAATTTCGTAGCAATTTGGAAAAAATAAAGTATTTAACATGAAAATTCTGTAAAATTCCATTGTTCCGGACCCCCTAAATGATGCGTTGTTCATAAGCTTTCATATAAGATTTTTTTAATTTGTCAATATTACTGCCTAAATTCTTTTCTCAGATTGTTCCACAAGTTTCAGACTTTAATTTGTTTCTGTTGATCATTTCAGACTTTAATTTGTTTCTGTTGATCATCTTATGATCTTTTTATACTGAAAGATAGCTAGCGAAATATTGCAACCAGCTGATGAATATCTGAATGCATGGGTGCGCAGGCTGGAAGTAATTCGGCTGAGGAGCTTGTCGGGCATGGCGAAGGTGGCCGGAGTGGGGCTGTGCCTGGGCGGCGTGCTGGTGATAGTGTTGTACGCCGGGCCGGCGATAGGCCCCCTGAACCACCATCACGCGTTCGGCGGCGGCGGTGGCGCCGCCGGGCCGGCGAGTGGGAGCAGTGGCGCGGGGACGAGGACGCGGTGGGTGAAGGGGACGCTCCTGATGCTGCTGTCCAGCGCGACGTGGTCGCTCTGGGTCGTGCTGATGGCGCCGCTGCTCAACGAGTACCCGAACAAGCTGCTCGCCACGTCGCTGCAGTGCGTGCTCAGCGCGGCGCAGTCGCTCGCGCTGGCGGCCGCGGTGGAGCGGGACCCGGCCGCGTGGAGGCTGCGGCCCGACGCCGGCCTCGTCGCCGTCGCCTACTCCGGCTTCGTCGTCACGGGAGTCTCCTACTACCTGCAGGCTTGGTGCATCGAGAAGAAGGGCCCCGTGTTCCTGGCCATGACCAACCCGCTCACCATCGTCTTCACCATCTTCTGCTCGTCGTTCTTCCTCGGCGAGATCGTCCACCTCGGCAGCATCGTCGGCGGGGTCCTGATGGTGGCTGGCCTCTACAGCGTGCTCTGGGCCAAGAGCAAGGAGCACGATACCCTCACCACTGCCACTACCATGGACACGGTCGCCGGCGCAACACAGCAGGAAGCCGCCGATGCAGATAGCAACAATGACAACAAACTCGAGCAGGGGAGATTGGCGTCGCCAGAGCGGCGAGTATAAGTAGCAAAAAGAATCACTCCCTCATAACACATTATAAAATGTTTAAGATTCTAAGTCAATTCTTTTCAAAATTAACTAAATATATAGGAAAAATATAAAACATTTGCAACATCAATTAGTTTAATTAAATTTATCAGTATAATGATTTTTGGTCAACCGTAAAATCGGATATCTCAATATGTCATCTTTATCAACTATTGGAACTAGCTCATTTTGCCTCCCCTAATGGATGGACAATGGTTTTATCCTACATGCCCTGATGAAATAATACTTACATGTCGATTCTACTGAAAAATTTATGAACACACATGTCAGTCACAAGGGCAAAAACACTATACCCACTCCCCTATTTTTCTTCCCTTTCTCTCTCCTTGCTTTGACTTTGTCGGGACTGCTTTGCTTTTGGGGTGCAATGGTGGTGGGAGGTGACTGCTAGGTGGTTTAAATTCCTCAAGCGGCCTCGATGAGGTGATGGTGAAGGTAACATGTCTCTCACAATACCACATACCTTGTATACCTGGAATAACATGTCCTAGAAAATATCGCATACCGTATTACATGTGGATATGTATACTTACACTGAAAAGTACATGGTAGAGGAAGGAAACCATATTCGAACAAGGGAGGGTAAGTAGACCGATCCACGTACGATTCAACCTACTCGACCGTGTAGTCTAAAGACTTCTCCGAGTCATACTTGGAGAAGGGTGCCCATTGGTGTAAATACAAGAGTCTCTAGGAGGGGATCTAAAGACAAACACACGTCGCATTGAGTCAAGATCCAAGGAACCACTACAATCTCATATACACATTGACACTAGCTACACCCGACATCAACAGATACCATAGTCATATCTCTTCTGTGAGAGTAGCGAGCTATGTCCTTCCTGATTCGGTGAAGAGGAGCAGAGAAATTGTTAAGTGGTGGAGTGTTAGCAACCCAGTTCTCAAATCCTCAACACCAATTCAAATCACCAACATCCAGTACAAGTGGCAGTCTCCAACAAAAAAGAAAGGAACAAAGAAATAGGAAAATACAAGCACTGGAAGGTTCTGGAAGCTTCTAGACTAGGAAGAGGAAGGTAGAGAGAGAGATCGACAAGGGGTGCCCACCGGCCGCCCAGGTCGTCGCCGCCGCCGAGAGCTTCTGCTCGCCTAGTCCTTCTGTTCCCCTTTCTTTGAGTTGTTCTCACTATATATATATATATATATATATATATATATATATATATATATATATATATTATATTTATATATTTATATATATATATATTATATTTATATATTTATATATATATATATAGCAGATGTATTGCTGCTCCTTGTGCTTGCTAGTGCTCTGCTTGCAACCTGACAATCCCAGCCCATGTGTGGCCCAGCTAGAACCTGACAATCTACTCTTCTTAAAATTTGACTTGTCCTCAAGTTAATACAAGGTAACTTTAATTAGCAACTTGTAGGATTTGCCAATGCCGCCAAGATCCCATGGTGTGTGATATTCCTTGATACGAGTAGCAAACCAGCTAATGCCCATAAGACTCATAGCCCAAGACACCTTGCAAAAGCCAAGCATGGGTCAGAGCAAGTTCGGTCACTGGGATCATCGTCATGGAGATGTTGGGGAGTCAGTTGTGCAAGGGGGACGGAGATTTGGGCAAGGGAAGAGTTCATGTGAGCAGCGCCCACCCAGTGTTCGATGAAATGTCCAGCCCATGGGAGGTGTCTGAGGAAGATGTTCTTCTGGTCATGCATGAGGAGAATGTCAACCGAGTTGAAGCAATGCATCTATTGCAAGAGGAGCTGTGGAATGCCCAGCATAAATTTGATGAGAAGCTTGATCGACTATTGGAGATGTTTGGTGAGAAGAGAGATATGAGGCGCATGGTTTCCGAGGAATTCTGTACCTTCATTATCACTGAGACATCAAGCGATATCATGGTTGCAACATCTCCACAATTCCATACAGAACCAACTCCAAGGCCAACCAAGAACTCTACCGCGTACTCCAACAACGCCATCGCGTCCATGATGGCAAGTTCAAGCCACAACACGGACATGCGTGCTCTGACGGCTGCCATGAGCTTCGTGGTGTTGGTGCTACAAAATTGACACCCACCATGTGTTTGATGTTGGGCCTGGACATCGAGGGTAGCGCCAATCAAGCCACAACCGCATTCCAGACCAAAGCAAGTGCATCCAAGGGCGTTCCAACCTATATTCAGCCTATAGACCCCTTCTCATCGAGGATGGTTAGCTACATCAAGCACGACACACCTATGAGCACCATCTGTTTGTTGAATTGTCTCATTTGTGACAAGAGGCTGCTAATGGAGCACCCCAAGAGAAATCCATGGCTACCTCCTTGGTCAGCTATAGTAATTGAAGGATTGAATCTGGCTGGCAGGCAATTGTTGTTGGTTTGGAGAACATCTATTGATACCCTGGCTGCCAACAACTAAAGCAAAATGGTTGAGACTCATGGTTGACAAGGGAATGGAGAAGTGGATGAAGAGAATGATACTTGACAAAGAACCACTGAAATTACTACATGCCGTGTTGATGCCATTAGTGTGGGATCTAGGTGATGGCAAAGTTCGCCCACATGAGATTGTGTTCAATGATTGGCTGGAATGGTATTCCTTTTGTTTGGGTGATAATTGGCGAAGCATTGAGCTTGTTATCGCTGCTGGAGTTCATGAAAAGTTATCATGGTGGGTCAGCTATACAGTAGTTGCCAACAGAGAAACTATACTTGTTACTTGTGAACCTGAACCATTATTTTTTGGGCCATCATTTGCAAGGCTGGAAAAATGGCACAACTGCTATTTATTTTTTAGGCTTTTAGTTACTTCAAGTGCAGCAGATGTGGAATAGAACCAACTATCAGCTATCTTGGACACATATGGTGTCAACCTTCCACCACTGGATCAATGGGAAAATGTTACTCAATCTTCAAGAAAATGGTTTCACCATGTGATGGAATCAGCACCTACAAGCTTACTCTATGATGCGGAAGATATAAATCATTGGGTATTCCATGTCAACTATCAGGACCATCTTATGGGTGATTTGCTTGCCATCATGTTGGCTGGAATTTCTAGCAAAGGCCAGCAAAGACAGGGGGTTCTTGATGGTCTCACAACTAAGTTGGTATTGCTAAAGACACACTATCAAGTCAAAAAAATTGAAGCCTATGGAAACAATGTCTCAAGATGCTGCAGAACGCATGGAAACCAAGCACTTCAGAGATTTGCATGTTTCCATGTCTTCAGCTTGCAGAAAAGCTAAAATTTCAGGGACTAGGATTGTTAAGACCCATGCTTGGCTTTTGCAAGATGTCTTGGGCTATGAGTCTTATGGGCATTAGTTAGTTTGCTGCTCGTATCAAGGAATATCACACACCATGGGATCTTGGTGGCATTGGCAAATCCTACAAGTTGCTAATTACAGTTACCTTGTATTGACTTGAGGACAAGTCAAATTTTAAGAAGAGGAGATTGTCAGGTTCTAGCTGGGCCACACATGGGCTGGGATTGTCAGGTTGCAAGCAGAGCACTTGCAAGCACAAGGAGCATCAATACATCTGAATATATATATAGTGAGAACAACTCAAAGAAGGGGGGACAGAAGGACTAAGCGAGCAGAAGCTCTCGGCGGCGGCGGCGACCTGGGCGGCTGGTGGGCACCCCTTGTCGATCTCTCTCTCTACCTTTCTTTTCCTAGTCTAGAAGCTTCCAGAACCTTCCAGTGCTTGTATTTTCCTGTTTCTTTGTTCCTTTCTCTTTTGTTGGAGACTGCCACTTGTACTGGATGTTGGTGATTTGAATTGGTGTTGAGGATTTGAGAACTAGGTTGCTAACATGGAGGAGCGAGCAGGTGGACACCACCACTAACCTGCCACAGGGTCCCCGATGGCCTTCAACTTTCCCTAGGGAAAGTTGCCACTAGAGCTAACCAAATCCTACGAGCGGAAGAAGAGTATGTTCCATGTTGATGGGGAAGTTAGGGGACTCCAGGTCAGCATCCAGTGCCAATAGAGGACGGCGAAGCCTTGGACCTCGACAACAACATAAATATGGTGGAGCAGTGGTTGTCCTACATATGTCATAGCTACTTGCCTAGTCCTTGTAAGATTATAGTCATGATTAATATTTTGTGATGAATAATTGGCTTGAGAATTGATTTACAAATGGAATTTGGTTTGAAGATATTTAAGGTCTTGGTATAAGTGCGTATAACTAATATGGGTCAGGTTGTGATAAATGTGCCTACTGTCGACGATGCTAGTGATGATGTTCAATACAAGGTGACACATGGTGGAGAGACACCGTGTATGGATGGATTCATAAAGTATTTTTAAATGTTGTCTGTGCAAACACGTGAAAATTTGGGAAGAAAATTGGATGGGAACGATAAGGAAAAATAATGAAAAAAAATAAGAAGGAATATGTAGTGCTACAGTACCTATTATGTTTTCATATGGTGTTAATGTGTTTAACTGCTTATCTGCTAGTGCATAGCACAAAGTACATGCACAAAATAAAAATTGCTTTAATGTATTGTAACACACGAGTATATTTTTAGTAGTGTTAAAATGTGCATAAACTCAAAGGCTTGCCATGTTTTGTTTTAACGGTTTGGCAAAAGAATTGTCTCGTTAGGTGTTTGAGTCTATACAACTTTTTTGGGCGCTAGTGTATTGCCCGTGCATTGTAATGGAATTTTACGAAGAAAATTACGAATGAAATTTTACTAAGAAAATTACGGTGTAATGGAATTTTATTAAAGAGAATTATACTCATGCAGTGTAACATGATTTTATCAAATAAAATCATGATTAACATGTTATTATTATCATTTTCTATACTTGTCATGATCCTTTTTTCCTCGAAAAGTACAGAGTTTGTGCATGGGTTGATATGTGGGTCCCAAAATTATTTTTCTTTTAAAAGATAGAGTTTGTGGTAAGGTGGTGACAAATTTACCGTATACCGAACATCAATTTTTTTTATAGAAGTATAGACTCTACGTCAACATAACGACTGCACAGAGACCATAATATGTTGCAGACGAGCTGAGGATTCATGCATGTTTAGAGAAAAAGTCCTTTACGTTAGAACAGGATCAAACCCTGAAAATAATTTAATTTCTAAAAGAATATTTATGATTGTCTGGACACGTGCAAAGAACGAGCCTAAATATCTGGAGGGCTTAAAATCCATCCCTATTGATAAAAATATCATAAAGATTGCACGTACAAAGATCCAAAATTACACAGGGTGTACCAGTGCATTCTTTCTGTAGGCTTTTTTTCTTTTTTAGCTGGCTTTTACGCACACGCTTCCTAACCTACTAAATAAGATATTTTTACAAAATTATGTATAAAATATCGTCACCTTATCTTTTTATGGCAGTTTTTTTAACTTTGTAGTAATTAATTTTATTTTTTATATTATTAAATAGCTATAAAAATCATATAATTTTTCATAGCAGTCAATAACCGGCCGTTCTCTAAAGCCGTACGCTCCTTTTTTTTTTGGAATTTTAAGCTGCACGCTCCGTGTATATCACGAGAAAAATGTGAACTCTAGTTGACCCTAGTTCCTAATTAGAGAAAGTCTGACTAATTAGTTAGCCCTAACCTATCCACATCAATCTTTTCCCACTGAAGAAAAATGAGAGAATTAAGAGAGGAGCAAGGGAACTGTCTTGATCTGTCCTAACTAATACGGAATAGGAATGCTTGTGGACGAAGCCAGAGAACAATCTACTCGCCCTTATTGTATATGAAAAATGCTTCGCGTACTAGTAGTACGATCCATGTACGATTTAAATGGTCTACCCGGCACTGACATGTGGACGGAG
The DNA here is from genome assembly GCF_000231095.2 of Oryza brachyantha. Classification (NCBI taxonomy): domain Eukaryota; kingdom Viridiplantae; phylum Streptophyta; class Magnoliopsida; order Poales; family Poaceae; genus Oryza; species Oryza brachyantha. The sequence goes on from NC_023163.2 coordinate 4,401,796, forward strand.
GATTCATGGCACAGATGAGGCGAGCGCCGTTATCGTACGATAGAGTTGTACATATAGCATCGCTAGCTTCCCCTATACTGCCCCTCTAGTCTCACAGTGGAATCATATATATCTGGAGATATATTTTTATCTCTCCCATTAGATATTCACTCATTTCTTATATATCATATAAATTATTATTATTAGTCTAAAAATGGTAAAATAGATTAATATAAGATATATTACTTCGCAATCATACAGGAATCATACAAGTTTAAATTCAAATTCTACGATTTTCAAAAAAAAATAAATTAAGTTGAAACTACTGTAAATACATGGACATTATAATTTGTTATTTTTATTACAACTGGTATAAGTCAAATTTGAACTTTTATATTTATATGATATATCTCATATCTTAATTCTTTTTAAAAAATTTATTAACTATTTAGATGGCATATAAAAATGAGTAAATATTTAACCGATGGCCGTCCATTTTTTTGATGTGTTTAATTCATAGGCGAAGCTGGATAGGCAGCTCAGGAAGAAAATATTCCATAGAGAAGTTAGATGAGTGTATCCGACAAAATTGACCGGATGAACTCATACACCTTCACTAACGGTGATTATTAGTGATGGTTTAGTGATAATTAGCATAGGTTGTCATTAATTAATAACTATGAAGTTTAAATTAATGTTAATTAATGATTATATATTTTTATTAGTTTTTACTAGTTACAATAAGATCTATGATGATTAATTTATATTATTATTTATTAGTAATTTAATATGTTTATCCCCTCCATCTTCGTTTATCCAACCAAAAAAAAATAGATTATCTAATCCATCTAATCACATATAAAATTGGATCACCATATCCCTAAGAATATATATGATCATATCCCATCTCACCTTAACCGCTAACCAAACACACTCAAAAATACTTTCCTTATAAATCCAGTAATCAGTTTTAGGCTCAGGAAAAGCAACGTGCAAGCCATGGATACCAAAGAGCCCTATGTCATTGTTATCGTCATAGAGGTGATCTACACTGGCCTGTACGGCTGTACATAATCTCCAAGACAGCCTTCAACAAGGGGATACACTTTAAAATTTTAGTAATTTTTAATACTTTCTGATCATATTTTTTATGATAATTAATTAACAACTGATCTACTCCTCACTGTAAATAGTACAAACTCCCTCTCGAACTATTACCCATTAAAGAAAAAAATCAATTTTAAATAGTTTGGCACATACAAAATCAAAGTAGGTGGACCATGGACATTCTCTTTATAGAGAAAGTAAGTGTAACACATTTTAAGAAAAATACATTCCTAGTTATTTTAGACAATGCTACAATACATTTTTATATCCATATCAAAGCACAAGAACATTCGGTTAATATGTATATGTATAAGAGTGTGGATTCTAAGCTCTTGAGGGTCGTCCACTCGTCGGCTTCTCATCTATTACATGATATCTAAATAGTCATTAAAAGTATGAAAAAATTTATAAAAATAGATTAATATGTGATATATCACTACACAAACATGCAAGTTAAAATATGATTTTTACAATACATAAAATCACTACACAAACATGCAAGCTAAAATATGACAGTCATATTTTAGAATATGACAGTCATATTTTAGCTTGCATGTTTGTGTAGTGATAAATCACATATTAATGTATTTTTATAATTTTTTATATTTTTATAACTATTTAAATGACATGCAATAGACGAGGGGACAACCTTAAGAGTTTAAAACAGTTTTCCCCATATATATATATATATATATATATATATATATATATATATATATATATATATATATATATATAAGGGTGTGAAAGCTGCATACACCAGCAGTGCAACAGTGTAAGCTAGCAGATACTCGGCAAGTCGGCAGCTTAATTTCCCCTTGCACCATCTCTCTTGTCTCGCACTGAAACCGCATCCAGTTTCATCTTTGAGGGTTCATCAGAAGCAGCCTACAGGCCATGGATGGCAAGAAGCCCTACGTCATTGCCATCATCATACAGGTGATCTACACCGGCCTGTACGTCGTCTCCAAGGCAGCCTTCGACCACGGGATGAGCACCTTCATCTTCATCTTCTACCGCCAGGCAGCTGCCTCTGTTCTGATGCTCACTCTCGCCATTTTTCTGGAAAGGTAACCGATCGATCAACTACACTGAATTTTCATTTTCGGATCAGGCCGGTCGGGCCTGTGCTGAAAGAAATTATTTTTTGACGTTTACTGAAACGAATCAATCGAGCTAAATTTCAGCTTACATGCAGGAGAAATGCGCCACCGATGTCGCTACGGTTGTTTGCCAAGCTTTTCCTGTATGCTCTGCTTGGGTGAGAGTTCGCCAGCAGCACTGCGTCTGCATGGATGGTTGACAGAAAGGATTGGATCAATAAACATGCATGGCATTAACTTGGCTTCGATTTAATTTGCAGGAACAATGTAAGCTTAAACCTGAACAGCTTGGGCCTCAAGTACACATCCACGGCGGTGCAATCGGCGACAGCCAACTCGGTGCCCGTAGTGACCTTCTTCTTGGCAGTCCTATTAAGGCGAGCTCGATCATAATCTCTGCTTTGATCAATAATAGTGCTCGTTTGTATGATCTGAAATGAGACGAATCGTTGCGCGGTATGTGGGTGGTGCAGGCTGGAGGTGATCCGGCTCAGGAGCTTGTCGGGCGCGGCGAAGGTGGCCGGCATGGGGCTGTGCACAGGCGCCGTACTGGTGATCGCGCTGTACTCCGGGCCGGCGATAAGGCCCCTGAACCACCACCGCGCGTTCGGCGGCGGCGGACGCCATGGACGACGTGAGGCTGTCACTGCGAAGAGCGGGAGGGGGGCCAGGTGGATGGAGGGGACGTCCCTGATGCTGCTGTCCACCGTGACGTGGTCGCTCTGGACCCTACTGATGGCCTCGCTGCTCAAGGAGTACCCCAGCAAGCTGATGGCCACGGCGCTGCAGTCCGTGCTCAGCGCGGTGCAGTCGCTGCCGCTGGCGGCGGCGGTGGAGCGCGACCCGGCCGCCTGGAGGCTGCGGCCCGACGCCGGTCTCCTCGCCGTCGCCTACTCCGCGCTCGCCGTCAGTGGAGTCTCCTACTACCTGCAGGCGTGGTGCATCGAGAAGAAGGGCCCCGTGTTCCTGGCCATGACCAACCCGCTCAGCTTCGTCTTCACCATCGTCTGCTCGTCCTTCTTCCTCGGCGAGATCTTCCACCTCGGCAGCATCGTCGGCGGGGTCCTGATGGTGGCTGGCCGCTACAGCGTGCTCTGGGGCAAGAGCAAAGAGCAGAACACGCTCACGCTCACCACGGCCACGGTCGCCGCCGTACAACAGCAGCAAACCGCTGCTGCACCACCAGCTGCAGAGAGCAGCAACAGTGACAGTGACAGCAAACACAGATTGGCGTCCCCGGAGCGGCATGTCTAGCTGTCGCTGAGTAGGAATCGAGAGTCACTAAAATTTTAGTATTTTAGTGTAACCTAGGTACCAAGAGGTACCAAAATTTTATATTAAAAGTTTGGTACCTCATGGTATCTTTTTAAGTACTATAAAATTGCTCGCTTGATATACAGCATTGAACAGAAAAATCATCCAAAATAACCTTAGAGGTAAGGTTTATGGTTAAAAGAAAAAAAAGAGTCCGGTACAATTTAAGAAGAGCAATTTTACCGTCCTTAAGTAGTTACCGAGAGGCACCACTGTTTTCTATGTAAAATTTAGTACCTTTTGATACCTTCGATATTAGAAGATACTAAATTTTATAGATAAAACAGTGTTATCTCAATGTACCATCAGTGTACTTTCTTAAGGACAAAAAAATACTCATTCATGAAACGATTAGGAAATGCTACTGCATGTAGTCCATTGGTTTTACCATATTAGTGACGTGAGTACTGGATAGGACCACAAGGTCTAAGTTTGGAGTTGAAATCTTTATACGAGTGAATTTTATATTGGTTGATTGAAAGACTAAGTTTTCATTTAAAAATCTACATATATCCGGTTGAATGTAGGACGGGGTAAAAAATACACTTGTCTAAGAAATAGTATGTGCGGTTGTGCACTGTGCGCGCTTTTAAAAAACCGATCCTCCGATGTAGGGATTGGCATGGATAGATGCATATGTAATTGTTGGCTGGCTTAGAGCATTCTTCATAGTTTATCTAAATTTTATCATCCATATTATCATTTGGATAATCATCCAAAATATATTTTCTATTTATATCAGTTATTACTCTAATAAACCATTCATATTACATCTAGCTACGGTGAGTTGTAACTCACGGGCTACTCCGTGAGTCAGGGTCCAAAAATATATCAAATCACCTCTAAATTTCGATTTATATGGCTTACTAGATTCTTTGTATCAAAATCTTATAGCACGCAATTTTTTTTCATTTTTGGAGATTTTTAAGTATTTGTTTGAGATTTTTAGAAGTGATACATAATAAATTGATTATTTTATTAATATAGTACAGTCACTTTTAAAAATCTCAAACAAATACTTAAAATCTCTAAAAATGAAAATTTTTTGTGTGCTATAAGATTTTGGTATGAAAAATGTATTGAGCCATATAAATCGAAACTTAGAGGTGATTTGATATGTGTTTGGACCCCGACTCACGGAGCAGCCCGTGAGTTGCAACTCACATTAGCTAAACTATATATATATATATATGCGCGCGCTATATTACTATTTTACAGTCACCTTCTCTTATTCTCATGTTATTATTGCTCTATCCTATTATGATTGGGTTTTTAAGATATGGAGGAAACAGAGAGCATCCATGTTTAAAGTTTTTCTTTTCAATAGACATGATGCTCTATTTTTGAATTATAGGAATAGTATCTGTTAGAGCAATATTTTTCTCTCACACATTTTTTTTCAGAATGAATGATGGGACAGTGTATCTACTATCATTGATCCTCTTATATATTCTATTTAGCTTTTATGAAGTTCGTCAATGTCAAAAGGTCTTACAACGTAGAACGAGTGGGCAAATGATACATTGATTTTTTTTATCACACCTTTGACTATTTGTTTTTATTAAAAAAACTTATGTAATTATAATTTTTGGTTTTGACTTGATTTAATTTAATTTAATATTACATGGACTTTACTGTAGCTTATAATGTTTATATTTGCATAAATATTCTGAATAAGACAAATAGTAAAATACGAAGGTTATGTTAAAAGTTAACATCATCCTCCATTAAAAATCGGAAGTACTTTATGTTTTAATACTTAAAAGTAGCTCTAGCTTAAAAGCTGAAGCTATGGAAGAACGACATACTCCAACAAGATCGCATTGGGCACAAGTACACCTGAACATGTACATGGAAGGATATGAAGGCGTCCATCTCTCTTATTACAACGAGATATATCAATTGCTTCGTATTGTGTAGACAGATAAATGCAAATGAGCTTCATTAGCTCGAGACCTCGAGTACTGCCAATGCCACGTTAATTAGCTCCTCTCACGAGCTCGTCAGCCGTGCCGCTCCCGCAGCCGCGCCGGCGCCGCCGGCAATGGCGCGGTCGGCAGGTGATCCCTTCGCGCAGACCTCGTCGGTTTGGTCGGAGACGATGGCGTAGCCTTCGCTTGCCACGTCCCGGTAGTAGCACCCGTCCGTCGCCTCGTACCTGTACGTCTGCTGCGTGCCCCACGACGTCCCGACGGCGTCCCCTTCCCGCAAGTCGACGTCCACGGCGCAGTCCTGCGCGTTGCTCAGCGACCGGGACCAGAACCCCGGCCGGCCGGCGGCGACCCTCTCCTCCTCGAACCGCAGCTGCACGTTCGTCTCCAGGGTGAACGAGTCGTTCGACGTCTGGTTCACCTGGCCTTGGTGAATATAGAGCGGGAAGCTCTGCTCGGCCTCCTGCGAGTACGCCACGCCGGCGTGGTCGGTGACGTGGACGCCGGAGTAAGCGTCGGTGGTCTGGTTGATCGACCGCTCTATGGCGTCGCGGAGCCGGTCCGTGTTCACGAAGCTGAACCTCTGCGTCCAGGTCGCGGTGATCTTGCCGTACGACGACGTATGCACCCACCCGGCGGCCGAGATGTGCCGGAACGCCGTCGTCTGGTAGAACTCGTCGCCGGGTCCCCTGGCCGAGACGGCGGTGACCTTCTCCAGCGGCGGCGCGTCGTAGCTGATGATGCCAGCCGTCGTCGCCGTGCTCCTGGGGTCCAGCCAGAGGTGGAGGTTGCCGTCGATGTACCAATAATCTTGGGCGTCGGTCACCGCGAACCCGAGCTCGTGCTCCCCGCCGTCCATCAACCAGCCCAAGAACGGCGTGAGCTCGATGTCGTAGGACGGGAGGCTGAACGAGCCGATGCCACTGATCGGCCTCCAGAGGAAGGAGCTGAGTCCCCCGGTGTAGATCACCGGGAACGGCCAGACGGCGCCGACGATGTCCCCGTCGATCCGAACAGTGACCTCTCGGAACGGGCCGTTGCCGTCGAGAGGGCTCGTGTACGTGTACCAGAACTCGTCGGAGCCATGGTAGGAGAGGTACACCTCGAGGACGGCGCGGTAGGCGTTCGCCGGCACGGCGAGACTCGCGGACTCGACGTCGTCCTTGTTGTTGATCTGGAACCACTGCCCTCCGTTCAACGGCAGGCTCTGCGAGATGGGGACGACGAGGTCCGCCGGCCCCAGCCCCGGCTGCGGCGGCTGCGGCGGGTGCCGGAAGTAGAGGTGGAGCGTGACATTTGCGTGGTAGACGCCCGAGTTGCGGTCGTTCACGATGTTGCCGAGGTAGACGGCGAGGGTGGAGGAGTTGCGGGCGGCCAGGAGGGACGCGTACTTGGTGACGTCCTTGGAGACGGACCAGACGATCCCCTTCGGCCGCGGCTCCGCCGTGCAGCCGCGGAGGAGCTCGACGCCGCCGAGCCAAACGCCGAAGATGCGGTCGTACTGCAAGCCGCGGCAGGCGGCGCGCCACTCGAGGACGGCGAGGGAGATCACCGATGCACGGCCCCCAGCGGCGGCGAGGCAGGGCGGCGGGGAGTAGGAGGCCGTGACCGGGGGAAAGTTGTAGGTGAGGCCGAAGGAGTGGGAGAGAAGCGGCGTCGAGCACGGGCCGAAGCTGCCCGGCGGCGGGCGGTGCGGCCGGTCCACCTCAAAGTACGTCGTCGGCACGTCCGGCGGCGGAGGCGGCGCGCGCGCCTCGAGTGCGGAGACCTCGGAGGGAGATAGCCGAAGCTTGAGAGGTGAAGCAATGGAGATCGGAAGGGGCGTGGCGACGACGAGGAGGAAGAGGACGCAAACGTAGCACGACGACTCTGCCATGGCTGGGGAGTGGAGTGGAGGGAAAGAGTGAGTGTGTGTGTGTGGTGCTTGGCGCGCTTCTCCCGCTGGAATTTAAAAGTTGTGAAGAGTAGAAGTGAAGAGAAGAACTCTTTTTTTGCAGGGACCATGCAATGATCTGATATTCTGATTGTTGCAGGTAAATTGGATTGCAAGTCTGAAGTACAACGACACTTGGCCTCACTCCAGGGTCTAATGATGTGGTTAAACTATAGAGCAATTTTACTATGCTTAAAAAGGTACCAAGAGATATAAAAATTTTATACTAAAATTTTGGTATTTCTCGATATCTTAATAATTGCTCTAAACTATATAAGTTTGGATTGCAAGCTTAACATGCTAGATTAGATGCATATTTGTATCTTCAATTAGCACTAACCAGCTGAGAGGATGCAGTAAATTCTGGCTAATTAGCTACTTGTTGTCTGTTGATGCAGAATGCCATCTATATATTGCCTAGTACAAATCATGATTTGTAAATAGCTCATATTATTTCTTAATCCAGGTACAATTAGCAACAATTATTTTGTCTGTGTACTACATTACCAAATGATACAGATTGAGTTTCAGAAAAAAGTGGTGCCAAATTTTTTTAATCCAAAGTTGGCATTTGGTGTAGAATGAAACTCCAAATTAGGCTTAAATGGAATAATCGTGTGCTGAAAGAAAATCACATTCAGAGTCCATTCAAGTACAAAATAGCCATGTTGAATTCATAAATTTTACAAAGCGACAACTTGTTCGTGTTGAATTCATCTAATCGGTTCATGTTATCATTCAATTTAAGCTGCAGAAACCCAACAGTTTTTTTTGCTGAGGAAAGCAAAATTTTACACCTATGGTCTATGGAGCATTTAAGGCCATTTTCAAGAGAAAATGCTTTCAAATAAGTGCCAAACTTTCATCTAAAGTATCAAATCCAGTCCAATTCAGGATTGCAAGTACCGGTTTATCCATATTTGTTGGCTCTTAGTTAAATAAGGTAGCCGACTCGTTACTGTCAATTTTCGAATTTTGATGGGGAAAATCAAAAATAATTTGGAAAATGTTAACAGCAACAAGCTGGAAAATCAAATTAGTTTTTATTACCTCCTAGCCGGTAATTAACCTCCCCTAAGCAGACATCGGCTAGCTTCAGGCCGGTAACTAACCTTTTACCACAGAAATTCGGACCCTTGATCCAATTAGAGTATCGAAATCATGAGCTGGTTGATGAGTACTCAAAACCAAATGATATCATTAGCCATTTCATCCAGATGGAATGGCTGACGTGGTGGACATCAATTACCAATCGACCCAAACTCAAGTGGCTTAGTGGCAATGGCAAGAAAAGAAAAGAAAAGAAAAACTCCCTCCAGATTTTAATAGACAACGTGAGTAGCTTTTTTTACACGTTTGAGCATTTGTCTTATCCAAAAAAGTTACAGATATAAAAAAAAGATAAGTTATACTTAAAAATATATTTAATTATAAATCCAATCGTAACAAAATAAATCATAATATATATATTTTTAATAAAACAGACGATCAAACGTGTAAAAGAAAAGTTAACGACATCATCTATTAAAAAACGCAAGGAGTATATATCTTTAGAATCACTCGCCCTACTCAAGTGTACTGATCCTGTTTGTCTATTGGGTGAAGCAGTGATTTACATCAGCGGCCGTCGAGCAGCTCTGCTTTGCGTTGCTTTGCTTTGGAGGCTGGATCTCGTCCGATTAGGATGGTGCACCTGACGCCACAGGAATATATAGGATTGCAGTAGCATTTTGGTGCGCTGTATTTTACAGGGTTCAGATATCAGCGGGAGTCTTGTGCCGCACTGGCTTTTTTACTGGTATCGTCGTCGTGGCTTCAAGGCCTCAAGCAGTAGGGAAGCATCGGCCCATCAAAATAATACACAAACAAAACCCAAAGAGAAAACAAGTGACCTTTAAAACTAGGGAAAATAAGTGGAGTTTTAAGCCACAAAACTAGGTATTTTTTTAAAAAAGGTATAAAGCAGGCGGGGCACTGCTGCAGCTATAGTTAGGCACGACAGACAGGATCTGAAGCTTAGAAACATCCTATCCATGAGCAGTCACTGAGACGACTTAGCGAACTGAAACATCTTATTAGTCCGAGAATAATAAAATCTCATGTTACTCTTAGAAAACATGTATAGTAGTTTCATTGGCCTTATCAATAGGACAAACGCTCTAGTGTATGTGTTACATGGCAACTAGCATTTGTCATTGAAGCAAGAAAATGGATGCACGTGCTAACGCTTTTACGCTAGTGTATTCAATCCGTTATTTGTTTTGTGAAAGAATATTTTTATTTTTCATTGGAAAAATTGACGCCGATGTTCAATCTTCTTGGTAGTATTAAGTGCAGTTTCAACTGACGTGGAGGTTACATGGTAATCTAATTGGGAGAAATTAAAAAAAGGTGGAACCCAAATGCCAGTGAAACATTTCATCCCCTTCTTCCTTCTATACTCCTCTCTATGATCTTTTCCTATTGCTCCCGACTCCTAGTAGTGATGGCAGCCAACGAGCTCGAGCTGACTAGCGCTTCTGCGGGAAGGTATCGGCTGATGGGTAGCGGGCGAGAAGGGAGAGGGGTGGGAAGGAAGGAGGCGAGGGAGCTCTCCACCCTGTCCCTGGTAAATTGCTAGTGACAATGGGCGGGCCACCACCATCTTCTTGCCCTGATGCGCCCCCTTCTTAGACACCATCGTCATGGACAGAGCAGGAAGCCAATGGCGGTGGGTGTAGGGGTGGGCAAAAAAACTGACACCGAAAACCAATCCAAACTTAACCGGAATTAAAACCGAATTTTTCGGTCATTAGTTTTGTCACCAATTCAGGTATAGTTATGGATTAACCGAAATAACCGAAGTAATGTAAACAATAGTACATCAAAGCCTAGTAGCCCATAAAGTCCATCAAATTATACAGATGTAATGCTATGTTAGTTGATATATTTATCAATTAGTGTCATCTTTGATTATCGAACTATAAAAAAAGAGACATAAAAGAGAGGAGGTTTTTTTTTTGAGTTCTTATCATTTTTTTGTTGCAACCTCAATCTATCAAATTTTGGTCATGACTGAAATTGAATTGCTCGTTCCTTAGTTTTCTCAACCTAATTTTGGTCTTGACTTTCTAATAAACGAATTTTCTTCATAACCGAGCTAACTGAGTGCCCACCCCTAGATGGGTGGTCGGGGAGGAAAGAGACGAGAAGGAGGAGAGGTCTTAGATCTGGCTAGGAGCCATGCGCGTGGAGAGGGGACGAAGTTACTATGACTTAATCTCCTCCTAACTTGTTGGCTGACATGTGAGCCCAATGACTGTGGGGTCTACACGTCAGCCTCTATGTCAAGAGAAAAGTAAAGCCAGAGAATCTCAGTCCATGGAGAGGAGAAGGGAAATGACAACATGAAGGAGAGGAAGGGCCAGTGAAATGACATGATATGTACTAGAGAGGCATGAGTGACGGACTACAGTGGCGGCGGCACGAACACGCAGGGATAGAGCTAGGACTATTTCATGGTGTCATATGACCCCAATAATCTTTTGTAATCTCCATTACAAATTGATCTTTTCTAATGTAATGGACTTGCAGGGAAAACCAAGTCTATGAAGGGACCATATCAGACGAAGCCGCTATAAATACCAGTGAGAGATTTGATTTGTACTAGTGTTACATGTTTGGGGATGTTAGGAATATGAATGAAACTCAACCCACACTTTTGAAGGATCAAAAGTGGACTTTTGCCTTCAACTATACAAGGACAAAGAAAAGAACGGAGACTTCGATATCTCAGACACATCTCGGCCCAAATAATTTCTCCAAGGCCGTGAATAGCCCATCCAATTTGGCCTAACGGACAGGCAACCAACCAGCAAGGCCCACGAACAGCAACCCAACCCGGTCAACCGCTATCACGTTCCCAGAATTTACTGCTCCTTTATGGCCCGACAATTACCCGGCTTACCGCCGCCTCCCCCGGGTCTACAGTCTACACGTCCGCGAGTCCGTACAGTTCAACTAGGCTAGTACTCCTTGATTTTTTTTATATACATTTGACTACTTGTCTTATTTAAAAAATTTACATAATTATTAATTATTTTTATATTATTTTATTTATTGTTAAATATACTTTTATGTGTATATATATAGTTTTACATATTTAATAAAAAAGTTTAAATAAGACGAATAGTTAAACATATATAAAAAATCAACGGGACATTCTTCTTCTACTGTTCTACCGCCCCAGTCAATCTGGATCTACGCGACGCAAATTGCGAGCCGTGCGTGCCGGTGTCTGCCTCTAGATCGGGCAACCCATGTGTGCGTCGTCCTTACGCCCCCAACCGCCGTCGTCGTCGTCGTTCATGGTCTTCTTCTTCCAGTTTTTTTTTCGGTTATCTTTCCCCCTTGGCCTCTTCCGCTGCAACCAACTCGCTGCGTGCAGCTGGAAAGGCGGACGCGTCTCGATCTGGTCCATCCACCGCAGCAGGGACAAGAGGAGATAGCACCGGTACTGCTCGTCTCGTCTCGTCGCTACGGCCATCAATTGCTCGCATCGCCCCAAACCCAGCACCAGCTCGGCCGGCGGCAGCTCAGCTCATTTTGCGTCTCTTTTGACCGGTACTAGTAAACCGTCGCTCCGTCGCGTGCGGCCATGAGCAAAACTTATCTCTCCCATGTGCCTTCTTCTTCCCTGTGGCACACTGGCATCACGCACGCATGCTTGGTCACTTGTTGGTCAGAGAAATATGGGCCAATGGCCATGCCTTTTCTTGAGTAGCTGAGCTCTGTAATTTCGTTCCAGACATCCAGTGACTGTTTGATTGATAGGATTAGAAATACGGATTAGGTTGATCCACATGCTGATGCTGAACAGCAGCGAATCAGCGAAGGTATTAGGTAGTGTCACGCTCGCATCATAATTGCTTGGCACCGACAGAGCGGCACCGCGAGTCCACGAGACCACGACACTGCAGTGAGCAATAAGCATGTGTCACCGGCGAGATCAGAGACGGCGGCCAATCCTTTTCCGGCCAGCACAGCTATCGTCTATTCACCCACCCCGTCTTTTCACAGTTATGCTTAATTTAAATTTTTTATTTTAATTTTAAAGCTAATTTTTAAGATTTTTTACCGTTATTTATTTTAAAGCCTTGGTTTTTAGATCATAAATACGTATATAAAATTTTTATTTATAAATTATTTTGTTTATAAATATATCATTTAACTTTAAAAAAAACTAAAAATCAACCCAGCGTCGTCTGCCCAGCACCGAAGCAGTAATGTAATCGAGTCTCTGGCTTTAAGTCGTTTAACCAAAGCAGTAATCTAATCGAGCCTCTGGCTTGGGGAAGCGCGCCATCGCCGGCAAGCCCGGCCGCGGTGCCGCCACTGACACTGGCACTGAGGGCTTGATTAGTTACCAAAATTTTTTTCTAAAAACATCGTATTAAATCTTTAGACACCTTTACATGGTTACGAAAGAAATCTTAAGACGAATTTTTTGAGCCTAATTAGAAAGTGATTAGCCATACGTGCTACAGTAACCAATATGTGCTAATGACGGATTAATTAGGCACAAAAAATTCGTCTCGCGGTTTCCAACCGGAATCTAAAATTTGTTTTATAATTAGACTACGTTTAATACTTCAAATATGTATTTGAAAACTTGATGTGATGTTTTTGCAAAAAAAATTTTGCAAGCTAAGACCTTGTTTAGTTCCCAAAATTTTTCTCCAAAACATCACATCGAATTTTTGGACACCTAGATAAAATATTAAACGTAGATGAACCAAAAAACTAATTACACAGTTATGAAAGAAATCTTGAGACGAATCTTTTGAGCCTAATTAGCCTACGATTAGCCATAAGTGCTACAGTAACCAACATATGCTAATGACGGATTAATTAGGCTCAAAAGATTCGTCTCGCGGTTTTCAGGCTAGCCGTGAAATTCGTTTTTTCGTTCACGTTCGAAAGCCCCTTCCAACGTACGGTCAAACATTTGACGTGACAGTTATAAAAAAATTCTTAATTTAAACACCACCTAATCACCACCTGACACTGACTGACACCAACACCAACTCGGCAATTCTTCAAGTGCGTTTTTACTGAAACTAGCTGATGCCTAGCTGGTGGTCAACTCTGTCAGAATTCAGATCACCCGGCGGGTAGTACGCTCCACGGTGGTAGCTGCAGGGGATTAAAGAAAGGAGCACAGTAAAAACAGGGGAGGAGATTCCGGGCGGCGTTGGAGTGAGCCGTACAGGCGGAGAGCTGACAAAGACAGCGTGGGGCGGCGGTGGAGCAGGGCGCAAAGGCAGTTGATGTCCAAGGGACAGCAGCGGCGCGGCCGCTTTCCCTCGCCATCAATGTCATGGCCCTCCTGGAGAGGAGCGGTTGGTGCCAACCTCTGGCGCTGGATGGACCATGCTCTTCACCGTGCAATTCAGCTTGCACAACCGTAGCCTTCTCAGCTCCCAGCTGGCTGCCTGGCTTCAGTCCAGCAATGCCAGGGAATTAACCCGATTCGGATGGCTGGGATCAGGATCAGGATGAGCTAAATTTCAGGCCTATAATAGGTTGTGGTTGTCTGCTAATAAATCATGATCGGTGCATACGAGGGAGAAAATATATATTTGGTGTGTAATTTCATCATGCTAGAAATAAATTGTTTTTTTCTCGTGTTTCGTGAAATTCGATGATATACACAAAAGTTGTTAAAGAAGGACCACTTATCGTAATTATAACAATAGAAAAAATGAATGATAACTAATTGTGTTTTGCAGAAATATCATATGAAACATTCAATAGGTACTCCCTCCGTCTCATATAATAGGGGATTTTGACTTTCTGTTGTAATATTTGATCACTCATCTTATTAAAAAAATTGAAAATGTTATTTATTTTGTTTACTATTAAAAGCAGTTTAAGTATTACTTATAAATTTTTATATTTACACTAAATTTTTAAATAAGACGAAAGGTTAAAAATTACAAATGAATAGTCAGGTATGGGCAAAAGTCTGATTGTTTCCAACATCCGAAGTAATTTGAAACTGTTATGTTCTAACGTGTAAAGCAATGTTATTTTCATATATTGCGTGGTTGGTAGAATGATATGGTGATGGTAGAGATATTGAATTACGCTAGCATACAAGATGTTAAAACGCGGATTGCTTTGAAATAGCGACCTAACAATGACAGATATATTTCGCAACCTAACTTGCACAAAAGTTTCTCAAGTACTAGCAATCTAGCATTTTCTTGCAACTGTTTGAGTAACTTTCTTCAATAGTCCACAGGAGTGACCATTTTTTACTCGACTGATCCCTACCTCCTACCCAGGAGATAGACATGTACTGTATGTACCAGAAGCATTTAAATTTCATTGTCCTAAATATAAATAAAGTAGCATAGCAAACAAAAAAGAGCAATATAAGGACAACATTAAGATAAACGACCATACTTCGGCATCACACGAAAAATGGGATCCTCAACAGTATTACTTCTAAAAAACTATCTCTGATATGTGAGCCTAATAGCAAAGAGATTAGCATGTTAGTGAGTAGTACTTTAGAGGGTCTGAATCTCACGGTACACGGATGAATGCAATATTATAATACTGCACCTAGCAAGCAAGATCATCACGCATTTCACATTTGCTACCTTGTAGGCCACAAGCAAGAAATGTGGCACCTACTCAAGACCCCTCCTCCTAACTTCCTTCCTAGTATGTGCTAGTAGTGCCCATCCCAATCCTCGCTCACTGACATCACCGGATATGATTCTTCCTGATCCTGTGGTGCACCCCACCAGGAAAAAAAATAAAATGATGTGATGAGAATAGTTACGCATGATCATGCCATTGGTCTTTTACTAGTACTCAATTCATCACTAAATGTTTGACGCCGTTAATTTTTTAATATATGTTGGACTATTTATCTTATTTAAAAAATTTACGTAATTATTAATTGTTTTTATATCATTTTATTGATTGTTAATATATTTTTATGCATATATATATATTTACATATTTTATAAAATTTTTTTAAATAAGACAAAAAATCAAACGTGTATAAAAAATTAACGGCGTTAAACATTCAGGGACGGAGGTAGTACCAAATAATGGAACCACTGAGCTAGAGATGGTCACACCAAGCCCATTGAAGAAGAAGCTAATAAAGCAACGGCTCCAGCTCCCCTTCATGGCTGTATCCCCCAACAACCCAACTAAAATCCATGGTCCTAGCATGAATGGATGGCCCCCATTCTGTTTTCTGAGGTAGAAACTTCCAAGTTCCACCATGTGGTTCGTATGTTATCCGAGTTACTAGGAAGTAATAGCATGTACTGCCATTATATGGATGGATTTGGATCGGTTTTTATTGTAGAGGGTCATAGTGTCTTGACATCAGTGTCAGTGTTGACCCTACGATTGGAGATGAGAGGATTAAATACAGTAAATCGTTGTAGTGTTGGAGGTACCATGCAGTAAACTGGGTGAAGTAACAGTGATTGACGGTACATGCTATACTGTTCATAAATTATCCCTCGGCAATTACTTATTCTGGCCAAACTATAGGTTCTATCACCATTTAGATCTGAATTTGTTCGTGAGGTAGTATGTTTTCCCCCTACTAACCAGGATGCAAAATTATATTTCTTCCAGAAACAATTTTTAAACAAAAACCAAAAGCTACGTGTCGTTTCTGACGAAGAAGAGATACAGCACCTATATAAGAAAGAGTTTACCCTAAAAACATCCACAGAAGACGTCATACAAGATCTTTGTGGTCAAATTTGGACATGATCATTGATCGCCACTACTTACCCACTCTACCACC
The DNA here is from genome assembly GCF_000231095.2 of Oryza brachyantha. Lineage (NCBI taxonomy): Eukaryota > Viridiplantae > Streptophyta > Magnoliopsida > Poales > Poaceae > Oryza > Oryza brachyantha. The sequence continues at coordinate 4,417,990 of NC_023163.2, forward strand.
ATCATTAGCCAAACCATAACTCTAGTACAAGTACAGTAAGCTTACATGATGGTACTACATCTAGCTGCTACTAGTATCTTACAACCACTTGTCTCAATTATTACGGTCTAGCCTAAAAACTGACGCCTCTCCTTTACGAAAACATACTTTTTGGTCTCATAATATAAGTTCGTATTTTGTCATTTAAATTTATCCCCTAGTATAAGAGATTTTGTAATTCCGAGATCATACATTATTTTCTACCTATCAACTTTTATATCATTTTATTGGATATCAACTTTTGTACGTCATCTGTTCCATATAAGTCATTTAAGTTTATTTTGAGTTAAACATCTTTAAATTTGATCAAATTATAAAAATATAGCAATATTTCCCATATAAATAAATAAATTTTAAAATTTATTCAATGGCAGATTTAAGTAAACTAAATTGATGTTGTAGATGTTAGTTCATTTTTTATCAACTTGTTTAAACTTGAAGAGATTTGAGTTAGAAGAAAACTAAATTGATTCATGATATGAAACATATGTAATACAATTTTATTTTTCCATTAATCAACTTTTTTACTCCTACTTTGTTCGCTCAACCGCCATCGTTTTTACATGATTATTCATATTTCTCTTATTTTTAGAAATATATGCATAATCTATTATATTATAAACATGGGAATAAACACAATCAACAACCATGTCCTATTAGGCTACCAAAAAGACCCCCCAAAGAAACCAATTGACCTCCCATTTCTGTATACTGCCTAAAGACACAAAACGCATGCCCCAACTCCCAGGTTCCATTTTTTTATTTTTGCCCCTCCCAGCCCCAAAAGTCCACGACCCAAACACAAAGAAAAACGCAAGGAGAAAAACAGCGCGAGAGACACACGCACGCACCGCACCGCGCAGTACAAGCCCACGACACACCACAGTAGCAGCCACCACCCCACCACCACTTACACCCCCCCCCCCCCCCCCCCGCCCCCCCTCGTGCTGCCCCCGCTCTCCCTCTCCCCCCCGTCCCTTTCGCCAAGCACCTTGTCGGAGACCGACGCGCCTCGCCACGGGTCGGCGTCGCCCGTCCAGTCCAGTCCAGTGCGCTGCTGCTGCTGCTCTTCGCCTCGCGGCGCCCTTCCTTGAGGAGGCGGCAACCTGTGACGCGCCATCGCGGGGGGAAGCTCTCTCCCTCTCCCGGAGTAGGCGGCGCACCCGCTCCCTCCCACCGCTTTTCCCCGCACGGGGAAAAGTAGCCGTTGCGGCGTCGCCTTTTTATGGTGGTAGGGGGATGAGGGGCGGTGCCGCTCGGCGGTGAGGAGGTGTTGGTGGCCGGTGGGTGGAGATGCCGCTGGTGAGGTTCGAGGTGCGGAATGAGGTCGGGCTGGGGGACCCCGACCTGTACGGCGGCGGCGGCGGTGGTGGTGGTGGAGGAGGAGCAGGAGGAATTGGAGCTGCTGCGAAGAAGGGCGGGGAGGCGGAGCCCAAGGCGCTGCTCGAGGGCGTCGCCGTCGCCGGCCTCGTCGGGATCCTGCGGCAGCTCGGAGATCTCGCGGAGTAAGCACCTTTTAATGCACCCTCCCCCCCCTCTCTCTCTCGCTGCTGCTGCTGCTTGGGGCTGCGATTCAGACGAGATTCGAGTCGGCGAGTGAGTGCGTGGCTTTAGCGTGGGATCTGGTGTGCTACATCTACATGTGTGATGATTTCGGCGAGCAGCTGCTATTCCTGAACATAGTTTCGCGCTGGTTCGGGAATGCTGGGTTGTTCTAATTTGGGCATAGGATTGGGGTTTGGGCGTAGGAACTGGGATCTGGGATTGAGGTGGTTGGATTTGATGAGACGAGTGGCAATCTGGGTTTTAGGAATTATAGCAGGGTTTCGGTCTGTCGGTTATCGATAAATTGCGGAGCTGTCTGGCCGGAACTGGGTACGTGCGTGTTTGCTGGGATCTCTTGTTAGGGTTGGATGGTGGTAGTGGCAAGTTATACGCTACAGGAGTGGAAAATGGCTAATCAATGTGGTTTCTGGCCTCATTTGCTTCGTTTGGGTTGCATGCTTTGGTGAATTGGTAGAAACTGTCTTGTGTATTTGAGTATATGTGACTATGGTTTTCAGTAAGATCTTGTGTTAGCATGGGGTTATGGGTTATGCTTTGGAAAGTTCCATTTTTGTTTTTGGATGAAATGACTGGTTATTTTGAAAATTTCATGTTTTAGTTAGTCTAAATGGTGGTTGGATGCATCTGTGATAGATGTTATTGAATGTCTTTTCTAGTTCCACCCTTAGGATTTCAAGGCTGTTGGCGATTTCCTTTGCTTGCTGATCAAAAGCGCCCACCATCATTTTGGAAGTTTGTTTTTGGCTATTAATTTTACTTTTGAATACATCCCTATGTCCCTGCATGCTTTTGCTATGTTTCTTTCTTTCTTTCTTTATTAGCACTGTATGTTTCTTAACTGTTTATAGTAAAAATCGAACTTCTGCCTTTTTGTTGGGCTCTATGAATATCGTCGGACCTCTATTTTTCATGTCAAGCTGTTAACATTTAGTTTAGTGTGCCTACGTGATATTTGCCTAAGCGATATTTTTGGTCTTATCAGATTTGCAGCAGATGTTTTTCATGACCTACATGAGCAAGTTATAACCACATCTGCTAGGGGGCGCAAGGTGCTGACTCGAGTACAGAACATTGAGGCAGCACTTCCATCTCTTGAAAAAGCTGTCAAGAATCAGAAGAGCCATATACATTTCACTTATGTACCAGGTACATACCATATCAATGCCAATATATCGTGACCAGAGGTTCAAAAAAAATTGTATGGGTTCCTATGTATATTTAAATTGTCAACAACAATCTTAACCAATTAGTTGTCACTGATTTGCTCACAAACTCATCAGAATGGACTGAAACTAGTTGAAGTAGCCTGATGTTGATGTGCGTGAGGTTGATAGTAGTTTATTTCAAAATGCCAACCTGAAAAATAGTCGAACCTATGAAAGAACTGCCAGTTGATGACTTTGGTGGCACTAAATTGATATAGACCTTTTTTGGTAGTAGTAAGTTAACCTAGCCATGATGTTCGAGCAGCCCTGGTTGTTAGTAATGAATTAAACTTTAGTTTTACTGCTACTAGATCCACACAGTACAAAGCGGTGAGATGCTGTCTCATAATTGAATGCCTCATGCTCTCACCCAATAATTTGGTTTTAGATTGCCTATTTGCCTCACAGTTTTGTGTTGAATGTGCTGGTAAAATGCAGGCTCTGATTGGCATTCACAACTTAAAGATGAGCAGAATCACCTGCTATCCAGTGATCTGCCTCGATTTATGATGGATTCCTATGAAGAATGTCGAGACCCACCACGACTATACCTTCTTGATAAGTAAGAATTTATTATTTTCTTTATTGAAGCGCTTGTGGTTCCTAAAATGTTTGGTTTTTAGGTTTGATAATGCTGGTGCTGGGGCTTGTTCGAGGAGACATTCTGATCCATCATACTTCAAGAAAGCATGGGATATGATGAGAGCAGACAAGACAGGAAGTTTCCAAAGAGAAAAGAAATCTCAGAAAATCAAGGTTCTGTTATTTTACTTTCTGCATTTATTCATCAGATGATCCATGGCGTTCTTGTCTCTCAAACAGCAATAGAGACACAGTTAACAATTAATGTGCACACCTATGGTATTGCTGTTCCACTCTACTCCATCAGCAAACATATAAAACTGACACCATCATATAATGGTCTAAAGTCAGTGATTAGAAATCACCATACTTAGCTCATGTCAAGATCAGGTAGAAGTCTGAATGTGGCCCTTATGAAGAGATAAGAAATAATCCCTCCATCCTAAAATAAGTTCATCTTTCTAGAAATATTTTGGGACTAGAAATATTTGTTAGTGTTGAACTAGAAAAATGAACTTATTTTGGGACGGAGGAAATAGTTATTTAGAGTTACTGAGTTTTGTTACTATGGTTAATAATCTCATAGGAGCAAGAAACAATGGTTCCTGTAAAATTGTCAATGATAATTGAATAAATTTGTGCTAAAATATTTTAAACTCATTTATGTGGTCATATTCTACTTGAACCTGTGAGTATATGTACGAGAATTGCTACATGTGCTGCTGAACCACCACCCATATCTGATTCTGTTATTGAACTGCTGTGGCTCATTGAAGTCAGAATGGCAGTTGTAATATTTTGTCATGTGTGCTGAAGGACTTAAAAAATATTTTGAACTTGGACAGAGAAAAGGTTCACGCTTGAGAGAACCATATCATGGACAAACTACACCCAAGCAGAGGAATGGCGAATTGCAGCGAGCACTCACCGCTGTTCAGCTTACCAGCAGGTGCAACAAAAATCTCAAAATTAAAGACACATATTTATCTTATCTTTTTCACCCCCCTTGACTCTATTTTACTTGTATTTGGATCATGTATCTCGAACAACCTTCTTAGTAGTCTTGTTTTGCCAGCAGGCACTTTGCGTCTCCTAGTACCGATGGCCGGAGCTTTTCAGAGAATAGGTCTACACCTGACGTAAGATCTAACCCAGAAAATATAAGCAGATCTTCTTCCTTTAGTTCGAAAGCACGACTGAGTTTCACAGAACAAGCTTTAGATACAAAGCCAACTGTAGTTCCTCATGAAAATGGTCATGATAAGCTGGCAAATATTAATCTACACAAGCTTAGCAATACCCCCTTGCACACACGGCTTGATGGTACCAGTGCAGATGATCTAGGTGATGGTTTGAAGCAAAATTCCCTGCTAGATGATATGACTGCTAGGTCACCTTCTGTTAAATGGGACGAGAAGGCTGAAATTACCATGTCTACAACATCCGTCTACTGTGATGATGTTGTCATGGATAAGGCTGAACATGAAGAAGCTAAATGTATTAGCCCTGAGCAGCAAGAAATCGACCATAGGGAGATGGAGACTTTGGAGCAGCAAGAGGCATTACATCAAAAGGCAAAACTGTTATTGGTGTCATCAGGCTTGAACCACCATGATGAGGTCCCCAGTGAAACAGACAACTATGTGGATGCACTTAACACACTTGAATCTGAGACAGAGACTGAACCTGAAGTTCAAACTAAAAGTAAAGTGGCACCAGTACCTTCCCTCAATGTTTATGTTCCTCAGGTGGACTTGATAGATAATATTGGCAGTGAGTCTCCTGATTCTTCTATTGCTGAATTCCCTGTTGCATGTCAAAATTTTGGTATGCCTCCTGCTTCTGACAGCACAGCTGATTATCCCAGTTTGCCAAGTGCAGATGCTCCTGACATTTCACAGCCAGTATTATCAGGATGTACAACTATTCCTCATACTGAAGGTTCACCTATTTCTACTAATACTCTTGTGAGTAATACAGAGGATGCTCCAGGTCTTTCAGAGATTTCAGAGTCACCATTGCGAGCCTATATAACTACACTTCCTAATCAAAGTTCCCCTGTTACTAATGAAATTCCAGAGAGTAAGGCAGAAGATGCACCCACAGATTCTCCTGAGAAATCAGAACCAGGACCATCAAGCTATATAGCTACACCTTCCAATAAAGAGTCCTCTGCTGTCAGTCAAAGTCCTGATAATAATGCAGAAAGGGTTTCTAGGGATTGTAGTGAAGGCACTGCTTGTGTTATATCCTATCCCCAGTGTACCATTTCTGACATGCCACCTAATGAGATATCTGCTACTAAAAGCTCACTTGATGATGCCTCTGGTGACTCTTTTATTATGTCACAAAGGAGACCTCAGGATTATCCTGGAAAGAATGACGATGAGGTTGAAAGTGGTGGCTCTACGGAAGTATCTAATTCACGACCCATGCCACTGAATGAGTCATTGGAGAATGGATGTGCAACTCAAGGCTTTCCAACGAATGCCCCTACTAATTCTACTGGAGTATCTTCTGTTAAGCTCTGGACTAATGCTGGGCTCTTTGGACTTGAGCCATCTAAACCTCCAGTATTTGGTGCCCATGATGGTTCGACGGAGGACACTAAGCCTGGATACGATGAATCTCAGCTTTACCATTCAACTGGATATGCTGAACCACATTTTTCAAAGCCCATCGAATCTGCAGAAGTAGATGTTCCAAATGGCAATGTGCCAATTACCAGCAGCTTTGTGGGGAAGCTTGTTGGTATCTGTCCTGGTTCTGCAAACCACACCAGCTCAGAGCCTAAACAATCAGTAAGAACACCTGATACAGTTATTGGTCAAACAGTGGGGACCTCAGGTTGTTCCACATCTTTTGAGCACGGTGATCACAAAAGCATTACTGGCAAACAAACTTCAATAAGTGAGCTCCTAGAATCTGAAGATAGTGCTGAAAATGGTGGTGAAATGTACACTAAAACTGACATGGCTGGAAGGAATAACATGAATCTGGTGTCTGCATCAAGCTTTTCAAGCATTGCGCAGAGATTTCTTGCTAACACACTTCAGCGAAGAACTCCCAAATACCCTGATCTTCCTATGTCATCTGTTATAGGTAACACTGATGCAAATGGGACCGATGAATCTACCCAAATATCTGCTGTAGCCCCTAGCGAAACAGCATTTGAGGCATCTCAATTGGAGAAGAAAGCAGAAAATGACTCAAATGGACTGCCCAAATCATCACTCTTCTCTGGTTGCGAATACTCCGAGAAATCATCTCCACCGCTCGAGTACATGAAAATATCTTTCCACCCTATGAGTGCGTTTGAAATGTCAAAATTGGACTTAGATTTCTCTGATGGAAATTTTCATGAGAATGCTGATGATATGATATTACCAACATTTAAGTTGCTTCCAGGGTCTTCTGTTCCACAACCTGGTAGTGGTTCTGAATCAGAAGATGATACTTTTGGTAGATCTTATAGTTATTCTTCATATGATGACCTAAGTCCACGGTTATATTCAAACTCTGAGTTGTGGGATCAAGAGGATGCAGGTGGTTTGGAGGATCATGATATGCATAATTATCCAAATCAGACAGGGTCCTTTGGAGCACCAATCACTAACTTTGTGGAATTTGAGCAAATGGACTTATCTGGTGTGAAGTCCACTGTATCACTTGCAGATCTTGGGGGTGATAATGGACTAGGCACGTTAGATTCTCATCCTGCTGGAGAGCTTCCTAACTTTGATACTCTGATGGTTACAAACAATCATAAAAATGAGGATGCCTTCATTCCACACAATCCAGTAAGTTTGTCACCGAATGAAGGTCAGTTGCCTCCGCCTCCTCCTCTTCCCCCAGTGCAATGGAGGACAATGAGACAAGTAGCCTCTGTACAAGAAGAAACATGTTCTGCAGCTAAAGATATGCTTAAGAGCACCTCAGGTCTACCGCCAGTACACACCCCTATTCAGGAAGAAAATCTTCAGCCCATTGCACCGCCAGATCAACAAGAGGTAGTATGGGTCATCTTTGATCAACTCTGTTTTGCATAATTTTGTATCAGTAATCACTGTCTTTTATTGATGATACATGAACTTGACATATGCAGGATGATAGAATAGTTGATGGGGTAAAAGAGATCAGCAATCCTCCCAACATCGAGATCATCAGAGCAAGCTTACTTCAGCAAATCAGGGACAAGGTTTGCTTCAAGCTTTCTTTAAAAAAAAACTATTATTCTTTATGTTTACTAGCTAAATACCCGTGTGTTGCGACAGATTATTAAAAATAGCCAAAAAATTAAGTCCTTATTGAAAATCTTGTATTTTTTTGAAACAAGTTTTTTCAACTTAAAAAAGTGCTGCCATAGTTAGTTATATTTCTCAATATGAGACATACCACCAATGTTAAGGGAAAAAACTTCATATTATAATGAAATATGAACTCGTTAATAAATTGTGTTGCGTATCTCATTTAAAATTACAATGAAAACCTAAAAAATACGACTTTATGCTAAATCAAGATGACGAGAAGCAAAGAAATAGAAAATTAAATAGGGCCAACATACATAGTACTGGAGAGCAATAGCAGCTGAAGTACACAATTTTCAACAAGAGGTAGCATAGGTTGTATAGCCAGATTTTTTTTATTTTTTAAACTTATTTAATAAATAATTTTATTACTAAACCTTGAAGGAAAATATTTTCACCGTATGAACCTTTTGACCACGCCATTGTTGGTGGCGTGGCAAGATAACGTTGCCACGCAGGCTGGTTGGCGTGGTAGGCTTGCCACGTCAGTATTGGTGGCGTGGCTGCGTTGTTTTGCCATGTCAATATTGATGGTGTGGCCGAAATGTTCATATAGTGAAAATATTTTTCTCCGATGTTTAGTAATAAAATTATTTATTAAAAATGTTTAAAAATTAAAAAAAATCGCATAGCCAGCAAGTCCAGCACTTGCATGTTGTCCTTATATCGTGGCCTGCATGTTAGTGTTGGTGGCAAACTCATCACCACTACTAGTGTCTTTTAGTAGTATAGATAGTTTTGTGTCGAAACCTGAACAGTAGAATTTTTAGTTACATAACATGTGCAATTTGGACATATCCTATACAGCACATTCTGCCATAAACTGATGTGTATCCTCGTTCATTTAATCCCTTGTTATTTTATGGGTGACCAAATAGTGCCAAAATGCTGCGTGACAGTATATTGTGGAGAGTTTTTGCTGTTTTCTTTTTCCAATAAATAGTATTTTTTTAATGGTAAGTAATTGAGTCTTGAACATGAAAACTAGTTAGTAAGTTTGTAGCATTTGATTGTGGCATTTAATACTGATATTTTAATAACTATTCAGTCAGGTCAGCAGAAGCTAAATGGGCATGAAAAGTCAAAAGCAGTTGGCAATGATGCAAAAAACTTGGATGAAAGGGAGGAATTGCTTCAACAAATCAGGAGCAAGGTATTTCAATAATCTGCACTACTGTACTTGTATAACGCTGCCTGACAGGTCCTTATCTTAAGGTTTCTTGATCCACGCCTACTTGCAGATTTGCAGTTGAAACACAATGCACTAGAGCACCAAACTTAGAGCTCATCTCTCTCAACCAAACTATAATACACAATAAACAGGCTAACTAGTTTGTTACTATGCTTGTATAATGCATAGATTCATCTATTTTTTTTAGAGGATGCATAGCTTCATATCAGCACAAATAATTATAGCTAGTTGTTTTAATATGTTCACATAATGCAGACATTCAATTTAAGACGAACAAATGCATCTAAGACAAACAACTCATCACCGTCCACTGCCAACTCCAACGTTGTAGCAATCTTGGAGAAGGCAAATGCAATCCGCCAGGTTTGTATTGATTCTTTTCTCCCTGATGTTCATTTGTGCACTGCCTTTTTTTTAAATGTTTGTCCCTGATTATTTCAATGCTATCAGGCTGTGGCTAGTGATGAGGGAGGTGATGATGATAATTGGAGTGATATATGAATACTCGACTGGAATGCGTATGAAACTATTTTTCTGTATATTGAGCTAGAACAAGATGCAGTGAGAAAATGTGAATAACATCCTTTTCTTGATTGTAATTAGATTTTGCAGGTCTGTTTCGTACCCATTTTAGTTCATATTAGTGTATTCTATCATAGGCCATGTGGTTGTGAAAATGTTAGATCATTTTCATATTATGTAAATTAACTTTATTATTTATTTTTGATAGTAAAATTAACTAGTAAAATAAGCATGTTAAACTGTTTTCCCTAGCGCTGTATTGAACATCTCTTTGCATTCATAATAAGACCTTGGGGGGTGGGGGATCAGCGCAACAGTTTTTCCTTGTGAAGTATGCTGTTGATCTATTGTCCTTGTCCTCAACAAAGGCAAATAATTCTGAAGTGCTAATCATTCACATTACTATCGGTTTTTGTTTAGTTAACAACATTATCTGTGTTCATTTGTTACGTTGGGTCTATGGAGAAAATCTGTTTGGTGTATACATAATGGTACAAAGTTACTAATACTGCCTATTAAGTTAAAATGCTGCCAATCATCAAGATTTTAAGTTGCCTCTGGGCTCTGGCTTCCAACTTGGTATAAGATTGTGTTTTGTTCACCCCCTTCCCCTTATTTTTACCAACAAGAAAGCCAGAGTATGATATGCTTTTTTTATTCTTTGCATGAGTTAGCATAATCTGAGTCTGGACTGCTGTACATGGTAGTGTATCGAGCATGGTTAGACTGCTGTACAGACTTTACATAACTCTTCCATAGTGAACTACTAAGCCTTTTTTTTTCCTTTTAGATGTATACTGCAGTAATTAGTTCAATTACCAGTTTGTTACTCCCTCCGGTTTTTTAATTGACACCGTTGGTTTTTGAATCTATGTTTGACCTTTTGTCTTATTCAAAAATTTTATGCAAATATGCAAAATTATAAATCATAATCAAAGTTACTTTAGTAATAAGTCAAATCATAATAAAATAATCAATAATTATATATATATATTTTGAATAAGATGAATTGTTAAATATAGATGTAAAAGTCAACCGTGTTAATTAAAAAAAAGCGAAAGGAGTACCTCTTAGGATGCTTCCAATGCCTCCTGTTTTTAACATGAGTTGTGCTTTCTGTTTCATCGTTGCATGTTCAAGTCTTAACCTTACTATCACTATTTGAAAACAAGCTCTTTTACGGCAATTCATTCTTTTATGGCACATGCTAACCATTTGTCATCAGATTGACGTGGTGCTCGATTCTTGTGGTTTGTGGGAACTGGGAAATGGTCATTTGCAACTACTTCTAGAGCAAGTGGCCGCATTTTGCTAATTTTTAATTAGTGGTCTATTTGTTTGTGTAGCATAGCAAACTTGGCTACTTGGATGCCATTTCTTATGCATTTTTGCAATGTGAATTCCTGAAGGAAACAGTGTTCCTCTCCTATTCGTTTGTCTCCAGTTTTTAACAGATTGTTCCTCCAATTTGAATTCCTGAAGCAAACTGCCTTCCTCTCCTATTCGTCTATTCCCAGTTTTTAACAGACTGTCCCTCTTGCAGTTTGCCCAGTTTTTGCAGCCAAGGCCTGTCTCTGTTGGTCCAGTGTTCAACCAGCCAAATAAAACGAACGTCACTGAATCCCAGCCATGAACCAATCTTCAGCTCTTCAGTTCCTGAAAGAACGAAGCAGCAGAGAGCCATCCGGAACGTGAAATACTTCCAGAGATGCAAAGGGTGACTTCTCATAACCCATAAATCCTCACCAAAAAAGAACAAAAATGAAAATAAGATACATAGAAGAGTCACAAAACTGGGATACTTTTGGGCTTTAGCTAGCCAGTACAAGCATCTCGTACGGCGAGAATTGTATGGCACGCGTGGATGGGTTAGCCACACCGGGGACATTAGCAGCCGTGACACCACAAAATCCTCTCGCGTTCTCGCGTGCGCTTCTCCCTTCGCTTCGCTTCGCCCGCTTTAAAAAAACCGGGAAATGGCGCCTCGCCGTGCACCCGCGCGCGCGGTATAAATTTGTACGCGAGCCGCGATGGTGCAGCTCCAGCCTGCGCCGTTCACCCTCTTCGTAAAGCTCCCCGGCCGGCGGAGGAGCGGCCTTACGACGCCGCCGCCGCCGCGGTGCGCCGTCCGGGGAGCGGGGAGCGTGTCGTCGTCGTCGTCTGTGGTGCGGGAGATGGCGGTGGCGGAGGGGCGGCGGCATGAGTACTCCATCGACGCCCGCCTCCGGCAGCTCGCGCCGGAGAAGGTGTCCGCCGACGACCGCCTCGTCGACTACGAGACGCTCCTCGTCGCGCGCTTCCTCGACATCCTCGAGGACCTCCACGGCGGCCACTTCAGACAAGTGGTATGCAAAGCTTCTTCTCGTTTGATCGCGTGTCGGTGTGGTCTGCAGCCGGCTGCACTGCGAGAGTGACCGAGGATTAATGGCGGCGTAGGTGGAGGAGTGCCTGAGGCTGTCCGGCGAGTACCAGAGCGAGGGCGGCCCGGCGAGGCTGGGCGAGCTGGGCGGCCTCCTGACGAGCCTGGACGTCGGCGACGCCATCATGGTGGCGAGCTCGTTCTCCCACATGCTGAACCTGGCCAACCTCGCCGAGGAGATCCAGATGGTGTACCGCAAGAAGGCGGAGACGAGCCGGCGCGGGGACTTCGTCGACGAGGCCTCGGCCCCCACCGAGTCCGACATCGACGAGACGTTCCATCGCCTCGTCCGCGGCCTCGGCAAGTCCCCCCGCGAGGTGTTCGACGCGCTGCGCAGCCAGACCATCGACCTCGTCCTCACCGCGCACCCCACGCAGTCCGTCAGGCGATCACTCCTCCAGAAGCACGCAAGGTAACTAACAACCCACCGATGCTTCCCTTCACCTGATCATCGACGTGTTCGTCAACGGATTGGTGCTCGTTGTTTCAGAATCAGGAGCTGCTTGACACAGCTCTGCATCGAGGGCATCTCCGACAACGAGCAGCAGGAGATCGACGAGGCACTTCAGAGAGAGGTGCTGTGCTGCTGCTGCCTCTACCGCTACCACCCGACCGAGCAATCTCGTCTCGTCTCCAATCGCCACCATGTCGTGTGACGTGCCGTCGAATTTGCAGATTCTTGCGGCGTTCAAGACGGACGAGATCCGGCGGACGCCGCCGACGCCGCAGGACGAGATGCGCGCCGGGATGAGCTACTTCCACGACACCATCTGGAACGGCGTGCCTAAGTTCCTCCGGCGCGTCGACACGGCGCTCAGGAACATCGGCATCGACGAGCGCCTCCCGTACAACGCCCCCCTCATCCAGTTCTCCTCCTGGATGGGCGGCGATCGCGACGGTAGAGCTAACGAACCCCCCCTTTCTGCCGAATTCGAGAAGAGAGGTGAGGTGAAGAACTTAATCGAATTGACCACGGTGGTGCAGGGAATCCGAGGGTTACTCCTGAGGTTACCAGGGACGTGTGCCTGCTTGCCAGGATGATGGCTGCCAACATGTACTTCTCCAAGATGGCCGAATTGATGTTCGAGGTGCTTGCTGTTCTGAATTTCGATTTGGATTTCTGCACCAGTTCATCACTGTTTCTGCTATCTGAAGCTCTGAACGATCGCTCGCTTCTGTCTCTGTAGCTCTCGATGTGGCGCTGCAACGACGAGCTCCGAGCTCGCGCCAACGAGTTGCACCGGAAGTCCTCGCGGAAGTACGCCAAATACTACATTGGTATGGTGCCCATTCTCGATTGATTGTGGTAGATTCCACGTTGGAAATGTCGTACGAATGCTGATGCTGGTTTGGCTCGATTACTGCAGAGTTTTGGAAGAAGATTTCTCCGGGAGAGCCTTACCGCATCATACTCGGCGATGTGAGGGACAAGCTGTACAATACCTGCGAGCGTGCTCGCCAGATCTTGTCGAAGGGAATTTCTAGCATTCCCGAAGACCAGACTTACATCAACGTCGAGCAGGTAACTAGTTTTTTTTCCAACTGAATTTAAGCTCAAAATCTAATATACAGTTTGGAATTCATGATTTTCTTGATGTTTTTTGTACAAATCTGTTCGATTTCTTCATTGATTGGATAAAAAAATTCTCGCGTTGTAAATGTGTCTTCTCGAAATCAAACGAAGATTCCAAGATTGGTGAACTTTGCTGCAGTTCTTGGAGCCACTTGAGCTATGCTACCGATCGCTGTGCGACTGCGGCGACAAGCTGATCGCCGACGGCAGCCTGCTCGACTTCATGCGGCAGGTCTCCACCTTCGGCCTCTGCCTCGTGAAGCTCGACATCCGGCAGGAGTCGGACCGCCACACCGACGCCATGGACGCGATCACCACGCACCTCGGCATCGGCTCCTACCGGGAGTGGCCCGAGGAGCGGCGCCAGGAGTGGCTCGTGTCCGAGCTCCGCGGCAGGCGCCCGCTCTTCGGCCCCGACCTGTCGCAGTCCGAGGAGGTCGCCGACGTGCTCGGCACGTTCCGGGTCATCGCCGAGCTCCCCGGCGACAGCTTCGGCGCGTACATTATATCCATGGCCACCGCGCCGTCCGACGTGCTTGCCGTCGAGCTGCTTCAGCGGGAGTGTGGTGTCAAGAAACCCCTGAGGGTCGTGCCGCTGTTCGAGAAGCTCGCCGACCTTCAGCAGGCGCGCGCCACCATGGAGCTCCTCTTCTCCGTTGACTGGTACAAGGAACGGATCAACGGGAAGCAGGAGATCATGATCGGGTACTCCGACTCCGGCAAGGACGCCGGCCGGCTGTCCGCGGCGTGGCAGCTGTACAAGGCCCAGGAGGAGATCGTTGGAGTGGCAGAGCGGCACGGCGTGAAGCTCACCATCTTCCACGGCCGGGGCGGCACTGTGGGGCGCGGCGGCGGGCCGAGCCACCTCGCCATCCTGTCCCAGCCGCCGAACACCGTCAATGGCTCGCTCCGCGTGACCGTCCAGGGCGAGGTCATCGAGAAGTCGTTCGGGGAGGAGAACCTCTGCTTCCGGACGCTGCAGAGGTTCACGGCGGCGACCCTGGAGCACGGCATGAACCCGCCGGTCTCCCCGAAGCCCGAGTGGCGCCGCCTGCTCGACGACATGGCGACGGTGGCCACCGACGAGTACCGCTCCATCGTGTTCCAGGAGCCGCGCTTCGTGGAGTACTTCCGCGCCGCCACGCCGGAGACGGAGTACGGGCGGATGAACATCGGCAGCCGGCCGTCCAAGCGGAAGCCCGGCGGCGGCATCGAGTCGCTGCGCGCCATCCCGTGGATCTTCGCGTGGACGCAGACGCGGTTCCACCTCCCCGTCTGGCTTGGCTTCGGCGCCGCGTTCAGGCACGCCATGGAGCACGACGGCGGCCGCGGCCTCGCCACGCTCCGCGAGATGTACGACGAGTGGCCCTTCTTCCGCGTCACCATCGACCTCCTCGAGATGGTCTTCGCCAAGGGCAACCCCGGCATCGCCGCGCTCTACGACGAGCTCCTCGTCCCCGACGACCTACGGCCATTCGGCGAGCAGCTCAGAGCCAACTACGTCGAGACACAGCGCCTCCTCTTGCAAGTAAGCCCAGCTCTCAACCTCTCGCCATGGCAGCAGAGCAACCACCACTTCATCTCCTACAGATGAGATCGATCACACACGCCGCCATGATCACGAGCATTTCTTGGTGCATCGCAGGTTGCTGGGCACAAGGATCTCCTGGAGAGCGACCCCTACTTGAGGCAGCGGCTGATGCTGCGTGACTCATACATCACGGCACTGAATGTGTGCCAGGCGTACACGCTGAAGCGGATCCGAGACGGCGAGTTCCGGCCGGAGACGCGGCCGCCGCTGTCCAAGGAGCTGCTGGGCTCGTCGGCGGCGGCGGAGAAGCTGGTGAAGCTCAACCCAAACAGTGAGTACGACCCCGGGCTGGAGGACACGCTCATCCTCACCATGAAGGGCATCGCCGCTGGCATGCAGAACACGGGCTGATGCATCATGGGCGCCTTTGCTGGTTAAATTTGTAAAGAAGGATTGAGATTGTAGATTGGCGATGCCGAAGGGTGTTGCTGCTGATTTTTGTTTCTGGTGTTGATTGGATCAAGAACAGATCGTACTGTTCAAACTTTGATTTCACTCCTTCCAAATCTTCCATACAACTTGGAGGATTAGTGTACATAGTCCTTTATTAGGACTCCTTGGGTTGTTGCAAGCATCTCCCATCATTCTTATTTTGGTTTGGCCCCAAATTTCATGGTGTATCTGCATTAGATAAGAAAATATAGTACATATTCGTTTGCGCCTCAACATAGGAGCCATCGTGCATTGTTCGGTTGTCCTTTGATTGTAGGTTGATCTGATATCCAAACTCCGTTATGTATGACAAACCACATATAGAATTTGCATTTTCTTGTGGCCATGCTTTCCATATTAGCATGTGGAAGGTCATTCTGGTTGATCCTAAATATTGTGTCTTGGATGGTGACAATGTTGATTATTGAATATTCTTCTTGCATGTTTAGCTTCCATTTAATTTGGTCATGTTCTTCTGGTCTAGTCGGATGCATTTGAGTTATAATCCATAGGGCCACTAGTTGGTTGATTAAATTTACTATTATGGTCGGGTTGGCCCTCGATTCTAGGTTGTAAATCCAGGCGTCATTCTACTGACCCTATCGGAGTGTCTTGTTTCTTCTATTAGAGATAGCATAAACTAGTGTACAAGGGCACACAGAGGCAATTAATAATTTACTCTCTCCAACGCCGCATAAGCCAATATGATTGATATGGAAAAAAGATAATAGAAAAAAGAAAGTTGTTCTTATACATAGAATGACTTAGAGTTGACTCATAGCATGTACTATAGAAAAATTTGTTGCATGTGAGTGGATAAAAATGAAAGGGGGCAATAGAAAGTGATTTTGTTATATTGATTAAGAAACTATATTTAACTATACATTTGTCCATGTCCTTATAAGATGAGTTTTAGCTGTGTATCAAAGAAACATCGACTTTAGGCTATATCTTTTACCATGCTCTAAGATCATTTGATCTTTGCCTTTAAAGTCATGTTGAGTCCTAAAATCATGTTGTATTTCTATCTCCAATAGTACTCATTATGGCTGCTAAAATGGACAGCTTATCATTTGACTTTCTTTGGGGGAACTTGTGTGGGTCCGCTTCATGCGTAAGGGGTGGCTTCTCCTTTGCCCCTTTCTTTTCTTCTTCACATTATTATTCAAGTTGATCTCGCTCTCGGAAGCTTAGTATGCTTGCTCTAAAAGCAATATCAATATTATAGTCAACTGCTAATTTCAAAAAAAAAACATCACATCATCTGTATCCAATGTAATTTAACTCACACTCTCTCTTTATTTTAATAGACAACATTATTAATTTTTTAAGTATATGTTTGATCATTCATTTTGTTCAAAAAATTATGTACGAAAATATAAGTTATAATTAAAATATATTTAGTAATAAATCAAATAATAACACAACAAATGATAATTACGTACGTTTTATTAAATAAGATGAATGATTAAACAGTGAAAAAAACAACAACATCAACTAAGGGAATATAATAGTTAGGCATGTGTATATATACTACAATATTAATTCATGATCTATATATTTCTCACATCTAGCTTATTGGAGTTCGTTCCGTATTTGGTTATAAATTCATACCTCACTTTTCATCCCCTCATTCACCTAAACACAAGTATAATGTCTGAATTCTTATAGCTTATCTACGTCAGCTCATTGTACCCACTCTAAGAAGAGCTCGTCACAATAATCAATGGGTGATTTTGGGGTTTAAGGGTTTATTCAGTTTGATGATAAAACTAATCATACCTTTAATAAGATGCAAACCAAGTAAAATTTTACCATCGCAACCTCTTTAATCTCTACCAATATTTGATAATTACATATAAACTTCTTTAAATTATGGTAAGATATCAAACCATACACCGCACCTTTACATTTACATCTTGCTCCAAATTTGAGCTTTATCAACTAATGTTAAGGTTTACTTTGGCAATATATTAAACATGCTCTGACATCTTAGATGTTGTCGATCTCTTTGAAAGGATAAACATGGAGAAAAGAAACGGAGGACGACTGGAGATAAGGAATCGAGATTTTTCCTTTTGAAAAGGAAAGGTAACAAGAGGCACATGAGGCAAACTTTTGCTTCTTTTCCCGTATACACGTTTAATGAAATACTAAATGGTGTATTTTTTAAAAAGAATTAAAAGAAAGTTGTAAAAACATTTATATTAATTCATTTTTAAGTTTAAAAAACTAATAATCAATTAATTACTCCTTCCATATTTTTATGTATGACATCGTTGACTTTTAAAATCACGTTTGACCATTCACCTTATTTAAAATTTATATTCAAATATGCAAAATTATAATGCATAATTAAAGTTTCTATAATAATAAATCATATTATATAAAATAATTAATAATTATATAATTTTTTAAAAATAAGACGAATGATCACGGACTTACAAGTCAACGGCGCCATATAAAAAATATGGGGGAGTACATGCTAATAACTTAGCTCGCTTTACTTCCCCTGATTAAACTGAATGACCCCAAGCAGCTGCGAACTGGCCCAAGGAATCGAGCATTCTAGCATGACGAACTTTTTCAAAGGAGTAAAGCCAGCGGCCCACATGAAAATCTCTTTCACAAGGCACAAGAGAAGCAAAAGATCCAGAAGCTTCTAGACCAAAGGCGAACACATCCTCCTCCGGCTATGTCGCTCTCGTCGGCGCGCCAGCGGCGGGCCACGGCCGCCTCGCCGCCGACCGACGACGGGTACTCCAAGGAAGCGAAGGACAGGAGGCGGCGCCCCAGCGCCGACGACGACGAGGAGGGCATCCGGTGGTTCCTCCCGTTCCTCGCCCTCGGCCTCCTCCGCCACATGAGCGCGTCCTCCAACCTGATCCACGACTGCGACGAGGTGTTCAACTACTGGGAGCCCCTCCACTTCCTCCTTTACCGCTCCGGCTTCCAGACTTGGGAGTACAGGTTTCGCTTATCTCGGACCTTACACTCCCTCTTCTCTCTAAACGAAACCCTAGCTGTATCGTGCGTTTCGTTGCTAGATACGTGGAGAGGAATATCAGAGACTGAGATTACGGATTTGTAATCAGATGGCGGATTTTTTTTTCTAGTGATCATAGTAGTTCGACGGGGATTCAAAGATCTGCAGCTGTTTGGGGATGGTTCAACTGACATTTCTGGTTGGGTCTGCGTGTCTTAGTGGTTGGAGCCTTGGAGGTTACCAGCGAATGCGAAGTGGCTGAGTGTTTGAAGGATGCTTGGGACTTGCCGACTTGGGAGCATGGTGTAGTTAGTGGATTGACTTGATTGAAGGGTTTTAGGGCCGTGGGAGTATGCTCTGAGTTACAATTTGGAGTTTACGGCACGAACCATTCTGTTCTAGATTGGGTGAGAATGGTCAGGCTGAGGGTTGGGTTTTGCATTGTCTGTTTCTCTAGTTTGTTGGATTTCGGGGTTTTACAAACAGTGATGATTTGATGAGAGCTGGGGCTTCCAAATGATAACATGAGGGCTTCAGATGTACGGCAGATCTATGGAGAAAATTGTTGCATTTCATGAATCTGTAGGTGGAATAGTCATAGGTAATTTTCATGAATCTGTAGGTGGAATAGTCTTAGGTAAGGGTGATTATACCACTAGGATAAAAGGCACTAGTGCAGTGATAAACATGGTCAACTGTCTTAGAATTAAAGAGAACCGTATTTGATTAGTTCAACATGTATTGACTTTCCATATTTTACTTGTTTTCTAAGCTTGGAAATAAGTTGTGATACACAACAGCTCATTCTAACTATATTTCCAAATTGACATTTAAAATTTCTAATGTCGATGATTCAGCCATGTTTGAGGCTCCACTGTCTTAAATCCCTTGGGGTTTCAATTGAAGCCTGGTTTCAGAGACTAGTGAATTTGTTTATATGGTCTTATTATAATTAACATGTGGAAGTTTGTTGAGTGGCTTCAGAATAGGATGATGAGCAGGCAGTTGCATGGTTTCTGTAAGTGTGGCTGAAATTGTTTCTTACACTAACAAACAAGGATGTGTTTTGGCAGATCTTATTGTAACAATATGGTCTGTATATGTAGCCTGGTGTGTTTTATATGAACTAGTAGCTAAACAGAACCAACTATATCTAATTTGAAGAAGTTTTATGTATAATGTCACAGCGTTCATGAGCACATGGCTCTATGAGTAGCTTTGTCATTGATTTTGTGTACTTCTGTTCTTGCAGTTCCAACTTTGCTCTTAGATCATATTTGTACCTTTTCATTCATGCTCTTGTAGCTGGGCCTGCTTCATTGATTTTTGGGGAGCATAAGGTTTGTACTGTTTTATTCTTTATTTTCTCATATTCTAAGATCTGCTAGTTAGTTCTTACTCGTTAATACCTGCCACTAATTGTATCTTATGTGAATGTTAAGGTTCGGGTGTTCTACTCTGTGAGAATCTTTCTTGGCCTTATATCAACTATAACAGAAACTGTTCTGGTAGTTGCTCTTTCAAGAAGATATGGAAAAAGACTTGCTTGTTATGTCCTTGCAATGTTGTGCTTAACCAGTGGCTGCTTCTTTGCCAGTACCAGTATGTTTCTCTCATTTCAATTATATATTATTGTATGGAAGCTCTGTAGCATGTGTAATTATTCAAACTGAAGTGGTAGCTTATATATTTTTTTTCTTGCTGCAGGTTTCTTGCCAAGTTCATTCTCCATGTATGCAGTTACACTTTCCTCTGCACTCTTCCTACTTGAGAAGTATGCTGCTGCAGTCTCTGTTGCAGCTGCTGGAGTTATCCTTGGTTGGCCTTTCTCAATCTTGGTGTTTCTCCCTGTTACGGTTTACTCACTAATTAGAGGATCTTTCAGAAGAGTATTTTTATCTGGATTTCTGACTTCCCTGTTCCTTCTTGTAAGTTACACATGTATATTGTCATCTTTTTACAATGAAGCAAGTATAAATTTGATCTGATTGTGGAAGTTGTGTGCTAGGTCCTTTCGGTTATTGCTGATTACTACTGCTATGGCAAATGGACAGCATCAGTGTTCAATCTTCTGAAATATAATGTGTTTGGAGGTGGTGAAAGTCACTTATATGGAACAGAGGGGTTTTCATTCTATTTCAGGAATGGATTCAATAACTTCAATTTTGCGTTCATCTTGGCACTGCTATTTTTGGGGGTTGTGCCATTTGCAAGAAAGAAATATGTCCCAGATCTATTGATAGTTGTATCTCCTGTCTACATTTGGTTGGCTTTCATGTCTTTGCAGGCACACAAAGAAGAAAGGTAATCATATGAATGTAAATATTAACTTTTTTATCGGTTGAGTATGCAATATAATATAGGATTTATCGATCTGAGTGAAATGATTTTCTCTGCATAAAGACAATGCAGAGACAACATGCTTACTCTGTTTATTTCCCTATCATGAACTTAACATGGTAGCTGCATTATTTTGTGTATGTCTGTATGTCCCTGTTGCAGCAGTAGAAATATCCTTAAATTTCATGTTTGGCCACAGTAAGAGGTTGAACGTTCTGAATCTAGAATGGAGATACAGTAACAAGGTTCTCCCAAACTTGTCTTAACCTGTCAAACTTTCAAGGTGGAAATGTGTTTGGTGCATTTCATTTCTGCATATCTGTTATACTAACGTGTAAAAAGCTATCTTCACCCTATTTACATTAACCAAAATATATTAGAACCAACTATCAACTGAATCAACGAGTCTATCCCTCATGTGGTGCATGGCAACTTACTAATTTAGAGTATATTTGGGTTAGACCTCCTTGTCATTATTAATTATGATGTAGAAAGAGAACACCACTGTTTTGGGGCATGAAAACAATTATTTGTTTGAGTTCTGATATTCTCCTAGTTTTTTTATGGTTAATGCTACTCTACAGATGAAAACTACAGAAACTGACCAATTTTTTTTCCTCTTTTCTGTTCATGCAGATTTCTTTATCCAATTTACCCGTTGATATGTGTTGCAGCTTCAGCTGTTATTGACATCATTCCTGATTTTTTCCATGACAAATATTCATCTGAACAGTCTATCTTTGAAAAGGTGACCTTAAAGACCTCAATTTGCATTTTTGTATCATTTTTTTGTTGTGATACTTATTTTTTATTTCCTCTTATACATATGCAGATAGCGAAGGGCCTGCGGCCTTTGATCCTTGGGTTTATTTTGTGCGCCTCCCACAGCCGAACATTCTCCATGTTGAATGGATATGGTGCTCCTATTCAGATCTATCAGCATCTAGAATATCATGAAGATACTGGGCCTGGTAAGGACCCACCAATGTATTAATTGATTGATTAAACATGCTTCTTTGTAATACATATTTTCTTTTGTTTTGACCTGTGGATGCTTAGCACACAAGCTATTATGTACTCTTGAGAAAACAATGGCTTCAATATTGCTCCTATTATTGTCAGGGTTTGCTGTAGTTTTGCTCTTGTAGGGTCCTTATTGTAGTGATAGTTACACAAATGCTGATTGGATTTACTGATTAATCTTTCCATAGCATTGAGCAATCCTTCTGGGAATGACGAATTATGAAATATGACATTTTGAACTTATTAGCTGTCTCTTTGTTTTCAGGTTCTGTTCTCTGTGTTGGGAGCGAATGGCACCGCTATCCATCATCATTCTTTGTACCCTCCTATATTAGTGAAGTTCGGTGGATAGATGATGGCTTCCGTGGGCTTCTTCCATTTCCCTTCAATGAAACCCTGGGAGGCACCACTGCTGCTCCATCTTATTTCAATGACAAGAACAAGGCCTCTGACGAGCAATACGTATTTTTTCTTGCCTTTAGACTTTGGAGCACATGTTTTCTCTTGACAATACTCATCTTTCTTGCACTTCTGGTCGCAGCTGAAAGACATTGGGGCATGTAACTTACTGGTGGAACTTGATCTTAGACGGCCGTACCCATCACGAGGAAGTGATTTGTCAACATGGGAGGTAAATCTCGTTCACAGTTCTGTTGATTTATTAAATCCCATGTCTGTTTTCCTGCCTTCACAGTTCTGTTGATTTGTTAAATACCATGTCTGTTTTCCTGCCTTTTGTCATCTGATAACTCGTTTAAACTCCACCAGACACTGGCTGCACTACCGTTTCTGGATAGAGAGCTTTCACCTGCATTGTACCGGTCGTTCTTCATACCATACCGATGGCAGCACAACAATGTTTTCGGCCTGTACAAGCTGCTGAGGAGACTGCATGCTGACCAGCAGTAATCTCATTGTTGAAGTAGCAAATCCAATGATTGCCACTCATTGGCAGATTTTGATCACCAGATGTTTCTGACTGAAATGTGTCTTTTCCCTATTTGTGAAATTCTTAACAATGTTACGTCTAGGCTAATCTATCCCAACAAATGGAGCTGTATGACTGAATCGTTAGCTTCTCTATTTGTCTTGACGGAATCTGAGAATGTAGGTTCAAAAGGATCGTTTGTCCTGGAAAACAATACTCGTCTGCACTGTATGTTGAATCATTGGCAAAAGGCAAATGGGCCGTTTCTACTGGCAACTGAATTTCAGCACATGATCCCAAAAATCCTCTCGTGAAGATTAGTTTCATGCTGAAATAGTGAAATGGTACTGTACTGGCTAAGATTTCCAGTTTCCATTTCATGTGTCGGAGGACTCGTGAATTCGTACAAATCAATACGAATCAAACTGAAATAGTTAGGCCGCAATATCAAAACTGATACATCTCGCTATTGCCTGCATCATCAAGATCGCATCAACCGCCTCCCGTCCAAACCGAACCGCCGCATTTGCCGTCGCTACTGCAACCTCCCGCCTCTTCCTCCGCACGAGCGCGCGCAAGCACGCAGCCATGGGCCACGCTTCCACCGACTCGTCGGCGTCCGATCACGACGAGCCTGTACGTCGCCGGAGCCGGCGCCGGCGCCGCGGCTTTCTGCGGTTCCACCGACACCGCTCTCCAACCCCGCCCTCCGCTGATCCAGGAACACCGGAACTCACCCCGTCGCCCTCCGTGGCCTCGGTTTCGGCGGCACCCTCTTACCTCTCCTGCCCGGACGTCGCCACCGCCCCCTTCGCCGTGGTCGCGCCTCTGCCGGTCTTCCGTGGCGACCCCGGCGAGTGCCCCGACGCCCACCTCGCCCGCTTCGACCGCGTCAGCAGTGCCATGTCCCCGGGTGACGCGGCGCGTATCTTCCCGGCGTCCATCGACGGCGACGCGGCGCTGTGGTATGATCTCACGGCCCCCGGAGCCGACGAATCGCCCCCGCCGTGGCAAGCCGTTCGTGCCGCCTTCCTCGACTTCTTCCGCCCGCTGGACGCCGCCGACCGCGCACGCGACGATCTCACGTCGCTGAGGCAGCGCCCCGGCGAGGCCGTCAACCGGTACTACCTCCGCATGCAGGGGATCCTCCGGCGGTTCCCCGACGGAGGCGCAGACGTCCCCGACTCATTCCTGAAGTCCGCGTTCGTCGAGGGCCTCCTCCCAGAGTTCCAGGAGTGGGTGGCGCCGCAGCAACCGGAGGCACTGGACGAGGCCGTGGCGCTGGCCATGAGCTGGGAGGGGGCCGACAGCGTGCGGGAGGCCCGGCGCGCGGCGAAGGCGGTCGTAAGCAGGTGCGGGTTCTGCGCCATGGAAGGTCACCAGGAGGCGCGGTGCGGGTTGCGGAGGAGGATGAGGGAGTTTTGCCTGGGGAGGAGCAGCAGCGGCGGCGGCAGAGGAGGTGCCGCCATGGTGGTGGAGGCGGCGGCGGGTGCAGAGGAGGTAGGCGGGAGCATGAGGCTCGCGCGGCTCGGTAGCGCGGTGAGCACGCGGTCGTGCCAGTGCAGGAAGCATCAATGCTGGAAAAGGGCGGTGGTGGTGAGTGAGCTCGCCGGAGACGGAGAAGGGGATGGCGCCGCCGGCGTTGCAGCGGGCAACTGAAGCAAGTGTTTTTGTCTCAGTAACTATCAGTGGATGTCGTACTATTATGTTAGCAATTGTTGTGAATTAAGAGCATCCGCAACAGCACATCCATCGATGAAGAGTAAAAGTTGAGCTCCAACAGAACATCTATCTCATTATCTATTTTTAGATGTCATCCATATTAGGAGAGAGAAACTCTATATTTAGATGTTCTCTCCAATCCTTCATATAGATATAGAGAATATATAAATGATCTAGATACAAAAGATGAATGTGTTTTAGATGATCATCTAAATAAATATGTGAATGAACAAATTTAGATGCTGTTGGAGATGCTCTAAATCCACCTAGTCTTGCAGACTTGCAGTGTATACTCTTCCAATGTTCTTATCAGAGATAGTAGACTATCGTCGACATGAACATGTAAGTTTCTTAATCTTCCTCACAAAAATCTCAAGGTATTTCAATTTTTGATGAAATGAGTGTTTATTTTTCACGACAATCTGTTGAAGTGGCGGCATAAAAAAGGACCGGTTATTCTTTAGGTGATCTGCTGTCCAAAGGCTGTATTGGATGGCAAGCTACGAAAGTACATGCATTTTGGTGTGGTCTGCTTTCTAGATCGTATGGTCTAATAAACTTCTCCTGGTACTTAAATAGCTAAAATTTAAATTTTTAACCTTAAACTTAAACTTAAAGTTAATTTTAGAGATTTTTACCATAGTTTATATTTTAGCTTTGGATTTTAGATCACTAAGAATACATATATAAAAGTTTTATTTATAAATTATTTTTATTTACAAATATATCGTTACTCACTGAGCATGCACTCCACCCCTCCTAAACTACAGTTTTATAGGATGCTCATAATTAAAGTAAAATTCTTAGTCTTTTACTAAAATCTATAATAATAATATATATGTTTGATGAAATGCAGTGATAACATTATATTTATATTTGAAAGTGATTTTTATATGATATTGATTTTAATAGCCACTGATTTATCATAAAATAGATTAATGACCAAAATTTTGGATCATAGGCGGTGTAAAAAACACGTAGGTCCTATAATTTAGATGAAGAGAGAGTACTATAGCAGACCGACACATTTTGAATATACTTACATCCAAAGTTGAACCGGTTCTTCTGAGTAGCACTCCCTCCGTTTCATCCTATAAGATATTTTAGGTTTAGCTAGATTTACTCATATATTAATGTATATGTTTTATATATGTGTCTAGATTTATTAGCACACAAGATAAAAAAAATACTATAATGTTGAACGGATGTAATATTACCTTTGCCTTATAATAAATGCATTTCTGAAATTCAAATTTGTCCGATAAAGAATATATTCATGGAGTATTAGTTGTCCCATCAATTATCTCATATTCAAATCTCTGTCTATTTTATATATACATGCCTCTCACTCCATGCCATCTCCTCATTTAATAACAGGCATTTAAGTCATTTTTTCTTACAACTAATTGACCACTTCGAGGCTGGCTCTCGTATTGCTCATCTCTTCACAAGAGGATTGGAGATATAACAGTTTGAGCAGTGAAATTGGACTTGCCTCAACGGGGATTAGGAAACCATCAAGTTTTTGTGGAAAATTGTTTGTCGTTTGCCTCATTTACTTTATTGTATTTATTTTAAACAAGTTTATATACTAGAGATTATATGTGCTAATACTACCTTAGGCTTGCAAACCTCAACTTAGGATAGCTTATTGGTGTACCTAGTTGAGACTAGTTGATTTTAATTTGTGCAAAACTATTTTGATTTCCGATTTCGCATATAATCTCATTTTAGCAAAAAAAAAACCCGCCTATTTACTCCCCCTCTACCCGGCCTCCTTCATCCTACGAAAAGGTGCAAAACATTCAATTTTTTGCCACTGCTATACATATTGGTCACTTCATCTGTCTATAATATATAAGCTTATACCACATTATATACACATTGATTAAATATCATGTCTACGAGTGATAAATAATTAATAATCTAGAAAATGAGCATAGTCGGCGGTACTTAGTAATAATAGTGCTAAAGTTTATATACTCCAAAAAAAATAGGTGTACAAATACTCCTATAAAGAGCATCCCTAATAGCTTGTCCAAAATTGATCATCTATATTGTATTTGGATACCATCCAAAATAGATTATATACTCGTATTAATTATTACTCCAACAAAACATTCATATTACATCATTTATATATTTTTATTAATATTTTATAACTATCTTCTCTCATATTATTATTGCTTACTTCTCTTGTGATTGGACGTTGAGATATAGAGGATAAAGAGAACAATCATATTTAGAGTTTTTCTTTTTAATAAGAATTATATCCTAATTTTAAAAATAAGATAAAATATCCGCTCGAGCGATATTTTCAAGATTACATACTCTATTTTCATGAAGGATGGGATGAACTCTATCCATGAATGCTCTAACCATCGCTGGTTCGTTGTGTACTTGCGTGTGATGACTATTGATTCATTATCCTGCGACGCATTCTGGAAGAGGAATATTCGGCGGGCCCTACTTATTCAGTGACAGAGCCCAGCACAGCACGGCACGGCAGCGAACCAAAAGCCCGGACGAGCAGAGCCGAACCAACGGCTCGGGACACAGCCGCACACCACTATGAACGGCCCAGATCTGCGCGGGCTCCACGAGTCCACGGCCAGATGCATCGGCCCCCGCGTTGGAGAGCGTACTCCGCTGTTACCCTCGCATCCCCCGGCCAGATGCATCGGCCCTTACAAGTACCCCCTCCCCCACCCCCACTCCCAAGTCCCAAGTCACCCTCGCATCCCACGCCTTCCCCTACTCGTCGCCTCCTGTCCCGGCCGCAGGCAAAAGACACACACACCCCCCAAATCGCAGCCTCCACGCCGATCCCTCCTCTCGTCTCGTCTCGCTCTCGCCATGGCCTCGCTACGCGAGGAACTCGTCTATATGGCCAAGCTCGCCGAGCAGACCGAGCGCTACGACGGTACTACCGATCCCCACCTCCCCTGCCTTCCCTTCCCTCGCTACCTGCTGCTCGTGCTAGGAGGTTTCGTGGTGTTGAGGTGTTGTGCCGTGTATATGCGTGTTTTTGGATGCGATGCCGATCGTGCTTGTCGTCGGTTGGTGGTTCTGCCTGTGGTTTTGTGGTTTTTGGTGATGCTGCCCGCTCCCGGGCATTTGTTTCGGGAGGCGATTTTGGCGTATGTGCTCTGGCGCCGTTTGGTGCTGGGGGATGGCGCGGGACGAGGCGGTTTGTGCTTCTGGTGTGTTTGGATTGTGGGGGTTAATGATTCGCGTCCTTGGCTCCTTGCTTTGGGTTAAGCTGTACCACTACTGCCCATGCTGCCTTCATGCGGAAAGTGGATGTGGAATGTGCTTTTCTAGCTTTTGTTTCGTAATTTCGTTTGGGATTTGGTCGTGTTGGAGTTGGAAGAGAAGATCGTGAGGTTGGTTTGGTTTGCGTTGATTCGAGCCCAAGGGCTATGGCGCATGCATACTCGCACACATTGTCCGTTTGGGGGGTTTACCTAGGGGTTTGCTGTTTCGAACTGTGTCATGTGTGGCAGCTGCATCGGACGTGGGTAGTCTTGACTCTTGATTCCGCTCACCTACGGCCATGTCACAGGAATCACGCACGCATAGCCACATTTGTCTTTTAATTAGTTTTTTTTTATTATTTTGGGGAGGTCCTTATGATTTTGACTGTGTGTAATCAGGGGTTTAGCAATAGCAGGGTGATTTCGGCTTGTTTTGGTTTGATCCAGAGTTTCAGACTGGTCACAATGTTTCGAACGGATATATGCCATGAGATGGGCGTTTATACTTTTCCGTTTTATTGTTTTTTTATTTATATATCGCTGCATCTAGTGAACTGCGTATCGATCAGATTCGTTTTTGTTTCTCCATTTGGGGTTGGCATTGCCTCATACTGAGAGCTGTAGCATGAGTTGGGCTTTTGCAGGGGTCTGTGATGAAGCAGAGGCTATTTCGTATTTCATTTTACTTGGATTTGAGTTGCTAGCTGTATCGTAGAGCCTGATTTGATGTGCACACATTTTCCCTTCTTTCAGTCGACTTCATCTGCCTATGAAAAAAGGATCTCACACATGATGGTAGCTTGTTATTTGATGCATGGGATTTCACACATCTTGTGCTTCAGTTGATAGGGATTGCAATCGCTTCTCTATTTTGGTTATCTATGATGTGCACCCTCATCTTTCTTACCTACACGCTAGAAAATTTTCTTTGTATTGGATTTCTCATTTCTGCCCAAGTGTGTCGACACGCAACGCTGTTAGGACTAGGGAGAATTTTAGTTTCATGTAACTTGTTGCATGAATTGCACATGAGAAACTAGTGTGGAGTAAAAAAACTTTCTGGCTTGCTTGAGTTTAATCACCTTTGACGCATAGTTCCATGGAACATAGGCATGCATGGGTTATCCATTTTAAAGGTTTGGACTAGTGGTACTGAGTCTACCGACCAGGTCTTGGTGTAATGGTGTGTGGTTATAGGTAGCGATCCTAGCGAGTATTTTTAGAAAATTTAGGTTTATCGTGTTTTAAAGAGTGAATACATAATCGGTTCTCTCTGTAGGACGGAGTGATCACAATAGGTTGTGTAGGTTTTGGTGTTCCGCCATGCCCTTGTGTAGGTGTGGTACGCTAGCATGAGACAATAGGTTGCATGATTTCTGTTGTACCTAATATGCATTTGATCGGCTGCTCATTCCTGATTTTTTGTCATCCACGTTTTCAGAGATGGTGGAGGCAATGAATAGTGTTGCAAAGTTAGATGAGGCACTGACAGTGGAGGAGAGGAACCTCCTCTCAGTTGGCTACAAGAATTTGATCGGTGCTAAGCGTGCATCAATGCGTGTCCTTGGATCCATTGAGATGAAGGAGGAGACAAATGGTAAGGAGTTTCATGCGAGGCAGGCTGCTGAGTACCGTCACAAGGTGGAGGCTGAGCTGGACAAAATCTGCTGTGATGTGATTGACATTATTGACAAGTACCTTATCCCGCATTCCTCTAGTGCTGAGATTTCAGTCTTCTACTACAAAATGTGATGCTGCTTTACCCCTTGTCAATTCTTGTTAAATGTGTTTAGATTATTGTCTGATTAATGTGTTCCTGATTTTAGGAAGGGAGATTATTACCGGTACCTTTCAGAGTTCAAGATTGGGACTGAGAAGGTTGAAGTATCTGAAAAGTCACTCAAGGCTTACAAGGCATGTGATCTTTTTTCTTTCCCAGTGACTTTTTTTGTATTCTGAAGTCATTTATTTTATTGAGTTCATTTATCAAGTTATGCTGTATATACTAGTTTGTTTCATCACAACTAGCGTGGTGGCCCGCGCAAATTGCACGGTTAGCATTGATATGTTTTTTTTACATAATTACATATTAAAAACAACGACGATTTTAAACTCCTACATAAGTATGATTTTATATGTTTGATATAAGATTATTATAATAAGTCCTTTTTCTATAAAATTTTAAATGTTCCCATATTTTCATATGGACAGAGTCTTCTCCCAATAATAATAATTCTTTTAAAAAATAATTTGATTTTTTTTGTTTTCTTTTCTAAATTGTACCTCTATATGGACTTTGATCTCAATATAAATTATTTTTTTGTTATTACGTTTTTATTCTGAAGTTATTTATAATTTATAGTTGTGCATGAGTTTGATTATGATGGTTTTTTCACTGCTGCCTTGCATGGTTTCCATAACTGGTGTCTCATAGTGTGATAAAATACTTGTTCGTTTTAACAATATCCGTGTCTGTGTCCATTTACAAAAACGTGATCTTTTCTTGCTTTTTTTTGGCAAAATTTGCTACAGGACATCGAAAAAACACGTAATTAGCCGGTGAACACCGTAAGATCACGAATTTACTGCAGGACACCACAAAAGTGTGGTAATTTGATATAGGGCACTCTGGCCAATTTTTTATTATTTTTGAAGTCAAAAATTCTAAAAATGACGAGATTGCCCTTCTTGGCCAACCCGTTATGCGCCCTTATCGCCGTTGGGTTGCCACTGTCGCCGCCTGCTCACTCGCCCTGTAGGCTAGGGTTCGGGTGCGGTGCGACGCCGAGACTAACTGGGTCTAGTTTAATTGGACCAATCGACATAACGGGTTGGCCGCCGAGGACAATCCCGTCATTTTTAGAATTTTTGACTCCGAAAATAATAAAAAATTAGTCAGAGTGCCCTATAGCTAATTACCACACTTTTGTGGTGCCCTGCAGTAAATTCGTGATATTACGGTGTCCACCGGCTAATTACACGTTTTTTCGATGCCCTGTAGTAAATTTTGCCTTTTTTTTCTTTGACTAATCTCACAATTTCTAGCCCTTGAGAGAGAACCTAGAGACTTTTTTCCTGCACATATTACATTACTAGCATCGTTATAAATTGTATCTGTATAGGGTTATAATAATTACTTTTTAATTGTTAATTTGAATTTATATTTTCTAAATTGTATTTTTACATAGAACCTCATTTACCTGTATTCTAAACTGTGCTTCTGCCTGAACTCTTTTCTGCATAATAATTAATTTGTAATTCAAATTTTAGATACTTCTAAATTGTATTTATATGTTGACTCTTTCTCTTAATTTTTCTATTTTAACCAAAATTTTTGATCTTCTTAATTTGTATTTATAGATGAACTCTTCCCTCAGTATCAATTATTTTAAAACTTTTAATCCGAGATTTAGTTTTTTCTAAAGTGTATTTAAACATGGAGTCTTTTCTTTATATATATTTTTTTATTTTCCTTGTCCGATTCAAATCCATCCTGGTCAATGCATGGAGGTGGATCGATGCATGATCTTGTCCGATTGATCTCTACTTTATTCCAAAAACATGCTCTTCTATTTTTATCTTTTCCTTGTTCGATTGATCTTTCCTTTTTTTTCTCTTATTTTTCTTCGATTAATGTTAGAATTTCTAGCCCGTGAGAGACGACGTGTAGGCTCCTTTTTCTATTACTTTATATATATAATAGATAGATCATTTTCTTTTCTTTTTTTATTAAAACACGTTATTTTTTATCCAAAAAAATCACGTTCTTTTTCTCTCAAAAACTTCTTATCCGATCCAACACGTTTTTTATCCAAAAAATCATGTTTTGTCCGATCCCAAAAAAACTCTGTCGGACTCACGTTCTTTTTTTATCCAAAAAAATCCGGTTCATTATCTTTTCTTTTTTTCTCGCATTTTCTTTCGATTAATGTGAGATTTTCTAGCCCGTGAGAGCGAATGTGGTGGCTCCTTTTCCTATTACTTTATATATATATATATATAATAGATTGGCAGGTTTGGCATGCGAGCTTTTTTTTTTTCCATTTCTACTAGTACATGTTCATCTTGTACAATTGTACTTATAAATCTCCGATTAAGCTGGCCCGTTTGCTTGACTGCTGGTTCCTTATGGCCTTCATGCATTGCAAAGGTCCTACAAATGCGTACATTGTACAGACATACTGGCACTTGGATTTTATAGTAATGGAAATGAAAATTTGCTTGTTCCATGCTTGAATTATAAACATCCTTTTAAAATACTTAGTCTGATGTTATCTGAAGCTGCCAATTCTGATCGTAACAATAATTTCTGAGTCGCCATAGATACATCAGATTGTACACTGCACTTAGTGGATTGTACCAATCCAGTACATGTGAGCCACATAATTGCTGTAACAATCCCCAACTAATTATTGTTCTTGTTTTTTTCCCCATGTGTTCAGACTGCTTCCAAAACTGCAGAGACAGATCTCGCTCCAACGGACCCTCTCAGACTTGGTTTAGCTTTGAACTTATCTGTATTCTATTATGAGATCATGAATTCGCCTGACAAGTATGTTGTTGCTTATTATTTGTTGCCTGGTCTAATCTATACATAGTGTTTAAGTGGATATTCATATTTTGCTTGGATATCAGGGCTTGCCAACTTGCAAAGCATGCTTTTGATGAAGCTGTTTCAGAATTCCGCTCGCTTAGTGAGGAGAATTACAAAGATAGTGCACTGATAATGCAGCTTTTGAGGGATAATCTAGCACTCTGGAATTCCGATATGGCTGATGATGCAGGTAACACTGATTATTCTTTTCTATGGATGTTGATGATGTTACATATCATGAGATCCTGTCATGACTAGGAAACACCATTTTTGTTTTAATGTACCATGGTTTTCTGTCAAATGCTACAAGATAAGGCATTTGTTGCAGTGCTCAGAAAGCTACATCCTGTAGTTGACATGAAGTGCCTTTGTATTATTTTTTGTGTGTGTGTTCTGATGAGAAATTGCAGTTCTTGCTAGGCTAGGCCCAACTTGGCTGAAATTCACATGTGTAAAGTGTAAGCGCTCAAACTTAGACCATAATGTCCGCGTTGTTTTGATCCATATTATTCTCTTTTGTACGCACGTTTTCCAAACTATTAAATGATATGTTTTTTTGTGAAAAGTGTTTATACAGAAGTTCATCATTTCATCTTTGTAGAGTATATTTTTATTTTTCTAGTGGTTAATTTCATCATTTATACTATGCAATAGTTATTAAAAAAAATCAGATAATCTTTCATACCGCAGCATTTATGTGCAGTCCACTTACCATATGAAAAAACATGAGGGAAAACAGTTAAAAGCTATGCTATAATGAAGTCTTGTGGTTGTAATACATCATGAGAAATATCACGTATGCCATCATGGGAGTTCTTTCTTCCGTTGAATGAACGAGATACTATGACAGCTTAGAGCTCACGCATATTTTCTCTCTCCTGCAGATGATGTTAAGGAAGGAACAGGAAGTGCTGGTGCTCAAGCCTCAAGGTGACCCTGCAGAGGTATGCAGTCGCACATGTGTGTTTGACACACTAATCATGGGTTGACTCTGACACATGTCTGCTATGTTTTCAGTGATGGAGATGCTAATAGCTGGTAGAGTCGGGGTATGCATGGCATGGTGTCCTGGGTTGGGTGCAGACTGCGGACGACTACCATTTACTTACTGCTAGGTTCTGTAGTGTAGGAGTTGAGCTGATGAGTAACCTTTGCTTGCAATCAGGGCACGATTCTTCAACTTCCGGAGCAACAATCGTGTACTAAGTACTCGTTGGTTGCTCTATGCAAGCATAATTTTTGGGTTTCTATTGATGGTGATCAGGCAAAAGTTTGTATGCTTCATCAACGTTTCTCCTCTGTGAGTGCCTGTTCCTGTGCTTGTAGTAGCCTCAGGTGCGCAACTGCGCATTGATAATTTGATATGATGCCATCGGGCTTCCATGATTAGTCTTAGCGAGGGTTTTCCCAGGTTTCATAATCATTAAATGATACTTCACGTAGGTAGAGTAATGTGATAGAATTTATGATGAGAGAGGATTTGAGTTCCATGGCAAACTAATGCGATGGAATTTATGATGAGAGGATTTGAGTTTCACGTGGGTAAAACTTAGTGTAAACAGTTACTTAAACTATAAAACTAGATTGAAACTTCCATAGATAGATTTGGTTTCATATATGTACTTTTAATCAACTCCTATTGGGAGCATGGATGTAATATTAAATTGATATGTTAACCTATAAAATCATATTTTATAGAAGTAAAATTTTACATTAAGAGCATTTGTTTTATTTATTCACTCGAACGTGTTTTGGTAGGATAACTAACCGAGGTCAGCTTTATGGCCTTGTGAATGGTGGGCGGTGAGGTGACAATGATGATTGGTTTTCAGCTTTGACCTCAATGAGTGTTAAACCTTGTGACCAAAAAAAAAAAACCTCAATGGATGTCGGTTGCTGGTCGGGTTTTATTTGGTCTCGCGTCACATCTATATGGTATCAGTTGTTATGTTGTGTTTTCCCTTTGATTCAATGTGAAATGCTTTTCGCGTAATTGAAGCGAAACTGTTCTGTTTCACAGAAATTCTTGTTATGGCTAACTACTAGCAGAGGCTCGAAATGCTTCTGATCCAGAATTCCAGATCGTTGTCGTTGTTGACAACAGCTAGCCTAACCAAAGTAAGGAGCGGAGAACCATCCTGGTAAAGTTATGTACGGTCGACGTGGTGCATGAGAAATTCTGGATATAGGGCAACTATGTTACACAAATTACCCTCGATTCAGTTTAGCAGTTGTAGCACTGCAAAAAAAGAAGAAAAAAAAAAGTGGCGGATAGTCTATTGATTGTTCCATAATGATGAATGAGCTCTTCAGAAATAGATGCTAACTCATGGATCTGGTTTAACCAGTTCCTTCCAGCAGTTTTTTTTTCTTCTAAGGGGGTGAAGGCAAAAACACAGCTGTAAGGCAAAGCATCATAATTCGCTGGATCGCGGAAGGCTATAGGTGATGGTTAAGCAGTCTTCCCGTGAACAATCCAGCTTGGCTCATTTAGTCAGTTCGATGCCACCCGATTTAAACGTGGCTTCACCGGTGTCTTCGAAGGGCTCACCCTGAACATAGAAGTGTTAAGATCAGAAAATATACAATGTTTTTGAAATTCAGATGCAGAGCTGAAGAGGATTGGTGGATCATGCCTGACAGGCAGTGTACCCAAAATCATTCCACTGCAATTCAGAGCCATGATGGCACACTCGGCCTGCATTTGACAGACAACAATTAAAATGGAACAAAATCTTCATTCATGGGGACTATAAGCAAAGATTTGTTTTCCAGTAAGGCAGTAACTCCAAGTAAATACTCCATAAGCTGGTCAGCTAGTATGAAAATAGTTAAATTTATATTTGAAATATAAGCAACACAAAAGGCCCTTATCTCTTACATGGACAAACTCAACAAAAGCAATCCTTGTAGAATGTACATTATCCCCTAGAAGTCTCAAACGAGAGACCTGCGAAGAAAATATGTTTTATAGAACATATTAGGCAGGTGCCAGATCAGTTAATCCATTATATAAATAAGACTGTAACACTACCTAGTAATAAAGGAGAAACGTACTACAAATTCTATAAAAAGATTTAAGGAAATGCCTTTAACTTGGTGGACCCTGATAGAAATACAAAAGTCTACCTATCTGTTACTTATGGATAGGAGATATTGTAGGAAACAAACTCTAGCTATTAATCAAGATAACTATTGTCAAGAGCAAAAGAGCGGTGTGATATTGATTAAACAATAAAATACATATTCGACAAGTTGTGCATTCATGAAAAGTAAAAGTAGATCAATATGTATGCCTCCATCAAGGAGTTGTGGATGGTATGTTGGATAATGATAATCAAGAATAACGTGCATAAATGTCTCAACATATGATATGTTAGGGGTTGCGATTTAGGCAGCAATGCTCAAGGACAGGAAGCTGATGGAACAAAACTTTGAGTGATAAGTATAAACAAATTGTTGAAGTTAACAATAGCCTATAATAGCTGTGAAAATAGAAACCTTGTGGGGGAATGAAGCATAAGAAAAAGAACTCATTTAGTAAACTAACAATGACTCCTAACATATATCGTTATACCAGGTGAGTACATGATTTGGAGTTTGTTATGGTTCTTATGTTGCAAGAACTACAAGTGGCATGTAACAGCTCTAGAAGATATGCCAGCCAAACAAGGATTTATATAAGCAGTTGGTTTGTTTCCCGCATACACCCCTTAAACAAATAGGAAACCATATGGTGGTTCAACCATTAAAGTTGATTTTGTATTTTAAGTTAGAGATTATTAAGATAACTGCAAATAAGGAACACATCAAGTATCACATATGGAGCAATAGACAGGAGAAAACAAGCTTTCATCCTGAATAGAATACAAATAAAATAACATCACCCACTTGGCAAGAATTAAATGCTATGCAATAGGGATAGTGAATTTGATCACTTGTCAAGCTCAAAGCTCACCTCACCACAAAGTTCTTCAAAGAAATTCTTTACATCTAATTGAGTAACCTGCAGGAAAAGGTGAAGAATGTCATAAATATGGATTCTTTAGCTTCAGAAGCTTGCGGCCATACTTCAAGATGTAGCTAATATACAAATAATCAGTGGATGAAAAGACAAACAATTCGGAACTATTGCACGCTATGAAGTACACAGTAGACTGATACCTTCTTATCTATATTTGTACAATAAACAGTTCTTATGACCATTTCCTTCTCATCCTCTGTCTATGGGCCAGGAAGAGCACAATATAAGTATTAAGGTTATGTGGGAAAAAAGAATAGTTGTGCTATAAAAAGGTGAAACAAAACACACAAAACCTTACCCTGGGAAGGAATTTTGGATTCACAGGCAAGATAGCCGTCTTTGAAGGTAAGACTCTAACAGGGTAGAAACCAAGCATCGTGCCACCAAGGTTAAGTGCAGCTCTTGCACCCTCTTTGGAACAAATGAAACTTAGCATGCATCAAATAATATATCCACCATGGCAGAGGAAACTTCGGCAGAAGGTGAAAGGAAAGTATATTACCTTCGTCACCAAACTCAATGAATGCAAACCTTAAAACTGAGTGTGGATCACCACAGATTCTGCAGTCAACAACCTTCAGGGGGGGGGGGGAGGGGGGGTGGTTAGTATCAGCTTTTGGAATTCACATTTCGTAATTTCAATAGCAAAAACAAGAACCCCAGACATTGCCAGACTTTTTTTTTATGTAAAGCAAAAACGGCTGAACAGCCAACCAAAGTAGTTTCCTTCCCGGGAGATATTTATTCTAACATACAGATGCACTCTCCCATTGTTGCACATGCAGTTATGGTTTAGGGCATGAAATCATCATGAAGAAATCCTGAAAAAAAATTCTAGATGTACCTCTCAAGGTTCTGTACCTATGTATAAAACTTTCAATATATTCTAGATTAAGGGGTAAGAAAACAAGAAAAAAATCTAATAGATGATTAGTCAGCAGAGGAAAAAAACACAAAAATGGTAAAAACTTTTTTAGATTGTTTCTTTTAGTCCATTTTGAATGTATTCAAATTTTCAAATGAGGTAGACTGCATCATCAAATCCAAACAAAAGTCACTTGCCCATAGTTGGCAAATGACGTGCTATTTTGTGGAACAATATGATCAATTAGTAAAAACTTTCTAATTTACTTTATCATGATCAACACAAGCATTGGAATAGTGAAACATCTTATTTACTGTTTTTGATACAATAATACCAACTTGATACTTTGAATTAAAGCAACTTACTTGCCCGCAGTTAGCAAATATATCAGCAAGTCTCTCCTCTGTCACCTAACAGAATAACAGATGCTCAGCATCATTAGACCTAGCAGCTCCTCTATAATACATATGCATGCTTAGAAAATCATCAACAACTTACAGTATGGTCAATATCAGAGACATAAACAGTTCGGCGAATGCTGTCTTCCCTGTCTGCATGTCTTGCTCTATCAGTTATCCTCCTCCTTCCTTGACTGATGTACCCATTCCTCCTCTGAAGGGGAAAAAAAAACAATCATTATGTCCTATTCTGAGTTCTGACCTTACATTAATTTTCTTGTTCATGTACTTGTCAGCTCCACACCTAATTCTTACAAGCAGCTGATCGTCTGTTAAATCCTAGTCCAATAAATAAAGAAAGAACACAAGTGGGAGAATTATAGAAACCTTGAAAGGGGAGTCTAATCTTAAATTTCCCCATTTGGGGGAAAAACATGTTGTGTCAATCTTTGTTGTTTAATATATAAACCACTCAAAAAAGCTATATAAAAAAGAATTCTTAGCATGAATTGTCCCATTATAAGACGATTTAGGAGTGGATCAAAGAACGAGACAGCTATTCTAAGTGAAAAAGGGCATGAATTATCATCTTATATAACCTTACAACAAGATGGTTTGGGGGTGGATCAAGTAATTATTCCATGGCCATGCTGTTTTGAAGAAACACTATCGTATTGTACACCTATTCTAAATGAATTATGGAATTGTGCATGGTGCATTGACTGATTTTGCAGTATCATCACATATAAAAAACCAAATCGTCAAAAATAAAAAAGGTAAAGCCTTGCACCAAGGAATACCAACTACCGCACCAAGAACCACCAACCGATAATGCAATCCAATACGAAGGGAAAAAAGAATCCCATCTTTACCTACCAAACTGACGAAAAGAAATAATCAATCAAATCCTTCATCCAGGAACAATCACAACCAACCAATTCAGCCTATCAAGAAACAACAGAGAGTTGTGCAGATTTTTTTTACCCGACGCTGCTGGTAAGCGTCGGCGCCGGATTCCTTGCCGCCCCCGTTCCCGCCTCCGATCGAGCAGTAATCGAACACCGGCGCGTCCGCCGAGAGCACCTTCCTGGACGGCGACGAGACTGCCGCCGACGAGGGGATGAACTCCTTGGCGGCCGGGTTCAGCTTGGACAGCAGGTCCACCAGCTTCTGCACGCCCGTCTTGTATTCCGCCTCCTTTGCCGCCGCCACAGCAGCGGACTCCGCCGGCGCAGCCACGGGCGATCCCCCCGCCACCGCCGCCATCCGCAGAGCCGCCTCTCAAGACCAGACGCAGCCACGGGCCGGCAACCAAAATCTTGGTCAAATCGCGGCCCCTCTCTCGCTCGGGCCTCTACAGAAGAACAAGAAGCGATGCCATCTGGTGGTGGCTCTGGGCCTCTTGGGGCGGCGAGGAGGAGGGGGAGGGGAGGCAGCAGGCTACCGCGTGATGCGTGGTGCTGCCGCGCTCGAGCGCCCTCGCCAATGGCGTCGATTAGTAGCGAGTGGGTTTTGCTTTTACAAGGTTTTGTGCCATTTTTCTTCTCCTCGCGGAGAAAAATTGCCAAAACACCACCCGAAAAGTCATCCCTCTCCTGAACATCATTAGTAAACAAGAACACTTCAAAACACCACTGGTAAACAAGATAGTCATGCCGAAACGCCATTCACAAAACAGGCATTAAAATTGACCATTCTACCCTAGCCTTGTATTAGCCATATATTATTCTAGAAATTAATA
Organism: Oryza brachyantha; assembly: GCF_000231095.2. Taxonomy (NCBI): domain Eukaryota; kingdom Viridiplantae; phylum Streptophyta; class Magnoliopsida; order Poales; family Poaceae; genus Oryza; species Oryza brachyantha. Next base: position 4,457,296 of record NC_023163.2, read on the forward strand.
AAAATTATTTATTTTTAATAAATAATCATAGAAAATATGAATAATTGTTTTTTCGCGCAAAAAAATACCATGAAATCTTCAAAAATCCATATATTTTTTCGCGCAAAAAAATACCATGAAATCTTCAAAAAGCCATATATTTTTCTATGATTATTTATTAAAAATAAATAATTTTTATTAATTTCTAGAATAATATATGGCTAATACAAGGCTTTGGGGTAGAATGGTCAATTTTAATGCCTATTTTGTAAATTTTGGCGTTTTGGCATGACTACTCTTTGTTTACTAGTGGTGTTTTAGAGGGTTTTTATTTGTTAATGGTGTTCTGGATAGCGCTGACTTTACGGGTGGTGTTTTGGTAATTTTCCCTCGTCACAACACCACCAGCTGCGAATTGGAAAAATGGTTTGGAAAAGGAAAAGGACGGTGAGGAGGGGGAGGGAAGGTGTAGCTCCTGGGTGGACGTGGTCTATGCACCCGCAGGTGTGAAGCACGTGTGCCACTGTGCATACACACTGCACAGCATGGTAACATTGTCCATTGGTCTATGGTAGGCATGATGATTGATGAAGCCGTATTAAGGGCCAGACTAGTTCCAAATTTTTTTCCAAAAAGTTACATTGAATATTTGAACATTTAAATGGAACATTTAATATAGATAAAAATACTAATTGTATATAGTTAGGGAAAAATCGTAAGGTAAATCTTTCGAGCCAAATTAATTCATGATTAGTCACAAGTGCTACAATATTTATATGTGCTAATGATGGATTAATTAAGTTTAAAAGATTTGTCTCACCGTTTACAGATAAGTTATAAAATTCGTTTTTTCAGCTAAAACCTTTTTCGACATCGAATCAATCGTTTGAGGTGACATGTACAATTCTTTTTCCGGAACTAAACAGACCCTAAACGATGGGGTAATTATTGTGGTTGATTCGATGGAGTAGTCCTAAAAACATGGGAATAGGTTCGTTTCCAGGTGGGAATTAAACTATTTTCTAGTATATTCTTTTTTGTGTTTGTAAGGAGACGGTTTGTTTTAACGGCTTCTTAACTTCTGCTACCTCTTTTTCAGGCGTACTCTTGTCAAAATAATAACAGATATCTTTTGCAAAAAAACATTAAAAATACCTTAAATTTTATAGCAATTTATTTTTAAAATTTGTATAACTAGTATAATTAATCCAGCTCTAATATGTGCTATGTTTTACATGCCGGAGATGAGGGTTTGAATATTACATGTATTCATCCTTTTGCAATATTCTTCTAAGTCAAAGTATTTAGAAAAAAAAAACTCCCTCTGTTAAAATTATAGCAACTTCTTGTTACTTGTGTAGATCCATATATAGCAAAAATACTTATATTTTAGGTTGGATGGAGACATGGAGTAAAATAAATTAAAAATTAATTAGGTAGAAATGAACATACATGAACAAGTTGAGGTTGTGTTCTACGTTCTAGATTTTTGAAAGCTTTCACGTGCATGTTTCGTAACTGCTGAATGGTTCTATATATAAATTCAGCATTCTAACTTGGTAAAGTTGGTTATAATTTTTGTAGCAGTTAATTCAATCGTTTGTATCATCAAATAACCATCACAAAAATTTAAACATATTTTACCTTCTTACCGTCAAACTATATAGCAGCCTTTTAAGGCAGCAAAGGCAAAATGTGGGAAAAAATTTATAAATCATTTTTCGTTTTTCTAATATGCCGCCTCGATAGTTAAGACAGTATATGCAAAGTACGATATTTTGATTTTCTACGTTAAGGGGGTGTTTGGTTTCTCCTTCTTTTTTAAGTTCATGTCACATCAATGTTTAGACACTAATTAGAAGTATTAAATGTAGACTATTAATAAAACTCATCGCATACTCTGGACTATTTTACGAGACAAATCTATTGAGCCTAATTAGTTCATGATTAGTGCATGTGATGCTACAGTAAATATTTGCTAATCATAGATTAATTAGGCTTAAAATATTTGTCTAATGAAATAGCCTTTATTTATGCAATTAGTTTTTGTTATCAGTCTATATTTAATACTCCTACCTAATATTCAAATATCCGATGTGACAAAGAACTTAAAAAAAATCGCTGGATCCAAACAGCCTCGATACGTAGCTACTCTCTTTCATTCCGTATACTATGAGTAAATCTCGCGGAATGTGCATTCAGACTCTAATTTGCATGAAACAAAAAAAAATTGCATGAAAGGTTCACATGGACCAAGACCTTTGGAGTCCATATCAAGATAAACCTGGAAAAAGGATTAAGTTATGATAATTTATCTTCATCGGGTCATCAAGATTTACCATTGAAGTTTGTCCACTCTAAGATTGATGTCATTCAAAATGGAGTACAACGAACTGGATTAATGCGCTTACCTTCCCTATACCCATACCCTAATCACAGGTCCGTATTCCCTGGATGTCCCATGCCCATTGAGAAAATTGTGAGGTTTTACTTCTTTATTTTAGCTATGAGTTGAATTACCATGAATAACATACTTGGTATGGGGCCCATCTGTTGGCCAAAACACATATGCCACTGTCCAACTTTAAATATTAAAACTTAATTTTAGAATTTTTTTTCAAGTTTTTTTATCAGTTTTTAAGCGTTGCCGTTTAATTTTATCAAAATATAAATATAAATGTTTTAACTCTAAATAATCCTTTTTGCCGTATTTAGCCGACCAATGGGGGCCATGGTTCAGTTCTTGATCATCAAAATCATGTGGGTGCACTTTCAAAATCATACAAAAGAATTTTATTATTATTATATATGTTTGTCGTATAGGATTTGTCCGGACATTGTTCGCATCCATCGACTGTGCTGCGTACTACTTCAACTACAGTTTAAAGCCAGGTACTGACTATTGAGTACTGACAGTACGGGCCCAAAATGCTCGGTTGAGTTTGCAATAAGAATTTTTTTATCGTTACATCGGACGTTTGATTAGATGTCAAAAAATTTTAGACACAAATAAAAAATAGATTTCATAGCTAGGATGGAAACTTATAGCTAATTATGGACTAATTAGACTTAAAAAATTTGTCTCACAATTTTTTTCTGTAATTAGTTTTTTATTTCATTTAAAATTAGTTTTTTATTTCATCTATATTTAATGCTCTATTTAAATGTTCAAAGATTCGATGTGATGTTTTAGAAGAAAATTAGGGACTAAACATGGCCTTAATTCGGTTCAACGAAACTCGATGAGTTGGTGACAGCTTATGTGTGCATTTACGACAGAACTGTTGTATGAAGCTTGAAGCGGTCCTGACCTCGTGGTGCTAGCTCTTTTGGTGCTTTCAAACAGATTCTGTCTTGCAATTCTATGGTAAATATATGGACAACTTAACGGAAGTATTCAAAAGAAAATGAATTATGGGATAAAAGAAGCACCAAAACTACTACGGGTAAATTGGCATAACCAATTGGAGGAAAAAAAACAACTTTTGTAGTAATATACTAGGGCCGCGTTCGTCCCCCTTAGGTTAGATAACTTACCTTCTCGTTTTTCATGTGCACGCTTCCCGAACTACTAAATGGTATATCTTTTGCAAAAATTTTCTATAGGAAAGTTGTTTTAAAAAATCATATTAATCTATTTTATTTTTTTAATACTTAATAATTAATTAATCATGTACTAATCTATTACTATGTTTTTCGTGTCGGGGTAAGTTAACTTACCTCAACACCAACGAACGCGGCCTAGTAGTAACACAAGGATGACACATTGTCAGCGTTTCAACGTTCTTGATGACTCTGTTAAAACCAAAAATTATATACTGTCACAGTAATGTATTTTATGTGTATATACTCCTACTCTACTATGTAATACAGCTAGGACCTACTCAAAAAAAAAATGTAATACAGCTAGGAGGAAAAGAAACGCCTGCTGGAATCAACACCGTCGAAATCGATGGCTTCTGACGTATCATTTCTTGGACGGAATCGGACCGGCTCAAGGGCATTGTTTATTTTTTTTCCCCCTTGCCCCTCGCTTTTGTTATTCGTGGTCTAATCAACGGCGATTTTGGTCTGACATACTGGTTGCCAATTTCAAAACATATTGAAGAGAAAGGTTCAACCTTATGCAAGATTTCTTGGGGGAAATATCCTGTAATTATCTCAGCCAATCAAACCTCAGGAAATTACATGTCATTTAATTAATTTCTTAATAAGAGCTATTCCTTTCCTATTCTGACAGATAACGCCGTTGATTCTTGTTAGAAGCTTGACCATTCATCTAATTGAAAATATTTATGTAAATATCTAAAATATTAAATTATAATAACATACATTTGTTAATGTATCCAATCACTATAAAATTACTTATTAAAAAATTATTGGTATTATCTATTAAAATAGGGATAAAACATTATTTTATTAGCAGAGTTAATTATAGACCAAGTGGGACAGCTAGCTCCGGCGCCATCGTCAAATCCCAAGACAGACGAGGAAGTCGATGCTTGTTTCATTGGTTTTGGTTTGCGGTGGTTTCTGCTCCAGCGAAGAACTTGGCTAGCATTAGCTTCGCTGTGTGTGCGTGAGTAGAGGGTGGAGATACACTACGTCTACGTCCCTCGGGATCGGCCGAACTCGATGACCTCCGATAAAATTTATTATTATATTGCTTAGACAGCTAAAATGATATTAAAAATTAAAATATTGTATTCTAACTTCGGTAATTTTGATATATTAATTTTCTAGCTCCGTCCCTGTACCTATATGCGTAAGTGAACTGACACTCGGAATCTCTTTCGAAAAGATGACACTTTGAAAGAAGGCAACGACAACTTTGAGTGCGAAGCCTCTAATCTCCGATTAGTGTTTTTTTTTTCTCTCGCTCAAGGTACCAAACTACCGATCTCCAATTAGCTGACGAGAGAGACACAGGGAGAACGAGAAGGAGAGAGCTGTCTGAAGAAGCTTCCTTTTGCCAACTAACAAAATGCAAATTGGTAGAGGGGAGAGAGAACATAAAGCTTGCTGCTGTGTGTATTGATGCATGGGTTGTTTGGGTCAGAAGCAATGTGCTTTGCTGCTTGATTTTATCTATAGTGACATGTGTAGTGAAAATTTCAGAAGACTTGATCTTGGCATACCTGGCCTATGTCATTATGTCAAGACCTGAAACTAACAGCCTTGCATTTTTTCTTCTACTTACCTAATAAACTAAAATTTAAATTTTCAACCTTTTTAAATTGATTTTAGGGTTATATCATCATACTTCATTTTTTAGCTTTTTTTAAATCGCTAAAAAATGTATATAAAAATTTTATTGATAAATTATTTTTTATTTATAAATATATCATTTGACTTTTTTAAAAAATCAAACGATAACCAACCAAGTACTTTTAAGTGTACTACTGTACTCGTTGCGGTACATTACGGTGCATTGACTATATATGTTCGACTTCATCAGTGCAGGGAAGGTGCTGATCCATGATTTCAAGGTTTCTAGGAGATGGAGTCCAGCAAAATATATATATTTTTGAACCGATTCAACAAATATTGCCCAATGGGAACAGAAATCAAGGCCCATAATTGCATAATAATTCAGAGACATATAATGCAAGTTGTTCCCAATAGAGACGACGTCACATAATAATTTAGAAATCTTAAAACAATAATTAATACTTCCTCGAAATTAATAATTTACATAGTTTTGGAAAATTTCAAAGTTAAAATTTTAAAACTTTAGTTATTAATAACTTTGAAATTTTTAATTTGAAAACACTAGAACAATGTGTGTAGATAAGCCTTAAAATGTACTTTTATAAAAGTAAAAATGTATTTATTGTATATATTATAACAGAAAATCATAGTTAAAGATCGTTATTGGAGACCGGCGTTGTCTAAAACGATAGAAATTATTTAATTGGAGGGAGTAACATTACTACTGGTCAATAATTAATTGTGATTTGGAAGCCAGCTCATATCATCACCTTCAAATCTGTACACAACAAACCTTGAGTGAGAAATATAACCAAACAATAACTTAAACAACTTTTATATGCTACTCATTAGCTGCTTGTTTTTTGGAATCCATCGAAATAAAAAATGACATAGCACTAGTACTAGTTGCTAAAGTGACCAATTAGCACAGCAAAAAGGAACTGGCACTGCTATGAACTTGATACTCAATTTTATCTGATAACTTCATTTCATTGCATTCCAACAAAGCGAGAATGACATTGCTTTGACTATATATATTTGCGAGTACATGAAATATACAAGTAACTAGACATGATTTTATTGTCTATAAAACTTAATGTCAACTGAACAGTCTGAACTACAGTTGTGCAGAAGGGAAGAGAAGGTGTTGTTCAGCTTATGTACACCGTAGAACGTCCGGCACATTTCGGCAGCAGCCTGTCTAACATGAGGGAACGGAATGTGTTCCTACGCAACTGCATGTTTGCTCTCCTTTGCAAGCAAGCAACTAGTAACAGCTAATTAAGGCCATAATCAAGAGCTCAGCCCAGTTGACGAACAAAGAGAATATATAGAGGCATGCAAGTATGCAACATGCATTTCGAAGGCGAGGTGATTGTTTGGCGATATATTTGTAAATAAAAATAATTTATAAATAAAATTTTTATATATGTATTTTTAGTGATATAAAAGCTAAAACTAAAAAATAAACTTCGGTGAAAAAACTCTAAAATCTACTCCAAATTAGGGATGAAAATTTAAATTTTTACGTATAATCATAAGAAGAAGCGAAAAGATAAGGATACGTAACTTTACTTTGTAGGCTTCGAGCTAAAGGAGTTTTGCAGCAGCTCGTTCTAATTTAGGTGATACTGGCGGTCGTAAAAGTAACGGCTCACATCGTTTGCTTATTGGGGAATAGGTTCGAGGAGATTATAACATAACCATTGCTGATCTATACTCCTTCCTGTTTTAAATGCATAGCGTTTATGATTTTTTTCCTAAAATTTTGGCCAATAATTACTTATTTAATTACTAGTAAGGTAGAAAAAAAAAGTAGCAATGGATCTTTTGCTAGAAGTATTCAGATTTGCTAACTATCTATTGATAAAAAATTTGATGGCTTACGCATTGAGATTCGTGCGCTGCACGAAAAACAAAAAAAATTCTCACGCACGTGTGGAACTCGATCCCACATCCAGATCCTCAAGACTAAACACAACTTAGACATTCATAATGCAATGGTTAAAATAATATTTATAAAATTAAATTAATCATCATATAGGATAAAAAATAAATGATATGACAAGTGATTAAATAAAGAAAGAGAAGAAAACTATGTATTGTATAAGATATGGTTCTACACAACAACCAAGGCATGATGAGAGATAAGTGACATTAAATTCGTATGTGGATTAACAGTGTTTGCACTGCAAGAGTAATATTTAATACTAGTTTCTTTATAACATGAATGATATAAAAACATTATTGGTGTCTTGTATTAGAATTGCTCTTATATTCAAGTTACATTGTAATTAAATTATCTATTGTACTCGAGTTACATTTAACAGCCATGGACAGTCATATGTTTATCTAATATGTATAAACTTTTCTAAGCATATAAAGTCTATGTGCAGGTTAACAGATGTCGCGCATTAGGGCACATACAAATGTCTATTATTGTCGTCTCTATCATTACACGTTTGCAGACGTGGAAGTGAAAGATGATAGAAGAGAGAAAATGAGTTGTTTTGCATACAGTCAGCAAAACATCAACTCTTGGCGTATAAAACATGGGAAGACAACTAAAAATTTGCTTAATACACGTACTGACTATAATAAAAGGAGCCGACCGGATAAAATACGAACGAGAAATTAATTAGTCTATATGAAACATGTCAGACCGACCGCGATGCCGCTATGGTGTCTGTTTGTTGATTGCTGCTAGTTTTTTTGTTCAGATTTGTCAAGTCTCTTCCCGAGAGCAGTCTCGTAGTTGACGAGCACAAATGTCGGTGTTTACAAATTAATTTTGAACACCCTTAGCATACCATCAAGGGGTATTTACATGTTAGCGTTTACAAATTAAATTCAAACACACTAGTGCACCATCAAGGGGTATTTACGTGGTTGTTTTTACAAATTAAATTCAAACTCAGTGTTGCAATGTTTCACACGCTCACTGATGGCTAGTCCTTTCGTCCAATTTATAAAGACGCATCGTTAAACCAGACAAGCATGACAGTGCCAGGCTCTGCCGTATTTCGATCCTGACAAACTTGTCCTAAAACTCATAACGATACGAGAAATTGTAAGTAATGCTGGCCATCTATACAGCAATGGAAACACACTAAAACGAACTGTTTCATGACCAAATAATCAACCAAGTACGCTAATTTTTGTACATTAAGTTTCACATTTGATCTTTACAAGCTTCAGCAGACATGAAGCATTCTCGTTGCGAATGTCGCTTCCACCCACCATTTCTGCAAGCTAGATTAGAAGGTATGCATGTTACTTGTACATCTATTGTTAGGGGTTGCGAAGGCAAGCTCCACCCTGTCGTCAGAACAGAGAGTACATGGGGTATGTATGATCAACCTGTGGACAATTCAATCCTGAATCGACGCTTCCCATGGTCCAGTCATTGTAATGAAGATGCGGCGAAGGTTGTTTGGGAGATGAGCCTACCATACCAGCTATCATGCCTGATGTTGCGTCTTGACTGAATGCATCATATCCCCCAGTAGACGTGTAGCTATCTGCACTTCCGCTCCAGTATTCAGGCCTGTGATTTGCCATGCCACTGATAGATGGATAGGAACAGCAGCAACTCATGGTATTTTCAATCCCACCCACCATGCGCTGGGTCAATCCACTAGAGTACTGCGATACTAGGCAGTGATTTGATGCACCAGAAAAAAGAGAGGCAGGATACTGCAGGGATCCCCAGGTGATATCTGTGGAACTGACGGCAGAAGGTATGCTCAAACTATTGCTTTGTGTAGTACCTCCACCATCTTCCAAGCACTCTGAAACCCAGCTAATGATGATGTGTGGTTGATCTGTAGCAGAACATGGACCTTGTACGGCATCAGGTGCGGAGCACAGAACAGAACAAGTTGAGGAGCTTACTGACGTACTCTTGTCAGAATCAGAAGGTCGGTGAAGCTCCTGAAATCCAGGACAGGCATGCCTTTTTATTCCTTTGTCTCCCTTGGCCACTATATCAATGGATGACAATGAATTGATTAGTCTTGGTGAGAAAACACTCTCAGCATGCTGAGATGAAGTTTGATCTCCTGACTGGGTCTTGTCCCTCTTGTACAAACTGTGATCCCCTCCTTGTGATGAACTATGATGCTTACCATCATTGAACAACACCTGATTACTGGCAATGCCACATGCATCACCTGCATTTTCTGAACTAGTAGTTTTTGTATGATTCATTGGCTGCAATTGAGTTTCAGATGCTGACTTATTGTGTAAATCTGAAATTTCGTCTGGCACAACTGATATATGAGATTTGACATCCACTGTTGGAAGATTATTGGGCATAAAACTATCCCTCAAACTCTGCAACACAGTTGATCTGTGTGCTGCAGTACTTTCTTTAAGCTGCATCTGAATTCCACAGGCTGGTTTTTCATTGATATCTGAGGGAGCATTGTTTCCATCTGCTTTAGCATGGGTCTTACCAATTGCTGCCGTCAAATGGTTCGCTAGCATTTGGGAAGGTTTCTCTGGTCTCTGTGAGACTAACTTTGCATCATCACATCTAGAAGTTTTATTTCTTTCACTGTGTTCATTGTTGGCCAAAGTAAAGTTCTTGGAATCTGAAATGACATTACCAACTTGAACTGTTGCTTTAAATCGAGTATCAGTAGGAGCCGTCTGCCTGGTAAGTACAGTAAACCGGCGACCTGGCCCACTTGATCCTTGTGAAACTACATTAACATACTGTTTTGACGATAAGGTCCCCACCATTCCATTTCCTGCTGAGGTTGCTTGCTTAAAATTTAAAATGCCATTTGCTGACTGCACAGAATCATGGGGCTTATTACCATTGGAAGCCCACTGATCATTGAGGTGGTGACCCTTTGGTCCAAGCTGTGGTAATTCCTGAGATACGGAGGCAGGCAATCCTTGCTGATTATTAGGTGTGCTATCATGGTTCTTCTCTTCTTGAAGAGTTGGAATATTTGAGTCTCTGCAAAAAGATAAATGACCATCAGTAAAAGTTACAGGTCATCATAATAAGTCATCAGCAAACATAAACAATACCGTGGAGTTGTAACTGGCAGTGTGCCAAGATTCTTATTGCCGTAATTGGGTGGTACTCCACAATTGTTGCTGCAAGTCTTCACATGCAAGTGTTGACTGTTATAACAATGCTGGACCTGAAACACAATGGTTACACTATAAACTAACAACATAGGCAAGCACAGATAAATATGTTACTTCAAAATCAAAATTGAGCTCTTACTGTATCTTTGGAGTTTCCATTACAAATGGAAGTTCTTGATATGCAGTCGCTAGGAGGGGGCAAAGTATTTCCTGCACGTTGTTGAAGACCCTTTGTATCCATTCCCAACAAATGCTGAAGCCTTATCTTCGTAAAGAGATAGGGAAAAAAATGCTGAAATACTGTTCTTTTGAACAAAAAAGATGCTGGTATATGGCATGATAGATCTACACATTACAAATGAACCAACTAATATTATAGCCTATAAAAGATGCAAGCAAATTACAATAAATCAAACCTTTGCTAATAGCACTATCAGCTAAACATAGAACATAACAAAGTACACTTTGGCCAAGTTAACCAAAATGAAAGGGAAAAAAAGTTTATTTAGAAGCTGACGATGGCATCTGCTTAAGCAGAAAAGCAGGCCAAGTAGCAGTGAATTCAAGGATTGTCACGCCGATAAATGGCTTCACAATATGGCAAACTTGAGAGAAGCATCAGAAACACTTAGTGCAACACAGTTCTCGTAAGTTTGATTTCACAAGAAAAGCATGTGGCAGCCAATGCTCAACTTGTTGAACTGGTGACGTCAGCTACCCATAAATTCAGTTGGCTCCAAATTGCACAGTGCCAAGTCTATGCTTTAGATAAAGGTGGTCCAGATTTAATGTTTGAAGTGTTTGTTCAGAAGATATGTATAGATGGGATGCCAGTGACTAATGAGACAGTAATTGGTGTATTAGCAAAATGAGTCAGCCAACATGTGCTGAAGCTCATTAAGAAAGATTACAAATGAAGAAATTCAAGAACCACATAGTGAAATTGCATTTTCAGTAGAAGCTACAAAAACAGCCTCAAATGTACTACAACAAAGAAAGAAAAGGAGGCTGCTCAAAGTTACCAAAGATAGGAGGCTGCTAAAGTTACCTTATTGATTTTCTTCTTGTTTTTGTTTGGTGGGATTCATAGAACCAAACATGAAAGGCACTATTTAACTTTGTAACATCTACTTCTTTTGGATAATCTAGACAATAGAGATGTAAATGTACTACAATTTACAGACCATATAACCCTTTGTATTTAAGAATACCCACACATTTTAAGTGTGCGTTTGCGTGTGTAAAAACAACCCAGGTTTCATATTCATAGGAATCTTTAGATGGCCAAGGCATGAATGTTGATAAAATTAGTTAGACTGACTTTCAACACTCACCACTAATTCACCATCAACGAAGAAAAACAATATTGACAAATGTTCATGAAATAAATCAAACTAGGGGATTACCCACAGTTTCGCACAGAGCTAGATAATTAGGGCCCGTTTGGCACAACTCTAGCTCCAAACTCTAACTTACCTAGAGCTGAAGTTGCGCTAAACAGTATAGATTCTATATTTTTTTGGCGGAGTTAGCAAAGCTTCTCCTAAAAAATGAACTACAGGGGTGGAGTTAGGTTTTTGCTGCTCCAAAACTCCACTCCACCCCAAAAGACCCACTACCCTCTAATTTATTGATGTAATTACGTAAAACTGTCACTCAACAACCCCTAGAACCACAAGGGTATTATTATCAACCCACCCTTCTCTTTCGAGAGTTCTGGAGCTGAACAAGCTAGCCAAATAATTTTGAGGTGCACTCCATCTCATATAGGAGGAGCCTCGCACTGGAGCAGGAGTTTGGATCTACAAGTTTAAGTTTGGAACCCTACCAAACAAGCCCTTAAAGTAGAGTTAAATTTGACAAACAACTGTATTTTCTATAAGTATATTTGGATTTCACATGCAACTCACTTTTATTTCTAGAGATACAATTGTATTTCGTATACAGCTACATCGATAAATCTGCACCATTATAATTTGGACCCACCATGATCCAACAGTTCAAATCCTTCTTTTTTTTCTCAAGTTAATATGGTAATTGTTAGCCTTCAGAGCAAACATGGTAGCTTCCTTTCAAGCTATCTTTAATATTGATAGATAGATAGATTCCACATGCCTATTGAAAAATGCATTAGCAATATGTACCTTGCACAGAACACAACAACATCGTCCTTGGTACAAATATCTTCAAGTGGGGCTTTCTGATGCACATACGAACAGATTGGTTTTCGGCAAACCTGAGATAACATTGCACAAATTAAGCAGACCTAAGAAGAACAGGATAAGAACTTACAGGAAATGAAGATTTTTATATATCAACCACCTTATTGCTTAGCCATACATGACAATATCTTGTAACGCCAAATGTTGCCCTACATGATCATCATATAAAAAAGGTAAGACATGCACTGCATAGGATACAAGAGTGGTGTTGTCTTTAAGTCAACCTGTTGCGCATTTAGAGAGCAGACAGACTTACTTCAGAGGTCTACCATCTAATATGAAACCATTAACTGCCTTTATGCACTGGGCAGCTTCATCCTCCCTTGAAAAGGTAACATATCTATAGGGATAGAACCAAAGGATTACATAAAACAGCAAGAATCTCAACAAAAATATATTATAGGAGAAGTCATTCAGTTTATTAACAGTTAGATCTGCTGGGGGTAATATATCTAGAAGTAGCTACCATTGAAATAGGGGAACCAAAAACTAGAGATCCACAGCACAAGCTATTGGGTCATATGGCAGATTTCTAGCAGTTAAGATAGAGGTGGATTGTGCTTTGGACACTAAAATGTGCAAGGCTTGTGGATATAAGTTAAACAATGCAGGCACTTTGTGCAAAGGTGCGTATCATGGCAATTGGCTGATTCCCAGGCCTAACTGTGCAAGAAAGTTATCTAATTCAAGAGCTGGATCTGTTTCACTTGTTCCTGCAGTAATAACAAGAATAAATTCATTTAATAACAAAAACTTACACACGGCCAGAGTCAGGAATATGTTGGTTTGCTCCAATATTATCAATAATAATATTTTCTATTTTTCCATATTGCCCAAGAAAATTATTCTGCCTCAGTACCTGCATGAACAGGGTTCAATTAGCATTCATTTCATCTAACCAACAGATATGGTAATGTTAGAAGAATCTTAAAATAAAGCTTTCACAAAGCTAAAAATTTTCACCTTGTCACTGGCGAATTCAGAAGGCATCCCAACAATATAAACAAGCTTACGTTGAATAACACGGACACTATATGGGTCTAGTGATTCTTCTGCCACTCGTGATTGAAATTTTACTGGTTTCTGCTTTTGAGACTTGGCCTGGTCTTTTTGTAAGTTTGATTTGTCAGCACAGAGTTCCTTTAATCTGCCATTAAAAAGAGCACAGTAATTACTGTACGTGCAAGCTCCATAAATTACGAAAATTAAGAAACCGTCATAAATTATCATATGAAGGATTCCAGATCAGGTTTTTTATGAAATATAAATTGCGTATGACAGAAGTGGACAGTAAACATAAGGATAAGATCAGGAGCGTGCATTTGGTTGCTGATGCTTGTTCCCATGATCCTATCCTTGTTGTAGATAGAACGACATGCAGGGCATCTTCCACCACATTCTTCCTTCTGATCCATTTCCATTATCCGATGCCAACACCAAAGACATATCTGCCAAAAAAATATAAACATACAAATTTCATTACTACGTGAGATTCACAAGAGAAGACATCTAATGTGCATATTTTACGAAATTTGCAGCGCACAAGTACACCAAGTACATTAGGCAATATCGAAAAGTAACAGATCATGCATTTAATTTACCAAAATATGTACAATAACTAGCTGAAATTTATTGCATTTGATAATTGCACTAGTTAAATGCCTGCGCATTAGCTACAAATAAAAATGAATTATACATGCCAAATAAATGTCACTTAACATGTCCTACGTTTTTTTTGTCATAAGGGGCACACAAGAGAAGACACCTAATGTGCATATTTTACAAAATTTGCAGCGCACGAGTACACCAAGTACATTAGGCAATATCGAAAAGTAAGTTAAGTAACAGATCATGCATTTAATTTACCAAAATATGTAGAATAACTAGCTGAAATTTATTGCATTTGATAATTGCACTAATTAAATGCTTGCGCATTAGCTACAAATAAAAATGAATTATACATGCCAAATAATGTCACTTAACATGTCCTATGTTTTTTTTTTTGGTCATAAGGGGCATTTGACAGTGTTACACACACTAGCTGCAAAATTAATTCATATACAGCATATATATACAACGACGATTTGGCCATGTTGGATCTTTCCATATAGTTTTTGAAAGTCAAACAACACATGAAAGGTTTTTCAAGAAATTCAGGGAGCTATTCATAACGAATGTACTGTGCAGGCGGCGAATGATGGATTCACCACTACCACTATGTTCTTTTTAAAGGAAATATGTGTAGCATCAAAAGCGGATGCAATTCATATATTACATGTTGCATGCAACATTCGTATTGTCTTAGCAGTTACTAAGGATTTGTGACTAATAACTGAGCTGGAAATGATAGTGTACAGAAATATATTGACAAAATTGTAGGTAATAGATTGATGTTTAGATCTTTAATGACGGTGTCCTGAAAGGAACTAAAAATTTAGCACTGTTACATTAATTTTTACAATTTTACTAGTTATAAAATGTCTGAAACAAAATGCACTAATATTCAACTTCATGAACTTTTCATTCAAATATAAAATCTTTAATTGAAGATGGGAGATGCAACCAGAGAAATGAGTCGCTCAATTTCAAAAAGATAAATAGTCAACAAGCAAATTAACTTTTAACCCTTCAAGCATTGAAGAACAGATTACAAATGCCTCTCACTCTGTTAACTATTTTGCACAAGCATAAGCATGAAATCCAAGGGAAAAATAAGCAGCACATCAGATAAAGGCCATATTGGTGCTCAAGCATTTAATCTTCACCTCATATCCACATCTACATGGCTTCAACTGTTTATCTGTCAAATCCATCTCCTCCATGCAAATTGGGCATTTTTCATTAGTTCGAGTGCTCATGGTAGCTCCAGCCAATATTTAAGAAAAAGGGGAGCTGAAAAGGGTGGAGGATTTTATTACCAATTATAGATCACTGGAAATTAAGTGAAAAATATTATCACAAAGATAAGGTTAAGGTCACCAGGTTAGACCAATACACTGATGTAAGATATTCATCACAGAGAATATGCTAATCACTTGACATGGAAACATTGAAGCAATTAAACAAATTCATTTTGTTCCCAACAATTTGACTCAAGAAACTGCAAATCATGCCTTAAATACTGCAGATAATTATCAGTTCCTTACAAAGGAGCTGTTCGTGATCCATAAAGATCATACCAGGATATCTTTTCAATGAAGCTGAGTGCCAGATGTAATCAAGGTCATGTACAATTTTTTGCTAAAAAAACAAGCCACAAAAGAAAATCTAGTAAAAGTCAAAGAAAGCGACCACATGATAAGAAATAGTAGTATCAGCACTTGCACAATAGTTAGTTTAACCTTTTTTCAAACACATTAAATAGTTTCAATGGTTTGCCTCAAAAAAATAGTTTCAAAGGTAAACTTGCAAATCTTTAGCTCATCATACTCAGAAATTACAAATACATGTTAAACTACTCTAAAGGTTTTCTTAGTTTGACCATATGTTTCAACTTATATGTATGGAGTTACTCTGAATCACTTTGGCATTGGCATCTCCCGAAATTTCTCGGTTCACCTACAGCCATATATAAGCAAAGAAGCTTATATTATATGATTAACAAAATATCAAGAAGCGAATTGTGCCTGATAAGCTTGGGTAGTTGGATCGGTTGAGTATTGGGGTGTTATATATTGTCGTGCGGTATGCTCTGTTGCTCACTTGCTCATATAAATCAAGTCTACAATGTCGCAGTGGTTTAAAAGATGTTACACCATAAGAATAAAGATGTCAATCGCAGGCTCTAAATAATGTCACGTATCATGCTAAGAAAATTCTAAAACAAAGTTATCTTTTGAAAACTTGTTTGCAAATAAATTGAAGGAACAAATAAATACAAGCATGTCAATCTATCACAAAATAACTATGGAGCGAGGTACAACCCTTCTGGTTACAGTTTCTGAACTCCAGACGCCCAAAGCAAATATGATAAAGCTACACAATCGTATCTTAATACACGGCATGTTATGAATGTATTGGTGAAGACAATTGACCACGAATGTTGCAATTACTAACCTGTCCCCTCCACGAGTAATTGAATTTCATGACTACCACATAATGGAGAGAATAATCTAGCAAACACTGAATAAAGCTAATCAATATCTTAATCGGGGTTCTACATGCAAATCCGCAACTCCACGAGGTGCATGCGGCAAAACTATACACCAGGAGCGAAATTTCTATAATCTAATGGTCTCTTATCCGGTAAGGGTGGATGTTTACGAATAAAAACATATTAATCTAAAGACAAATGAAATTAAGAAAAGTCATCATCACTTTGCAATAAAATCCACCCTGACGTAGAAGGATACGCACAGACTGGTTGTGACCGCTGCAGCTAAAACCCAACCTTAATAATACCAAAACCACAGACGTCGAAGCATTTTTTTCCTGTGTGAAGAAAAAATACGGGTAGAGCGAAACAACAGACGAGTGGTCGCTTCACGGAAGACTAAACAGGAAATTTCTCCAGTAAAACTGGTCCCCCAATAACACACAAAATAAAATTCCCAACCAACCAAAAACTCCACGGAAACATGCCACATTTCATCATCGTGATCAAAACCCACCAGCAATCGCAACAACCCACCGCCATTTACCCGCCAAAATTACCCAAACCCCTAAAAAATCTCAGAAGGTCACCTCCAAAACCTCCGCCAAAACCAAAGCCCTAGTATAATCGCACCACCATACACTTCGAAAACTAATGCCCACCGCCAGAGTCCAAAAAAAAAACGCCCGCAATTTGACCCAAAAAACACATGGAAACCCCCCACATTGCGGCGGCCGCAAGCCCTAGCCAGATTGAAACATCAAGCGACGCGTGCGAGACAGCGATCGGGGATGAGGAGCGGTCAGAGGACCCACGTCGGTGGTGATCGGAGAGGCGCGCTGCCTCGGGATTAGGGTTTCCTGCTACCTTCGTCTCCCCTCTCTCTCTCTCTCTCTCTCTCTCTCTCTCGCCCGCCCGCCCTTCTCCCCTCGGGCCTGGAAAACTGAAGAGCTTCTGCTCTGCTGTTTTCCGTTTGTTTGTTTTCTTCTCGGGAGCCAGTCTTTTTTTTTCCCTCTCGCGTCTAGATATATAGAGATAGCAGCCGAGTAGTAATCGGGAAAAAGCGCGTACCCCGAGGGACGCATACACATCCATCCACGTCAAACTGAAACGCGGGGCCCAATAAGGTGGTCCCCGGTGGGAGCCACGGCGCAGTGACCTGAGGGTGGACGCGTCTGACGTGGCAGACGTAGCCAGCCAGGCCCTTTCTTGTTGCTCCCAGACGTGGCCGTACTTCCGATCTGCTACGAGTACGCCCCAAGCCAGGACCACCCGTCAGTGACGGGGGTGCTGCGGCCACACGCGGCCACAGAGATATTCGCTTGTCGTTTGCGGGGGGCGCAATCGTATATCCGCCCGGGCGAGCGAGATACGCTTTGGACGCAGGAACTACCCAACGCATACCCCCACTGATACATGGGCCCACACAACTCATGGCCCACACGTCAGTGATGCTTGCGTTGGTCAGGTTGGCGTGGTTTCATCGAGGGCCGGAGATGTGATTCTGCGAAGGGTGTGGGGAAAGTGACTTCCAGCCGTGCTGTCACGCCCGCGGAAGCAAAGGCCCCCTCGGACGTGGGGGCCACGGTTTGAGGAGTTTGGACTTTCAACTTTTTGGACCGAGTTAATGTTTGGGCCCATAGACTTGGGCCATGTTCGATAACACCTACTTTTTCACGCGCATACTTCCCAAACTATTAAAGGGTGTATTTTTTACGAAAAATTTTTAGAGAAAAGCTATTTTAAAAAATTATAGTAATCTATTATTTTTTAAATAATTATTAATTAATTAATCATATAATAATTTTCGCGCCGAATAACTAACCCCCTTTTACCTCTACCGAACGGGGGGCATTGATGGGAGAATTGCACTTGGTTACAGTGGGATCGTGGGAACCACTGGCAGCGACTCACTCACGAAACACCCAAGAAGCATGTGGTGGATGGTGGACGATGAGCAGGTTCTGAGCCAGCTGTTGCTTTGTTTTGGGCTCACAGCCCTGAGAAAAAGAGCATGGGCATGGTCGAATGGATGCTCTGTTCGTCAAACGGTTCAAGGCTCGAAGCTAATATTTTATAAAACTAAAACCCGAAAGAAAGACTATCAATTATATTTCAATTAAGATTTAAAAAGGAATAAAAATCCTAATCGAGTTACAGGGAGAAACCGTGGCTGGTAACATCATGTAGTGTACTTGTAGCACCCAGCTCTTCACTAACAACAGAAGAAAATGACGGAGCTCAACGCAAGGCATCATTGTTGAGTTTATCGTTAAAGCTAATATAGGTTATATGGTTTTTTTTTCTGTCAAAGTATTTTAGAGTCAAGGTGAAAAAGATATATGTCTAGGATCCAAGTATGCACCGAGAGAAATTCTAATGTTCCTTTAAATGATGGTAAATCAAATGGTGATCTCGTATTGATCGTCCAAAGAATTCATATATTGAAGAATCACGAGATAATTGGCTTTTAAACAATAATATCTCCTCAAAAGAACACACCCCCAAACACCGAAAACCTCTACTAATAAAGTCAACCTTTATTGAACTACTGTGTTGCATCGAATGAAGTTGATATAGGTGTTAAGGTTTAGTCACACAATCAAGACTAATAAAGCTCATTGGTTCCACTTGTAAAGCCATTGTCACTTCACTATAGCCATAATAGTTGTTCACCCCTAGCATATATATCAAGAGAGATGAATACTTGTTCCCATATTGTAGGAATTTCCTCCATGCTATAGCGGGAGAATAATTAGAATGGTACTCAATAAACTAGGTCTTCCTCTTGCCTTCTATGCCAAAGTGAGAAAATAGGCACGACTAGAGTTCAGAATACTACCGGTTACCACGTAGGTGCAGTACGGCAACCGACAGGTCTATTTAGATAAAATTTATCTAAATTTAAGATGGTTTAGTTAGCGATATTTTCACGTCAAACTGCGACAAAAACCGTTACTATCGTGGCTTAAGGGCATGCACAATGCATGAAGATATAGATCAAAAGTCTGAAATTTCTATAATACACGAGGCTTTAGGAGTGGCTTCAATCTTCTTATTTTAATCCCTCATACCTTTTATTTTAATCTTTTTTCTTAAACTTAAATGGAGGTATCAAATTTTACACCGAACACCCTCACAGACAAATATCTCCCCGGCGCTCTTCCCTAAGTACCCATCATCCACTTTCCTCAGATGTGTGGGCAACGCCATTTTCTCCCTCCCCATCGTCCCGCTCTCAGCCGCCACCCCTTCTAGCAGGTCGCTGATGCCCTCCACTGCCTTTCCCTCTAGCGGGTCATGGCGTAATCCGGACGTACATCAAGACTCCACACCCTTCGTAAGACACCTGTTTGTAGCACAACTAGATTAGAGGAGACGGTGGCTTGGCTTCCATGGTGAGGCACAAGGGTGCTTGCGATGTCATGACATTAAAATGCTCCAATAATATTTTGACACGGCCACACCGCATATATGCATAGGTAAGAAAATTAAACTAAAATCTTGGTTGACACAAATGGGTTGTGTTCTTTTGGTTCATAAAAGATGAAATATTATTTGATTTTCTGTTAGTAATTTAATAGTATAAAAATATATTATCTACTATAAAATTTAAAATCTACTCTATAAAGGTGAGATAATGAACTTTATAGAAACTAATTTTAAAAAAACATCGTTTAACAATTTGAAAAGCATGCGCGTAAAACTCGAAGAATAATCTGGTTGAAATTACGCAGCAACAGAGACTTTGATTTCTGGCATTTAACCAAGGCCTCGACTTGTTGAGAGGGGCTTGGGCAGCCAATTTTGGCCCGAATTTGAAGGTAGACTTTCAGTGGTCCATCTCGAGCCCAACCTGGACTAAAAGGGCTTCTTCCACAAGAAAGCTTAATGTGATGTTGAACTAGGAGAACGAGAAGCCGACTACTCAGTTTAGCTAAGCTGGTGAACTGTACATCAAAATCTCCAACATTACCGTGCAATCGTGCATCATCAATTCATCACACCGCTGTCCAAATTCAGGCAATTCCCATCACCTACGATTTGCCGTGTGCCTAACCCATCAGCTTCAAAAAGAAAATAAAAACATCACATTGCTCGCTCGAATAGAATTTCTCCTTTACAGCAGTAGTAGTAGTAGTACAAAGCATGAGGCTGTCAAATCCTCTATGGCCATCGCATCCTCCTTAATTAGTTACAGAGTGAGTGAGGATGATGTTAATGGTCAATTTGGTTTGGAGTAATTTTAATCGATAGAAATATAATGCATGCTTGCAACATTTTATAGAATCTTTTTAAGATGCTCAGTTGATGGAAATTTCCCCACATTTTCTTTATACGACTTGGAAGAAAGAAAAAATGCTTTTATTTTCCTACATTTCAGTTCTACAAATTGAATGGTTTTTATATCTAAACTAATCTTTAGAAATCAAATCCTTTTGTTTGCCATCCAATACAAATAGCCCCTTAGGTCCCCTTTGATTCAAAGGAAATTCATAGGAATTTTAGAAGATTTCATTTCTGTAGGAATTTTTTTTACAAAGCTCTTTAAATCAAAGGAATGAACCCTATAAAATTCCTATGGAATGCTTCTTCTCATACAAGTTTTGGAGAAAATTTAAAACCTCATGGAAAAAATCCTATAAGTCTTTATCTCTCCTCAAATTTATGTGTTTTTTCTGTGGTCCAATCAAACGACTATTCCTATTTTTTCTGTGTTTTGCAATCATATGTTTTACACTTTACATTCCTGTCAGAATTCTATGTTTTTCATATTCCTCCGTTTTAAAAGTAGCAGAGAATGGGGTCCGAGACGTACGGCCACTTGCCGGCACGAAAGATTGATTGTATTTGGGTTGATTGATACTGATACTAGACACTGGAGTCTTCAGGGAGTAACACATGCAAGCAGAAAAGCTGGTTTTCTAGCTTCAGGGGGTTCTCTAGCTCTGAATGTATAAATAAAAATAAGATGGATTAAACAAAACACACATTTCAGAGCTAGCTTGATCGACATTTGTACTGAGCAAAAGTGCCTCTCTTGGACATCCAAACCGCACGCATCAATCTCGTAGGTAGGCACGGACTCACGGGCCGTAGTCAGCTCGTGTACCGGCAGCTGTACGGGACAACAGACGCCCGTACGAGGGCAGGGCGCGCATGCACGAGCGAGGCCGGGGGGGATCCTAACCCCACCGGGAAAGCCACCCCCGCTGCCGTGCCGTGCCGTGCGGTGCGGTGCCGGACCGGCCGGGACCATCCATCGATCGATCGACTATATCGAACGTCGACGCGGCCGTACCGTGCGCACCACTCGTGGAAAAACTGCAAAAGGCGAGAGCTGGGGTAGCTAGCTTGGACCGCCGCTGGTGATCCGTCACGCGCGCGTACGGTAGCCTCCCCCTCGTCGACGATCGAGCAGCAAACGAGCGCGCGCCCCCGGCCGGGCCGGCTGTCCCGTCCTCACCACCACGTGCGCGCGGCACGTACCGATCGATGCGTTTCCTGTACGTACGTTTTCCTCGCGTGCAACTGCATGCACGCGGAGTACGTCGCCGCGCGACGCCGAGGACGAGGAGATGCCCGTGTGCGCGCGCGCGCGGCTCGATTGATTGGGTCTCTGCCGCATTTAAGGGTGTAACTGGATCAATCCACCAATCCGTTTATAAGTTAATTAAACGGATGGTTCACCAGATTACCCGTTTAATTAGCCTACAAACGAATTCGTAAGCTAACCCACTTTACACCCGTGGCCGCATTGCGTGCGCCGCGACATTTGAGAGCAATGGCAATGCATGCATGGCCGATCGGTTCGATCGATCTTGGTGGATACGGGAGGCACGGGAAACAGTTTTTAGCACACGGGTGTATGTACACCCATGTACTTGCATATCATCTAAATAGTTATAAAAAATATGAAAAAAAATTAACATGATAGATTAATATGAGTTATATCACTTCATAAATATGTCAACTTATATAAGTTGTATAAAAAAACAAACAAAACTGAAACTAAGTGTACGCATATTTATAATTGTTTTTGTTATTTTTACTACAACTTGTAGAAGTTAAATTTAAACTTGCATGTTGGTGGAGTGATATAACTCATATCAAATTATTTTGTCAATTTTTTTTATATTTTTTGATAATTATTTAGATGGCATGCAAGCAACGGGTGTGTCGCGTGTTAAAAACTTCTTCCACAGGACTACAGGAGTACAGGACCCTACATTGTTTCTCAGCAGCCCGGCCGGCCTAGCTAAGCTTAGCTAGGTGACTAGCGATCGGATCATCCAGTGGTTGTCGTCACTGTTACGTGCTGCACAATGGACATGATGCCATCGGTCTTCTCAGCTGTAGCATGCACCAAGTTGTCCGTCGAGCTCAATCGATCCTTGCCTAAGCTAACTAGCCCAGTGTTAAATCCATGTCTCTTGCACAGTGACAGTGTCAAGTGCGGACTGCGGAGTAGGACTATCGGAGTATGTCGACCATTTCTGACTGAATTGGCTGGTTTGAGTAGCTAGTATGATGATAGATGCGATGATCTTTTGTTCTTCCGAAGAGTATTATATGATGATCGGTGTATAAGAATTCACGGCGAATATGGTTGTATAAACTGACCGGAAATAGCTAGTGATATAGCAGGAAGGGAAGGATGCATGTATGCAACTAAAATATGCACCAATTTAAAAGATGAAGCTGTTTATGTATTTTTGTTTATCGTTGCGGTGAGTCGGTGACATCCGTTCAATCATCAAGCATCTACTAGATGCAGCGCTGACGCAGTTGCACCTCAGCGCCTGCACAGTTGCACCACTCTGTCTCTTGTCATCTGCAGCCCATGAGGCCGTGAGCTCACAGCTAGCACCGTTATCCTTTTTTTTTTCTTCTTAGTTCTTATAAATCAAAATTTAAATTTAAAGTTTATTTAGATTTTTATTATAATCTATTTTTTTTAACTTTTAAATCGCTAATGAAGTATATCGTTTGGCTTTTATTTCTTCAAAAAGCAAAAAAAATACCCACTCGCAAGCTTCGCCATGCGTCCCCGCAGTATCGCCAATCCATCTTTGTGCTCCCAGATGCCTCGCTCCTTTCCGTCTCTTTCGTAGTTTAATTTTTAACATTTGCTTTTATATAAAATACATGTATATAAAAATTTTATTTATAAATTATTATATATTATTTATTGTTTATAAATATACCGTTTGATTTTTTTCTAAATAAACCAAACAATAACCCCTAAGTTTAATTTATTTTTTTATATATGTGTGTAAATATATTATATTGCCCGTCATTCTTTTTCTATATAACTTTATATATGGTCAAACAGTATCCTCTGTTTGCTTGCAATCCATTATGATGCGTTGGAGATGATTTTCATCTATCGGTTGGACATGCTGATGCAATAACTTTTATCTTATTTAAATAGTTATTAATTTTTTAAATAATATTAACATGGTTAATTAATATAAGATATATAACTCCACCCACCAACATGTAAGTTCAAAAAATAAATTATAACTAGTATATGCATATTCATAATTAAATTTGCTATTTTTTACAACTTGTAAGATAGCAAATTTGAACTTGTATTAGATATCTCTCCTGTTAATCCATATTGTTATTTTTTGTTATACAAATTTTAATAACTGATATACCATGACAAGTGGATATTCAATCGAAACTACTTTTCGTGATGTGTTACACTATTCCTGTCATCCTGTCGGGGTTGTGCAGGGGCAATCGTACTGCATATTACTGTCAGTTCCGTGCAAAGCAGCCTGCCTTTCTTTTTCCGGTGAGTTCTTTTTTAGATTTTCCAAAATAACATTTTGAGATATTTTTATATGAAAAATTGATTTTATATATTAGGTATAATTAAACACTAAAATTTAAGGTCCTGTTTAGAGGCATTTGGAATGTCAAATAGCAGAAGTTTTGGTGGCAAAAGTTTTGGCATTGCATTTTTGCAAGTTGGTGTTTAGAGTCATGCAAAAATGACCATTTTTTTGCAAAAGTGAGAGGTAGTCTCCTTACATACATTTTAGTGAAATTTTGTCATGTTTGTGTTTAGATCTATTTTGTCACAAATATACTTTAAAACGGTAAAACTTTTGCTATTTTAAATGATCTAAACAGAACCTTAGCTTAAATATTTGTATTCATAGAATTTTCCTTTCTGCGGGTGGAACGCAGTAGGCAACGGTACGACTTCTCACACGTTCATACTATGTACTTTTGTCCCGTCAGAGTTGCAAGTTGCAAGTGCTGATGCTGGGAGTGGGAGGGCCACGGCCCACGGACCACAGGTACTCGTACGTGCTAATACAGGGTAACCTGGTTTCAGTGGTTTGACACAGAACATGAATGCGATTAATTACCTTTTGCTGAGCGGCTGGAGCCCCATCAGTAGTACTCCACTGTACATTTGCACCTACGCTGATGCTGGGCTGCTGGGTGCTCGCTGCTGCTGTCAGTTCAAACAGTGCAAGCGACTGTGTCGTTTCATGCAGCACAGGAATAACATGAAGGTCGGATCTATAAAATGTTCTTCAACCCTGTTTATTTCCAGCTTTTTTATCGGTTTTCTATATTTTCTAAACTAATAAATAGTGTATTATTTATAAAAAATTTATACAAGTTTATCATCTTATTTAAATTAGATTATCAACTCTATAGTAGTTAATTCCGTCACTTATATTATTAAATATCTATCAGAAAAATCAAAAAATCTTTGATTTTTTATCTTATTATTTTTTATCTTATCAAGAAAAAACATAATCTAAATACCCACCGGTAACAGAATATGGTTCATGGAAAACCAACTAGTGAAGTTACAAACTTAGCCGGTTTCAATGAGTGGTTTGTAAATGCAGACCAGTTCCAAACATGATAATTGTGGATTATTATCAAAATCCTAAAGAAAGGTTCCCTTCGTTTCTGAAAGCAGAAAAATTACTATGTATTTGGTTGTGCTTTGAATCATATGTTAAAATGTTAGATTTTGGTTTCAGGGGTTTTCTCGTCGCTTTCATTGCCTACCTCAATTACATGTTCGTAATAAGACAATCAAAAAATGCTTTTGGTTGTAATTCAAAGCACAACAACGTGTAGAGCCTCATCTTAAGAATTCGTTATTGGCTCCACACTACTAGCAACAACCACCTTTAAGAATACGTATGATCAATTTTACCATCCATTAGAAAAATACCCAGATGTATCATAATTATATATATATATTACTTTCATGTACTATATAATAAAATTTTGAGTGTATATTTTTATATATAGAAATAATTTATTAAGGATGTTAAAACTGATTTGAGTTCATTTAATTATAATCAAACTAAATTGTGCATAGATTACTTACATGCAACTTTGCTGAAAGCTATACATACTCACATTAATCCATACTAGCATACACGGCTATTGCTAGAAGCACACCACAGTGATAACCATCAGCTCACACGATGGTATATGCAGGACTTGCAAATTAATGCACACATACGTAGAAGTCAGCTGACTGCTACTTCAGTTCTCAAATCTGCCGAGCCTGTCGTCCGCGAGCCGTCCCTTGCAGCCGCTGCCCTTGTACTCCTTCCATGTGAACTCCCTGTACCGGCTCCGGCCGCCGTCCCCCAGCAACGCCGGCAGCGGCGCCAGCCTCTCGCCGGGCGGCGGGCCGCCGAAGAAGACCATGGACACCCTCGACTTCTCGCTGTTCACTACCACCCTGTGCTTCACGCTCCTGAACCTACCGTTCGTCAGCACCTGGGTGAAGACATAAACGTACGTACTGAAGTTCAGAGCCGGCCAGAGAAATGCAATTATGCAAGCAGTGTGTGCAGCTGTTAGCCGATGCAAACAATCGAAGTGATGTGCAACTTGCTCGATCGGCCTTTGATCTGAGAGTTGGAAAATGGCAATGACTGACTGATCTTGTCGCCCCTTCATGGACCCATATTATTGGCATTGGTAATGTAGGCACGTAGCATGCAAGTGTACGTGATTTCACGTGCAGCCTGGGCCCTATATAATGCATGGCATGCAAATGATTGTGCTAGTTAACCACACATGCACGCACATACAAGTAACCATGGCCCCCGTGAGGCGTGCGCCAGCTTGATGGCGCTCGCTTGAGCAGTCGTGCACTGATCACCGGCCGATTTGCTCGATCGGGTTAGCACGCTCTGAGATGGAACGTCCGATTCGACATATGGCACGCGAACAGCAGAAATATCCAAACTTTCTTGACCTTTGTGTGCGTGTGTGTTCAACGGAAAGTACGTGTACGTGGTAGCGTGGTACGTACGTACGTACGTACGTACCTGGAGAGTGTCGCCGACGTTGACGAAGAAGGAGTCGCCGTCGCCGTCGTGCGGCACGGAGGCCCAGGCGCCGTCGCGGAGGGAGATCTCCAGCCCGGGGGCGCCGTTGGAGCGGAGCACGGAGATGATCTGTGGGTCGGTGTGCTCGCCGAACCCCGTCAGGTTCGGCCCGCCGCCGCCGCCGCCGAGCTCGGGGCGTGGCGGGTAGTGGTTCACCCTGAGTATGGAGTCGCTGTCCTCGCGCGCCACCAGCCGCGCCACCGCGTCCGCCGGCCCGACGCCGAGCCCCTCCGCCATCAGCTCCAGCACGCCGCACGCCACCCGCCGCACCGCCGCGCTGTACTCGCCCAGAAGCTCCCTGCAGCACGCGCGCACCGGCAGCGAACCAAAACCCACCGATCGATCCCGTTATTATTCATTCACGCGAAACGCAACCCGAAAGAAAGAGACCAAAAAACACAGCGACACGGTCGAATTCGAACGGCTTTTCGGCTCGAAATGATGTCAGCTGAGTTGTGGATAGAGACGGGGCTGTCCGCACGGGCGGCAGGCGAGATGCATATGGATCGGCGATCGATGCCGCCGTACGTACATGATGGCAGCGGCAGATGAGATGGAGCCGCCGGCCGCCGTACGTCGGCCGGGAGATGTTGTGAAGCACCAGGCGGCCACGAAGGGCGATCTTATCCATATAATTTTCTCGCTATTTTCTAGGGTGCGAAATGTGCAACTTAGACGGACACATACCACGTACATGTGCAGCACTACACGTGTATTTTCCCTTTCCGGGCTACCCTTCCAACTAATGCACGTTTGTAAATCATATAAAGGTATCCAAAGCCGCATAAGACCATCCTAATAGCTCATCTAAATTTGATCATTCATATCTTCATTTAGTTTGATCTTTTTATATTTTCTTGTACTCCACTAGATCATGGAGAGAGTTCATCCAAATATGAAGGTTCTCTCTCTCCTAACATGGATGACATCTAAAAATAGATAATAGGATAACCGTTCTATTGGAGCTCAATTTGTAGTCTACATCCTCTATTTTCAGGACAGGGGATGGGATAGATGAGCTGTTAGATATGCTCTAAGTACACACCGGCTGGAATTAACGTATGCAATAATACCCACGTGATAAATTTGAATCCCGAATGCTTTTTCCCTTTTTATTTTTTTGGGGAGCGGATGATTCAATTTTCAATTACACACACTACGCTCATACTTGGCTGTGCTACAGCCAACACATGTTCAACAAGATAGAGACCAGCAGTAAATATCTTAGCTTCGTGAAATTTTTTAATAAAAGACGTATCGATATCAGAACTTAACCTATTAATTAAGTTATGAACAAACGATTTACCACTGCACCGAGGATTCTTAAACGGGCAATTTTAATTAACTTTTTCTTAGAATGTTGTAAACACTATTAGACTTCAATTAGTAAAATGTTCCCCGTGACAGACTGAAAACCACGGCGAAAAGAAGAACATCTGACCATGTATCCTATGCAGCTGGTGCATGCAAACATCCGAAATATTCTTGGACAAAAACAATCACAAGCTTATACACAGTACACCGGAATGGAACTAATACTGGTATGATTCCGTTTTGCTGCTCGTGCGTATAACGACTTCGGTCCCTACACCCAACACAAGAAGCCCTTTGTTGCATACAGCATGTGTCCGCACTGTCGTAACAATTGCGCACTTGGAGCTCAGCTTCAGCTCTCAAGGACTACCCTACCAGCCTACCTCCATCTACTATTGACACGAACGTTCCAATGGACCAATTATTAAAGTTTGTTCAAAAAAAATAAAAATAAAGTGACACAAAGAAAATGATGATTCAACGACGCCGAAACTTTATAGTTTATAATGCCCAAAAGAGCGGAAGAGACGTGACATGCGTGCAGCAACGACGGTGCGTGTATCTGTCTGCGTAGGCAGCGGCAGCACGGAAGCAACAGTGACCCGCCGGTGCAACGCGCAACGCAGACGTACATGTCACCGCTTTGTCCAGCCGCCTGGTGCCTTCTCCCTCCCGCTTGCTAATTCCTCCCCGAGCGTTAAGTCGAACGGTCAAAATCCACGTGAAGCGTACGTGCCGCCGGCACACCGCGCGATTAGCGCGGCCATTTGGTGTTTGGAAAGATCGGGATTACCGTAAGGGGCAAGGAGGCGTGGGCGACGTCGCGCACGGCAATGTCGCGGCGGCGGCGGCGGGGGCGAGGCAGAGAAGCAGGTACTCGATCCAGCCGAGGTCGCCGGCGCTGCCGATCCGCTTGCTGGCGTACCCGAGCGGCGCCCCGGTGGCGGACTCCTTGTCGGGCTGCGGCAGCGCGAAGAACCGCGCCGCGGCGGCCTCCGCGGCGCGCGCCAGCTCCGGCGGCACGCCGTGGCCGGTCACCCTGAAGAACCCCTGCTCCTCGCACGCCTCCACCAGCGCGCGCGCCGCCGCCGCGCGGGCGGGGCCCGCGGCGGAGAGGTCGATCGCGCGCACGTCGGCGGGCGGCGTCTGCGCCGGCGGGAGCGCTATCTGCTCGAGCTCGCCCTTGGCTAGGACCACCATGGCCGCTGCTGCTGTCCCTAGCGCACGAAACGGATCAGAGTAGAAAACAGAGCAAGGTGGTGTAGTGGTGTGTGCCACGCTAACGCAGGCAACTTCGAGTTTGACACGAGGCGAGAGGTCTCCTCTCTCTATATATATAAACGCGCGAGGAGAGGAGCGCGGGGAGGGCGCGTGCGGGGGAGCGAGCCGCGGTGGTGCCGCGCCCGGAGGCGAAGCTGGCGCGAGGTGCACGCGCCGCGCCCGCGCGTGACCGTTCTGGTAGCGCGATGATTCGGGCCGTCCGATCCAGCGTAAATGGATGGAGGCTTGGTCGGTAATGGGAGGGTGCTCGCACCGCGGGTGCTGCTTTCGCGTTGGCGACTTTGGCGCTGTAGGCAGTATTACTCGTTAGATTAAGGCCGTGTCTAGTTCTAAAAGATTTTTGCATTGATCCACCATATTAAATCTTTAGATATATATGTAGAGCATTAAATATAGTTAAAAAATTAGCTAATTACACAGTTTAGAGGAAATTTTTGAGACTAACCTTTTGAGCATAATTAGTCTAGAATAACCATAACTGCTATAGTAACCACTAATAAATGATGGATTAATTAGGCTTAAAAAATCGTCTCGTGGTTCCCTGACACCCTATATAATTAGTTTTTTAATTATTCCTCGAAATAGATTTCAAACATCCAAACATC
Source organism: Oryza brachyantha (assembly GCF_000231095.2). Classification (NCBI taxonomy): domain Eukaryota; kingdom Viridiplantae; phylum Streptophyta; class Magnoliopsida; order Poales; family Poaceae; genus Oryza; species Oryza brachyantha. The sequence goes on from NC_023163.2 coordinate 4,487,501, forward strand.
CGATATGAATCCCAACTTAAAAATTTTCATGAACTAAACAAGTCCTAACTAGACGCATGTCTCGACTCGGCTTGTTAGCTTAACTCGGATACACTGGCGAGCCACCGTATTTATATGGATGTTTTACACTACAAATCTACAATTGCCTTAAAATAAATATAAAAACACAATCTAAATTTAATTTAAATATAAAAACGTAATCTAAATTCAATTCTATGCAGGTACAATTTCAAAAATAAAGATTGCATATATTTTAAGAACCAAAGCATAAAGCAATCTAGAAAGGCAGCTCGGACCGACTCGTTATCCCAAACAACCTAGCACGATGACCTGACTAGTTAAGAAATTTAAAAAATAATCAAGTTGAAACAAGCCGAGCGGCCGAGCAACGAGTTTTTTTTATCCGGCCGGAGGTGTTAATCTCCGCCGTTGGTGGTCCGAGCGGAAGGTTGGAGAAGACGACGTCATTTCGGTCCGAAGGGTTTTGCTGCTGCCGACTGGCCGGTGCGCTCCTACCAAATTTATCTCCGGGAAATTTGCCAGCGACCATAGTAATATATCTAGATTTGCAGAAACACAGTAAAAGTTACATTCAGCTGAATAACACTCTAAACATGTGTATAATTACTTGTACGATATTTTCATAGTATTTTTTTTATAATAGAGAGAGATCATGGAAGAATATATTAAAGGTATAAGTAGCATAAGAAACGGCACCAACACTAAGGGGTTGTTTGTATTCAGGGACTTTTTTATAGTGTCCTGTCACATCGAATATTTAGATGTTAATTAGGAGTATTAAATATAAACTGATAACAAAACTAGTTGCATAAATAAAGGCTATTTCACTAGACAAATTTATTAAGCCTAATTAATCTATATTTAGTAAATGTTTACTGTAGCATCACATTCACTAATCATGGACTAATTAGGCTCAATAGATTCGTCTCGCAAAATAATCCAGCATATGAAGTAGGTTTTATTAATAGTCTATATTTCAAACATTCGATGTGATAATGTGACAGACACTTTAGAAAAAAGTCATAGGGATCAAACAGGGTCTAATACAGCTTGCTCAGAGTGAGCTCGGCCGGAGTGGTGCGCTAGGTATCGAGTATAAGATAGCAGCACGTCATTAACGGCCCTGTCGCGGGGCTCACCTCGGCTCACCACCATGGTGAAAATAAAGTCATTTAACCTAACAATGATCTCTAATGATTTTATGATGGTGCCTGCAAAGAATGTTCGACACTGCAATCAAATCATGTTCAACCTTGGCTGAAATGCCTGGCTCATCTCACCCAAGCCTAGTACCTTGTTACAGTAATTTTTATTAGCCACCATTGATGGGTTGAAGCCTCATGCCAATAGCATGCATGGCGAGGTTTAAACTTAGAGTAATATCCAATTATCACTGTATGGTACTATATAGAAGAAAATTAATGCTGGCATGACGAGGAGTAAAGCCGTCAGTGTTGGAGTTTATAAGGGTTTCCAGCGATGCGAATGTGTAGGACCATTTGGGTGAGCTAGGGGCATTAGCATGATTTGTAAGTTTTCTCCACCCAACTTAGCTAAAAAAAATATTCCCGCCGTTTACGGGAAAAGACTTTATAGTTTTACCTAGATTTATACAAATGCTAATAAATCTAGAGAGTATATATACAAACTATGTCTTGATTTAGATAAATTTAGATAATGATAAAAAAATCTTATCATATGAAACTAGTGAGCACTTTAGTGGAAAATATTTATAAGGAATAGTAACTTTTTTAATGTCCTATCCATATGTGACTTTAATGGGTGTTTTGACAATCGATGTTCAAAATCAAAACAGATATTCAATTATAAATTCTACCAATTGCTTAGCAATAGTATAAAATGCCATTACAAAGCGAGTAATTTTACAATATTTAGGACATACCTTCTACATAAGGCGTGAGGATTGAATTTTATACTTGCAAATATAATACCTCATGGTTATCCATCAAAGATTATAAAATTTCTCTATAATTAAGCCAAGGTTTTTTTTTCTGCAAATTAAGTTCTGTGCATACAAGAGAGCTCAATAACTTCAGTTAAATTTCAAAGGAATTCTTTTAGTTGGAGTTTCCTAAATGGCAATTTTTTTACAGAATTTTAGTTAGTCTTGATTTCTTTAATGTTCCACTACAAAAGTAATTACAGCACGTACTTAAAATTCTCTTGCAAAGTCATCTTGAAGTAAGAACTATCGGTTATCTATACCTCAGAAAAGTTACTATAATATGGATCACTGTGCTGTGATGTGAATTTCTAAAAGCACAATAGTATATCAAGAGATCTTTTCACTGTTCTATAGCTAGCTATCTCTTATATCTTCTGTCGGAATTTTCAAACTTCAAGTCACATCCATGTTTTTACTTGTACTAATGGTTAGCATTTCACACAACTGGCATGCTCCCTGCACACATGAACTCGCTGTCGATGGCATTATGCATTGACAGCAACATAATTGAAAAGTATTGATCGATCGACCAATTGACGTGATACGAAAAGAGACGTGGGATTCGATTGAATTAAGATATAATATGCAAAATTCAGAGCGTTCGATGGAAAAATGAACCACATGTACAAGCTGGTACATTACATGTACATGTACTAGCTAGACGCCATCTCAGCTAATTTGCTACTAGTACTTGTAGTAACTGTTGGTTTTCTTGTTTTTCCTACACGTTGACGAAGGAACAGGCTTCTTACTGCCGACAGTGAGTTCAACATGCAAGAGTAATGGACTAATGGTGGACTGCTAGTTTATTATTAGAGCATTATACTGTTTTCATCTGTGTGTAACAGCATAGGCTCATACTCAACTTGGAAAAACCCAAGATTCTAAGCAAAAACTACATGGACGTCGACCGATTTCACTCGGCCTAGCTACTGGTTGCAATCAACTGGCTCTCTCACCGATCGAGTAGTAGGTTGAAACTGCCAAACTGGTGGAGGAATTCTGTGTGCTGACTTAATTAAGGGCAGGAGAAAAAAATGCCTAAATAAATTCAGAGTAGCCTCTTCTTCAGATAATTAAAATAGCGTGCAAGAAACGATCTCTCCTGGGATAGTTACAGGTATCCAGAAAGACCTTCCCAGTTTAGAACTACATGTAGGACTGTGCCTGAACAGTAAAAACTGCTAACTCTTGTGAAGTTGTGCACTCCGATCCCTAATTCACTAGCGGCAATCGATTGGCACACTGCGGCCCTGTCTAATTCCTAAATTTTTTTTCAAAAACATCACATCGAATTTTTAGACACATAAATAAAACATTAAATATAGATGAATAAAAAAAACTAATTGCATAGTTATGAAAGAAACCTTGAAACGAATCTTTTGAGCCTAATTAGTCTATAATTAGCCATAAGTGCTACAGTAACCAACATGTGCTAATAACGGATTAATTAGGCTCAAAAGATTCGTCTCGCGGTTTCGGCTAGCTGTGAAATTCATTCGTTCATTCGTGTCCGAAAACCCCTTCCGACATCCGATCAAACATTTGATGTGACACTTCTCCTAAAAAATTTCTCAATCTAAGGGGCTAACTTTGGACACCTAAATAGAGTATTAAACATAGATAAAATGAAAAACTAATTACACAGTTATGTGAGAAATTGTGAGACGAATCTTTTGAGCCTAATTAGTACGTGATTAGCCATAAGTGCTACAGTAACCCATATGCGCAAATGACAGACTAATTACGCTTAAAAGATTCGTCTCGCGGTTTTCACGCCAGCCGTGAAATTTGTTTTTTCATCGTGTCCAAAAACCCCTTCCGACATCCAGTTAAACGTCTGATATGACATATAAAATTTTTTATTGCACCAGCTACATGTAAAAAGAATTTCAGCAGCTAAACACCCCCGCATCTCAGTATCGACATCGAGAGAGAGAGAGAGTCAGCGATGCTGACGTGTGTCACCATTTCAATAAGAATTTAAGTTGACAAAATTGTTCGAAGAGGGGGCCCGTGCAGCTTTAATTTCTAGCCGAGATATCCAGCTGAATCTGCTTGTCGGTTGTCAATTGTCAATTTTGTCATTGACTAATTTGCCTCGCAACGGGCTCGCTTAATTAGATCTGGTCGTATAAAGCTCGATCACGAATCCTAGCTCCACGTACTCCGTCGATTCTTTATTTCTCCTGTCACTATGCTATAAATCACTCAAATACTATCAACAACGTGCACAACTTCCCCGTGAACCCGTGATGAAGATTGAAAAATATGTCGAGGATATGTGCATGAACAGGAGGATACGTGTTTGTTGTTTTAGCCTGTAGTGTCGTGTAGGGGCCCTAAGATATCTAGTACTAGTGTTGATTATATTATTATTACTTCCTCGTGGTTAAATGAACCTAAATCAAGTGGTACCCGTATCTGAATTGATAGCACGTTGTACTTTAGCCTGCTCTCCCTTGGCCATTTACGTGCACCGCCCATGTTCATATCAACATTTTATGGTAATGGATGCATCCATCAATTTAGTTCTTTTATCTTTTATCCATACATGCATAGCAATAAAAAAACAAGAATACCCTCTGCTTCATCAAATCTTAATGCAATTATCTACTACTTTATGTACCAAGGCCATGTTCCGGCGTAGAAAATAGCAGTGTATTAGCATTTTATTAATTAATTATTAACTATAAAATCTTGAAAAATATATTCATAAGATTTCCCAAAACAACTTTTCTATAAGATTTTTTTACGAAAAATACCCCTCAGTAGTTTAGGAGACGCGCGCAAGAAAAATGAGAAAATATGAGTTACTAACCTGATGAATGAACGTAGTCTACATTCAGGGCATTCGATTATTTTGCTGTTGCTACAGTATCACATTTACTTATTATCACTCTATATATGTCTATGACATGTGAATCGATTAAATGCCATAAGAGTGTCAAATAGTTAAATATCCTCCATATCCATTCTAAACTATAAATATTTCTAGGTTATTTAGCAGAGATTAAGATTCATAATAAAAGATATGACGTCTTTAAATAAATGATAAATATATGTGAATGGAAGGATAGGTGGGGATAAAATGAGGAATATTTTGAATGAAAAGTTATTGATGGGATACCATAAATACTGTTGGAATTAGATTGTGGGATCTATAGAAATAATTCCTAAAAAAAATCTCAATCCCACCTCATAGAAGGTATATATGTGAGGTTTACTCTCACCTTGCTTATTCTAGAAAATGGAGACCTCACTATAATGTAGAGTGGTATCTTAGTCATTTGAGCAATAGCATAAGAGAGAACTGGAGATTCTTATCAGATTTATTTATAGTTTATTTTGGGACTCTTGCTTATCTAATTCCCGTGGAGTCCCAATAGCTTACACGTAATTATCCGGTTCAATTATAAGTTGTTGAGAACTTGAGATAATCTAGGTGTCCTGATCTCCCTATAAATATCGAGCCGAGTCACCACGCACATAAGTGAAAAACATCTAGGGTTTGTCACCTCCTTGGTACTGCGGCCACCGTAAGTTGTCTACTCCATCCCACTCGCTAACATGTTCAGTAAATCGAAAGATCAGGTCTCCAAACCATTGCCTTTGACGTCCTACGTCGGGAAATGGCAAATAAGGTTTTGCAAGCGCTACATGTGACCTCTCCTCGTTCGTCCACCATGGTACATCTTCCTTCTTCGGCTTCAACGTGACATCATCATGTGTTCTGTTGCGCATGGTTCGTACTACAACTGATATGAATGCTCAAGTTCATAACCCCATTCCAAATCATTGATACGTTTTGGTGATGTTTCTTATATTCGATTGTAGTGCATTAATTTACACATCTAGATCATATCATATGGTTCTGTTAATTTTCCTGTTCAATGTCATGATTTGTTTGTGAAATAAATTAAATCTGTATTTGCTTATATTTTCAACAAACACTACTAGAAATGATTTACTTTGTTACAAGATTAAAATAACAGATTTCATTATATTTTGGAAGGGAAGGAGTAGCTTCAATGCATTTATTTCCTACTTTCACTAACTTTAAAGCAATGATTGCTAAAAATAAACTTATATTAGGAAAATAAAAGTAACCAAAGATAAAATTATTTTGAGAAAGAGAGAGTAAAAATTACAAAGGAGCATAGAGTATGTTGATTAGTTTTAAAACTAAACTTGTCTGACATGGCCAAACAACCTTGTCACGTCAAATGGTGTGACGAGAGTTCCGTCATACCAGTTAAATTGGCGCGACAGAATAATGCTTCCACGCAAGAGGACCGATCGACCGCCACGGCTGCCATTTGAGTTCGACCTCATCTGGTATTCAGCTGGTGTGGCTCTCCGATTTTGATGCAGTTGAATCTGAATTGTGCGATCATTTTTGCTAGGACCTGGATTCAGCTCATTCAGGTATTGATTAATGTTTTGGGGCCAACCTGTTTGAAGAACAAGATTAGTTTTGATTAGTTAGTCGTCGTACTTGGTAAATTATAGAAAGAACTATAGAAGGAATGTTAATCATAAACTCATTTATTTCAGCAGATTACTTGGTCATATCACCGTCGACAGGCTAATTAACAACTCCGTAAGTTGGCGGGGAGCGATGATAGGAATAGATATGGATCGGTTTACGGGTAAGTTTTTACTTATTTAAACTAGAGGTAGCTATAAATTTATGGTCCGATTTGCGTACATCTCTGGCCGATGAGAGCAAGGTATAGATGATGGTAATATTTCTTCAGCCAAAGCTACTTTTTCATCTAATCTCATAAGACATGTATTTTGGTATTTTGGCAATTTTACTGAACCTTCTCCATAACATCTTAACCTCCCAACATTCACATAATAATTGTGTCTTTCACCAAACAAATTAAAGCAGAGGTTCTCTTGCATGGTTGTATTTCGCTCTGATGGCGATGTATTGTTTTTCAGTCTTGTGGGGTAGTTCTGGACGTTTTATCAATGATTTTGTTCTGGGTGTCTGCAGAAAATATTTAAGATAATATATGGGTGAGATTTTTCCTACAAAAAATTGTTTTTCACTGATTTTAAATTGTTTATTGATCGGGACGGATTCACCTCCCGGCCAGCCAGGGGATTAACAATTACCGTGATGCAAATTATGACCGATCAAGCAAAGTTTCCGGACAAATGGGCCATCCGCTGCACTGGCCAGTGGGTTCATGCTGGCCTAGCCTGCAGCCCAAACCCTCCGAACGCTACCGTTTGTCAGGTCCCAATGCAGCGACGATAGGCGCCTCGGCCATCGACTTATGAACTGTGATTCAATTCCAAGGTATGAAACAAAAGCAATCATTGATGATTGACTCGATAGCAAGCGCCTCGTCTTCTCTACTGCACGTAGATGCAGGCGCACGCCGTTCGATCGACATACCGAGTTCCGCGCGCGTGGCCGGCCAGACACCGCATCGTGGTTAATCATCGCTGCACCGCGCAGTCGCGCACACACGAATGCGAGGTAGAGCCGTAGAGGCGGCCACGCGCGCGCACGCAGGCCGGCCGGCCGGTGAGCGGGCACGGCAGCGGCTACGCTTTCTAGCTAGTCTCGATCAGTCAGTCAGTCGATCGATCTCCCCCGCCGGGCCGGTCGACGGTCAGGTCGAGCGCGCGCGGCCGGGCGTGCCCCGAGCTAACCGAGGTAGAGACTACGGAGAGCCCGGCCCTCCGGTGGTCCAGGGCCGGAGCTAGCGCGAACCTTCTCCATCGGCGCGGGCCCGACACGCGCGTGGGGCGGCGGTCGCTCTCGATCGTCGTGCGCCGGTTGGCCCGGCCTGGGACTCGCCTCGCCGATCGCGACGACACTGACCGCGCCGATATCGACGCACGGAGATTGGACGGAGAGGCTACGTGTTGATCGAAGCTACCGGCCGGCCGGGCACCAGCGACGATCGACAGTCTACCCAGCGTGTTCGAGCCATCACGGATTCACGGACGTAGCTACGTATATATATATCCAAGTGGTGATCGATCGATCGACCGACCGACCGGGGACACAACTGACAAGACGATCGATGTCTCGTAGATATGCGCCTCGAGTCGCGGCTGGGCATGAAGAGATATGATCTCTGCGCTCTAGCATTGGCCCGTTTGATATGACCATGTCACGATCGATCGACGGCGAGAGCTGAAATGAGGGGGGAAGCCGCTGTGCCCGGTCGTCGGCCGGCCAGTTGTACTGTTGATACTCGATAACCGGTCCCCAAATGGCAGTCCCCGTGAACGGTAAACCCCGGCCGACCGGCGCCCGTCCGAATCTATCCAACCTCGAGTGGATCTATCGATCTCGATATCACTCCATCCATCAGAGATCTATATTAATTCGCCTCGATTTCCGGCTGTGACCGTGTGGCATTGCCGTCCATCCATTGTGCAACACAATCTTGTAGGGTCGGCCCGCGTCTCTTCTCATCATGTCTTCGTAATTGTGTGCACGCACGAATCCTCGCGCTACATTAAGATGCACTGCAGGGGCAGAGGTTTTAACCCCGTTGTTTATACTAGTAGTATGTTAATTTTATAATCTATCTTCGTCTCGTAATAACTTTATTTTTCGTTTTTTCGCATCCAACGTTTCACCATTCGTCTTATTTAAAATATTTGTACGAAAACTTAAAATTAGTCAAGCATAAAGTACTATTCATGTTTTATCATCTAGTAAGAATAAAAATATTAATCGTAAAAAAATTTTAAATAAGATGAAGAGTTAAAACATTATATAAAGACTAAAAAATGATTTTATTTCGAGACGGAGGCAGTAGTAGATACCGAAAGGTACCAAAATTAAATTTTAGTGTAAAAATTGTCTCTTTTATTATCTAAGATACCAAAAGATACTAAATTTTATACTAAAATTTTAGTAGCTCGTATTATCTTCTTAGGTACTGTATATTGCTCTACTATGTTTGATTCACCCAGCTTCTGTTTGGTTCTCCAGCGCTTTCATCCCACGAATATACTCTGGTACTACGGTATGATTTTTTCTCTACGCAGATTTTCCCTTAAATTAACCCAGTCATTGTGTTTATGTTAAGAGCAATTTTTGCCGTACTTAAGAAGGTACCGAGAGTTACTAAACTTTTAGTGTAAAATTTGATAGCTCTTGGTAACTAAGATAACAAAGTTTACATTAAAATTTTGGTATCTCTCGCTAACTACTTAAAGTAGCATAAAAATACTCTTGTGTCAAAGTTCACAATTACATATGTATAAAAGAAAGAAGTGGCGGAGCACGGTACTTTGCTGTCTTTCATAAAAAAAGAAGGATAATGTGATATGTAGTGAAGACTATTTTAACCTGCCTATTTAGATTAAAAATTACGATTCTTGGGTATATGCGTGTTATGAGATGTGAACATCAGCATTTTCTGTACGGTACGTGTTCTCTAAAAAGTAATATGACATCAGAAATGTGGACAATACCATTTTGTTATATTCCTGCCCTCTCTGCGTCACTCCACCCGCGCCGCGTCCGCCCCCTCAAGCTCATACAAAGGTTGATCCGTTGCGTGCATCGAATCATCGATCGGTGCACTAGCGTGGCGCGGTGGCGGAACAGATATACGCACGCAGCGCAGCGCAGCGCAGCGCAGCGCTCCGGTGATCAGTGGCCACGGCGCGTCGATCCAGTGGAGATCACCGAGAAAGACGACGACGTGCGTGTGTGTCTCAAACATCACGGCTCGCCGCGCGGTTCAGTGCACCCGTCCATGCATGCAGCGGGCACGACGTGACGGGCTTGGGAGCGACACGTACTCAGCTCTCAGAAACAGCATATGCTCTGCTAGTTAACACGTATACATCTCCGTCCTGTCGATCGTTAGGGATCACGTAAGACTGCGACAGTGGCGCGTCAGGAAAGAAACGTCCCGCATCTACCACATCAGTGGATAGTGCAACTTTATAAGTGTAACTGTGTGTGCAAAATATATACATATGTTAATTAAAAATAAAGTAGTAACGGTGATAACGAGTCTGGCACCTGCATGCTCGTAAATTAACCCTTGAGCTTTTTATTGGTAAAAACCAACCAAATATAAACAGAAAACCACATATTTTTAGATAATTGATATTCATTTTGATGTTTGCTTCAAAGTAGTTACAACCAAATATTATTTAGACCGCGTGTAAGAGCAAGACGAAGACAACATATAAAAAAATCCTAGCTTGATTGAATAAAATATACTTACTGTATTAGTCCACGCAGAGATAACACTTTCATCTATAACAATAATAATTGATGAGAAATTATTGTTTCTGACGAAGTTCATTTGTATGTAGTTATTATTTTACTCGAGCTAAGAAATAGAGTCTTTGAAATCAGTGTATGAGTCGATCAAATTTCGCTCACCGTTGTTGACTAACGTCAAATTAAGCCAAAAGATAATTTTGGAGAGTTATTTGGCTGTAAAACAATGTTGACTAGATCTTGACACTAAATCACCTTTAGTAGATATATCAGGGATGTTGCACCAATCGGGAACCTTCAATACGATGTCTTCAAAAATGTTACGACATCTAGGATGTCGTTTTCATAGTTTCGGACATCTAGAGCTAGGTTTTTACCCATCAAGTCTACCTTGAGCACAATGACATCGCATTCAAAAAATGTGTGGTGCCTCATACGCATCACTGATATTAATCGAGTGCTCGCGAAACCCTTGGATCCGGTCCTTTTGTATCTAGATCGACACCAAATATTCTCTATAGGAAAAGAATGGGTAACATGTTTTATGGAAAAATAATAGAATATATTTTCTTGTATCTACAAAAAAGCACTTGCATTTAGCTGTCTCCATGTGTATCATATAAATTATGTGCTCTCTCCGTTTCACAATGTAATATTTTTTTGCTTTGTCTAGATTCATATGGATGCCAATAAATCTAAACATATATATAAGTTAGTCATATACATTCATCAATTAATGAATTTAGATAAATCTAAAAATTTTTATAATATAAAACGGAGGTATCAGTATTACCCTCAACTGGGAACGGTGGCAACGGCAGACTAGGGAATGGGTGGCTTGGATCCGATGGAACCCTTTCCTTCATCCCTCGTCTCCAATTGTTTCCCTCATCCTCTCTTGCCCGGTGACATCGCATCCAGCTTTTTTTTCCAAGCTGAGAAGGCATTGGATTTGGTGTAGGGTGAAAAACGGAGAGGAGGTGAGATTTGTTTCAGCTCAATAAAAAATATGTCAAGATACTGGTACCTCGTAGTACTAAATCGTTTCTAATCGTTAGATCTAACAGTGCACATCCTACTCAGCTAGATGCAATAGTGAAAAATAATTTAATACCTCGAGATACTTTTTTGTTAAACCGGAGCAAATCTCAGAAAAAAAGGAAAAATGTTTGTGGACCCCACTTGTTAGGTGGGTAGGATTGGTAATTGATGTCACATCGATGTCCATGTTGCATGTTTTTTTTTATCTTTTATGCTTTCAATATTTAATTTTAAAATAAATCGTTTAATACTTAATTCTAAAATCTGCATAGTTCGGCTATGCCAGCCGTGATAATATTGTCTTTACCACACCAGTGAAAATAGAGTGGCAAAGGTTTTACCATGTCAGTTAGGGCACCGAAGCTAAAATTCCTGCCAATTATATTACCACTTCAAGATGATGTAATTAATTGATATTAAAAACTTGTCAGAATATAAAAATATGGGGCGTCATGTCAGATTTTGTATAAAGTTTGTATTCAAAAAAAAATATGTGTATATTTTTTTATGTGTGAAGTTTATATTATAACATTACGTGTATAAAGTCTATACACGTAAAGTCGTATGTATTCAACATTGGAAGAAGCACGCGAACGCCCGACCCTTCTCGTCCAGGAGCGGCGGGCTCCAGCGATTGGGTTTCACCCGCTTACGGCCTCGTGCAGATGGGTTTCAATTCCCGCCGGCCATCCCATCAACGATTCAACGTATATATATATACGCCAGTATGCCACTACCAGATAACCAGAGCGTACGAAGAAAAAACAAGGATTTTTTTGAATTTTTAATTTTATTTACTAAATAATTTATAAATTTAATTTTGTATTTCAAAAAATCACAATGACCACTTAGCCAAAGGAGGACTTGTGGCTAATAAATTACACCGGTTATACATATATGTATCAAACCGTAGGTCAATCAATAAAATCTCGGTTCAATTATAAAATTCCCGGGGCACAGCAAAATTGCATTTAGGCCTAAATGCAAATTTTGCCGTGCGCCGTTTCCAGTCGTCTCTCGCGATCGACTGACCGTTTGCCACGTCACCTTTCCACCCTCCTAGAGGGCGGCAGGAGGTTAGTTTTATGATTTTTTGAAATAAAAAAATTAAATTTGTAAACTATTTAATAAATAAAATTCAAAAAATTCAAAAAACAAGAGCCATCAAAGGCTACTCCTCTACTTCGTGGTCCAGCCCCGGAAGGCTGGAAGGCCTGACATTTTGTGGGCTTGATGATTACCTGGGCCTAAATCATTGTGAGATTTCTTGTTCCTTTCGAGCAAAAAAGTCTGTTTGGAATCCCTCAAACTACAGCCTCAGTCCGGTTCCCAATCCCTCAACCACAAAGCCACATATGGAGCATCTCAGCTCCTAAAACCAGTTTATATGGTAGTTTTTATGTGCCTAGAGCATCCCCAATAGCCCATCTAAATTTAGTAATCTATATCTTTATTTGGATGATCATCTAAAATAATTTTCCTTCATATCTCTTTGTACTCCAGTAGATCATTCATATATGATATCCTCCATGTCTATTTAGAGGATGGAGAGACAACATCTAAATATAGAGTTTCTCTCCTAATATGGATGATATCCAAAAATAGATGATAAGATGAATGTTCTACTGGAGCTCAAACTTTACTCTTCATCCTCTATTTTTAGAATGGAGGATGGGATGAATGTACTGCTGGGATGCTCTTAGGTGTCTATTGACTCAGTCGTTATCTAATGTGGTCTTTATGTATGTTTACATGGGCATTAAAGCCAGCAATAAAACAAATATTATAGACCCTCCCCCTCCATGCTCTCTTTCTTAATCTAGGCCGCATTAGGTGTCAAGGGGAGGGTGGGTTAGTTATTTGGCGTGGAAAATATAGTAATAGATTAATACATAATTAATTAATTAATTAATAAAAAAATTAGATTAATATGATATTTTAAAAGAACTTTCCCATAGAAATTTTTTGTAACAAATACATCGTTTAGCAGTTCGGGAAGTGTACGTGTGGAAAACGAGGAAATCTAGAATTGGAAATGAGATTGCCGAACGTGACCCTAGTCTAGCAGTGAGGAGGCTGAGGGAGGCGAACATCGCTGAAAATGTGATCGGCAATAGTGAAGCACCGCATGAGGATGCCTCCGACGATCAACACCGACATTGACCCCTTCCTTTTCCTATTGCCCTACCGCTTGAGTTAGAGCTCAAGTTGGTGGCGACATTGGAGTGTGAGTGTGTGACGTGCCAAAGTGGATGAATGCATGGTGTTGGCCGATTTGGAGCTAGGGTGGAGGAGGACAAGTTTGCTACTGATTTAGAGCTGGAGTAGATGAACTAAATGTGTCAGTGAAGCCAGTCCTATAGTGTGTCATGCCCACAGCTCTTATCGATGCTAGATTGGGGGAGGTCTAGTGGTGGTGACCCTTGGGATGATACTGACGATAGCTTTGGTCTAGGAGACAGGATCACCGATGGCGTTGCTCGGGGGCAAGAAATGATGGCAACATCCCATATGAAAGATATTGACGACAACTTCAACCTAGGGGATGGGATCGCCGATAGCTTTTTCGAGGGCAAGAAATAGTGGCAGCGGCCATGAGGAGCTAGTGCAAAGCAGCAAGTTTACCTACCTAGGCAACGAGCTCGGGGAGGAATAGCGCGACGTGATGGCCAAGTTTCAGCGATGACCAGGAGGGATCACTATGGATGTGGTGCGGTGTGTGACGAGATCCTGGCGAAGGCGTGCGACCTCCTTCTCCTCCTACCACAACCCTCCCTAGCAAAAGGAGGAGAAGGAAGGTATTAAAATTCATTCTTTCGAGAGATTAAAATTCATTTCCTATTGTTTCGCTCTTTTCTTTCCAAACTCTAGCAGTAGTTGTATAAGCATTACGCTCCAGTAGATACTTTATCATATCCTCTAAAATAAGTATCATCCATATTAAAAAAAAGAACTCAAAATATGGATGTTCGCACTTTCTCTTCATATCTCAACATCCAATCACAAGAGAAGAGCATCAACGACACGAGCATAGATTGTTACAAAATATTGATAAAATATATATAGATGATGTGATGTAATATGGATGTTCTGGTGGAGTTATAACTGATATAAATAAAGAATCTATTTTGAATGATCATCTAATAATAATATAAACGATCAAATTTAGATAAGCCGCTGAAAATACTTATATAAGTTCAGGAGGCTTCATATCCGGATCTATGGTTGAAAGGGAAAAATCAGCGTCTGTAAGACTAGAAGATAAGTATAGTTTGCCTATCTAAGAGCAAGTTCAATAGTATAGTCAACTATTAGCTCTAATTTATCCATAGTCAATCTAATAGCCAATTCCTATAATAGTTATCTAGAAAACATCAATACATTGTTTCACATGTCATACACATATGTTGTCTTAGAGCCCGTATACAGCTGGCTACAAATTAGTAGTCCACCTCTCCTCTCTCTCCTCTTATCTCTTTAAAATATACTTATAGTTGTTTATAGCTGCTATTATATCTGCTCTAATAATAATATATGATTAAATTTAGATAAACGGTTGAAAATACAGTAGGCTTCACATCCGGATCTGTGGTTGAGGCGGAAAAATTGGTGTCCGTCAGACTAGAAGACAAAAGTATCAGAAATGTAGGGTGAATCCTTTTCCTTCTTTCGAGGTCCGAGAGGATCAGTCACTTCAGTGTGCTGTTCACTGTACAATAGACAATGATATTTGCAGTAGCACGCTACAGTATTTGAATACTTTTCGTATCATGCTCCAAATCATTGGCACGCTACAGGCATGTGATCAGATCTTCGCGCCAGCCCTCTCCACGTCGGTGGTGGCCGCGCCCGCGGCCGCCGCCTGCTTCCCGTCGTCCACGTCGGCGGGGTCAGCGTAGACTTCCTCGTCGGCGTCGTCGCTGCACGCGCCGTGCGCGACGTCGTAGGTGGCGTGCAGCCCAACGAGCACGTAGTACAGCAGCATCACGGCGGTGCAGACGCCGAAGCGGATGAAGGCCTGCGCGCCGAGCGAGCCCATGAGGAAGAGGTTGGTGGCGATGGACAGCGACGGCAGCCACGGCACGAGCGGCACGCCCCACACCTTGGGCGCGCGCGCCGCCGGCACCAGCAGCTGGATGCCGAGCGTCCCCGCCGCCCACGCCGGCACCAGCACGGTGTACCCCACCCACCGCTCCGGCGCCAAGCCCCAGTACGCCGCGATGCCCGCCGACGAGCCGATCACCACCGCCAGCAGCACCACCAGCCGCGTCGCGTGCGTCCTGCTCGTCACGCCCCGCACGTAGTACCTGCGTGCGTCCCGCCCGGACAGAAGTTTGTTTGGTTACGATCACGAAACTTCGCGCCAAACTTGTGCACCGTAGGATGGAAAGAAACGTACCGGCGGACGAGGAGGGCGGTGGCCATCATCATGAAGATGAAGAGCGTGCTCACGGAGAGGAGGCTGGAGAGCACGTCGAGGCTGGAGAATAAGCCGATGCAGGCGCCGGCGGCGGCGATAAGCACGGTGGCGTGCACCGGCGTGCCGGTCCTGGGGTGCACCAGCGCGAACACCGGCGGGATGATGTGGCTGCGCGCGATGTGCGTGGTGTACCGCGCCTGCCCGAGAGCCCCGACCAGCAGCACCGTCGTCATCCCCTTGAGCGCGCCCAGCGCAACCACGTACTGCGCCCACCGCATCCCCACGTTGCTGAACGCCACCGAGTACGCCGCGTTCCGGTCGATCGCCGTGTACGGCTGCATCATGCTCAGCACCAGCGCCATCAGGCAGTAGATGACCGTGATCACCGACATGGAGCCGAGCAGCCCGAGGGGGATGTCCCGCGACGGGTTCTTTGTCTCCTCCGCCATGGTCGCGATGTTGTCGAACCCGCCGTAGGCGAAGTAGACGATCGCCGCCGCGCGGAACACGCCGGGCACGCCGTAAGGCATGAACGGGGTCAGGTTGCTCGTCTTCGCGTGGAGGAACCCGGCCACGATGACGAAGGCTATGACGACCACGTGCACGGCGGACGCGATCCAGTTGACGCGGGAGGTTCCCTTGGCGCTCAGAATGGCCAGGGTCGCCGTGACCGCGATCACCACCACCGCGATGGGGTCCAGCTCGTTGTACCCCTCGGCGAGCGACGTATGTATGCGTAGCGCGCTCGCCGGCTTGTTGATCAGCGACGCGAGGTAGGACGTCCAGGAGCGCGCCACCGCGGCCGTGCCGATGATGCTCTCAAGGATGAGGTTCGCGGCGGCAATGAAGGCCGCCACGTCGCCGAGCTCGACGCGGAGGTAGGCGAAGGAGCCACCGGCCACGGGGATCTCGACGGCAAACTCCGTGTAGCAGAACACGGACAGCATGGCGGAGAGACCGGAGGCGACGTAGGAGAGCACGATGGCGGGGCCGGCGTGGTCGTGCGCCTCCTGGCCGGTGAGCACGAAGATCCCGGCACCGATGACGGAGCCGAACCCGAACCACGTGAGGTCCCACCACGTGAGGCAGCGGCGCATCTCGTTCTCGCTGCGGCGCCGCAGCGCGCCGAGCTCGTCGGCGTCGGTGGAGCGGCCGCCGAAGCGGTCGAGGAACCGCGCCGGCGTCGCGGCCAGCGCCGCGCGGTACGCGCCCCAGCTCGCGAAGGACGGCTCCGGGAAGAAATCCTCCTTCTGCCACCGCCAGTAGCTCTTCGCCGCCGCCGCCGCCGCCGCCGGCCTGCCGTCATACCGCTCTTTCGGCGTCTCCACGGGCGCCATGGCTTCGTCTGGGGAGAGGGGTCGAGCAGAGCTTTGTGGAGAGGGAGTGTGGTGAGCTGCAGGCTGCAGCTCCAACCTTGGAGATATGTGCGTGTGGTGTGTGGATTAGGCACCGAGTGAGTGAGACGCTCTCCTTTGTAGCTTTGCGCCCCGAGAGACGAAGGAGAGGTCTCGAATTGGGTCGCATGGCGCTATCTGAATTTCTCTGTGTGATGCCGAGCATTTTCGGCAAACCGGCGCCTCGCTGTTGCTTACTTGCTTATGATTGTACACATGGGCTCACATGACGTGTAATACTACCTGTTTGCTGAATTCTCCATCTCCTCAAACTCGAAGTAGCGTGAACTACTTCTAGAAAGGATAAAAGAAGTCGTGGTTTGTAGTCCTATCCAGTATTATGAGCTTGGTGTACGTTTCTCTCATGGCTCCGAAAGTCTGAAGTCTAAACTGAATTGATGTTGGTTTGTGCACCGGCGGTTTCATGGCCCCGGAAATGTGTAACAGTTAATTTGGTAGGTGCCTCTATCTCCTATAGTCTATATGAGTAATTTTATGGTTCTTGAGAAGGTATCATGAGATACTAAAATTTTAGTATAAAATTTTGGTACTTCTTGATACCTAGGTATTAGAAGGTATGAAATTTTATACTAAAATTTTAGTACCACTCAGTATATACTCAAGAACTATAAAAATGCTCTATATATATACACACGGAAGAAACATATAATTTAACTTAGTCCTCTAACTTAATAATTGACATGTAAAACGTCCATTTTTTTCGATGGCATCAGCACTACGGGCGGCTCCACATGCGTGCGTGCAAACAAAAACGATCACTCCCGCTGGCTGGTCCGATCGATGCGAGTGCAACAACACACGACGGGGACAGTGGCCGGCAGGCGCGCGAGCAGCGAGCTCGTTGGAGATCCGCTGATTGGGTTCTTGCGAGCCGGCCGGCCGCCTCTGCATCTCCGGATTCTGGATCTGGCCGGTTTGCGCATGCGAGTGTGGGTGTGGGCGCAAATACGCGTGGGCACGCGATACGTGCAAAATCCAAGCCTCAGTGGATTGATTGGGAAATTTGGAATCGATGGATCATGCCGTGCCGTTGCGCGTGCATCACTTCGCTTGGCCTGGCAAGCGGCAAGCACGTTGCGGCGTGCGTGACAATCTATTCAAACGCTTTTTGCGCACCTTCTGTAATATCTCCAGAGGAGCACTCGTTTGTCAATTGATTTCACGCGGATCACATTCTCTCGCTTTAATTTGTCTTTGCAGACAGCTAAAACGGCGGTGGAATCTTGGACTAGCGTAGCATTTTTTTTTTCTTCTTTTCCTGCGTATCATCGTGGTGGTAGTCTGCGATCGGGCCGCGGAAGTCCAGACGCCGGCTGGAGGCACGACTGGCGAGCGCGAGTCCAAGTCGACGCTTGACGCCAAGAGATTTCACTGTGCTGTGTGGTGGTCGCGTTCGCGTACTTGAGATTGGCCCATCTCTCCGTCGATGGGAGCCCCCTCTTGTCCGCGACGAAACCAGCTGCTCGAGAACTTTGACCGCAGGTCGGGCGCGGACAAAACGATCTGCGTCCGGTGACTCCTGTCCATCTGGGTGTAGCCCCACCACATGCCACACAGTCGCTTGACTTTGCGGCGGCACACGACGACTCAAGGGTGTACTGGAATTAGTAGTTGTTTGAACTTCATCTTAAAATAAACTATTTTTTATTTTTAAATATTAAGAAATTTAATCTCTTTAATACCGCTTACGTACCCATCCCACAAATACTAGTCAGTCTTTTCTTAGATGAACTTGTGAAGCTAGGGATGAGTTTTGATAGAGGACGGATGCTTACCGAAAATCACGGAGCAATGGTGTAGATATGAATTTTTTATTGGGTAGTCCTATTTCCGAAGTTCACGTCACATGCCAAATTTTAGAACACCGTGAATCCCATATGCAAGTGCAAATTTAGTTAGAAGGCAATATAAATATAATGATACTATTTTATAACATTAACAATTGACAAATTAAATTGACAAATTAAACAAGCAAGTCCAAAATGTTCAAATAATAATATGTAAATAGTTTAACGACCTTATCCTTTTACTTATGTTTATAGTTTAACAACCTTGTCTGTGTGCTTTTAGATCGTTATGAACACGTATATAAAATTTTTTATCCACAAATTATTTTTTAATCATTAACCAGTTGTTTCGCTTATGCCTACCCACAAAGTTGATAATTAGTGTCAGTCTATCAATTTCTGAACAAACGGTGATGATTGATTATCATTGTTGGTTACATTCCGGGAGAGATGATCATTTTGTGCTCAAAATAACTGTACAATATTTATTGATCCAACAACCGATTGATGAAATCAACAATAGAGCATGTAGATCAACATATTCAACATCAAATAGGTCGATAGTGTTCAATAAATTTTGCATACGGCCCAACAGATTCAATTTGACGGCTTCAATAGATGAAATTAATGCTAACATCAAAGGCTCCAATAATATATATATATATATATATATATATATATATATATATATATATATATATATATATTGTCCATGTCCTTTATTTAATTTGCTACACCCCGCCATGGATTGGTAAGAGCATCCCCAACAGCTCATCTATCTCATCCTCTATCCTGGATCCTGGAAACAGAGGATGAAGACTATAAATTAAGCTCCAACAGGACAGTCATCCTATTATCTATTTTTAGATGTCATCCATATTAGGAGAGAACCTTCATATTTGGATGATCTCTCTCCATCTTCCAAAGAGATATAGAAAATATCATATATGGATAATCTAGTGGAGTGTAAAGAGATATGAAAGATGAAACTAGTTTAGATGATCATCTAAATGAAGATATAGATGACCAAATTTAGATAAGTTGTTGGGATGCTCTAACAAGTAATGTTGATGGAACCAAATAGATCACTAGCTTAAATGCCTCGAATCTACATGTTGCATGTGGGTTGTAAGCTACTGCTGGTGCCGCTGTCCCTACTGTTTTTTATTAGGGTTCTTCATTTTGGTGCCATTTTCAACTCTTTAAAATTTGGCATAGAGACAATATAAAATACCACTGTCAACACAACCTAACAAGTTTTGGCCATTCTAAAATATTTCACTCTCAAAATTCCCACCAAAATTTGAAAATGTTTCAAACTAAGAGTTTTTTTTCCATTTTTAAGGAGTTATCACGAGGTACTACTGTTTTCTATGTAAAATTAGTACTAAATTTTACATAGAAAACAGTAGTACCTCTTGTTACCTACTTAAGGATAGAAAATTTCTCTCAAACTAAACACTATCTAACCTTACCCTAACTTGCCAATATTTGAAAATGCCAAAATTAAAAATTACCAAAGCACGAAAATGTTTTTTTTTGACAATGAAATGAAAAAACCCCTTAGTGTTGGGCAACTCTACGTGCATTTTACTTGTAGTATTATACTACTAGTAGAAAAAGTGCATTTTTACTTTGTTAATTAATTGATTAGCATTATTTTGTCATTTTGTTTTTTTTCCAAAAAAGATCACAATAAAAAGGACGATATTACCCTTTAAATTTCTATTACACCCAACATTGTTGACAGTATAATTTAATCAGTCGTTCGATAAAAATGCACCGGAGTCAGCCCCGCTCAGTATTAGGTTATCGGGAAATTCTCGGGTAATAGCGTGATCAAGCATACACCCTCAAAGAGAATATCAACAAGATTAAAGATACATCCATATTTTGCCGTACTTGCGATCAGGAGATCATCGAATACAACAAAAGGAAAAATTCCTTCTGTACATCTCAAAACAGAGCCAATTCCTTAGATGCACCTGAAAAATGCCTAATCTCTTATGTATCCTTGAAATTTCAAGGTAAACCCTTGTATACCCCTGCCGTGACGTCCCCAAATAAACAGGTGTACTGCTACAATACCTTGTCAGTATTTAAAAAAGACAAAATTGCCCTCTCCAACCCTAGTACAACCCAATCTGCAGCTCTCCCTCTCTCAGTATCTCTCCTCTCTTCACCGAGGGAAGGGTGGCGGCGGCGTGTCTCCAGCCCGGCGGCGGCTGCGGCTCCCCGACGGCGGCGTCTACGGCTCCCTGACAGCGGCGGTGACTCCTCAGCCCGGTGGCGGCTCCCTAACCGGGGCGGCGTTGGCTGCTGCTCCACAGGCCGGCGGCGGTGGCTGCGGCTTCCCCAGCCTGGCGGCGGCTCCTCAGCCCGGCGGCTGCGGCTGCGGCTCCCTAGCCCGGCGGCGGCGGCCTCTCCTCTCGTCTTCACCAAAGCACGGCAACGAGCAAGCTCTCCCTCTCTCATCTCGTCTTAACCGAAGCAGGCAGCGGCGGCGGCTCCAGCTCCCATTTTGCACGGCTGGCTGCAGTGGTAATGACAGATTAGCCTATGGAGTGGTAACGATAGATTAGCAGAAAAAAGCTTATGGACTAATCTATGTATATTGCTAGCTGATTTAGTTTCATTTTGGTAATGATAGATTAGCCTATGGAGTGGCTATGGCTAAGTACTGTACTTTTTGGTTGAACTTAAGTGGCACGCTACTGTCATATTTTGGTGCTGTACTACTACGTACTCTCTCTGTCCTAAAAAACGAATTCTCCGGTTTTCCGTGTCCAACGTTCGACCATCCGTCTTATTTAAAATATTTTAGAAAATTAGAAAAAAAATTAGTCATACATAAAGTATTATTTATGATTTATCATCTAATAAAAACAAAAATATCAATCGCAAAATTTTTTTAATAAAACGAATAGTTAAAAATTAAAGGTAAAAAATAAAAAATTGGTTTATTTTGGGACGAAGGGAGTATGGTTGTTGTTTTACTGATGTACTCATATGACAATGGTGGTTATGGTGTAACTAGTACTTGTTAATTAAATTAGTTTGTCAGCCGGTTGCTATATGTTTAAATGGTATTGTGATGTGTCCATACACAAAAATATATGACTTGTTTAAATGTGTTGTGGTTTGCTGATATGGGAAACGGTAATTTGGTGTATATCGTATTACCATGAAACTAATTGCATATGTTTAATGGATGCTCATGTTATTGTCATGTATGTATTTTTCACACTAGTCTGTCATATCCATTGTGTAAAAGTAATCTCAATAATGTTAGCAGCTATATTCACTGTTTTTTTAGAATTTATTTTAAATTTTCTATTCGGTGATTATTTTTTTAGTTTTTTTAAAATTGTATTCACGGGTTATTCTTTTTTACTGTCATAGAATACACGTCGTGTAAAAACAATTCAATCTGTAGCAATTTCTAAATCTGAAAACTATACACTCAAATTTTATATCCTCTATTCTCAATGGGCATAATAGACATTTCAAAACATACTAACACCAAAACTAAAGAGACTTCACAGGAGGGGTATACAAAGGTATGCAATGAAATTTTAAGGGCACATAAAAGAACAGACATTTTTCAGGTGCATGTAAAGGGTTGTCTCAATTTTGAGGTGTACTGAAGGAATTTTCCGGCGGCAAAAAGGGACGTGCTAAAGTTTACTTCTAGTAGCTCTCTTGGAGATTATACGACCAGGCAGGTGAGATCCCTGGTGTCTTGCCGCCGCCGGCGACGGCGTCGCAGCCGACACTGCAGGAGAGCACGATGGAGTCAGCTGGCGGTTGCACCGGCTGGTGGGGGTACCAGTAGAGCGCCCTGAGGAACGCGTCGCTCTTGCGGAGCTCCCTCCACCGGCGCTTCAAGGCGCGCGAGCTGCGGCAGTAGACGGCCCTGCTGATGTCCTTCCACCGGCCGCGGCCGTCGCGCAGGCGGATGCGGGCGAGCTCGGCGTCGTCCTCGGAGGTGAAGGGGCGGTGGTAGACGTCGCGGGCGAGGTGGTCCCGCCACCTGTCGCGGCACTGCCCGGGCGTCCGGCGGCGCGACATGGCGCTGGCGACGCGGCGCCAGCGGCGGAAGCCGTTCTCCCCGGCGAGGCGCTCCAGGCACGCGTCCTCCTCGGGCGTCCACGCCTGCGAGACCCTGATCCGTACGACGATCCTCCCGCTCGACGTCGGGGTCGCCGCTGGCCCCTCCGTCGTTGTAGACGAGAAAGCAGGGGGAGAAGTTTCCATGTCCATGCCGTGCGACGCCACGATCGGCCGGCGACGAAGACGACGCCGTCCGTCCGCAAGCGAGTAGGCGCTCACAATATCTCCAAATCTGACGAGCTAGGTTAGAATTCAAGTTAGAACCTTTGCAGGGAGCGCGTAAGCACGCTGCTGCTACTTTTGTAGACTGCATGGATATATTCTCCCATTCGAAGTCGATCTCGACGAAGAAAGAGAACTCGAACTAATCCACCGCACCCGCCATTGCCGACTCCGATTACCGCGATAAAAAATTGGAAAAATAGGTCTCCAATCGTGGTGTTGATCTTTCCCGATCGCGTATGGATCGTTTCGCTTCGTTCGTCGCAGATCTTCCATGCGTGACGCGCCACGCTCCGTCGAGTAGTGGTCCGCCGTCGCGCCGGTGAGTCGGTGACGCTCCGCCGCCATTAATTGCACCTCCTCGAGCATCCGCGCTAAATTTCGAGAGGACTGATAGATCCGAAATTTCTTTCGGGAAAATCCCGACGGCGACGATGAGGCGTGCAAGGTCGGAGAATTCGTGCTCGGGCTAATAAGCTCGCGCGCGCCGCTGGTTCCCGATTCGGAGTAGGCCCGCGCATGCGAAAGATCCATTTTGTCTATCCTATGTCCTACAGTGAATCATCTAACCACCTAGAATATACGTGGTTCAACGCTATAGATCCTCGTTTCTTACTACATGGAAGATGAAAAGATTTTCAGAGATTTGTTTCAGTCCAACAAAAAGTATTTCGAGATATCATACTTCATGGTAACAAATTATTTTTGATTATTGGATCTAATAATGCACATCCTACTTAGCGATCCAATAATAGAAAATGATTTGGTACCTATTTTTTATTAGACCGGATCAAATCCCTTTCATTTAACATAAACCTTCATTTAACAGAAACTTTTGATACAGAAAACCACCACTCTACCATGGGATTATTACTAATTAAAACATTTTTCTTTTAAATCTTCTATACTTAAGATTTATTTCATCTAACTAATACTAATTCATCATGAATAAGATTTAATATACTATTTCTATAGTACGACGGTTTCTATAAAGAAGACAAATTGTTCCGAAAAATCACCGGACGCTGGTGGCTTATACTAGTGTTGTTCGTATCGTCTGCAACAGCAAGACACGTCGATTGTTGACTAGCACAACAACACTTGTTAACAAAACATACTTGCGTTGTCCCCAGTAGTAGTACATATCAGCGGGAAGCAATTTTTTAGCACACTGATATAGATACACCCGTATCATTGCATGCTATCTAAATAGTCATAAAAAATTTAACAAGATAGTTTAATATGAGTTATATCACTCCACCAACATGCAAGCTTAAATTAAACTCTTACAAGTTGTAACAAAAATAACAAAAATAATTATGAATATGTGTATACTTAGTTTTAGTTTTATTTGTTTTTTTTTGCTACACCATATAGAAGTTTAATTTAAACTTGCAAGTTTGTGAAGTGATATAAATCATATTAATCTATCTTATCAATTTTTTTCATATTTTTTATGAATATTTAGATTGCATACAAACACACGGGTGTAGCTACACCTGTGCTAAAAACTGTTTCCCCGTGTCAGCATACACCTGGTGTAATGCCACTTCCATGGTTAATAACATACTGACGTTATCCGTAACAGCAGCGCGCGTTGTTTGCAACAACCATTTTGTTTTCTTCACTAATGTTATATACAAATATACTAAGCCTGATTAGAGTAGTTCATGTTTGTGAATATATGTTGGTACATTATCATTTGAAGATGAACAATAATAGGATAATACAGTCATATTGATTACGAAGGGATCGGAATAACATAAACACTATTATTTTTTTTCTTGATGGGTATTATAGTTTTGCTAATTTATATTTCAAAAATACGTAACTATTATACCACATGTTTAATACAAAATATATATCACTACTTTTTTATTTAGAATTTGGGGATGATTGTTATATAGAGTTATACATGATAGTTTTTTTATTAGAAAAAGTTAAACATATGTCATGTTATTAAATAGAGCATTTTTCCCATACTTCAGTAGGTATCATGAGGTACCACTATTTTCTATGTAAAATTTGATACATTCTAATATCTAAGATATCAAATTTTACATAAAAAAACAGTGATATCTTTTGGTAACTCCCTAAGAATGATAAAATTACTCTGTTAAATAAGTTTATTATGTATTTACATATAATAAGTGCATGATGACAAAATTAGTAGTTATTCACCCCTCCACAATAGCTATTACCGGGTAACAAGGTAATATTTAATGCTTACTACATGTTATCCTACTACATTGTGGTTGTTCTTATGCAATGGTTCTTGGGCCGCGCTCGACAGCCCATACAAGTTATCTTATCCTACTTGTTTTCCACGCGCACGCTTCCCGCACTGTCAAATGGTGTATTTTTTTTGCAAAAATGTTCTATTGAAAAGTTGTTTTAAAAATCATATTAATCTATTTTTATATTTTTAATAATTAATAAATCATGTGCTAATTTATTACTACGTTTTTCACGCCGGATAACTAACCCACTCCCCTTCTCCAGCCGAATGGGGTCTTAGAGCCCGAAGGGAACCATAGGTCGTGAGTTAAAATGGTCAGATGGACATATCGTGATAGTAATTTTAACATACATGCTTGAGAAAGTTCCGAAATATAACATATTTTCTGTTGTAATCAAAATTTCCGGTGTAAAATTTTAGAACATCTACATAAGTACCATCGAATTTCTATTAAGAAGTATACACTAAAAAAGTGATATGATTAAGGAGTGAATATACTAGCACTCTAGCAGTACACAGTGGTACAACTCGGAATAGCGCTTTGCTTGTAGAGGGAGCAAGAGCAACTCAGGAACTGGATCCTCTAACATTGCATAGAAATGGTAGAGAATGAAGATGCCGTGAGAAGAATCCGAGCCATCTATTTCGAGGTGGATGGCCATAGATCCCTCTGCTACAGTACAACAATACAATAAATTTATTAGTTCTTATGTCTACAGTAGTTTGCGACAGTACAGTACCGTGAATTTGCTACAGGAATATGCCATTTTTCTTCTTGCTTTTTACTGTGCTTGTCTACCATTACCTCCAAGATCCAAATCCGAGCAACTCATATGGTTCAATACTATTGTTTGGCTATGTCGCCATGAATCCATGAGAGTAACCAAGCTTAAAGCCTAAACCCTAAACCAAAAGTGGGGCGCATTGGAACCGGATGCGTTGCTTGCGATAGCAAAAGATGTCAAGCACCGCACCAAATACGCACAAGACACGCTCCCAATAATAAAAGGCAAAAGAGAGAGTAATGGAATGATTGCACTAATCTGGTTTCACCGGAGAGACACGGCTGACTCCAGTCTCCTCCGAGTTGATCGATCAGAGTATCAGACCAGCGGGTGGCAATGGCATCCTCGTTGATCTGCGCATTGGATTGCACGGTTACGGGTGGAGCACGCGGTGGTGCTCCAGCTCCGGTCGCCACGCGCCGCCGTGGCGGCCGTGTTCGACAGGCGCCACGGCGCCAGTGGAGGGCTCACGTTCCCCGCGCACAGGCGGCGGCAACGCAGCCGGAGCCGGAACGCGAGGCGCCGGTGAACGGGGGCCTGTCGGCGTGGCCCACGACCGCGCTGAAGGTGGGCGCCGGCGTGGCGCTGGCGCTGGCTCTAGGCGGCGCGTCGTGGAGGGCGCGCGGCGGGAGCGCCGGCCCGGTCCTCGTGCAGCCGGCCGCGGTGTGCTCCCTCAACGCCGTCGCCGACGGCGCGTCACGCGCCGCCACCGCCGAACGGAGCGCCGGCGCCGCCACCGCGGCCACCATGAGGACGAGCGTGGACGCGCTCTCGGACTCGCTGTTCCGGCGCGACGACGCGCCCAGGGACCGCGCCACGCTGATGGACCTCGTCTTTGAGCAATTCACCAAGGAGGTCTTCCTCTCTCATCCCGATCCATTTCTCGATTCTTCATTTCTCATCTCAAGCTTAGCCAGATCAAGGAAATGTGCTTCTACCAATCGCGCGTCTCTTGTCTTGCGCAGCATATCGGCGACAGGGGAAAGCTGACGAGCCTGCTGCAGAAGGAGTGGTCGGCGTCGCGCGATTCTGAGAGGAAGCTTGACCTGGGTTTGCTGCTCACTGACGTACTGATCAACCAGGTACATTTCTGTGATCCAATGTTGTCTGCTCAGTTTAACGAAAGTTTCACTCTTAAAACTTTCCTGTCTCAATTCTCAGCTGCAATGCTCTGCAAGTGATCTCTGAATCACCTAGTTTAATAGTGATACTCTGTTTAATCCTGTAGAGAGAATGGCAGAGGGCAAAAGAAGTTTGCCAGCAACTGACCGGACGCTACCAACGTGACTCGAGACCTTACCTGCACTTGGTAATGGTCTAACTTACTAATCAAGTTTTGTTTTGATTATCTGCACAAAGGTCATGCTTAATGATGCTTGCTTTCTTCAGGCTATCATCAACATGATGATGGCTGTGGAGACCATGCTTTCTCCGGAAACAGCCACTACTGATGACATCGAGAAGATGTCCAAGAATGCCATCGACTCTTGGAAGGAATTCAAGACCAAGTATGAGCTTGCCAAGGGATCAACTGATTCCAGCACCTGAACTGATTTATCATTTATGTTTGCCTTCAGACAAAGTTTTCTTTTGAGCGCTAACAACTCTTATGATGGATCTTTGAGTATTGCACGCTTGGGCTGCCTGTGAAGTTTGTCCCAAGAGCAATTTTACAGTCCCTAAAAAGGCACTAGGAGGAATCAAAACTTACACTGAAATTGCTCTTGTCCCAATGCTTGTAACCTAAATGTTCTCAATTCTCATTATGTATATCTATTTTACAATCTACAATTATTCAGCAAAATTCCTAGTGGTGTTTATCCCTTGAGTATATTTACACCAATGCGATCTTCAGAAGAAAAGGAAACAATGAAATGGGAAATTCTCCAAAGACTATTCAGTAGGCTCACCCCACATCTTCAGAAGATATCTCTCGCAGCTGCTCCTGGTGATGTCTCCTGACGATGCCATCGTTGTGACACCCTGCTTCCCTCCTGCCCCGCCATCGCCACGCTTTAGGTTGTGCCGGTACTCGACGGCGATGTGATCGAACACCTCGACGTCGAACATGTTCATGCTCACCTTGGGGTTCATCTGGTCCCGGACATAGGCGAAGGCGAGCTGGTCTCGTGGGTTGAACGCCTCCAGCTCGTTGAAAAGGAGGCAGGAGAAGAGGTCACTGGCCAGGCCGTGCCTCCTGATGATGATCGCCGTGTCCGGCACATCTGCAGCATGGCAAAATCTCATGATCTCATGTCCTGATCTTTGCATGTGTTAGGAAAATAGACGCATAACGGAGAAACAGATTTACCGTGGAAAACCCTTGCGGAAAAAAACACGGGCGCCAACCGGCAATAACCACTATGAGGATATGATTACAATGCAGGGAAACAATGAGAACTCTCTTCTTCCCATGCAGACTACAAGAGTATATATAAGGGGAAAATCTAAGAGTCCTAGTAGGATTAGGCGAAAGAATCCTATTAGAAAACTAATCTGACTCCTAGTAGGAAATAACTAGGAGAAACCTACTAGAAAACTAATCCGAATATAATTCCAGTTAAAATTCGAATCGCATATTTAACAATCTTCACCTTGAGACGAATTTCCTCTTGTAGCATCAAAATCATCAATCACAAATAAACACCTCATAGGTTAAATTGATTGCGCGTCAAATAGTCTCTTGGACTATACCGTAACACCAAATAAGCTTGAGCAAAGCTCAAATTTAGTGGCAGGAACTAACTTTGTCATCATGTCAGCTGGATTATCATGAGTACTTATCTTGCATACCTTAACATCACCATCAGCAATAACACCTTAAATAAAGTGATATCTGACATCAATGTGCTTAGTTCTCTCATGAAATATCTAATCCTTTGTAAGGCAAATTGCACTTTGACTGTCACAAAATATATTTATGCAAGATGTTACTCCAAAGCTCAGTATACAAGCCTCTGAGCCAAGTAGCTTCTTTGCCAGCTTCAGAAATAGCCATGTACTCTGCTTCAGTAGTAGATAAGGCAACAGTTGCTTGCAAACTTGCCTTCCAACTAACAGCACAACCTCCAATAGTGAAAACATAATCTGTAAGCGATCTTCTCTTATCCAAATCTCCAGTAAAATCTGAATCCACAACAAACAAGTCCATCTCTAGACGTCCCAAACTGCAAACAAGCATTAGAAGTACCACGGATATATCTGAAAATCTACTGAACTGCTTTCCAATGCTCTTTGCCAGGATTAACCATGTATTTACTAACAACACTCAAAGCATGTGATAAGTCAGGACGCGAACATACCATGGCGTACATAAGTGAACCAACTGCACTTGAATATAAAACTCCAGACATGTACTCAATATCAACTTCTGATTATGGACAGGAATCTGAAGATAATCTCAAATGTGCAGCTAAAGGAGTGCTCACTGGTTTTGCATCATGCATATTGAAGCGACGAATGACGCTTTCAATATAACCTTTCTGGCTAATACACAACTTGCCAGACTGTCTTTCTCTAGTAATTTCCATACCGAGAATTTTCTTCGTTGCACCTAAATCCTTCATCTCAAACTCACTATTCAATTGTGCCTTCAACTTTGCTATCTCTGATTTGTCTTTTGCAGCAATCAACATATCATCAACATAAAGAAGCAGATATATAGTTGAACCATTAAATTATGATCTTTTGAAATTCTGAGAAAACATGAAAGAGTCAAATCTCTTGTACCATTGCCGAGGTGATTGTTTCAACCCATAAAGGGACTTATCCAACCTACAGACAAGGTTTTCTTTTCCAGGAACAATAAAACCCTCAGGTTGCTCCATATAGGTGTCTTCTTCTAACTCCCCATGTAAAAATACAGTTTTCACATCTAATTGCTCTAGTTCATAATCATGCATTGCAACAATACCAAGTAAAGTGCGAATTGAACTATGCTTCACAACTGGGGAAAACTCATCATTGAAATCAATACCTAGAATCTGGCTATATCTTTTAGCAACTAACTTTGCTTTGTATCTTACCTCATCAGTTCGAGATATACCTTCCTTTCTTTTGAAAATCCATTTGCAACGGATATGTTTCTTCTCCTTTGGCAATTCCACCAATTTCCAAGTTTGATTCTTTTCAAGTGACTCCATCTCATCATGCATGGCAGCTATCCATCTATTGCTATCGGCAGAAACAATAACCTTAGAATATGAAGAAGGTTCTGCACTACCTTCGATTTCTTCCGCCACACTCATAGCATAAGCAACTATGTTCGTTTCTTCGATCAATCTTTGAGGGGCTTTAATATTTCATCTCGCTCTGTCTTATGCAATAGAGTATTTTGGTGACTGCTAAATAACAGGAGAATCTGACTCTTCAATAACCGGTGCATCTTGGTTAATATCAATATTCTCTTTTTCTGGTACATGTCCTGAACTGATCAAGCGCTCCACTCGCACGCTTGCTTTCTGTTGACTCTCAACAGGAACATTAGTAGAAGACTTATCATTCAACATAACTAATTCATTGAAGATGACATTTCTACTAATCACAACCTGTTTGGTTTCAGGACACCATAACTTGTAGGCTTTCACACTAGAAGGATAACTAAGAAAGATGCACTTAATAGCTCTTGGCTCCAATTTACCATTATCAACATGAGCATAAGCAGTACAACCAAATACTTTCAGGTCTGAATAATTAGCTGGGGAACCAGACCACATCTCAATTGGAGTCTTCTTATCGATGGCATAACTGGGTGAGCGATTAATGAGATAACAAGCAGTGGAAGCAGCTTCCGCCCAAAACCGTCTAGGTAAACCTGCATTTGACAACATACAACGAGCCTTTGAAATAATTGTCTTGTTCATACGCTCAACAACGACGTTCTGTTGAGGTGTATGAGAAACGGTGTAGTGGCGCACAATACCTTCTAACCTGCAATATGATTTAAATTGCCTAGAACAGAACTCCATCCTATTATCAGTACAATGGACTTTCACCTTCCTTTCAGTCTGTCATTCGACCATAGTCTTCCACTCCTTAAATACTGAAAAAGCTTCAAATTTGTGCTTTAGAAAATAGGGCCAAACTTTTCTCGAATAATCATCAACGATAGTCATCATATAACGAACACCTCCAAATGACCTCTTACGAGCAGGACCCCATAAGTCAGAATGCACATAATCAAGAATACCTTCTGTAGTATGTGTAGATGTGGTAAACTTTACCCTCTTGTGTTTGCCAAAAATACAATGCTCACAGAATTTCAACTTTCTGATGTCTTGTCCATCTAGTAATCTTCTCTTGCTTAATTCTACCAAACCAATTTCACTCATATGCCCAAGACGCTTATGCCAAAGATCAGTAACACCGGAATTCGATATTGGATCGGTAATTGCAGCAACATTACCTACTATCGTAGTACCTCGTAAATGGTACAAATCGGCAGTTTTAATGTCAGCTTTCATCACAACAAGAGAGCCTTTTGTTACCTTCAAAATTCCGTCTCCACCGGAATATCTGTATCCTTTGCGATCAAGAGTAGACAAAGAGATGAGATTTCTCTTCAAACTAGGAATATGCCACACATCTGACAATGTTCTAACACAGCCATCAAACATATTGATCTATATCGTACCAATGCCCGCAACTTTGCAGGGCGTATTATCACACATCAAAACATTACCACCTTGTACAGGTTCATATGTAGCAAACCAATCCCTATTAGGGCACATATGATAGGTGCATCCAGTATCAAGAAGCCACTGATCACTGGTTTGTACACAACCAGCATAAGCAACCAGTAATTCTGCATCTGGTTTATCATCAGTAGCAACTGCGGCTTTACCTTGCTCTTCTTGCTTACCTTTCAGTCTGTAATTTCCCTTTTGCTTTTCTTTGTTCTGTAGCTTCCAACAATCAGAAATATTATGTCCACCTTTCTTGCAGTATTTGCACGACTTATACCTGCCTCTGGACTTTGATCTCCCACGGTAGCTACTAGAACTTTTATCTCTTGATTTGTTGTTTGTGTTCTTCTCTTATTGTCTACCCCGAACAACCAAGCTTTCTTCTTGTAAATTAGAAACTTCAGAAGGTACCATCTTCTTCATCTTTTCTTTGGCATTCAAAGCATCATAAACTTCTTGCAAAGTTAGAGTATCACGATTATACAAGATAGTATCTCTGAAATTTGCATATGAGCTAGGCAGCGAGCACAACAGAATAAGGCATAAATCCTCTTCATCATACTTTATCTCCATGGACTCAAGGTCAACAACAATTTCCTTAAAAGTGAAGAGATGATCCATCATAGACTCATCATCTTGCAACTTGTGCAAAAATAGCTTCTGAAGTCAGGTGCATCTTGCTGGTCAGATCCTTTGTCATGCATATTTGTTCCAGCTTCAACCACAACGCGGCGGCTGTCTTCTCCTTAAGCACCTCCTGCAAAATATTATTGGATAGATGAAAATGGATATATGCCATAGCCTTACGGTCTCTTTTCTTCTCATCGTCGGACCAATCGCTTGTCCTTTTATTGTTGAATCCATCAAGCGCATCATCCAGATCTTGCTGTGTAAGAGTTGCACGCATCTTCACTTGCCACAATGAGAATCTTGTGTCTCAATCCAAAGAGGTAGATCATACTTCAAACTCGCCATTGGGAATAAATCCTGAATCTGCTGGTATTAATTTATTGAACCCTAGTAGATACGTGAAACTCCAGTGCTCAAAACGATGCACAATAGATGATCTGATAGCTTTCGGGGTACACAAGATCGGGTAAACCTAGCAATTGAACCAAAAAAATAATTTACTGTTGCTGCTACAGTAACTTAGATGGATTGGATGGAACGATCTGTTTGCTTCTCCTCTGCGTGCATGAGAGCCGTAGAGATTTGCTTCCTCCGTGCGTGTGCACGCCTGCTGGGTGAGGGTGCCGACTCCGATTTGCTCTCGCCGAATAATGCAATTTGACGGAACGACGACTCAGTAGATC
Organism: Oryza brachyantha; assembly: GCF_000231095.2. Taxonomy (NCBI): domain Eukaryota; kingdom Viridiplantae; phylum Streptophyta; class Magnoliopsida; order Poales; family Poaceae; genus Oryza; species Oryza brachyantha. The sequence goes on from NC_023163.2 coordinate 4,520,731, forward strand.
GCTGAGAAAACCCGGTCGGCGACAGCAACGTAGCATAGATTAATCTTCGTGGCTCTGATACCACTTGTTAGAAATAAAGGCACAAACGAGACACGAATTTAATGTGGAAAACCCTTGCGGGAAATACCACGAGCGCCAACCGGTAATAACCACTATGAGGATATGGTTACAACAGGGAAACAATGAGAACTCGCCTCTTCCCTTGCAGACTACAAGAGTATATATAAGGGTAAAATCTAAGAGTCCTAGTAGGATTAGACGAAAGAATCCTATTAAGAAACTAATCTGACTCATAGTAACAAATAACGGGGAGAAACCTACTAGGAAACTAATCCGAATATAATTTCAGTTAAAATTCGGATCCCATGCATTGCTCTGTTCGTGAGCCGTCGTGACACGCTAGCATGTGTCAGCAATGCTGACATGTTGGCTAATCGAATTTGCTCATCGTTTTGGCATTGTTGAGATGTCAGTGTCAGTAGCTTCGTGCAATAGCTGTTTCTTTGATTGATCAATCAGTAAACCAAAAATCGAATGCAAGAAAGCAAATTCTTTCTGTGTCTGCATTACGATACCTGACGGATATGGAAGCTTGCTGGGGGACCATGGCTGCAGGCCGTTCCGGCAGTACGTCTCCATCTGCGCCCTGATGGCCTCAACGTCGTCCCACTTGCGCCACCGCGCCGTCGCGATCGCCTCCTCCATGGTGTGGAGGTTGAACGGGTGCTTGGAGACCGCCATGTCCGCTCCCTTCCCGACGAGCAGCGAGTGCACCAGCAGCAGCGGGTCGACGGTGAGCTGCATCTTGGCGTCCACCCAGACGCTGAACCTCGCGTTCGGGAACAGCCTGTGCAGGAGGTGCTTCACGACGACGCCGTTCATGGCCGGGTTCTCGTAGGGGAGCCGGTGCTCGCCGCCGCCGCCAAGCCTCGCCACGCGCCACGCGCCCACCGTGCTGCCGGGCTCTCCGCGCTGGCCGGTCAGGATGTTGTGGCGCGCGAGGATCCTGTGGGTGGCGTCGTCAATGAACATGAAGAAGCATGCCGTCCTGAGCGTCTCGGAGCCGAGCCCCTTGGGCTGCCGGATCTTGTCGTGGTCGTTGAGGATCGCCGACGCCACCACCACACCATGGCATTTCTCCATGGCCAATCTGTCTGAGAAATCAACAGCAGTTTTAAAGAAGCACATCTACAAAATTCACAACGATTAACAGTAAAGTACGTAATAGTGATTCTTGATGATTGAGCCGCAAAAGACTTGAGTTGCATACAAGCAAAAGAACACATCAAAGCATCTGGCTTGCAACTCAAGGGATTATAATGACTCGGTAAATATTTCCAACTCAATGTGTCTTTCTGTTCACGTGCCACAAGAAATTTCTCCTCCATGAAAAATGTGAATTAGGCCGAAGAAATCACCAGCTTCTCTGAGGGGAAATTCCTTGAAGAACCCACATGGAATCTCCGCTGCACTGTCAGTGTGGTTGAAGAAGAATCTCCTCTGATCGGTGGACAGATTTCCCGCGAACGAGTCCCTCCTCCCACTCTGGTACCGCAGCGCAGGTGTTGAAGAAGGAGACGCCGAGAGGTTGAGACAGAGGCTGTTAATCTCTTCCAGTACAGCCTTGTAGTCTGTTCCAACAGCAAAACAAAAAAAATACTTCTGAATCACATGCGAAATCTGAATTCCCAGGCATGCAGGAACTGATCAGAGGCACTGAAAAGAACAAGCCGGATTGGCTGCATTTGCATGCTGCCATGGATGAGAGAGAAGCAGAGCCATTCGTTAGGAGCCGCGGATCCACCTGAGAAGACGGCGGGGTCGGAGCAGAGCGCGCGCGTGGCCGGGATCGCGTGCTTGTGCTCGCCGTACTCGCGCGGGTACTTGAAGAGCGCCGCCGACGCCGACGGGGCGGAGGAACGGAAGGGGAGGAAGAGGAGGCAGCGCGAGGCGGAGCCCGGGCCGGAGAAGGAGACGTAGAGCGCGAGCGGGAGGGTGGTGAGGAGGTAGAGCAGGGAGAGGCAGAGCAGCTTCGACTGCATCACCGACGGGCTCCGCACCCGCACCCGCACCCACCCGCCCATCTCGCGGTCTCGCCACCTCCACCACCCCCAGCTCCGGCCGCCTCCCGCACGTCGCGGTTGTGTTTTTCTTCGACTCGGCTTTGATCGATTCGTCAGCCTCCTCCTCCTCTCTCTCCCCGGCGCGCGGCGTCGCGCTCGCGTGGCGGTTTCGGCCGAGGACGACGTGGACCGAGCTGAGCGCGCGGGAGGTAGACTGACTGGGTGAGCGCCCCACATGTCAGCGTCAGTTTGCGGCGAAGCGGCCGTTGCTCGATCCAAATATAGGTTGGAACTGGGCCAGCTTGCTCACCCGGCCCGCCCGGCGACTTCAGTTGTAGGTAAAACTGGTTCAGGTTCAGTTAAGACTTGATTAATCATCTATTCATCCGAAGGAAGCTAGCGTGGATTCCAAGATGGAATAAACTAAGACCGATATATGAGAATAAATTGTCATTCAGATTAGAGGGCATAAAGGGAAATCGATATACGTACGACCTTATTGATCGACGGCTACGGTGTCACTCACTTGACTTTCTTTATCTAATCAATTGTTGTAGTGTTTCAATCATACGTAGGTAGTATAATTGGGTCGTATGTATAGCGGGACTGAAACCATAAATAGTCATCAATGGTTGACAACGCGGGTGAGGTCTTTTCTATTCAAAATTACTCCATCCCACCTGAAATATAAATGCTTTTAGATGATTTAGGTAAGACTAAAAAAATTATTCGAGTGATGCTACAGTAAAGATATTTTTAATACACATTATAGTTTGTGCTCTACATCAGAAAACGCACATACGCTTTCCTAACTAGATGTTGAGTTAGATTTAACCTAGTACATGTTAGTAAAAAAAAGTTCACCGTATGTAACACCAGTATATTATTAAGTGAGTAAAAGAATGATAGGTTAATAAAATACTAAGACATATACATCGTACTTTTATATCATCATCACAAATCAGTGAAAGATAAAAAAAGAATAATAAAGGAAAAAAAAAGGAAGAGTTAAAAGGCCCAATCCCCAGTCCGATTGCGCGTTCGATTCCCATGCATGTACAATTGTACACATAATTTGAATTAAAAATATCATTCTTAGTACAACATATTTTGAATTTATAAATATTTATATTTTAGATTTTAGAATGAAGGGAATACTTGCCGGGTGGACTGTCAACCATACCTGATGGAGTTTGTAATTGGAAAGTACCATAGCTGTAGAAATTATCAATGAGGCGTTCGCAAATGACCAAGAAGGCTAACTTTTTTTTTCTGCGGACGTTTTCAATTTGTTAAACAATAGTTTTTTTGCAAAAAGAAAAAAAATTATGTGAAAGTTGCTTAAAAATCAAATCGATCTATTTTCAAGCTTACAATAGTTAATATTCAATTAAGCATATATTAATAGATTTCCTATTTTACGTGCGCTAATTAGCCATATGCAAAAAGACACTTGTGAAAGTACCCAATGGCACCTCCTGCATAAATAATCAGGTTTTCCAAAATTTCGTTTTAAGTATCACGGAAATTAGTTTATTTTCTGCAGGATTTGAGAACAAAAAAAAAAGATTCGTCTGAAGCGGGGGCTATTCACCGTTGAATAACATAACTCATTGTTAATCTCGATACTCATGAGATTAGTTTAAGGCTTTAAGATGCCATTATTCGTCTGATCAGGGTTTCAAGATAATGGAGAAGCACTTGCTATACGATCGAGTCTACTACTTCAGCTTCGAACTGCCGGCACCTCAATTACATGTCGGATGCGTCCTTGGCGTCGAAGAGCATCCATATCTCGTTGACTCTGCCGCTGAACTCGAACGGCGAGTTGTACTGCGCCACCGTGTACGATGACGTCGGGTCGGCCCTGCGCCCGTCGGAGACGGCGGCGGCCCACCTGGTCCCCTGCAGGCTGGCGTCGAGCAGCGCGGCCTGCTCGCCGACGTCGGCCACGAAGCCACCGAAGCGGCGCACGGCGGCGTACCTGGCGCCAGCCCACCTCTGCACGTGCAGCCCCTCCGCCGCCGGCGGGTCCGGCTGGTTCTTCTTCGGCACGTAGAAGCTGACCACGAAGGAGGAGACGCAGAACGGCCCGTCGCTCGGCGCCACCTGCGTCAGCACCGGCGCCGTCATCTCGATCGTCTCGTTGCGCGCGTTCTTCCCCTGGATGTAGTTGAACAGCCTGGCCCATCAACGGCATTTCCATCAGCTCAGGAAAATATTCCGGCCCATGTGAAGCCCAAGACGAAAGCTTGGCCACTAGTGCTACCAGCGGTAGTTAGCTTCATGGCGAGAACGTCGAGAAGAGGGGGGAGGAGGAATTGAGAGCTTACTGGAGGAAGCCGGTGCGGGTGGCGGCGACGAAGGAGATGTCCTCGATGGGGGCGGTGGACGCCCACATGGCGTCGCTGTACCGCCGGATCTCGAACCCGTTGGCGCTGTCCACCACCTCGTACGCCGGGCACTCGATGCGCTCGCACGACGGCGGCACGGCCGCGGAGGCGACGGCGGCGGCGGCGAGTAGCAGTATCAGGCCGCTCCGACGAGCCATGGTCGCGGTGCGGGGATGCGTGCGTGCGGCGGTGCGGGGATGGATGGGGGGATTTTTTGGTGGACTCGGGTGCGTGCGGTTGGGGATCGATCAGGTTGGATAAATACGGCCGTGCTTTGCGTTATGCTCGGCGCAGGTGCATCCACGTCGCCGCTGTTCGTTCGTACGTTGGAGCTCGAAGGGAAGAATGAAGCAGGCGGCGCACACGTAGAGAGTAGAAGCGCCGTTTTGGTGGTTTCCGAGATTTTCATTGTTAAAAATCTGTATATGTGACGTTTGAGCTAGGTCTCGTGCCAGTGCCACCGTGAATCTGTGATCCATACGTCAGGATCTATATAACGATATAATGGTAAAAAAATTGTGAATCCTTAAAAGTTATATTACCGTTTCATAACCTAAGATGTTTGAGTGTTTTTGTTACAACTTTTGACCATTCGTCTTATTTAAAAATTTAGTATAAATATAAAAAATGATAAGTTGTGTTTAAAGTTCTTTTGATAATAAAGTAAGTCACAAGCAAAATATATTTTTATAAATTTTTGAATAAGACAAATGATCAAACATTGTAAAAAAATCAAACATGTTACATTAGAAAACAGAGAGTATGATATATCTGCGTGTATACTGTATTTGTATTTGCTCTCTTTTTACCGTCATTCTTTTTACTATTGTTTATACTGGTAAGCTAAAATTTAATTTTTTAACTTAAAAGATTAATTTTAGGGTTTGAATTTTTAATCTTAAATTTTGAGTTAATTTTAAAGTTTTTATCGTACTTTATTTTCTAGCGTTTGCTTTTAGATTACTATAAACACATATATAAAAATTATTTTTATAAATTATTTTTTTCTCTATAAATATATTGATTGGCCTTTTCTCTCGATCACCCCTTTTATGTCTGAAAGAATTAAGCTCGCTGGTTCAGATTTGGGACCTCTTCTCGATCGGCAACTCTGAGAACTGAGGTGTCATATCCGTTTTGCTCTAGCATTGGTAGGACAGGCTCCATTGGTGATAGGATCGGCTCATCCGACGTCATCGCTCATCATCTGTTTCCAGCAAAAAGCGTTAAATTCTCATGTATGACGTATACAACATCCGTCCTAAAATAAACAAATTTTTAAGTTTTTTATAGAATTTTTAACTCTTCGTCTTATTTGAATTTTTTAAGATTAATATTTTTATTGTTATCACATGATAAAACATAACTAGTATTTTACGCGTGACTATTTTTTTCAACTTTTTTATAAATTTTTTAAATAAGACGGATAGTTAAACACTAAACCTAAAAAAACTCAGAAATGTATTTTTTTTTGGGACGGAGTAGTAGAGAAAAACATGTTCTTAAAGCATCCATACTATACACTTAAAAAGACAGATTCTTCCTGCCTCGTTCAGACAGATTCTTCCGGCCTCATTTGGATGGGCCTATCCAATCGAATAGTAGTAGTTAGACAGATTCTTCAGGCCTCATTTGGATGGGCCTCAATTACCACCCATGCAGGTGAATAGGCTGGTCTGAATCGAGACATATCCAAACGAGGCCTCTCTGTTGTTGAATAGGCTGGTCTGAATAGTCAGACATGTTGTTCAAGCCGAAACTTCGCCCTACCAAAATATTAAAACTTTAAATAGTAATTTGGTTATTGTTTGTGTTTTTATCAATATTTGTTTATAACTCACATATGTCGTCAAAATATTTATATTATCAAAAATTAATATGTTGGCATGACTGCAAACCAAATAAGCCCGTCGTCTCTTCTAAAAATAAAAAGGGTGCACATAAAAATCTTTCTGAATTCATTGTTCCTGAACAAAGTTTCATGTATCAAATTGCAGGAAAAAATCTGGGATAAATTCCGCGCGCAACCGTGTCAGCCGACTTGGCAGAAGGATCAATTCTGCAACGAAAGGCTGGGAGAAAATAAACATTCCTTAAAACAAATGACCGACGAAAATTTTTGGAGTAGCTTTCATCCACGTGCAGACCGAGTATCAGATACTTCAGTGTATTTGGGATTGATTGTAAATAAGAACACCGAACATTCGCTGTATCGCAGACAATTCAGTTTATTACCACTCTATTATTAATTTACTTGATTATTTCGGTTGTTAATAACAAATAGCACCGTACTCGGACCTGGTAGCATGTAGGAAAAGGACATGGCATGCGTGGTCCACGAAGAATCATCAAATTATGTGAAGATCACAAGCGAATCATCAATCATGTTCCCTACGCAATATATGAAGTTCTTGCGGCTGAAAAGGGACATATATAATTCTACCGTACCCCTGCCTACTTCGTCATAAATTTCTCACCAGCAACATGTTTAAATTTGATAGCTACGCTTCTCTGCAGTATAGGACTGTGGAATTGCAAACAAGAATTAGAATTACGGCAATGAGAAGATTTTCAAGTCCAAGCTCATGAACATCTTTCAGGGACTCATCTACTCCTCGTGATGGTACTGTAAGGCTCACACGATTAATCCCCGTTTCATAAAACACACGAAAAATAAAATTGGTGACACACGAGTATAATGCTCTCGGTTAAAAAAAACCGGAGCAGAGTAGTAATACAGCAGCCTTGATTTTATTTAGAGCACTAGTATAGCAATTAAGAGGAGGCCGTTAACCTTAAACCCCGCAAGACTAGCCGCGCCACCTCACTTGCCGGCCTTGGCGTTCACGGCGGTCTCCTTGCCGTTGGCCGCTGCGGCGGCGGCGGCGGGGAGCTTGGCCTTGCCGTCGTCCTCCTTGGCGAAGGCCTCGACGGGGTAGGTCCTCCCGAGGCCGGTGGGGGTCTTGAAGTTGATCTTGGAGGGGTCGTCCTTGTCGATGTACATGTCGGAGAGGGAGACCCAGATGAGGAGCTCCTTGGTCTTGACGCCGGTCATGCGCTTCATCCGGCGGTCCTCGACGAAGGCGGTGACCTCGGCGGCGTAGGAGACCTGCCTGCTGATCTGCTTGAAGGTGTGGGTGATGGACTTCTTCTGGCGCAGCCACACGAAGCCGGTGGCGCGGTTGTAGCCGACCTCCTCCATCTCCGCCAGCGGGAGCAGGCCCAGCGGCATGTGGGTCTCCGCGAGCAGCTCCACCGCCTTCTCCGCGCACAGCGCCGCCCCGCGGTACACCTCTGCGCCCTCGCGGTGGGCCTCGATCGCCTGCGACCCCATCGAGCTGAACTCTCTTTACTTCCTCACCTGGGCTGCCTTGGGTACGACGCAATGCGGCGGTGCGTGGGATCGATTGATGTTGAGGAGGAGGAGGAGGGGAGAGGGATTTATAGGGGAGGGAGGAGATCGGATCGGTGTTCTTGGGTAGTACTCTATTGGACTCTCGAGTGTCGGAGAGGAGAGGAGGGGACGGTTGGGGTGGGGGAGTTAAGGCGCGGGGTTTTATTACTGTCACAGCTAGACCTGACGGGCCCTCGCGAGTCGATGGGGACGCGGCCCACGCGGGCGCAGCGCTGCGGAGGGTGGGGGCAGGGGCGGTGCGCCCGGCCTGCCCCCGCGAGCGAGCCGTTGCGCCGCGCGACACCCACCGCACGGGATGCCACGCGATGGTTCGGCCGGTGGCGCGCAGGTGGGGGTTGGGCGCGCGCACTGTTGGCGCCGGCCGCGAGCGAGCATCGCTTGCCGGCTTGCCCCTCTCGTTCGCGGCCGCGTGCCCGCGTGCGACGACGGATTGATGGGGCCGGCCTTTCGCGAGTTTCGCTGCGTGGTTGGACATGGTTCGGGATATCTTTGGCTTTCGTGTTCATGCAGGGGGCATGGCGTGCTGTGCCTAAACTGTTTCTAGTATATGGAAAAAGAAAGAGACTTTGGTTCTATTTCTCTAGCTGACTGTTTTCTTGTGAAATCGTCATGAAATTTGTGTAAAATATGTTCTTGTGTTTGAGATGGGACCCAAAGAGTCGGCATTAAACTTGCCTGTGCTGACTGTTGTAGAAAACCAACCGTATGATATTTTGAGTTAGATGGTGGTCACGGGCACGGCTCACATTATAAATGCCACAATCAGGTGAACCCAGCCACAGTGATCGCTGTTTTATATCGTCAAACCGTGGACTTGCCGGATTAGTTAGGCTACGTTTGGTCACTGATACAACCAGTTGCATGCTCGATTTTTTTAAAAAAAATTACAGTAACTTGTCAATGTCTTGTCGCGAAAAAGACGAGCAGTTGACAGAAAACATAAACAAAATCTCGAGTTCTTGCCTCCGAAAACGAAAGCTTCATCAGCCGGCATTCACCCATTCACAATCACAGTCGAGCTGGTAACGCAACTTTGTTATGGCAAGCAGGACGCGCCGGAAACGCGTTGCTAGACTCTTTAGATTGAAGGGTGACATACAGTATACAAGATACAACGGCACCATTCAATGGAGTACATGTTCAAGGTGAGCGAGCGAATAGGAGTTCTGTTCTGACCTCTCTCAATTGTATACTCTTCAGTTTTATTAGATACAATATTTGACTCTTCGTTTTATTTAAAAAAATTACAATTAATAATTTTATTTTTATTAGATGATAAAACATGAATAGCACTTTATGTGTGACTAATTTTTTAAAAATTCTTAAATTTTTTTTAAATAAGACGGATGATCAAACACTCGATTTTCGTGGGATGGAGGGAGTAGTTTGCTGCCTGCTGCATGTGGCGTGGTCAATTCGTCATGCGTCTCCAACGTTGCGATCGAGTTGGGTCCCCAGGTACAACTACCTGATTTAATGTGCAAATCTTGCAACAGCATAGCCCTAGTGCAGTTCTTGACGCGCAGCATGTATGCATTCTGCGTTCTAGGCACTATGCGTTTGGCTGGTCGTTGCTCAGCTCGAGTAATGGGACTTTTGGTTAGTAGTTCAAAGAAAGTGTACCCTACTAGTTGTACCTCAATTATAATATGTCGGCATGAGCTGATGAGCATGCTTCAATCACATGCGCTCATTGGCCATGAATTATGGAAATATAGATACTGAGTCCACTTGGAAGCTCCTAAAATAGGCGGGATCCCTTTAAGAATTTGGACTACATGGCTTTTGTACCAACCAAGGAAAATGAATATTTGTTTGCAAGTGAAAGAAAATGAATTCTGAAGGATCAGATCAGTAAGATTACTACTGATCACGCTCAATTCATGCAAAATTCTAAGTCCAGGTGGAACTCAAGTATTTTTTGTTGGAAAAAGGCCACCTTATTCCTCCTTTGTAACACATCATTTTTTCTCTCTCATTCTGACAGGGAAGTTAATCTGGTTTCTATCAGAATCCTGCAAAATCGCAAGCGAAATTGACCTAATAATATCTTGAGAAGAACAGCTTAGCATCCTTTACCACAAGGAAGGAATGAAGGAAGCCGTTTCAAAAGTCGCCTCTCATCGTCTTACATAAATCTAAGCTCATTGAACCTTCTTTCGTGGCTACAAAACTGTGTGGTTGAAGATTGTTTCATTAATGAAGTCTAAATTCCTGCAACACCCAACGACCACCCGCCTTTACATTACCGCACCAGCAGAAACTATTATCGATGTGTTTGATGTATAAAGTTATAATCTTATCTTTCCAAAATAGTTTTTATTCATGGTTGATAATTTTACTGTTTATAATATTAAATAGTTATAAAGAATAAAATATTTTAACTTTCATCTTTTAACAAATAAAAAAAGCGAACACGCACGTCACCACATTGAAGATGATACTCCCTCAGTTCAGACATAAGTGTATTTTTGCAATATTTATGTTCAACGTTTGATCGTCTATCTTATTTAAAAATATTCTATGATTACTATTTTTATTACTATTAGATGATAAAATATGAATAATATGACTATTATTTTATTTAATTTTTTTAGAAATTTTTAAATAAAATAAATGATTAAACCTTAAAAAAAATCCATAAAATATTAGACCGATACTATCTTAAGAGCATTCATTGTGGTCAGCGCCCAAGAGCCCCTGCTTTTAGACCCATGATCAACCCCCGCACATCCACAACAGATGTGTCGTGCACTTCCTGTCATTCATGAATGGAACCACTTGATCTCTTCCCAAGTGGTTGGAGGGCAAGCCACCGTTGTTTCGCTTAAAAAAACAAAACACTTTATTTACAAATAAAATAATTTATAAAATAATATTTTATATAGGTGCTTACCGTGATTAAAAAATAAATATTATAAAATAATCTATAACACAAAATTTTAAGTTTTACAAATTAAATTTTGGCTTATAATTAGTTAAAAATCGAAATGGTGGGAGCCTATTTCTTTGGTGTCGCTTATAAGATTAACTGACAAAAATAATTTTAGGATAATATTTTTTAACTGTTAACGGCTTAAAATCAAGGATAAAATTAAAGGGCCTGGAAAAACCCCTTAAATTAACACTACAATTAGGCTCTAAAATTCAAAATCAAATGTCAATTTGGATTAGTTTAGAACGAAGCATTTTTTTCCCTACAAAGTTTTTTTTTGCAACTTCAATAGTTATAGTACCGAATTTAAACATGGATGGTTGATGTTTAGTATGATGCTGACTTTTGTCCATACTGACACACTCCACACTACTAAATTTAGGCCCTGTTTAATTTAGTTTGAGATTATTACAATCTGACCTATTAAAAGTAAGACAGATGAATTATTGTAACAAATTATTATAATCTTGAGCTCATATTACTATAATCTGATAAGCACATCCAAAAATATTTTTTTTAGTTTATTGTGTGACTTTATACTCACTGCCCTGGGATACTTTAAAATAATTATCTACCTTTGTTGTTTTTCATTAGTTTATAGTTTAGCTTATAATAATCTACCTTATATTAATCTGACTTAATAATCTAGATTACAATAATCCCGAACTAAAACAAACATGGCTTAATAGTGCTAAAACTTATTAAGGTTTTGGCACCGCTAAAATATCGGTAAGGAAAAATGACTCCAATACAAATCTAAACGAGGAGTCTTTTATGCATGGACGTTATATCATATGGGCCAGTCAACTATATACAACTTAAGAATCTATTTAGGCAGTAAAATTCATCAACATGTCCAAATGACCAAATGTCACTGTTTCTCACGAAACAAATGCCCAGAAACAGGTCACTAAACGGTATGCCTCTTGTCGATGTTTCCATTCCATGATTTGCTTCTAACCACATAAATCTTGCGCCCAATGCAATGAGCTCCAACCTAAACTCAATTCAATGCATTGAGCTCCTGGCGCGAAATCCCGTGCCACTTCGGCAGACCGGCTTGCTCGTCATCCATGCTGGTAGGCAGGCAGTAAGCGCCAATGACCTTTAACGCTGTCCTTAATTACTTCAGCGTCAGAACACTGGACGTGGAGCTAACGGCCTAGATTTGATAAAAGTTTTTTTCTTGGCCTATTTTCGTAATAAGTTTGTGAAAATGATCAATTTATCAAAAAAAAACGTCCGAAAACTCTCGATGTGTGGGCTTTTAATTTTTTACCACTCTTTACGATAAGCGACGTACAGTCTTTTAACTTTTACCACTTTTAACTTTTATCACTCTTTACGATAAGAGTTTAATCCTTCGTCTTCGTAAGGTTTATGAGAAGAGTGAGAAATTTATTATCACGGTACAACAAGTGTGGCGAAAAGTTAAATTCCCCAGGCGTGGAGTGGAGTGGTCGAGCGGATCCGCTCGCGCGGCGGTTCGCAGTTTCGCACTCGCCGCAGCAGCTCACCCGTAGATCTCCCAACGCCACGAGGCTACTAGGAAGGTGAGACCTCTCCTCCTGGCTCTGGCCGCCGCGCTCCCTCCCTCTCCCTCTCCCTCTCCCACGTCCACCGCGCGATGCCGACGCCGAACTGTACACCGCGGTGGCAGTGCTCCGGACGGGCCGTTTTCTCCGCAAGGTGCGCCGCGTTCCTACCCCCAAACTAGCGGAATTCGATTTTATTTCGTTACATCGCATTTGGTCTCCTTCCATCTCAGGCTGGAGTTGTACTCATGTAGGCTTTACAGCTTCAAATGGCTACTTTCACGGGTTGAAGGTCAGTTGCATTGATAGCTCGGACTCCAGGTGTCAGATTGTGATATACTTTTGTTCCGTTTTGATATCATTGTTATGATTTTAGTGTAGGTGCTAACTAACCTAAGTTCACCTTTTTTTTAATTCAACCAAATTGTTTTGCATCTGATTTTGATTCAAGTGTAATAGTAACTGGGGTTTCCACCCCATGGGAGACAAAAAAGATGACTTCTATCAATTATGGTATCTAATGGCAACTTTTCTAAAATGCACGCTCATGTCATGTTTACATCATCATTTTTGACAAAAAAAAAAAGATCCTGGGAGAAAGACTTAAGTGACTCTAATATCTGTTCCAAGAAAATGTAGCATCTTCATTACACTATAATTACAAACTTCACAGACCACAGAGGGCTGCCCTCTGCCATGATCCAACATTTGGTCAACAGGAATAGACACTACATCGCTTCAAAAATCTATAATATTCTAAAATAAAATTATATGTAACTACACTACTGCAACTCGAACCATCCCAAGACCCTAAGGTGGAATTTTTTTGATTATTATACCAAGTTGCCTCATGGCTGATTAGTGATCACTGGTATCTTAATCTAGCACCTTCTCAAAGGTAGGTTATGTATATACTCGTACTACATACCTCATCTGCAGTTCTTTGCATCGTTTGCTGATTTCAAGCATCCTTATTCAAAGTTCCACAAAAAACAGATGGTCACCATCTCGGATTACTGTAATATCATCGATTTCAGCAAATTCTGGATTGACGAGTTTTGTAAGACAATAATTGTTAAACTTCTGACCTACAAATCAAAAATATAGGATAGGATAAGAACACTTGCACTAGATCAATGTTGCATTACCTTGTACAGACAGTCCCTCATACTTGTGTCTGGGATTAATTATGACTTGAACTGGTACGAGGGATTGTCTGTATTAGGTAACACATCCCCTGAAATGGTAACCAGATTAATAAGTATTAAAATGTGAAGGAATAATTCAATCTAGAAATGAATTAGTACGGTGCCAACTATGAACGAATTGTGGAAATTGTTTGGGCCTTCGGGGGCTAATTCAATCTCATGGGCCATTAAACCATCAACTCAATTAGTGAAAGAATAAATATATTGTTTGGTAGGGTTAGGAACTGGTGCTTTGGGTATAGCATATTTCGAGGTACTTTTTGTTAGATTGGAGCAAATCTCTATAAGTAAACGTTGTACAGCTTAATCTTCGGTTTGCTGGTCTACCAGGCAAATAGAGTAGCATACTGTCGTAAAACAGTTATAGCTAGAACAGGTCTTTCTTATCTATACTATCACTAATTTTCACCTTTTTTGAGAAAAGTTCGTTTAAGAAAGTTCTGTTGTAGTTGTAGGCTAGACTTATAGAACCCTGTTTGATTTTTGCGTGGGGAAATAAATAAATAATCTTCCTGTAACCGTGAGAAACTTAAGTTTTCCAAAACATGCTGCAGCTAGAAGGATTTTTCTCACTTCTGTGAGGAGTTTTCCTCCTTTGAACTAAGAAGATGAGGTCCCGTTTGCCTACATAACTGAGAGGTCAGTTCTTGGAATGAACTAAACCCTACTAAACAGGGCCTAAATAGCCCCCCCTCATGTATTTAAAGTAAAAAAAATACTTACAAGCTGTGGTGAAAAGTTCATCAAGAGATCCTGGTAGATTTATAACTTTCGCACGAGGTGCCTCTGCTCTTTTGTTCCTCTGTGAATACATATGTATTGTTACTCTTTTCCATTCTAAAGCCATAGAATGACCATTGTTAGCTTTTAATTCATTCTTCTCATTGTCTTGATTGAATGAAGAACATCTACTGTACTCTCCAAAGTGTTGATGTAGCATCTGCAAAGATTTTTCCTTCACCTCGGTAGAGAACCTGTGATCCTGATTCATCTTCTGCCGAACACGAAAGAATTATTGTCATCATTCTGCATAATATGGTAGATTATAAAACAAGGCACCATGATGATACCAAATCATGAACTCACCTGGCAAAGATTGTTCAGTATAACTCGTCTGTCATCACTGTTTCCCTTGAATATGGTTTTTAGCACTGTTGTATTCAGCCTTAATAGTTGTGAAACTTTAATTGTATGGAAGGTACATGGCTGGGGAATGCTGCAGAGACCTCCAATTTCTCCAAAGATTTCACCACCGCACAGTACTTCCTGGACCTAGAATTCGTAGTTATACAATACATGTCAAATTCTGCATTACCCTTTAACCTTTGTTCTTTAGAACATATGAACTTTTATTAAGTCACCTTTTCTGTTCCATCAATTTCCATCCGTTCTTCCTGCCAAACAAAATATCAACACTTGCATTAGTATCCATGGTTGTATAAACTGCAAAATCATCATAGCATTACAAATTACAGTTGCACTAACCACCGCTCCTGAAACTAATATGTAAATATCTCTTGGTGCTTCATTTTGGAGTATGACAGCTTCTCTTGGTGGGTAGTACTCTGCTTCCATTTCAGTTACCTATTATGTAGGGACAATATATTAGCTCCGAGCTGTTGATGTATTGTAAACTTTTTTTTATAGTTGCTCTAGCATAGCAAAATAATTTCTCTCTGTTCATACCAGTTGGAGCATGCAAGTAAATGAAACACCATGGAAAAGATAGACTTTTTTTATAACAGGTAAGAATAAGTTGACCGCTATGCTCGAACGGATTCCCTTGGGGAGACTATCCAATGTTTCCTTCTGTTTCAGCCCTTCTGTTTTGTATCTTAGGCAGATATGAGATAGCATCTCATCCTTAATGTGTTCAGGTAACTGATTTCTTGCAGCAAATTGAGAGGCGGCATGGATTGTGTCCCTCTGCAGCATGGAAGATGAGAATGATTAAGAGGTTTAACTACACCTGACATTCCCAAAATAGTAGGTATGCCCTGCTTGTGAATGGTAGAGTATTCTTACAATATCGTTTTTCCAACAACTAATCTTATCCAAACTCCCATTCATGATTCCGCATGCAACTTTACTGTTAATACAGTTTATGTAAAGGAAAAAAAGAGAACTGTATACCATTGCTCATATTACTTTTAACAAATGTCTATGGGTGTATGCACACACAGGTGCACATTCAATTTGCTAGAATTTTCATGTGTATCTCCTACGCTCATGGCCTTCGAATTCCAGACATGCCAGTGAACAGTGTAAAAAGCCATTGCCCATTAGAAGGTTCTATTTATTTCTCTATTTTTTTTTTCCGTTCCAGTCCTTTTGGAAAGACACACAAAGCAGGAATAATAACATCATCAAAACTACTATAGGATGTCTTGAATTTATTTGGAAGAGTACGTACAAAATTCCTGGTCCGGCAACTTCCTTGGACGACCAGATTTGTCATGTTACCTATGAGGTATGCTGTCAATCCCAGGTTAAATAGCATGTAACATATGCTAAATAACATCTCTCTTGGATTCTCTGCATGCAAATCCCCATAACCAGTTGTTGTGAGTGTTGTTATGGACCAATAAATTGCCGTAACATATCGAATCCACAGACTTTCTGATCTGTAGTTTGGTATTGCTGCTCCAATCCATGTTCTTGCTGGATCCGGGTATCTATCAGCTATTAAGTAATTGAAGCATCCTGAACAATGTACTGCAAAAAGTGTAACCTGAAGTTTTTTACAAAAAAAACATACAACACTAAGTTTTCTTCATCAGGGTAGTATACTTCATTTTTCCCCCAATATGAAGAGGGACGTGAGAGCATGCAAACTTACAGAAATTAGTTTTGTGCACCTTATCCAGTAGTAATTCAATCGGATATCTTTTTCGAGCCTAGAGGGAATGTTTTTACCATATCAATTTGCATATCACTATTTGCAAGTTTCAAGTCAAAACGGAAAAAAAAAACTTTACCTGGCAAATAATTCACTGAGGCGCCGGAGACGCCATAGTCGAAGCATGCTAAGTAGCCTATAAGCAAGACCATTTTCATGCTTTTTAAATATTCTCCCAAGCAATTGATATGGAATTGTTGAACAGACGTCAAATAGGAACCAGGAAGAGAGATATCTGTATAGATGCTATTGTCAGTTTCCTTGAACAGTTATCTTTGAACGTGTGCTGTACCATTCAAAATTACATTCTTGAAAGTACTGACCTAGCAGCTATCCTTTTTGGATCATCCACTAGAATGTAAGACTTCCGATCCAGATACGCTAGGAAAAATGTGAGAATAATATCCATTGCAAAGAAGCTGTCAACAATATTGTCGACCAGAAAAATCTTCCAGGAGAGATTCCTTAGATATGCTAGTTCAAAGGGGCAGATCCATGCTGAATAAACAACAAGCACGAGCAAGAACGTCTCCCAGGTCCTATGCAGGTATAAAAGAACAAGAAATTAATTATACAATTTGTATTCATATTCATATATGAGTAAACATGATCTTACCTGTAACGGCTATCATATGGTGAGATGATGAATTTCCTCAGCTTGATAGATTGGTTTGCTCTTGCTCCTAGAGGTGGGAGAGGGTCATTGTGAAAGATATTGCTAATAGTTTCCATTGGAGTGTCTACTTAGAAGTTGGAGATGCCTAACTGGAGATCGTAGTTCCTAGAGGCTGAAGAGGCTGGTGGTACATCTCCGAGTGTCTTAGTTTTTCTTTAAGTCATCACCAGGGAGCGAGAAGCCCCACCTGAATTATATTAAATAAACCTTAGGAGTGGCATTACAAAGGAGGTGATGGAGAAACAAAAATTAAAAAAAAATATTGTATCCCCTGGGGTAGAGCAAAATATTAAGCCACTGAAAAAGGTTTTTCCAATCGTCAAGTTTGATGTCACATTGTCTGTTGTCAAGTGATACCTGTGAATGCAGCATAAATAAGGGTTTAGTGTGGCTTCAAGAAAGAAGAGGTGGAGGAAACAATGAAGTACAATCTTTGATGTGGACTTAAAACAAAGTGATTTTTATTGGGTTAATTGCATCCATGCCATTACAAATTTGTAGGTTTAAAAAAATACCATTATAATTCCACTATTTATAAATATGCCATTACAAATAGGCTAAAACTACTTCCAAGCCACTCCGTCATCAGTCCGTCACTCCACACGTTTTCCATCCATCCAATCCCGTCCTCCCCGTCGAAGGCGCCGGCACCACCACGGAGGCGAGGGCGCACACGCATCCGAACCCGAGCGCGACGCCGAGCGGCCACCTTCAGTAACTACCCGAAGGGGGAGGAGTTCGCCGCCATGTTCGACGTGCTCAGCGACGGGATCTTCAACGCCGAAAATGGAAGGGCACTGGACCGGACCTGGACGTCGAACTCGACGTAGTCAACGGTGAAGCGGGCGGCCTCGTTGAAGGACCTGAGCGAGTTCTCCTTCACCTCCTGCAGCCGCCGGTCGGGCGACGCCAGCGCGTTCACCACGAATCGCTCCACGCCACCTCCCGCCGCCGCCGCCCCGCACGGAACACCTGCCGCCGTGTCCACCTCCGCTGCAGAAAGAAACAAACAAATCAATAATTTTGAAGTCACGTAATCAATTAATTTTAAAACACTCCGCCGCCGCTGCGGCACACACGTACCGAGGATGGCTGGGGCGAAGGCAGCGACGACGACGTCGAGGGCCATGGGGACGTCGGCGACGCGCGCGGCCTTGATCTGTGCCATGAAAAACTCGGCCGATGTGGTAGCTAGCTAGCTAGCTTGAATTGATTGTAGCTGTGCGTGTAGGATGGAATGGAGATCGATCGATGGATAGATCGGTTGAGCTGTCGCGACAACAGAGACGAGGCGCGACGAAGCTGGACCATAATTTATAGTAGTAACACGGCGGGGATGGGTCGTTGGGGGGAGCGAGGAAGGGAGGAAGCGGGAATGGAATATTCGGCGTTGCCGCGGCGCTGTCGGAGCGACTCCGCCTCTACCCGCCGGTGCCGTTCGAGCACAAGGCGGCGGTGCGGCCGGACACGCTGCCGAGCGGCGTGGCCGTGGGGCCGACGCGGCGGGTGATCGTGTTGCTCTACTCCTCGGGCAGGATGGAGGCGGTGTGGGGCAAGGACTGCGAGGAGTCCCGGCCAGAGCGGTGGCTGACGCCGCCGTGGGAGCTGCCGCCGCCCCCGCCTCCGTGGTGGTGCCGGCGGCTTTGACGGGGAGGACGGAATGGATGGATGGAAAACGTTGGAGGAGTGACGGACCTGACGACGGAGTGGCATGATCCAATTTCGCATCAATTCAAATAAGCGAATTATAATGATATTTTTCTAATCCGTGAAAGTTACGATGGCATAGATCTAAATAATCCTATTTTATTTGGGTGTGTTGTTTCTCTTTAAAAATAAACCAAGTATTTCATTAAATAAAAGGAAAAAGAAGGGCTGGGGTAGCCGAAGACAGACTACCCAGATTTTCATTAAGAGCAGGAGTTTACAAGTAAAGGAAAAAAGAACAAGTGGTATTGGCTTATTGCTCGTGATTTTGGTAGGTTAGCTATGGATGACTTGTAAATGTTTTGGAGTACAAAGTGGTCAGATATTTGGAGACGATGCACGCCAATATCAGTTTTTAGATATGATGGCCTTTGCAGAGTTATACTTGTGGCTATCGGGAGTTCAGTAAATTTGAAACATCACTTTATATAGGATGAAATATCACTGCTTTCTTGGTTCCACGTCGTAAGATTTTCTAGCCCAGGCTATGATTTATATTTATGTTAACGAATCTAGGCATATATAAACTCTTTTACTAATTTGATGCACCATATTTTCTAGAGTAAAATTTTGATACTTCTAAATATTTTTAAGGACCTTAAAATTTTCTATATACAAAACATATATATTAGTCCATGAATTAATCTAGACAAGATTGAAAAGTGTTACGGTATAGAACAAAGGGAGTATGTTAAGTTAAATTCATGTTCGTGCATGCTGTTTCCAGGAACTAAAACATGCAAATTTTCTCGTACGACAGATAATCCGTCATGTTGTGCTGTCTACAACTCTACATGATGTCATGAGCTCTTCTTCCATGAGGTAAACTTCGTGCTCGAATTGGTAGAAACTAGAAAGCCATTTATTTATATACAACCGTCTAAATGTCAGTTTTTCTCCCGATAACACAATACATATTCTTTGCTGTATGATGATTTATGAGATGCTATCAATTATGTTTGAATTTTACTCCCTCCTGATAACATATGAAGATTCATCCCAGTTGGACAAGGATCATTTTTCTTTTAACTCGAACTACTGCTCATGCTTTATTCCTCCCAGGCACTCGGTCATCTTACCAATCAACACCCCTGAAAATAACGCCTTTATTTCTTCAATATCCTTGAGGAGATAAAAATGTTGACACACCATGCATGCTGCATGCTACCTAAGCACCGCTGGATTAATTTTGTGAACTATACCAATCAAAGGTTCGGTATTAACAGAAAAGAAAACTGAGCTCTTGTGATTTATTCCTAAATTTGTATTGTAAGACAGCGGTCGATATTACAGCATGAGCAGTTTTTGCGAGCTGGAACTCTCAGCACCTACTTTCATGGACTGCATTTTGCCATTTAGTTGTACATCTTTGATAAGTGGATAAGTCTGTTCAATTGTCTCTCTGCCCATTTTTGAGAATAGTGAGAGCTTACCACTAGTATCATTATTTATGATCCTCGAGAGCCATCTAAACATGCCCTAGACATTAAAAGAGATTTGTTTTTTTTCAATGTTGGCCTGTAAATGAAGAACTCTCGGCTAACTTGGGATCATTTTTTACATGCCTTGTTGTTCTGACTTTGCAAGGTCCCAGAGAGCGAAGCCTGCGATCATGAATTCTCCATACACTTTATATCTACGGAAGAACTGGATGTGAAAATTACTGAAAAAGAAACAGCTTTGCTAGTCAGGAGGGTGTGAACAGATGTTCAGATCTCTTGGCTTCAGTTCACAGTCTATCACGGATTTCTTGGGAGCTTACATCTTGCTGGCAGACCCTCGTGTCCAATACCCTTTTAACTTCTTCACATGCAGCTACTTGGTCGTCTTCGTTTCGTGTGTCGCCTTCAGCTCGGCTAAACTTGTGATCCCAAGTTCTAGAGGCAAGCACCTGGAAAATGATTTTTGAGGTCTACTTTAGTTTCAGGAATGGATAAGCAGTCGTGTAGCTTGCAGATGATTCTGTACTCAGGGCACCGATGCGAGATTGTGTCTCATCCATGCCCATGCTGATGAACAGCTATGATTATTTATAATCACTTCACACACGATCTAATATGTCTGACGTCTGGTTCCGAAATGGGAAGCTGAATTATCCTGTCCAAATTGATTATTCATAATCACTTCACACACGATCTTGATTTTTGTAACCACGTAGCAGTGACCGTCCTAGTACATATTCAGTCCAGTCATGGCGTGTCAGCTTATGGAATATGGAAATCTAAGTAGCCTACCTCACATGTGCCTATACGAAACTATAAAGATTATAATACCCTTCACATTTTTCAAACCTAATGCACGTGTTCTCTGGTTTTTCAAATCCCTATATATTTGTTTCCTACTTTACCAAACTAAAATCTACTATAAAGACATGTTCAAAATGTAGAGACTAAGTTTGACTTTTCTCTGATCAATATCAAATTGGTTTTATTATTACCATCCTTTTCATTTTATCTACTCACTGCAACAAAATTTCCTTCGATAAATAGTAAAAGTCGAATAGCCGTTATCATGAATAATAATAATTTTTCTCTTTTCTCCACATCATAATATTTGTTTGTGTGACAAGGAAGAGTGTTGAATAATAAATACCTTTATATATGACCTAATTTATCGGAACGAAGGCATCATAAATTCAGCTGAAATTTTTGACGAAAACAATGTTCGAGCAGGTCAGAGTGCCCTGACCTTGGAGCCCAATAAGCTGGCCTTTTGGCCCATTTGAAGCCCACAAGAGAAAAGTGCACCTGGACACGTGGGAAGGAACAAACCGTCGACCACCTGGCTGTATACATACGAGTGTAGCAGTAGCGGAGTACCTGTCACGATACATTCGCACCGCTGGTCGGAACCCGTGGACCCACCTCTCTCGACGGTCCACAAGCCGTAGCACCCCACCAACCAACCCACCCACCCACGCATCGCCGAATCGCCGTCGCCGTCTAGAAAAAGCCGCCGCGACCTCGGACCGCGTGCTGTCCCCGTCCCCGTCCCCCTCCCCTCCGACGAGCCACCACGCGCCTCGCCGATGGCTTCGCCTCCGTCCGCCCCCTCCTCCTCATCCTCCTCGGCCGCCGCCGCCGCCGCGTGTCCCGCGCCCCATCGCCCGCGCTTGCGCTCACGGCCATCTCTCCGGCCGCCGCCGCAGCGGCGGGTGCTTCCGTCTTCCTCCTGCCGACCGGCCCGACCGTCCGCTCTCCCGGTGAGTTCTCAGATCTCGCGGCCGCGTTTCCTTCCTTTCTCTTGCTGCTGCTAGGATTTCTCATCGTGATTACCGCCTTTCTGATACTCTCATATGATTACCGCCTGTCTTCCTTTTTTTGGTGTGATAATCCATGTGTTGGGGAGTTGGTAGGCTGCCTGTATGATGACTCGTGGCTTAGTAAGATAAGGATCATTTTCTCACCCAGTATCACCTTTCAATGGACCAAACTTGCAATGCTTATTTGATTGAGATTTGACTAGTATATTGTCTGTTGGAGAAAAAAGATCATCAACAGTATCACCTTGGATTTTTGGGTGGTGACTGATGTTTGTCTATAGCTAATTCGAACAAGAATGATTTACTTCTGAACCAATGTGTGTGGGAAGTGATTAAGCTAAGGCAATCGCATTCTCATCACCCTTTCAGGATTCCTTATTCAGAAATATTACCACAAGACCCGCAAGTAGGCGCGCGATTGATGAGGTACTATCATTTATATTTTTCTTTATATAACAGTGCTTTCTATGAAGTAGCTTAATTACTCCCAGTAGCTTTGATCTTTATGTAGGACCTGGGTGATTTCTCGCTGGCTCATGATGATGGGGAAGGCCATTTAGGGGTTGCTGTATATTCAAGTGAGAGTGAATGGAGTGATGAGGAGTTCATGTTAAATCCAACCAGTGATCTTGAGTTACCAGCGATGAGCAAGAGCCGCTTCGAGGGTGCAGAGGGTGCAATAACAGTTGCTGCCCATAGGTTTGCCATGATTGAGAAAGGGCATAGGAAGAGCAGGCAAGATAATAAACTTTTCTGAAATTACTTCAAAATCAGAGGTTCAGTGTGTAGGTCTTTTTTTGTTCTATTTTAAAGTTAGAAAGAGTCATAACCTTGCAACTTTTGCTTGGCATGTGTGATACATCTAGGCATCTAGCCTAGTTAACTCAGATGATTCCATGGACATAATTCGTATACCTTTAAGGGATATGCCTGGTTGTTATGGTTATTTTGCAAAAGAATATGGATTGCAAAGCATTTATTAGGTAATTCTAGGAAGTAGCATTACATTAATAGCATGCAGTATGATCTTCCAGGATTTCCTATTCATGTTCGTCCTGGTAAATGGCTCCTAAAAGCTAGTAAGAAACGCATGCTTTTATGACTGTTTTAGCTAGGTTCTAACTGAAACTCTTTACATCAATTCCCAGAACTCAACAAGGGCTGATGAATAATGTTGGACTGATTGCTTTCTTAGCAATATTACTTTTATTTGTCGACTGGTGTTCTTGGCGGATTGTTAGACTACCTCTGGACTCGTTTTACTTGACACGTCCTTTTTTAATATCATCAGTTCTATCAGCATTAGCTGGATTTATTTTTGCACCAGTTGCTGATAACATGAAGATTCATCATTTCCGGAGGAGAGAGAAGCTTATGTCTCCATCCTATAGAAAGCCAACACCAGCAATGGGAGGATTATTCTTTGTTCCTATCGGCATTTTGGTTGCAAGAAGACATGTTGGTTCCAACTCAACTGGAGTAAATGGAGCAGCTATTATAACCCTCGTATTTGCAATGGTTGGATTGCTTGATGATATTTCAAATCTTTTCATGGATCGCAATCGTAAAGTACCAGAATGGATGAGATTCTTTGTTCAGGTGAATGTTGCTTTTTCAGGACAGGTGATAGGGTGCCCTTCCCTTATTTTGTTGAATGCAACTTATAGTCGATCTTGTGTTCTTTTTCAGATTGTTGCTGGGATTTACTTCTCTCTCTGGTTAAGTTCTACAAATATTTCAACACCATATAACATGTAAGCATTTTTCATCTTATATATACTGAAAACTAACTGCAGTTTGAATTACTTCTTGATCAGTTAGGCTATGTGGAAAATATGGTAGGATTCTGATTCTTGGATGAGGAATAATCTTTCTTTTATGACCTATATAAAAGTATTATCACGATGCAGCTAATAAGGCTACACAGCATTGTCTCTGCTGCCCTGTACTCGAATAACAGAATAGATACTTCATGCCTTATAGTACCTCCAAATTTACTGATTTCATTTCTATTTTCAACTCATGTTGGCAGCTAGTCAGTATAATCATTGCCACATGCTAATTTTAAAGTCAAGGGTGCTTTGCTAATCAATTCTGGTTTCTATTTTTATTTTAGTGCACCAAGCTAGTCATGTGGCCTTAAATTCCATAACCAGCTACTCTAACAAAAAGATGCACGATACTACTGTTTTCACAGTTCTATAGTTTTTTTTTATGTTGATTAATACTTTAGGATGCCTTTGATCTTTTCTCCTTGTTTTCTTTACTGATTTCAATTTGTTCATGAAGGAAATTCCTTGTTCCTCTTCCTCCTCCTCTGGGCCTTGCATTCATAGGAAAAATTTATCTCGTTCTGGCTGCAATATGTTCTCTTTCCATGGGTACTGGAGTTACATTGGTTGATCGCCTTGATGGCTTGGCTGGCGGTGTCGCAGCTTTAGCACTTTCTGGATTGTCTGTTGCTTCTCTCCCAATTTGTTCAGGTACTTTGCCATTTTTGCATGTTAACCCATTGTCTCATATTTACTTATCCTAAACCATGAATTATCCCTTATAACATATTGGCTTTTACTGTTGCTTACGCTTCACCCATTCAGTTTCATCTGCATCTTTCCAAGTTTATGTGTTCAATTGGCTGAAAAAGCCAGGTGCAGTCTCCTTGCAGACATGCATGTCATTCATAGGGAGAACAAGAAAAAGTTGTGCAGTCACTAATAAGGGATCAGAAGCTGGCATAGCGAAATTTACCTTGTCCCTAATGTACTTCAAAGCGATCTTCCAGATGGGCGCTACTGTTCACTGTCTAATTGATTTTCTACTGCTACTAATGCATTATTGGTTGTAAGTTTAATATCTGTAATGATTGTACTGAGGTTATGGGTTAAGCTATTCATCTTTTGACTACAGAAATGAGTGTTTTTGGAGCATCAATGTCAGGCGCTTGCGCTGGTTTTCTCTTCCATAACAGATATAGAGCCTCAATTGTTATGGGCTGTGTTGGTTCTTTTGCACTCGGAGGAGCAATTGCTACCATTGCAGCCTGCAGTGGAATGTTCATTCCGATGTTCATTGCATGCAGTATTTTCCTTCTTGAGCTGCTTATGGTAATATTGCAGGTATATTATTGCTTGCATAAAAGTTGCATTCCTTCCTTTTTGCCTCAATTTTTTTTATATCCCCTGGTTGTTACACTTGGTTAGCAGTTCTATAACTGTTATATAGCGATTGCTTCTGCTTTGAGCTGTATGAATCAAGTTGTGGTATTTATATCTTTCCAGTGAAGAATGATTGAATGTATTGGAGTTAATTATTTGATTGTTCTCTTTCTGTCAAATAGCAAGGTGATCTTACTTTGGTTCTAGCGGCTACACACCTTTTTTTTATATTAAAAATATTTGATGATCTAGTGATCTTTGTTGTAAGCCACTAGTTTTTTTTATCATCATATTTCTGGACTCTGGAGCCCAAAACTTTGTGTCTGGGACCCCCTAGAAGGCTCTTTTACTGTTCATGAGCAATCATATTCATTTGGAAGTAGAATTAACTGAATTTGCTCCCATCATCTGGCCATAATATGAAATTTGTTTATCCATCTATACTGAAAAATAACTTTAGGTAACTTATTAATTTTATTAAGCATTGTTTATATCTATTCGCTGAACAGTTCAGTTATTTCACCATCCTATCTTGCAAGGAACATGATCATAATATGGTGCTATTCAGTCTAAATTTCTTGGTCTATTCAGACTCAAGTATAACAATTCTTTGAAGTAGAGTGCATTTGATAACAGAATTACGTTTTTGATGTACAACAATTTATACCTTTTCTCTCTCAGGTCCCTTTTCAGATGGCTATGAAGCACTTCTTTGGGAGAAATAGATATCCTCTCCGAGTTCTCCCTTCGTATTACTTTCTTAAATCTTGGGGTATAAAGGAACCTTATATTGTGGCTGGCGCATACGTTATATCATGCTTATTGACAGCATTTGCAGGATATCTTGGTCTTGTTTCAGCGTAACTGGAAGCTTAGGTTAGCAACTTACTATTCTTTAGTTCTTTTTGTTGTACCTGTATTATTCTCTCTCTTTTAACAAACCTAGAACATTCTTTCATAATGTTAGTTGCTTCATAATTGCCAAGTGTATGGTTCATACAACAAACATAGAAAATATAGAGATGGACCTTGTAGAATTCCTAACAAATGTGGGAATTGGGAATTATAGCATGATACGAGGCCATGAGCTGTGGAGCTGTGGTGTTTTCCTCCTTGCATAGTATATTTTTGTGAACGAAATTATTGTGGTTACAAAATGTATTAAAAATCGAGGAAAATAGCTTATGATTCTTCATCTGTTCTCTCCCTGGTATATATGCAAGTCTGAATGGACTGGTATGCTTCGCTTGGAATTAGTTCTTTAAGATATGATTGGCCAAAGGGCTACAATTATCTCGTGGAAAGAGGGAACAGGCGCAAAGCTTTCTTCAAAGGTGAATATCTAAACGGTGTATCGATGATTCAGTGTATGTGTCACAGTTAGATCGGATTCGTATTCAGCTGTTTGTTCACAAGTCAGGCCCACTTGTTCGCACGGGGCTATGGTTACAGTTTTCTAAAATGCATTGCCAAAAATGCAAT
Organism: Oryza brachyantha; assembly: GCF_000231095.2. Classification (NCBI taxonomy): domain Eukaryota; kingdom Viridiplantae; phylum Streptophyta; class Magnoliopsida; order Poales; family Poaceae; genus Oryza; species Oryza brachyantha. The sequence goes on from NC_023163.2 coordinate 4,547,461, forward strand.
AAATTAATAGTTTTGACAAAATAGTTGCAATGCCTTTTTTGAACATCCTATTGTCTTCAACATCCTCTCTCCTCCCTTTCCACCTTTAATTTTCACCTCTCATTGACCGAGAGCCTTCATTGCAACTTAAGAAAACACGAGTTTATTTGTACATTCTGCTGGAGCTTTAGTGAACCACAAATCATTTTGTACTGTAGTCCTGTATTTGTAGTCATGTAATATTTGGGTTAGGGCATTGGAACTAATGGCGAAAACCAAGCTAGTCAGTAAATCACACATCTAGAACACATTTTAATAAGCCCATCCTATATACTTTGCCTTTTTTAAGATGCCCATGTGACCATGTCGTTGAACACCCTCACGACATGTAGCCACGTACTCACGTACTTTCCCTATAAATCGCTCCCAAAGAAAACAAAAGCGGACATTTGCAATTTTTTCTATTGTACGGCATTACAAAGATAATTTTGATGGAGTGATAATTCTTTTAATAACAAAATTTAAATTGACGGTAAATTTGGAGTTGCACCCACCCTAAGACAACAAGTCATCTCATTCCTACAACCGCTCGGATCATTTTTTTACCATACCAAAACTCTCTTAGAAGCAACACGAGCTAAACATGGCAGCGAGAACGTGAGAATGTATTCCACAATTTCCCTACAGTAAATTATTACGCCACATAGGCCAATCAATTAGTTTTATATTTGTAGATATATCCATTTGTTGCCTGTGTTAGCGTCCTTTAAGTTCATTCATAGAATGATGATTTGGTACGATATTCACATTGCACCTACGTGGAGAGTTGTCTTAACCAGCTACTTAGGCAAACTACTCATGTGGAGAGAAGATATGGGACCAGTCACTCCACCAGGGTGCACATACCTCTGCAAAGTACGCACAAAATACCAAAAGCTAGGAGGAGAGAGTGGCAGGGGAGCTAGATCTAGAGGAATTGCTGATGTTGAGCACCAGCACCACAAGGAGGGAGGGACGGAGGAGAGAGGCGGTGACCATGGAGTCGCGCTGCATTATCTCACCCCGATCTACGTCCGTCATGGGAAGTTCGTCGGCCGCGTCGCCGCCTAGAGCTCAAGGTTAGATCTAACGGTCTTGTCTGCATGCATTGTTGCCTCCTCACCGAGCTTAGGAAGCTCCATGCGTTGTCGTCTCCTTGCCGAGCTCAGGAAGCCGGTAGCTCCTCTACGCCACTCATCCCCCTGATCCTCGTGTCGACGAGCCCATCCCTAATGAGCTTGCCTCGGCTTCCTTGTTGCCTCAATCGAGTGGAGCTTGGGGAGAGGCGCCATCGAGCTCCTTGTGCCACTCGTCCTCACCATGCCAATGAGCACACGCCTATGGGAGCTCGCCGACCTTGCCTATGAGAGCTCCTCTATGTCAACGGTCCACAACCTTGAGGTGAGGGGAAAGTTGAAGAGAAAGGGGAAAGTGCCGGGGGATTTAGGATGGAATTTTATATTATCTTATGGATTTTAAAGGTCCTTAGTGTCAATTACTAATACACAAGGGATGAAATATAAAATACTTGGGGCTGACATGCAAAGTTTAAGCCACCCCTGAAACTACTTGCACTTTTTTTATGAGTAGTTTCATCTAAGTGGCGTGCTAGAGCCCCTTCACTAGTGCAGACGCACTGTGGGTGGCCTTACGTGGCTCTACATCATCAGCTCGGAAATTCCTGACCGGTCATTTCCTTAGGAGAAAATATGGTATCGGCCACCATGTTGGAGCAGTTGTGCCAGATTGACGTGGATCATGCTCTTGCAGAGGCGCATGTGTCCTGCAAAGGGCACGAGTGGTCTTGCCATAGTGAGATCCATGCGAGCTAGGAAGTGAGGGGGGGAGGTGAGGAAGACGCCAACTATGATATGGGGAAGAGGCTATGAGGATGAGGCTGTTGTCAACGTTGCCAATCTCTAGAGAGATGCCTCAATCCTTCCAGTTGCGAGATTAACGACCAATGCCAAGTTAGCTCTCCTTCGTTATTGAGCTTGCTGGCTCCTTGCTTGCCGACTAGAGTTGACCTTGAGCTTGCTGGGAACCCATGGTCAGCTCCACTTTGTGGGTGGCGGAGGAAGGAAGAGGAGGTACACCGGCTGAGGGAGGAGGGGAGGAAACACGTCACCTGGGAGAGAAGAGTAGGAGGCGTGCCGACAAGGGTAGGGGGAGGAGGAGATGAGAGGTCATGTCTATCCACTAGAAGAGAAAGTAGACACATCGTTGGATATATTTCGACATCGTCTTTGGGGCATGGGGTGAGAGGAGGAAAGGAAAAAGGTGGTGAGAGGCTAACATATGGACATGCATGTAAGGGCATGTAATTAAGTAGGTTTTTCAGTCATAGGTTCTAAAATACAAAATATTTAAATGATTAGGTTAATATAAAATATTATGGGACTAATATGTAAGGGGTGCAAGCAAAAAGCCAAATAGGTGATTTGCACTGCAAGACTAGCTGATTAAAAAAAATTCTATGCTACCTGGTATGTCAAGACCACTCGTATGAGTGGTTTGCATAGTTCGTACCACAAGTCACTAGGACTTCCATATGTAGCACTGCGTTGAGCTTTTGTTTTCGTTGCTGGTTTAAAGTTCCTAGCTGCTCGCTCGATCCGTGAAAAAGTAAAAATAACGGCCTCTTCGAACCTGAGTAGTCAAAGCATGTTAATTTTTATAAGCAGACTATACAAATGCAATCACTTCTTTCAAATTAGCATCTGTTGCATGTCTGCGTAGTGATAATTATTTTCTTAATAATGTGATTAAGTTAACTAACGCTACCATATTTTTTAGCTTAGGGTTGTGCTTATAACCAAAAATTTGAATTTTCAATATTAAATTTGGGTTAATTTTTAGGTTTTTCACCAAAATTATTTTCTAGCTTTAACTTTTAGATCGCTATGAACACATATATAAAAGTTTTATTCGTAAATTATTTTTTATTTGTAAATATGTCGTTTCATCTTTTCTTTTAAAAACCATAAAGATGACCCCTAACTCATATAGGCACGTGGCATATTCTTATCCTGTCACTCTCGTAGTTATGTTCATAGTAGTTCTGTTCCTAGTTTGAACTTTGAAGTGAGTGGATGCGTATCAGAGCAAGGTCAATAGGACGCCCGCCAGCCTACTCCAATTTCTCTCTAGCTTAGCAAGAGATAGCTTGTAGCTAACAAGATACAACAAGCTGACTGTAAAGATGTCAGAGTTTTGAGCAGGAGTACTATTTAATGCATGCATGCTAATATATAGTAGTTGTTGGGATCAACACTAGCATATATATCTATGGCCATTTTGTTGCACCACACATACATTATCACATCAGAGCTAGATAAATAGAGAGTCAATAAACCAAAACAGTGATTCATAATCTCTTGACAGCATGCCATTGAACAAAAGGATAACTGAAACTAGATAAAGTTCTTGGTCTAATTAGACGCTAAGAAGACATATAATAAACCAAAGCAGTACAATAATTCATAAATCTCCTGGCAACATGCCATTGAACAAAAGGATAAGTATAACTAGATAGAGTTCTTGGTCTGATTATGAAATGAGATAATCGTTAATCTCCATACAAGCCATCTTGATTAGTTGCCAGCAACCTATAGTGGAGAAAAAAAAGCATAAGTATGTCAGCAACAGCTTCACTCAACTCAGTTGAGCTTAACAAAGTCAAAGTGTCTAACTCTTCAACAGAGAGATTGAGAGCGAGAGGGAGAGAAAGGGGAAAGGTGCGACGTGAGAGAGGGAGGGGTGCAACGTGAGAGAGGGGAATGCGATCTGGCTGGAGGCGACAGGCTTCCGGAGCACAGGCGCACGGGATCGATTTGCTTCCCCGTGGGGCCCGCAAGCCATGTTTTTTACTGCTCATCTTGACTGCAAGCGGGCGCTATCGGTAGAAAAGATGCGTTATAGCCGGGTGATAAATTTATCGTTCGCTCTTCTCTCTTTTCTTAATCATTTCCTTAATCATTGCTCCTCCACGTAGGAAAAAGGATGAGTTGGCAATTTTTGGAGCAAGTGGCCCTATCGTACCAGCTCTCAGTCACTTCATTCCTCCCTGCATGAAAGGATCGGTGTTGTGTGTGCTTTTCATCTACTCCTCTAGAGTCCAAAATAAAATCAATTCTAGTTCATTTAGTAAATACTAATGTTAAAGTAAAACAATTTGGTCATATTAATGGCCAAATTATAAATTTTGAATTGTTTAGATTCTCTTCCTAAATAACTGATTGGCTAAAAATATATATATGGATCCCTATACATTATAAGTAAACATCTTCAATGCTTAAAATACTTGTATTTATAACTGAGATATCATTTTAAATATGTAGGTGCTGCTTGAAGCATCTACATTAATGCTAGGATGACCTACAAATTTCCACATGATAAAACAAAAGGAGAAAAAAAGTTGTCAACAATAATAAAATATGTACAGATCCAACCACCCACATTCAAATACTCGCGTTGATTTCATAATATTTGTCATTTTAGATAGCAACACACTTTCTAGAAAATAACTTTGACAACCATTTTGTGTTATATTTTCTTTCAAAATTAATCTATACATATATTCTCTGTGTATTTAAAATAACTATTTTTAAAATAATTTATATCCATAGTTATAAAAGTTTGGTTTTAGTCATATCAAAAACCGGAGGAAATTAATAAGATACCCATCTGTTAAAAAATAGAGTAAACCACACCCACAGTACACAAACTTGTGAGGTGAGTGTAATCTAGTGCAACAAATTGTAAAATGCTCATTTCAACACAACAACTTGTATGGTGTGTGTAAACCATGACTAAATGTGTATGTGTTTGTCGTTGTAGTAATGAAATGACACAAGATGATTAATCTAGAACTGTATTACCATCAAGATGAGAGTTTCTTGCGGTTTGGAATTGGTGTTCACCAACGCAACATGATTACTGATTTCTTAAATCGGTTGTGCAAGAATTGGTGATGATGATAGGGACCAAGGACAAATGGTGCAAAACTATTAATCTCCTGAGATCATAATGTTCTTGTATTATTTACTTATCAAGGTTACTAAGAGCTTGAAATTTACCTTTTTCCCAAATTTAACATAATAATGCTGTAAATTTTAATAAGAGTGCTACTTATAGCTTACCGATCAATCAAGTTACATGTAGAAATATATTTATTTAGGTACACATTGCTTAATTTCTTAGTTGTATGGGCTGTTTTTGCCTTTGTATGCACGCATCATAAAAATTATTGTATTAAAATATTCATTTTTCAAGTTGTTATATTAATTTGCACCCATCTTACAAGTTGATGTACCGTTGATGCAATTTACTTAAAAAATATATCGGGAAATAAATATAGGATTGTACCAGTCCAGCTACTGGGCGTTTGTTTTGAGAATAATAGCAACCATCGTGGTGTGGGTTAATCCACGCGCCAAGGACGTTCTCCGAAATTTCGCGACGAATTAATGCCTTGGTCATACATTTTGGCTCGCAGAGTGCTCTGTGTGGTACTGTGGTATATCACGTTAAATCATCGTGATATTTCAAGCAATAGTTTTAGGTTCGGATCGTCAGTGATAATATGATTGCCAAAAAAAAATCAAACAAATCTATGGCTGTTTTCTTTTAACTGATTATTATTGTTGATACAAGGTCATCTTAACCCTCCACGCATATGTTATGGTGTATATGCTTCATAAGCAGGTTGTGGTGTATATGCACTATGAGGTATATTCTACGTAAACACCCTTATGCAAAAGGAATAGGAGCACTTGAAGTACAACTTAAGAAGGAATGAGACGAAACTTGCTGGTAACGACTCCGTGGTTATATTCTCAAGATGCCTAGGGATCAACACTCAAATGTTGGTGACAACTCATAGCAAGTATTATAATCAACCGTAAGTCGGTGGAGAGGGAGTCCACATCATCTGAACACAACAATGTAAGGAGAGAGATTATGGAGCAAGAGCTATTCTCTTTGTTCAGCTGTAGCACATCGTACGAGCAGAAAACACCTTCTTTCAGCCCGCACTGAGCGTGAAGCCTGCGTTTCTGTCTCCTGTATCTCTTCTTCCCGATCCCGTGCATGTGAACATTAAATGGTTCGAATTTGTGCTGCAGCCTAGCAAATAGCTAGCTTGTTATATGAGTTAGCTATATAGTAGGTTGTATATGACATGGCGTGGGCTTCATCCATCATCAGGCTAAATTATTAGACTTGCTCTCACGAGATGGTCCCAACATACCATGTAGATTACCAAAATAACCATGTAAATCATATAACGGTACATGAGTATCCTTGTAACTTTACTATGGGATTCCAGGGTTATATAAGCCTCGTGGAGGGATTCCAGGGTTATATAAGCCTCGTAGCCCTCCACGTAAAGGGAAGATTAATCAGGTAATACACTATTAGAGTATTTGAGTATTTCTACGTATGGTTTCACTTTAGATATGTGAGGGGAATCTTCATTCGTCGCCTATTAATTCATATTCTTCTAGTTTGTAACTTTGGGTCACGACAATTATCAGGTTTTTTTCATCGTTTTTGCGCACATATTTCTTCAATAGCTAAACATTTTTTTTAAAAAAAATTATGGAGAAGTTCATGATATAACATTTCTAAAGTAGATTTTAACTTTATAGTAGTTAATTCCATCGTTTATACCACTAAATAACTTTCATAAAATTAGATAATCTTTCATCTTCTATCGTTAATCTATACACTGGAAGATAATATATTATAATTTCTAAATATGTTGACCAATGCACGTAGTAGCTTCATTTATAGCCATGTTTATAAGATAATAGATAGATCCCAATTCGAGATAAAAACAATATAATGTGGAGTAGATGTAGATTACAATCACACAAACGGCACGTTAGAATGTTACGCGTACAAGCAAGACACATAGCAAACACATACGCACCGCGTGCGATCTTGATATACTAAACAAAGGATACGATAGAAATGGTATGGTATGGGCGATGATTGCGAAAGGACAATCCAAATAATGAACAAGATAGAGGGCATGCCCATGCAGGGACGTGGAACGCCCCATGCAGAGCAGGCTGCAGGAAAGGAAACACGGCGGAACACCGAGAGCGAGCATGGCGGATACCAGCTCGATCAGAACCGTCAGAACGATGGAAACCTGGCACACCGCTGCTTGAGGTAAACGGCGCAGCCGTCCCTCGGCACGATGGTCGGCACGTAGAGGGGCTCGTCGCAGCCCTCCGTCCTGTCCCGCCGGAAGTCGACGACGGAGACGAAGAGCGCCATGAACAGGACGAGGTGGTTGAGGGCGTAGCGTTGCCCGACGCACTGGTGCGGGCCGGCGCCGAAGGCGAGGAAGTTGCGCTTGTACACCACGTCCTCCCTGCGCGCCTCCGAGAAGAACCGCTCCGGGTCGAACGCGTCGGGGTCAGGGAACCCCTGGAACGACGACTCGTACACCGACGGGAGCACGATGGCGCCCTTGGGGATCGTGTACCACTCCGTCAGCTGGAACTCCTTCGTGGCGATGTGCGGCACCAGCGTCGCCGGCGGCCGGTGCCGGACCACCTCGAGAGCTACGGCCTTGGTGTACTTCATTTCGGCGATCTTCTCGGCGGTGATGGGCTCGCCAGATTCGGGGGACCAGAGGGAGGCCACCTCGGCGCGCACGCGGGCGAGCACGTCCGGGTGGGAGTCCAGCGCCGACACGGCCCAGCAGAGGGAGGAGGTGGAGGCGTCCTGCGCCGCGAAGAGCATGTCGAACAGGAAGCTCCCCAGCTCCCCGTCGTCGGTGTGCGCCGGCGGCAGCAGGCCTGCCTCCTTGGCCTCGTCGATCTCCCGCACCGTCTCCTGCATCCAGTAGTCCACGAGGCACTCCGGCTCGCCGCCGGCGCGCATCCGCGCCTTGCTGTCCCGCGCGCACCTGTCGAGCACGCGCACCAGCCTCGGCACGCTTTGTCTCGCACGCCGGAACGCGAACCCCGGCAGGTCAACGGGGAGGGCCGTGAGACCGACGTTAAAGAGATTGTAGTCCTCCTCAAACCTCTCCCTCGCCTCCTTGGTGAGGTACGGCCCCGCAAATACGGTCTGCGAGGTGTCGAGGTTCATTTGGCGGCAGGGCACCCGTATCGGCATGGCCTTGCCGCCGTTGGCGGCGCTCCGGTCGAGCCACCGCCGGAGGTGGGAGAGTATCACGCGCTGCTGGATGGCGGCGTAGGTGGCGAACGCGCGCGGCGTGAAGTTGGGTGCCATCCGGCGGCGCAGGTCCTTGTGGTCGTCGCCGGACAGGTAGATGAAGTTGTGGTCGCCGAAGAGCTTCTTGCCGAACGGGTGGCCGATGAGGACGAAGGCGTCGGACCGGACGTTCGCGAACACGCGGTGGGACAGCTCCGAGTCGCGGATGAAGACCATGAAACGGCCGATCAGAAAGTCAGCGGCGAGCCCGGCGCCGGACTTGCTAGCGCGCGCCGCCTGCACTTCCCAGAACCTGGCTGGGTCGCGCACCATGTGCGCGGCGCTGCCGAGGAACGGCACGACGAGCGGCGGCCCAGGCAAGGCGCCCTTCTTGCGGTGGTAGGACAGGTGCTCAATGAGGATGTACAACGCCGCCGCTGCAGCCAGCAACTGCGCCGCCGTGCGGAGGTCTACGAGCCCGTGCAGCGACTCCATTGCGCCGGCCGAGCTTGTGCTGATTACCATAATGCGTAGGGCGCTGCAGCCTCAAGCTCTGTGGAGTCTCTCCCATAATATACAGAGAAGCTACGGAATCAAACACTTTGTTAATTTAGAGGGGATGTTAGTTTAGACAGTTTTTTAGCACACGGGTGGAGGTCCACTCGTTGCCTGTATGTCATCTAAATAGTCATAAAAAAATATAAAAAAATTAATAAGATAAATTAATATGAGTTATATCACTTCATAAACATGCAAGTTCGAATTAGATTTATGCATGTGGTAACAAAAATAATTATGAATATGTGTATACTAGTTTCAGTTTATTTTTATCTTTTTTGCTACAACTTATAGAAGTTGAATTTAAACCTACATATTTGTAGAGTGATATAACTTATATTACTTTATCTTATAAAAAATTATATTTTTTGATGACTATTTAGATAATATGCAAGTATACAGATAGACATCCACATGTGTGCTTAAAAGAGTTTCCCGTGTTAGTTTGCATGTGTTCTCTGAGAGTCCAAGTTCCGTGCAACTTGCCCATGCCAGAAATAAGAATGGGCCAGCTTGTTAGTGCTTAGAGCATAGCTCATCTAAATTTGGTTATCTATATCTTTATTTGGATGATCATTTAAAATAGTTTTATCCTTCATATATCTTTTTAATCAAGTAGATCATCCATATATGACATTCTCCATTTCTCTTTGGAGGATGGAGATAAACATCAAAATATGGAGTTTTTCTATTTTAATATGGATGACATCCAAAAACAGTGATAGGATGAATGTTGAGCTGAAGCTTAATTTTTAGCATTCATCCTCTATTTTCAAGATCGAGGATGGAGGATGGGATAGATGTAATGCTGAGAATGCTCTTAGCATGATTAATTATTCCTATTATTAGTGATTTACGAGCGTTGTGATTTTTTACCACCTTCGTTCTTCTCTCCTACGCGTACAATCATATCGCATATTTCTTTTGTTCGGTTTGCATATTTCTTTTGTTCGGTTTGCAATCTCTTGTTACAGTAATAAAGTTAATTAAGATGATTCTCCAATCGTAAAACTTTCAACTCAACTAAAAAAATCCAACTGAACTTGTAGAAGCTTTCAACTTAACTCCAATAAATTTTAACTCAATTTATAAAAAATCTAACTCATATTTCAGAAACATTCATGTCAACTCAAATAAATCTATTTATTAAATTTGTATAGTTATTTCTATTTAATTTGGGAAACGTTCTTCTAAAAAACAAAAAAAAAATGGGGGTGAAGGTAGTAGAAAATAAAGCTTGGTACATACGTATGTGAGTTACTTTCCCAGTAACCATAAAATTTCAGAAATTTTATTATGTTTACCTAGAATTGTAATATCCTTTCTCCGTCCCCACGAGACTTGGTTGTTAGGCTTCCTCCTATGTACCTATAGCGGCTACAAAGACTAAAGTGTCCTTCAACTTTCCAAATTCCAATGCATTTGTTCAATACCTTTTTAAATCCTAGTACACTGTCCTCATACATTAACAAACTCCAATACAATAATTCCTCAAAAATGAAGTCTTTGGGCTAAAAATAATATTAAATAATACTCCCTCCATCCTAAATTGATCATCATATAAGGTGATATGCCCCTAAATGCTAAGTTGGACAACTCAATTCGTGCCACCAACTCAACTACTGAAGAGGGCCAATCCGTTACACCATTGAGAGGACCTATCACACGTAGTCGTGCAAAGAAATTACAACAAGAGGTTAACTCGCTCCTAGCTGAAACATATTTCAATATTGATGAGAATTATATACTGCCTAAGTCGAGTACTCTACTATTACTTAGGTTTACACAAGAGGCTAGTATTTGGATTCATGGAGGACATGAAGAGTTCCTTGAGAAACAATAAGAATATTATCCAATATGAAAAGAGTCACACACGTAAGAATCTAGGTTACGCTGCAAGACCCTCAACTTCAAGCACAAGTCTGTACAAACCTATCACGTTCTAGGGTGCACAATACATATGGTTGGAAAGCTAAACAAATCTACTTTCCAACGCGACAAACGGAACATCATTCGGACTTTTCAATCAAAAGTTATGGTTCAATTACTAAATGTTGCGCAGAAGACTAGAGGACGCGCGAGAATTCAAGAGTCATTTTGTAATACTTCACCACTTGGCCTTCCAACTTCCAACGTGGTGACTGTAGTTCATACCCATCTAGGAGGGTTGTTCCTAGTATAAGTATCATCTAAATACTACTGTGAAAGGATCTTTTGATCATTTGATGAATTAAGAACCCATATGGTTTTACAGCCGAGTTGTTGAGTGTCTTACACACCTTTGTTCTTCCCTGTTCTTCAAGGACTTGTGAAGAGATCCTCTGGGATCCCCTAATTCGTGCTCTTGGCTTTCGAGTCTTTTGTGTGGATTAGTCTCGGATTGTGGTTCTGCGGTCGTTCAGAGATTGAATCGAAGTCCTCAAGGCTTCGGTGCCTTTCTCCCCGTCGCTTGGTCGCATCCAACCTTGGTCAGGTATAAAGAAAGTTATCCCCACTGAATTTTCAGCTAGCTATCCTTCCCAAGTACCTACTGCCGTGAAGATTGGGTCATCCCCAGGTTTTTCGCCTATCATAAGGTCTAGATACAAAGACAAGAATTTATTTAATCATCATTGAAAAAGGTAGAGCCACAAATCCCAAGCTACATGTATACATGCAAAGTTGAAATTTGCAAATCATATCAAAGCTTATTGGACAGATACAAGTAAGCATTTAATGTGCGGGTGAACCGAAGGGTTCTTCGCCCTACAATTAATGCATAATAGGCTCTCTTCTCTTATATGATAATCAATTTATGAATTTTCCTTTTTGCTTATATGATGATCAATTTGGGATGGAGAGAGTAGTATTTAACTATGCTATTGTAATCGAATAGAGATCCAACAACGGTATATGATGATGTAGGGTTTGGCCGGTTCCAAAGTAGACGTAAGACTGTAGCAGCTGAATTTTTGTACAGGTTCAGGCTCTATTGGATAATAGTCTCCTATCCGCTCAGCCAATTTTAAATATAATTCTTGGTACATAGAAATACTTTTCAAGGATAATAAATCCTAATAAAACTAGATCGATACACTGCACATTGCTGCGGAAAAACTGTGTGATAATGTAGTTGATATGAATTCTAATTTTTTTCTTACCTACTATATGATTATTTTATGTGTTTATATATTTTTGTGTCTTTATCAATTATTCATATGTTATAAATGGTTGGGTTGTATGGTGTGTCTTTTGGAGAAGAGATGCAATTTATATTTTTGATGAATCATCCAAAGACTAAAAACAATTAGGTGATGTGAAGAGATGTAATTTATACCCTTGATATATAATTATAAGGGTAAAAATAATTGAGACATATGACTTATTTGCACAATTTAGTTCGAGGATTCCGGCTAATAGCACCGACGACGGCAATGGCATGTTACTGGAATAGTAGCTAAGTTGACAACGCTGAGGCTAAACCACGGCGGCTTAGGGGTTACGCTGTGCTGGTTAAGCATGCGTAGCTGACTGACTGGTGACTGCATTAGTGGACTGAAAGCTCATTAGCGCGTACTAATAGTATTAAGCAACAGCCAAAGCTTCTGATCTGAATCGACACATGTGACGCCATGCCAGTCTCGTGGGCACATGATTGGAGACAAAAGGTCGCTACAATTGGCATGTAGATATGCTGCTTAAAATGATGCAATCACTATCGGAGCAGGTCGTCGTCGGGCTATATGGCTGCGTTCGTGTGGGTTGCGTGGAGGTGTGAAATTGTGCCACAATTCGTCCGATTTAGAGCCCCTTTAAAATGATAAAAACACAAAAATAAACAATACTATCTCTAGATAAAAATATTTGACGCTTTCGATAATATAAATAACTAGCGATTAGTAGTATTTAAATCCTAATATAAATTTAGAGATATTAGGATCATTTTAAAGTTAACTAGCTAAACATTGTTTGTATTTTAACACATATATACAAACAATTTAGAGATAAAAATAAAATATTTGACGCTTTAGATAATAGAAATAAGATCTTTAACAAACGTATACAAAATTATTTATAAATTATTTTTTTACAAATATGTCGTTTGACATTTTTTTTCAATCGCACCTTTGTTCCAAAGGAAGTCATATAGGTAAGCACACTAATTCTGAAGGAGTGCCTATATTCACAGGGACATGTTTAACGATTTATAAGATATATTGCCGCTTTGCAGGAACACGATTCTTCCTGCTTGTATTTTTAATAAAATTATACCTAGGCTTAGCCTTTTTTATGCACCTGCAAAAGCTTTTATATATATATATATATATATATATATATATATATATATATATATATTTGAAGCACAGCCAGAATATGTTTTTTATGGAAACTTTGGCGTCAGCCTGTATGAGTGATTTATACGCTAATGCAGATAAAAATCTACGATCGAAAGCGCTAAATTTAGTCTTAAATTTAATATTTAGCAGCAACTCATAAGTTAAACGTCTGAGCTAGTCTCTCTATTAGGTAAGAGCCAGTAACTAACTAGCAATACTACATGGATATCCCGCGCGTTGCTGCGGGAGAATTATGTGATAATATAGTAGATATGAGTTTTAAAAAAATTATCTTACCTACCGTAGGATTTTTTTCCATTTGTTTATATATTTTTGTGCCTCTATCAATTATCCATAGGTTATAAATGGTTGGGTGGTATGATGTGCCTTTTGGGGGAAGAGATGCAATTTACACTCTTGATGAATCATTCAAAGACTAAAAACAATTGAGTTGATGTGAAGAGATGCAATTTACACCCTTGATGTATCATTCTAAGACTAAAAACAATTGAAGTGATGAGATGCAATTTACACCCTTGATGTATCATTCTAAGGCTAAAAACAATTGAGGTGATGTGGCTTTATAAGAGAAGAGAGAATGACATTAACTTTATAGAAAACTATATGATTTTTTCATGTGTTTATACGATTTTATGTCTTTATCAATTATTTATAGCTTATAACTGGTTGGGTTGTATAGTGTGTCTTTTGGGAGAAGAGATCCAATTTATACTCTTGATGAATCATTCAAAGGCTAAAAACAATTGAGATGATCTGACTTAATTTGCACCATTGATGTATCATCCTAAAGCTAAAAACAATTGAGGTGATGTGGCTTTATAAGAGAAGAGAGAATGAAATGAACTTTATAGAAAGTAGAGATATATCTATCTATTGTAATATAATACAACCTTGAAATAACACATCATATTCGCTCTAGAGTCTAGAAATCACGGTAATAAGAGAAAAATAAAAAAAACGTTAATGGCTAGATCATAGTAAGCATAAATTTCAATGGTTGAGATGTTATAAGCATAATACAAAAGTTGGAAACTTCCCGGCATTATAAATCGAAATGGACATGTACATATTAATGAAATACAATGCCAGATTTGGTTTCACGTATGGCAATAGCAAAGTGACTTAAAATAGGAAGCAAAACGGACATGTGTTAATAAAATACAACACAAGATTTGATTTGACGTATGACAATACCAAAGTGATTTAATTTACTAATAGGAAGCAAAACTAGGATATGTTTGTGTGTGTGAGTATATATATATATATATATATATATATATATATAATCTGTGATAATACGATAATATCTTTGCAAAGTGACATAATTAATTGACAGTAGGAAACAAAACTATAATCGGTATAAGTGAGACTATATAATAATGGTGGGAACCTATTATAATGCATGGTGTATATTATTGGTATTGTTGTATTCAAAATACATTTATATTTATACAAATATAATCTAAGAGTTGTATATGAAATCTAATCCAAATCTATTGCCATAGAAGTTAAGAGTTGTGTATGTAAACCAGTGGCGGAATCAAACCTAGGGCAGCTAGGGCTGAAACCCTAGGTTTATCAACTTAGTTCCTTGAAAATCTATTCAAAAACTTGCCAAAAATTTAAAGATTGAACAAATTATATCATTTGAGCCCTACTTTTAATCTTTTCTTGGTTCCGCCTCCGTATGTAACCCAAATATAACTCTACATAATGGTGAATATAGAAATAAAATTTTAGAGTTAGATATCAAATATAACTCTAGCTCTGTGCAAAACTGTATAGGACAATCCTTGGTTTTCATAATTCCAACGACAACACAAAAGAAAGGTGTCAGGTGGGCAAGGGAACCAGGCTGCGTTCAGATTCCAAATTTTTTTTAGAATGGATATCGCATCGACGCGTATTATCATACATTTGAAGTATTAAATATAGTCTAATCATAAAACAAATTTCAGATTCCGTCTAGAAACCGCGAGACGAATTATTTGAGTCTAATTGATTCATCATTAGCACATTTTGGTTACGGTAGCACTTATGGCTGATCATATACTAATTAGGCTCAAAAAATTCGTCTCACGATTTTCTTCATAACTGTGTAATTAGTTTTTATGTTCATATATTTAATTCTTTATTTAGATGTCCGAAGATTTGATATGATGTTTTTAGAAAAAGTTTTTGGAAACTAAACAGGGCCTGAGTAAAGAGGCAACAAAGGAGTAGAGCGGGATAAATAATAAGCATGCCACGTGAAGAAATTAAAGCTGGTGACATGTACATGACTCAACCTTGCTAGGAAAAAGAGCTTAGAGCGATTGAGACACACACAAACTAGGCAATTTATAATGTTTTGAAACAAAATATCCAATGCATACATAAGCATATCTAAGTAACAAGAAAGAGGAACAACTAGAGGGTGAGCCGAGGGGCGACAAAGGAGTATGGTGGTGGATGTAACTATCCGCACTTTTAATAAGTATAAAAAGATTATCCTAATAAGTTAATAATGACCTGGTTCAATTTTTAAAAATCTAATGGTAACAAAGAAAAAGGGTAGCTAGGGGCAGGAGCAGGAGTAAAAAGGCGGCAAAGGAATAGGATGGTATCGACTGGTGCGACTTTTTACAACTATGAATTTGGAAACCAAATGATAGTTGGTAAGGTTCGTTTCTTTTAATCTTGAGATAACAAGTTCACTGTTTAACTCATTTTAAAAATAACCATGTGTAAAATAATAAATAATTTTATATCATGGTACCAATTTATATTTATGCTGACATGCAATTGCACGGACCATCTTAATAAATAATTTTATATTATAGTACCAATTTATATTTGTGCTGACATACAATTGCACGGAGCACCTTAATTATAATTGTACTAACAACACGTGATACAATGTTAGACGTAGAACCGTTGAAATACGAGGCACAGAGCCCTAATAACTACTACACAGTACAGACACACACGTGCCACGTGCAATTTCATTCGTGTACGATCTTGAATAGCAAAATGGAAAACGAAAGGCTCATGGGAAATGAGTGTGAAAGGGCCATCCGTACAATGAGCGATCGATGCCCATGCTAGGGGACGTGGAACACCCATGCACACGGGAGCTCACAAACGATCGAACAGAGCGCAACACGGCGGAAAACTGTTTTTAGCACTATATCCATCCGTGTGCTTATATGTCATCAAAAAATATAAAAAAATTAAAAATATAGCTTAATATAATTTATATCACTTCACAAACATGTAAGTTTAAATTTAAATTCTATAAGTTATAGAAAAAAATAAAAATAAACTAAAACTAGTATACACACGTTCACAACTATTTTTGTTATTTTTGTTACCATATGTAGAAGTTGTAAACTTATATGTTTCCGAAGTGATATAACTCATATTAATCCATATTATTAATTTTTTTCATATTTTTGATGACTATTTAGATGACATGCAACTAGGGTGAAAACGGTTCGGAATTTTTCCAGAATCCGGACCGATTTTCGGATACGAAACCAATCGTTGGAATTTTTTTAGAAATGTATCGGTATCAGAATTTATTTCAGAAACGGAAATAGATACGATAAGCATACTATCCGGCGGAACGCGGAATCGGTCGGAATAATTGCGGAAAAATTTTCAGAATTCCAAATAGTAACATCATATAAATTAATGAAAGTGGCCCAGCCCAAATTCCAAATCGGCCTAGGTGGCCCATAAGTGGCTAGCCGGCTGGCAGCCTAGCCACCAACCACCACCGCCACCACGGCACCACTACACGGACGGGAGGCGGCAGACCGGTGACTGCACCCATGCGTGCAGGCGGAGGGGGCTGCAGCAGTGCTGCCCCACAACGCCGGCGTCGCTGCCCACTTCTAGCCGCACCAGCTCGCCGCCCGCTTCCAGCCCCGTCGTCCCCTCCCACCCCCGTTGCCCTCTGTCAGCCCCGGCGCCGGCGAGATATCGCTCCACCCCGTAGGTGCCAGTCCCCGACGCCGCCTCTAGTCCATCCACTTGCCCCCATCGCCAGCGCCGGCCATGGACGCCTCTGGCCCCCGGCGCCGCCTCCAATTGATGTCCACTTTTATTCTACCATAATATGAGTCATAAATGTTTCTTTTTTTGACACGTGGTATTTTAGAATTTATGATGCAGTGTTCTTTTGGTTCCTTTGAGAATGTGATATGTTGTTTTAGAGAATATCTTTATAGTCATTTCAAGGTAATTTTATATTCCGATAAATTTTCGATACCGTATTCGGTTTGCTTCGTATCTGCTCTGTTTTCGTTTTCGATATTGTCCGATTTCAATACCGTATCCAGGGTTTTCGGTTCTGGTTCTGGTTGCGAAAAGAATATGGAAACGGAAACGATAGAGGTGGTTTTCGTCCATTTTCGAGCCGTTTTCATCCCTACTTACAACCAACAAGTGGACATTCACCCGTGTGCTTAAAAAACTGTGTCCGCAACACGGCGGATCATATCGATATCGGCGAGGAACGAAAACCTGCTCAGAACGATGGGAACCTGGCGCACCGCGGCTTGAGGTAAACGGTGCAGCCGTCCCTCGGCACGATGGTCGGCGCGTACAGCGGCACGTCGCAGCCCTCCGTCCTGTCGCGCCGGAAGTCGACGACGGAGACGAAGAGCGCCATGAAGATGACGAGGTAGTTGAGGGCGTAGCGCTGCCCGACGCACTGGTGCGGGCCGGCGCCGAAGGCGAGGAAGTTGCGCCTGTACACGACGTCCTCCCTGCGCGCCTCCGAGAAGAAACGCTCCGGGTCGAACGCGTCGGCGTCGGGGAACCCCTGGAACGACGACTCGTACACCGACGGGAGCACGACGGTGCCCTTGGGGATCGTGTACCAGTCAGTCAGCTGGAAGTCCTCCATGGCGACGTGCGGCACCAGCGTCGCCGGGGGCCGGTGCCGGACCACCTCGCGAGCTACAGCCTTGGTGTACTTCATTTCGGCGATCTTCTCGGCGGTGATGGGCTCGCCGGATTCGGGGGACCAGAGGGAGGCCACCTCGGCGCGCACGCGGGCGAGCACGTCCGGGTGGGCATCCAGCGCGGACACCGCCCAGCAGAGAGAGGAGGTGGACGCGTCCTGCGCCGCGAAGAGGAAGTCAAATAGGAGGCCCCCGAGCTCCTCGTCGTCGGTGTGCGCCGGCCGCGGCAGGCCTGCTGCCTTGGCCTCGTCGATCTCCCGCACTGTTTCTCGCATCCAGTAGTCCACGAGGCACTCTGGCTCGCCGCCGGCTAGCATCCGCGCCTTGCTCGCCCTCGCGCACTCGCCAAGCGTGCGCACCAGCCGCGCCACGCCGTGCCTCGCGCGCCGGAACGCGAACCCCGGCAGGTCAATGGGGAGGGCCATGACGCCGACATTGAAGAGATTATAGTCCTCGTCGAACCTCTCCCTCGCCTCCTTGGTGAGGTACGGCCCCACGAACACTGTCTGCGAGGTGTCGAGGTTCATGTCGCGGCAGTGCACCCGTAGCGGCGTGGCCTTGCCGCCGTTGGCAGCGCTCTAGTCGAGCCACCGCCGGAGGTGGGAGAGTATCACGCGATGCTGGATGGCGGCGTACGTGGAGAGCGCGCGAGGCGTGAAGTTGACCGCGATCCGGCGGCGCAGGTCCTTGTGGTTGTCGCCGAACAAGTACATGAGGTTGTTGTCGCCGAAGAGCTTCTTGCCGAATGGGTGGACGACGAGTTGGAAGGCGTCAGCGCGGACGTTCGCGAACACGCGGTTGGACAACTCCGAGTCGCTGATGAAGACCATGAAGCGGCCAAGTATGAAGTCGGCGGCGAGCCCAGCGCCGAGCTTGCTTGCTCGCGCCGCCTGCGCTTCCCAGAATCCGGTCGGGTCGCGGATCATGTGCGCGGCGCTGCCGAGGAACGGCACGACGAGCGGAGGACCTGGTAGGGGCCCCTTCTTTCGGTGGTAGGAAAGCTGCTCGACGAGGATGAACAACGCCACAGCTGCAGCCAGCAATGGCGCCGCCGTGTGGAGGTCTACTAGCCCGAGCAACGACTCCATTGCGCGGGCCGCGCTAGTGCTGATTGCCACAGCGCGTATGGTGCTGTAGGCTCAAGCTCTGAGAGCATCTCCAGTGAGAGATGTTAAATATATACAGGAAAACTTAGGTGATCACCGACCCTTATGGCACATTCAAAGGTATTTATTAGCTAACTCTTCTACTAATCGTAACACGAGCAAATTTAATGACGTGAAGAAAAGAGAGGGGAGAAGAGAGAAAAATCATTGTTATGTATGACAATGGTTTAGAGTTAACTATTAGAATTTGTTAAAGGAAATTTCGTTGCATGACGGTGAATAAAAAGAAAAGTAGTGTAATAAAAAATATTTTGTTGTATTTATGAAGAAATCATACATGACTCTACCTTTACACGTATCATTATACAATAGGTTCTTATTGCTGATGTGGATCATATTAGAGTCTGTAGTTTAAACATGCCCTAACGAATACTTGCAAAATTTGAACATAAGATATGCCTCCTATAGTATTCTCCTATAGTATTTTAAGTTTAGTTATAAGGGATTAAGTTTAAGAAATAAAAGACTATATTATCAGATCCATTAATGAATAAGAAAAAAAAGTAAGGGTGAAAAAATATGTTTGGATAAAATAGAAATAATTATGCGTGAAAAGTTATTTATGAGACCAGTAACATTTTTAAGTGTGTTGGAAATTTTTATATTTTAAAATAAGATATAAAATTTTTAAATAGTTATATTTAGAATGGATGGATCATTAAGCGTCGGTGGTTTGTGAAGCATGGATACTTTAGGACAAATTAGCATCCATCATTTTCTAACAGGTATAAAAACCCAATTTTCCCTCAAACATCTACTCCTATTCATCTACTTAATATGTAACCAACGAACCGTACGATCGGGACAGGAAAAAGAAACAAGGGGAGATAGAATATTTAAAAAAAATATACCTTTTTTTCTTCCTTTTTACTTAGATATGTAGGTGAAAATTAAATTACGAAAATATATACATATACCGTAAGTTAGGTACCACGTCAGCAGCAGCGGGCAGCCGTAGGCCCGTAGCTTTCCTTTGCACCCTGCCATGCTGCCATCTATCTACCGTATCACTGGGCAAGGCAAGAATGCCACAAGGAAAAGGTTTTGTGTGTGCGTGACATTTAGTAGCATGTCTGTCTTACATGCTCTTGCATCTCCCCTACGGTTCACGAGCTATTTTTACATATCCTATGTACTTTACTCATCATTTCTTAGATCCGACGGCTACATATTGATAGGATTAGACGGCTAGGCTGGACTCATTCTTCAAAATTATCTTCAATTTTTCAGCTTTGACAACTCCAATACTCTTCTTCTTTTGCCTATTGTAATTGGTTTTTATAAACCGATACCATTTGAATCAGATGGGCCAAACTTTCAAACTCGTGGCAAAATAATTTGTTTTTATAGGTTCTAGCAGGCCTTCAAATGCAAGATCTGTTAACTATTTATCATTTAAGCTTAAATTATAGTATTGATTGTGAACATTATGAAATCTTCCTATATATTCTATATCCGATTCACCTTCCTGCTTAACCGAGATTAAATCTGAAATTTTAATCTCATCCATGCCAGCAAAGAAATATTCATAAAATTGTTTATCTAAATCGGCCCAACTTTTAATAGAATTTGGAGGTAACGATGAAAACCATGTGAAAGCCAACCCAGAAAGTGACAACGGGAAGAATCTAACCTAATATAATTAAAACTGAGTCACAGAAAATAAAATCTACACCGTCAAATTATAGATGGGTCAATTTGTACTATAGTGTATATTGATAGCAATAATTATATACATGATACAATTATACCCCCTCCACTTTTTTAATTGACATAATTGACTTTTGGATTCATGTTTGACCATTCGTCTTATTCAAAATTTTTACAAAATTATAAATCATACTTGAAGTTATTTTAGTAATAAATTAAATTATAATAAAATAATCGATAATTATATAATTTATGAATAAGTCGAAGGGTCAAACGTATATCTAAAAATCAACAGCGTCAATTAAAAAAAATAGAGGGAGTATATATTTATAAGAACTGTGGCGGTGTATAAATTTCAATTATTTTTTAAGATGTATAACAAAATATACTAACACATAATAACAAGCACACCAGTCTTTTTCTTAGAATTATACTTATAAACCAAAATTTATATTTAGAGTTGATTTTGAGGTTTTCATCGTAATTTATTTTTCACCTTTTACTTCCCGGTTGCTAAGAGTGTGTGTATAAAATTTTTGTGTATAAATTATTTTTTAATTGTTAATAAGCGGTTTCGTTTATACTTATTAAAAGCAAAATGACGAGGCTGAAGATGGTTAGAGTCGTGTGAAATACCCGACTTCGTATGGTACTTGAAGATGGTCATTCTCCTGGATTCTCAAGAAAACAACGTATTTATGTGTTATTGGATGCAACATCATGCAGCTACACTCGAATGCCAGCGCGTTCTTTTTTAATGAACAGATCAATGGATAAATGATCACATTTTTCAAACTCATAGATGGTGTGATTTTCATTAAAAAAAATTTAACACACTGGTACAGAAAGAAGTTTGTGATGTGCGGGTTGAATCTTGAATGGATCCCCGATGACTGAAGTTTAACCGGGGTGATAGTGGTAACATCAGTTTAAACTGAAAAATATAAGGGGCTCAACTCTCTACCACTACCTCATAAGGGTATTCGCAGTGCGGCGGACATGACGAGTGGTCTCACCACATAACGTTCACCGCCGGTTACCATAGAGGACAGAGAGACGGAGCGAGTGGCCTGAGGAGGCTACTTGTGTCTTCTACAGGGCACGAAGCTTAGCACTGGGTGGAACAAGGGCACAGCGGGGGGTCTGCGCTGTGGAGGTTGGGGCTCTGCCTCCTTGTGCCCTTGTGTGGGCCCCACTGTTGACCACGATCAGAGAAGAGAAAAAAAAGAGCGGCAGAAATTGAAGAGCGGGACATATGTCGTAGAGCTTTGTCATCATCGCCGCCTGCTAGACCCGTGCCACATCACCCTACTGCCATCGACGTTGCCCTAGATACGTCACCACCACCCCATCTACAGCGGAAGGAGGGGAGAGAGTTTGTTGTGCTCCAACGGAGGGAAGGGGAGGCCGTGAGGGATGGGGGAGGTCAGGGACGGATGTGAGGGATAGGGTGATTTTTGAAAACGTCTTGTTTTCAGGTCCTTATAATGTCATGTTTAGGACTTATATGCAAATTAAAAACTAAAAGGATTCAAATGCAAAATATGAAGGCTGATACGCATATTTTAAGCCACTGCTCGAGGACACTTATGATGTGAGAATGAATTTTCTAACCATGTAGCCTCATCCTAATTGGTGTACTAAGACCACTCGATAAGGCTACATGCATTACGAA
Organism: Oryza brachyantha; assembly: GCF_000231095.2. Taxonomy (NCBI): domain Eukaryota; kingdom Viridiplantae; phylum Streptophyta; class Magnoliopsida; order Poales; family Poaceae; genus Oryza; species Oryza brachyantha. The sequence continues at coordinate 4,569,992 of NC_023163.2, forward strand.
TGCCCTAAGGGGTTTCTATGTTTATTCACGTGTATTTCCCGGCCTATACAAATGGCTGAGTCATGATTTTGCAGACTCATATTTTCACGTTCGCTCATATTTATAACTCAAAATTTGAACTTTTAACTTTAATTTTGAAATAGGTTTTGGGGCTTTAATCATAGTTTATTTTTTAACATTGACTTTTACATCGTTGAGCATAGTTATGTAAAAATTTTATTCGTAATTATTTTTCATTTACGGCTTTATCTCGTGATTTGTTCAAAATGGACTTAAACGAGGCATTAAAAGTTCAAACCACCCAATGCCTTATCTTGACTTCGATGTTAATGATGTGCCCAGTTTGTGAAGTGACCCTAGAGCTGACCCAAGACAAAGCTGGCGTCGTGAATGATTAAAACAAGGATTTAATTAAAACCGGCAAGTACAATTATTCAAATCGAAAGATACTCCTAAGTCGGCACTGAAAGGTACGTCCAGTATTGGAAAAGAATACACAGACGCCCGAAATTTTTGCTATAAAATTTAGCGGAACGAAAATTAATATCTTCAACCTTATCAGTTATAGATTAACTCAGACATGCACAATATTTACTAACGAGGTTAACACCCATCTTTTCACTTATGTTTATGCTTATAAGCCAAAATTTAAATTTTTAACCTTAAATTTAGAGTTGATTTAGGGATTTTTAATCGAAGTTTATTTTTCAGCCTTAGTTTTTAGATCGCTAAGATTGTGTATATAAATTTTTTATTTAAAAATTATTTTTCATTCGTAAATATGCCGTTGCAAAAGGACAAAAATTATTCACCAAAGATTATTTCATTCTTTTCTTTATGGCTTGTTGGTTACAGCTAGAGTAAATAATGAGATACTAGCTTTTAATCAAATATATGAGCAGTTGCAAAAGGACAAAAAAAAATGTGTGACCACTCTAGCGATTAGGTGTGTCTCTCTTTCTTGGGCCTTGCCCAACTAGCAACATGTAGCCAAACCCAAAATATATATACACAGAGAAAAATTTGTATGTAAAACTTTATACATAGATAGATACTTTATACATATAAACGTTCTGTGCATAGAAACGTTATACATATAAATTTGAAAAAAATAGCAGCGTGTTATTTCAGCCAATAAAATTTTACTTGTAGAACTTATATGTAGAAAAAGTTTATATGTGGAAATTTACTTGTAGCAGATATTTGGTGCCCATACATATAGAGGTTTTGTATCTGTATATTCTTATAACTATAAAACTTTACATATGAGTTTGAAACGTATTTAAAAATGAAAAAGTTAAAATAGGGCCCATGAAAAAATAAACACATATATGTCTAATAATGATTCAGAGTGGTCACAATTAATAGGTATCATCCACATCAGGCATGGCCCATAAGAAAAGGGCCGATTGTTTTGATTTTTCATGAAAAGAATCTAAACTACATATTTATAAATAGAAAATAATTTATGAATAAAAAACTTTTATATATGTTTTTGTTAGCTGTCTAAAGGCCAATGCTACAAAATAAACTTCGGTAAAATACGTCAAATTCTTTAAGGTTAAAAACTCGAATTTGGTTTACAAGTGTAGGTTGAAGAAAAAAGATTGAGTGAAAGCAAAAATAGGATGGTCCCAAATGAAAAGCTACCCAAAATATAACACACCACATTTGCATCAGACTCATATGTCAAGAATTTAACTATGCTGATAAATTCACACGATCGACAATCACGCGAATGTCAATCTAGCCTTTCTGAATGATCACACGGTCGGCAAATATGCCAGTCGATCTAGCCTTTCTGAGTTAAAAAAAACGCCTACAAATAAAATTAACTGCACTTGCAATCTGAAGGCACTGTCAAAAGTGATAACCGACATGCATCTGGCGACCATGTTTCTGTGCACATGGAAGGGTGGAATATATGAGTAATGTCCCAGTGCTATCGCATATCCTCTTTCTCTTTGATCCAAATTCCAAAGGCTTGTATTTTGCAGATGATGTGGCTTAATAGGAAGCCTTTAGTCCTCGTTCTTTCTCCAGGTATTCCCTCGTTTTTTCGTATGTATGTTTCCCAAAATACTAACCAATAGTTTTTTTTTAAAAAAAATTATATAAAGAAGTTGATTTAAAAAAATTATATTAATTCACTTTTCAAGTTTTTATATCTAATAATTAATCTATCATATACTATATGTGTTACTATATTTTCCACGCTAGTTACTCACCGCAAAAAACGAATCCTAGTGTTTAATCAAATATAAAGGAGGGAATATATTCGTGCAATGCGGCAGTAGGAGGTGGGACTGTTACGAGTGTACATGGGCCAATGGGCTATCAGTCTGTCATCATGCTTGATGGGCTGTAGTTGCTAATTCTTGCTTTCTTCGGCCCACTGAGTTTCCAACAGCCCCGAACCGAACAATAGACCAACCCCTACTTAAAAACTGACTTCCATTCCAAAAATGTGTTTGGTTGCGTTTGATTTTAGTGGGTGAAGCGTGATAAGATGATACATGAATAGAATCTTTAAAAATGTTTAATGTTGATGATATGTATTTTTCTTAATTTGTAAATAGTATCTGTGATGATTAATTTATATTATTAATTATTATAGTAATTCAATATGCTCATCTCACTCACCATCGTCCATTCAATCAAACAGAAAAATAAATCATCGTACACCCAGTCAAATACAAAACTAGATCACTCAAACAAACGTAAAACTAGATCACTGAATTTAAAACTATACATAACTATATCCCGTGCTAACTTGGTGGTCAACCAAACGTAAGAACGGCACTTCGATTCCGTCGGATACTAGTCAGCCAGAGCAAAAGTCCAAGTTAGAACCATTTCCCGGATGGAGAAAGAACAAAACGGCGATTGCGAGTGCGAATGGGACGCGTTGCAGACTTGCCATCGTACAATACTGTCCGGAGACCGGACGAATAACGTATGGTCGATTGATGAGACGTGCTTAAGGACAGCAAACCTGCTAGTTGCCGTGGCTCGTAAGGTTAGGGCTTGTGTAGTTCCCAAAAAATTTTTCCTAAAACATCGCATCGAATCTTTGGACACCTAAATAAAGCATTAAATATACATGAACATTAAAACTAATTACACAGTTACATAGAAAATCGTGAGACGAATCTTTTGAGCCTAATTAGAATATGATTAGCCATAAGTGCTACAGTAACCAACATGTGCTAATGATGGATTAATTAGACTCAAAAGATTCGTCTCGCGGTTTCCAGGCGGAATCTGAAATTTGTTTTTCCATTGGTATCCGAAAACCCCTTTCAACATTCGGTCAAACGTTCGATATGACCCATTTAGCAAAAAATTTTGTCAAGTAAACAACCCCTTAGAGTACTACTCCCTCCTTTACTCATTTGTTACTCGTTATAAAACTTTCTGCTCCACTTATATTTCAGTACTATCTTTTCATTTCTAAATATGCTTATAAGCTAAATTTTAAATTTTAAATCTTAATTTTAAAATAGATTTGGGGGGGTTTTATCGTATTTTTTTCAGCCATGTTTTTATATCGCTAACCACACGTATATAAAATTTTATTCATAAATTATTTTCTATTTGCAAATATATCATTTGACTTTTTCTCGATAAAACAAAACAATCATCCCCTAATAAATCTACATATATACTCCGCTCATCCGAAAATAACTTTATTATTTACTCATCACACATCTACCAATACAAAAGCTAAAAGGCTAAAACATACTCAACTTCATCAATAATCAATATTAATACAATTATTCATATTTTATCTATTCACAATGTATTTATTCCTGGTTCTCACAAACTCCAATGCAATAACTACTTTAAAAGTAAATTTATTTGGGATAAACTAGAATTGCTAAAAATGACTTTATTTTTGGGACAGGTAACAAATTAGATATATTTATCTATAAATAAATATAGATAATACTAAAATTCTTATAATATAGAGAAGTGAGTAGTACTGTATCACTGGGTACTGGTACACGTTTCCATTTCATATTGTCATGCCCACGTACAAATCTCTCTGCACAGTACCAAATATTATAAGTACTAGAATGTTCAAGAGATTTCTTCTTGGAATTAGTCCTATGTGAGCAGCTAGCTTTACAGAACATAAGGGCATTATTGGTTTGTTGCCACTTTATGCCCTACAAAAATCCAGTGATGCTAAAATCTATTAGTAATGCAACAAACAGAAAACACTTTAGACATTTAATGCCCACTAAAATTTGGTTAGTCCTGAAAGTTTTCACTCTTAGAAACTAGGGATCAACATTAGTAAGGTTGTAAACCAAACATATCCTAATAGCGTCAAAATTTGGTAACATAAATAATATGTCAAAATTTGATGTTCGGATTTTAGTAGGGTTTTTGCAACAAAACAAACGAGCCCTTAATACACATAGCCTAAGTCTGTTGTGTGCGTGGAGTCATGGAGGGTAGGAGCGCCATTTGCTCTGGTCAAACAGCCACATGTCTAGCACGCATGGTCTATGAGGGAATTCCCTGCATCAAACTTCTCTCTATGCCATTTATTTAATTTTTTCTTCCTTACGTGTCATTGCCGTTAACTTTTCTATCCATCTCCGTTAACTTATTTTGCTTCTATGCTACTACATGCCAAATGACCCAAAACATAGCATTAAAAATTGATATTTTCGAATAAAATTTGAAATTAAGACAATAGAATTGAAAATTGATATTTTCGAATAAAATTTGAAATTGATATTTTCGGATAAATTTGAAATAACCCACGATCTAGAATTGAAAATTTGAAAAATATCAATTCCCCTACTTTGAAGAGTACTAAAGAGCAATATTTGACCTCAGCCTCTGACTATCATGACCTGGGTATCTTTTTTAAACCTTTTGAAAAATTTCAAAAACTAAAATGGTTTTAAATCTCTGAAAAAAATTAAACGAGTAAACAAAGTGATAAAATCTCTGAAAAATTTTAAGTAGGGAAATTGATATTTTTCAAATTTTCAATTCTAGGTTGCGGGTCATTTCAAATTTATCCGAAAATATCAATTTTCAAATTTTATTCAAAAATATCAATTTTCAATTCTGCTGTCTTAATTTCAAATTTTATTCGAAAATACCAATTTTCAATTCTATGTTTCGGATCATTTGGTATGTAGTGGCTTAGAAGGAACGTAAGCAAAATAAGTTAACGGAGTTGGATGGAAAACTTGGCACAAAGGGAAGTTCGATTTTTACATAGCATAGAAAAAACAGGGTATAATTTTAGTGGCATACAAGAAATTCTCTCATAATTTATATATATAGAAAATTACTATGCGTACGACTCAACCATCGGCACCATCCGATGGTTGTAGTATTGCTCACTTGACCTTAATTGGCTAATCAATAGTTGCAGTGTTTCAATCGTACCATTGAATCGTAATTGTTCTATATGCTAACAGCCACACAAAACTGCTCCATGTGGTTCCATCGATAGGCAAATAGCAATAAATTTTGAACAAGTTTAATGAAAAAAGTGGATTTTTAACATAACTAGTTCATCATGTAGCTTCTAAAAATGGACCAACTTGGTAAGGCCGACAAACAACTTTTATTTTTGCAGGTTATTCTTTCCCGACAAAAGAGAGCTTTTTCTAATCATGTAAACCTGCCGGCGGATTAGGCCATCAAGGTGCTAATTTTCGATTTTCACTCAAGCTGTCCGCGTGAGTGGTATAAACTGAATCAGATAAATATATATGACACAAATTTTTTTAAAAAAAAATCAATTGAAACCAATGGCAAATTGTGGTAGAGCACTAGAGCTGCACCGAAGGAGGCAAGTTGAAAGAGATTGAGCAAAAATCAAGCATACAGAGACAGAGGTTGAAGAAGAGAAGCAATCAAGCAACATCCATATGCAAAGCCGATACCATTTGATCCTGTAATCTCTAACCTAAATCTAGCAATGCCGGTGCAAACATACCCTACTAACCAACACTTCAGATTTTATGTAGACAGAACAGGACAGAGAATCGGCACACCTCCACCTGTGCTGGAACAAGCCAACACCAAACTCGAACCCAAATCGCTCAAATTACAATCATAAATGAACACATAAGAGTGGATTTAGCTGCTCACATTTTGTTGCCAAAAAAACAATCGCGCAAATCCATTCCAGATACCACCAATTTCTTGAGACATGCCAACCAACCCAACCCAACCAGACGACCCACGCATGTGGCCAACAACCCAGGATGTACTGTTCGTATCAATGTATCGTCCCCTTGCCGGCTGGGACCCAAAAGCTGAGTCCAAACCCCAACTGAACCCAATTACCAACAAAATAATTGAATGGACCAACATGCAACAAAACCTACAAATGAACATGCATCACAGCTGCGACACGATCCACCGGATTGGAAAACAAAAAAGAAAAGGAAAGAAAGAAAAAATGAGATGGGAAAAAAAAGATATGCGATGCACGGGAACGAGGAGCAGAGCAAGAGGACAAGGGAAACCAGCTCAGAACGATGGGAACTTGGCGCAGCGCTGCTTGAGGTACACGGTGCAGCTGTCCCTCGGCACGATGGTGGGCATGTACAGCGGCTCGTCGCAGCCCTCCGTCCGGTGTCGCCGGAAGTCGACGACGGAGACGAAGAGCGCCATGAAGAGGACGAGGTGGTTGAGCGCGTAGCGTTGCCCGACGCACTGGTGCGGGCCGGCGCCGAACGCGAGGAAGTTGCGCTTGTAGACCACGTCCTCGCGACGCGCCTCCGAGAAGAACCGCTCCGGGTCGAACGCGTTGGGCTCGGGGAACCCCTGGAACGACGATTCGTAGACCGACGGGAACACGATGGTGCCCTTGGGGATCGTGTACCACTCCGTCAGCTGGAACTCCTCGCCGGCGATGTGCGGCACCAGCGTCGCCGGGGGCCGGTGCCGGACCACCTCGCGGGCGACGGCCTGGGTGTACTTCATCTCCGCGATCTTCTCGGCGGTGATGGGCTCGCCGGACTCCGGGGACCAGAGGGCGGCCACCTCGGCGCGCACGCGGGCGAGCACGTCCGGGTGGGAGTCCAGCGCCGACACGGCCCAGCAGAGGGAGGAGGTGGACGCGTCCTGCGCCGCGAAGAGGAAGTCGAACAGGAAGCCCCCGAGCTCCTCGTCGTCGGTGTGCGCCGGCGGCGGCAGCCCGGCGGCCTTTGCCTCGTCGATCTCCCGCACCGTCTCCTGCATCCAGTAATCCACGAGGCACTCTGGCTCGGCGCCGGAACGCATCCTCGCCTTGCTCGCCCGCGCGCACTCGCCGAGTGTGCGCACCAGCCGCGCCACGCCCTGCCTGGCGCGCCGGAACGCGAACCCCGGCAGGTCAACGGGGAGGGCCATGACACCGACATTGAAGAGATTGTAGTCCCTCTCGAACCTCTCCCTCGCCTCCTTGCTGAGGTACGGCCCCGCGAACACCGTCTGCGAGGTCTCGAGGTTCATGTCACGGCAGGGTACACGTATCGGCTCGGCCTTGCCGCCGTTGGCAGCGCACCGGTCGAGCCACCGCCGGAGGTGGGACAGTATCACCCGCTGCTGGATGGCGGCGTAGGTCGAGAGCGCGCGCGGCGTGAAGTTGGGCGCGATCCGGCGACGCAGGTCCTTGTGGTCCTCGCCGAACATGTAGATGAGGTTGTGGTCGCCGAAGAGCTTCTTGCCAAACGGGTGGCCGATGAGGTGGAACGCGTCGGGGCGGACGTTGGCGAACACCCGGTGGGACAGCTCGGAGTCGCGGATGAAGACGACGAACCGGCCGATCAGGAAGTCAGCGGCGAGCCCCACGCCGGATTTCTTGGCGCGCGCCGCCTGCGCGTCCCAGAACCCGGTCGGGTCGCGGATCATCTGCGCGACGCTGCCGACGAACGGCACGACGAGCGGCGGGCCCGGCAGCGGCCCCTTCTTGCGGTGGTAGGACAGCTGCTCGACCAAGAAGAAGAACGCCAGCGCCGCCACCACGAACGGCGCCGCCGCCCGCGGGTCCAGGAACCCGGACAGCGACTCCACCACCCCCGCCATGCGCGCGGCCTCGCGGCGGGGCAGCCAAGCTCAAGGGCGGCGGCACTCACCTCTCCCAAACCCGCACACTACTGGCTGGTGTGTCGTGTTGGCATCCCAAAGGAGGCATATTTATGCCATGTGTGTGATGCGTGGGGGGGAGGGAGGAGGAAGGAGGAAGGGAATCGCTGGTCAAACGCCCTAAGCTGGGAGACAACGAAAGAAGCCGGCTTTCCGGGCTCGCTCGCTCGGTCGGATTGGCTGACTGCCGCCGCCGCGGCGCGGGCGCGAGTGGTGAAAGAAACGATGCGGCGGCGGCGGCGGCGGCGGCTGCTGCTACACGGGCCTAGCTCGCGCTTGTGGATAGGGGATTTCACGGGTCACGGTTTCGGGAGATTGTCAATTTGGGAGGGGAATCCACGCAGCCGCAGGTAGGTGGCGACAACGACGGCGAGGTGTGCATGCTCGTGAGCGGTACAAACTCCAGTAGCGACCGCACCACGCGCGCGCGCCGCGACGCCGGCGAACGGCTCACGGTTTTCCAACAACCAAGTACCACACTGGATGCGCACAATTCACAAAAACCACTTGTTTGGTGATGATAATAGCTCCAACTCCGTAGTACCAAAACCACTGGATCGAACGAAGCTCTATCATGTTCCGGCCCAGATCGCCATTGTTTCGCAAGTGCGATGCGAAGGAGCGCTTTACTCCTGCCATTGTCTTTGTCCGTTCTTTTTTTTTTTTAATGCTTCACCTGATCCTCGTGACAAAACACTCGCCGAAATGAATCAATCAATCAATGCACGGCTAGCATGGCATGGCCGCATGGGTGTGTAGTGGTAGAGGCCGGGGCAAATAAAAGCCTGGTCAAACGAGGTGGAGAAGCGTACCGTTGAACCACCGGGCCTGGAGGATTGGTTGGACATGGACAGGTGGCAAGACTTCGATCTGGGGCCTTCCGACAGTGACGGCCTTCGCTCTATCTAGAAGAAGTTCTTGATTGACTCTTTGAGTTCGTCGGATCAGACTGAAACCAGTCGAAATTCGTGGAATGTTCAGACTTGTAGTAACGTTTATTGGCTTTTACCGACTTGTGTGAAAGTCAGGTCAGAAGAAAGGGGCTGCTGCCCGTTTTGAATGCCGTATGACATTTTTTTCCCTACCCGTACGATTTCACATGAAATACTTTTAGAAGTTCCCTACTCGTATTCGTACGATTTTTTTCCCTAAGGCTTTGTTTAGTTTCAAAAAAATTTTTCCAAAAATATCACATCGAATTTTTGAACATCTAAATAAAGCATTAAACATAGATGAACCAAAAGGCTAATTGTACAGTTATGGAAGAAATCTTGAGACGAATCTTTTGAGCCTAATTAACCCATAATTAGCCATAAGTACTATAGTAACCAATATGTGCTAATGACGGATTAATTATGCTCAAAAGATTCGTCTCGCAGTTTCTAGGCTAGCCGTGAAAATCGTTTTTTCATTCGTGTCCGAAAACTTCTTCCAATATCTGATCAAATATTTAACGTGACACTTCTTCTAAAAATTTTCTCAATCTAAACACCACCTTAAAACTTGTTTTGGTTAGTCATTCAATGACTTGTGTCGTTGAACGATGTGCTCTTTCTTCCTTCCTTCATGCCTCCTGGAGAAAAAGAAATAGGATAACTACTGCGATGTTCGAGATAACTTGAGATCTTTTTTATTAAAATATTATCTGATTTTTAGTAATTTTAAGGGTATAAACAATAAAATGAATTAATAAAAATACTAATCTAACTTTAGAAAGTTGGGAATTTTACCTTAAATATCGTTTATAAGTTTAAAAAGTATGTTAACTAAAATCCACGATCTCTCCTGGTTAAACTACACAACCTTTATAGGTTGTATTGCCATTTTAGGATGTGATGTGCAACAACAGTGTACTTGCTTTGAAAGTACTCCCTCAGTATTGTTTAGATTCATATGCTAATGAATCTAGACACATGTATAATTTATATGCATTCATTTATATAAATTTAGATAAGACTAAAAAGACTTAGTATATAAAACGAAGATATTACATTCGGAAAAAAAAATTCATGGAGGTGTATGAGCCTATGAGATCTGAGGAAGCTGGTTTGGCGCATGTGGTGGTCACTTCTCACGTATCACCCATGTATAGATAGGGGCACCATTTTATATACACATTTTTTTCTTCCTACGAACTGGTTAGAAGGGTATATTTAGACAATTTGATTATGGTATAGTTACTTCTTTAGAAGAGATGACTTAAGGAGTACTCCCTCCATATTTTTATCCCTCCATATTTTTATGTATGACATCGTTGACTTTTAGGATTATGTTTGACCATTCGTCTTATTCAAAATTTATATCCAAATATGCAAAATTATAATGCATACTTAATGTTCTTATAATAATAAATCATATTATAACAAAATAATTAATAATTATATAATTTTTTTAAATAAGACGAATGGCCAAACATGACCTAAAAGTCAACGGCGTCATATAAAAAAAATTGAGGAGTATATCATGATAGTAAGTTTACATCTTTGAAAAGGTGTGGGGGAGCACTACTACATAAAAAAAACACTTAGGTGCTAGTTGCAAATGCAGCATAGATGCTAGATTTATAGCCGATACCAAGCATCCAATCGTTGGTACTATTGGTAGAACCAATATATTTGTGCTCCTCGCGATTAAAAAAAGAAACATTGGCTGAAAACATCAATTCATTGAGTTGATGTTTTGACTAGCCCAAACCTCTATCCTCCAACATCAGATCAAGAATCCACATTCACTACCCTAATTCCCAACATTAGATAAGGACATACATGATCAACAATCCCCAAATTTCCCACACAGTTAAGGTATCCGATGTTTCTTTTGATGTAACCCAACAGAAAATTACCAAATTCGCTCATTTCTCCCTACTACTTCATCTACTCGTTAAGTTCGAAAAGTCTATTTCGTGTGCGCTCGCGAGCGCGAACACTCGAAAACAACGTTTTTATTTTATTTTATATGTGTAAAATATTTTTAATTTTATGTGTATTATATATATATATACCGTCTACTCAAATAACGAGATCCAATGCCATTGGGGAGGTAAAATCGAGAAAGAGGTTGCACACGATGGCATAAGCATGAGGGGTGGTGTTTGATGGGGGCGTGCAAGCCTAGAGCAGCATCCTTGCAAAGTCTTGGGCGAAAAAGGTGGAAGGCATGGCCGGAGTTGGATAATGAGTAGGAAGGAAGAACGAAGAAAGTGCTAGATTTGGTATTTCACCTGGTGTTAGACCAAAAGGGAAGGCATGCACCTTATGATGGGGGCAATTTGACATTACCAATCAACAACGTTTTAAATGTGAGTACACCCTTTAATTTTGTTGCACAAGAACAATCTTTATGTACCAATTAGGGGTTCTTCTAGGAGCACCCGCGTTAATCCTAAAAGATAAAAAGCTACAAATTACCACAAAAATCAGAAATGACAGGATGTCATGCGCTAACTGAAAAAAGGAATCATTATTGCTCATATTTACAATTGATATTAACTTATAAACCTGACCATCTTATTGCTCATCAAGAAATAAATGAAACATGAAAAACAAGTGCCTAATCACGAGGATCCTCAAAATTATTCTTTCTAGTATCTAGAATACAAAATTAATGGATAAAGAGTGGATATAAAAAGAAACTATGATTCATATTAACTAATCAGACCTCGCAAGTGGTTCTTAATAAAAAAATAAAAAAATCAAGTAGGAATATCTAAAATTCAGAAATAAATAATAAAGAAAATTAAGGAAGTGCCTATCTAGAAATAAATTTAGAAAAAGAACTGAAATTGAGATAGAAATTTAAAAATAACCAATATTGAGATAAGAGATCTTGCAGAAATTCAGTTTAGAAAAAAATGAAATTCCGGTTAAAATAAAAATAATAATATTGAGAGAAGAGTACATTTATAAATAAACTTTAGAAACATCTAAAATTTGTAATAAAACTTTATAATTCTACATACAAATAAAATTTAGAAATATCTAAAATACAAATTAAAAATCCTTATTATGGAATAATTTATAAACATATAAAATTTGGATTAAAAATTACTATTATAAAGAAAAAAGTTCATGTAGGAGTACAATTTAGAAATATTGTAAATTTAATTTAAACAAAATAGTACCAAGAGAAAGAGTCTACGTTGAAAATAGAATTTAGAAATATCTTACATTCGTGGTTAAAATACATATTATTCTGAAACAAAATATAACGTGAACCCACATGCATACATTAATCAATATTCCCCTGTTTCATATTGTAAGATTTTCTGATCTTGTCTAAATTCATATGTGTACTAATGAATCTAGATAAAGATACAAAATATATATATATATATATATATATATATATATATATATATATATATATATATATATATATATATATATATATATGAATGTAGAAACGGAGGGGTACAAGTTATACAAACTTTTACGCATGCATGCCCGTGTGCAAGTGTACGGGTTGATTGATAGTTCTTCCTAATAACATTTGGAATCCTCGAGATTCCAAACACATGAATGGCTCAATATGCTGTTTATATATGCTTCAAAGCAGGAAAAAGGCAGAATGATTAAGAAACAGAAAGGCACGATCAAGATTTCCACGGGATTAGACCCCACACTAGATTTTATAATGTAAGAATCTTTGGATGATGCAATATCATTGGAGAATTTTCGATCGATATCTTATCATCATTTTATCATATTCGTACGTCAAATGTAGAGGACCCTATTTTCAATCATTGTTGTTAGATCAGCTGTACATCAAATACTCGCATCTTCTGATGGAAAAGGTCTATATATATGTAGATTGGTTATTGCTTACACGGCTCTGGATCTGTTTGCATGACACACCCCATGCAAGATTCCATCTCACAGCACTTCCTGCCTAAGCCTGGTTAATTAACTTATGCTACGTAGGTCCTAAAATTTTAACTATTTTTTATTCAGCAGATATTAAGATTAAAAAAATATTACTGTGCCTCTTATAAATAATAAATGAATGAAACTTGGACGGTTGCGAGAGTAAAATAAAAAAATAAATGAGAAGTAATTGCTGGGATAAATAGTACTAAAAACCAAAAATATTTATATTTTACTGCTATATTTGATAATGAAAAGAGTAATACGAGTATACGACTACTGAACTACTAATGTATAGGTGATGCACCCTTTAGCCTATGACCAAGGTTAATGTAAGAGCTAGCTGCTAGCTCGAAATCTATCGTCAACAGCTAATATACAGATGAATATAATAGTTACACGTGAATATATAGATAGCGTTGGTGACTTTTTGGCATATGTTTAAATATGTTTTATTAAAAACTTTCTTAATTATTATTTATTTTATTATCATTAGATTTATTAATAAATATATTTTAATTATAACGCATATTTTTTATATTTATATATATATTTTAAAATAAAATAAATGATTAAATACGTGTCAAAAAGTTAACATATAGTTTATTACTAAGGGACTACATCATTTATATACTACCCGCCTCCCACAGTCTGTCAGAGCAAGTTAAATAGTATAACCAGCTAGCTCGAAATTATCTATAGTCAATCTAATAGCCAATTCATATAACCTACAAAACATATACTACACTATTAATACCTGGTCCTAACTATCATATTACGTCTGGAGTTCGTGTTGCAGCTGTATATTGTTCGTTGCTCTTCTCTCTCCTCTCATGTCTTCTTAAAATATGTTTATAGCTGGTTTATAGCCTACTATTATACCTGCTCTTAGTGTTCTTTGGAGTCTCTACCCGCTTATCTCACTTATTACACTCAAGCCCTGTTTAGTTTCTATTATTTTCCAAAAACATCACATCGAATCTTTAGGCACTTAAATAAAGCATTAAATATTGATAAATAAAAACAAATTAATTGCACAGTTATGAGAGAAATCGTGAGACGAATCTTTTAAGCCTAATTATTGCATGATTAGTCATAAGTGCTACAGTAACCTACATGTGGTAATGACGAATTAATTAGACTTAAAAGATTCGTCTCGCGGTTTCTATGCGAGCTACGAAATTCTTTTTTCATGCGTGTCCGAAAACCCCTTCGAACTTCCGATTAAACGTCCCACGTGATACCCAAACATTTTTTTTCACAAATAAACACACCCTCAGATCTCAAACATGAGGCGCCACACCCGCCAAGCTAGCACTGGCTTTGGAAAAGAAACACGGGCCAACAGGGGAAATTTTAATTTTTGCCACTCTTACGAGTGGTCAAAACAAATTTATCACTCGTTGTCTGTAACATGTAGACCCTCACAAGTCTGAGTCTATAACATGTGGGTACAAATCTATCATGACCATTTTAAATAGTGGTAAAAAGTTAAATGCCTGGCCGATGGCCATCGACGACGCCGCGGCCCACCTCCCAGCACGCCTGTCTGCGCGTGGCCGGTACCGGCCACGGGCGGAACCAAAACACAGTGAAGTATAAGACTGAGCTAATATGATCAAATTCATTTTAAAATTTATAAGATAATTTTATATATAATTTGATGTTTTGGACCATACCTGGGGCTCAACCCCTAATTGCCCAGCCTGGTTCCGCCACTACGGCCACCGTATCGTCGGCAGTTTCGACTTCCAAGGGAAGCACACACACCGACGACGTACAGCTCGCTGCTCTGCTCCGCTTCGTGCGCAGCAGTAGGTCCAGAGAGGCAGAGAAACCCAGCAGACGAAAAAAATGATTAGCACGAGCGGGATCACTTGCACGGCACAGCCACAACCCACGTACGTTGGCATGTTCCACGCAGAAGTTGACTTCCCTCATTCTCGCTCGTCGGTTCGCCCTTCCTTTCTTCCACGAGGATGTAGGAGTACTTGCTGGTCGTGACTGAGTTTTTTTTCCCTCAAAACAATCGTGATTGAGGTGACCTGTGGATATCCATCTACTACATAAACCCGTTCTGCTTAGGAGTAAAATATAGTGTGATTCTGAATAGGATCACGTACATTCGTGATATTAGTATCTGTTCAGTCCTACATTTTAAGACGGAATAAGTATTTTAATTACTTATTCCTTTTGTTTTAAATATAATTCTTTTTATATTGTTTAACTAATACAGAGCTTATAAGAAAACATTTTTAAGTTATTTTGTGGTTTTATCTAATTTTAAGTATATTAGATTCTAGTTAGAAACACCTAATTAGATTAGCCGTCATGGGAATGATTAGAATTTTGAAAATTAATGGGCAAATGATTATTTATGGCATAAATTTTGAATCATATAAATTCTTATATTTAGGAACATAGGTATTATGTACTCTCTGGTCCAAAATAAATTAATTTCTTAAGCTAAATTTTATCCCAAAATAAATTAATTTCTACCCTCTTATGTACCAGTACCGTCGATTCATAAATCGAGAAATTTTGCTATATGAACGACATTTTGGTCATTTGCACTCCTCCTTACTTCCTTCTTGATAAGCTATAAAAAAATGAGTATTTTTTTGGAACAGACTACCACATATAAAAAAAATTGTGATTTCAAATTTTTATACAAGAGCCTCTTAGCACAAATTCCCTAATTCATCCGACCAATGCATTTTCCTTTGGTAATCTTATGCCCTAGTCTTTTGGCTTTTGCTTATTATTATAAGTTAAAATTTAAATTTTCACCCTTAAATTTGAAGTTTATTTTGAGATTTTTTTCACCGTAGTTTATTCTATGGCCTTGGCTTTTAAATCACTATAAACATGTATATAAAATTTTTACTCATAAATTATTTTCTATTTACAAATATGTCGTTTGAATTTTCTTTTAGATGAGATCTTTACCAATCAAGTAAACTCTGAGGGTTCTAAAATAATTTCACCTCAATATTATACTATGCTAAACAACTCACTCATTTGTATATGTTATATTTCGCGAGCGAGCACGCTTGCATGAATGCATTTTTTTTCAGGTCATGTTGCGTGTTTGGACCCGATATGTATGTACACAAACGCAATCGCTGACGCAGTGCAGGTTGCTTTGGCTTGAATAGTTGAATCCCTTGAACTCCACTGTTCCATGCTCTGTCTCTTACCTAATAGAGAGACTAGCTCATGTCGTTTGACGTTTAACTTATGAATTGCTGCTAAAAATTAAATTTAGGACTAAATTTAGCTCTTTCTATTGTAGATTTTTTTCTTTATTAGCGTGTAAATCAGGCTGACGCCAAAGATTTCATCCAAAAAAAACATATTTTGGCTGTGCTTCAAATATATGTATTCAGGCAGAAAAAGCTTTGTGGGTGCATAGAAAAGGCTAAGCCTAGGTATAATTTTATTAAAAATACAAGCAGTAAGAATCGTGTTCCTGCAAAGCGGTAATATATCTTATAAATCGTTAAACATGTCCCTGTGAATATAGGCACGCCCTCAGAATTATTGTGCTTAGCTATATGACTTCCTTTGGAACAATGGTGTGATTGGAAAAGATTAAATGCCATATTTGTAAATAAAAATTAATTTATAAATAAATTTTTTATATGTTACTGATCTAAAATCGAAGAGTGAAAAATTAATGAAGTAAGATGAAAAAACTTCGAAATCAACTCTAAATTTAAGTTTAAAATTTAAATTTTGACTGATAAGCATAAAATAAGTGAAAAGATGATGATAAAAATATTTACCGAGAAAATTTATAGGATTTAAATACTACTAATCGCTAGTTATTTATATTATCTAAAGCGTCAAATATTTTTATCTAGAGATAGTATTGTTTATTTTCTGTTTTTATCATTTTAAAGGGGCTCTAAATCGGACGAATTGTGGCACAATTTCACACCTCCACGCAACCCACACGAACGCAGCCATATAGCCCGACGACGAACTGCTCCGATAGTGATTGCATCATTTTAAGCAGCATATCTACATGCCAATTGTAGCGACCTTTGTCTCCAATCATGTGACCACGAGACTGGCATGGCGTCACATGTGTCGATTCAGAAGCTTTGGCTGTTGCTTAGGCACTGTTTAGTTCTTAAAAATTTTCGCTCAAAAACATCTTATCAAATCTTTAGACATCTAAATAAAGTATTAAATATAGATAAAATGAAAAACTAATTGCACAGTTACGTGAGAAATCGTGAGACCAATCTTTTGAGTCTAATTACTACGTGATTAGCCATAAGTGCTAGAGTAACCCACATATTCTAATAACGGATTAATTAGGCTCAAAAGATTTATCTCGCGGTTTCCAGGCCAGCTATGAAATTCGTTTTTTTATTCGTGTCCATAAACCTCTTCTGATATCAGATCAAACGTCTGATGTGATATCTAAAAATTTTCATTTCACCGACTAAACACCCCTTAATATTCGTAACGCCCTACTGAGCTTTCAGTCCACTAATGCAGTCACCAGTCAGTCAGCTACGGATGCTTAACCAGCACAGCGTAACCCCTAAGCCGCCGTGGTTTAGCCTCAGCGTTAACTTAACTACTATTCCAGTAACATGCCATTGCCACCCGGTGCCATGCGTTAGCTGGGATCCTAAACCAAATTGTGCAATTTGCGTTGCGGAGTTTAACGTGCGCGAGATTCGTGGCGGCGTGGGATGGCCTGGCCGGCCGGTGGGTCACTGACAGCGCCCGTGAGGAGGCTGCACCCCCCCGCGCGCACGTGAGACGTGCCCATGGCGCAGGCGCAGGCGCAGGCGCGCGGCAGATGTGTCGAGTGATTATTTGCGTGCATGCGCGACGCGTGAATATTCTGCTACGGTGCTGATCCAAACCGACGGATGGAGGATCCGTGTGCTCGCCGCAAACCGGTTCTATGCGGCCTAGATCCTCCATGATTAAATTTCCAACCCACCCTACCTGCTGCACGGAGGGGGTAAAAATGAGTTTAACTATTTTATCTATAAAATTTAAGGGTTTATTTTAAAACGAATTGAAAATAAAATTATATGAAATTTTGAGCTAAAATCTTTTAAGAATTAAATAAGATTGTGAAAGAACCCATGAGTCTTGGTCCATTCCCACCCCTGCCTGCACAACGGGCATCAGATTTTTTTAAACAACCGAGTGGTGTTTTCCACGTATGAAAGAAATGTTCAAGATGTTACTGCTGTGTAAAATAGTGAAAAATAATCTAAAACATCTTTCAATGTATATTATAAAATATTAAGTTTTCGTCTATTGAAACAATGACATACTGACATATCTATCAAAGGACAAAAATAAGACATATAACTTAAAAAAAAGGAATGCAACATTTTGATCTAACAGTAAAAAACATTAAAAAATATTACTTGAAACATCAAAGCAATCGTAGTTGAATATAATTTTATATCTGACTCTCCCTATGAAACAACATCACAGAACCCAGTAGAACATCTCAGTCCAATACAAATAAACAATAAAGTACATTGGCTGAAGCTTAAAATATCCTATAGGACTTTGAGTTCATATTGAGTAGGCATGATGCCATCGTGCAAGAGATATTTACATTGGGCTTCCGATGAAAAACAATCTCGGGCAAATGCCCCGCATTAGGTATACCTGATGGACCGTTACAAATCTACCTGTCCTTTTTGGAGGACAGTACCTATCAAGCACCCAATTTCTAATATATTAAATAAAATCAGGCACCCTCCTCCCTTCTCTATATATATGTTTTTGGCTGCTTCGCATAAGCATTGTTGTTTTTTCTATGTTGCTTACTTGTTGCAAGACTATAGTTCTATCACTATTCCCCAGCACTGACCACTTTATAAGCAAACTTTAAGCACTTTTTCTCTCAAATTACTTATCTAATTCCGGATCCGATTATACCATTGCATTTGTTCTAATTAATTTATAACAAGATCTTACACGATTATATCTATATGAAAAGAATAAATATGGTTACATTTGTAATTGAAACATTTTTATGCTATGCATGAACATCAAGTTGTTACTGTTGAAACATCTCAAAACACTTCAGTGAAACATATAAAGAGTACCACGTGCAAAATTTTCAAATGAACTAGTAAAACATTAAGAAAAATATTATTGAAACGTCCAAATAACATCATATGCAACATTTGAGAAATATTTATTGCTACACAAAAGCTTACCCTAGTAAAATGAAACATAGTTTTTAGCGGTTCAAACATACATGTTTTTTCAATATAATATTATCATGTGAGATATTATTATAAAGATTTAATTGCAATGAATATAATAGTGTACTCAGATCTTAAAATTAGGGCTTTAAGGAAGTGCTTCATATACACTTTGTATATCATTAAGTTGCTTTGTCAGACCAACGACATAAAAGACGATTAATATTGACGGGTAAGTTCATTAATTTTGGAGTTTTTTTATTTTTACTAAAAAATTTGGTTGATTGTTTTTTCTACCATTCATCTTCGTACGGCAGGTTTGGTTTGTATTTTGATCCTACGTCTATATATCTATTCTAATTCATGTGTTTTCCATACACTCAATTCAAATGGATATTCCTATAGTTTTTTTATTTCTCCAAACCATAAAATTTAAGTTGATAGAGTATTCCAATGTTGTATTTCTGCTATTTCTGTGTTCACATAATTATATATTCTAAAGGATCCCTTAAGGCGCACCTACCGTAGAGGCACTAACGGCCACTCACTCGTGGGCCAAGTCAGCTGTTGTCACTGCTTAGCAGTGGTGCAGGGGATTCTGGTCAAGCTCATCAGGGCAAATATCGTCGAAGATCTGAAATCGTCCGAATCTGTCGTGAATTGCAGTACCAATTACTGCATCGAAGATGATGGAACGAGAAGAAGATGCAGCAGATGAGAGGACTTTGGTTCGGTGCACCCACTGTTAATTTGTCGGCAATGTGTTACTGTGCGAGTCTACGTACGAGCAGTACAAATAATTTCCTTTTTCCTTGAGACAATGCATGTCCAACAAAGGTAAGTACGACAACTGAAAATGCAGGTCGAGATCGACCGGCCGGACGCGTAGGGTATGCCCTCGGGTCGTGTGCGGCAGCCAAACGGTGTGCGAGTCTGCAGAGCGACAGAGTTGGTACAAGCTGGCCTCATCTGTCCGGTTTTTTAACCGAAATTTGGCGCCAGTCCTCAGCAGGTGTTACTGTAGACCATCTGGATTGTGGCCATGTAGGATTATTTGATTTTTTAGAAAAAAAAAGTAGTGATATATTTGTAAATAAAAAATAATTATGAATAAAGCTTATATATATTCTTAGAGATCTAAAAATCAATGCTAAAAAATAAACTTAATGAAAAACCCCTAAAATCAGCTCTAAATTTAAATTTTAAATTTTACTTTTTAAATATAAGTAGGAAAAAAAAGAATGGGATTACGGAGAACCATTTCCATCTTAGCAGTATGAACAGAAATTGCATACGAAACAAATCTAGCCCAACCGATCCCGCATCCGTTGTTGCCGTCCTCGCCTATACTATTTGTTCTAGTCCAGCCATGGACTCAAATACGTACTCATATACTATAGTTTCTACAGTCTTCAGACCCCTCCTGCCTCTTGGCACATGCACGTACGACCCGTGCAAGATCCAACCAGACACAGGCGGCACAGCCGGATACCCTACTGTAGTAGTACGTGCCGATCGATCTTTCTGCTTTGTGGTCTGATGCTTTTTGATGTGTTGGATGTGAGCTCAGTGTGTGGTGTGCTACAATGTCACTGGCCCAAGTCGATGGGCTTATGGGCTTGGAAATGACCAAGTCATGCGCTGGTCAGACTGTTAGTCTGTTGGGCTTGAAAGGAGTAGGAATCGAGACGATTTTGGGCTTGATGATGTGGGCTGACAATCTTGTGCAAGAGCTTCACTTCCGACGAAACCAGCCCATGCTGTTTCGAATTGCCCCCTTTATTTATGTTTGTTTTTTAGGTAATAGAATTTATTCTAACCAGAAGCTATAGCTAATTTCTATTGAGTTCGCAGGTCAAACGACTGTTTCTCTAATGGCTTGTGATTGTATATAGTTCTTTTAAAAAGGATTGTATATAGTTTTTATCTTACTCAAACTTGGAAATAAAATATCTAAAATAAGCAGTCGATTGATCAAATTTTGCTCACATGACTGACATCGATGCAAACCAAAAGATAATATCATAAACAAAGTTATAAATTAATACTCGATCAGATCCTACCTACTAGGGGCCAATCCAACGTAGGGGCTATGGGGGCTCCAGCCCTCTACACGTTGGATCTGCCATGAAAAATAGGGAAGATGTGAGGCGAAAGAAGAGGGGGAGAAATAAGAAGAGGGGGCTAGAGGAAAAGAAGTTAACCAGCCACCAGCCTTAGAATCCTGGATCTGCCACTGTTGCTACTAACAAAACCATTCAAGCCAAACCAGCGAGGCACATCCAATGCAATGTCTCCGAGAAGGTTACGATATCTAGGATGTTGTTGTTGCTATTTCGAATACCTAGAGATAGGTTTTCACCCAAAATGTCCACATCGGGGCAGAGATCATTGCCGCCAAGAAAGTGTGTGGTACTCACATATGTCGCCCATGTCAATCAGATGCTACCGAAGTAACTGAATCCATATTTTCCCTAGCTTGATCCATGTCATCATCAAAGTCTTAGAGTCGGCGCTTAACTCTGTGAGGGCATGGTGCTGAGAGGATGGGAGGCACAACTACTCGGGTAGCCAATCGCACCGTAACTGTAGCCATCACCCTCATCAACACATGGATCAGCCATGTGTTCACCGCTTGCCGTTGTGAAAGCACGCCTACTGCTGCCATGAAGACTGAAGGAGGAGGTCCTTTAGCTTCGCATGTCACCGTCCGCCACAAAGCATATGAGCGGATTTGGCCCAAAAGGTTTTAGCTCTGATTTGGTAATCAACCACATATCTTCTCTTGTTACAAATGCCCATAGCCATTGCCTCCAAGCCATGCCCATGGTCGTCATCATCTCCACTAATAGGGTTGGCAATACAAGGCCTTGGATGTTTAACACTTCTAATTAGTGTTTAAACATTCGATGTAACCGGGACTTAAAAAAGGTCAGAGGAAAACAAACACCCCTCAGTACCAAGTACGGAACTGCAATGGAATAGCATTTTCTTCCGGTTTTCTGAGGCCAAAATTTGCATCACAAAACTACAAAAGGAGCAGGCTATCCCTATCCATTGCTTGGGCATGTGCGTCACCCGGTGGTTTCTCCGAAATGTTTCTCCCTCTTGGGCAAGCTGACGAGAACCAGCGAAGCCAGAGAGCCCAAATCCAAAAACACCCCCATAATTACTCTCGCGAATGTCCAAGGATAGCAGCAGCACCACCACCACCATGGACGTACTACGCTAAACCTAACCCGTTTCCGCCAGAGTTAACTTGTACCGGCCGATACGGGCGCGCAGCACGCACATGCACATGCCCCAGAGGAACATGCCTATCTCTTGCAGCAAAAGCAAGGCACCTCCCCCCCACCACCCCCCCCCCCCCCCCCCCCCCCCCGCACACACTCTCTCGCACAGTCCTCCTCTCCTCTCCCTGCCGCCATTTTTAAATCTCGCGATGAAACAGCAAGGAATGTGATGCTTGTATGTACGCGTGCATGTTGTTTGGTCGACGCGCGAATTTGCATGCATGTGACGGACGGCCGCGGTGTTACCCTGTGCTTGATTGTAAAGCAGGCATCGATCGGCAGGGCGAAAAAATGGTTAGATATTGCACAGTAACGTGTTGACGAGCTTTACATGCGAGCTTCGTAACACTTGGCGAGAAGAAAGATGGATTGTTAAAGGAGAGGGAAGGGTGAAAGAAGCAGTGATGCTGTTAAATCTGTCAAATATCTCACAATTAACTTTCTCATATTACTTAAAATAAAAAATAACTGAGATCTATATATTAAACCATTTTAACTCTATTTTCATAACTATTTTTATAATAAAATTTGATTGCAACGTATGGGCAATATACTAATAGCTGTAAATACATACATACAAGGGTAAAACGAAGAAACATTACATTTGATTTATCAGATACAACAACAAAAAAAACCAGGCAAACAAAACACTTGACCTCACCCAATCTGAATTACAATTCTTAGCTACAACCTTCGCCCAAAATGCCGGAATAAAATTACAAATCAGGGAAGTAGAGAAGAATCAGGAGCAGAAGCAGAGGATGCACAAGAATGAACAAAGCAACCTGAATGAACAAATCCATGTTACATTACACCCCAAAGAATGCAAACCCAAACAATGCACCAAACCTAACATGGCGCCGGCCAGCCCGCGGCAACGCTCGTGGTTGCCGCGGCGCCGAGGCCAGCGCCACCTCACTACATACAGCGCGTCCGGATCTCGGCCGATCGATCACGAGGCCGCGGGCGCGGCGGTCCCCTCGCTGGCGATCAGGTCGGCCTTGTCGCTGCCGCGGACCGGGGCGGCCGCGTCGGCCGGTGTGGATTCCGCGTTCTTGAGGCTTTGCTGGTGGTAGATTTGCCGCAGCCTCTCTATCTCCTTCTTCAGTGCCTCCTGATGAGCTGAGCAGAGAGAAGAGAGAAATTCAGCAACGGTGTTAGTTAGCTGCGGAATTTGGGTGCAGTCGGTGTCGCGTGCATGTAATAAGCCCGAATTGGATTGAATTCGGACAGCGGCATTGTGAGAACGATGGCATAATTGAGGTGGCAATGGCGGTCACCATCTTTGAAGATCTTGTCCTGCGCGAGTGCGGCGATGCGCTGCTTGAGGTGGCTGTTCCCCAGCGTCAGCAGCGAGCGCTGGTGGTCGAGGAACGCGACGCGCGGGGACAACGCCGACACCTCCGTCTGCTCGAGAAAAGGAAAAAAGAACGCCAAATTGGTTCGAGGTCGTCAAATTCACGGCTCGCGCGCAATTCCGGGACGAAATGCGGTAGTGGTAATTCGGAGCGCACCTGGAGCGACGTGACGCTGCGCTCCAGCTCGGAGATGTACTGCAGCTTGCGCACGCGCGACCGCTGCGCGGACTGCCGGTTCGCCAGGATCCTGCGGTTGCGGGGCCGGAGCAAGAACGATGAGGAAAAATTGGAGAATTCTGCGGTTTGCAAGCTGTGCATTGATCGAATTTTAGTACCTCTTGACACGCTTGGGATCAACGGTGGCCGGGGAGGCCGGCTGCCCCGGCGTGGCGCCGTCGCACTCGCTCTGCGCCTCCTCTGTCTCGCCCTTGTCCTGCTTCTCGTCATTCATGCTGTTGTGGTCCGACGGCGACGACGCGCTCGCCGCGGGCGCGGCAGGCTGCTGCTGCGGTGGTGGCGGCTGCAGGTCGTCGGAGAACATGGACATGAGCTGGTCGTCGTCGAGGCGGTCGAAGTCGTGCGCCCCGACGCCGGCATTGTCGTCGGCAACGGGATCGAGGAAGGCCACGGAGTCGCTCACGGAGCGGCGGTGCGCGCCGCGCTTGGCAGCCGAGAAGTCGAGGAACTCGTCGACCCAGGAAGGCTGCTGCTGCTGCTGCTGGTGCGCCCCGCCGTTCGCCGGCGCCGGCGGCGGGAGCGGGAACGGCGGCAATGGCGCCGCGAGGAACGCCCCCATGGAAGGGCTGCGCTGGTGATGGTGGCCGTGGGCGTGGTGGTGGTGCCCGCCCCCGAACTCCGGCCAAGCTGTCGCCATGGTTGGGATCTTGGGCGGCAGCTGCGCCATGGCCGGGAAGGGAGCCTGGCCCGGGGATCAACGCGAATGCGCGCCCGCGATCGATGGCGCGACGCCCGAAACCTTCCCCGTCGCCGAGCGCCCCGGACACTAATGTAGGTAGGACGGCGGGTGCCGGAGATTGTGCGGCCCTCGTTTTCGCTCGCGTGTTTGTTGCTGCTGCTGCTCCTGCCGCCGCCGCCGCCGCCGCCGCTGCTGCGAAAACAACGGCGAGTGGATGGCGAGGGGGCCGGGTCGGTCCGGCTCCTGCGCTAAATCGGGCAATGGAATGATAGGGACAGGGGGAGAGAGAAATAATAGGGAGGGGGAGCAGGGGATGGGAGGGGAGGTCACATGACAAGAGGAGAGAGAGACAGCTAGCAACAGCTGGTGGTTAGCAGGTGAAGAGGAAGAAGAAGAAGAAGAGGGAAACCGGGAAGGAGACACTGCGCGCGCATTGCCTCCATGGTTTATGCCTACAGAGCTGATCCGTGGACCTCCTCTCACTGATGGGTGGGCCAGTTTTAACATAACATAATTAAATCCGGTTAATAGAGTCAATAGTGGCATAGATTAATTCTAGAGTATATTGCGATACGATCCTTTTGTTACGGAATAAACAAACTAGATAAGACATAATTTATTTATATTCTTAGTAATAGGATGTATTTTATCCGCTACTTGTTTTTTTTAATGGAAAAAGTATAGTTTTGTCTAAATTGATAATAAAAAATATATCTTATATGGTACCAGGTTTATCTATTTTGGAAAGAAAAGGTAGAATATAGTACAAAATAAACAATATTAACGTCGAATGTATACTTGAGGATTTTGGCTATTAGAGAGGCTCAACTCTCATGTGCCTACTTTGACAACAATCCAACAGAGTTCGGTTAAGTCTCACGGTGATAGATTTTGTGATTCATAATACCACATGGAAGAATGGACTGAAAATAGGGTATGAAATATTACTACTGTATAAGAGTAATTGTCTAATAGACCTATTTTTAAAGTGGCAATTGATACTAAAAAGCATGACAAAAGGTTGATTAGGTGTAATGAGGCCACGTTTGGCTCTCCCACTAATAACCCAAAATTCCCTTATTTTTCATGTGCACGCTTTCCGAACTGCTAAAAGGTATATTTTTTACGAAAATTTTCTATAGAAAAGTTACTTTAAAATCATATTAATATATTTTACATTTTGTATAATTAATAATTAATTAATCATGTACCAATCTATTAATACGTTTTTCGCTCGGGATAACTAACCCTCATACTACACACGCCGAACGTGGCCACAGTAGCACTGTTTAACCCTAGTTTGTATTGTTTAAACAGACATAAATGTTATGTTATATTAGACCAGTGGCAGATCTAGCCCAAAAATCAAATAGGGGCACTTTATTTGAATTGTTAGTGTGCTCAAAACTTGTTTACTTAATTACACATTAGTAATATACTAAATATTAAATTTGAGTGGAGTCCTAAAAACCCACTCAACATACTGTGGATCCACCCCTGTATTAGATCATGCTCTTTTCCTTTACAGATTTAGAATTTTTCACGGGGAGTAATTCCCAAGCATCTAAATGGTGTGTTTTGTAGAATTTGTTAATAAAAGTATATTATATGATCTTTCTGACTAAACTTTTAGCTTCATAATAATTAAATCATACATCTATACACATCAAATAGCCATAACGTAAATTAGATAATTTTAGATGTTTCAAACGGGTTTAGAAGTATGTAATGAGATGGTTATATAGGACTAGTTGCATGGATAATCGAACACAGCGTTTTGTTTACCGTTTCGGTTCTATATGAATAAACTTATCAGTTTGAGTATCAACTCATATCCACAACACAACCATCACTGATTTTTTGGCTATACACTTACAGGTTGTAGCACCAACCAAAATTCAGGATTTCGGCAGCACTCCTCTGAAAGCCACAAACACTAAAATCAGAATAACAAATATTATATACCTACGGGCACTAAAATCAGAATAGCGAAATATTATATACAAACACTATCACACTATATTAAAAGAGATAGATCACCGTGTTTTTTTTTCTTCTGTTTATATTTATAAGCTAAAATTTTAAATTTTTTTATCGTAGTTATTTTTTAATCTTAACTTTTTAAATCACTGAAAATACTAATATATAAATTTTATTTATAAATTATTTTTCGTTGGTAACGGACTCGAGTATGCCGAGTCGTCGTCTTGCCAGTCATGTGGCACTCGACGGTACGATTATCTGTAGCGGCGAAAACGGCAGTGTTGGCTTGGCTGGCTGGCTGCTGGACGCGCAAGATGGACGGCTCGATTCGATTCGATCGGTGCACGAGGGGGGCCATGAACGCGGTCCGTGCCGTGCGGCGCCGTCAATGGGGGGATTACGCGAACCAGGTGGGTTTAACGGCCGCGCTCAAAAAAAGTCGTGGTGGGCTGGGCCCGCGCCGGGCGGTTAAATTAACTAGCGGGACCAGCCGCCACGTGCTGACGTGACCCCTAGGTTTTTCCGGTGGGCCCGGCCGCCTCCTCCCCTATCCTCGATGGAGTAGTACCATTTCTCATTTTCTCTCTCTCTCTACTCCTTTCTCTCTCTTTTTTTTCTTTAATTTTTCAACAAAAGGCAGGGGCGGCGCTCTGATCCTCTCCCGCTAGCTGTTCACGTTCTCTCCGGTTTTTCTTTTCAGCCGGGTCGTTGTTTAGTTCAGCGTACGTGGCAGTAGTAGTACTCCGTACTCTCGGTAGCTCTCTCGTTGCTCGAGTTTTATGGCCTAAACTACGGACTCCAGCGCTGCTGTGAAAAGCTTCGTGCAAGGCTGCAATCAGAATGTACTTTAATCTTAGGCCTTCCTTAGTTTCCAAAACTTTTTTCTAAAAACATCGCATCGAATTTTTGGACACCTAAATAAAGCATTAAACATAGATGAATCAAAAAACTAATTGCACAATTATAGAAGAAATCTTGAGACGAATCTTTTGAGCCTAATTAGCTCATGATTAGCTATAAGTACTACAGTAACCAACATGTTCTAATAATGGATTAATTAGGCTCAAAAGATTCGTCTCGCGGTTTCTAGGCTAGCCGTGAAATTCGTTTTTTCATTCGTGGCCAAAAACCCCTTCCGACATCTGGTCAAACATTTGACGTGACATTTCTTCTAAAAATTTTCTTAATCTAAACACCACCTTACGTAGCAAAAGGAGTAGTAGTAGAATTTAGGAGCACTGCAGTCACGAAGAGAGAAAAAAAACAGCGTACTCATGTCTTCTTCCCGTAATAAGTTTATTCTATGTCTAATATTTTGATCATTCGTTTTATTTAAAATTTTATATAAGGGTTTAAAAAATTAGCCACACGTAATGTACTATTCATGGTTTATCGTCTAGAAACAATAAAAAGATTAACCACAAAAAAAATTATATAAGATGAAGAGTCAAAATATTGCATCTAGAAACTAAAAAATGAGTTTATTTTGGGATGGAGGTAGCAGTACGCAGCAGCAGCAGTACTAGGTGTGATCCATTAAGCATTGTGCCATTGCAATTTATGCTTGTGTTGACGTGTTGTCTGTGTGTGTGATCCGAATGGACGGGTGTTTGGACCGCCGGCTACACAGTTCGTGTCGTAAGCGAGTCAGTACGACTTCTACAGTATAGCGTGAATATGTGCCTATTGGGGTAGATCTAAGAACCGGTTTTGGGACAAGGCGTTTCTACGCGACAAAACAGGTCGATTGGCCCTTTTTTTTTTTGTCTTGTTAGATATGCTAGTTTAATTTTGCTAGCTTTTTTCTCCGATCTGCGTTGAGCGAGCGATAAATTTGATTAGCCACCACCATGCGGCCATGCCTGCGTGTTGCCTGCGTGCATGGTGCATGCTCCACACCGTGTGATAGCTAGCTAGTTAGCCTTGATCAACTTGTCCCGGCCGGTTCTTCGGATCTCACACTGTTCTGTGGTGAGCATTTTCCAGCTACTTAACTGTTCATACTACTGCTGGATATATGGTTGGAGTATTAAAGCTCTCAGCTTGGAGCCCAGAGAGCATCCGTACGTGGAAGCATGCTACCAAAAATTACTACATCAAGGCTTAAATTGAGCTCCAGCAGAATATTCATCCGATACTTTTTTTAGATATCATCTATATTAGAAAAGAAGAGAAACTTCATATATGAATGTTTTCTCTCCATCATCTAAAGAAATATGAACGATGTCATATATGGATGATCTACCGGAGTATCGGTATAAAGAGATATAAAAGAAACTATTTTAGATGATCATCCAAATAAAGATATGAATGACCAAATTCAGATGAGTTGCTGGAGATGCTCTAACAAACTGGTTAATCATGATAACTTGTACTTTCAAACTGTGCGGTATATGTAAACAGTATGCTTTCTAGGTTAATTAGTAGCCGGTGCAAATGTGCAGTTAATAATAATTTGACACCTTGCCGTGCAAGTAGTTAATTAGCTACGCTAGCTCCACATACCCCTCCAATATCCGTGAATCCGTGATGCATGTATTCCTCTTCAATCAAGTAAACTAGTGATGATCAATAATAATCTTGGACATACCATGTGACTATATGTGAGAAGTTTGACAGATTTACCAAGGACTTGGCAGCGCTGGCCACAAGATCAGAGAAACGCGCGATTCATTAAACCAGGTGAGGCTGCAGATTAATATATAAGGTGGTCCTTGTTTAACTTTTTGAGGTAAAAAGCGAAATGATATATTTATAAACAAAAATAAAAATATAGTTTGTAAATAAAATTTTATATGCGTATTCTTAGCGATTGAAAAGCAAAGAATAAAAATAAACTATAATAAAAAAATCACAAAATAAAATTTAAATTTAAAGTTTTAAAATTCTAATTGGCTTTAAGTATAAACGGAAGTGAAAAGATATAACTGTAAGTATAGATAGACGGGCGGGCGGCCATCGCATAGCAGGGCTTCACTCCCTCAGATTTTTAATGTGTGATATTATTAACTTTTTAACCCACATCTAGCCATTTGTCTTATTTAATACTTTTGTGTAAATAACTAATAGCCATGCTTTTAAAATACTAGTGATGAACATAAAACAAATTAATCACAGTAAAATATATAATAATTACATGATATTTTTAATAAAACACAATATTCAAACTTGTAAAAATAATGTGTCAAACATTAAAAATTGAAGAGAGTACTTGTTAGGTGGTTTTGATCCATGTGCTTTTCTTTGCGCTAGCAGCAGCATTCCAATCTATACGATCCTCCTTCCATGACTCCACAGCACATGTGTTGGTCCCAACTCCCAAGCTGTTGTTACAGCCATGCATGATCCACCACATGCAGCACATATGCAAGCTCTCTGTTCTTGTTTTCTTTTCATAACTTTCTTGCTCTATTTACTCCAATGGAGTAATGTACAGTTCGTATTATTTTGAATAAAAGTATAGTTAAACTACTAATAATTTAAATATTTAGCTTGGAAACATAAGAACAACATGTAGATGAGTATTAAAAAGTATTTTAATAAAATTAAATATTATATATATATATTAGAAGATCATAGTCAAAGATAAATTTTAAAAACCGTAATATTATTCAAACCGATAGACATTATAAAACTACTCCCTCCAATTTTTTTAATTGACGTTGTTGACTTTTAGATTTACGTTTGATCATTCATCTTATTCAAAAAATATATAATTATTGATTATTTTGCGATGATTTGATTTATTACTAAAATAATTTTTAATATGATTTATAATTTTGTATATCTGGACAAAATTTCTAAATAAAATGTATGATCAAATATAAATTCAAAAGTCATTAAAAAAAAGAAAGGAGTAACTCTGCTATAAACATTCGGCTTGGTGATGATTGTGCTCCCACTGTTTCCTGCGTGCCGCTTTTGTGTGTGTGTGTGTGTTCAACGGCGTGCATGCATTGATGGACTCACCGGCACGCAGCAACTAGCATGTGGGCCCTCGGGAGCTTCCACGCATATATATGTATGTATGCTAGCTGCACGGTGGTGTGTCCAACTTGCAATATGTGTAGACTCGTTTCTGCATTTGCTGCGCCCTTTTGCCTGCCAGCCGCAGTGGTTGGGAGCTCGTGGGATGAAGGCGTGCAGCCGGTACGTATGGCTAGCCGAAGTGCCGGTATCCATCACATGTGCAAGCTAGGGAGATGAGGAGTGCATGAGTTGGATTCGTTGCAAGAGTTGTATTTCCATTAAATAAGACATTGTATCGACAAAACTGATGATATATCGAGAATTTTAGGAAGAGAAGGAATGGGCTTTCTCTAAATAAAACCAGACATACATACTTACCAATGCATCGAAGAAACACAGTGAAGCGTCGTTGTGATTGAATTGTTTCACCTAGGCCCTAGAAATGGAAATAAAACTCTATTAGAGCAAATATAATAGTAGATTATAGGCTAGTTATAAGATGATATGGAGAAGAGAGTGATAAAATATGGGTTGACACGTCAGCAAGAACTAGCTCCTAAAATGGCAGAACAACGACTCTCTAATGTGCTCAACCTTGATTTTAGCATCGGAGATGACCATTTTTTTTAACTCGACCTTCTCAACAAGAAAGTCATCTTCATCTAATATGGCACGATTTGGTCACCACTACAAAATCATCTAACAGGGAACACCTCATAGGTATCTATTCATCTAAAGTCAGCAACTATAAGATATTTTCACCCCTACCCTTCTACTTAGGCCTAAAATAAAATAATAGCATATATAACATACTTTTACATGTGCTAGTTTTTATTTAACCGACACCCGCAACAACCCGAACTGTCTACTAATAGGGCAACATGTATCTCTGGACATCTCAACTCCTTCCTCTTCTCTCACTCTATGCCTCACTCACTCCTCTCTCTTCATCATGAGTCACATGTCTTCCTCCTCTTCCTGCCACCGGTGGTGATGTTGGCAAGCGACAACATAGGACATGGTAACGATCGTCTCTCCTTCTACTCTCCCATCCACTCTCACCTGGTGGTTTGGGTGACAGATCCAATGGCTTGGAGGTCAGGGGCCGTCGGATCCAACCACCTAGAGGTCATAGGTTATAGGATCCTCTCGAATCACTTGGCAGTAGGGCTCCTGCCACAACGACGGCAACGCACTTAGGGCATGCACTATGCAAGCCACTCAACATGTGCGGTACTGGATACCACGTAGACTGAGACCACTCTTCCTGTAGACCACTTATGGTGGGACCCACAAAAATTTAACGTTTTAGCCCCTCTAGTTTTATATACACGGATTTATTCACTTTAGCACCTGCAACATAAATAATCAATACATTTATATCCTCCCCCCACCCTACCTGAGCCCATTCCCCCAGGCCCCCACACTGACGCCCATCTGCTCCCTCTCCCCTCCGGCATCCATCTCCCCCACCCACTTTGGCACCTGCGGCGACCCATCGCGCCCCGCTCCCCCTCCTGCGTCATCCTCTGCCCGCGCCCCTCTCCTCTCCGGTCCATCTAGCGGGCGGTGGCGACGCGTGCAGCGCAGTCGGCGGCGACGCATGCAGCGCGGGTAGGCGGATCCAGCGTGCGGTAGTGGCGGCGCATGGAGCTCGTGCGGCGGCGACGACCCATGGAGCTCGTGCGGCGGCGACGACCCATGGAGCGCGTGCGGTGGCGGCAGATCTAGAGTCTCAACGACACATGTTGGCAGCGGCCGGCAGCGGATCTTGGCAGTGGTCAGCGGCGAGTCTCGGTGACCTAGCAGCGGCGTATTTTGGCGACCTAGCAGCGGCAAGTCTCTCTCCTCTATCTCTCTCCTGTTGACGACGCCTTTCTCTTCTATCTCTGACAAAGCTCCCGTACCCTCTGTAGGATACGTGCGCTCTCGCGGAGGCACGGTCTACACCAAGCTGGCAGTCGTGCGTCGACGTGGTGAGCTAGAGTTTCTCGCCACGTCTATGCACTGTGTGTGCCCTCAGAGGCGGTGCAACTTTCAAGACAGGAAAGCCCTCCCTTCGTGGCAGCACTCATATGAAGCGTACGATTTGACCATTCTTTTTACTAATATCTTCCTATATTTGACAAGTGACTAATTTTTTTAAAAAAATGTCATCGATGAATACCGGTGTAAAAAATGTTATCATGCAAACATTTTAATTTCTCTCCTTTTACCGTTATAACCGTTAACTATTTCTCAAATCTATGATTTACCCTCAGCATATTTACAAGTATAGTGGAGGTAGCGATGGGCTGCATTTGCATGGGAATTAATTGGACGGCCGTCGCCGTGGCCTCTCACGTGCCGCCACGGGCGCCACCTACCAGCTTACGATCGCAATCATGTCCACGTCGCGCCTCATTTTCGATCGATAGACATCACTCCACTCCACCCCCCATGCAATTGAGCAATTCGTGCCACAGTTGGCGCCATACACGAGAGGTACTATACGTATTTCGGCACCCACGTACTCCTACGTAGGTATTCCTAGCTACCACTACTACCCATGCATGATCCCTCTCCTTGTCTATGATTGATTGAAAATGCTATGATTAGTAGTAGTAGTAGGTAGATGCACCTAACCCGCGGGCTACGTACGTACGTAGTACTCCGATTCATAACAAGTACAGGCCAACTATACGTACATGCGTATACGTACACGTATGATGATGATGCCTATGCATGCGTACGTGACATGCATGCGTTCATGAAGGTCTCAATCAGATCGTATATATCTACGCGTATGCATTCGTACATTATGACATCGTTGTTCACGCAGACTGCATTTTAGTTTTCGGTTTTTCTTTTCATTCAGAGTTTGGGCCACAAGGCTGCGGTTACTTTTTTTTCAAATTTTCTTTAAATAATAGGTGGAAATCTGGTCTGTATATCGGTAGTACGTATGCACACTAAGACTACACTTACATTTGCTAATACAAAATTGATAAACAGAAAACTGGTCGAAAATCAGGTGGATAGTTATATATGGGATAGCTGAAATTAATTGATCGATAGATGAGGTGATTTTTACGATAGCTATTGAAATTGTTGAACGAGCGATGAAACACATGGAGCAATTTTTTAAACAATCCGATGTGACACCGTCCGATGTTTTAAAAAATGTTGGACCTGCTATATATGCCTAGTCGTGCGCACCAGGAAAAGAAAAGGCTCCCGTGTCAAGATAACCACCCCACAGTAATCCTGCAGACAAAAAGATGAATGTCTTGAGGGCAGCCAGTGTCACTGTCACAAAAAAGTGGGTAAACTTTTATTTTTAAGAACACAGGGCCATGATCGGCCGTGCAGATCTAGACAGCAGCGGATTGGAAGGACCATTACGGGTACGACCTGATTTATTCTGTGAACCTTGCTGAGGGGCCGTTTGTTTGGAGAGAGTTATCTATAAGTTTCTCTATTTTAGTCTCTTTTAGTCTTGAAAATATCAAATATGAGTAACTAAAAGAAACTAAAACTATCTAGGTCCATAAGAGCACCTCTAACAACTCATCTAAATTTGGTCATCCATATCTTCATTTGGATAATCATCTAAACTAGTTTCATTCTTTAAATCTTTATGTACTCCACTAGATCATCCATATATGATATCATCTCTATCTTTTTAGAGGATGAAGAGAGATCATCCAAATATGAAGGTTCTCTCCTAATATGGATGACATCTAAAAAATAGATGATAGAATAGTCATTCTGCTAGAGTGAGATTTGTAGTTTGCATCCTCTATTTTTAAGATAGATGATAGGATAGATGAGCTATTGGGGATGCTCTAAATCCTTAGGAAAAATGCTAAACAAACAGGAAAAAACTAAAAAAGATTTATATTTTAGTACTAGAACAGCACCTGAGTCGCATACTCGGCATGCAGTCATTTACTTGTACGCCCACAAGTGTAGATCCTAGGTAGCAATGTTTTTACATGCCACTCACTGACATGTGAGTTGCAAGTGTCATTAGACCCACGTTAAGATCGTCAGTTGGTACGTCGGGGGCACACAACCCAAACTATGATGCCAGCAGATTAGAGACATTTTACAATATTTTTCTCCACTTGACGCTTGCGAGAGGAAATAACATACAGGTTGCGTTTTTCTAGCTAAATTATTCTCAGTGTTTTTCCATAATTTTTACACGCATACTTTCCAAAAGATTAAATGTGTGTTTTTTAAATGTTTTTATATATAAGTTCACTGTATCATATTTGTAACATAGACTACTAACTTTCTAGTAGTTAAATTCATCATTTATATCATTCAGTAACAATTAAAAAAATTATATTATCTTTCATCATACAACCATACGACTACTGACATATAGGTTTCAATCAAAATTAATTAGTACTTCCTCCGTTACATACTATGAGACTTTCTATTGTTGTCTAGATTCATTTATATATCAATGTATAATTTATATACATGTTTATATTCATTATTAAATATATGAATTTAGGGAATGTCAGAAATTTTATATACGTGTTTAGATTTATTATCACATACTCATTATCATATTTATAAATCTAGACAGCGAGACAATTTTTAAATATGGAACAAAAGGAACAGTAACAACGGAAATTGTAGATAAGAACTTGAGGAGGAGCCAGCGTACGTACAGCCGGTCGCATGTGGAGATGATTAACTGCATGTTTGGTTCACTCGACTTTTTTAAGTACCTGTTACATTGAATGTTTAGATACTAATAGAGGTTTAAATATAGACTATTAATAAAATCCATCTCACATTCTTGGACTTTCGCGAGACGAATCTATTGAGCCTAGTTAGCCCATAATTAACGAATGTGATGCTACAGTAAATATTTGCTAATCATGAATTAATTAGGCTTAAAAAATTTGTCTAATAAAATAGCCTTTATATATGCAATTAGTTTTATTATCAGTCTATATTTAATACATCTTATTAACATCCAAACATTTTAGGTGACAAGTAACTATTAAAAAAAAGTTTTTGGATCAAGCAGCCTCTGAGGGTTGGATCCAAACAGCCCCTGAGGGAAGGCCGGGAACGAACACATGCGGCGAGGCAGCGGAGGGGACCGTGCGGGGGCGCGCGCGCGCGAGAGGGCGACACCGCCGCGACACATCCGTCACGCACACATGCACGAGGGGGCGCCCACCGCGCTGCACGCAGGCGACGCCGGCCAGGCCGCCCGGCCGGCACCATCCACATCGACGTACATATCCGTCGCTCCGCTGGGTTACGAGGGTGCATCGGCGTCGTGGGATTCTAGCTAGCTAGCCTAAAAAGGGCAGGCACATTGCTTTCGGGCTCTGTCACGTACCTTGGCTCCCAAAGAGCTGGCATCCTAATATATAATTAGGTGCATTAGCATATTGTTTGTTTGTGTATTACAAGAATATTTTATGAAAATATGATTATTTTCACATATATATCATTTTTAATCACTACATATATTTGTTAATAACATGTCAACACATCAATCTCATGGTCTTTTGTTTTCTCCTAAAGGTTCAATTAGTCTACATGATTGATACGTGGGTATCATAATTATTTTTATTTAAAAAAGAGAGCTGTAGATGACAAATTCACTCTTCACCATTGCCACTACTCAAGGTATAAACATATATATATATATATATATATATATATATATATATATATATATATATATATGATATCTCAAAGTACCAAAATTTTACACTGAAAAATATAATGCCTCAAGATATTTTTTAAGAATGTTAAAAAACCTCGTATAAGTGAAACTTTTTGAGGCTCCCAAAAGAGATGACGAACGGCTAACTTAAACATAACGGTCTTATTGAAATCCTATTGAAATTAAGCGTACACACTCATATATGTAGATATTAATAGATTTGAATATTACTTTTTGATTCTTCGAGTTTAATTAGCCACTTTACGTACGCATGCATAATCTGCAGGCAGGTTAATCTATGAAGTTTTGGCAATTAGTGGCTGTAACCTTTTAGATGAACTTGACCAATTGGCGACCAAAACCGCCCCAGTGACAGTAATATTTGTTAAACAATCAAATTAGTATACTAGATAATTCGAACAACAATATACTTGACAGGATTTGCTCACAAGTTGTTGAGCATTAAAATTTGTTCTAGTGAAAGTAACTTGGTCAAAGTTTGGAAGATACAAGATCAAGTTATCCTGAAATTACAAGTGGTAGAATAGTCCTAGTCGAAGTAGGATAGTTCAGACTAAGTAGCAGCAAGAAAATCTGGGTGAAGCACGGGAGCTGGGTAGTCATATGACGTTGAGACAAATAATCCGAATAAGCCTTTGTCTGAGTGATTCAAGACGATGATCGATGCGATCACCTTTAGCTAGAAAGTATGAACCTATGCCGAACAGTCCAACTAAGTCTTTGGGCCTGTTTGAGGAGCTTCTTCTAGCTATAGTTTTTCTAAAAGTTGCTTCTGCTAGAAGCTGCCCTAAACGGTCAATCTGTAGTTAAGATTCTGGAAAATAAACTAAGACTTCAAAAGATGGAGAAGCTGAGTTTAAAAGATTTTCCAGATTCTCAAAAGTTGACTACCAAGCGCAGCAGCTTCTTAGAATCTAAAGCTCTCCCAAACAGACCCTTTGTCCAGGTGATTCGGATTAGGGAGCAATGCGATCATCTTTAGCCGGACAGTTAGAGCCTACGTCGATCAATCCAACCAAATCTTTGTCCGAGTATCATGGAGCATTTTTTAACGATGGATCTAAGTGGAGCATGTAAAGCCGAACTATCCAAACCTTTAAGACATAATGACTATTTGGTCCGTGTCCGTTGATTTGTGTGTATTTTCTAACTCTCCTACCAACACCGAATTGCTCGGTGCTAATTTTTTTCTAATGTAATTCAGTCTCAACTCTCAAGTTTGATATAACCGAAATTCCCCGAAGACCATAAGAGCTAGCGAACCTAATTTTTTGGTTAGAAATGTCGTACACACCTACCTATAACGACAGAAGCCGTGTTAACGCGATGAACATTCTACTTTATAAGGGAAATGCAGAATGTCCCAACGTTCTAGAAACTTAACTAATTAACATCTTTGCAATAGACCGCTGTTCTTAATTTGATCATATGCCATGGCTTAAGACACGGAATGGCCCGGCACTCGGGACACATTAGCCTACGTACATATATAGGACCCCATGCATGTATGTACTGATTAATGTGGCCAGCTTTCTGTCGTGCATGGACGGAAAGCAAAATGATGATGCGACGTGCGTGGAACCTCGATCACCAATTGGGACGTCGCCTTTCGACACGTCCGTTCGATCAATCCATCGATATGAACAACCTAAGTGTCCAGCTCTGAAGATTAACTCCTGTGATTGGAACAAATAAAATGCACTTTTTGTTAATTAGCAAAGGAACCAATATGCAGTCTGCATGATTAAAGAGGATAGATGCATCGCCGAGTTCGTGGCTATCATGGATGTTGTCGAGGTGCTTTTGTTCTACTGCCTTTCAGCCGTTGGCATTGAGCTTTTATCCATTATTACTAATGAGAAGCAAACATTGTCGGAATACACGAGAATGCTTGTTTGGTTTTTTCATAGAAAAACAAATGACATATTTATAAGATGAAATTAATTTTTGAATAAAAAATTCATATACATATTCTTAGCGATCCAAATGTCAAGTCTGTATTTTTGTAAAAAAATACAGTAAAAAAACCCCGAAAATCAATCCTAAATTTAAGGTTAAAAATTTAAATTTTGGCATTTAAAAATTTTAAGGATGTAATTAAGAATTTAAGACGGAACTAGTATGAATGCTGAATCATACATAGATCAGTGAGAGGGATTGCAGTTATTCTGCATGGACAAATATAAAGAGTACTTAAAAAATATCTAGGAGTTTTTAAGTTCAGAAGAATAAATTAGAGAGACGCATTTGAAATCGGAGAGAGTAGTCCACCGCGCCATGGGCTTCGATTTCAGCCCATTAAACCTAGGGAGATTGGAGCCGAACAAAGCCCTCAAAGCCCATTAGCCCATCCAATGTGGGCACTGACAAATGCCCATTTTAAACCACCAGCACTGTGGGCCGCCTTTCCATTTTTTTTCTCTCGTTCCCGTCTCCACACCGCCGGCCCCAAGCCCACCCACCAGTTTACCTCTGGTCTCGCGACTCCACCCCACCGGCGGCGAGAAGCGGCGGCTGCCGGCAATGTCGAGGTTCTGGAGGCCGGGGTCGGAGAAGCCGACCGCGGCGATCGTCGAGGACGAGGAGGGCGGGGTCCTCTTCCTGCCCACAAACACCAGCGCCTCCTCCTCCTCATCTGGGTGCACCTCAAACCCTAGCTAAACCCTCTCCCCCCTCTCGCGTTATCGCGCTTGCTGCCTGTGGTTTTTTCCTGATTGTGTGGCTCCCGCCCTATTGCTTCCGCTGCGGTTGGTTTTAGGTTTGGGTACGCGAGCTTGGAGCGGCAGCGGCAGCGGCTGCCGGTGTACAAGTACCGCAGGGCCATCCTCTACCTGGTGGAGCGGCACGCCACTACCATCGTCGTTGGCGAGACCGGCAGCGGAAAGTCCACGCAGATCCCCCAGGTATGTTCTAGGAGTCTTTTTTCCCTGAAGGTGTCTGCTTAGCTCTATCGCATTTGGTCGAACACCTGGTTTGCGTGCCTGCCACCGGTGCCCGCATGGCTGCATCCACTATCTGTATTTTGTTCATGATTTGTTTATGATGATTCCTGTGCATAAATGAAGCAGGAGCATTTTGCTTGGCTGGTCATCTTTCAGTTTCTACTAGACGAGCTAAAATTTTGGTCACAACCTAGTACTAGTAACTTATATTTATAGCTAAAGAGATGAAATGGAAGTTTTATTTGCCTGTTTAAATGTTACTTACATAAAAAACCCTGAAAACAGCAATCAGACTATAATCTGCCATTGCCTTACTGGTGGATGATGTTACATTTCCATCTCCGTTGTATATTGAATGAACACCTCAATTGCCCACCGTCTTACTGGCAAATGATGTTTCACTTCTAACTTCACTGTTTTCTTCTTTCAGTACCTTAAAGAGGCTGGATGGGCCGAGGGCGGTCGACTTATAGGCTGCACTCAGCCAAGACGGTTGGCTGTGCAGGTAGAAACTAGAAAGTGTTTTCAACCCTCATTTAGTTTTGCATCTGTCTCTAGATTCTACGCAAAACCACGTTCTGATTGACAATCTGATGATAGAATCACAATTGCTATGGTTTGTATTTCATTTTAGAGGTAAGATCATATATGGAGTTGTTACTGCATTTCCATAATTTAAAGATGAGTGTCTGAAGGATCAAGTCATCCTTCTACGTAAGGTTGATGTTTCATCTCTTTTCATTACCATGACGGAGTTGATGCCTCCATGACGCTGTCATGCCAATTGGGTCCAGGAACACCTCGACTAGGCATAAGGGCAGCCCCTACCGCACCCATTACAGTTTCTCACTTTCCATTCTAGATCATTTAGTGGATAGAATTGCACGTTTACTGACTTAAAGGATGGCAGCTGAGTGAATTTTTTACAGTTTCATAAACGGCTTTCTTATTTTAATGCTCCAGTTCTGATGGACCTTTTACTTCTTAGATTGCATCAGTATATGCTTCTCCTTTTTTTATCTGATAATTACCTTCCAACTCATGATGTTAGTAATTTGAACAGACAGTTGCATCAAGAGTAGCGGAAGAAATAGGTGTGAGACTTGGAGATGAAGTTGGTTATACAATTCGATTTGAGGATCAAACAAATCCAGTATGAAACCTTTCTTTTTTATGTTTAATTTCTTTATATGGATTCTGCAGTATGAAGCATTTTAGTATATCTTCAGTATTGTTTCATCGCATGTCAATACAAATTAGACTAAATTGTTTTCTCTCTCCTGTTAATCTGCTTATTTCATCCCTACCTTGTTTGGCAGGGTACAACCATGATTAAATTTCTGACAGATGGGGTATTGATCAGAGAAATGATGGAAGATCCTCTTTTGACCAAGTACAGGTATCGGCTTACTACCCTCACTATCGTGATGATCATAAGATGGACATTTGTCAGCTGTCCATTTATGTTGATTATTCAACCGTGTAATCCAATCACATGAATTTTGAGTGTCCACTTTGATGTCCTAGTTAAAATTCGCTGATATTTTCAGTGGTATTAAACCCTTTTTATAGTGGAAGAAATGCATGGCTAATGTGTTGATCTTTGCATGGTTTAGTTTCTTTTATTCTCTCAATAATTTTTTTTTTGTGTTTTGTCAGTGTAATTATGGTTGATGAAGCCCATGAAAGATCCATTTCAACAGACATGTTGCTGGGTCTTCTGAAAAAGGTTTGCACGTATTTGCTAGTCCGATCTCTCTTCATATCTCCACATGTGAATAGCCGCAATTCTTGTATATTAACATGAATATATACCAGATTCAACGACGTCGGCCCGACTTGCGTCTAATCATATCCTCTGCAACAATTGAAGCAAGATCCATGTCAACTTTTTTCAACATTAGGTCATTCCCTATCTAGTAAGAACTAGCTTCAGGTTCTTTCATCTTTGCCCTCTGTTGTTTTTCTGTATAGTACTTTAGCAAGTACTCAATAATAGGTACACACAAGCAGGAAGTCCTTGATAAGTTATTTAGTCATGCCTGTCCTTCATGAATACTGTAAGACCGATTTCAGTGATACAGTTATTATCTCTAATCTCTTTGTA
The DNA here is from genome assembly GCF_000231095.2 of Oryza brachyantha. Lineage (NCBI taxonomy): Eukaryota > Viridiplantae > Streptophyta > Magnoliopsida > Poales > Poaceae > Oryza > Oryza brachyantha. The sequence goes on from NC_023163.2 coordinate 4,611,444, forward strand.
ACTATGGTTATGGGTGCAGCACCAGCATTTAATCTTCCATCATCAATTGCTTCCCCCTTCCAGCACTAGATCTTGTTTCTGCCCTAGAAACTCCAATGGCCAGACCGGCAGAGCATCCAAGGGGATATACAACTGTTATAATAGTATTGGTTGGTATTAAATTACTACCAATTATAGTTAGCGCTGCAACTGAATGTAGATTTCACCATACTGGCCTCAATAGGGTATTAGGGTTCTCATGCATCATGCTGTCCTTCATCAACTGTGTTGTTTCAAGAATAGTATGAAAGTATAGAAATGCCTTACCAGGGTATACACACCAAAATTTTTATCCATGAGATGCTTTGTAGTTAGTGCTTCATTATATGCATCCATCACTTTGAATGACCATTACTGTTCACGAGATCATTATATGCACTCTGGTTTGTGCCATCAAGTTTGGGTTAGCAGTGGGTCTGATACTTGAATTTTCTTTCATCTTCTATCACATACAGGCGAAAGAATTCTATGGTTGAGTCTGCTGATCGTTTGCCCAACCCAGAACCTGCTATACTTTCCGTGGAAGTATGTTCTCCTTCCAAAATGGATCTCACTTGAGCGAACGCAGTTTCCTTGGTTATCAATAGAAGTATAATCTGACTATATTTTTGTTTTACAGGGTAAAGGTTACACGGTGGAAATTCATTATGTTGAAGAACCTGTCTCAGACTACTTGCAGGCTGCTGTGAATACTGTACTTATTGTTCACGAAAAGGTTAGTATCTTCATGCTATCTGATAAATAGATATTCTGTGGGCTATTATTATGCTTCTTAGTAGGATACTGATGGCTATGTAGATTTCGAGTTTCACTTATATCCTGTAGTAGACTTGATTTGTCTGGGCCATTGATTCATTGTAATATAACAATGGCCATTATATACTTCCATAGGCAATTTTGCTTCTAAGTAAAGCATTCAAGTCTGATCAGATTACTGTTATAGTGAAGGTCATTTCCCGTAAATTACATGGGACTGGAGTAGTATAACTACAATTTCATCCTCAGCCTTGTAAGCAATTAAACTCAAATTATACTGTATCAACTGTAATGAAGATATATGGGCCCACAAAAAAGTCTTATACTAAAGCATATATGTACAGAAACTTAAACAATTTTTGTTGATTAAAAGGCATTATTGATCAGATTAGTTATGGAGGAAGCAAGTTGACGAAAGATATATAATTATTATTTTTGTATTTAAGAGACATTTGTTGAAATTTTTACCTTCACTGCAAGCATGATGTCCATTAGCCTCTCTTCAATTTGAATCTTTGATATCAAAATAGTGGTGAAAGAAATTCAAGCTGATTTAATATTATGACTATAGCACCACAATTAAATGAGCTGGCTCTTCAATAATTATCGCATAATGTTGTAACCTGCAAATCAACTTTGTCATGTCCCTGTCACTAAAATACCCTGCACTGCCACATTCTTCTCCCTTTTATGTTAATGTCCTTTTCCTTTTAAGAAAAAAAAAATCAACTCCTTAGATTCAAAAAAATCATTTTCTTCATTTGCCATCCATTTATTTGTGCAGGAACCACCAGGGGATATTTTGGTGTTTTTAACTGGCCAGGATGACATAGATGCAGCTGTTAAGATGCTAAATGAGGAAATTCAGCACCGTGGAAGACATTATCTGGGTTGTTGTTATCCTGTATCTTATATAACAGTGTAATAAACTAGATTAACATTTACTAGTCACTCCCAAATAATGCGAAAATTCATTTTGGAATTGATGTTCTGGTCCTTGTTGATATACCTTTTTTCTGCTTGTATTAATAAATTATGTTTTTAATGCATTCATATTGTTTGGATTCTCAGGCCTGCTGATTCTGCCCTTGTACTCTGGCCTTCCACGGGGAGATCAAGTAAGTGATTGTTCAGTAGTTTCTAGTGTAAATATCTGTTGTGCTGACTGCTTAGCTGCTGTTATCTATTGTTCTTTGACATTTTAGGACCTCATTTTCACTCCAACTTCAAAAGGGAAAAGGAAGGTTGTGTTATCAACAAACATCGCTGAGACGTCACTAACTCTAGAGGTAATGCATATGTATACTAACAAATTCCACAGTGATTGTTACTAACTGCTTTCATATTGTTCAGGGTGTGGTGTATGTCCTCGATAGTGGGTTTTCCAAGCAGAAATGTTATAATCCGGTACTTTCTATATGTACTCAATTATATGGTACACAATTCTTCTAGATATTGTACACTTCTATAATTTGGCTACCTAGAATAGATATATCTATACTCTTGTTTCTTTTCTCATCAAACTTCTTCAGTAACTTGTCTAATCTTTATTATATACTTTCTTGATTAGTCTTTTCCTCTCACATAAGTACATAACCCATATCATTTTGGCTTAGATTTCTGACATCGAGAGTTTAGTTGTCGCACCAATATCCAAGGCATCCGCAAGGCAAAGAGCAGGCAGAGCTGGAAGGGTGCGGCCTGGGAAGTGCTTTAGGTCTGTTGAACAGTTTTCTCATTGAAGTTTGTGTTTTTATTGATAGTACCCTTGATGGTAGTTTGTATTTATCCTCTTCTAGCAGCAATTATATCAGTCAGTTATGCTGGTGCTGTGTTTTATTTATTATATTATAAAATGTTCCCTGATTCAGTATGTTTTCTCTGTATGGCTAGCTGAATGTTTTGAGCTATTATTTTATCTATTATTTTCTTTGTATTTTTCAATCTTTCATCTTTAAAATTTTAAAAACAAATCTGCATGCATATAGTCCCTCATTTTCTCATCATAGCCCTGTGGGATCAGTGCATTCAATATATTAAAATTTGACCATCAGATAGCATCGTGCCTGTGAATTGTGACGGATACCAAATAAGTAAACTATAACATCTACAATTCATGACGAAAAAATGTTGTATGAGGTCAATCAACCATTGACCCGCCAACATATACACATACCCAAAGAATGCGATTTCCAGAAAAATGTTACAAACTATGTACAGATGTTTATATATATGTAGGCACAGAAGTTCTCTTTGGTAGGGTTTGTGTAGAGCAAACAATCGCTCCCAACCCCTCCTTTTATAAAGGAAAGACGTGCAAATACATTTAGATTGATATGTGAAATACTGTATATCATTTTATCTTTCCTGGTTCAACATGATATAAACTGTAACTTGTTGATTGCAAATCAGTGAAAAGTAAAAATCAATATATTTGTGTACAGTGAACATTATACACATAGATCCAATGTTCCATAAACTATAATGTTCTTTTCTAAGGTTCAATATTTAGTTTCCTGTTTTTGTGCATGCGATTGATTGGTGTATGCTGCAGGCTATATACAGAGGAATATTACCTTAAAGAAATGCAGCCAGAAGGGATTCCTGAAATGCAAAGGTCTAACCTTGTTTCCTGCATAATACAGGTGCCCTTGGCTTCCAAATTACCTTGAATAATATAGTTATATGCTTATATTTTGTATGGATAGTGCATGTACGTATCTAGGAGTGGTAATGGGCCAAAGCCTTGGGGTTTTTTTACAGCCCTATTTAATCCCTAAAAATTTTTAGCTCAAAACTCTATAATATTTTATTTTCAACCCATTTGAACCCAACCCTTAAATTTTATAGGCAAAAAAGTTAGGCCCATTACCACCCCTACACATACCGAGTTCAACAATTACTAACTAGAATGCTGTTAGTCCATTAGTTCTAAAGAGAATAATTTACTGAGTATTTTAAAATGGGTAAGCAGTGTGTAAGTGCAAGACTACCCCCTAGTCTTGTATGGCCTTGTATGCTTAGTCAATTATTGCATATCATAAAAGACATACACATGTAATACTTCTTTCATGTTGAACAGTGTATCTTTTATGATAATATTGTTATTTGTGTGTGCTGATTGGCAATTGGCAGACTAGGAAAGTACACCTTGCAGGAAACACTATTGTACAGCCAAAAAGGATTTATTTTTTTATAATCTTCTCTGAGTTGTTTGCTTTTCATTGACAATTTTTGTCAGCCTATCTTCCATGTTAAACCGCTGGAGTGGGGCTTGTTTGGGCCAATTTGGGGTCAATGGAACTGACTATAGATTAGACAGTTAAGCGTTATACAGTTTGTTTGAAAGCGTTTAGAACCTTTCGATTGTTTTCATGAGAAGAATCATAGGAATTTTTACTACTGTGCTGAATTCTTGTCTCATGAATAAGTTCCTATAGTTTAGCTTGGTATGCTGAGTCATGAGATTAAGAAGATGCACACAAAAATTAAATACACTATGCAGAAAATCAGACAAAATCTCTTTGAAACATTGAAGCATATACTGTAAAAATGTAAATTGGCACAATTGATTTATATTGTTCTCTGAGTTGTATGATGGTATATGTTGCCAGTTTCTTTTGCAGTTTTGCACATAAGATAATAATATCTTAAAGTATTAAGACAATGTGTTTTTAAATTACTGTGTTCTGGGATGGCAGTTGAAAGCTCTAGGCATAGACAACATTTTGGGATTCGATTGGCCAGCTTCTCCATCACCAGAGGCAATGATTCGAGCTCTTGAAGTTCTATATTCTCTAGGAATCCTTGATGACGATGCCAAATTAACGGTTCCCCTTGGTTTCCAAGTTGCTGAGATGCCTCTGGTATGATTAGCTTAGTACTTTGTTTTTGTGATGTGAATTCTATCTAAACTTGTTTTGCCAGAACCCTTTACAATTAGCTACTTGAACTTGTTTACCAGTACTGTATTTTTCTGTGTGAATTTAAATTTGACCTATAACTAATGATAATTTTCTAACAACAAACAAGATGGGTTATAATTTACAAACCTTCATACTTAATTAAATGCTTCCTGAAAACAACTATATCTATTTGATTGTATCTGCAGGGACACATGGATTTGGACCTAAGAAATCTAATAAGCCTCTTTAAATGATGTTAGAGTTTTAGTGGTTCTCAAAAAAACAGCAATGATTTAGAATGTTGTAGATCCAACAGTTGAAGGTTGTATCATATTGAAGTATCTGGAATTGATTAATTGAATAAAACATTAGGTCATATAGAATAAGTATCTTTAGTTGAATAAAACATTTAGGTCATATAGAATAAAATTTGCTTATGGTAAAATAGGACATATATGTACTATGATTAAGCATTAAGGCCATTCTGAACTAAAATAGAAACAACTAAGTCCATTGTGTAGATCAATGTGAAAGACAAATTAAGGACATTTATGAGCTAGTCCAGAACAGTCCTTTTGCGCCTGCGGGATTAGTGTCTTTTTAAATTTTCCATAGCAGTATGTTTGCCTCGCAAATTGCTACTTAATCTTCTTTATCTCTGAGACACATGGTGAGAACTATCTGTTTTGATATGTTTTACTGTATCGCTACGCTTTATGATCTGTACTTATTGTTTATGACAGTGACTGTACCTTGTCAAGTTTTATTACATATCAACTGTGACATACAGTTTTACTATGCTGAATGTTGTTGATGATAGTTCGAACAGCATTTGAGATCATGCTGTGACATTTGTCATTCTACTGGAAGGATTCATATCCTGTACTCTTGTTATACTTCTACAAGCGTTTTGTTTTTTTTTCTTAGTGTACTTTTATGGAAAACAATTCTACAACGTTAAAATATTTATATGTACGCTAAAATTACATTCTAATCTATTGCAGGACCCTATGATTTCAATAATGATCTTGTCAGCCAATAATTTCGGATGCTCTGATGAGATATTGACCATAGCCGCATTTCTATCTGTTCAAGTTAGGACTTGTCTAAGATACTTTTCTTTTGTTTGCTACTTTTATACTTGTCATGCTTTGGGTTATTTTAATCGTCAATTGTGCTGACACAACTGATTTGTACAGTCTGTTTGGGTCTCCATGAGAGGAGTGAAGAAAGAATTTGATGAAGCCAAGCTTCGTTTTGCTGCTGCTGAGGTTTGATTGATCAACTTGCTGCTAACCTTCCTTGATTCACTCTTTAAGCTGATATTACTTAATTGCTGCTTATATTGACACTCAAAAGAAAGGAGTATTTTGTCATATCCTAATATATTTGATCTATTCCAAACTATACAATTGCTCTTATCCTTTGTAATTGATTTCTGGTACCACTTTGATGCACTGATTTATGATGGTTATATAACCAGTAAACTGAGACTAGCTGGTTACTATCTGTGTCACAAATTATCAGAAGTATGCATCGTTCCTAACTGCCTATATTTAGGGATGGGCAGTAGGTAACCCGTGGCTGGCTCTAGTTCAAATAAATGAACTAAGTTTCACTTTTGATTTCATATTTGAACTAGAGCCGGCTACGGATTACTGGCGTCTGGCAGGCTGACCCGCGCCCATCCCTACCTATATTTGTTCTTGTTTTTTCCCTCATTGTTGACACTCTTGAATATATCTTGTACCCCAGGGAGATCATGTGACGTTCCTGAATATTTACAAAGGATTTCATCAATCTGGAAAATCTAGTCAGTGGTGTTATAAGAACTTTTTGAACCACCAAGCATTGGTTTGTGTTCGCTGCATAGACATGATATTTCACATTTGAGATTGTGCCCATTGTTCTGTTTTTGTTTATATTTCTAAACTTACACATATTGATTTGAAGAAAATCCCTATGCCTGTATTTGCAGAAGAAGGTTATTGACATCAGGGAGCAGCTTGTCAGGATTACAAAGAGGTTTGGCCTACCACTAACGTCATGTGATAGAGATATGGAGGTATTCTTTCACATTTCCATTTATTTTTCTTTGGTACTTACATGATCCACTTCTTCATTAAATTTGCTTTGGTACCTAAGAGGACATTAGCTCTCAAATTTATTCTGTAATGCCACAGTAGTGCAGGCAGGAACTGTAGGGAGGAACTGTTCATGTGGTTCACCTGAACAAAAGTTATATTTCTTTTGCTCTACCCTTAGTCACAAGATTAGGTTGCATTCTATCTTTGAAGTGAAGTGAGGGTCTCCCTTTGGAACATTCAGATGAATTAGTTCTTGTATTCTCTACGGCTAGATGCATCCTCTCCTCAAGCAGTTCTTTATTATAGTCTCTTTTCTACATTGTTTATTGAAGTCATTGTTTTGCTTATCCCTATGGCTGATACATCTTTTGATGTTGTCACTGTGACAGTTACTTCTAGCCCAACATAAAATTGTCCTCATTTGAAGACTTCTTGCATATTACTTGGACAGTCTGGGGAGTAAAATATTAGTTTTCAATATTTACGTATTTCAGGGATTCAATAGTCTTATTTAATACTCCATCCATATTTTTGAATATTTGCACTATTTTTTTGAATAAGACGAATGGTCAAACAAGTCTAAAAGTCAAAATATCATACATTAAAATGTAGAGGGACTACAAAATATATCCACATACATAGAGGGTATGTGAATACATGTATTAAGTGGGGAAAGATCCTGTGCAAATCACCATTGGTACTAACACAACTACCATTGGTTTCCTCGCTGTTTCAGTCTTAGAGCTGATTATTTTGTTAGCTCTATTTACTATTACTTTCATCTATTTGCCAATACCATAACTTACTGAAGCTTTGATTTGCATATGCTAAACGCATTTCTTCTCGATATTCTGCAGGCTGTTAGAAAAGCTGTTATTGCTGGTGCATTTGCTAATGCATGTCATCTGGAGGTATTAGCTTTGATTAATCTTATATCCCGTTGCATTACAGGGCAGATTTTATTCTCATACATCTCTAAAGTATTGCCAGACCGTAATTTCCCTGAAAAAGCATACTATAAGGTTTAAAGCTGAAAACTATTTATTTTAGTGTCAACAAACTGGCGTAACCTAATTTGCCAGCCTGGTTTTGAAAACATGAAACCTAGAGGAAAAGAACTATGAGCGGACTCACCCAGCAACCACCTGACCGTGCGGGATTTTGATGAACAGACCCACCGGTGTTATGTTCGAAAGAACAATCCAGTCACAATAAATTATTGGAAACTAGTAAGTGGCAATCTTACTTGAGGGTTGCACATGAGAATCACATAGGTCAGTAAGAGCTCTGCGAGGGAGCTCGGTCACATGGCATATCTTATAGACAGTACAAAACATCCGTGTTGAGTACTTGAGTGGTGCATACATATCCACAGCTCACACCACACCATTCTCATTGAGACAATATGTTGGAAGTGACATCACTACCTGCGTAATATGTGCTATTATCTTTCTGCACACAGTTTAATTCAATAAGGTGGACCCATCCTTTATTCTGCCACTAAAATTGGTTATCTACTATAGCTTTGAAAAGTTTGATAGAATCCTGAACTATATATTTGAATTCCTGTGGAAATGCTGTGCTCTTGCATGTATACTTCATTTAAGTTTTCTATGACCCCTTTCTCTGCTATATTATAGGAATACAGCCAAAATGGGATGTACAAAACAATAAGGACCTCACAAGAAGTTTATATTCATCCTTCTTCTGTGCTATTTAGGTGAGTTTAATGACAGTATTCTATTTCATTGTAACAAATTTTCTTATTATATAGTCTATAGACTTGACATCTTCCTTGCATTTTAGGGTTAATCCAAAGTGGGTCATTTATCAGTCTCTTGTTTCAACTGATAAGCACTATATGCGTAATGTTATTGCCATTGAACCATCATGGCTTACTGAAGCTGCACCACATTTCTATCAGTTCCGGACACCCAATCCAGTCCTCCACTAACTTTGTGATGGTAATTTTATTTCTCTGTGTTTGCTCAGTTTTTATCATCTTCCATAGTCACAATAGTGAAGTTTCTCCATGTCGATCGTAGAAAACAGCAACTTGATCTTTGTACCCTCTTTTCCCTGTTGGTTAATCTACTTATTACTTAAGTTGTATAGTTGGATTGGTTTTCACCCCTTTTTTTGCTCAACTAGATATGATGCAGATCAGCATGATTTGCTTTGTTGTTAAGTACTAGCTTCCTTGATGTTAATCAATTGAGAGCATGTCAGGAGGCAAAGGATGTATGTGAAATGATAAACTAATTATATCGATTGATGGAATAAGAGTGAACTTTTATTTCCCGTTAATGACTATCATTACCCTGCATCATGATGGGAATGTTATTCTCATCATTTTTGGGGGATAGTCTGATGTGATAGAATTTATTGGACAAAGGACTAAAGTATACAGTATTGTTAGAGCTTTGTCTAATTGCCAATCTACTAGCGTCATTCTAGTTTGGATCGTACTCTTCATTTTGTAAATGATCATGGACCTAGATTTTGTTTTGTATTGTTTCAAAGCAAGTCAAGTATCTAGCTGGCAATAAGAGAAGTAGCCCATTTTGCTTAGCATGTTAACCAATCCATGCCTATATATGGCTGTTTGTTTGTGGTAGATGGTAGGATATGTTCACCCGCCGCTGGTTCTTTCTCCTTGAGAGCAGCATGTTGTCTGCTTGCCACTTGGTTCCTCTTACTATCAGCTTCTCCCTCAGCTCCATGCAAACAGAGGCTAGCAGATGTTAGTTATTTCAACTAACATATTTGATAATGATCCGAGTGAACTTGACTATTTTAGAATGAACTAAGCATCAAGTCAAGGACGATGAAAAGTAGCCTCCAAGCCCATAATATTTATGTAAGAAACGAGGTTGGGGACTGGGGCTTGCTGTTTTTATAACCTGCTTTCACCTTTTTTGACAAGTGGGGAAGATCATACTGATTAGGAGATGTCTTCAGCATAAAGCAAAGAACAGCTAGATTTGGTGATCCCACAAACCAGAGTGACCAGTCATCATGTTGTATCTAAATAATCTAATGCCCTTATGATTTAGTAAAATCATACCGTGCACTCCAGGTACTGGAATCGATAAGTTCACCAAAAAATGGTCCTGTCGATATGGTACATTTCTCATCTTTGGATACCTATATTGTGATTCTAGGAACGGTGGTGGGACAGGATTATAGATCATATAGGGCAGAAGGAGGAGGAACCAAATGACAGCCGGTGGCTGGAATCAACAAGAGCATCTCCAAGAGCATGGCTAAAATTTGTCTCTCCAAATCACAATTTAGCTATTCACATGAAAATATTTCATCTCCAAATTGATGCGTATTAACGGATTATTCATCCTTATTCTCTAAATCCTAACAGCTAGCTATCACTATTCAAAATTTGGATAGTCTAATATCTCTAACAGATTCTCCATATTCACTCCCTATATTTCTCTAGAGAGTGTTTCTTTCTGTGGAACTCACGGATAACCATCCAACTTAGTGAGAGTGAAACTTACTAGATTTGACCATTGAGAGAGTTTAGCTATTTAGATAGCATAACAAGTCATATGAGTAGTTTTGGAGATCATTTTTTCAATATAATTGATAGGATTTGGTATAGACAATCATTTGATCATTTTCTTGGAGATGTTCTAAGGCCTATGTTTACTTTGCATTAGTTCTCAGGGTTAGCTTGTTGGTCGTGCCAAAATTTAAATTTAGAAACTTATTTTAGCTATTTTTAGGTGTTCTTTTTCGCGTAGTCTATTTTGCAACATTGGCTTTTAAACAGTGAATGACACAAATTTACAAGTTTTATCCACAAATTATTTCTTTCATAATTTTACAGCTTATTGGACATAGCTTAATTAATCAATCCTTTGTCGGCATTAATTTTGTTCAGTTTACTATCCTAAGTTTCAAATCTTTCCCCAAAACGAGTTGAAGGTAATATCATTTTACACGTTACATTCATTCCCAGCTGTATCTTTTGCGGCTGCATATTTTTGTTTTTTCTGTAAGATTTCTCTTTTTTTTTCTTCTAAAATGGAGAATCTTTGCGCATGTGCATGGACAATTGAATCCATGTAGTTATGTATACAATTTTGGATTCGAATTTACCTTTTTTTTTAAAAAAAATTATTGTGCAGCCAGTAAACCAGCATTATGTCATTACCCGCAAAAACAAAAAGTTCCATTATACTTGAGTTTGAACCACGTTAAAATCCAACTGTGGTTAAGAATGATCTTCCTTGCCTGAGCCGTCTCTACACTGTACTTTTGAGAACCACTTGGCAGATTTCAGAACTTCAGATTGCCGTGCCAGGGAGATGCTCCCTTCCTTCCAAAATCTAACAATCTAAAATTGAATGTGACACGTACTAACATCACGAATTTAGATATGAGAAACCACTTATTTTTGGATTCGTAGTATACTACATTCAGTGCATGTTGCTGTATTTTGAAATGGAGGAAGCTATTTTTTGTTAAACATGCCCCGGGTAAAATGGCAATTATGTGGCTTGATGAAGTGACGGACACCGCACTGTCGGGATTGGCGCGTAAGACCCGCGTTAAGGAACCAGCTAAAGTGTTCTGATTAAGACCGTCTGAAACTATCTCGTGATTACGACACGAATCGATGAATTTGGCCGACAAGACTAAAGCAAAAGTGAGCCATTAGATCTTATTCCTGAAAAACTATTATTTTACTGTAATTACCGTGGGTGCTGATCTTGCTTATGTTGTCGTATTCGGAATTTTAGGTTGTGTTGTACTTACTATAAGCTGTAAAAATAGGACAAACGAAAGCATCAGATAGAGCAAACTCACAACTGGAACTGAGGTCCTCGCAATTCATAGTCCATGACCGAGGATATAGATTAATAGTCTTTTTTTTTTCCTACCGAAATCACCCGGAGAATGTTTCACCAAAACCAACCAAACGAAATATCTTAATCTCATCGTCCTAGTGACTGAACACTATGTTTTACTGTTGAGATTCTTTAATGGTGAAGTCACAATGGACGAACTGGCTGCTGGTCAGCAGCTGGTGCCGACTGTCATAAACAACTTTAATAAGTCATAAAAAATGGCTAATGGCAGGATAATAACACGGCATTGTTGTTTATATTACGCGTGTATTACGCGGATCCAACGCTACTTGCTCCGTTTTAGCGATCAATAATCCGAGTACTAGTTCCTTTTGCCAGGTTATAGCTTCTCTTTCATAAAAGCCGCCACCGCGAGTGACATACTAGTTTGTTCGAAAGCTTGCGAGTCACTTCTATTACTTCCGGGATTAAATTTGTCCCACAATAATATTACTTCCTCTGCCTCCTCGCTTTAATCAATCATAATCTTTCTCTATTTAATTTCTTTACTTAATAGAGTAGATTTTGGATTTTTTTTTTATCATAGTTTATATTTCAACCTTGCCTTTTCGATTATTAAGAAAACACACACATACATATATATATATATATATATATATATAAGATTTATTTGCAAACTATTTTTTATTAAGTGGGATGTGATTGGGAAGTGGAGAGGGTGGTTAGGATAAAAATCAGATTGGGTGCAAATATGGTAATCTACTTGCTCCGTCATAAGATATAAAATAAAATAAGTGACCACTTTATTATTTATAGTCCAGTTCATGAGGGGGAGATAAATGACCAAGATGCCTTTATTAAATGAGAGATGGTTGAAATTCCGGGATGAAAACAATCATGAAAATTCCTGATGGACTGATCGTTGTTTCCATAAAACTATGTTGGTAATATATAATTTCTGTTTCTAGCCTATATAAAATTTATTTATTTTAGTTCTTTCAGCGATATATTTCACAACACCCCTATATAATTAAATTGGTAAATACGGTTAATTCATGACAAACCATGAGTTGGAGGATGGTTAATAGTAAAATAAGAAAAATGAGAAAATAAATAAATATGTAGGAATGGCGGCGGGCTACACCTGTTAGGTTATAGCATTTCGTCCCTGCCCTGGGGTGAGGATAACCCCTTGACTTTATCCTCACCCATGTACTTGTGTACAAGTTTTACCTATCCCATCCTCATATGGGTCCCTACCATGTCATTAGTTACATGAGGGGTAGAAATACTTGATGAGATGCTATAGGATCAAGATGTTGTGTATTGGAGGGTGAATAGGCGAATTAAAATCGATCGCTATCTTTCTATTTACTAACCTAGGTTGATATGTTTAAGTACTATCAAGCTAAACTACATAAGTAGGTTATGTTTTGCAATCATAGGGTGATAGTGGCTCAAGTAATATGTACGATTGTAAACTGTAAGAAATTTTGATGTGTTGAGATGAGCACAACTTCACCATTTAAACCTCCAAGAATCCTAATTCCTTGCACAACTGACAAATCAATCATCGAGCCTTCTTCACAATCTTCCTAGAGAGGCCACCGGAGAACTCCACCAAATCATCTGCAAGGTGGCAACCCCAAGAGTAATAAATAGCAACAGTATCTAGCAGATGGTCAAGTGCCACACTAGCTGAACAATGATGTAATGTTGGCTTGGCTTAAACAACCCTCAATCCCTCATAAATCAAGAGAGAACTCAAGGAGTAAGAAGGAGAGTGCTAGGGCTCAAATGAATCTGAAGGATTGCTCAATGAGGCTAACTGTGGCTAGTGTGGGAATATTTGTACTCCCACCAACCACAACTAGCTGTTGAGGCCAAAATCCCTCAACTTTGCTCATTTCTGGTTCGATTGCATGTTACAAGCTGGTCCAACCGGGGTTGCTCTCAATTGTTTAAAAGTAACCATGAGATTCATTAAATACACTCGCCAGTCCGATCAATAGTGAAGCTCGGTCTAACTGGTAACCCACCTCAAATTGGTTGTCAATATTAGTCGGAATCGATCTGACTAGTTGGGGGTAGACGATACTAGTTCTGGATACGACAATGTTGCTAGTCCGACTAGCCATGGGTGTGCGGTCCAACTACCACCCCTACCAAAACTCCCTAGGGGTAGAATCTTATGCTTATTTTTTCTCCAAAATGTCTATAGGATTGCACAATGCATACAAATTTCAAAGAAAAAGATAGAATTCAATCATTTGTTTCAAAGGTCTTCATTGGATCTTTTTTTATAGAATTAAAATTCTCTAAACTTCCTTTTTCTTATAAAATTGAAGGGGGTCTTAAATGCTACCTCTTATATCTGTTGATAGAGGGGCTATCTATTGTTTACTATTATTGTGATATGGTGTTATGATACCCATCACGGAAGGTGATGCAGTGACTTCACCTTGGTAGGGTTAGTGTGTCCGTGTGGGTATAGCAAAACTGAGCTGGGATCCTCTGCAGTAGCATGTACTACTGCAGAGGTGAACAGTATAGTGAATTTGCACTGGTTTTTAACCGTTAGATCAAAAAATGGATGGATCAGATTTGATTGCTACAGTACTGCTATGGATAAACAATTGTGTTTATCCATATCAACTCCCTCCATTCTAAAATATAAATATTTGTACCATCTAAATATTGTACCATAACATAAGCATTCCTTTTACCAATTTCCATGATTTTAACCATTCTAATAATTTCAAAGATTCAGATGCTTTGAAAAGAAATCTAAAAAAAATTCAAATTTAAAAATTGATCGCTGAAGTGACTAAAAAAGAATCTTTTAATAACTTCTTAGTCTATGCTAAACAATATAAAAAATATATATATATATATATATTTTGAAACGGAGTTAGCACTATACTATTCCAAATTGTGTTTATCCAGAGTAACCGTTTGAGTCCACATAAAATTGTCGGTAGGATTTTTCATGGTATGGAAACGATATAAATTATTAGCGTATGAAAATATATTTATTTTATTTGTAAATAAAATTCTATACAATCTTTTTTACAAAAAAAACAAGTAGTTTGAAAAATGTGTTATATCTCAACATCCAATAAAAAATGGTGCCTTAGCTTATTGTGTGTATAGAACAAATGGTGGCATTAGACTAGGATTTTTAGTGTATGACACAGTTTAGCAAACTAAATACCAGCCTTCGAGACTAAAAACCCTTGCACGGACAAACTCTTTACCCATTGTACTTTAAAACTTGGTACCCACATTAATGTAGGAGTTTAATAATGTTACATGGTAGTTGTTTTGGCTTTCCTGACATATTTACAAAAAAATATAATTTATGTATAAAATTTTTATATATGTGTTCTTAGTGATGTAATAGTAAAGACTGAAAAATAAACTACAAGAAAAAACCTTAAAATCAACTCTAAATTTAAGGCTAAAAATTCAAAATTTAGGCCTCCTCTTTGATTCAAAGGAAATTCACAGGATAGGAAAAAATCCTGTTGAATAGTATTCCTCTAAAAACCCCATGAAAATCCTTTGATCCGAACAACCCCTCAGAGGATTTCATTCCTAAACGAATTTTTCCTACAAAGCCCTTTGAATCAAAGGAATGAACCCTACGAAATACTATGAAATTCCTATGGAATGCCTTTTCCCATATAAGTTTTGGAGAAAATTTAACAAGAGGTAGAACCTTATGGAAAAAAACCTTTGAGTCTTTATCTCTTCTCGAATTCCTGTGTTTTTCCTATGCTCCAATCAAACGGTCATTTCTACGTTTTTTCTGTGTTTTGCAATCTTCTATTTAATGCTTACATTTCTATCAAAATTCTATGTTTTTTCTATTCCTCTGTTTTTTATTCATGTGATTCAAAGGGGCCTAGCTTATAACCAGAAGCCAAAAAAATAAAGCCACAACTGTCCCTTTCAATGTGTGTTAGGAGTTTTCTTTGGAATAATTTAGAAAGCATCATCAATATGTTGTTGGAGTTTTGGGTATATAACTTTATTTACCAGGTTTAAAACCTGATATATCCACAAATATTGTGGCTTATAATTTAACATTAAAAAGTCAAAATTAAAAATTAAAAACACCCCGTTGTTTGAAAATGAATATCCAACGAGATGCAGGTTTGCTTGTGTTTTGCTAAATGAATATCCAACGCGTTACAGATTTCAATAGGTTTGAAGTTGCACGTGGATGGAGCGCTGGGTTACCCTGGACTCACGGCACAAATTAAGATCTGAAACAGAAGTTTAATTTTAAAAAAAAGAAATTCTTGTCATGAACATGCTGATCTGTTGGACGAGAGTGGCAGATCTATTCCTCAGGATAAGATCACTCCAAATTATTAATTACATACATAAGCAAGCAAATGCCCCACCGATGTGTTCTCAAGTGACAACTGAGACTTTTTTTCTTTCTTTATTCATGCGCATGTTTACCGAACGGTTAAATGCTGTATTTTTTTAAAAAAATATATGGAAATTGCTTAAAATCAGAATAATTTATTTTTAAGTTTGTAACAACTAAAATACTCAATTAATTATGTGCTAATGTTTTTCCTTACTTTAAGTGTGCTAATTAGCCTCACTGCAGTTGCGAACGTGCCCACTGTAATGACACATGTAGCACCAAGCAGCTGGACACACCGGAAAAATATATATTTAATTGAAGTATAGGAGTGGATTTTACGTAGTTCTATTTAAATTTCTACATTTCCATGAACGATTTGCCTCCCTTTGTGTTCGTCCGTGTCATCCAATGCTTGGTGGGTTGCATGACCATCCTTATTAAGTTTTTTTTTCATAAAAAACAATATGTACTACCTCCATTTCATTTCATTTCATTTCATATAGTAAGAATTTATAGTTTTGCCTAAATTCATCAATTGACAAATGTATATAATTATATATATATGTTTAGATTAATTAGCATCCATATGAATCTAGATAAGAATAGAAAGTCTTTACACTATGAGATAGAGGGAGTAGATTATTATACTCCTATAAACGAAGCAGTCTCTATCCACTTTTTCATCAAGTGCTCAAGCAGATCTATAAGCACTTGTCAAATATCCATCCGGGTCCATGACACGATCAGGAAGAAAGAAAAAAAAAACTAGAGAATCGCCATGTTAATATGTTATTATCATATCAAGTGGGTGGCAACACCGTGCCACGATCGTGTATACAACTAGTGAGGATAGTACAAAACTAATAGAACGTAGTGATGAAATAATTAGCAAAGTAATCCTCGCAGGAAAAAGATGAAATTAAAGCAATGCGATGAATCAAAGCTGTTGGTTTGTTTGGGAATGAGATATTAGAATCGAATTAAATTCCTGGAGGCAGATGTGTGAACTTGGTAACCTCCACGGTCCACCCACAGATCTCAAGCATACCGCAAATAAATCAACGGGTCCCAGTTCGATTTGGAAAGCAAAGCTCATTGACAAGTATGGGGGCACGTATGCGGCAGAGCCATAATTTGCATAGCAAAATTGCTGTACGTACGACTTTCTCGTAAAAATCATATAGATGAAAGACGATACGAGGTCAAAGCGTAAGCTGTAATTAAATGGCATGATGTACAAGTATGCATGGCGAGCGCTGATTGTTGCACGATTTTCGTGTCAGAAAATCGCATGTATAGCAACGCTGTTTGCATAGTTTGTGCACGATTCTGAGAACAGTGGATCTTTACAACGAAATTCATGATATATCCTGAGAGCAGGAAAAAAAATCATGATTACAGTTAGCCAATCCCAATAAAAGTTTTATAGCAGTTTTATTCTCAATAAATCAGATGTCGCGTAAACATTTTAATAATATAGCAACATTATTATGAAGAGAAAGGACGTGTTTTATGATGAACTGGGCATACCCTTAGTCCAAGACTATTAAACTAGTTGAAATTGGTATTGAAGATTAGTGTGTTAAATCTCTCATATAATAACTAGAAGGTCACTATTAAATACTATAACTATTAGCTGAAACGATGAAAATGAAATTGTGCATTAGAGACTTTGCTTCGTCACTCTAAACTTTTTATATGATATAGCACTCTTGGAATGGTCTTTATGCGAGGAAATTATCCAGTTTCCCTTGCTCATCAGAAAAAAAAAGGTGAAGTTCATTTTACCTCCTAAACTATTGTCAAAGTCTAAAAGTCAACTCTTAATTAATTGCCAAACTTAAAAACATTGCTAGAGTAGTATCTTAAACGGTTAATAATTTAGCAGGGGGTAAAATATTTGGTTTCGTGCGGATTGATGTTTAGATTTTGACTATAGTTGAGGGCGGGGGGAGGCGTGTTCGTTGCCACCCATAAGTTAACTTATGTCCTTCGTTTTCCATGCGCACGCTTTTTGAACTGTTAAACGGTATATTTTTCGCAAAAAAATTCTATAGAAAAGTTATTATAAAAAATCATACTAATCTATTTTATATTTTTTAATAATGAATAATTAATTAATCATGTGCTAATCTATTACTACGTTTTCCGTGCCAAGGATAAGTTAACTTATCCCCTCAAGCCGAACGCGGCCTAAGGGTGTGTTGCCATGTGTCATTTAACCTAGGTTAAGTGGGTTTTTGTTTCGAAAAACTATTATTGATGTATTTGATTAATAATAGTTTTTGAAACCAAATAAAAGTCCATTGAGGCTAAAACTTTCTTTCATCTAGATTTGTACGGGTCCATCTCATATTTTCCTATCACGTAGCAATTACTCTCATACAGAAATTTAATGATCTATCAAGTCTATAAAATTGTGAAATAAAAGAGACCACTAAGAGATCTTTTATTTTCCAGAATAAAACTAAAACACTGACGTGACTTAGAAACTATGAAATAAAAATAGCCACTAAAAATAGCCTAAAATACAGATTCTTGGACCCACAGCCCTGCCGATCAGACTCTACACGTGGCTTGGTCAAACGCTTTGAAGCCAATATAACGCGATAAATGTATACATTTTTGTTCGCCCTACTCAGTTCCTGGGGAATGAAAATTGGAATAGCTTTCTCGTGGCCAGGCATGTGATTCCTATTTGCATCAAGTCCCCTATCTGGGCAGTCAAGTGGATGTACTCTACATGAGTAAGCCAAGAGAGTCCTCAATAAATCATCTAAATTAAATCATTTATATCTTCATTTAGATGATCATCTAAAATAGTTTCTATCATTTATATCTTTTTTATTTTAGCAGATCATCCATATATGACATCCTCTATATTTCTTTAGAGGATGGAAAGAGAACATCTAAATATAGAGTTTCTCTCTCTAAATATGGATGTCATATAAAAATAAAGGATAAGATGGATGTTCTGCTGGAGCTTAATCTTTACCTTTCATCCACCAATCCACTATTTTTAGGATAGAGGATGTGATAGATGAACCGTTGGGTACCAAAGTGCTAGACTGACATTGTTGCAATTTTCTGGCCTCCACTGTGCCACATGGAAATAAAAAGAAGAAAATATTGTGACAGTGACGGTCTTTTAGTAAGTAGACATACAACATTGTCTAAACAATTTAACCTTATATTTTACTTAGACGTCGTCGGAGTCATGTGATCCCGACGGAACATCGTAACTCCCTGGTGTTTATTCTTGTTAGAAGACGTCAATACTTGTATATGAGTTTAGTGGGCTGATCTAATGGATGAATTCTCGCGCGTTTGTTAATAAGCTTGAATATTTATGTAACTTAGATAGTTTATACATATATTTTTATACCTTTTGTGATAGAATGTTTATATATAAAAATGTACATATAAATAAATTTAAATATAAATTATCTAGTAGAAAAGATGCCTATTTTAAGACTGTCATCTTTGAAAGTTGTATAGGTAAATATTATACACTAAAACATTATTTATATATATACACACATACGTACGTACTTATGTATGTACACAAAAAGTACTTGTGTGGGTTAGTGAGCAGAGACGTTCGCTTGTTAGCACTTTGGCGTTCAATAGGATTTCATTTGTGCTTTTTATGGTTCTAGAGTGTATATCTGCTATAATATATTAGTATGGTTTGTTTGAAATTTATTAGTTATATTATTTGCTCCAGTAGGAGAAAGTATATATCTTTTTACCAAAGTGAAAGTAGTACGAGTATAACATTTAGCTACGTAAGGAATGTACATCCACTTTAACCAAGGCGTACGTATGATCATTTGGATTCGGCTCTTTCCGGCGAGCCTCTCCTCGCCGTTGATCTCAAATAAGGCAAACTTTATTTTATATTATAAAAATAAAATAAGGAAAGAAATTAAAGAAAACAATAAATCACCAGATCGCAGCATATAAAGCTACGCGCACCAACCCATCCCTACCCGAGAAGCCGCCCATCACCTCCCTCCCCGCAATGGCGACTCGCCGCCGCTCCTTCCCGCTCGTCCCGCTCCTCCTGTTCCTCCTGGCCGCCGCCGCCTACGGCCGCCTCATCTCCGACGGCTCGCCAGCGGCACCGTCCACCTCCCTCCTCTCCTCCAACCCGGTCTCGGCCGTGTTACGCCTCTCCACCTCCGCCTCGCCGGCGGCCGCGGGGGAGAAGTGCGAGCAGTCGTACGGGTTCCTCCCCTGCACCACCACCGTGCTCGGGAACGTGTTCCTGGTGCTCGCCTATGGGTTCCTCATGTACAAGGCGGCCACCTTCCTGTCGGCCGGCAGTGAGCTGCTGCTCGAGATCATGGGGCCCGGCCTCGTCGGCGGCCTCCTCCTCCCCATCCTCGGCGCCCTCCCGGACGCGCTCCTTGTCCTCGGTAAGCTCGTACTTGCTTGCTTCCTTCGTTGGCCTCTTATGTTCTTTGATGAACTGAGACGTATTCGATAGTTTGCCTACTCGTCTGGTTGGTTGAAGGTTTAGGACTACTCCAAGCTCTCTTCTCTCTCACTCTAGGAGTAAAACTTTCGGATATTTTAACATCCAAGGTTCAGAATTTTTCTTGGAATTAGACTGGTAAAATTCAGCGTGTTCGTGAAGACAGAAAAATGTTCGACTCTTGGCTTGTTTCAGATCTGAAGTACTACGTGATACTACTTGTTAGTCTTGTGACTGAACTAGAGTGCGTTATATTTCAAAAAAAATAAAAACAGAGTATAAGCTCTAGTAGTAAAGTATGCCTTTTGATTAACCTCCTCTGCTTATTCCAGGAATTAGTTCTGATGAGCTCTACTTTTTCTCTGAAATGTGTCAGATAAGCTGCTAAAGTTCCACCAGTGCTTGTCCTGTGATTTTGACTTTTCCCGCTTTCTCATTACCTTTTATTATCATGTTCTTGCATAATTGACCTTTTGTATGGAATATATCTTTGTGAATTGCATGTATTTGATTGGTTGATGTGATCGACTTTTACTGTGTTGCATGTATCTTGTATTATTGTACATAACAAATATGATATTTCAGAGGAAATCAGTAGGGCATATATTTGATATTTTACTCCTACCACTTTACATCCAAAGCTCCAAGTTATATTTAACCAAATTACTGTAGCTTAGCTTAAGACATCATAAGGCAGCATGTTCTGCAACTGGATAGAGTAGTTGGAGTTTGGCTTTCTAAAATTTATGCTTTTCTGTTATGTCTTCCTTTCAAGACCAGTGCCGATCTTGTCACGCGAAAATATCAGAAGATCACATCAATCACATGCTTTAACTCTCACGGTAAACATTTGTGGCATAGTAAATGTTTACGTTATTTTAACTACTTCGCTCTGAGATTTGTAAAGTTTTCCAAGAAGGTGCCCTCTTGGTTAATTGCTTTCCTGCACCATAAAGAACCTAAGTTCTCCATAGATCGTAAGAAACATAGCTCCAGTACTAGTGAAATTTATAGCCATCTACACATCTTCATGTACTAATTTATTAAAAAAAGTAGAGTACTGATTTGGCTGTAAACTACTGTAATAGCATAGCTGGCAGGTTTGATACATTGATTGCAAAGAGATCTGAAATTAAATGATTGTTCTATTAATTTAACACTTACCCTATTTATACTCTTCTTTTTGCAAAGAGATCTGAAATTAAATGATTGTTCTGTTAATTTAACACTTACCCTATTTATACTCTTCTAAAAGAAGGGTGGTGTCAGTGAATCTATCACCCATCAACTCTTTTGTACCATCTCTAAGAGATATGTAATGTTTGACACCATCGACTTTTAGATATATGTTTGATTATTTGTCTTGAACTTTTTTGAAAATATAAGAAAAACATAGGTCATGCCTAAACTTAATTTATTGACAAAACAAATCACAAAAAATGAATAATAGTTGCATAATAATGGATAACTTGTCGCTGTGTAAAAAACAATCCCTTTGTTGTCATTATATAAAAAGAATATTACTCAATCTAAAAACATGTAGTTATATATGCATTTTTCATATAGCATATTGCTCAAAACAGATTTCTCCAGGTCCATGTGCTACAATCATGAAGCTACTCATGCTTTACTGCGCTGAATATCCAACCCTGTGCTTCATCTGCATTCGTACACACGCCCAATCACAGTTCTGATCTATTTGTTCTGTCACAATAACAGTGTCTGGTCTGTCCGGGAGCAGAGAGACCGCACAAAGTCAAGTCCTGATCGGAATGGGGTTGCTTGCTGGTTCGACTGTCTTTCTTCTCACCGTGCTCTGGGGAACCTGTGTTGTTGTTGGCAAGTGTGACATTGGGCCAAATGGTGTTGCAGTTGATTTACAGAACAATAAGGGCTTCAGCTTAACTGGTAAATTGCTTCTTGTATTTAAGATTGTTATTAATGTAGTCTATGGTGCTTGGTGATCCTGTAACATCTAAATCCTAAAGTAGAGTGGTGGAGCTTCAGTTTATATCTCTACATGGCTGCATCTTTCGTGGAGTAATGTTTAATATGATTACACAAATCTTACATTTCCATATACACTGATCTATGGCTGCTTCTGTTTATGAATGTATTCTATTTGGCAGTTAGGGTTAACATGTCAAAAACCACAAGCCTACTGCTACTAATTCTCAATACTGTGCTAAGCTTGCCCTTCTATTTCTTTGATCTACTACTAGTAATAGCCATTGAATGTAGATCCACAAACTTTCTTTTTCAGGCACAGGTATTTCAACTGATGTACAAACCAGCTATGCAGCACGGATCATGGGAATATCTGTTATTCCCTTTATCATAGCTCAGTTCCCGAAAATGTTGAAGACTCACCACGGACAGCGTCTAGCTGTTTTGCTGGCACTTATTGTCTCATTCTTGCTCGTGCTCGCCTATTGTCTATACCAGGTAATCACAATCATGTTTATAGTCTTGTGAGTAAGGACACTTGAGAGCCTCCTGAAACGATGGCAAAGGTTGCAAACTCTAATCTCTAGATTTTGACTGTTAGGTTCTGCATTTTGCTTCAGGTTTTCCAGCCATGGATTCAGAGGAGGAAGCTTGCATATGCAAAGCACAAGCATGTGATCTCCGGAATCCTCAGGAATGCCCAAAAGGAAGCGCTCGGGCGTCTGCTTAATGAGGATGGCACACCTAATGAAAATGTCATTAAAAAGTTGGTGCTTAGACATATTACTGCTGTCGATATGCCAACAGAAAGTTCATGAACATTTTCTTACATCACATGAACCTTGTATATCCTCACACGCAGGTTGTTCCACAAGATTGACATGGATCAGAGCCAAACCTTGTCCCGATCTGAGCTTCATGCGCTTCTCGTTGGGATCAACTTTGAGGAGATTGACTTTGACAAGGAGGATGCTGTTGACAAGATCATGAATGACTTCGACACATCACGCAATACGGTCGTCGAGGAAGCAGAGTTTGTCGAGGGGATGAAGAGGTGGCTACACGAGGCCAAGCGCAGTGTGCCGGGTAGTGGTGCCTATTCCACCAAGTTTATGAGTGATTACCATGCGGTATATAGTTCTCTTACTTGGTTTTTAATAAGATTTTCCATTCATATGAGAATTTCCTGAAAATCTAGGTTTAAATGCTGAAAAAATGTCTGAATTATACAGAGAACAAGGCAGGAGCACGACCTGCTGGTAGAAGCATCTGATGAGACAGTGGAGAGCGTTGAGAACCCTGGGTGGTGCATCACCAAAGCCGTGGGGCTCCTGCTTCTGGGCAGTGCCATTGCTGCTGCATTCGCTGACCCGCTTGTTGATGCAGTCCACAACTTCTCCAACGCCTCGCACATCCCATCCTTCTTCATTTCGTTCATCGCCCTCCCGCTGGCAACCAACTCCAGCGAGGCTGTATCTGCGATCATCTTCGCTAGCAGGAAGAAGCTACGGACCAGTTCCCTTACTTTCTCTGAGGTACATCACTGAAAGAAGCAGTGATTCCTTTTAGCTTTGAAAACCGTTTCTACTTCCAATTCAGATGTACACTAAAATGTTACTGATTTTGAGTGTTGTACTCTTCTTTTTGCAGGTATATGGTGGTGTGACCATGAACAACACGCTGTGCTTGGGCGTGTTCTTGGCGCTCATTTACATCAGGAATTTGACATGGGACTTCTCATCAGAGGTGCTTATAATTCTGCTCGTCTGCGTCATCATGGGACTCTTCACAAGCTTCAAAACCACATTCCCACTCTGGACCTGTCTTGTGGCATACATGCTGTACCCGCTTTCGCTCGTCGTCGTCTACATCCTCGACTTCGTCTTTGGCTGGTCATAAGCTAACGCTTCTGAACTGCTTTTGACGGCTACTATTGTTTCAGTTTGATCTTGTAAATTTGCGCCCCCACCCCCTGTAATTTATCTGTCTAGACTTCACGCTTTGCATTGTATGTTGTGCCTATCTTAAAGTTCCTTTTTGTTCTAGTTTATTCTGATGTTGAACAGACATGAACACAATAACAATTGAGAGTTACCTGAAAGTAGCAAAGCTCAATTCTGGAATTGGCATTCTAGGCAGTTGAAAAGTTCTGCTAAACTTTACCCTTTCTGTGAAGAAAAATCGACGTGTAGTGCAACCGTAGATTACATTTACAAAAATTTATTTAAATTTCTAATTGAAACAAATCTCATCCGTGTCTGAACATGTTCAGTTTCACTATGCCGCGTACTACACTATGCCGCGTGCTAGATCTGTGAAAAACAGACCCCACACGTTAGCTGTAGTGCCCATCCAGCACATGCTTTCATTTCCTTGTTGAAGCTGTTGCTGCATCAACACTACATGATGTATTCATCTGACACCCTTTTCTGTTGAGTTTCTACTACATTTGGCACGATCTTATCTGGACCCATGTGTAAATATAAATGCTTCATTTT
The DNA here is from genome assembly GCF_000231095.2 of Oryza brachyantha. Taxonomy (NCBI): domain Eukaryota; kingdom Viridiplantae; phylum Streptophyta; class Magnoliopsida; order Poales; family Poaceae; genus Oryza; species Oryza brachyantha. Next base: position 4,636,372 of record NC_023163.2, read on the forward strand.
TTCTATTATGCCATACTCTCTGCTGTGCTAGAAATGAAATGGGTGACAATTTAACCATCAGCAGATGTTTATTGGAAGTGAAAACATCTTCTAAAAGCAACTGATGATACATCTGATCTTACTGACTAAACAAGTTCCTAGTTTTTTCCACATGACAGGATAACTGGGTAAAGCTCATTGCAGATTTTTTTTTTTTTTTTGAGAAAGCAACAGGATAAGTTCAGTTCAGCAATTTCCTAGCTTCAGCTCTAAGTCGATGCCTTCGGATACGTCGACCTTGCACTCGCTCAAGGTTCTTTCGCAGCGAACCGGACCGACTGGAAGGAAGCTGTAGAATGGCTGCGACGACGACGATGACGGAATGTCGTTTCCCTGAAGTTCAGATTCATCAGTTAGTCCAACACAATTTCACAGCCAAATGACACATTACAGGTTTCAGAATATGGTAGAGCATCATCATTCACTTGCCTGAGATGCCATGGCACTGAAGTCGTTATACGATGGCATCACATGAGGCTGCTTGATGAGGTGTGGAGGCTGTGAACTCAAGGTGAGAAAGGCAGGTTCTCTGGCACGGCCGTTCTCCTTGCTGCTTATGCAATGAGCAAAGTCAGTTGTCCAGTCTGAATAATTTGCATTGGCACTGCATCACATATCAAAGCATAATCAAATTATCCGTGAAAACCCTTTCCGAAGAAGAAAAAAGAATGCACCCGAACGTGGTACTTTTCTTCAGGGAAACAAGGTATTCAAATTCATTCTTTTGGTCTTTGCTTTCTGCTAGTATTACACAGGAGACTTGTGTTCAGAAAAAAAAAAAGAGAAAACCTGGAAAGATCAATTTGACAAAACAGTGAATACTTTTACTTTGTAGTGATGCAGATGAAACCGAGTAAAAAGCAAGAGAAAACCGAGTAAAGACTCAATTTTGTTTATGAATGATTGTAACTCTTAAAACAAAAACGGAATCTTTGTTTCAGATATAAAGCACAGAGCCAACAAGTGAATTCGCATTGCAAATCTACCTGAAATAATTTGATGCTCTCAACTCGTATCTACTCAGGTCAGAACAAACATCGGCCAACCCGACCAGCTCGCCGGTCGTCGTCCTCGTGGAGAAAGGCACCACCGGAGGAGGGGCTCTGCTCGTCGTCCTGAAGGCGGCCATGCCCTCGAACATGAACGGCCAGGACCTATCCACGCCGGCCGTCTCCTGCAAAACTCTAACCACGCTCACATTTAGCGACCATCACATGCGCAATCACCCACCACGCGTCGAGGCTTGAGACATACCCTCTCCTCCTCTGCCGCCGCCGACGCCGCCGCTGCCGTGACGCTGCTCCTGCTGCTGCTGCTTCTGTACATTTGGTTTGAAGGGGGCTCCGTTGGGTGGCGCGACGACGCCGTCAGCGACAGGCCCGTGCTCACCTGAACAGGCCAAAAGATTTGAACGGGTTTAAGAACTGAGGCCACGCCGGCGGTGCCCGCCGCGCCGTGACACGAAGAGATCGAGGCGGGGGCACGTACCATTGGGGATGGAGGCTGCGGGCATGTGCTCCTCTTGTACGCATGTTTGATGGGATCCACTGGACTCCAGAGCGCCGGCGAGAAGCCACCGTCCACCGCCGACCTCGACTGCAGGGCGCTGAACGCGAGAGTCGGCGGCGGCGGAGGGAGGTGATGGACGAGGCTGCCATCACCGCCGAGCGCGTGGGAGGACAACACAGTGCCTCCTCCTCCACCCTCTATCTTCTTCTGCTCCTCGATCCGGAGTTTCTCCAGTTGCGCCACGCCGAGACCGCGCTGCGGAATCTTTTTCGGCTTGTTCTTTCTCGACGCCCGCGCGACGCCGGTGCCCGCCATACTGCCGCCGCCGCCGCCGTACTTCGCCAGCTGCTGCTGCAGCTGCAGGTGATTACTCCCGCCGTGCTCCTGCACCATATCTCCGCACCAAATCAACCGCGCATCACACGCCTCGGCCGGTTCTTGACGATCGCAGGCAACCTATCCCCGATCAAAGAAGAAGACAGGGAGGAGAGATGAACGCGGGCGCATGCAACCGCAACCGCAGCGCAGCACGGTTGTCGCAGGCTACCGAATCCGATCGAGGAGGAGGAGGAGGGAGGCGCGGGGCAATGGAGGCGCATGAGCTGAGGGGGGTATATATAGGTGAGGAGGATGAGGCGAAGAGTGTGGGAGCGAGCGGTGAGGTGATTGGGTGGCAGGCGCAGGCGCGGGAGACTCGGGAGCAGGAGATCCAGATAGATAGAGGGGGATGGATCGTCGTCGTCGTCGCACGTCGAACGAAGGAATCTTGTTCCTCTCGCTCGGCTGATTTGCCGCCCAAACCCTCGCTCCACTTTGCTTCCTATTCTCTCGATCCAATCGCACACGCCCCCCGTTGTCTCTCTCGGCTTTCGCCTTCGCCTTCTCCAAGGTTGTAGGAGTGAAGGGGGCCGAAATGCCAGGAGCAAAGGGTGGGACAGTTCAGAGCGAACGGCTGCGGCAAACTAAGCGCCCGTGATAACTGGCCTCTTGGTCTTATTTTTTTAAAATAAACTACTATGTTGGCCCACGCAGAATGCCCATGTAGATTTAAGTCATTTTTATGTTTTAATTATATATTTTTTATCTTTAAACTTGAAAATATGTGTTTGTTTACCTTTATTAATAAAAAAATATCCGTACGTTGCACCGGGTCAAGTAAATCTTAATTATTTAAATTAAATATTTTTTGAAAATAAATCATGTGTCGAGTCAATAATAGATAGAATTGATTTGAAGCGTGCACTAAACATTGTTATGTTATTTTAAATGAAGTTCTATAGGTTCTATTCCCTTTGATTTTTTAAAAAATAGTTTATGTAGAAAAAAATACAAGAAATTTAAGAAGAATGAACTCTTTGAGAGGGAGCTGAGTACTACAAGAAACACCTCCAAGATAGCTACAAATATTTTTGATATTTTCATTACTTTTTCTCTCTCCAAAACCGACGAAAATATAAAATAATGCCATAAGTGTGGCTAATTATCAATTTTTTACGGTGCCCTCTGACCAAATCACGATCTTTTAGTGTTCTATAGCAAAGAGCATAAACTTTCAGTGCCCTGTAGCAAATTTGTCCTAAAATTTTTAAACTATTGTCTTAATATATCTTATATATAAAATTATAACAAACAACGCTATAAATTTAAAAATATATCTAAATTGTAATAATTAATTAGTTGGGTCATCTAAAGAAAATTGATTATATAAAATAGTTAATAATAAACAAATGTTAATTTACTATTATTATCTTTAGTGACATGTAGCAAATTTGCCCTAAAATTTTCAATCTATTGTCTTGATATATCTTAGATATAAAATTATAATAGACAATGCTATAAAATTGGGAATAAATCTAAATTGTAATAATTAATTAGTTAGGTCATCTAAACAAAATTGTTATCTAAAGCAGTTAAATAATAAACAAATGTTAATTTACTATTATTGTTTTGTGGGTAATTTATTTTATAAACAAATTGGTGGTGCTGGAAAAAGAACACAACAATGACTTTTTCAAAGATGTCGGTGCTGAAAAAAGGAAATCAAAACCGATAAACCGAGTGGAAATCAAACCCAGAATTACATGTTTTTCCAAACGCGTTTACTCTATTGGGTTATGCAATTGTTTATCATCTTCTTAAGCTTGCTCGTCACTTTAAACATTACTATCACCAATATTGTTTTTTATTAACATATCATTAAGCTTGTTATGTGGTTATTGCAGCAGCTGATGAAGTACGGGGTGATAGTGTGTCACAGACATCGAGGAAGAATAAGCCCAAAAAGGTCATGTGGCGTGACCCCGGCGTGGCGCACCAAAAGCTCTGGATCAGAATCCTGTCTATTAAATTTGCTACTACTGTGATCTAAACGTTGTAATTTCTAACATACTGAGAGCAAACATAAAACCTTCTTTTAAGTTTATCTTTTATATATATATATACACACACACATAAATATAAGTCCATCTATTACTTATTACGCTAGATTTGTAAGATAAGTATATAAAATGTAAAAACATTTCAGTTTATTGGATCAATGTCCGATTGGGAGTTTCAAATAATCTAAACATGATATTCATTTCTAAAGTCAAACTAGAATTTTATAGTTTAATTAATATTGTAATATTTTAATCAATATCTGAGGTTTCATTTTTAAAAAAAAGAGAGTATATAACTTTAGTGCATCAAACTATTTTTCTAAAGCATTTAGCTCTCCATATTCTTTTTAGCTCGTTTTGTACCTATAACAATAGAAATTTATTTACTTCACTCCATAATAATATTTCTCCATTTTATTTCTATATGAAGAAGTTGTATTTTTCGTTGTGTGTTGATAGGATACTCAGATGTGCATTATATTTTATATTTTAATATTTTTTTAGAATTTTTCTTATCATTGTTTGTGAAAATTGATTTAAACATCAAAAATTTAAAGTTTAAGTAAACAAGTATGAGAAAATATAAAATATTTATTAACTTTAGTAATGGCATCATCTATGACATTACAAAAATTCTAATTAAAATATGATTTTGTATAAATAGAACAAAAGTAAGATGTTAATTAAGAGTAATGCGAATCATTTTCTACTGTTAGGGTTAAAATAAGCAAAAAAATAGTTTAAAAAGTTGGTTTGTTTTTTATTTTTCTTTTTAAAATATATTTTTAATTAATTTTACAAAAATTCAAATATTTTTCTAAATTATTAGATAATTAAAAAGATAACAGTTTATATATAAGAGAATAGATTTTTGCACACGATCGCTCATATATTATTTCAAATGTATAGACTTTAGTATGACTCGTTAGTTGGTTAACATTTTAACAATACATGCAAAGGTTGTGGTTCAACATAAAATTTATAGTTCTCTCATAAAATCTATAGTGTGGAGATAATTTAGCGAAATTAATAGTTACGGTTGATACCGTGTCACCTTACCCCTATTCACCTAAGTAAGATGAAACATGTTATAGTGTATCATGAGCATATTATGATGTATATGCATTACATGCAGATTATGGTGTATATGTTTTATGAGCAGATTGTGATGTATATGTATTATAAATAGATTGTGGTGTATATATAACATTAGCATGTTGTGGGGTATATGCATTGTGAGCATGTTGTAGTATATATATTGCATAGTCACACTATGCAAGGGAAATGTTAACTCTTGGAGTACATCTCGAGAAGTGATGATATGAAACTTGTTGGTTACGACTCTACAAGATATCATAAAGGTATCATAAAGAGTATTTTGATAAAAAAATCATTTATTTATTATATATTAATTATAAAAACACAGTCAAAGATATATTAAAAGAATCATGTTGTTCAAAATAACAAGAGTGATCAAACTATAAGGAGTAATTAAAAAGATTTAATAAAAATACAAAATAAAATTTAGATTCGGATTTCACTTGTCTTTGAACACTGAGCAGTGACTACATTTTACTATTGAAGGGATGCACAATGCAAATTCGTGGCAAGTTGTCTCAGCTCAGCACGTATATAGACTGCTCATGTGGAAAGATAACAAATTAGTAATCCATAACTCTAGTATGTGTTTTCTACGAGGCATATCGGACTCGTTATAAAAAGTAAAGAATACCGAAGACACATGATGAAGAAAGCATTAAATAGTTGCGCGTTGCCTTAGAAAACATACACTCTTACATGACCTTATGATTTAATATTTGACTAGCCATCGCATTATATATTTTTTCCATAGTGTTGTATTCTCCGTTACCGCAGAGTACACCATCATGGTAGATTCGTGATTGACCGAGCTATTCAGCGGTGAATGATCTTCATAAATGCATAGATTTAGATGGTGATTGAGCATAAATGAGCGATATTAGTCAAATCTGGATGGTGGGTTGGCTTGTATCTATCGGGTATACTCTTGGAGGTTTCCATCATCGCATGTGTCTTTGTAGTTTGTCGGTAGACTTTTATCTTATTAAAGCTACATCAGCTGCCGACATGTATATTCATGCCCCTATAGCTTTGTTGTTGGGCGGTCGACACCCCAATTCGTGCCACCTATTATTCTAAGTTTACTGATGGAGAGGAGCACGTCGTGTACGATTGTATGGGGAGTAGATCGGGTTATACGGATAAGTGAGCAGTATTATTGTCTGAATGAAGGAGATGAGAAAAGTAGATAGAGGATAGAATTTTTTCCATTGTCACCCCCGTTTGGAGCTATTGTTTAGGGGTTTGAGATTCCTTTATAAATAAAAAAATGATCAAATAAATTGCTATTAAGGACATCCATATACGATCGTGAGTTTGTCAGTAGTTAACTTTCATTATGTGTTAACGGTTAACCTATATACATTCTTGGCACTAGACCACTTATTTCTTTTCAAAATTCGACCAACAAATTAAGCAAATCAAGGAGGAGCCAGAAATCAAATCATGAGCTATATATATCCGGTAAACTATTTTTAGCACATGTCCACCTATGTAATGTCATCTAAATAGTTATAAAAAATACAAAAAAATTGAAAATATAGATTAATATGAGTTGTATCACTCCAAAAACATGCTATGTTTAAATTCAACTTCTACTAGTATACGCATATTCACAATTATTTTTGTTACCACATGTAGAAGTTGAAACTGTTTGTGGAGTGATATAATTCATATTAATCTATTTTATTAATTTTTTTATATTTTTTATAAGTATTTAGATAACATGCAAGCAACGGGTGGATATCACCCGTGTGCTAAAAAACTACGTCGATATATATCCTACGCACACTTCTATCAAAAGGAGCTGGAGGCCAGAGACCCTAGTGGGCCTGAGGCTGACAAAGGTTTCCCATACATCGACCACAATGATCGACGCCAAATGGCCTAACTCCCTCGTCTGGCCAGTGAGACGGGCCCACGCAGAAGCATTTCAATGGAGCCAAGGATGCCGTTTTGTAGCACACGAATGGAGGTCCACCCGTTGCTTGTATGACATTTAAATAATCACCAAATAATATAAAAAAATTGACAGGACATATAAATATGAATTATATCACTCCATAAACATGCAAGTTTAAATTCAACTTCTACAAGTTGTAGCAAAAAATAATTATGAATATGTGTATACTTGGTTTCAGTTTTGTTTATTTTTATTGCTACAACTTGTAGAAGTTAAATTTAAACTTGTATGTTTGTGCAGTGATATAACTCATATGAATCTATGTTGTCAATTTTTTTTTATATTTTTATGACTATTTACGTAGCATCCACCCTTATGTAAAAAACTGTTTCCATGGAGCCAAAACAAGAGGGGGCAGGGCAGGACAGGGCAGCTAGCCAGCTAGCCTCCAGCTGAGCCGCACCACCACAAGGCGCTTTCAAGCCTTTCACTGCCTCTCCGCCTCTCGCAAATCCCCGCCGATTTGGACGTGATCTCATCGTGATCTCCCGACGCTTTCATCGTCCCGGTTTTGGGGCATCCCGCTCGGCTCGGCAACGAGGCTCGCCTCCTTTCTCTCCCCTATTTGGGGTCCTCGTCTCCCGTCGCGATACTGCGGAGCACCGTTTTCTGCAACCAACCTGCAAATTGCAGAGCTCGGTTCAGAAGATCGACTCCTCTCTATCTCTCGCTCTCACTCGAGATCGTGTCGTTCACTGCTGCACGAGGTGCATGTGGGCGACCTAATTGGCCTAGATTGATCGGTCATGCATGTTGGATTGGCTGCAGCTGGCTGGTGTAGTGTGTGTGTGAATGTGAACGTGATGCTCTGCATGACACGTGTATGGATAGATGGGTGAGTGAATGCTAAGAGCGAGTATAACAAGTGATATAATCAGGCTTTAAAAATTATCACGTCATATTTATATTTATGTGAAGGAGAGATGAAAGAAGAGAGAATAAAGCAGGTTACATATTTATAGTCAGCTGCAGTACAAACTCTAAGACATTATGTTTGTATGATAGGTGAATTATATATTAATGATGTACAGTATCATATATTTATATGTAACTATTATACAAATTGGCTCTATATTAGCTCCTAGTGACATAGAAAATTTTAAAGCTAGCTCTTCTATTGATTTTGTTCTATAATTTCTTCTCTCTGTACATTTTTGTGTCGAGTTTTCTGCTTGTTTGCCATGGCAAGCTTCGTGCACTCTCTGAATCTAGTGGGGCAAGGCTGGTGGTGTACTGGTCATGGAGTGATCGATTGTACGGTGAGATTGTTCAGTGGTAACTTGCACCAGGATTGTTTTGGGTAGGGTTTGTACAAGCCTGATCCTGGTGGTCCTAAATCCACAGCAGCAACCTGTCCCATAGAATTGCATGATGCATATGTACTACGTACATCAAGTTGGGTTGTTTGGATCAAGTGGATTAGAGAAGATCCGTTTTTGTATGCTCCACTGGCCCCGGGGAATCTGAATCGCTCAGCTGAAACCACGCACAGTTTATAGTTCAGAAACATGAGCTTTAATTAACATGTGTACTTACCGTAAGCTCAAAAACTAGGACCAAGAAGGATGCGCTTTTAAGTATTTTCTTTTCACGGGGTACCATTCAGTAAAGATCTTGTCAGATTTTATGCAAAATCTTTGAGCATCACAGTAGATCGATACGCGTACGTACTAGTGCGTTCGAAGTCATTACACACACGTCATCCTCTTCTACTACCACAGATTGGTGAGATTAGCACACATATATATATCCTGCACTAATTTTGTCTGGGTTTTTGTCAAGACGCTGCAAAGTAGAAGAGCATGCAAATGCATACATGGCCATGCTCTATCATAGCCATGCAACAAGGTGGCAAAAACTTATGGGGACCAAAGCTATCTACGCAACCCAATCCTTGCCTCGATCGACCAGCTTCGGTACGATGCAACTGCAAGCAACATTCAGCTATGGAAAGAGTAGCTAGCTACCTCCATATTGTGGACATGGCATCTCGATCTCCCATGTCATCGTATATCTAACAACCAGATCTTTCTCGTGCATGCAGGATATCTCTTTCCTGTTTGCTAGTTAATTAGCAGCTAGATAACTAGTTTTAGATGTGTGCAACGATAATTAATAGCTGTCGAAAATAAAAGAAAATTTTTGCTTCCATTAAAGTGGTGGAGCGAGTAACACCGTCGAACCCGATGACTAATACTGTTTTTCGGTGTTCAACCATTTTTTTTTAGAATTTAACGTCAGTTTGTAGTGGGGGAGCTTGCCCCCGACTTGCCTAGAAACTAGACCTGCTACTATCCATTAGGGTTTAAAATTGAATGTTTACAATTATTACCTATATGTGGGTATGCCAATTGGATTTAGTGGGACTAATCTCCGTCTCTTTAAGTGCATCCTAGGAGACACAATCATCGGCGTGTGCAGTATGTATGCATGTGTAGCCGTACGTATGTAGAAGGCCTGGGGCATAAAAAGACCAAGACCGAGAGACCGAACCGAATAAATTGAAACCGAGACCGAATAGACCGAGACCGAGAAATTCGGTCCCGGTCTCGGGTGGAGGAGGTGAAAGACCGAAAAATTCGGTCTGGTCTTCGGGTACAGGTCTCGAGTAACCGAAATACCTAAACAGACTGAATTCCGTCACCTCCCCTCCGCGCCTCCTCCTGCCCGCCTCCCCGCCTCCTCCCGCCGGCCTCCGGGTAACCGAATTTCGGGCACTTCGGTCAGGACCGAGACCGAATTTCTTGGTCTTGCGTTTTTTTAAAGACCGATCGGGCCCGAGTTGTGGAAGACCGAATTTTCTCTAGAGATCGAAGAGCGAGACCGAGACTGAACCAAGGACCGAACGCCCAGGCTTATATGTAGTAATCGAAAAAAATATAAATAGTAACCAAGAAAAGTTGCTGACGTAGAGAACAGGGTGAGAAAAGAAAATTATGCTCGAAAATATTGGGGTTGGGCCTTTGAGGAATAAGAGTTTTGTCATGTTCTGGTGTGACGCGTGGATTCAAATACTAGATTTAACACGAGTGTTCATATCTATAGCTAATTATTTTTTTTGATGAGGCCAACTCCGGTGCATATTACTTGTAGTATAATTTAATCCAGACCACTGATCTAATTTTGTTGGACGGTTGTGATTAAATTATACTACCAATAATTTTAGGTGTAGTAGAATTCTGAGAGGGCAATATCGTCTTTTTTACAGTGATAGTAAGTGAGCCTTGCTGGGCTTTTTTTATCCGTGCATAATGTGATAAAAAATAAAAAATACAAATCTAATATTAATCAAAGTACGAAAATACCCTTTAAATCAATGGACGGGATTAGTTATACTGGCAGTATTATACTACAAGTAATATGCACCGAAGCTGTAGCCCTTTTTTTGATAGATGATGCACCAGTCGACAGTGAGACACCTATAATACTTTGTCAATCTAAAAATATGATCAGTCTGGTTTTGAAAATGCTCGTAAGGTAAGACGTGCTTGTGTTTATAAGGACGACTGTACGCGCGTTATGACAGACTACAATAATTTGTACTCCGTATTGGTTTTCAAAAAAAAAAAATCTAGTACTGCCCCGGTCTCCTGCCTAGCTACCTGCCCGGCCTCGCTCGCTCGCGATCGGCTCGCACGCATCACCCGCCCCCGCAGCGGGCAAGCCAAAGCACCCATGCGTGGGTTTTGGCCTCGGATCGACGCACCTTTCGCGGGTCGGCGGGTGTCCCGCGCGTCACCTTCCCCGTCCGGCCGGGCCGGCGCCCCACCGAATCCTTCCGCTTTCAAGCTCCAACAAACTCGCATCACACCCCTCCTCCACCCCCACAAGATGCATCGATCCTCCGTGGATCTCGCGTCGTTGCCACACAGATACGGTGCCCACAGATGGATGGTGGCGTACGTGCTAGCTAGCTGCTACGTACGTACCACCGCCCACCGAGTGATCACGCAACGGCATCCATGCGCGCACGCCCACGGGGGGCTCTAGTACTGTAGTGTAGCGTAGGTGCACGCTGCTGTAGTGGTTGAGCTGACCATGCACTAGCTTGAACCATTGCTAGCTGTTCATGGACCGATCGATGCACATCATTTAGTAGGAAAAAACGAAAGAAAGAAAGATTGTTGTAATATGTGGCCATCGGTTGTGCCAGTTATTGATTAACCCCTGCACTGCAGCAGCAACGCACGCTTGTGTAGTAATTCTGGGTAGTTTCTGGCAGGGGAGGCACAGGCAGGAATCGCTGCTCGCTATAGCCGGCCAGCTGCCCAGGGCTCCCTTTCGTGTGGTCCTCGCTTGCCCTGCGAAGATCTCTGCTTCTTTCAGGTCAGAACGCTGCGTACCTTGCACCCATTCCATCACTGTCTGTGCCATCTCGGAAAGTGATAGAGACCTCCGCCGATGCATGGTCCAGTTGTCAGTTGTCGGGATCTCATCAACGCGTTCTAAATTAGCTGGGCCTATATGGATCGCTAGGAGATTTTTCTGGAATTATGGATCGCATGGAGATTTTTCTCCGTCCTCTCAAAGTACCCAGAAATTTCTGGTGTGAATGAGGAACTGTAATTACCTCTCCTAAAAATATGTTTATGCTACGCCCTCCAAGGTTAAAAAGTTACCGGATCTTGCCTTCACAGAAAAGGAAAAAAGTAAAAAAAGGTTGAAAGAGTCCCGTTGTATTATAAGGTTCTTAATGAAGATGTATGATCCCCTTGAAAATCTGAACTTTGGGAACAAACTCTGGTCTTTAAGGGTGTGTTTGGATGGATGGTTTTAGGTGGATAGGATATGGCGGCCCATTTTTTTAGGTGTTTGGTTGATGGGCAGGAGTCGGATAGGGCGGCCCGGAGGGGAATATTCCCGGATGGATGAATCCGGCCGATTTCCCTGGATTTGGCCGCCCGGGCGAGTCGGGCGAGCAGGCGAGCGGTCGCGTCACCGCGTGGAGAGAGCGGGTGAGCGACGACGAGCGGGCTACGAGCATGGCGGCGACGGCGATACCGATGCGGGCCCGACGACGACGATGTGTTGCGACCGGGAGGAGGGAGCAGCGACGAGCGCGGCGGCGATGGCAATGCCAATGCGGGCCCGGCGACGACGACAACGACATGCTGCCATCGGGAGGAGGGAGCGGCGGCGACGGCGATGCCGATGCGTGCCCGGCGACGACGACGAGGACATCCTGCGGCTGGAGGAGGGAGCAGCGGCGAGCGCCGGTGCCGGCAACGAGCGCGGCGGCGAGCGGCCGAGAGGAGGAGGCGCGAGGCGGCGACCGGGGGAGGAGGCACGAGGCGACGGACGGGTGGAGGAGGAGCCGTTGGCGGCGGCTGGGGGAGGAGGCGCGAGGCGCTGGTCGGCGGGGGGAGGCAGCGGCGGCGGCCGGGGGAAGGAGGCGGTGGCGCCCAGATCCAGCCGCTTTCTTATTTTTTTTCTTTTTTATATGTGTATTTATAATGGAGATTGTAGTGTAAATTATTGGAAATTTTATGATTTGTATTGTGTATTAATAATTTGATGGGGGTTATACTCATCATCTCAAGTGAGAGGTGACCACACCTACAAATTCATCCTAATCCCTCCAACCAAACAATAAACTTGATCGCCAGATCCATCTTTATCCCTACGACCATACAAAAGACTGGATCGACATGTTCACACAACCAAACAAAAAACTGGATCGCTATATCCAACAAAATAAGGACCGCCATATCCCATCCAGCCTCGACCGTGAACCAAACACACCCTAACTACCGATGATATATTTCCTTCGCTTTTAGCTGTTTCTTTACTTGTTTTTAAAGGTGTAGAGCCGTAGACTTTGAGGCGAGAGAAAAAAAAAACACTGGAGTGCAGCGTGTGTGGGGAGGGGGGAGGTAACAACCATGGCATGACGAGCTACGTACGGGTTCTATGGTTTTAGCTCACAATGTGTTTTCTCTACTCTAGGGGCTAAGCTGGAGGGTTCTCAGTCCTTTTCCTCTACCGATGCACCGGAGCTAGGGTGGTGTTTAGATTGAGAAAAATTTTAGAAGAAGTGTCACGCCAAATGTTTGATCGGATGTCGGAAGGGGTTTTCGGACACAAATAAAAAAACGAATTTTACGGCTAGCCTAGAAACCGCGAGACGAATCTTTTGAGCCTAATTAATCCATCATTAGTATATGTTGGTTACTGTAGCACTTATGGCTAATCATGAGCTAATCAGGCTCAAAAGATTCGTCTCAAGATTTCTTTCATAACTGTGTAATTAGTTTTTTTTTCATCTACGTTTAATGTTTTATTTAGGTGTCCAAAAATTCGATGTGATGTTTTTGGAGAAAAAATTTGGAAACTAAACAAGGCCTAGGTCTCATCGGTTACACGATAAATGATCCCTTGCAGAGATGTGATTCTCTCTTGTTAGAGACTTGGTTGTCTCTCTCCTTCCATATTTTTCAAGAGACGATGATGGGTAATGACTTTACACAATCTGGTAATGAGTTTACACAATCTTTTTCCCTTGTCTGTTTGAAATCCTCGATGGCCACCAGTCCTCTATGTTAGGGTTAATGCAATAATTTTGTGGATGTTGAGGTTTTCCCAGATTCTCCTAGTGGTCGGGCATTAACAAAGTGATATTGAGTTGTTTCTAGGTTTCGCTAGGAGAGTTGCTAAACGTAGTTGTTTGGCCATTGTCTTTGTTGCAATCTATTTATTGTTCTGATCCTCTTCTGAATGAGTAGCCATGCAAACAAGAAAAAAAAACTTACATTCTGAAGGTGCCTAGCATTTCCACGTTGGATTGGCTGAGATGGAGGTCACCAAGCCTAGCAAATGTGCCTGATATGCTATTCTAGCATAGTATTCACAAGGAGGGGATCACTTCCAGTGGACGGTATCATCAGTTCCTGTTGTGAGCTAGATGTTTGCTCTCCATGTGAGCTCAAACAGTTTGAAGAACTCTGACACCATGGGGAGGGTCGGGTTGTCTCTTATATCATGGATCCATTTATTTCCTTCCAGTGTCTCATAGACTATCTATTTGTTTTATTTTGGGATGTTTGTGGAGGGTCATTGGTGCCATTTTTCTAAGCGATATATGGGATAACCAGGTGGATTCCCATAAGAGCACCTTCATCCCATCACCCAATATTATCTCCGTTGAGGCGACAAACAATTCTCAGTCTCCCTTCTTGTTTTAATTGTTGTAGAAGTGATTACTTAGTAATTGTGTGTGCTTTGGATTGCTCCCTGGTACGTAGTTTTTATAGTTGCTCTTTTCCATGCTTCCAAAAGTTACATCGAAAATATAGATAAGTTGTTTAGTAGAGATTAATGTTAATAATGAAAGACTTCAATATTTCTTAAATAAATGTAGAGAATGAATATAGATAGGGGATAAGATGGGAATGTTTTAAATGAAAATGAAGATGAAATGAGCAATATTATAACTAATGCTAGAAATACTTACACTATAAAATAATTTTAGGTTAGGAAATGTTTGCATTTTGGTACGGAGACACAGCATAAGGTGAGTAGGCAACGGCTGCATGAGCTAGCGAAGCAATTTGGATACACCGTACTAATCCAACAACTTGAAAAGGGTGCGAGCATCATGCATCAGAAATAATTTGAGCTAAGGGTGCAAGAGCTGGTTCGATTGCTATTTGGCGTTGCCAATATTATGTCAATAGTTATACGTTGTTGGCAAGATTTATTACAAAATGAAATATTACCAATATACTATTTAAAATGCGAAGGCAAGTTTTGGCTTCAAACAAAAAGGCTCAGGAACATTCAAAAGATTAGTAAAGTAATAGAAACTAGCATAGTACGCGGCTAACTTTGTTATGAAATTTCTTATATAGTATCAAATATAGTTTCATAGTATATTATAAAATATAAATATTAAAGTAGTAATATAGTTTTAAACTCGAACCTAACTTAGATCAAACTTTTATGTTTGATGCTCCATGCAAAGTAAAACAGTGACACCTTTTATATTATCTTAATAACATAATAGATCTAAAAATAATATACTGTAACAATCAAAATTGTACAAAATTTATGGCATAATATCACTTCTTTCCTCCGTCTTGTCCGTAACATATTTTAAATATGTTTACTTATAAAATAAATTAAATAATTTTTAGGCACATTAGATTAATTTTTTTAGTTTAATCTTGCGCGATATCTCGTAGGGATCAGACGACAACAGTAGTGCCGATTAAAAAAATCTGATGTTTCCCTTTCATTGTCCGATTCCAAACCATATTATCTTTTATCTTTTTATCGATAAAAAAACTAATGTTTTTCCTTTCCTTGGACGGCAGCGGCGCCGATTAAAAAAACTGATTGTTTCCCTTTCCTTATCCGATTCAGAAAAAATATTATCTTTTCTTTTTTTATCTCTTACTTTCCTTTGACTCAATCTAAATAAACATGTTATTTTCTTTTCCTTTCTGATAAAAAAATCATTATCTTTTCTTTTTTCGATTCCAAAAAATCCAAAAAGCACTTCTTCTTTATCTAAAAAATCACGTCCTTTTTTACCCTAAAAAGATTCCCTGATCCAAAAATATCACCCACGTTCTTTCCTCCTAGCTAGCTTGTCCGATCCAAAAAAAAAAAATCAATCATGTTCTCCCTTATTCGATCCAACAAATTAATTATGTTCTTTTTTCTCTAAAAAAATCTCTGACCGATCAAAAAATCACTGTATTTTCTTTTTTTTTCTCTTATTTTCCTTAGTTTAATGTGTGATTCTGTAGTCCATGAGAGTAGATGTGGTGGTTTTTTTTTCTATTACTTTGTATATGATTTGTATATGATAGATGACAGTATAACACTGCTACACAGAAAAGTGATAATTAATACTAAAATATTAGTGGGTGATTATAATTGTATCGGTTGTAGGCTGTTTTGGTCCTCGGCAAAGTATTGGGGACGTTTCTAGAGGCAAAGTTTTGTTTGTTGGTTTTTCTTTCTTTCTTTCTTTCTTTGAGAGGGAGAGTGGACCAGTGGCCTTTGTCATTTCTGGCCCCGGGCAACTGGGCAAGCCCAACTGGAAGTACCTCAACGGATCAGATGAAAGGCCCAAGGACGACGATGGCGCACACGACGAGGAGGAAGCCCTGTTCTGTGCTCTGTGGCCGAGAGACCATCTACCACGGGAAAGCACAACACCCCCAACATGCCGAGCGTGCGATATCGACTGGGTTTGGATCTCTGCAGTACTGTTCCAATCGTGGTACTTTGGCATATGGATTCGATCCTAGTATCGCTGCTTCTGCTTTTGCTTATAGGTTAAAATTTAAAATTTTTAATCTTAAATTTAGAGGTAATTTTAGAATTTTTTATCAAAGTATATTTTACAATCATAACTTTTAGATCTTTAAGAATACGTATATATATGTTTTATTTATAAATATTTTGTTTAACTTTTCCAAAAAAACAAACAGTCATCCCTGTTATCACTACAAGGACACTGCTATAAAGAATTCCCCAGTCCACTGATAATGCTTTTGGTATAGATGGCCAACTGGTCGGACCGGGCTGGCACGGCCCGAGCACAGTCGGGCTCGTGCCTAAGTCCGTCGGGCCAGCACGACAAGATCAACATGTCGGGCTGGGCCAGGTTGGCCCACGGGCGGCACCGGCGGCCAGGCATGGCTTAAAACCACTCGGGCCGTGTCGGGCCGGCCCGAAGACACGATGACCTATCGTGCTTCTTCAAAACATAAGTCTATATTTCACCTCTTCACTCCTTTGGACTATTAAAACAAGTCTATTTTCACTCTCTCTTCTTTGGACTGTGTTATATATATATTTCTTTTTTAGGCTAGGCCTTATATGAATAAATTAAGTCTATTTAAGATCCCTAATATTTTTTATTGAACCGGGTCGTGCCGGGCTGGTCCAGGCCTGACACCGACCAGGTGTCGTGCTTGGGGCCTCGGGCCTTATGGGCTTCCGCGAAGCGAGCCGATGTCACAGAGCGGCTGGGAGATGTTCAGGATCGACGGCGTTTTTGGCCAATTTGTCACTACATCGGCACAGGCCGTTTGCAATTGCACGCGAAAGTGCGAAGCACTGCCCGTTACGCAACCGCGCACGAGATGTCTCCTCCTGTCCGTCTTGGAAAATGCGAGGTCCCGATCGATCGTACAACGTGGTAGGATAAGCATTGCTGGTGTCGCTCGTTTTTATGGCATGGATATCTTCTCATTGCCTTTTGCAAATCCACCGGTTGTTTGGTGACAACTGACATGGCATCAACTTGCTACTACAAGTGTCTACAACAGAGGCGACCATACATGCATAAAAGTAATACAGTGATTTGCAACGGTACATTCGTTCGATACTGGGTGAAACAGTTACTTGTTTCTGTAGTAGAATGATCCTATTTTCCGCATTAAACCGACTCAATTTACTGTTGGTATAGCGATTTTATGCTATAAAGTGGAGAATTTGGATCACCAGGATCACCACTAAACTAGGTAGGCCTATAAATATCTTGCTGGACCTACAAGCTACAGACGCCTCCTCCTTTATGCTTTCAAGTCTGAGAGTTTCATTTATTTTCAGGTTCAAAATGCCCTCTTTGTTTTTTTATTAATGTGATCCACGGTTCATTTCACTACGGTTTTCGTTTATAGCACGAGGATTACTAGCCATCTTTTGTAATTCTGCGTCAAAAGTAGCAAACATAGCGATCATATTTCATCGGGGAAAATATACGTATATAGGTATTATGAGATGTAAAACCGGGTTGTGTACCTTTGTTTGAAGATGATGAGATGAATATACAATGCAAGAAGAGTAGTGTCCTCCAATAACAAAGAAAAAAAATTACAAGTATCCTAGCTGAGGTATATATGGCCCGAAAGAACTCCATCTCTTCGAGGTAGAAGTAATGGAAAAGAACCCGTTGCTTATCCATATTGAAAACGGAAATTCTCAAAAAGGGAGAGACCTGCAACACACCAACGAACATGGAACTGGCAGGTGGACTCTTCCACTGTGGCAAGCAACGCAAAAGCGAAGGAGAACGCTTTGGAGTCTGTGAATTGTGAGCACAAGCTGCGACCACCACCTCAAGGGAAACAATCTCGAGACTTTTACTACAGAGCATATCCTCCATTTCTTCCTGTCCCTGTTGGAATGATCGAATATCGCGCGTTCTTCGAGTCAATACCTATTCATTTTATTTTTCTACCTACTGTGTTTCATAACGTTTTAGCTATATTTAGATTTATTTATATATTAATTTTATATTAGGTTTAGATTCATTGATATCCATATAAATATAAGTAATGCTAGAAATTCTTATATTATGAAACGTAGATATTAGATACTCCAACTTTCAAAAAGAAATGTGTAAGTATCAATTGGAGCCCATATATATTTTTAGTTTCCAGGATGAGAGATTATATACTACTACTCCCTCTATTTTATAATGTAAAACATTTTAGCTATGCTTAAATTCATCTATTAACCAATGTATATTGTTTATATATATGTCTAGATTCATTGATATCTATATGAATTTAGGATACGCTAGAAAATCTTACATTATGAAACGGAGGTAGTATCTCTTTACCCTGAAATTGTTAATCTCTCCGTTTTATAACCTTGGACTTTATATTTTACATAAATTTATATTACTGATAATAAATCTAAACATATATATAAACGATATATATTTATTAATATAAGAATTTAAGCAGAGATAGAAAGTCTTAAAATATGAGACAGAGTGAATATTTGTTTCTGCAATCCACACAGATCAATTGATCCAAGCTAGCTGGATTAATGACATGCAAATAACGCATAAAGTAGAGATGCTGAATGCCTTTCGTGATTTTGAAATGCAAACGTAGAAAGTCGCTCTCGTATATGCTATTCTCGCTCCTCTAAATATCTAGGCAGGTCGAATTTGGCATGGATTCTATAAATAGTACCGAACAATATAAGTGTTGGTAGCAATACAATCAGAGGCATAAAAAAGTACATTCAAATATCAATCGAATTGTATTATTTTCATCAAATAAAATTTAATATACAGAAATTTGATTTGGTCAAGTATTACAAGGGCTAAATCATAAAATACACAAATATGCATTATATTATGAGAAGGGATGATGGGTACTCCTTTTAACAAAAAGTAGCGCATATCTTGTTTTTTATTGTCTCACATGTCATTCTCTTCTATCTTATCTCCAACTTATCTATTTCTCTTTCCTTTACAATAGATGACAGAGTGTGCTGGGTTGGCCCTAGCATGGTAGATATATAGCAGGATTTTTGGATGCACCAGTAGGGCCATATATTCTTTCTTTATGTCTCAACTATAAAAACAGAAAAAAAATATAGCCAAGAAATAATATCACAGATTGAGAGAAACAGTGGGACGGTGACCGGATGACATAAGTGCTTAATAGTGGTAATATGGTTCCGCACACATGAGATGAAGAAAGGAAAACGATAACCGCAAGGACCATCGACATATATAGACAATATATGTTTCACAGTGCTTGAAAGATATTGCAAACACATCACAGTTCCAAGGAAAACGATAACCGTAAGGACCATCGATATATATAGACAATATATGTTTCACAGTGCTTGAAAGATATTGCAAACACATCACAGTTCCAAACACAGTAAAAATGAACAGCAGTACTGGTTTACACGTATATGAGGATGTTCATGGGACGGATCTAGCATGGAGGTGGCGAGGGCTCGAGCACCGCTGCACCCGTTAAAACTATTAGAGCCCCATAAAAACCCTCAAAAATTTTATAGCAAAAATTAATATAAAAGGAGCTAAAACTCTAACTTGTTCAGACCCCTAACCTCATTGGCTAGATTCATCACCGAGGATGTAGCATAATTCAATTCCAAAACATGGCAAAACATGAACACCCCAAACATGAATGGGGGCATGGTTTGTGCACGCATGAGAGTGATGTGTCACCGCTACAAAAGTGCTCATGGTTGCGTGGTGTAGGCAGGGCACACCCAAGGGAGGTGTTGCCGGGGGATAATCCAAGGCCGTAGAACAAAAGCAAAGAAGCCATTCAAAAAGCTTCCCTGAATTGGTGCTTTTTTCTGAACTTTTTGCTGTGCCATCCTCAGAAAAAATTATAACCGATGGACCTCTACATGCCATGTGTGTATAATGCATGCATAAGTAGGCGATATGGTCAGTGTTCCCTTATTACTCCCTCAGTCCTAGATTATATGGGATTCTGACTATTCACGTATAATTTTTAACCATTTGTCTTATTTAAAAATTTAGTGCAAATATAAAAATTTATAAGTAATACTTAAACTACTTTCAATAATAAACAAAATAAATAATTTTTTTATTTTTTAAATAAAACAAGTAGATAAACAACAAATATAAAGTCAAAATACTATATAATATGAGACGGAGGGAGTATTACTTCTGCCGTCCTACGATCCTACTACAATATGATGATCGAATACATATAGGATCTCAGTCCTAGTGTCCGTTAAAGTTGTGTGTTGTTTCCAAGATCCTAGAAAATCACCTCCATGCATAATCAAGATGTAGGAGAAACTGATCAATATGGGATCATCCGGCTAGCACTGCACGAAGAATGTGGTGGCAGTAGAATATATATATGGGCCGGTTTAAACACTGTATTTTGGAGGTTGAAGAGATTAGGAAAACCATAATATTAACAATTTGGGGCTGAGGAAATTAGGCAAACCAGGCTTTCAGGCATCTATAAACACTGACTTGTCACGAATTACGATAGTATTTTATTCTGGAATAGGATATTCTGTTCTCTAAAAATGGAAATCGAGACGGGTAGTTGTTTCAGTTTTTATATTGTCATGATTTCACCCGGTCTTTGCAAGATAGGAACTCATGAAACCGGCCTCTTAGCAAGTTTATATGCTTTATATACACTTAAATAAATTGTTGAATTTATTGTTGATCATAAAACAAGTATATGTATTTTCATTGTTAAGAGTAGTAAGAGCATTCTAGTCTTTCCAAATCTATTGCACGAATTAATTTGTTAAGTTCTTTTCAACCTAACTCAATGAAACAACGTTCAAATGCCCCTACATTACCACACTCAACTAAATGCACACTCGTGCATCTCATAAACTAGTTTTAAGTCAAAGAACAAGAACATCATATGCTTTGTGCACACCTGCATAACTGCGGATATTTGATCGGTTATGGTCATTTCAGTTTGGTCTTCAATCATGACCATAATGTTCAAACAATTCCAGGACAACCTATAGATTCATAGAAATTGGAAATATACAAGGAAGAAGTGTTACCACGATCGCCTGTTAGAGTGGAGGACAAGAGGAGAGGGTATGGTTGTTTGAGACCATAATATGAGAGCTATGCAGCGTCAGCATAGATTATGATTCTCTAACTGTGGTAGGTCCCACAAATCAGCCACCATGTCATGAGGAGATAAGCACGTCAGAAGAGTCGTCTCCCATATATCAGCATAAGGGTGTTAGGCAAAATGTGGCATGCGCCGCCAGGCAGGGTTGTGGGGCTAAAGATGGAGGTAGCTATGTCGTGGGTCGGGGACTACTCACTTGCTCTCTTTCTTGGTGTATGGGTGCAAATGGTGGTTGCCAGGGATGTTTGAGGAAGGGGATAGGGACTAGGATTTCATTATTGGGATTAAGGTTTGGATTATACAAGTATACATAGGATGTTGTTGGTCTTTGGGTTATATTTTTTTTCTTTTTTTGACCAAAATGTATGTGTTAAATTTTGTTGTTTACAATATTTTGACTTTTATTTGTATTAGTTAGTTTGGTTTCAGCCCGAACTAGGGATTGGCTCGACACACATGGCTTCTTGAAGAGATATATATATCTCATTTATATTACCTCCACGACTCATCAATTTACCATTTTATCATACATTAACATCATAATACACACTACTAATAAACAATTCACTAAATACTAATAGTTTGAATATGATTTTAAGACTAAGCAATAGTTTAAAAGTCATAAACATATGAAAAATATTGTGATATTTGTGCTAGAGAGCAATTTTATAGTTTTTGTGTAGGTAACTAGAGATATCAAAATTTTAGTGTAAAATTTAGTACTTCTAGTGGTACTAAGGTACCAAAATTTACATATAAAAAATGATATAACTTGGTACCGTAAAATTGCTCTTTGTGCTAACAAGCTAAATGAGCAGCTTACAAGGTAAAATCTTAGCTTGGCTAGACTCATTAAGACTACAAATTCGAGTCGATCGGAGGCGAGTTTGATACGGTCACAAATTTCAAGCTTTTTGTCCACCCCTAATATGAACTAGATTGGTTTTGATCAATTTTGCCAACCCCTAACCCGCATATGCTAATCATTTGGTTATGAACCAACTTCTCAAAGAGGGTCCAGTATTTGGCAAACCAAACCAACCGGTAACATGGGCCAATAATGAAAAATTATAGCTAGGCCTACCATTGGGGAGAGTAATATACATACCCATACTCAAACTTATCCATACCATTTTCAAAGAGATTATACATACCTGAAATGGGCAACCTAATGGCCAAAAGAAAAGACATATATGGGTTTCACATGTAGAAATAGATCAATTTTGTACAAAGTTTCTCTTATATATAATAAATTATTCTACCAAAATTTTGGTCAAATTTAATATTTTTTATAGTTTGAAAGCAAGTTAAAAATTTTAGAGCTAGAATTATACACACTAACAACCTCATCTTTTTGTTTCTACTTATACTTATAAGTCAAAATTTAAATTTTCAACCTTAATTTTAGAGGTTTTTCATCGTAGTTTATTTTTTTGCATTCTTGACTTTTGGATAGCTAAAAACACATATATACAAGTTTTACTCACAAATTATTTTTTTATTTACAAATACACCATTTAAATTTTTTCCATAAAAAACAAACAATCACCCCTAAGTGGTTTCTGAACAAAGCGAGTAAAGTGATTACCCCATCGTACCAAAAACTCGAATTATTATTTAACTATACATTACTCAGATGATATGGATATGAAGCTATGATCATAAGAATGTATAATTAACGTGATTTGAAATTTTAACTTTAAACCTAACAGTCATCACCAATGAAACGTCCAAAGGGCAAATGGCCCAAACCACTCCAATTTCGCCCGAATCCTCTCTTCCTTCTCCGGTTTTTGGCTCTGCCAAATTTTGTCCTGGCGCATTGAGGTCATGAAATTGTCGGAACTCGGAACTAGCTGCAGACTACAGACGATACGAATCCGTGGCCATACCGCCTCTGGCCCAAGTTGCAAAGCGCGAGTGTTTTGTCATCTCCGCCCCTTGCACCTCAAGGCCCAAACAGAAAGGCCACAGCACGTAGCAGCTAGGTAAGCCAGGTCCCTGCCTAACACGAACGCACTGCAATATTATTGCGTAGGCAGGCCGGCCAGCTTGCCGAGATCGATCAATGCACTCTCTCCAACTCCAATTAACCTAGAGAAACCGAACAAGCCAAGCAGAGAGGGATCCATCAAGGCATTCAATCTAATCTTTTTTGCTTTTGCTACAATTATAAATCAAAATTTAAATTTTTAACCTTTTTTCCATCGTAGTTTATTTCCGACCAATATTTTTAAACCACTAAAAATACGTACATAAAATTTTTATTTATAACTTATTGTTGCTTATAAATATGTCGTTGTTCCTTTTTTTCACGAAAGAAAGCAAAAGACGAGCCCGATTGAATTCCCCCTCCTTTTTGTCCAACAGAAGCAAGCAAGCATACGCACACACGCACGCGGCTCTAGCTATACCTAGCTCTCGTCTCGCATCAACCAGGGCCAGTGGCGCCACAGGCCACACATGCAGGTGCAGCTCGGTTCGTTCCAGTTGTTAATTCGCGAGCGCTCAGCTCATCAACTCGTGGCCGGCTAGCTAGCCCACGCGGTCACGGCGCCAGTGCCGTCCAACCATTCGACGGTCGGGAGCCACACACAGGTTTCCGCCTTTCCGGCCGCGCGGCAACCGTAAGCTAAGCTTTGCCCCCATGTCACCGCATGCAGTTATTGCGGTTTCGCGCTCATCCCTAGCTAGATTAGATAGCCTGGCGGACCAAACGAATTGCTGGACAGTGCAGGCAGCCGGCTCTAGTTCGGTCAGATTCAGATGCTGCCTGCCGCGCTGCATGTGCAAGTGTAACACGACGAGTAGAAATACGACGGCCGATTTATTGGTCCGTGCGAGGTGCGTGCAACATCGTGGTATGTTCCGCACCATATAAAGCATGAAAGATCAAGGACGGCCGATCTGTGTCGATCGAACGACTTGGTGCTTCGTCTCATTGAATCGTGCGCTAACCCCAACCTGTACAGGTTAATTACGCGCACCTGCAACCAATGAGCCAATTGATGAAGAGGGCCGGACGGTGGCATGCAACAGCTGGGGATAATTACACGCACAGAGAGCAATACGCAACAGGCAGCGCTAGCTGGAGATGCTAAAGCCACGGGCGAGAAAACAAAAACGATCGAAGCCGATGGAGGTGGAGAGAGAGGGAGGGGCAGAGGGCAGGAAAGGCTCGGCCACTTTTGCGAAAAGCGCCGCAAATAAAGAGGTCAGCGAGAGACGGACAGGCCCTCCCCTATGTGGTTTCCAGGTTCCAACCGCTCGTACAAACTCGCCAATCAGCCGGGCACCGCGCGCGCACTCGCACGCAGTAAAAAAAAGCACGAAAAGCTCGTTGTGAATGCACAGATTTTTTTTTCTCCCCTTTTTCCAAGGAACACGACCACTCCACTGAACAACGACGAGCAAGCGAGCGAGCGCTGAGTCGATCGGTTCCATACTTCCATTCCATTCATTCCGCTTTGCCTCTCGGAGCGGTGAAGGAAAGGAATCGCGGCGGCGCGCGGACGCGGTTTCGCTTGGAACTGGCACGCACGGAGAGATCGAATGCGAGCGGAGACCGAGAAGGGAAATAGTTTTTACCACACGGGTTTACATGTCATATAAATAGTCATAAAAAATATAAAAAAATTTAATAAGATAAATTAGTGTGATTTATATCACTCCACAAACATGCAAATTTAAATTCAACTTCTACATATTGTAGCAAAAATAACAAACAAAACTAAATATATGCATATTCATAATTGTTTTTGTTATTTTTGCTACAACTTGTAAAAGTTGAATTTAAACTTGCATGATATAACTTATATTAAACTATCTTGTTAAAATTTTTTTATAATTTTTTATATCTATTTAGATAGTATGCAAGATATCTCCGTATCAAGAGGGGTAGCTGACGGATGACGCTGGGGGGAGCGGAACCGTGCAACGGAAACGTTCGTTCGCGACCGCGGAAGTGGCCGCCACGGGACAAAAAGGTGTAAGGATGCGCGCCCGCCGTTGCGCGCGAGGACACGACTGCTGCTAGATCCAGCCCATTCGTTGAAGCGAAATTCAGCGCAGCTCAGCAAGGTTGGTGCGTGGGAAGAGCCGGAATTTTGTTGTCATATACTACTAGTAGCAGTACTACACTATAATCTCTCTGTACACGTACGTACGTACACGCACGAACCAATAAAATCTCAGTTGATTAACAGATTAAGCTGCCTCCTCTCTACATCGATCCTAGCTAGGTCTCTCACTCGAGTCACTGTATATTCCCTCAATCATGCGTTGACGGTTCCCGAGGCGGCGGTGCATCCGGAGGCACGGCGCCGGCGCGCGCTAGACAGGTGGAAGTGGCAGTGCCTCTGCCGCGGCCGGCGGCGTGTCGGTGGCGCCGGAGCTGGCCTTCTTGGCGGTGGCAGCCGCGGCGGGGCCTTCGACGGCGGCGCGGCACATGGGGCACGTGGAGTGCGCGCGCAGCCAGGCGTCGACGCACTCGGCGTGGAACAGGTGCTCGCACTTGGGCAGCTGCCGCACCTTCTCGCCGGTGTCCACCTGCCCGAGGCACACCGCGCAGTCCACCGGCGTTGGCGGCGCCGGCGCCGGGGCTTCGTACGCGAACGTCGGGAGCGCGGCGATCGCGGCGGCGCTCATGCCGTTGCTGTTCGACGCGGGCGCCTCTTCCGCGGACGCGACGCCGCCACCGCGCAGCTGGCGGCTCCGGCGGCGGCGGGTGCAGGTGTACCAGATGGCGAGGTAGACGAGGAAGGAGAGGATGCCGATGGTGAAGGAAAGCCCCATGAACAGCAGCCGCGCCCGGGTGCTGTACTTGGAGTTGTCTGCGAACAGCCACGAGTTGGGCGTGTTCATGTTAGAAGCCACAACGACCTCGAAACTCCTCCGGCGAAATGGCCCGCCTCTTTCTTGGCTTCTCACCGTCAGAAAGCAGCAGCAGCAGCAGGCAATCCTTGGTTTGTGCTCGGAAGCGGGAACTCCGGTGAAGTGGAGTGGAAGGCGAAGAAGCTGAGGGGTTTGGCGATCGAGTTGGCGGCCAAAGCAAGCAGTGTGGAGACGGACGGTTTCTTTGTGTTTGGGGTCGCGTTTGCTGGGGCGATATATAAAGGAGACGGACACCGGGGGTGAGGGGGTCACTGCGGATGGCAGCTTCAGCTGCACGGCGCGCCGGGGGGGTCGCAACTCGCAACAAAAGGTGACGTGAGGTCGGTGGGGCCGTGGGCAAGTGAGAGCGCGAGATATTTATGCGACGCCATCACGGTGGGCTGCTTTGCGCGATGCCCTTTTTGTGGGAGGATTGTATTTTTTTTTACTCCCTCTGTTTTATGTTTAACTATGCTATTTGCTATCTACATTTAATTATTTATCTTATCTACAATTTTATGTTATATATATAATAGATTCAAAGGTATACTTAAAAGTATCTTTAGTAACAAAATAAATCATAACAAGACAACTAATAATTATATGTCTTTTAATAAAACAAATGATCAAATATATATTCAAAAGTCAATTGTATTATTTCGTTGATAGACAATATATCTAATAATAACAAGATGTTTATGATGAATTTCTGAATTTCAAAATATATTGGTCTAGTCTTTTGAGATGCACATAGGAGTAAGATGTGCATGTGTTGTATCTATGGTGAATGAGTGTGTGGGTTTTATATCAGTGTATATGTTTGTTGTGTTTTGTATGGCTATTGTGATTTTTTTTGGTGGTCCCGAGACCACCAGGATCACCTCTATATCGGCCAGTGGCTAACTGTAGAAAGTATGGACTTTTATAATTTTATCTTTCGTTTTCTTTTATTGCAAGGATGTCATTCAAATAATAATTCTTATGGTAATTTCATAATTTTTTTAATGACAGTTTTGTAATAATGATTTAAATTGACGATAAATATGTAATTGTCCCTAAAAATATTGTCTAATCAATACTGGCGTTGAAAGTTATTTTTAAGAAAAAGTGTGGTATGAATGATCGCCACATCCCTTTGTTATTTCGAATGCACCCTTAGCTTAATCATTTTTTGCTGGCTGGAGCTGATCACCAAGGTTTGCACGTTGGAATCGGACACTGCATTCCTGCCAGTATGACCAATGTGTGATCTCTGTAGGAACTAGGAACAAGCCATCGTGAAACTATCATAAAAGTTGTCGATATTTTTGGCATTTCTCATTAAAAAAAATTAGCACTTTGGTGGTCATAATTTAACAAGCTGCATTATTTGTATCACGATAAGAAAGGTTCATTGCTTGCATCACTAAGCATTAGTGGAAGCTCTGCAATTTTAATATTCCAGTGCGCAGTCTCACTTAGTACGCTTTTTGGGCTTTAAACCTTTTTAGCACACAGAATTAACTAGCGAGCGCCGAGCGGTCAAGGATTGCATCACTGCAAGCAGATTTAGGAATCAGTAGTTGATTTTGAAGTACTATAAATCTCAATCTTGCTAACAAAAGGCAGCACTAAATCTCAATTTTGAAGTACTATATATCTCTCATCGAAACGGCAGAGCAGCAGTGCAGTGGCATTTTCACCCTGTTTCCAGTACTACCGAAGCGTCAAATCCCTAATGGTCATGTGTCTGCTGGTGACTACAAAATGGACAGTGATTGATTCAGATTTCAGTCTACTGTAGCTGTTAGGTGCAGCCGTGCAGCACCTGATGGCCCTGGATTGGCATCACTGACGACACGTAATCATCCGTGTGTCAAAAGGGTTCAGAAAAGGGCAGTCGGTATAGCTGGGAAACAGTTTTAACTACACGGGTGTATATACCCGTATGTTTGCATGCAATCTAAATAATTATTAAAAAAATATGAAAATATTTAATAAGATAAATTAATATGAGTTATATCACTCCACAATCATACAAGTTTAAATTTAACTTCTACAAGTTGTAGAAAAAAACAAACAAAACTGAAACTAAGTATACGTATATTCATAATTGTTTTTGTTATTTTTGCTATAACTTGTAGAAGTTGAATTTAAACTTGCATATTGGTGGAGTGAAATAACTCATATTTTTTTCATATTTTTCGATAACTATTTAGATGATATGCAAGTAACGGTATATCTACACCCGTATGCTAAAAAACTGCCTCCAGTATAGTCTTTGGTTTTACATCGACACGGGCTTGAGGCCAAGGAGCTCACGCAGACTTGACAATTGACAGGTTATAGAGTGCAGACGAGCAAAACTGACAGCTAGTATTCTGATGGTAATGCTTTCTTTGGATTCATGATAGCTCCATGAGACCATGATACATGCATGCCTGCTTCAGCTTTTAAGTGATTAAGAATGACACAGTGATGAACACATCTGTATCATCATGCGTTTAGTCCTGTCCTTTTCGGACGTTAGCATGGCAAGCACACTGATGTCGGGTGTGCATCGTAGTACTGTATTTGTTGAGTTCAGGATTCCTGTGGTTCTAATCAATTCAGTGAGATGCCTTTTGTTACTAAAAGAAGAGAATAAACTACTAGTAGCACGCAGTTTAACCACAAACACAGAGAAAAGAATGAAATGACTTGAAGGTACTTATAGGGAGGGTTTAGCGTCTCAGATACTATTGCAATATGCGTTCTTCTGGTACTCAGAGATTCAGATGCTGCACTAAATCTCTGCCCACAGGAAGATCTGCACTAAATTCTCTCCCAGCTAAATGAGCCAAACAAACAGAGGCCGGTAGGGCATGTTACTAGTAGAACAGTAGTAGGAAAAGCACTCGCAATCTTGAGCAATATGCAATGATTTGATGCTAAAGGTGAGGGTTAAGACCCCCTTCTTCTGAACCTGTCCCCAAATGTTCACCTTTTCTCGGTCAAAATCGCTTCTTTTCCTCAAAGAGAAGCAATGGATCGTGCACCCACGTCCCAGCTTTCCGCCCTCAGTTTCTGGTTCCGCCGATTCGTTTTGCGGGTTTGCGCACAGGCCGCCGGTTTGTGCCGTGTCGAAGTGGCGTGGCACGCTGCAGCTGAACGTTGACAGCACAAGTTGGGATGGATGCCACTGGGTACAGTGAGACACATATGGGCTTATTCATTAGAGGTTTCTGGGCCTTTAGGCTAAAACCAAACTAGGTTTTAATTACGTAAACGGGCCAAACAGTCCAGATATGCCTACTTGAATGGAAATATGGAATGGAATTAACAATGGCTAAATGAGAAAACATTTTCTGTACGTATACATCAGATTCGACACGATCAAATGAGAAAAAGAAAGAAAATTTGAGCTAGCACTAGAATGAACAGAAGGGATTCTGGAAGTGAGATTTCTCACCCCGCACGCTCTCGAGTCTCGCGTGAGATCAATTTGCGAGCACGTCACCGGGAGACACGTGCCTGGCCCGTGAAGCTGTCGGCCTCGCCGGCACAGGCACGTCCGCGCGGCACAAGGGGCACGTCGGCCGGAGGCGCAGCCAGGCGTCGACGCAGCGGGCGTGGAAGGCGTGCGGACAGCAGGGGAGCGCGCGCACCGTCTCCCCTTCCTCGACGGCGCCAAGGCACACCGCGCACTCCGCCGCCGCCACCGTGGCGCCGCCGGCACTACCTCCGTGGCGGCGCGAGAGCACGAAGCACGGCAGCCGCGCAATGGCGGCCGAGTCGAGGCCGCCCGACGACGATCCACCGCGCCGGTCGCCGCCACCGTCGCCCAAGCCCAGCCCGGCGCCGACCGCGGCCTGCAGCTCGCTCAGGCTGTCGAACAGGTGGTTCGCGTAGAGCACCGCGGCGTAGCGGAGGACGACGACGGCGATGGAGAACGCCACGAGCTCCAGCGCCAACCCATCGTACTCGCTGATCAGTGCGCCCACCGCGTCGACGCCAACGTCCACGGCCACCGTCGCCATCGCCAGCGCCTCGCCGCGGTACAGAGTATCGAGGTGTGCCGTGCGGTCTGCAGAAGCAGGGAGCTTTCACTGGGAGAAATGGAGAATTCTTGGAGCGCGCCTACGGAGATATCAGCGGTCGCCGCGCACGAATCGGGCGGGGCGGGCGCTGCTGTTTGGCCCGCGGATCGGGCAGGGCGGCGGCGGCGGCGCAGCTGGTTTCCGGCTCTGCCTTCGAGGGAGGCGACCACGCACGCCGAATAAAATACCACCACCACCACCTCTCCCGCTTGGGCGGCAAGCCGGCAACGACCCGGTTCTGGCGTCAAGCAACGGCAAGGCGGGTTGACGTCGAACTGTTCGGCCGTTGGCGCGGTTGGGCAGCCATGCCGTCACGGTGCCATGACGCTCGCTACCGGTGGCGGTGGTGCGTGCAAGTGCAACGGCGCGAGTAATGGCCGCATGGGGGGTGCACAGGACGGGACAGTGTGTAGAATCCAGTACCACTAGTCCAGTATGGGTCGTGCTAGCGTACTACCACTGGTTTGGTGGGGCCTTTGCCAGGGTGCGGCGAAAAACTCGGGAATCCTGATTAGTCCAAAGCACAATCACATGTGTAGTGGCGCTCGTCTATCTAGGGTATATCTGAAGAGCATAAAATATCTGTGTAGTATTTGGTTACAAAGTTATTTTTTTTAGTTTTTTTAAAAATTAGGTTTTCTAACTTATATTTTGTTTTCTAGATTCTGCAACTATAGAATCTTTCACCCTCATCTTTTATGCTTCTTCCCATGTTTACAAGCTAAAATTTAGATTTTTAATATTAAATTTATAGTTAATTTTGGATTTTTTTTTATCGAAGTTACATTTTCAATCTTAATTTTTGGATCACTAAGAACACATATATAAAAGTTTTACTCATAAAATATTTTTTATTTGTAAATATGTCGGTTGACTTTTTTAGGAAAAAACAAACAATAAGTGCCTTAGAATCTAAGTGAGAATCTAGACAATTTATTGAACTGAAGATTTTAGGAGAAAGTGTATCTATCAAAAACTCTCAAACGGGTCCAAGGTCCATTAGAGGATTAGGTCCCATGAGACCGGCTAAGTACTATTACATACGACTATAGCTCCTATGATAAGAGGGTGCCTCCTCAATCATCGCAATGAACAAAGCCTTAATTCGACACATGAAACGAATCTTTTCTCCAACTGTTTCAGTGTATTTTGATTATTCGCTATAGGATACTGGTATAGCTAGATCCACAAAACAAAAGTCATTTACGGTTTATAACTGAAGCAGTAATATCTTACTAACAAAAATTTACTCGAAAGCTTACATAGTAGAGTTATTTCATATTACTTGTACGCTTGAGTTTTGCTTACCATTTGAAGATCTATAGGAATGTGTCACAGTCAAAAATGTCGGTGCCAAGTAGACATTAAGATAATTTACTGGCTAACCCCGCTTTAACTTGGGCCGAATTCAGATACAGGCCCAGGCTTCGCTTAGCTTTGAGCTGTTACGTACGTTGCCTTGAAAGAAAGAAGTCTATCTGTTGTTCCCCAACTATGGGTCATGCGTTCTCAAAAAAAAAAAAAAAAATGGGTCATGCTCATTCGCATCCATCAATAGTAAATCCGGGATCGTCCACCAACTTAAAAACTAGTACTCCTCTGTCCCGAAATAAATTATTTTTTATTTTTCCGTGTCCAACGTTTAACCATTCGTCTTGTTTGAAAAATTTATATAAAAACTTAAAAAAATTAGTCACGCATAAAATACTATTTATGTTTTATCATCTAGTAAGAACAAAAATATTAATCGTAAAAATTTTTCAAATAAGACGATGGTCAAACGTTGGACACGGAAAAACAAAAAATGATCTTATTTCGGGATGGAGGTAATACAAAATTGAGTTACTTGGTAGTATTGAGAGAAGTTTCAGGCAAAATGACACATATATAGCTTGTTGACTTAGTATTTATCCTATGTGTATGCATATGTGGCATTTTAGTAAAAAAATAAAAAAAATCAAAAACAAGTGTGATATGCATGTAAGGATTCATGGAAAAAATTCCAACAAGACCATATGTTAGACACCTCCACCTCGCCCCTCCCTCTCTTTCCCCTATATCTCTCCTATTAGGAGAGGTACGCTAGCGGGTGTACCGTTGATGTCACCTTTTTATTGAGCAGTAGCAACGAGGGCCAATACCGATAGGTGCCACGTTTAACATTTCTCCTCTTTCTCCTTCCATCCAGTATGCTGTCATCGTCCCCTCCCCCTTTATCATACCCACATCAAAGCTCAATCTTGATCTCATCGAGTTTAAGGCGACGATGCCCCTTCCTCGCATCTATGGGCTAGCGAGGAGTACCATTTTAGCAGAGCAATGGAGCCAAGGGAAGGAGATGTGTTGATGATGATGAGAAGGCAACCGACTCGCACCTCGACGACACTAGCCTCTAACCTCAAGAGTAGCTAGTCGGCACCCACTTCACTACACTAGCTCCTCCAAAGAAGCAACTAACACCTATCTAGATGTCCTTAGGCTCTCCTCTATTATTACAAGCCATTTCGGTCCATCCTCGCCTGCTCCCAACGTACGTGACCGTTCGCCTCTCCACCTCGAGCACTCCTGCCCCACTAGGCCTCTCTTTGCCACTTGTAGATGTCATCGACTCCTCTCTATTGTGCTAAAAGTCACTGCCACTCCAACGTCACCTCCATGCATCGCCGCTCTTTGGTTTGGTTGCTGTGTTCCCCCACTTGTTTGGTCACTGGTGGAGAGAAAAGGGTGTATGAAGAGAAGATGAAGACGATGACAGGTGGGCCCATTGTTTTTTCTAAGGAATTTATATATAGGTCCTACTTATTTTTGAATTTTAATTTTAACTTTCTCAAATTAGAATGATATGGAATTGCCACTTAGACGCGATGTCACACAAGATCAGGTCAAATTGCCACATAAACATCACAACATCCAACTTCCCTCCCAAAACTAGTTTCTAGGGATGTAAATTTATCCACTTTTAGCAACTAAGAGAACCTTTGTATCTGGTATTGCAATTGACGAAGGAATGAATCTTGGCTCCTATTCGATGGATATAAAGTTAACTTTTTCCCTGAAAATCTATTCAATTCTGGCCGGCTTACGGCCGGTAAGCATGTATAAGCTTAAGCCTACTTTGATCAAGCCTGTATCATATTACAGCTTCACTGATCCATTCAAGACTTTCTGACTATTCACTTAAAAATTTTAGATCATTCGTCTTATTCTAAAATTTAGTGTAAATATAAAAATTTATAAGTAATACATAAACTACTTGTAATAATAAAAAAAATAATAAACAAAATAAATAATACTTTCAATTTTTTTAATATAACGAGCAGTCAAATATTATAAACAGAAAGTCAAAATTTCTTATGATCTAGGATGAAGAGAGTAGTATATACTTATGCTTCTATT
The DNA here is from genome assembly GCF_000231095.2 of Oryza brachyantha. NCBI lineage: Eukaryota > Viridiplantae > Streptophyta > Magnoliopsida > Poales > Poaceae > Oryza > Oryza brachyantha. The sequence continues at coordinate 4,670,069 of NC_023163.2, forward strand.
TACATATTACAAAAATGCAAATTCTAAACAGAATCAAACTATCGTTTTCTTCTTTTCTAACGACCGCTTGCGTACAATCAAACGGTTCAAAAATCCCCTCCTTAATGGGGCGCAAAAAAACTACACAAAACTACCGAAAGGAAAAGGAAAAGATTCAAAGTGCAAACGCGAACGCGTTACGCTGTTATTGCGCCTCCACGTCCCTCTCGCCATTCTCCAACATGGCCGCCGCCGGCGACGGCGGCGCAGCCTCAGCCTCAGCCCTCTCCGCACACCTCCCGTCGTGCAGAGGCTCGACCACCAGTACCACCACCTCCCCCCGGCACACGGGGCAGGTGGTGTGCCCGACGAGCCACTTGTCGACGCATCCCCGGTGGAAGAGGTGCATGCACCTGGGCAGCTGCCTCGCCACCTCGCCGTCGGCCATCACGCAGAGGCATATCGCGCACTCCCACCGGTCGCACTCGTCGCCGGTGCTGCGGTACTCGAACTTGGGCAGCGCGGCGATGCCGTCCTCGCCGAGGCCACCCGGCGGCCGTTTCTTCGTAACGCTCACAACCGCCGCTGCCGCCGCGGCCGCCGCGGCGGCCACCACCGTGACACGGTTCGCGGCGCGGCGCATGAGGTAGCACCGTATCACGCAGAGCACGAACAGGATGACGAGCAGCGAGGCGAAGGAGATGGCGAGCACCTCGAGGTAGGAGGTGGTGGAGCAGCACGCGTGCGGGTTGCTGCCGCGGCCGCCGCCGCCGCGGTAGGACAGCCGGGACAGCGCGAAGCATGACTGGTCGACGGGGAGGCAGCCGGTGGTCTGCTCGTGCAGGCCGGCCTTGGCGGTGGCGTCGTCGTCGTTGCTCATGGCATGCAGCCGCGCGCGCGGGAGATTGGTGGATCGAGTGCGCGTGGCCGGGGCAGAGAGCGATCGAGCGTGTGATAAATAGGTGCGTGCCTTTTTCTGGGGTTTTAAGTTTGTGGTGATGGGAGCAACCTGCGGGGAGGATGAGACAGAATTAGCTTGGCGAGTGATTGATACTAGTGGCTATACTAAATATGAACGTGTGAATCGTGCTTTCACTTTGCTTCCGTAATCCGTTGTGCCACTGGTATATTCTTTCCGTGGAGGCTATGTACTCGTGATGGATTCTTATCCCTCTAATAAAATCGAGTATGTGTTTTTATTATTATATGGATGTTAATATTGTGAGCAATTTTATCGTTCTTGAATATAGATTAAGAGTACCAAAATTTAGTGTAAACTTTGGATTCTTATCCCTCTAATAAAATCGAAGTCTGTGTTTTTATTATTACATCGATGTTAATATTGTGAGCAATTTTATCGTTCTTGAATATGGACCAAGAGGTATCAAAATTTTAGTGTAAACTTTGGTACCTCCTAATACCTAAGGTGACAAGATGTACTAAGATTTAGAAGAAAAAAGTGATATCTCCTTATACCTTATTAAGAACTGTAAAATTGCTTTAATATTGTATAGTAGTAAAAGTTATGGTCCGCTTAGGTTCAATACTACAATAATTGAGTATCTTTTAGTAATTTCAATGACACGTCAATTATTAAGTTTATATATAGGTATTTACAGTCCTTGTAACCAAGTAATGCACACAACCTTATACATTAAGGAGCAAACATGGGTCGCGCTTGTTAGACATTCGGGGACTACATGAACAACGTTTTTTTTGGCTAAAGCTGGCAATAATGTGGGCATGTGGCTAGGTGTTAGAAGTATGAGAGACAACATAATATGTATGCGGGAGATGGAAATATAAAGTATAACCTACCCAAAAAAAAATGTCCATCCTTTGTCCATTGCGAGCTATCATATGATTAAAAATTGATGTGGGGCTTATTCTCGCCGACAATAATAGCACTATAACTCAGAGGTTATTTATTATCCTATCATGTTTTTTATCTAACACCGTCAATTTTTGGGTCTACGATTGACCATTCGTTAAAAAAATTTGTAATTATTAATTATTTTATTGTGATTTTTATTACTAAAGAAATTTTAAAAATGACTTATAATTTTATATATTAGCATAAATTTTTTGAATAAGATGAACAACCAAATGAATCGAAGGGAGTATTGTGCTCCCATAATGTATCTTATATGGCAATGAGGACGTATTTAATGTCTATTGTCGCTTTTTCGTTACATTGTGATTCTTAACTCAATGTTGAGGTGGAAAGTGCCACAAGATTTACGTGGAATGTCCAATGAGAAATTATTTTCCCCTATGAAAACTGCATCCCTCACTTCTTGCATGTCAAAGAAAAAACTTAATACGTAAAAATAATTAGATAGATCAATAAATTTGGTAAATTCCCTCTATACCCCTGGAAACTCACTCAATCCCTTCTATACCCTTGAAACTTACTCAATCCCGTTTATACCCTTCAAAATTTCAACATGATCCCTTCCATATCCCCGCCGTTAAATTTTTCTTCATTTCACTATTAAGTTCATGACAAATGTCTTTAATGCCCTTGAGTTTGAATATAAACTTGAGAAATAATTGAAAAAATCATTTGAGTGCATAATATGTTCATTTTATGTAACTAATGAGACTCAATAATTAGTATAGAAAATTTTGACATAAATTTTACAAACAAAAAATATAATAAATTATTTTTTATATGAAATTTAATAGGACAATAGATTTTTTTTCTAGGGCACTCTAAAAAAATATTGTGAGCATTGGTAGTCCTATGTTCATATGACGCTCCTCATTTTTCATGATTTTTAAAAAAAAATAAAAACATATTTTTATTTTATTATCTAAAAATAAATTTTGTCATAAATAATGAATCACACAAGAAACTCATAACTATTAATACTCATGCAATAAACTTTTACATTTTAAATAATGTAATTCATCAACTTCTATACTCATCCAAAGGGTAAAATGGTTAATTTTATAGAAATTAGATGGTCAACTAACGGTCAACTGATGGCAGGGGCATGGAAGGGATCAAAATCAAATTTTGGGGGTATATAAGGAAGCAAACAAAATTCAGGGGCATAGAAAGGATTAGCTAAAATTTTAGGGGTACATAAGGGATTATCCCATAAATAATATACTACACGTTCGGACATGCAATAAGTTTTGGTTGTGCATTTCAATTCTCAAAAACTATTATATTTTAGGACATAGGTCATCACTCTACAAATATGTACGTTTAAATTCAACTTATAACATGGAAAAAATGCTTGTCATACTACACGTTACTCAAAACCATATTTTGTTATTTTTGTTTTTATTTATAAGGTGAATATAATCATGCATGTTTGTTGGATAATTTATTAATTACATATTAATCTATGCTTTTAAATAATTTAATTTCGTATAACCTTTTGCATGATATGCATGCAATGCACAAGGAGACGTTTCTTTGACGAATAAAACTGCATCATGCACTCTGATGACCAGATAATTTTTTAGAAAGAAGAAAAATACATGATGATGAGAATGAAACGGAGAGGGTAGGAAGAGTACACAACCTTTTCTAATTTGATAACTTAAGTTGAAGTTAGCAAGGCATGTTTCACCACTCCATATGTTTCAAGGTGGTAATTGAGCTAATTAATTTAAGTGAATAATTTTGACACTCCAAGATCTTGTTTCGAATAATTTTAAAATGGAGGTCTCTCCCTAGATCTCTCTCTCTCTCTCTCTCTCATGTATATATATACATATACATATGATAACTATATACTTCGAAGTTGTAAATATTATATTTTTATCTAATCCCTGCAGACTTAACTCGAAAAACAAATTATTGATTACTGTTGGTTTTTTAGGAGTTTTCTTGTTTAATATATTGGGCGAAACCTTTGTCCACCAAAACAGCAATTTCTTTTTTCATTTGAAAGATATATACCATATGAAAGCATCATAAATTCAAATACTTCAGATGAATGTGCCCACAGATGAGTTAACAAAATCATTTTGCAGCTAGAAATGCCTCGTGGATGTGCGACATGCTTGATAGCTGAGCATCAATATAGTTTTGCTAGTGGTGCCATAAAGAAATTTGCATGACTTGGTCTTACAATACTACAAGTTACAAACACCTTTTATTTACCGGAATATATTGGAGAGTTTTCAAAGAGGATAAAACAACGTGTACGTGTCGTGGTTTCAAGTTAACTGATTTCTTCTTTGGTCAACTATGTCTAAAAAAAATATTTCAGCCTTGGTCAGGATGAAAAACGAAATGTAAATGCACGTACGTGCTGCCGTGTGAACACCTTCTAGAGTTTTACTGTTTATCCTGTTTGGATCACATTCGATGGAATCTCAATCTGATGGACGGATAATTCAACCGATCGATCCGCATGCACTTCCTCTCCAAATGACTCCAGGCCCATTTCTTGACGTGTGTTTATAGGGTTGAATGTGCACGTATGTGTATAGATTTGCTGTATTTTGAAAAAAAAAATTCAAAATTTGTAAACCTGAAATTTAATCAGAATTCATGAATTCTATGTGTTCGCAATAAATGAATATACAGATCCTGCCAGTGGAGTATGTAGGTGATATGTTAATCAATATGTCATGTGCGGGGCTCACCGGAAAACAACAGCTACTTCCTCTCCAAGTCCGTTTCATGACCAGACGCCAGCACATCGAGCTGCTCCGGTGGCGCCGACGCGGCACACGACGCCGACGACGCGCCCACCATTTCACCCTCCAGCATCTCCACCGGCACGACGACGGAGATAGCCACGCGCGGCGTGACGACGTCGGAGGACGTCTCCTCCTCCGCTATGCGCGCCGCGGCTATGTCGTCGTCGGCAAGCTCGTCGGCCGGCTCGGCCTTCCCACGGCAGACCGGGCACGAGGCGCGGGACGAGAGCCACAGGTCGATGCACTCCACGTGGAACATGTGCCTGCACAGCGGGATCTCCCTGACCGCCTCCCCCTCCTCGACGGCGTTGAGGCAGACCGCGCACTCGGCCGGCGCCACCGAAGCCTCGCCGCCCTGGGCGGCTGCTCGAACGTAAGGGAACGACGGGATGCGCGCGATGGCGGCGGCGTCTAGGCCGAACCTGAGCGGCGTCCGCCGTTGCTGCTGCTGCTGCTGCTGCTGCTCCAGCTCTTCCAGGAAGAAGGCACGGTCGCGGCGACGGCGGCCGAGGTGGATGGTCCGGAGGCAGAGGAACATGGTGACGAGGAAGAAGCTCAAGGCGAACGACGCGGCCAAGGCGCCGAACAGCGTCGTGGTGCTGCAGCACCCGGAGGCGCCGGCGGCCGCCTCTGCTCCCGGCAAGTACATCGTGCTGTTTGACGACATGCTGGACGGGTCGTGGAGGGGAAGGAATTTGTGACACCGTTCACTACTAACGAACCGTATATAACGCAGGGGTTTGGTTTCTTTTCTGCTTAAAAAACGACATCGTGGCAGCATCAGACGGTCAAGATCTGTCAATTCTTGGCTGATTTCCGGGTATAGAAGATTGTGATTTGTGCTCCGGAAAATTCCGTGGAACGTTTTTAAATTCTTGCAGAGATGCCCCTCGCTCGTTGCCCACATGTCATTTTTGTCACATTGATGTTGATATATTTATAAAATAGTACATCACATATTAATGTATCTTATCAAATATTTGAAATAATTATGTTTTTTTATCATGTTTTGATGTCTAGAGCTTTTTTCCCATCCTTGAGAAGGTACCATGAGATAATACTGTTTTCTATGTAAAATTTGGTACCTTCTGGTATCTAAGAGCATCTCAACAGCTTATCTATCTCATCTTCTATCCTGAAAATAGAGGATGCAGACTACAAATTGAGCTCCAACATAACGGCTATCCTATCATCTATTTTTACATGTCATCCATATTAGGAGAGAGAACCTTCATATTTGTATGGTCTCTCTCCATCCTCCAAAGAGATATAAAGGATGTCATATATGGATGATCTAGTGGAGTACACAGAGATATAAAGGATGAAATTAGTTTAGATGATCATCCAAATGAAGATATGAATGACCAAATTTAGATGAGTTGTTGGGTACCAAATTTTACATAGAAAACAGTGGTACTTCCTTAAGAGCATCTCCAAAAGCTTACTAAAATTTGACTCCCAATAATCTTGTATTGGGGGCATCCTAAAAGTTTTTAGGCCTAAAGACCAACCCCTTCTCCAACAATGCCCCTGTTTTTTATGCCAATATTTTAGTTGTTGGGATCCGTCGTTTCCTTGATTCAGAAATTACAAGTGGAGTGGTAAAAAGATTGGAGAATAGTTTAAATTCTTCTGTCACAAATAAATATGTTAAAAAACTAAAGAGTTCTCTCTTCAGAACAAAAATAACAAAGCAAAGAAGAGAGTCAAAGAAGTTCCTAATTATGGTATGTGTGTGATTGTTCAGCCGATCATGGTGATTGGTTCAAAAAAATGTGCTTATCTAAGACTAGATTTTAAATAATTAAAGCAAAGCAAATTTTAAGGTATTCAGTGGCAACAGAATTTCAGATAGTTGTATTACAGTAGTCTTCTCATATCATATGATAGAAGTTAAAAATGGTGATGATCTGTGCACGTGGAGACGTGATTGGGAATGCCAAGCCTACACCCATATTTGGCTTCATTTGGCTTCAGTTTTGGGAGCAGTACAAGTTTGGGAGTTGTTTTGGAAAGTTGTTGGAGCCTGATTTTTATCCTTCACTCCCAAATTTTAGTTTCAGGAGTGTTTTTAGACATCTCTTGGAGATGCTCTAAGGATAGAAAAATTGCTCATGAATTTAACCTTGTTTGCTCATTTGACCCTTTCCTTCTTTTCAAAGATAAAGTTGTTGTCCAACCCTATTCCGTAAAGTCAAATTAACAATGTTAAACTCAAGGTCAGAATACTATTTATACAATTACTTTTTTTACCATACTTTTTCAAAGTTTTGTTTGTGCCAAGATTTGTACTAAATTTATCAAGGTTCAATCAAAAAATTGTCTAATTTGTTAAATAAACAAAATCTTAAGTAAATAGGGTAAAAAAGGCTAGGGCAGAAGTGACATTTTGGTCCTTATTTTAACACCGTTAACATGACTTCACGAGATAGATGATAGTTTTATTTTCAGAAAGTGGGGTCAAATAAGAAAATTTAGGTAAACATGGCCAAATTAGTAGTTATACATCAAAATATGGTAAAAAAAACAATTGCCTCTAATTATTTCTATAACTAAATATGATAACATATAAATGAGGAGAGCACATCCTCTCCTCTCGAAAGATTGAAACACATCCTCTGGGAATAATACGATAGGAGACAAGGGATGAAAGGATGCCATGAAAAAATGTCTACTTTTGTCTCTATTAACTATCATGCAAGTTTGGTTATGCTCTTTCGACGTTAAAACCTGGTAATTTACCTCACTCAACATTGACAACAGTTTCATCATGTATGACACTTATGTGATATAGATATTGACTTGGTCTTCTGCCTATATGGCGCTTACGTGTCATTGCAACAAAAAACGATTGAACCCAAAAGTTAGTGGCTCCCACTCTTATTCCTCCTTTCATCCATCTCTACCACATTGCCTCACACTGTAACCATCTCATGGAGGAGATCACCTAGTGAAAGGTCTGAGACAACTTTGACAGACAACGAAGAGTTCACTGGGTAGAGCGTTAGGCCTGAGACAAAGGAATATCACGTCCAAGCTAGGGACAGTGCTCCACAAGGCCATGAAGATAATGGATGTGACGATGGTGGAGATATGACAAGGGGATCCTAGCGCCAACGGTTCATCGGCCTCCTTGAGCTCTAACCCGGTGATGGCCTCGGCCTCCTCGCACCTTGGCCGCCATTGCTACTCTTCTTGGGTGGTGGTGAGGCGAGTAGAGGGTGTTGCCACCCCTTTGGGTACTCATCACTTCAACACATTAGTAGTATTAGGACATGAGTTCTTCAAGGGTGTCGCTGGTCACTGGCTTTTAGGATTGAATTCCCCCATTTGCCATCATGGCAACATGGTGATTTTCCTCATCCACACCACTGTACAAGTGTGGTAATCTGCTCATTGGAGCTGCGATTCCCCACCACCACGGGGCTCAGGGCGCCAGGAGGAAGAAGTTGTCGCTTGCTGCTGCCATTGCTTGAGCTCGAGTTCCACATCCACATTGCCCCCAACGATTGTGTCCGACTGTGGATGCTAGTGATTGATCTTGCCAAGATCAAATCTGGTGGGGGGGGGTGGAAGTAGATCCAGGTGATAAGCGACACCGACATCTTGTAGGCAGTGGCACTTCGCATAGAGATGGGATCTAGTGCCAAACAGCATTCACCACGGTGTGTCAAGCTCACATATCTGATCTGTCCTTTTTTTTTAAAAAAAAACATTATTCCTGCAGATATATGGATCCTAGCGACATAGTGCTAGCTGATATAATTACGTGGCAATATCTCAATCCTTTTTGACTGACATAGATCCAAAGTATGTCAAAACAACTAACGGAGAAAAAACATACGGTGTCAATAGTTCAGACAGAATTCATATGTGTTTTTGTTATTGAAAAAACAAAAATCAAACTCGCACGATAATTGACGGAGGCAAGTGGACATTTTCCACAATCAACGTACTGCAAATTAAGATCAATCCGAAATAACGACGTGTGCCAAGCTGACGCGTTAGATTGGGCGCATTCACTGGGGACGGTAGGGGCTAATCTTTACCTTTTTTTCGTGTCCTTATCAAACTGATAATGATATATATTTTGCTAAAAAGTTTATATGAAGTTATTTATAAATTTAAATTAATTCATTTTTCAAGTTTGTAATAGTTAATATTTAATTATATTCCAATGATATTCCTCGTTTGCATGCACTGTTTAGTACAACTCCTATAGTTCTCTCGAACACGCCCATTGACACCTACGGTTTGGACCAGTTCGGTTATGTTTCGTTTGCTTGTGCCAAATCCAAATTTCGCGTGAGGTCTCATTGGGCGCACGTATGTTTTAGTCCAGTTTGCGTTCACGTGGGCCCATCCAATGGGTGCTCCATGCCACGATGGAGTTTGGACCGGTGCCTAATTAGTGGGACCCCAAGGGTAGTTCGGTTGTACTTATCATTTGTCCGTACTAATGTGACACCGACAATCTAGTCCCACTTATTAGCTGCAAATCAGGCTTCACCTTTTACTTAGATTGATAGAGAAGCGAGGAATGATCAACTCTGTTACTTGTTTCCATTTTAGTATCATTCACAGTTTGTTGATTCTCGTTACCTTTTTTTTCTGGTGTAAAACTAAATACATAAATAAATGAGAAGAAATAATAAACGAGTTACATTTGTTTGTTTGCTACTGATTTTACGCGTATTTTTTTACCGCGTATGGCTACTGATTCATAACCGGCAATTGATGCCATTTTTCCAGTACAACGTATGTGAAATTGTAAAATAATAATAAATATTATCATCAAAAGAGGAAGGAAAGTAACGGTAAACTATTACCCCCCAAAAATGGGTAAAGCCAGAAAAATTACGGTGCAGTGCTGCATGCAAACGTTTCTACTGTGCGTAATTAACTAGTAACTGCCACAAACTGCTGACTTACGTTGCAAAGGTTGCAGCGGTTCACCGGAAGATAAAGATGAGTTAGTTTTGCCGGCTAAAATTTATCTAGAATGCATGTGACACATTGGAACCAGATAGAATGGAATGTGGATTCGGCCTATTTTGTATTGCTTGTGGGGAAATCCTCTTGCATGAAAATCTTGTGTATTGAATGGGAACAAAATAGGATTTAGGATATGTTTGGAAGTAAATAGAGGTACTAGAAGAATTATTAAGGTTCATAATGTTGGAGTTATGTTGATATTCCAAAACCCACATTTAGATGGGCAAATATGGATAATTTTGAACTATTAGAAAATGTTGTTAGAAAACCATAAAACTTCAAATATCATCGCTTTGCATTGGAATAACTTTGATGCCACATTTTTAAATGATGTTAGGGCGCGCACTACATTATGTTAGAGTGGGACACTAACTATAGTTAAACTATTGGTTATAATTAAGAAACCGCCAACTTTTCACGTAACGGACAATTGTAAATAAATAGTCATGGACACTTCGATCAAATAATGGTATGTCTCCTTCCGGGAAACCCTAACATCAATAGACGAACTTAGAACTTATAAACAGGAACTGCGGTTTCATGTTGATTTCTTGGCGGAACTAGAGTTTTCTTATCACACTTGGTTGATTCACCCTATGATAAAATTGAGTGGCTTTAATGTGCTAAAAAACAGTGGGGGACAAACATGATCATGTTTTCATTTGAGCTTACACATAATACTATTATAGTTCATGAGAATGTCACTGACAATATGGACCCACCACACCCATCCAGAACAAGGCCCATCTGTCAGTGACAATGGGTAGGTTTTTTATTATTTTGCATGTTTATCAAATACATTGGATAAAACCTTCTTATTATAACATCCCACATTTTCCCTATATAAGCAGGGTATCTCCCCTCTTTGATCTTCATCGAGTTCATTTTTGCTAGCCACATATCTCTTGAGAAATCATTTAGTAGTTTCCTCCATCTCCTGTTGGATGCTTGTCTCACCATGAGTCCATGAATGGCCTCCAGCAAAGTAGCTAGCAAGATTTTTGTAGTTGTCACTTAATGGATTTCATTCTCCATCAGAGAACTCTGTAAATCTCTACGCTGGTAAGTGCATTCCATTCTCCATTAGAAGATCATATATGCCTTCTTCACCATGAATCTATGCATAGCTGTATATATGAAACACAGTTTCTTTTTATAAAAATGGTAGATGCATCTTATTATGTATTTGGCTATTTGGGACGTAGTCAATCACTTAACCTTAAAAGCAATTAGATCTAGAATATTTAAGTTGGATCTAACTATATTTTCTTCAAGATCTAGCTATTTTTACAGATCTAGCTGTATTTATTTTTAGGACAACTCTTCAGTGTATTTTACTGATAGTATTATAATACCAGTAGAAAAAGAGTTTTTTTTTGTAATTTGTTAATTACTTGATTAGCAGTATTTAGTAATTTTATTTTTTTGCAATAAAGATCACAACAAAACAAAAGGATGATATTACCCCTTTAAATTTCTAATACGCCTAATACTGGTAGTATAATTTAATCATAGTCATCCGATAAAAATAGATCAACGGTATGGATTAAATTCTACTACCAGTAAATTGCACCGGAGTAAGCCCCTTATTTTTATAACAATCCTCTCATTTAATTTCCATTAATTTCAGGGTACTTTCTTACAGTATATCCAGTGGCAGACTAAACTCTTTCCATATAAATCACCATCGACCCAAGCCCCAAGCATGCCGAGGGCGAGGAGGGCGAGGAGGACGGGCTCGGCGTACGTAGACGACGAGAGGGAGCGCGACATCACCTTCTTCAAGCGGCGGAACGGGCTGTTCAAGGGCGCCAGCGACCTCTCCATCCTCACCGGCGCGAGCGTCGCGGTGGTCCTGGAGGACCAGAACCGTGGTAAGTTCCACTCGCTCGGGACCCCGCTTGTGCAGACCGTCGTCGATGCCGCGCTCTCTCGCGACATGGAGCCGACGGAGCCGTTCGCCGGCGAGCAGCTGAAGGGGAGGCTCGTGCCGCTGGAGAGGGAGCTGGCGAGGCTGAAGGATGTAGCTGCCATCAAGGAGGAGGAGACGCGGGCGTCCAAAGCTCGGTACAATGAGGCCAAGAAGGAGGAGGAGGACGACGATGAGCGGGACGCGCTGTTGAAGAAGCTGTTCTTCTCCAAGCAGTACAACCTCAGCTTGGATGAGATGAACGAGCTGTACGGTACGCTGGTACAGATCCAGAAGGAACTCCGCGTGCGGCTGCCTCCGTTACGTCGCCGTGCCGGCGAGTCGTCGATCCAGGGTTCTAGCGTGCCACCACCTCCACCTCCACCTCCGCCGCCGCCGCAGCAGCAGCAGCTGCCTCAGTGGCCGAATCTGCTTGGTCCACATAACCAGCTGCTTCCTGTAGAGCCACCGCCATTTGTTGCTGATCAGGCACCTCCACCTCCACCTCCAGCAGCAGGAGGGTCACTGTGGATTCCTGAGCTGCCTCCACCTCCACCGGCGGGGTCGCCATGGGCTCGTGTGTTGCCGTTGCAACCACCACGGTTTTCGGAGATGGAGCCAATTTTCCATGCATCACAGCAAGCACCGGCACAGGACAACACACAGCTTGCGCCACTGCCTCCTGTGGCGGCTCCATTGCCGCAGCATCCATTTCTACTTTCTGATCATGCACCGGCTCTCGGTCCTGTGCCGGCATCGGTGCCATTGCAGATGCCCGTGGAAGCTCACTTTCCACTGGAGTCTCCTTTGTTCCACTTCCACGAGACGTTTCTAGTGCCTGAGCAAGCACAGGGGCTTGCTCCTCTGCCGGCGCCATTGCAGATGCCCATGGAAGCTCACATGCCAATGGAGGATCCACTGTTCCAAGAACCATTTCTAGTGCCTGATCAAGCACCTGTGCTTTCTCCTCTGCCGATGCCATTGCAGATGCCAGTGGAAGCTCACATGCCACTGGAGGCTCCATGGTTCCAAGAACCAATCATAGTGCCAGATCAAGCGCCGATGCTTTCTCCTCTACCGGCGCCATTGCAGATGCCTGTGGACGCTCACTTCCCGCTTGCAGCAGAAGCAGTTCAGCAGCAGACCCAAGGCTATGAAAACTATGACTTCATGTTTGATAATGCGGGGCTCTCGCAGCCGCTGGTCGCCGGCGCCGGCAACGATGGCGATGCAGCTATGGGCAACGACAACCCGTTGGGCTACCAACAGTGGGCCGCGTCTCCTCTCTATGATGGACAGATCTACTTCGGCACCGGGGTTGATGACATGGGCATTATTGTTGGTGATCACGGTGGTGTTCTTGAAGCTGATATGGTAGAGGGCGGGCATGCGTCTTCCTCCGGCGGGGGAGACGACATTGCTGGTGGTGCATGGTTCTGAAGAACTAGCTTGGAAACTGGAACCCATGCATCTTGTTAGATAGCCATTTGGAAAATGCTGATGCGTCTCGATAGTTGAGCTTATTTAGTTAGGTCTCTTGGAGGCAATATCATATTTCTTCGAGGCAATGAATGATATTACATGTTCGTGTTTGTGCTGAATTTTAGACTTTTGTCAAAGTGTGTGGCCGCGTGTGCTTAATGACTGAATCTCTTTTTTTCCATTTGCGATAATAAGAATGAGTATGCATGTTAGGATACCCTATAAGCAGGCGGGAACTGAACCGGTACTCGTCTCGTCTCTAGAAATCATTTTATTTAAGAACCATAATATAAATTGAGTATTAAAAATCTGTCGTCAACGCTCAATATTAAGAGAAAGCAATTCATTATCAATTGCTACCCATGTTCAATAATTCAAGACTTGCATTATCTATTCATAATGTAAGACTTTTATCTAGATTCATATAGATGTTAATGAATCTAGCTAGACATATGCATATAAATAATATATATCGATATATAAATGAATATATATAGCCAAAACATCTTATAATATAAAATATAGGGAGTACTGTATATAACGCTCAGTTGCACTTATGAACTATTGTAATAAGAAATTTAGTTATGATCAGTATAGAAACCAACCAAAATGCAAGTTGTGAGTTAAGATCACGGCATTGTATCTTTTACTCTTAGATTACATCCTTTGAGCTGAGTAGATGTTCACAATGGCATGTCGGATCCCTCATAGTTTTCTCAGTGCTCACAGTAGGAAAATTAACCGGTGTAAGTTAATTGCAAGGTGGTTGTTCTAGGAGTACAGACAAAAATCCCAAGCTTGGTTCGAGCTCACATAGCTCGGTTTGGGCTCACTAAGCTCATGTTTTAGCTCGTCTCTCTAACAAAGTTGAGCCAAAACAATGTTCTTACAAGGTGTGGCTGTGTATTTTGTATTGTACTCTTTTTTAGAACTTGTATTATACATCTATATTTATATAAAATCTCAACGATTTTTAGTAATGATTTTGTTGAGGATAATGCTAGTTGATTCGAAGAATTTCTTACATGCTAGTGTAAGATCATAGTCATGATCTATATTTTGTGATGAACAATTGGCTTGTAAATTGATAGAATTTGGTTTGAAAACGATTGTGGTGTTGGTGTGAGTGTGTGTGACTAATGTGCGTTAGGTTGCGATATCTGTGCCCGGAAACAATTTGTTTGTCTCTATGTGTGCAGGTGACTTGGGGGTCAACTGGGATCAATGGCGAGAACCATGATAGGTTCAGGGAGGAACTGAGGTCTGGATGATTGGGATGGACCATGACTAAGTTCAGGGAGAATCCGAGGTCTAGATGGTCAGGATGCCACGTGACATGGTTGGATAGAGTCATAATTCTCGGAGGTCAATATCGATCAACGGCGATGGGATCGTGACTAAGCTCAGAGAGGAGTTGAGGTCCGGACGATCCAAAATACCAGGTGACGATATTGAATACGAGGGGTCATATGGCAGATGGATACTGTATGGGGATGGATATGTAACGGGGTTCACAAGTTGTGCGTGGAGACGGAAGAAATTTGGAGAGGTATATATATCATAGCTACAGTACGGCGAGGTACTGTAGCATGCATATATGTGTCCGTACGGCAGTAGCATGCAGCACGTTGCTTTGGTTGCGTACGGGAGCAGCTAGCTCGTTTTGATTCAACGTGCATGTCCAGGTCGTACATGCATGGATATCAGTCCGAGTTGTGCACGTGGGTAGCATGGTTGGAGACTTGGAGTCCAGGCACGAGATGGTTTCGGTTTGGTTTCTGCCGGCACGGCCCCGCGGCCGAATTCGGTTAATTAATTGTTTCGTTGGATCCTATTCTTATTTGAAAATAGATTATTTTTTTTATAAATAGGTATCGAGGGGTATGTTTTCGGTGTGTTTTTTTTGTGAGATTTAGTTGTTGATTTTAGATCAACAATTTTGAGAGTGCTGTTGGTGCACTTTGTAAATACCAGTTGAAGCGATAAAGTTCAGATCATTCAATCTACATTTTGTGCTTTTATCTACTAGTGATTTTCTGCATCCGACGATCTGATCAGCGGCACAGGAGCGGCGCGATTAAGTTAATCTCAGAAGCGGCATAAACAGATTGGCGACGGCATAGAAGCGGTGTCATAGGTAATATCAGGAACGACGTAACCAAAGGTAATTTTTTATTTTCACTAAAAGATTTTTAGGTTTTGGTTCTACCTACCATTCACCCCCCTCTGGTAGACATGGTTAACTCTGTTTCGATCCTACAGCCAAGACCTAATTTAGTACTGTATATATAAATCCAATATATACACTACAAAATAACCTTAGGTAATAAATGCTGCTACTTACAATACAACACATTTAACATTGTGGAGTCAGGCCACAAGTCTCATGTAACAAAAGTAGACCTTAAGCTTAAGATGTGGCAACAAAGCTATAAAATACAATACTTTTATTATGGATGGGGATTTTTTTTCACTCACGCGAACGGGCACAATGGTTAGGAGGGATCTATATTTTCTTTTCTTTCGTGGCAGCTTGCGGGTCTCAGCTTATTTCCATCAAACAAGCGTACCATTTTAGAGATTGCCTTAACTATTGCTTCCTATACGTGGGCCCACTCTTATTGTACATTTTAACTTATATATTGGCCTTGCCCTAAGTAACTGACTAATGCCGCGTTCGGCGATAATAAAAGTAGGGGTTAGTTATTCGGCGTGAAAAACGTAATAATAAATTAGTACATGATTATTATTAATTATAAAAAAATTATGAAATAGATTAATATGATTTTTAAAGCAACTTTTCTATAGAAAATTTTCGTAAAAAATACTCCGTTTATCAGTTCAGGAAACGTGTGTGTAGAAAACGAGAGAATATGGGGGTAGGGTAAGACCCTGTTCGGATACTATATGACTTTTTTTAGTCCCTATCACATCGAATGTTTAGACATTAATTAGAAGTATTAAATATAGACTATTAATAAAACCCACATTATACTCTGGACTATTTCGCGAGACGAATCTATTAAGCCTAATTAGTCCATGATTAGCGAATGTGATGCTACAGTAAACATTTGCTAATCGTGGCTTAATTAGGCTTAAAAAATTTGTTTAATGAAATAGTCTTTATTTATACAATTAGTTTTATTATCAATCTATATTTAATACTCTTAATTAACGTCCAAACATTCGATGTGACAATGGACTACGAAAAAGTCTCTGGATCCAAACACCATCTATGTATGCCGAATGTGGCCTAAATATGC
Organism: Oryza brachyantha; assembly: GCF_000231095.2. Classification (NCBI taxonomy): domain Eukaryota; kingdom Viridiplantae; phylum Streptophyta; class Magnoliopsida; order Poales; family Poaceae; genus Oryza; species Oryza brachyantha. Next base: position 4,686,365 of record NC_023163.2, read on the forward strand.
AGTGAACATACATTTTTGAAAAAAAATAGGAAATATTCTGCAGTGAACAGAACGGTTGAAAGAGGCTCCGCAATTAAACTTTATTATCTTGCTTGAACATTAAAGTTTGTCCTTGTTGGTCTCGTGCATGAAGAAATAGTACTGCAAGTGAGCGTGGGTGTGTGTTGTGTAAAAAGGAAATGGCTATACACACTATGAATACGTACGATGATAGTGCGATGCCAAGCGGTGGCGTCAAACGCACCGTCCCCCGCTGTTTCAAACTGACACCCACCATCGCAACTTCGAAACAGAACATCGACGACGCTATTTTATTATATGAAAACCGTGCGATAAAAAAAATACACCATTCAAAATCCAAAAAAGGAGACACCCCAACACTAGACCATCACCCAATGTCCAAAGCTTCTTTGATAAATCTTAGGAGTTGATGCAGTTGTCCACAGGGGCAAAAAAAAAATGCATTTTGCTCATTCCCTATAGTATGGTCCCCTTCCTAATTATATTAGAAAGGGGTTGGAGTAAATCCACTATTTAGAGCAGGTACAATATCAGACTATAAATATATTTTAATAAGATAAGATAGGAGAGAGAAGAGCAGTGGGCTACAGATTTATATTCAGCTACAGCACGGACTCCAAAACACAGTGTGTGTATGATATGTGGAACATGGTAATATATATTACGGATTCCAAAACACAGTGTGTGTATGATATGTGGAACATGGTAGTATATTCTTAGTAAATAGCTATTGTATAAATTGACTATTAGATTGGTTATAGATGATTTAGAGCTTGTAGTTAGCTATACTATTGAACTTGTGTTTAGGGAGGCGGTATGGTACAACGTGTTCAAGGCCGTAACATGTAGGGATATTAGCTTCAAATGGATTTGCTCAACATATTGCATCTATGGCCTTCAATTATCCACCAGGGCTTTGGCTTGCAACCAATAATGAAGCGTGAGCTTTACCCTTTATATGACAACCACCAGCATACCTTGCTTCGCTGCACTACAATGATATCCATATGTATGCCTTGCTCCACTGCAGCAGACATTCCTTGCTCTGCCCAACAACCACACACACATAGTGTTGTGCCATAGCCCTAACCGACCAGACTTGCTTCACTGCCACCTAATTGTCACATTTCTAATCCAAATTGGGAGTAAGGATGGGAGTTGGAGGGTTTTATTGTAGTGAGGGGGGCTAAATGCAAGATATTTGCACTCATGGACCGACACGTTCGCTCCAAAGATACGTCAACGGTGTTATGAACTTTGGGTGACACATTAAACCAAAATTACAAGCCTAATGTGCACCTTAGATGGACAAGTGATATCTCACTCCAAATTTAGGGACCATTCATGTATATTACTATATGTTTTGTTTTGATCTATTTTTTTTACTTATGTTTTGTTTTGATCTATTTTTTTTACTCATGTATACTTCTTTAAACATGAGTTTCTTGCCATTTGCTTGTTGACTTATCAACCACATATAAAATTTAAAGTTTGACACTTATTTTTAGTGTTGTTTCTTTTTTTTATTATAGTCTATTCTTCACTCTTAAGTTTGAACCGTAAATAAGACATAAGAACTTGTTCGCATGTGTTATCTATATCCCTAAACTCTTAAAATGCATTTCTGGGTTTTAGATATTGCTAAAGTGTGTCATTACAATCCCAAATTACCACGACCCCCCAGGATCCTACATGACGACCATGTGGCATGGAAAAAGTACAATGATAAATGGACCCACTTGAGAATTTTAATTTTCTTCTTTTCTCCCTTTTTTTTCTTGTTTTCTTTAGTGACAGAGAGCATGCAGGGTTAGAATAAGGCCGATGGCTGAAAGGCAAAGGGTGAGACTATCCGCGGCAAGAGCTTGAGGTCCCATGGTCGAGGATGAGCTCAACTACTGTGGCGGCATCCTCCTCTGTTGTTCTTCCTCGTAGCACCATCTCTCTCTTAGCAAGACTTATGTTATAACCCCGCTTTATAGGATCCTAAGAGGTCGTGGCAATATAGAATTAGATTGACGCACTTCAGCAAGTTCACTTCACTCTAAAATATAATAACAATTCAATTCCAATAGAAATTCCAACGTAAAACTCTCAATGATTAAATTCAACACAAAACAAGAACCCTAGGCCATAAACTAAAATAGGAGTACCCAAAGAAACGAGTGCATGACAACTACCATGCCTCAGTCGTATTTGCATTAATAATCGAATTAACACCCCTGAGTAATTAAACTAACCCGTAAAAAGAAGCTGCGCGATATATATACAACATCTGCAATTTTCCGTGAATGCAATCAAAAGTATTGTAGTGGTTGTCTCCTGTGCTAGACACATGGGAATGAAATCAATAAAGAATCACACATCACACGGTGTTTCACAAACTACGCTTGGTAGAGCTCCCTACTATCAAAAGTTCCTGATCACAATATATTCCTCACTGCACTGCAGCTAGGAGGGTCCCGGTTGACCGGTCAGCACCGTCGAGCCGCGCGCGACCCTGTCGCCGCCGGCATCGTTAGTGCCGCCGTGTATGGTCACGACCACGGTGATTCCTCCTGTACCGAGCGACGACGACGTGGTCGGTGTCGCCGCCGCCGCCTGCACCCTTGACTTGGGAACCTCCGCCTCGGCCCGGCAGAGAGGGCACGTCGTCCTGGAGCGCAGCCACGCGTCGACGCACTCCACGTGGAAGACGTGGCCGCAGTTGGGCAGCTCCCGCACCTTCTCGCCGTCCGCGAGCTCCGACAGGCACACGGCGCAGTCGGCGGCGGCGGCCGGGGCGCGGCGGTCGGAGCCCTCGCCGGCGCCGCCGTTCCTCCTCACGTACGCGGTGACCGGCAGCGCGGCGAGCGCGGACGCGTCCAGCCCGCGGCGGCCGCTCATGCCGAACGAGTTCAGCGACCGGAAGATGCCTCCGGCGAGGCCGCGCCGCCCCCCGCCCACGCGGGGCCGCACCACGAGGTAGTACAGCAAGACGCGGGTGACGGCGAAGATCACCGCGATCACGAAGAGGATGACGACGGCCGTGAGCAGCACGCGCCCGCTGAAATTGTAGCTCTGCTGCTGGCTCCACGCGTCGTCCGCCCTCGGCGCCGGCGGCGCGGCCGTCGTCTCCGACATGGCTGCACCCAAGCTAATTAACTATCACTAACCTAACTAACTTGCAAAGAGCAGAAGTGGAGACCAAGAGCAACACCTCGCCGCCGGTTTAATCTTGCACCGGATAAGCTAAGTAAGAGAGCTTGGGTTGTTGGGCAAGAAGACGAGCAGGTCAACATACGGATTGTGTCACCATCAATCATCACAGCGAGTCGCCGAAGACAACATGGCAATTGCTACTTGCTTGCCCTGTTCAACGTTTTTAGTCTAGAGAATTATGGTCATTACTCATTAGGTCTGGATCTGCAGATTTTTCATTCGATGAACATACGGTTAATGTTGAAACTCACACGATATTTAATTCAAGTGTGTACTTGCTGGGATGAGACGTCGCTGTTGCTGTAATTACGTACCTGCGTCAAGGAACGTGACAGGAAGGTTCAAGGATGGATGGATGAGTCAAAAACACATCTGCCGACTGATGTGTAGTGGGCTAGACGGGCCGCCGATTGGGCTTCGCAGGCAAAAACCTGCGTGCGAAGTGGGCTGGCACTGCGGCCCGTGCAAGGCGACTCCATTGGGCTGATTAAGTGTGCAAGCACAGCCGCGTACAAGCCCACGGATGAACGGTTGGGGGCCGAGGCGCTTTGGAGAGCCGCTGCGGCGGGCGGAGGCGGACCGCAACGGGATTTTCGCCGCCGGCTGGGTCCTCCCGGTCCCACCTCTTCTTCCCCGGCGTTTCCACGAGAGTTGGGCGTGTGTGGAGTGGGGATTTGTTGGGGGTTTTTTTATTCTTGCATTGTTTTGTGTTTCAAATAGTTAAATTAATTGTTATATTCTATGGGATTTAATGTGTAACCGTGCTATGTATACGGCTATGCTTATCTAACCCATGTTAGATTAGAAATGGTAGAGCAGTTAGAGGTTAATAACACAGTCTACCTAGGTCGTGTTGGTGCGTTATATAAGATTCAGATATTCTAGTTGAATGTGTTTTCTTTAATGTGCTAAAACAGGTTGCTAGATTGTGTTTGAACGGTGACATGTGATGTCCATACGGAATATAAGTTTCTTAAGGAGTTGGATCTAAGTAAGTAAATGCCCTCTAATTTTCATCCAATGAGTAGCTTTAATATATAATGTACGTCTAACTTTTTTTCACAACAATAAAGCTTTTGTCTGTCTATTATCTTTAGCGTAGAGGTTTATATATATACCTCATATGCCTCGAGCTTGCATCAAAATTAATATTTACATGCACAAACATTACAACACAATTCTTTAACAACTTAAGGAATTGCATATCATAAGGTGTTTAGAAAATAGTAAGTCTATTTGATCCTTATCTGATTTTTATCCGTCAACTATATATATATATATATATATATCCTAGCTCTTGGACATGATCCTTCATCTATGATATTTTATAAGTTCATGTGAAAACTAGTACATGAACTTATAAAATGTTTACTTTCGATGCACGAACGTGTTTTGTGTGTGTGAACTAAGGCCAAACATGACAAATCTTGCTAGGTTATGTGATAGAATACAATATGTAAACATGTATGTGAGTAGGATATAACATATACATAATACAAGCATTTCCTTATTAAAACAGAGAGTATGGCATGCCGATTGCACAAACTGTACATAAAAAAATGAATACAAAACCAAGGGGAATGATGTAGGAATTTGAAAATGAAGGTCAAAGTAGAAATCGAATATAAGGTTATTTGCAAATATAGAATGTCCCTTACCCTCCTCAACTTTCATTTTACATTCTAATCAACGTCCAATTAGATAACATTAACCCTCTACAAGCCATCGAACCCTTGCCAGAGAAACCTGTGAAGGCACAGGTCATTGAGCAGAGGCATCGTCCTGCCATATCGCGTGCCCTCCTTGGTCCTGTATTCGCTTGTGGCGGCAATGACTCATATAGACAGTAGGGAAGATCGTGTAGCACCGAATACAACAGTGTAAAGGGGGTCACCGTTAAGGAGATGTCGAGCTCCTTGCTAGTTCAACGCTCCTCTAGGGTGAGCTTCTCCCACATCCCCGCTAGATTTGCATGGCATCGTCGAGAGGTCGCCATCAAGGAGCTGCCAGGCTCCTCTCCCATCTAAACATGACATTAACGAGTCCCTTCCTATTCTCTTGACTCGTACTCACAGGAGGTCGTCAACCTCGCCCTGCATCGATCTGCACTTTGGACCTTGCCCCACCTTGATTAGCGCATCGATGAGGATGCGGAGGACAACAATAGCTGACGGTGGCCTACTAGGGTTGCGGGCATCATCACCAGATCAAACAACGGTAGCAACGAGCTTGGATGAGGGAGGAGATGTGGCAGTGATTGTCCCAATTGGTTGTGGCTCCAGCGCCCCCCAACCTCCTCGCAATCAAGATTGTCATCAATTGTCGCAGATCAACTTGGTAGAGATGAGGGGAGAGCTCATCGTCTAGAGTGAGAGGTCGCTAGAGGGGAGAAGGAAAGGTTCGGAAAAGTAAGGGGAGGTGAAAGAGGAGTGGTTTTATATGAAAAGTCTGGTTTGGGGTGTTCAATATAAATTGAAGAAAAAATACTAAGAATGAAACATAAAACATCAAGGGCTGATGTGAATAAAAACACATGCGAGGCCGCTACACCGTAGAAAAAATATATTTAGAGTTGTTGTCTTAGTCTACATTATATTTTTAAGATCACTCAAAATTATATATGCACTATGAATGCCCTCGGACGTTTATCGTACATAGGGAAACTATATGGTGCTCCGAAATGAATGAGCCTTTAATTCTCTTACTTTATAAGAGATGAGAGAGAAATAATAGCTTACCAAGGGTAATAAGGGTAAAATACATTGCATGCAAACACAGAAAGAAAGAATGTAATTAAGTGAAAGAGTAATCACCATTTAATTGTATTAAACTCATGAGGACAGTAATAATCGTAATGATTAAATAAAAATTAATTTATTCGAGACGTACACATGTTCCAAATTTTCTCTTCTAGAAGGATTTGAATAAAATGGTGACTCATGTAGATGGTAGATTCAAGTTTAAAACTATGAAAATAAATGTGTTCAACCAAAAGAATAACCAGATATTTTAAATTTTAAACTCCACATAACATTATTGATTATTTTCGCTTCGGCTAATCTCAAACTTATTCTTAAATTTAATCAAGTGACTACTTCATGTTTCGTGAACCAAATATTCTTGTTCGACCTGCTATGAATATTTTAAATTCAAACTTTATATTCAAAAGAATGTGAAATTTTGAATTTTGATTACAAATATGTATAATAGGGATATAAATCTCTACAAAACATTTGAATAGTGATGTAACAGTTTGATATGGTTTTTAAAAAAAAATTGTATGCAAGTGAATGCATCGTGATTATAGGATCCTAATCAAGTGGCATGTTTCCTTGCCATTAATTTTCCCTCTTACCTCTAGAGTGGTAAGCGGAGCACTCTAAAACTGCTCTCGTACATTAGAAACTGAGCTCCTGCCTCACCAATTTTTCACCCGTCCAAACTTTCCCCATCATCTCACCTTTTTTTTTAACAGAGAGACGAGCGACAAGTCAGATATTAATCACACTGCAGCTCGCGTAGTACTGTACGACTTCTCCCTCACTCGCTCCCTCCCTCTCTTTCAACTGCGCATCTTTTTTACTCTGATGCCCGGCCGGCCGTTGTCCGTTGATGCAGCGCGGCGCAGCAGCGACGGCCGGCCCTCCTGCCCCCGCCCTGCGGCTCTCCTGTGTCGCTGGCCGTGTAACTGTGCCGGTGTCGTGATACTTCTTGTCGCGGCGAGAGTTAAGGCGTCGTCGTCCCGTTGCTCCCCTGTGACAATGCATGACAGCGATCGAGGTCCCCGGGGCTACAAAAATATGCATCTTGCTGTCAACCGAAAGCCATGCTAAATTGTACCTGCCTGCCTGCTGCTAGGAGGGAACCATGTCCTTGATGACGAGCCACCACGCATGATTGATTATGATTTGGCACGCTACTACGACACTCAAACTGGTACTGTATCTGTTCTATAATAACTTTATTTTTTGATTTTTGTATCCAATGTTTGATCATTTTTTTTATTTAAAAATTGTATAAAAAAACTTTAAAAAATAAGTCACGTATAAAGTATTATTCATGTTTTATCATCTAGTAACAATAAAAATATTAATCACAAAAAGATTTTAAAAAGACGAAGTCAAAGTATTATATCTAAAAACTAAAAAATAAACTTATTTTGAGACGTACTACTCCGTCCCAAAAAAAAAATTCCTGGGTTCTCTGGTTTGAGTATTTGACCAACGGTCTTATTTGAAAATTTTATTAAAAAAATTTAAAAAAAATATCACATGTAAAATACTATTCATATTTTATCATGTAATAATAATAAAAATATTAATCATAAAAAATTTTAAATAAGACGAAGAGTCAAAAATTCTATTCAAAAAACTCAGAAATTCATTTATTTTGGTACAGAGGTTGAATGTAGTAGGAAGCAAAGATGGACGGACGACGGGGACCTGTCAGTCGGATGCATGGAAGCATAGATGCCAAAAAAAGCTTGGGTCCCATTGCCCCATGTAACCCTGCAGGTTGAGTTTTTGCCTGCAGATCTGATGAAATGGGCTTTGTTTCAAAATTTTATTTTTTACCAAAGTGTCAAATGGTAGATTCCGCCTCGCTTCTTTAGGGGGACAGGAAGCACATTTCAGCCATTTATTTTCTCTCTTTTTTGCAGGATTCTTCAGATTAAGTGGAGCTGCACTTTGTTAGCTTTATAGCTGAGTACGTACGTTCTCTCGGAGAAAAAGTTGGACACAAATTGTGTGATAAAGTGAACATATATGTAGGTAGGTCGATAACGTCTTAAAGCGAAAGAATGGCATCCAACTTCTTTTTGCGCAGGTGCTTGTGGTGTGGAAGCAGCAAGCAAAAAGAACTAGCGTACGTACTGTGTTTTTGCTAGATATGCTACATACCTTTCTGCTCTACCCAATGCCGACTAGTATGACCTGTCGACCATAGTTGATTATTGTAAATTGATCAGTAAAACATCGACTAAATTACTATTTTCATTTATCAAATTCGCCACATGTGTTTATTTGAAGGTTTGTGCTCAAACTCTTCGATGTTGTGTCTTTTTGAACTCTAAAGAGATAATCAGATATAATCAGATAAGAGCTCAAGACATAGGGGAAGAGGGGTTCTAAAAAGGCACCTACAACACGTACCCGCAGGTAGTGGTAACCATGAGTGTTGGCGTTAATGAGGAGAACTGCCAACTAACAATGATTCTAAATTTTTGAAAACTGAAATCAGTAGGAGAACTGCCAACTCTATTTCATATAAGAAGTAAAAATTAGACAGAATTACAAGAAAAAAATCATAGCTGGTACAACAACACAACACACGAAACAATACTTCACTCAGCTCTACTATCTAACAACTAAAACAATGGGAGAACTCAATACAAGGCATCGATACCAAATTAGTCATGAAAGAAGGCCCAACAGCTAAAACTTCACAAAATGTGTATTATCGTTGTCAAGTTTGTCCCCTAGTGACACAACAGTTTTGACTTCATTGGGATCACGTCATAATTGCCAAAGATATCATCAAACCGAACAAACAACATAGAATCCGCACGAAGGACCTTAGCCATGCCACCGAAGTGTGCCCCAAGTTACACATGATGCTACTGACATTTCTAGTTAATGGCATTAACATTAAGATAAATGTGCTACAAATATAATTCATCACGCAAATACATGTATTTATACCTTTTACACCCATATTCATCAAACAAATTATAAAAAAATCCACAAAAAGGTAGGCTCGCGAGCTATACGAGAGATCGCCTAAAGGTGCAACCACGCAAGCTTGGAACCTTGGACTTATATATGCTTAGGCCGGGTCAGCTCATGTAGAGCTCCAGACAAGCTTGAATTGAGCTTAGGATGAGCTCAAGACAAGCTTGAATTGATCCTGGGATGAGCCGAGGGCCGAGCTACTTGCGAGCCTAGGGCTAGGTTTTTTTAACAGCCTTATTTCCCGTGACCACAGCCATGGATTTCTCACAATTTTTCTTAGCAAGTTGCGATCCTTAGACAGTCTCTTGAAATAAGCTACCCGAACATAATCATGGAAACATACTATACACATTTAAGACTTTTGTTCCTGCGTGGCCTAGACGTACACATACCCCAGCTGCTCAGACGAATAACATGAGGCAATCTTGTGTGTGTGTGTGTGGAGCTGTGGTGTCAGCATGTCTGCATGCCTGCCATGCGATGCATGTGACTGTGTGGGATGGCAGCTGTCAGCGCACAGCCCTACACTACATATGAGCACTTGGAGTAAGACAGCACGGACCGAGCCTGACCCGGCCTGCTGTCCTCCGATCGGTGCGTGCATGCAATAATCTCATCTGTTTCCAGTGCCCCGTCGCCATCCATAGACGGATCGGTACGTACGTGCAGCTAGCTATCTAGTAACTCTGTCCTACAATAACATTATTTTTTATTTATCTGTGTCCAACGTTTAACCATTCGTCTTATTTGATAAATTTATTAAAAACTTAAAAAAATAATCACGCATAAATTACTATTTATATTTTATCATCTAATAAGAATAAAAATATTAATCGCAAAAAAAAATCAAAACAGTGTATCATAAAACTAAAAAATAATCTTATTTTAGAAAGGAGATAGTAGCTATCATCGAGATCTCCTTCCCGGCCACCGGCGCAACGCTGCGTGCGCCGGCCTTGGTGCTGGCTCTTGGCCGGCATCGTCTTGTACCAGCGCTAGCTCGACCATATCGATCTCCGGCACGTTGCAGCTCGGCTGTCGCTCACGATGCATGCCGGCGGCGGCGGTCCATCGCGCCGGCCGGCCAGCAGGATCTCTGCCGGCGAGACGACGGGTGAAGGGCCATCCATGATCCATCCCCGCATTTATCGCGGCATCGTACGAAACTCCGCTGCGGGGGTGTTGGTAGCGAGCGATGGCGATAAGGGCGGGGCCACCACGGCGAGCGTACGCGCGCGCGCGCGAGCCGGCAGCGCAGCGCTGCAGGGTGGTGGGGGGCCGCATTATTTATATTTTATAGTCTCATGTGCTTCGCCCACGTCCCGGTCAGTCGGTCGGTCGATCGATAGATCTGTGCAGCTAGCCCGCGCCCTGACGACCGAGCGAGCCGCCGGCCTCTCGTCCATGGCGCGGCCGGCGGCCATCATTGTGTCGGATCGAGCTGCCTGCGCGCGCGCGCGCGGCTGCCGTGATATATGGCGGCAGCGGCATCGTCGATCGCTGTCGATCTGATCTGTCCATCGATCGGGAAAGCCTTGGGTCGTTGTGCTCGATCGCTTTCCCGTGGCTGCGTACATCGCGCGTCGGGGTGGGGTGCCGGGGGGGCCTGTGCGGTGCGTCCTTTTTTTTCTGTGTGTGTTGATAAACTTGAAGGGATCGAACTGCTCCCGGATCTGAGGAGCTGTTCACTTCAGCTACAGTCGCCGGCCGGTCGCGGCAGCTTTATACCCGGTTTGCTGCCTGTTGCCAGCATGTGTCCTCTACAGACACTAGAACAAACGTTTGGAGCGATTAAACATCTTATAGAGCGTTGTAATGATCGATGTCAAGGGCATCAAACACCGGCCTTCTCCATAGCATGCATGGGCTCGGATATCCGGTAAATTAACAAACACGAGCGTATAGTGTACATTCCTAAAACTAGTTATAATCTACTGGAGTACATTGTTAGGCCCCCAAAACTTTTCTTAACCTTCCCTTTGTAATAGATATTACTCTCCCAATCTAAAGATATAAGCATTTGAATCCTATCTCAAAAAATAAGCAATTCTAGCATTATTCTCGGTACCAATTTATCTTATCAATCACTTCTTATTCAAGATTCTTCATATTTTATCCCTCATCTACTCTCCTACCTTTAATTATTACTCATTATTAAATAACACTATGGTCTTTTATTTTTAACCTTAATCACTACTAAACAACCCAAAATACTTATATTTTGGGACAGAGGAAGTAGACTTTGGAGCCTGCACACACCAACGGTTATCTTTGTCGTCTCTTCTCAGAAACACATTTCCATTTTACCAGTGTTAATTTTTCTCTTTCTGAAAACTTTATATAACCTACAAACTATGCTGGCCTAAAGTAGATCTCTAGAAGTTACAGTGAACTAACCAAATTAATGTTGTGCTTATTTGGACGGATGATTAATATATTTGCTTAGCTGGTTTGTTAGATTTAAGGTGGATCTACATTAGAACATGGGTGCAGAATGTACACCCAAAGTTTTTGGAGGAAAAAAAGGAGTATATAGCATATACACTAGGCATCAATACAATAGTTGAGCCTAAATACCAATTTACACACAGAAAACTTCAATTCTGTCTCATTAACGTGGCATATGAGACCGTTTCTTTACCTCTGTACGCCCATCTTGGAAATTTTGCCTCCGCAACTGGTTAGATTGCTTCTATGAATAGTGATTGTGGTGACTCTAAATTATTGCCCAAATGGTTGGGAAGCTCAAAATCCAAAAAAACAGCTGCTGACAGGCCAACTGGTGAGAATCTAATAAAGTTAAGAAACCTACTTCCAGTTTATTTTCTAGATTCATATAATTTGGGTGATAATTTGGATTTTTTTTACTAGAGATTCTAGGAGAAACTGTAGTTGCTACACTAGAAGTTCTCCAAATAGGACCTTAGATAGAGCTCAAGTTATATAGGCTTTAGCAGTGTAATGACTAATGAGCAACACTTGCTACATGTGCTCTCTTGCAATGATGTCTCATAATTTTGTGGATTTGTCTGTCGCTATTATTCTAGTATCCTAGTATATCTAGAATAACCTACAGTGCTCCCCTCATTTTAAGAATCTAGATGGAGCATACGTAGTACTTACTCCAGTTTCTTAAAATGATCAAAATTGTCAATTAGTTGAGAATGGAGGGAGTATTATTTTAGACTTTTTGGTACTAGTTTCATAATCATATCAACCAGCCTTACCATTAAATCATCATTTATTTGTTTTGATCTAGCAAATCCCTACAAAGAACAATGCCATATATTGATAATCTAATATTAGAACGGGTCTGTTTTTCTACCACGAGAAGAAAGGATGATGAATCATACACCTCATGGTCAAGGTAAAATATGAATTTATTTTTTTATGCTACTTATGACACCAAATTAAGTACAAACACAAGCACCATATAACATACAACATTTTTCGAGTGTGAGAATTTAAGATAGGCTAGATAGATTTGTCATATATACTACCTTGTAAGTCTTTCTATCTTGCCTAAATTCATTGATTGATGAATGTATATAATTTATATATGAGTCTAGATTCATTAGCATCCATATGAATCTAAGCAATGCTAGAAAAACTTACATTGAAAGACAGAGGGAGTAGTATATAATGATTTGGGGATTGGCCTAGAGAACAGATGCATCAATCAATTGCCAATCATTTGTGTAGTATTGTAGTATTTACACAATAGCCATAATATCACATCAATGAGAAGAACGCTAAGATCATTACCGCAACAAACACATTTTTACACCAATAGTAGTTTATCATCTGATTTTAGCAAAACTTGACTTACCTCACCTAATGTAGTAAATTGATGATTGATTGCATACCAACTATACTATAACGACCTTCATAAACACGTATGTTTCAAGTGTGGTACATTTATTGCCTTTACTACACACAAAGTGCCAAAAGGAGTGTCCAAAAAGAGTTTCAAAGTACTATATAAGTCTTCAAAAAAGGTACTCCATATACTTACTCTTTTATTTGATCTTTTTTTTTAAGCAACAACTGCAATGTATAATTTTCATACATACAGCTTCCATTAGGTGTACACACATTGATATTCAAAGAGTGCTTGCACAAATATGGAGCTTCAAGTAAAAATGAAAAGCCGTGGGTAGTAAATCTATCATAAGAATCAAGCAACACGGTGTTGACATGCTTTAGAAGAGATCTTCAAGTACACATTCGTACTGATGTAAACCTTATACTTTGTGGGAGTTCTCTAATTAATAAACCCAAGTTTAAGAAAAGCTATAGCCTTGCCTTTACCATACCACTACTGCAAATCCTAATACTATTATGTTCTGCTTCCGCACTTTCAGCTAAAAGAACACATTGGGTGCTGAAAACTAACTGATATATAGTACTTACAGTACATGTTTGCCACAAACAAAATCAAATTTGCACCTAGTCGTGCTCATATCACAGCCAAAATATCTTCCACATGCATGTCATGAAGCATATATGGCAGGTAGGGAGTAGTAGTAGCAAATAAAGGAGGCCAGGCTAAAGCCTGTAAAGTATGGCAGCATGCATGCATGGTTGTGATAACAACTTGTACAATTAGTAGTAGTAGTAGAAGAAGTATGAGTATAGTGCGTGTATACAGTGTTAGTCCTATCATTGCTCATTGCCTCACTTCCATCTTGCAAGCAAAGCAGTCATTTATGGCGAGTTTGGTGACCCATAGGCCATAGGGCCTACCTGGAGAGTTTAAGTTTGTAAGAAGCAGTTACTTGGTAAGCTAATTTTTGAGAATCTATAAAAGCTTCTAAATCTAATTTCTCCAGCTTCTGGTTTTTTAATTTATTTTTCAGAATTTGTGACTACAGATTCTCAAAAGTTATAAACCGTTTCAGGACCCAGCGTAGCATGCAGCTTGGCGAGCTGCACAAATCATGGTATGCAACTATAGCATGCCAAGCTCTCATCTTCCCCTCCCCCACAACTAATTACCCAGCCTTAAAGTCACAGTACACAAGCTAAGGTAGTGTCCATGTGGAAGCCAATCAGAGAACAGAGCAGAAGTGAGCAATCATGGCCGGCCCCTCATCCCTCTCTCTTCACTGGCATCTGTCACAGAGTGCTGCATCAGTGAGTGCAGGCAGCAGGCCAATGCCCGAAGAGCCTGAGGTAAAATGGTTAAAAAGAGGCTTGTACTGTGCCACTGGTGGCAATGCAACATACTAAATGTCACACACACACACACACAAAAAACCTTTTCCTTGTGGCATTCTTGCCTTGCCCAGTGATAGGGTGGATAGGAGGCAGCATGGCACGGTGCAAAGGAAAGCTGCGGCTGCCTGCTGCTGCTGATGCAGAAGCAGGGAAAGAGACCCAACCAATCACATGGATGGCGGAGAGGAAAATGCAGCTGTGTGAGGTGTGGGAGGCCATAGGGGGAGGTGATGCAAATTTTTTTTCCAAAGCTTAAAGCATGCATTAAATCCAAACCCTTTTGGTTGTTTTGAGGAAGGTCTGAGGGCCAGCAGCATTGTCATGCAGCTCTTTTCTCAGTTCCAAACAAGACTTTAAAAAGGAGAAACAAACCCAAGATAAAATAAGGTTTGGCTGGAGATATATACTTGGATAGCATAAAGAAAAACACTTCGGGGGAAGATTTGCCACAGTAAACAAAAGAACCTCAAGTTTTGGGAAAAAGATGAAAGATATAGGCTCCTCTCCCAATCCATCATCCACTTATCAGTTTTGAGAACAACATCGATCTAGCAGCAACTGCTCCTGAACCCACAGGAGGAACCAAAAGCATGTCCATGCATCAACAACAAAAGAGTAAAAGAAACAAAACAAAGTAAAGCAAAGCAAGCTCTCGAACCTACATTGATCAACAACTACACCTAGCGCAAACGCAACACACGGGGGCTAGCTAAGCTAAGCCGAAGCTCTTGCCATGGTGTGCTGCGTTCTCACAAGCCTAATTTTCTAAGAAGCTCCGAGTGAATTCTTGAAGCAAAAACCAATGACACGCGCAGCAGCAGAAGAGATGGAAAACCAACCAACCAGCCAGCCGATAAAGTAGCATCAGTAGTGCACTTTGTGCTAGCTCGCTCCAAACTTTTTCTCCTCCCGGATGCAATGGCCAATTCCTGTCAAGAACAGCAGCAGCAGCAGCAGATTGATCAGCTGTGTATAAATTCTGAACTAATGCAGCATTGGAAAGTGAAGAATTTAAGCAGGTTAGCCGTGTGGCCATGAGAATTCTTCGGTTTCTCACCGTGATGGAAAGTGGAGGAGCTAGCTGATGTATGTGCGTGGTGCTCATGGTGTGGTTGGTGGTGAAGTCATCTGCCCTCCACTGCTGCGGTCAGTGGTGAGAAGCTGAGGAGACAGACGACGGCGGCGGCTTATCGCCATTGCCGCCGCCGCCGCCGTTGTGCTCCTCGTCGCCCTGTATCCTTGCGGGGAGGCGGAAACCGGAGAAGCTGACGCCGGGAGCGAACCCGATGGCCGCCGACACGGAGGGGCTCAGCCCTCCTTGGTGGTGGCTCATCTGGTTGTCGGCTTCGACGGTCTCCGGCCATCCTCGCTCGGAGGGCTGGTTACTGGACTGAAGGGGTCCCCTCTGGAAGAAGAACTGGCTCTGGCCACCGAGCGCCGCCGCCTGCATATGCGCCGCTTGCTGCGACACGTTGAACAGGTAGGCGCCGGTGCTCCCGCCACCACCGCCGCCGCCGCCAGGGTCGGGCACGTTCCACGGCACCATGCGCTGGTTCTGCGCCTGCTCGGCCCACATGGCGCCGCTGCCGAACGAGTAATTGGCGGCGCCGGAGAAGAGAGCCTGCTGCGTGGTGCCATTGCCGCCGCCATGGCCCTGCGACCGATGCTGCTGGTGGTGGTGAAACATGGGGTCGGGTAAGGACTGCAGCGACAGCCGGAGCTCTTGGCTCTGGCTGCCGGTGCGGGACAGGAGGTCAGGTGTGTAGCTCTGGAAACCCATGGCCGACGACTGCGCCCCCGCGGTGGACGACGACGCCTCCCCGCCTGCGGTGCCACCCATGGGGAAGAACGACTTGATCGTGTCGGCTATGGCGTCCGAGTCGAGCGACGGAGGGAGGAAGCTGGTCCCGCCGCTGCCCCCGCCGGCGAAGTCGAACGCTGTGTGCGCGACGGTGATGGCCTGCGCCTGGTCGTCGGAGTTCTCGGGGGAGTCGGGGTGGGTCGAGGAGGACGGCGGCGCGGCGGCATTGCCGGCGGCGGCCGTGGGCTGCCACGCCGGCAGCACGTCGAGCTTGTCGATGGCGTCCTTAGCGTTCTTGATGAGCCAGTCCACCGCCTTGCTGGGCCGGTCGTACCCAAGCCGGTCCTGCACGTCGTAGAACTGGATGGCGGTGTGGGCCGACAGCCGCACGCGGCGGTCGCGCGGCCCGCGCGCCGTGCAGACCTTGCTGTGCCGGTCCTTGCGCCCTGTCGACCGCACAATGTGCCCGCCCTGCACCGCCACGATCTCCCCGCCGCCGCCGCCCCTCGACCGCGTGGTTGTCGCGGGAACAATCTCGCCGCCGCCACCGCCTCCTCCGCGCCCCCTCGTGTGGGACGCGACGGTGGCCTGTGGCTGCGTGGCCTGCGCGGTGAACTGGTGCAGCGGGTGGTGGTGGCCGACGCCGCCTCCGAAGGACAGGAGCTGCGTCTGGAACCCGTGGTGGTGGTGGGACTGGCCGGCGTCGCCCATGGGCGCGAGAAGGGCATACTCGGCGGACGAGCCCGACTGCCTCACCGACGCCGCCTGGAGGTGCTGGAGGTGGAAGACGGGGACAGGCGGCGGTTCTTGCTCCTGCGCCCCCTGGTGGAGCTGCAGAAGCCGGTGGTCGTGCTGCTGCTGCTGCTGCTGCTCATCTGCTTCCTCCTGCCCGCCTCCACCTCCTCCTCCTCCTCCTCCGGCGTCTCCTCCGTGCGTAACCCGGTGGTGGTGCCTCGGATCCAGATCCCCCGCCTTCTTCCCCGCCGCTACTGGTGCTGCTCCGGCTCCAATGCGCGTCCATCCACCTCGCCGGATCCCATAACTAAGTCGACAAGAAACACAAAAACCATCAAAAGAATCAACAACGCGAGCACCAACTCGTCGTAGGCTGCATGAGAAAGAAAGAAAGAAGAAGAAGAAGAAGCACAAAGAGGAAGTGGTGGCCAGGGACTGACCCAGGAGAGGAGGGGGTGGGGGGGACTAAACTAGACGCAATCCCATGGATTGGACATCACATTTTAGCAAGGGGCCGGGGCACGCCAAAGCTTTCGCTTGCTCCTCCTCTCTCTCTCTCCCCTCGGCTGCGTCGTCTGCGAGCAGGAGGCACAAGGGAGGCAACAAGACAGGATGATAAGAGTAGGATTTGTGCTTTAGTGAGAAGAGAGAGAGAGTGTGTGTGTGTTTTGCTTTACTGCTGCTGCTGATGGCTGCTGCTCTCCGTGAATGTGTGTGTATGTGTGTGTATAAGAACAGCTCATATATTCAATCCTTCATCCTAGAAATAGAGTAAAAGTTGAGCTCGAACAGAACGTCTATCTCATCATCTATTTTTAGATGTCATCTATATTAGAAAAGAGAAATTCTATATTTAGATGTTATCTCTCCAAACCTCCAAATAGATATAGAGGATACCATAAATAGATGATCTGCTGGAGTACAAAGGGATATGAAAGATGAAAGTATTTTAAATGATCATCCAAATGAAGATATGGATAACTAAATTTAGATAAGATGTTGGGGATGCTCTAAGATTCAGCTGAGCTTGGATGGAGACTGGAGCCCAAGGAGAAGGTGAGGTGGTGATTGGTAAGCCAAGGAGTGTGACTGTGCATTTGCAAACGAAAAATAATTTATAAATATTTTTTTTATCAATACATTCTTAGCGATTTAAAAGTTAAGATTAAAAAATAACCTTGGTAAAAAATGCTCAAAATCAATTTTAAATTTAAGGTTGAAAAATTAACTTTTGGTTTATAAATAGAAGCGAAAAGATGGGCGTGTGATTTGTGAATTGGATTTCGGAGGGGATGGACGATCGATGATGCTGGGGATTGTGGGTTATGCGTGCGTGGATGATTATGACATATGTTGTATTATTAAAGAAACAGTAGACACTGAATCACGATCATAACTCGAACACACACCACTGCACGAACACACGTGTACATTTCTTTGAAAAAAAAAAAACCGGAGGCGCGCCTCCCTCCTCTACTAGGTGGAGAAGAAAGCATATATCGATAGCTCTATAGCTACTCTATTTTGGTAGATGTTTCTATATTTTTGTATAAATTTTAAACAAATTTGAAGTAGTTTGATTCGCGACAAAATCAAAACATCCTACGCTATCCGTGCCTGTTATCCTAATCCCGGCATTGATGAGAGGCTATCCGTTCCGGTTGTCATACAAATTGGTACTTGTAATTGAGCAACTGCACAAGCAAATAAGATGCCAACCGGAGCTTTTCAAGGGTATATGCCGATGGATAATGATTTTTCTTTATACAAAGTTGAGAGTTGCAATATAATTTTAAATGCAAGTCCTTTAACATGATATACTTGTTTCTTTATAGATTGATGGTGTGTTTTATTTGTAGCCCCACCTTGCTAAAGGAGGGTTTTTGCAAAATGTGGCGTCATTGTCCAAACTTGCCTAAGTTTGATCCAGAACAAAATTTGGGCATAGGAACAAGACCAAGTTATTTTTAGTTTGTTTGATGACAAGAACATATAACCGGATAAGGGACCAAGATGGTGCCCGTAGATTTTTTTTTAAAAAAAAAAAACACCCATTAAGGGCTTACACAAGAAGGGGGAGGCATAAGAAAATAATTATAACTTGAGATAAATTAATGTGTTACCCTGTCTAGTCACCAAAACATGTCTAAGCTCTGAAGATAGATCCTTACTTTAGACTCATCTACATATAGTACAGATGTAAACTTGTATTTTCCTAATTCTTCTGATTAGTTAGAATGCATAATTTCCATGGCAGCTATGGGTAAGCTGCACATCTTAAAAGGGAAGAATGCTAAAAACATAGTTAGGCTATATAAGAGAGTGAAAAGGACACTTATAATGCAGTACGATGGCCCTCAAGAAGTCTGGTGGTGAGACAGGATGATCATTACTAAGAGCAGTTAACCAGCTATCCAATCATGCCGAGCCCACACATGTGGTGAAGTTAGATAACCTGCTAGACATGAGCAGAGTTTGGAAATGACATGCACAGTGTGGAGTACAATTAGGAATGGAAGGAAATTTCATGAGACAGTGCTAGTCATTTTGAGGTCATTTCTTGCATGTCCAATATATAGTCATTAGAAAATTTGAAAAAAAAACAAGATATATAATATATGAGATATATCACTTCACAAACATGCAAGTTCAAATTTGACATTTATAAATTGTAACAAAAATAAAAAAATTAATTATGAATGTGCGCATACTAGTTTCAGTTTAATTTATTTTTTGGTTAAAAATAACTTGTAGAAGTCGAATACTCAAATATGACCTTTCATATACGTGGAGTGATATATCTTATATTATCCATCTTGTTAATGTTTTAGTCATAAATTATTTTTTTGATTTGGTTCATTTTTCCATTTACGTTCTTTATTTTAGTTTTTAATTTAGTATCAACATTATTTATCAAAAATCAAGAATCAAGGCTATATTGCAAGTTAACTCTTAAGAATTAATACTTGTGCATCATGTTAGTGATATTTATCTGTATCGCCTTAGGATGTGTTTGGTTGGATAGGATATGGCGGCCCATTTTTTATAGGTGTTTGGTTGGTGGGTGGGAGTGGGATAGGGTGGCCCGAAGGGGAATATTTCCCCCCACATATCGGATGGATGTATCCGGCTGATTTGCCCGGATTTGGGCGCCCGAGCAAGCGGCCTGAGTCGGGCGAGCGGTCGCGTCACCGCATGGATAGAGCTGGCCGGTGCCCGGCGACATCTACGTGTTGCGGTCGGGAGGAGGAAGCAGTGGAGAGGGATGGTGCAGGCGACAAGCGCGGTGGTGACGGCGATGTCGATGCGTGCTCAGCGACAACGACGACGACAACATGCTGCATCGGTGGGAGGAGGGAGAAGCGACGAGCCGGTGGGAGGAGGGAGCAGTGGAGAGCCGGCGAGAGGAGGCAGTGGTGGAGGAGGCGAGAGGCGGCGGCCGGTGGCGAGGAGCCCCAGGCGGCCTAGATCCAGCCACTGTTTTCTTTTTTCTTTTTCTATGGGTATTTATAATGGAGATAGTAGTGTAAATTGTTAGAAATTTTATGATTTGCATTGTGTATTAATTTGATAGGGTTATACTCACCATCTCAAGTGAGAGGTGGCCACACCTATAAATTCATCCTACTCCCTCCAACCAAACAAATAATTGGATCACCAAATCCATCTTCATCCCTACAACCAAACAAAAGACTGAATTGTCATATTCGCTCAACCAAACAAAAAACTGGATCGTCATATCCAACGAAACTGTCATATCTTATTCAACCTTGACTGGGAACCAAACACACCCTTAAAGTATAACTGACTATACTGACTATATCAATACATCATATATACATGACAAGTAAAAATATTTAGTCTAAAGGATTCACGGCGCCGAGTTTATCTAACGCCCTCATGACTATATAACCTGCCCTATCCAGCTCCCCTTCTCCGTTCCGTTGCCGTACCGTCCAGCCGCAGCCGCGCGCGAGATACGTTGAACACCAACTCTGTGCAAACGCAATCAATACATCTGGGAGAGGATTTTAAACTAGGAGATGTTCCCTTATTTATTATATGCTAACCAAATAGTTATCAAAAAATTTAAAAAATTTTGTGAACATACATTAATATAAGATATATCACTACACAATATGTAAGTTTAAATATGACTTCTACAATCCATAACAAAAAATAATAAATTGAACTCTGAATAGTATACCTACACTCACAGTCATATTTGTTATTTTTGTTATGAATTATAAAAGTCATATTTGAACTTGCATATTTGCATAGTGATATATCTTATATTAATCTACCTTCATAATTTTTTTCAAATATTTTAGTGACTATTTGGATAGCATGCAATAGACAAGAGAATATCTCTCGAGGGTTTACAATATTTTTTCAATACATCTCTCTCGCTGTCTCACGCATGTACACACAATCGCTCTCCCCCTTCTCTGCCAATGCATGTGTGCAGTGCTGTCCCTGTGGCCAGTGTGATATCTTTCAACTTTTGGCCTCCTCCGGGGGCAGCCTTTAATTGCTTTGGCGAAAGAGACGCGGCCTTTTGATCCCACACACCCACACACATGGCCGATCCACGAACAGAAGATGCACTTGCTGTCTTGCTTCCTCGATGACACAAACGCGGCACAATGCCAAAATGTGTGGCTGCCTAATTAAACATGGGCGATTTGTGATTACTGTACTAAACAATTGGATCAGGAGCTCGCTAAACAGTAGTACTTGCTAAGTAGGGTTTGCTGCAGCAGCAGCAGCATGCATGCATGCAGGCGTGCTTCCCTTCTGTATCGTGTTATCTCTCCTCCTCCTCCTCCTCCTCCTCCTCTCCGGGCAGACAAGGGAAATTCCAGTGGAATGAAAAACGCAGCATTAAAATCCCAACACCCTGTCCGTGCCACATGATCGAGATGGTCATTGCTGCTGCGGCTGGCTGTTGCATTGGGATATCTGTCTGAATGTTTACGGGTCCGGCTGGTTCAGTGGCTCACGTGATGGCTGGCTGTGTCCAGAAACTCGTATACTACTCGATCCAGCAGTAGTATTTTCTTTTTTTCTTTTTACTCGCAGTGATACTCTGTATTATCCAACTTGATCTGAGACGAGTGTCTTGGCAAACCGGGGTGATGCTCAGCTCAAGTCTGTAAGATAACTCGTACTCCTACATGGACAAGCTTATTTACTTGGGAGTAATTCTTGGGAAAGAAAAGTAGTGGAGTGGTACTGCAAACACTGTTGTGACATTTTTGCAAAGGACAATTCATTGCCACGGAATTTCTGTCGAGCAGGTGAAAAAAAAGTTCAGTACTGCCAATCAGTCAAACAACAAACAGTGCACTAACTACGTAGTACAGCTGGAGTTAATCGCACCTAATTACAGAGGCAATCAATTCTTCCAAGGAAGAAATGGAAGAAGGAAAAGGCAGTACTACTGCCAGACTACGAGCTGTTTGTTTCTAGGATGCTAAAGTTTAGCCTCTAACCACATCGGATATTTCGATATTTATTATAAATAGTAAATATAGGCTATTAATAAAACTCATCCATAATCTTGGGCTAATTCGCGAGACGAATCTAATGAGCCTAATTAATCTATAACTAACCTATGTGATGCTACAGTAAACATTTGCTAATTATAGATTAATTAGGCTCAAAAAATTCGTCTCGCGAATTAACACTTATTTATAAAATTAATTTTTTTATTAATATATATTTAATATTTTAAATTAGTGTTCAAATATCCGATGTGACGCACTGTTACTCCATCATGATGTGATACGATACGGCCTTGCCATAGCTCCTCTTTTTCTTAAGGATGCGTCATGTCAAATCGATTTGATTAGTTGACCGGTTTTTGATTTGGGGATTCGATTTGACGGGGTTGGACTGGACCGGCCGGCTGGGCGTCCGGATTCTGCACCGGTCGGTGGCGCACCCAACAGAATCCGGCCAGTACAGCCGCACGCTGGCAGGAGCCTCCTTTTCCTTCTCTTGTCACCTTCCCCCTCTCTCTTTTTTTCTCCTTTCATGGTTCGGCAACACCTGCCTGCGCAGTGCACTGTACACTTGCCAATTTCATGGCTTGTGTGTATGGACCAGGGCACTGTTTAGAGTCATTTTGAATAGCAAATGATAAGTTTTGGTGATAAAAGTTGTCATTATATTTTTTAAGTTGGTGTTTAGTGGTATGTAAAAGTTACCATTTTTCTGCAAAAGTGAGGGGTGGTCTACATCCCTATACACTTTTAGGCGAAATTTGCTAGTCCAGACTGCTAAACGCCAAATACAGTGTTATCATTTTCTTACCCTAGTGTTTAGATCTATTTTGTCAAAAAGTGCTTCAAAATAACAAAACTTTTGTTATTTTGAAGGATCTAAATAGGCCTAGATCAATGAAAATGATGCATATGAAAAAAAAAATTCAGGTATGATCTGGGGGTATATTGTGTCTTTGTTGATTGCAGTGGAAAGGTTAATTAGTGACAAATAATAAATGGCCACTTTCGTAAGTTGTTAAGCCAAGAAATCCCAATAGCATGGGCCGGGCATCAGAGAATGGAGCATATAGGTATACCTTGATAAGATGTACGGTGTATATATGACTAAAATATTTGGGTTGATTCGTGGATGCTTGATTTATGTTATTCATACGATATAATTTGAATATTTCAGCCTTATCGATTCTCTTATACTTATCGTAAATTGTAATGACTTATTAATAATTAAAAATAGTTTTGGATAAAATTTTTATATATTTGTCCTTAGTGATTTAAAAGAAATATATCAAGAAAAAAACCAAAAATCAAAGTTAAGTTTATAATTCATAGTTTTTAACTCTGCTTATAAGCAAAAGAGAAATAAATTTATCTTCCTCTGTTCCTACCAATTAATGTCGTACCAAGCCGAAGGAGGCGAGCCTGGTATGGTCTAAATATGGTTGATGTGGACTACTAGATATACTATCTATCATTGGACTATGACAATAAAACGGAAAATTTTGGTGAAAACTTCTGGCTACTGAATTCATTTATCCTGTACACACATCGGAGATGTTGTTGTGTGCCCGTTGCATAAAACCAACCAGGACCATAAAAAAACGAGTGGATGCCGACATTCGAAAAGAAGTGTAATATTTTACACATGGACGTCACATTAAACAAAGGAAGCTTTCAGCTCCATGCAAATTGGCCACATGAACAGTAGCATGCTAGCTTAATTTAGTCATCTCGACTGGGCCTGCTAAGCAAGACGTACGTACTCTCCGCGAACCGTGGTCGCTAGCTATTTGGGATTTTTCTTATGAAGCGTGAGATTTGAGGTTGACCGAAAACCATTTGTTTAGTTGTGTGTAGATCCATTTGCGTCGATCCTTGCATGGAGAAATGGTTGTTAATTACTGATCGTGCGTTCAATAAAATTCTTTTGTGGTTGATCAGAAGTAGGCCGTCTGGCCGTGACTCGTGAAGCTCCGGATTAATTTGTTAGTGGGCATATATATAGTGAACTTTGTGCGCAATGATATTAATAATTCTTTGGTGACACAAAAAAATTGGTGAACCAATTTTCATGGCCCAATAATAATGTTATTTACTCAAAAAAGAGGATTTGATTAATTGGGTCCGATTTATATTTCATATATCTAGGTTTATATATAGTCATTTTTTGTGCATATTAAAAGTTCCGGCTTGGAAAATATCATAAAGCATTTTTTCACTCGTCGGGTATTCCTATGTTCATATGAGATCAAGTCTAATATAAATTGAGATGACCAATATTCGTAGCTGGTATATTTGAGCATATTTCTATTCATTGTGTTGGACCCTTTTTTTAAATAGGATAAGGCTCGGCCTCTACATTTAGTGAATGCACGTAAACACTGATGGGATACCTGGGTTTTTTGCGATTACTTATGATCGAATTTGGGTGGGCTTAATGTACAACGTTATGGCAATCAACTGAGAGCAACGTCCAATTCGAATTAATAGAAGCCTTGAAATGAGTCACTACAATTGTGTTTGAGGCACAGAAAATATCACATTAACAGTGAAAAAGATATATGTGTGCACTATTGATCGTGGTGGGGTCCAAATTATAATGGCGAAGATTGAATTAGGGCCTACACATAAGATTCGGAGACAGGCGATAGCTTATCACCACTGAGCCGTTGCCCAGTTTTTACAATCTCGGAGGCTGATGGATACAGGGCAAAATATCACGGAAAACTGCTGCATAGTGCCGAACATGCTTGACGCAAGCGGCAGGCCGCCGTTGAAGTAAAAACAAGCGCGCGCGCACACACACACCTTGATGCGAGGATGCACTATGTGACGACGGTACAGTGCTGCTGCTGACATCGCTTGGACTCACGGGAGGGTCTGTGACAAAGTCCTCTCTCTCCCCCCTTTCCCCCCTAGGACAAAACCTTTTCGATCTCTTCCATGCATGCATGATGTATCAAAGCCCATATAGTATATGTGTAGCTCCAGAACTTAGCCCCACAAACGTTCCCCAGCTCCAATCTAGAGTGTAGAGAGAGTAGAGACGAAGGCTCCCATCGTTTCGTTTTTTGGAGGAATAAGTAAAAACACGTTTTTGCAAATGAAAAATAATTTACAGATAAAACTTTTATATACGTGTCTATAGCGACTCAAAAGCGAAATGTGTAAAAGAAACCATAATGAAAAAACCACAAAATCAAGTTCAAAATTAAGTTTTAAAATTTAAATTTTGGCTTATAAGCAGTTGCAACTGCGAACGATCGAGCCCCAAGCTACGTACATATGACGTCGCATCTCTTATTCCGAACGGGATTCTCTACCGTTCGGTTAAAAAAGTCAGGCATGTACAGTGTTTTCAGCCGTCCAATTCGTAACAAGCGCACAAGATCGATTGCTACAGTACCTATGAACAATACATGTGCTGTAGTATATATACTGTATTTTACTATAGATACAGTGTTTAAAGTCAGGGTATTGTAGACCAAGACAGACTTTTGTTCACAAAGTTAGAGGATCTGGATTGCTCTTATTCTCCTCCAAACTAATACGCTCTCAGCCTAAACCATAGTAATGCATTTGTTCTAGTCTAGATTCGTATGGATGTTAATGAATATAGACGTATATATATATAACTCATACGTATTGATAAATGGCTGAATCTAGACGGTGGCAGAGAAATCTTATAATATGGAACATGAGACTAACAAATTTTGTAAGTGAATTGATTTTTTTTTCATTTTAAAATTATATATCTCAAGTAGGGTGGAACATAATTTGTCTAATTAGGAGCCAGCCGGCAATCTTTTGGTTGTTTTTCACTCTTTTCGTTAGTTGCCTGCACGCTATAGTCACTAGTCACCGCTCGGAAACATTAGTTTTTTTTTCTTTTGTACTACTACATAATACATATATTATGGTACTAGGACTCTGGGCTGGAGCACAATGCATGGTATATATTCATGTGCATGAAGTGTATCCATTTTATTGGCATTGAGTCGTGCCAAGTCACACTTAGAACATTATGTGCAATCCACAATTGCACCCAGAGATGAGCGACCATAGGGGTACATGCCGTCGAACAATCACTAAACAACAATAGGGTGAACATGCATCGATTTGTACCTATGCTCGGCACAACTAGACATCCTTGGACGCCAAACAGATGAGGGACGATGAGCAGTCAGAGGGTGAGAGATGAATAGACATGGGATGCCCAAGGAGGAGGAAGATCAATGTAGAATGCAGAGGATTAGAATAATAGATTGATTTTGTTGAATGAGTGGTTGTTTCTATAGGTCTTAGCCACTATATTTATAGGAGGAATAGTCTTGTATCTATAAGAGATTTTAATTAGATTTAAGAAAGTATTGTGATTCATAAAACCTTGATCCCTAAGCAAGAAAACAAGAGAGTCCATTTAGACACAGACTATAAGCATGTCAGTCTTTTCAAATTTTGGCTTGATTTGCTCCAAGTCCAATGTACTGATAAATTTGCTTGTGAACATATCTCTGAAAAGAAAATACGTGCAGCCAATTAGCCAAGCATGGGCTCATGGCCATCCTAGCTGTTGATACCATTCACATACATACATACATACATATATATATATATATATATATATATATATATATATATATATATATATATATATATATATATATGGTAAACCGCTAGCGCCCTAGGCTAGCCATATATATGATATATGTAGGGTGCAGCAGGGGAACGATGACACGGAACCAGGCAAGAATTATAGGGATCCATACATTCACCTACCCACTCCATTACAAATATATTTTTTTAGAGTTATAAAAAATATGTAGAAAAAATCGAATGAAGATTACAATTGGTTAAAAGGAGAATATAATACAGGTAAAATATAAAATAAAGAATAGTGAGACAAGAACATAAAGGAGAAATAACCTACTGTAAAAAAGAAAAGAGAAGCCATAGAAATAGCTTGGGTTCGGGAGGGAAAGGGTAGGCCGGAGACAGGGGCAGGTCGGGCCACTGCATGCATGCATGCTGAGAAAGCGATCCCATGATCTAGCTATAGTCCTCATCACCGATGATCTCTGACTGATCTAGCTATTAGTCCTCATCACAGCTGCCTGCCTGCCTGAGAGCCAGGCTAATAACGTAGCTAACAAGCTGGCTATTAGACTTTTTATAGTTTTTTTTTACTCACCCATATACTAGTTAGCTCTTCATCATTAATGCAGGACCCATATTTTTTTACTCACCCATATATTAGTTAGCTCTTCATCATTAATGCAGGACCCATATATTACTCTCACAGAGTTTCTTGGTTCATGTACCTAAGCTAGCTACAAGCTAACAGCCTGCTTAGAGCAAGTTCAATAGTATAGCCAACTAATAACTCTAATGCATCTATAGTCAATCTAATAGCTAATTCATACAATAGTTACATACAAAACATTAATACATGGTCTCATATGTCACACATACACTCTGTCTTGGAGTCCGTGTGTGTTGGCTACAAATTAGTAGTCAACCTCTCTTCTCTCTCCCCTCTTATCTCTTTAAAATATGCTTATAGCTGGCTTAGAGCAAGTATAATAGTAGGCTATAAGCTGATGTGGAGGAAAGAGGTAATGAAAAAGAAGTGGAGTTGGCTCTCATACAAGAGCCACTTATAGACCAACTTCAAAAAAATACATTAAATACAAAGATAAGAAAAAGAGATAAGAGATAAAAATTATAGCCAACCTTATAACCAATTTATTATATGTGTTGACTATAATATAAGCTTATAGCTAGTAGGTTGGCTTTACTATTAAACTTGTTCTTAGGGCATTCCAAACCCATAACACTAGATGTAGTTTCCATGAACTTCACAAGAAACTAATACTAGACACTACTCTTCCAATACAAACACCACTATTCCGTACTTCAATTTAATGTTACTTATCTCACATGATATCTTGAATGTTGTGTAGAAACCATGTCTCATGCAAGACATAGTTTCATTCTCTTTCCTCATTTATTCACTTGTCACATCATCTTTCATTCTAGATGGCAACTTAATTAATGTTATGGTGTTGAGAATGCCCTTATAGCCTGCTATTGTACCTGCTCTTACACTTTCTCGTCCCCTTTCTCCTCCATGTAAGGATATAACTAGCGTATAACATGCTATTACAGTTGCTCTGAGCAGTGAGCACGCACTAGCCAGCTAGCTAGCTCCTCTGACTACAACCAGTTAGCTCTTGCTAGCAGCAGTTGGATCTACACATGGGGCGCACAAACCAACTCCCCCTGCCTGCGCTTGCTAGCATCAGTACTGCTGCTGCTTCTGCTGCTCCGCAGCGCGCCGCCCCCGGCCGTGTCCGGTTGTGTGCGCAGGCCTGCAGCCTGCGTGCATGCACGCCAGCTTTCCGTGCTCTTTACAGTTGGGCCTAGGCCGGCCTAGCTTCCGACGACGACGAGGACGGATTCGGTCGATCCAGCCGGTGGTGGTGCCCCCAATTATCGGCGTCGGGCGTCGGCGGCCGCGCGCGTGAGTGCGCGGTGCAGTGCATGCCATGCCAGGCTCACTGGCTCAGGCTCCGATCGATCGATCCGCGCACTACGCCGAGCGCGTAGTACGGCATCGCACCTCGTAAAGTCCCATGGCTTTTGCTCGATCTCTCTCTCTCGCGCGCGCGCGCGGCGGTAGCTGATTATTGGCGCGCCGCGATCATCTCGCTCGCGTGTGCTGAGTAGGGATGGCAATGGATAAATACCCATCGGATATTGCTATCTCATACTCATATCCACTAGTAAAATTTCGTATTATTGAAATACATATACCCGTCACGGGTAAAAAAATTTCTTCATACCCATACTCGCTTGGGTAAACCCTACCCATTGAGTTACACATATACCCGCAAAAGTTTAAAATAATCTAAATATTACATTTTTCATATAGTATATGCTTAGACGGTAGATACTTAGGACATTACACATTTATATAGTGTGGTGGAAAATGTATGGATAATTTAAATACCTATGATTTTGGTTAATTAGGCTAGGCTAATATGATATTAGGTCATGACATGCATTTAAACTTGCAGGTATTTATTACCCATGGGTAAACGGGTATAGGATCATAAGAATGTTTCCATACCCGTGTACCCATCAGGTGAAAGTATTTGCCTAATTACCATGGGTAATATATTTAGCTCATACCCATACTGTAATGGAGTAAATACCCATTGGGTCTCGGGTCATGGGTCCCGTTGCCATCTCTAGAGCGGAGTGGGATCGATTCCCGTTCCCCGCTAGAGGGCCGCGCCAATAATCAGTGCCCCGTTTACCTCAGTCGGACGCGATTCCTCTCCTAATGCAAAAGCGATAAATAATTACGTAAGAGAAAAGTAACATTACACGATCTTAATCCGCCGCCATCGCCGTCCGTTTCGTCGTCGTCCCCACTCTCCACACAGTGATTATTATTCCTAACGGCTGACGCAGTGCATGCGCGCGTGAGCGCTGAACAGTTTTTCTCATTCTCGCGCGCGGTGTGATCGACTCGACCGTGCCTTTCGGCAGGGGCGAAAACTCGCGAGGTGAGGGCAGCGACGGCGACGCTACAGCGCCACGAACGTGTACGGGTTGGTCGCCGATCGAGTCGCCGTGGCCCGTGGACGCGCCACGCGGCACGTGGGGGGAGGCGGGCATACACGGTTCGATGCCCGTCGACCATGGCTCCGCTGCGCTTTCACCGGTCGCCGTCCGAGCACGTACGTACACACGGTACACCGATAATTAATTAATAACATCGAACGATCGATTTCAATCACTGCCCCCACTGCACTGACCGCGAAAACGCAGCGCCACCACGTAACGTACGCACTCGATCCATCGATCGATCTCGCCGGCCTCAAGTCTCGACGTACGTACGACGACATGTTTTGGCAAGCATCCTGGCCAAGCTAGTGCGCCGGGAATAAGCTAGTAGTAGCTCTCACCGTTTGGGCAGCAGCACGCATGCAGCCACGCACGTCGCTGTACATGGCGAGGCCGGCCGCGCTCGAATACGCGATGCCTAGAGGAGGTGGCCGCGTGCGTGGCGTGCATCTCGGTCGATCCGTCCGTCCAATGATTCGCGACGCCCCCCAACTATGGCGATGGCCACGTACAGCTACTAGTAGTACTACTTCTCCTGCCAGCACAGTACTAGTCCAGTACTATAGCTGCGTTTCTTTTTAATTTTTTTGTTTATTTTATTTGCATGCTTGCATCGAATTGAATACGCTCGTACGGATTTCTGGAGAACTGTGTAGCAACTGTAGCTGGGGCACGCATGCATGCAAACCGTTTTTTTCCCCTCGTGCATCCGCATGCTTTTGCTTTCTTTTTGGGTTGAAACTTCTCAGATTATTTGTGCCGATATTTTATTATGCGATGTGTACTACTCCATGAGATGGTCATTTCGTTGGATGCCTAAACTGAGGATCGAGGTAGTAGATCAGTAGCAGTGAGATCATACCAGTAGTAGCGGCACTGCGCTCATGTAGGAGTAAATAATCATAATCAGGTCTTCTTTAGTTCCCAAAATTTTTCTCTAAAAACATCACATCGAATTTTTGCACATCTAAATATATAAAATATTAAACATAGATGAACTAAAAAAACTAATTGCACAGTTATGAAAAATCTTGAGACGAATCTTTTGAACCTAATTAGCCCATGATTAGCTATAAGTGCTACAGTAACCAACATGTGCTAATGACATATTAATTACACTCAAAAGATTCGTCTCGCGGTTTCCAGGCTAGCCATGAAATTCGTTTCTTCATTCGTGTCCAAAAATCACTTCCAATATCCGGTCAAACATTTGACCTAACATTTCTTCAAAAAAAAATTCTCAATCTAAAAGCTACCTAAACACCACCTCAATCAACAGGAACAATTTTCTTTTCGCTGCAACTGTCAATTTGCGAGGGAAAACTGGGGGAGGAAACCTATGCATGCATGAATGAATGTAACTGTGGCAGTAAATGAGGGGTACTGCCAGTGCCCAATGATGAACGAACTGTCCTGCCCTATCTTCAGGCTACGGCATTGTAGCTCACTGGCCCTAAAAAGGCTCATCTGCTGCAGTACGGCCTGCAGCTAGCTAGCCGCAGAGTCGCAGCACGCGAGAACCCAGCAAAAGTATAGTGTAGCAGGCTAACAACGCTAGCAGTACCCCCTCTTTGGTATGAGCACTACTGCCATGAACGGATCACAGCGAGGTCAACCACCTTTGCTGTTCATCATAGTTTCAGAATTCCTGAGCATCGTATTTAGACAAGGGGGGAGTAGAAGAGAGAAGAGGAGGGAGATTGCCATGACTTAACGATGGCCAGCCAAGTAGCCTGAGACCCCCAAAGCTTTACCATATTACGTTTTCGCAATTGGATCAAGATGGTAGGATGGGGTATATATTAGGACGATGATGAATTGACGGTGATACTTAAGAGTAATGGGTAGTGGTAGATCATGGGTATGTGGTGGAGAGATAAGAGCTACAAGACACCAACGATCGTGCCAGAGCCACATAGATGGAGAAGTGTGATAGATATGGTTCAGAAGAGCCTTGTAGTTAAAAAGAGGAGGCAAATCCATTGGCGGGGGAACTGCCATAGACGTGGATTGAGAGACGGGTCAGTAGGATTTTAGTATACTTAAGCAATAAGATGAGGTGAATCGATATAGTAGAGTAGGGGGAAGAGGGATGGGAGAAGGCTACAAAGGGACTGCAGTTGGGCCTCGCAGGTGCTCACCTTCACCAGCAAAGCGGATCGGGGATATAAGGTGTAGGGAGGAATCGAGGATAGGAAGGGGAAGGGTGGCGTCTGCACTGGTGTACATCGCGTGGATTTGTGGATTAGTTTTCGTGATTGCAGAGAGATGTGAGGTGTGATGGTAAACAGGTTAATATCTTTGCATGAATCGTGAAGCCACCCTATCCATCCAAGAATGATTGGTATTTTATAGAACAATAGGTGATTTGCAAGTATAAGCCATTAAGGCCATAAACAATACATGTCACGTAAGTTAGACCAGTCCAAAAAAAAAAAATTCTTGTCGTGCATGTGGCTTCAAGTGTAACTTTAAATTTTCATGTTGAACCTTGGTGGTTATTTTTGTTTCTGAATTTTTAATTTACATATCAGTCCACACTAACCACTCTCCAAAAAATAGAAAGTAATATAAATTACCCCCACTCCCTGAATCCCATCTTCGACAACTCTACTCGCTCCTCCTCTATTGTCTCCCTCCTCCTCTATTGTCTCCCTTCTCCTTATTGCCAATACTGGTGATGGTATAGATCAAGGCAGTGGGCCAGGGAACTTCATTGATGTTGTAGTGGTCTTGAACTCTCATCCTTGTCACGCACCATTATCAGATGGGGGAGGAGCTCGTTAGGGTGGGGGTCAAAGGCTAGGGGATGAGCTCACCGTCATCGTGACGCCCTCATCCTTCGATAGCCACCATTGTCCCTAGCGATGCAAGCCAAGGTGGTACTAGCCCGTGCGCATTAAGGAAACTCTCGCGATAGGGTTGGGTGGAGTGTGTTGATCCAGCCACGAGGGTAGGCTCCACGATGGCTCAACCCGATATAGACTGAGTCGGCTCAATAGTAGGTTGTGGGAGCGTGCGAAATACACTATAAGAATTGAGTTATGCAGTGAAACAATAGCATAGATCCAATGACATAGCCGACATCAAGTGACGACCTCGATGTCAAAGACAATAAGCCTATTGTTCTCGTCTCGAAGCCATGCTTGTTCTCTTCGCCTTTCTGCCACATGTCCTTGCTTTAGATCCTAGGCCAGACCTCCATTTCTCTTCTCTCATGCTTCTTCTACACATAGGGAAAAACAATGATTCACCCAGTGAATTTGCCTTAATGTATGAGTGGACTCAACATCCAGGCAAGAGAAGTCTTTAGGAGCCACCTACTTTTTATCCATTCTCATCCAAACATTCACAATATATTGCAGTTGATATAGTCGAGCGATAAGTGTACTCGCCAACATCGAGGGTTGTTCGTGAGCAGTGCTATACGTACGATTGTCGTAAGTACGATTCATGGCACGTAGCGACGGTGCAGCAGCGAGCGAATCGGCGCGTAACGGAAGTCACAAACAAATCACAGCGTCGGCAACGGAAATCGTACGATTTTCTCGTACGCAAAGCAATTTCGTTTGTTCATATAGTCTAAGGCCTTGTTTAATTTACAATTTTTTTTCCAAAAACATCACATCGAATATATAGACACATATTTAAAGTATTAAATATAGTCTAATTATAAAATAAATTACAGATTCTACCAAGAAGCTACGAGACGAATTTTTTGAGCCTAATTAATCCATCATTAGCACATATATGTTACTGTAGCACGTATGGCTGATCACGTACTAATTAGGCTCAAAGGATTCGTCTCACGATTTCCCCATAACTGTTTAATTAGTTTTAATATTCGTGTATATTTAATGCTTTATTTAGATGTCCAAGAATTCGATGTAATGTTTTTTGGAAAATATTTTGGAACCTAAGTAAATATTCCGAACGTACATAACTATAGCCTAGATAAATAGTAATTTAAGTGCTCCAGTACAGTCGCATGCATCATCTCGCACGCTGGCTTAGCTGCTTCTCCCCAGATCTGCAGCAAATCAGAAAAGTCACCGCTTTCCACGACACGCACGCACAGGCAAAAAGGGAGCAGGCGCCACAGCGCGCAGCTACCCTCCTACACACGCGTCTGATGAATTTAACCATGCTGCTGCTGAATCCCAAGTTATTTACTGTGCTGATTTACTGATCATGATGCTTCACGGGCCAGTTAATTAAGCACGCAGGAGCAGCCTACGACGACCTGCGGTCTGGCATGTAGGGCCCGCATGTCAGCGAGAGAGTAGCGGTAAGTTAGCTGATAAAGGAGATATCTGCGCTTCACGAGGCGAATTCGCCCCCATCCCGCGAGGTTCATGACGAGGCGATCTTTGCCGTACACATAGGCAGATTGTTTTAACTCTTTCCTAAGCAGCTAGGCTAAACCCTATCCTTGTTTTATCGTTAGGATTTGATCAGCCTGGGGTTAAGGTTAAGTTAATCAACCTAGGCCGTAGGGATCAGTAACCCATACGGTAGGTTTGTCTAGGCCTTTTCTTTTCTTTTTGTTTTTGTTTTTAGTAGTACTACCTCTGTAGTGAAATAAAATCCTTTTTTTAGTTTTTTATACAATGTTTTGACTCTTTGTTTTATTTTAAAAAAATTTACAATTAATATTTTTATTCTTACTAGCTGATAAAACATGAATAATACTTTATGTATGACTTATTTTATGTGCAGCCTGACAGAGTGACAGTTGCTGCTGCTGGATGTGAAATTGTGAAATGGCTTCTGCCGAAAAAAACCGTCGTCTCGCCCTGTGAGAGCTGGGAAAGTGACAACGGTATTGTACATTTGTGCGTAGTTTTCTGCGAGAAGGCAGCGCGTGCATGCATACGCGCGTGATCGTGCCCATCTCACCACCTGTGCAACAAGCTAGATCCTCCTCTTCTTGGGGTCCTAAAATAATCTTGTTTCTCGTTAAAGCCACGGAAGATGTCGTGGACTCCCAGGTGATGAGCTGGTGGTTTGAATAGGAGTACACCTTGTTTTGCCAACTTTTAGGGACGAAGAATGTGAGTTTAGGCCAATCTCAATAAAGGTTTTATGGGTAATAAATAAGGTGATGTAGATATTTTTGATAATGTGGCAAAGTATTAATGAAGAGAGAGTTGAAATGAGTTTCATGGAGATGAAATCTTCTATGCACTGTTACCTAGACAGTTTGTGTCTTGCATGTAACCTAGGAAACAACAATAGATAAAACTATGCATTGAGAGAGTGGTGTTTTATTCTAGTTTTTTTTAATGACATGTCACTCTAGGTAATCGTGTTCATAAAACTTGTATTGAGGATGGCCTTAGATGAGTGATTTGATGGTGGGATTGGTTATAGGAGCTTGATTTTTACTAGTATTTGGCAAAAGAAACGACATTGCTATGGAGTTTGGATGTGAAAGTAAAGATAGACGGCTCAGATATAACACGTTATACTTAGAGTGGGAATTCCCTCTCAGTTACCACCATTCACATGCCCACTAAAAATTATTAACAGCCCAAACTTCTTAGCAATTTCCCCAAGCAAACGCACCATTATACCATTTCTAATGGGAGTTTCGATCTCATTAAATAGGGTACCGTGTTAACATTTTTTATATATGTAGCAATGAAGAGATGGCATGTGTTTTTATCTAAATGTAGCCACAATGTACATTGTTACCAGTATAGTTTGTTTATTACATGTATTGCCTATAAAACAACAAATTAAACATATACATGGTATTACCTCCGTTCCAAAGTTGTTTAGCATAGACTTAGGAGATGTCAAAATATTCTTTTTTAGTCACTTCAGTGATCAATTTGTAAATTTTGAATGGATTAGATTTCCATTCTAAGCGTTTGATTGGCTCTAAAATCATTGCAATGATTGAAATTATGAGAGTTAATGTAGAAATACTTATACTGTGGTATAAAATTTAAATCCTAGAAATATTTATCTTTTAAAATAGAGGGAGTATGAACTGTTTCAATCATCAACGAAATGCAATGTTACATACGATCATTCCACTGGGAATGACCTTAGTATCAAAGTTTCCTTGCCTTGCTGGACTGCATGCTTTCTGCAACCCAACTGGACTTTCTAGGGGAGTGGAGTTCAAATAGAACTTCAGGCTAACACCATCTTTTAAAGCCACAACATCTTAATAATGGGCTGAAATTGCCATAGGGTAGGGTCATGGATAGTGGGCCTCCTCTCTTAGGCCCAAAACCATGCATCATTCCAGCACATAAATTTAACAGAATAGTCATCAATCGCTTTTTATGTTTAAGTTGAAATGTTCCAGGATACCTGACACAGGGTTGCCGCGTGCGTCTTGTTTTGAGAGGAAG
The DNA here is from genome assembly GCF_000231095.2 of Oryza brachyantha. Taxonomy (NCBI): domain Eukaryota; kingdom Viridiplantae; phylum Streptophyta; class Magnoliopsida; order Poales; family Poaceae; genus Oryza; species Oryza brachyantha. Next base: position 4,722,585 of record NC_023163.2, read on the forward strand.
ACGAAAAGTTTAATATGTTCATTTTGTTTTCTTGGAAATACTGGCAACATACATTAGCTAAAATATATTTCCATTTTTTCAAAATGTGAACACGGACTGGCATGACCAATTGTTATGTCCTATCTGCTCCGTCCTAAAATAATTTTATTTTTCATACATCCTATACATACCAATAAAAAACAAAATAATGTATTACTATCCACTTTATTAAATAACAATGCACCATCCCTCGCTTTATCTAGTTTCAATGCACTTATTCATACTTTTACGAACTCTAATACAATAATTGCTTAAAGTTAGACTTATTATAGACAAACAAAATGAGGCAAAAATGATATTATTTTGGGATAGAGTATATGAGAATACAAACCATTAATAATGTTCAAATGTATAAAATACAAACCATCTTCTAAATGATAATTCAAGCACATACTGGCAAACCATGCACGGTGGCATAAGGTGTCTCATGATGGATTAAACCGTGCCGGAAGCCCGGAACCTTCTTCAGATTTCAAAGGCTTTCAAAGGGTTCTTGGGATCAATATCATGGAAGAGAGGAAGATCTGGTTGGAGACTTCCTTGGCTGAAACCAATGCTTTCTAGGGTCTCCAGCACGCAGTCAAACAAAATTTTGTTTCCGAACAGGGTGAAGTGCAGTCCATCGCTGCATAATATAAAAGGAAGTTATTTAGTCATTGTCATCAGGGAAAAAATAACACTGTAAGCACTAAGCAGTACTCAAAACTACAAGACAACATAATGCATTTCTTCGGTAAGAAAACATGCATACATTATAAGGCCTTATTTATTTTCACTTAGGATTATTGTGATCTAGATTATTAAAAATAGTCTGAAACAAATAAAATAGATTACAAGGACAGATTACTATAAGATTAAATTGTGCTAAAGGTGTACGAACTTGCGAGGTAGATGCAATCTAGTACATAAACTTGTAAATTATTTGTTTGAATGCATAAATTTGTCTAGTGCATGCTGTAAACTAGATCCAAAGGACATGACTAATTTTACTAAATTTGACATTGATTAGAATCTTGCGTAGGCTCAGATGACCCGATAATGTCATAAACATATGCACCCACTCGTTCAAACATAGAGTAAGTTATTTTGTGTAGTGTGTGTATATACGGGAGTATGAAATAAATACAAAACAATGAAAATAAAATAAAATAAAATGCATGAATGTTATTTGCACATATGACATATCACGTCCTAATATGCGTACGTGACAACCTAATCAACTCTAACTCGGTATAATTTGCCACAATGTGTTGTTTTGGAGCAAGATTTGTTATAATATGTCGTTCTGCAACCTCTCTCGCTATATATTTACTGTCAAAAAATATGTCCTTTTGGAATTGGTTCGCACACACTAAACAAGTTCGTGAATTATAACGAGCATTTTACGATTTTATATACTAAATTGCACTCACCTGATAAATTTGTGTACCACCAACACAATTTAGTCTTGTCATAATCTAAAGCTCAGATTATTGTAATATGATAAGCTCCTCCAAGGATAATTTATTTCAGATTATTTGGTGGCTAAAGACCGACTACCCCTGGATACTTTAAAATAATTACCCACCTTACTATCCATTATCCAATTTAGCTTATAATAATTCAGCTTGTAGTAATCTGGCTCAATAATATAAATTACAATAATTCTAAATAGAAACAAACATGGCCTAAATCACGGCATGAAGACCCAAGTTATTTATAAAAAACCTAATGCTGTGTGCGAAGGCTCTATCCACTGTCAGTTACTGTATACATAGCAGAGAAGAGAGCGAAAACCAAGCGAGTTGCACTCTAATTAATTTGTTCCCACAATTCTTTTCCCCAAAAATCTGTTCTACAGACATATTCTATTGGTCTTTAACACCTCTGCAATTCTTCTTCTTCAAAAAAAAAAAATCTGTACACATGTTTTTTGTTCCCTATTGCTTTGCGGACATTTCTATTTTCTACTGCTGAGTTAATCTCCTTATGGGAGATGGGAAGATCTTGACTGGTTTCCATTAGAGAAGCAAAAGTGGTAGCTTGTATAATACTAGCATGCACGCTATTGTGCATCTAGTTTGTTTCTGCAGGTTTTCATTTGACAATTCAGAAGCTAGAAAACAGTCATACAGTGTTATGCAGAGTATCAAGTTCATCTTGTTTGGTTAAATATGTTAATTATAGGATCTTCAGAATGGGTCGGGTTTAAGGCCAAGGTTTTTTTAGTCAAATTAACCATCCATTTGCTTCTATATAACCTGTACACTCGACAGAACCATTACGTTCGATCAGATTGTCCGTGGAATTTGCGAAGTAGGCTACTGGTAGCATAGATGACTGCCCTTGCTTTGCTTCTTATTAAGCCTATCAATTTTCAAGTTTTGGTATAAGGTCACTTGAAATAGATACATACCACAATGCAGATGTTTGCCAGTCAGGAAATTGCTGCATCTTTGTCCAGATGTCTATGGCTGGAAGATTCAGTTCTTTAGCAACTGTCAGGCATGCCTGTGCATAAGCGCCAGCAGCTTCATTGGTTCTTTCCGGTAGTTTTGAAGGGTCATCTTCTCCATACATGTCCCTTCATTGAAAGAAACGGACAATAAGTACGAGTTTGCAAAAATCTCCCTTACAAGAAGGTACAATGTTTAGCTTGTTACTTGAAAAAAGAATTTTCAGATCAAGCCCAGTGCCACCAAGTGGTAACTGATATACCGATAAACTAAAAGGGAAAAAAACTTACAGTGTATAATGTGCATCCTTTTACATGAGAAATACAAACTGGTGGTTAATTCTGCTCGTGGATATAAGTCGATAGATCAAACATAAGCATGCCCTGTACTGGTTTGGTACATTATGAAATTGGATTCAAATTCTTGAAGTCTGAAGAAAGTACAAATTTATTGGGTGGCTCCTTTGTTATCAGGGACGTATTTAGACCTAGTGCAGCTATGGCTCGAGCTCTAGATTTAGGTCCATAATTCTCTGAAAAATATATAAAATCATCTTACAATTTTAAAAATAGTTAAAGACTACATGAACATAGTCCTACTCATAGATATCCTTACCGAATTCTCGCTGGTTCATAGATTGGTGGAGGCGTGATGAGTATAATCTTGGTGGATGGCCATTGCTCCTGATGTGAGACCCAAATCGGAGTAAGCAAGCAACGAAGCAGTTAAGCCGAGCAGACGGATCGTCGCTGAAAGGAAGGAGAACCTTGAAGTAGGCGCAGATGGCGCGGAGGTTGCTCCGGTACTCCTCCAGCGGCACGTGCTGGTGCACCTGCTTCCGATCCGGCAGCGAGGCGTCGTTGGCGCCGAAGAACACCGTGACGGCCGCCGGGTCCGACCCCCCGGCCCCGGCGGCGGCGCCCTCCATGGCCCTCGCCAGCACCCGCAGCGCCCATCGCGTGTTGTACCCGCTGAACCCGCGCAGCACCACGTCCGCCTGTAGCCAACCGGAGACCACCCCGGCGATCAAAACCGACGCGGGGGCAGATCGAGGAGGGGAGGGGAGGGGGCCGCCGCGTACCTTGCGGGCGAAGTGGTCGGCCAGGGCGGCGCCCCAGCCGCCGTCGGCGAAGGACAGCTCGGTGATGGAGTCGCCGAAGAGCACCAGCCGCGGCCTCATGCTCGTCGGATCCCGGATACCCCACCTACCCCTACCTGGGGGACGCCTCACTCGCTCGCTACTGTACTGAAGTGGACTGAAGAACCGCCTCGTCTCCAAGATCTCATCTGAGCTTCCAGCCTCGCTTGCGTGCAAATTCTTTAAAAGTGCAACTTGGGTGGAGAATCGTGGAAGCAACTGACTTGCAAGTTTGTCGTGCGTCCGAGAGTCCAAGATGCCGTTGTCAACACAGCCTTTCAAGCAGTAGCTGAACAGTGACGAACTGTATTCCGGCGGTCAGGGCGCCAGGGCGGCGCGGCCTGGGAAGCTTCCTATAGCTTCTCACGGAATCTCGAGTCACAAACTATTTTAAGCAGCACTCGTTAGTCGGTTTATGAGAATCGAGTGCAGTAAAATTCAGAAAATAAACTAAAAGCTAAAAATCGATCTCCCAGTTTTTCTAGATTCTAACTTCTTATTAGTTTGTTAAGCTTCTCAAACAGAACTTGAGTCTCGTCTTGGAATTGAGATCAGGCAAAGGACTGCAGCTAGTTTTAGTTGTTTATTTTGATGGTCAATGTTCTGCAGCCATCGCTACAGTACACTACGAGAATTATGGCTTTCCTCGTTTTATGTGCGTTGATTAGATAAGGTGACACCATCAGATACGAACTACCCAGTGTTTTGAACCGTTTGATCGCTGTTTTAAGACAATGACAACAACTGCATGTATAATGACTAAAGCTGATCTGAATCCCTCGGTATTGGTTTCGTAATTGGACCTGTCTCAATCACATGGATGGGGATCATTGATCAAGCAATGTCGTGATCTCCTTTGAGTTCTTTCTTGGGTTTTTTTGGTACGTTCCCAACCATAAATTCGTGCTAGAATAAATTCGTAAAGTCTACCCTCTATGGTCATGATTTTTTTATGAAATACTTAAGCCAAACAGAATATTTACAATCAAAAAATAATATATAAATACAACTTTTATATATGTGTTCTTGGCGAAAAACAAATGCTAAATAATAAACTATAATTAAAAAGCCAAATCAATTTCAAACTTAAGGTTAAAATTTAAATTTTGACTTATGAACAAAAGCATAAGCAAAAAGATGAGACCCTTAGTTCCATAACATGAGAATGACATACTCTTGTCTTAAAACTATTTTCCATAAATGACATATACTCTTGTCTTAAAACTATTTTTCATAAATGACATATACTCTTGTCTTAAAACTATTTTCCATAAATGACATATACTCTTGTCTTTCTATATTCCACAAATGTGTTGTAATAAGAAAAAGATTAGTATTATATTCTGAAAAAGTTGCAGAAAAAAGGTCAAGACGACCGAAGTTTCTGACTAAAGAGTAACAAGTTCATGAGAGTATGGAAAATACTCTGCATTTTCAGACAAGTCCATACACATCGTTTTTATGTTTCTAAATTAAAATTTTAAAAAGTTGAATTGACGGTGGATGCGCTCCGCTAGCGAATCGAAGCTTAAGAAGGTCAAGCGATTGTTCCGACCGCGGGAGCTCTGGGTGCCGAGGGGACCATGGGTTGTGCTTCTGAGTCAAAAGACGTGGGATAGATTGAGCAGACTCTGCCATTGGATGCGCAAGGAGCAATAACCAATGTTGGACTTTCCTTTGCATCGGACAATCCGATTTCCAATTTGAATGACAATGGTTTAAAGTTCTAATCAAAATATACACACGTACATTATGAGATGACACTAGTGGATTTTATTAGGAATTTAGTGAGGTTGAGATTTACCATCATCCTCAATCAATTTAAACACACATTAAGAGAGCATGCTCTGCCCAAAAACAAAAAGAGAGAGCATGCTCGCCAATGCGTTACCTTGGTAATGCCGTGTATCTTCGTACATAGTTAAAAATTAACATGTAATCTAAGATGACCGTGATTACTCGTTAACTACGCATCAATTTGATATGCTAAACCACAAAACTGTTATTTGCCATTGACATTACATTTCGACAAAATCCATAAGAAATTACGGTGAAACCACTCCAAAGTAGAAAGCACCTGCTATGTTTCCCGGACCACCAAATCCTCAACGCCCCAAGAACGCAGAGGAACCGAACAGTGGATGATGAACATAAATTTTACCATCAATGGAAAGGAGTCCGGAAGAAAAAAAAAGTGTAAAGAAGGAAAAAAAAACCGAACAGTAGCAGCAGCCTGCCTGCCCCCACCTCCCACCGAACCCCTTGCCTGCCTTCCCCATCTCGCCTCCTCCCCCCCGAAATCCCCAAATCGCCGCACCCCCGATCCGCCGCCGCCCTCGATTCGATTCGGCGCCGCCGTTGACCCCGCCCCCTATGGCCTCAGGGCCGCCGTCGCCGTCCAGCAAGGCGTTCTCCCGCAAATCCCACGCCCACGGCCCCGGGCCCAACTCCTCCAAGGCGGCGGCCGGAGGCGGAGGCCTCTCGGCGTTCGATGCGCACAACGGGACGCACATCCGCACCGTCACGTTCTCGCTCTCCTCGTCGCCGGCCGCCCGCCGGGAGCTCCGGCGCCGCCTCACCACGGAGCTCGCACAGGTGCGGGCCACTTCCAAGCGCCTCAACTCGCTCCCCGCTCCCGCGCCTTCCTCCGCGCTCTCCGCCACCGACCCTTCCACCCCGCTGCCCCCGCACCCGCCGGTCTCCAAGCACAAGTCCAAGAAGGGGCCCTCGAACCCGTCGCTCTCCGCGGAGGCGCGGCGCAAGCTCTACGCCCCCGTGTTCAAGACCTGCGGCACGGTGCTCGCTAGGCTGATGAAGCACAAGCACAGCTGGGTGTTCAACACGCCCGTCGACGCCAGTGCGCTTGGCCTGCACGACTACCACACCATCATCACCAAGCCCATGGACCTCGGCACTGTCAAATCGCGGCTGGCCGCTGGGCACTACAAGTCGCCGCGAGAGTTCGCCGCTGATGTGCGTCTGACCTTCCAGAATGCCATGAGGTACAACCCCAAAGGGCAGGATGTGCACTTCATGGCAGAGCAGCTAATGAACATGTTTGAGGAGAAGTGGCCAGAAATTGAGGCTGAGATGGCACAGCTGTCACCACAGCCGCCGACACCATCATCGGCTGCGCCCAGGAAACCAAAGGAGTTAGATAATTCTAAGGTGCTAGAGAGGTCGGACTCAACAGTGCATGCTGCGGGGATGGAGGCTACGCCAAAGCAACAGACTGGTCGCCCCCCAGTTTTAAAGAAGCCCAAGGCAAGGGAGCCTAATAAGAGGGAGATGACCTTTTGGGAGAAACAACGTCTTAGTAATAATCTCCAGGAGTTGCCACCAGAGAAACTTGACAATGTTGTGCAAATTATAAAGAAGAGAAACTTGTCACTCAGTCAGCATGATGATGAGATTGAGGTTGATATAGATAGCTTTGATGTTGAGACATTATGGGAGCTCGATAGGTTTGTGACAAACTACAAGAAAAGTATAAGCAAGAATAAGCGCAAGGCTGAGCATCCTATGGCAGGGCAGGACGACACGAATCATGATCTAGAGCTAGAGAAGACAGAGCATGCGAGGTTGGACGAAGTGGAGCAGGATCAGATGCCTTCAGTACAAGAGACGGTATGCTTTTTAGGGATGATGTAATTTTCATGAATTAATTGCTAACTTATGTCCAATGTCGTACTAATTATTTCCTACAGTTACAGAATCCCGAGCCAGAATCAATCGATATTGAACCACCTAAAGAAAACACAGCAGGTAGTCTACCTATGTGTTTTGTACCATGTTTATAATTGTTATTATTGTCTTTAAGAAAATAACAAATATATCAGTTATTAATCTAAATGTCAAATTGTCTGTTGACCTAGCTCTGTTACCAGTATATGGATAACAACTAAGTTTGCTCGATTACAGATGACAATGAGAGGTATGTGGGTTCATCGTCACCTGTTCATTTGGAAGATCAGAAAGGAGAGAATGCTGGTAGATCAAGTAGTTCTGGAAGTTCTAGTAGCGATTCAGGCTCTTCATCTAGTGGTAAATGCTCTACTCCTTTGCAGAAATTTATGTTACCAATTAGCTCTATAAAGGATATTTTCATATATATGTGCATAACACATGAAATTTACCGTGAGAAGCATATGCAGATACAGACACAGATAGTTCATCAGCAGATGGCTCTGATGCTGCACAGTCACCCAGAACGTAACATCTATAGGTCAGGTCAGGTATGTTTAGTTACTGGGCAATCATTTTCTTGTATTTGTTTTCCAAATTCAAATTATTCAATTGGTATATTCTTGAAGTTCCAGGAGAGCTAGTTATTCAAGCTTTTAACAAAGAAAACAGAAATTATATTGAGAACCATGAATATCCATGTTGCTTGCGCTACTTAGTTACTTTTGTGAAAGCTTTCATGTCGCTAGGGGAGAGCACTTTCGTGCAATTTCTTTGGTTTTTAAGATAGGGATTTTGCAACATTGGCAACTGAAATTAATGTCAGACAAATAAACCTGCACAGAAAATACCAAAATAGTTTGTTGCATTTTCCTGTTTTAATTAATATTGCATCGCCACTTCAGTAATGCATCGTTGTGATAATGCATGTATTCAACAACAAGAATGCAAGACAAAAAACAAACAAACAAAAGGGGCACTGATTGTGAAAAGAACACCAACTGAGCAACTAATACGTGGATCGGGAGTTAAATTGAGCAATAAGCAAAGCAATTAACAATAACCAATAGGCGAATTGCTGATCAAATGTCAACCGTACAAAACAGTCAAGAACACAAACAGGATCTGTGGGCCTGTTGGAGCTGTGGAGTCACCTTGTTGTGGGCTTTCTCTACCACTGCTCGTTGAGTCACCAGTTGGTGGAGCAGGTGCCGATGCAGGAGGCTGCCTGCTCTGCTGCATCCTGCTGCACTGGGGGCTCTAGACTGGAATGGCTAGTGTTTTGGCAACGGCAAGTGGGGGTCAATGGGGCCTGGGCACCTGGCTGATGTGCTGAGTCAGCCTTGGGCTTTGCAGCTGGGATGATGAGATGGGTGGAGGTGCTGAAAGTATAAAATACCAATATGGCCTTGCTTGGCTTATGTGGTTTGTGTGGTTTCCAGGATAAATGACTGCACTGAAAACTAAAATAACAAGAATTAAAATTAAACTAGAAACCTGAAACATAAAATTGTTCAATTTGTTTTAGTTTTGCCCTGCCCTCCATGTCAAAAGCATCTTAGTTCTTACTTTATATATAAAGGACGGCTATTTAGTATTTACTGATTAATGATCAGCTATATGTGCAAACTAAATAGCGCTATTGTGTTATTATATTTACTACTCTTAGCTAGGAGTATTATAAGCTAATATATTATACCATATTTGTATTGTACCTTGCTTTTGGAAAAATCTTTTGTGGTGTAACTCGTAAGCATCTTAGTAGTTGTGCTAACAAATGATGCTACCTGACAATCTGACATTCACATGATGGTAGTTGTGGTAACAAATGAGCAGTTAACATGTTCAAACCAGAATAGATGTACTGTGCTGTATACTATACTTTACTACCTCAATCATTCGGATAAGAAAGAAACGGTGTGATGATCTGATAGCCATGGTTAGTTGGATGATTGGGTCTTGAACGCTCTGTTTGACATTAGCATTGCGATAGATTAGCATTGTGACAGAGTGATTTTGTGCTGTTGTTTGTACAAAGTTATAGTATGTTTGTGCAAAGTTATAATATACACATGTTAGAATTATACCTTCTTGAATGTTTGACTGTGACCCCATCAAACAGTGTCCCAACGTAAAGGTCGTTACAAGATAGGATCCCAAGTATTACCACTCCCTACTTCCCTGTCATTATGCCAATCTACATTACAAGGATTGCCTATTGGTTTAGTAGTGTCTGGTGGAGTTGCCATGCAATGCACAGATAATTAAAGTTGTTAAAACTTCTAGTACTGTGATCCTAAAACTATCCACGACAATAATTTGCCAATGTATGGTACTAATTGGTACTCCCTCTATTTCATATTGGAATATATTTTAGATTTTTCTTAAGTCAAACTTCTTCAAGTTTGACTAAATTTATAGAAAAATGTAGCAGCATTTCCAACACAAATTATTATTATGGAGTTTTGACTTAGTACAAAACCGAAACATATTACAATATGGAATGGAGGGAGTAAAGAAGAAGCTTGTATAGTAATAGAAGCATTCTCTAGATAATATTGGAAAAGGTTGACAAAGTTCCATAGTAATTTACATGCCATAGGTGTTTATATTGGTTTTGTCCCAAAAGCTGGAGATTTTTGGTAGCCATCTTCCCAAAGTATTGTTCCCTTTCTTTCATTACAAAAATTCTGGAACTGTGGATATTGCCCTATTAGCTGTGAGCTGATTGTTTTCTTGTCTTGCATAGTGCTGTATCAGCATTGTGCCAACCAATATGGTTACACATATCCATGTCATCATTGGATACACCAACAGTATGTTGTGCATTGCCGAAATGCCTAAAAGGTATCACAGAAACCTATCAGGCTGTTAGCCTATGCTATCTTAGAGCATCCCCAACAGCTTATCTAAATTTGGTCATCCATATCTTCATTTAGATGATTATCTAAAACAGTTTCATTCTTCATATTTCTTTGTACTCCACCAGATCATCCATATATGACATCCTCTATATCTCTTTGGAGGATGGAGAGAGATCATCCAAATATAAAGGTTCTCTCTCCTAATATGGATGACATCTAAAAATAGATGATAAGATAACCGTTTTGTTGGAGCTCAATTTGTAGTCTTCATTCTCTATTTTCAGGATAGAGGATGGGATAGATGAGCTGTTGGAGATACTTTTATTATCTCATTAGTGCTGATGTAAGTGCATTCAGATTGCCAGGGCAACCTCACTAATGAGGGGTTATACTTTTCCAATTTTGAATTCATCTATGTCAAATTTAAAGTTCATATCTGGTGAAAAAACAAGAAGTTTTCATCATTTGGATATCTACCTGTATTCGAACCCTTGAAAAAAAAAATCTCACAACTTTATGTTTTCCTTTATGGACATTCTCCTTTCAAAAGGAGACAAGAAAAAAACAACTACGTTCATTGTGCAGAGGTGCAGGGCAGGGAATCAAAGATTTGTTGCAAGAATATGGCCCACATGATATTGTGGAATTTTCTGTGTGAGTGCAGATGTGGATGAGATTAGGATATATAAGTAACCATTACTACTGTTATGTAAGGAGTGCGCAATGAATAGCTGTTGCATTGAGCAATGAGCACTGCCGGTAGGGAACATATATATTATAAGGTGAATTTTACTTGATCTACCACCATGCAACCGCTTTCTGCTACAGATCATAATCTAGTCATGGATTTGGTTTCCACCTTCTTGGGGCTTAAACTTATGAGAAACAAAATATTATAGAGAGAATTCAGAGAATATGGATTTTCCCTAACCTTTTTTCGAGTTGGAGGGAAACACTTTGCTATATTAGATCAGTTTGAAGCCTATGCATGATACGTTATGTAACAAAGTGTCAGAACTTAATATGCCATATGCTAGTTGGATTGAGATGCTGGAATTTCTGCCAGTTGGGCCAATTTACCTGGCTAATTTTTCAGTTGATATTTATTATATTAGTAATGAAAGGCTTAAGCTTGTCTTAGTTACATTTTTTAATTTGTATTTTCTTGAATGAGGTAACTAGGACACCGGTTCTGAGAAGGAACCAAACAAACTTTACTGTGCTGCAAAACTGCAAATACTCTGTCTAGCATTATTTTTTTTGCCCTGTTTGGAATTTGTGATATTTTTCATGACTTATATGGGAATGGAATGATTTTTGTATGAAACTATTTAAAATTCGTGCACTCCAAACGTGTCATTAGTACTTGATGAGGCACCATTTAAAATTCGTTCACATACTTTTGCTGCTGGAGAAGACCTCTTGAACTCTTTTGAAATTGCTGCAAAAGATTATAATATGATTACCCATGGATTTATTCCACTAGGAAAATGCTTGTCAATTGCTATCTCTACTCTAAATTCTAGTCATCGCCAAGATTAATGCTAAAAATAATCTGACCAAAGCATATGGATGTTTTTTAATACGTTCATTAATGACAAACGGTAGGAGGTGGTGTGATATTAGTTGTTTCTGAAATGCATTTAGCTTTGAGTAGTAATCTAGCAGATGATTGCTATGTCAGTAATGTGTTGTAAGATATTAGATGATTCTAAATACATTTAACTTTGATTAGCAATCTAGCAGATGAATCGCTATGGCAGTTTTCACGAGCCATGAAAACAGAAGATTGACTAAACTATGACTAATATGAATTTCTACTCATGATTTTTATGGAAGAATTAGAACTTTCTTGGAAAAGAAAAGTTTATTAAGGGAATTAACCTATTTGATAGTATGGTTAATATATTTCATTTTCCCTTATCTGCAGATATTGATGTCAGGCATGATATCGTCAGCGAGATTCAGTGCTGTCCTGTAAATTTTGGCTATGTAGGAAGTCTAACCAAACCAATGCCTGTCCCCTTCTCGCTGTCTGTTTTAGACTCATAGTGGGTGCCATAAAATGCACATGCATTTCATGCGTCTGAACCATTGTTTGCAGTTATGTACTTATTGTAGAGTGCTGCGTTTACCTAATCATTGAGCTGGAAATTGTCTAACATTGGATAGAAGAAACCTGCACATTTGGGGGGAAGCAAGACAACCGGTGATGACCAGACCAGGAACCTGGAGGCCCCACCCTATTGTAATATTGTAAAATTGCTATAGTAGTTGGTAATTTCTGCTTTGTTGGATTTACCACGGATAATGATGTTGATCTGCTTGTTGTGAGATTTCTGCACACTTTGTCATGTTAGATAACCTCTGTTCTTTCCGTTCAATATAATCATTTCTGAGTGCACGGATGCTCCATGACTCCCGGCTGTCTCCTCTCCAAAATAACCACCATATTTTTCTTGCGAACACAAATAAACAACAAAATATTTACTTAATCTTATTTTGCTTTACGAAATGTTCGAAACTTTTCAAATTTAATTTGTTATCTGAAACTATTGTTCAGTGTAATGAATTGTACTTGAAACTTACCTTTGAATTAATGGATTTGGGTAGGATTTAAATCCTTTTAAGGCTCCTTTGGAACATAGGACTTGAAAAACACAAAGAATAGAAATAGGAAAAACACAGGATTTAGGATACCATGCTAAGTTGATTCCATGGAATGCTAGAATACATGAAGTGCTCAATCATGTTGTTTGGTTATGCTAAGTTGATGCTCAATCATGTTGTTTAGTTGTTTTACGGAAAAAAATTACATAAATTTAGAGAGAGAGTTGACACAGAGAAAATTTTCTAATAGGTTTAAGGTCATGGTAGATCCCCCCACCCCAAAAAAAATCCTATATTTTTGAATTCTAAGGATTCATTCTTTGATTTAAAGGAGTATCTAAGGAATTTTTACAGAGGATTCTTATCCTCATATAAAATATTACTTTGTTCCAAATGAACCATTAGAAACTATATATATATACATATACTTTGGGCCTTATTTAAAGGATTTGTCTAGGATTCAAATCTTTTAATAATTATTTCTATATATTCCTTTAAAACAAATGATTGGAGTTTCATAAATTATTTGAAATTCCAAGGAATGGAATGGCATGATGAGTGTAAATTTTGCTAAAAAAAGTTAGCAAGAACTACAACTTATTTTCAATACCCCCGGCTAACCAACCTATATTCCCTTATTTTCCGCAACCACGCTTCCTGAATGGTTTTTCTTCGTAAAAATATGCTATAAGAAAGTTCCTTTCAAAATAATATGAATCTATTTTTTAGTTTTTTTATAGCTCATAATTAATTAATCGTATGCTAACCCATTGCTACTACTTTTTACGTGCCAGTTAAACCAACGGAAGAACACGACCTTCGTATATTTCTTTTGAGTCTATCTCTTTAGCTCAATTCACATGTTTTCCTGCTTTCTATCAAAACAACCAGCCCTACCGTATATTGTAATTCTTTATTTTTCTATTTGCATTTACATCAAAATCCTATTATCATATTGCTTTGTTTTTTTTTCAATCATGCATTTGAAAAAAAGCCCTCACGCACACCACACGAAAGATTAAAAAGTATTCTCTCCGTCTCTAAATATCTAAATATTTGATGTCATTGACTTTTTTTACACGTTTGATCAGTCATTTTTATTTAATTTATTTTTTAAATATGTAAAATTATATATATACACTTAACAATAAATAAAATAATATAGAAATAATTAATAATTATATAAATTTTTAAATAAAATAAATGATTAAATGTGCGTTAAAAAGTTAAACAAGCTTCGAACATTTAGACCACGGAGGTACTACAAACGAATCCGCCGTTATCGCAGGTCACAGCCTGACAGCCATAAACCTCCCCAACCCACCTCACCCATCTGCGAACTCCGGCGAGATGCTCCCGCTCCGGCTGCTGCCGCCGCTCTCGTTCCCACTGCCGCGTGGCCCCACGCCGCGCCGACTCTTCGCCACTGCGGCTTCCGCGTCGCCGCTCCCATGGCCGGGCCTCCACGCATGGCGCCGGGCCCCGCCAAGCGACCTCCGCACGTGGGGCCCGCACGGGCCCTGCGCTCCCCCCGACGCCGACGAGGCCGGCTCGGAGGAAGCTAGCGCGTCCTCGTCGCTGGCCGAGATGGGCGCCCTCGTGCTGTCCACCGCCGACCCCCTCGCCAAGGCGCGGCTCACTCACGCTGCCTTCACACGGTGGGTCGCCGGGCTCCCCGTCGGCTTGGCCGGAGCCCCTGACCACCCCGCCAGGCCTGATAAGCCCATCGTGGTAGATGCTCCAGCACCTCCTCGCTTCCTCTCGCTTAGTTTGTTGAGGCATTTCATCGAGCTGGTTCAGGGCCGGCTGCTGCTGCTGCTCTTGTCTCCTGTAGGTGACGCAGAAGGAGATCACCACGCACAAGCAGATGGGGGTGCCGCTCAACGCGTACATGCTCCACATGTTGGCGCACGTCGAGCTCAATGCGATCGACCTTGCCTGGGACACGGTCGTGCGGTTCTCGCCGCTCCGGGACACGCTGGGGGATGGCTTCTTCGCGGATTTTGCGCGTGTGGCTGACGATGAGAGCCGGCATTTTCGGTGGTACTCCCAGCGGCTCACTGAGCTTGGGTTCAGGTGAGCAAAACACAGATAAATGTGGCGTGAATTACTTATTCAGTTCTATTGTATGAATAAGCTTGGCGTGTACAGCTACGGTGATATGCCTGTTCACAATCTTCTGTGGAGAGAGTGTGCGAAATCCTCAAGTGACGTTTCCGCGCGATTGGCAGTGATACCGCTAGTTCAGGTGCCAGATCATTATCTATATCTTATGTGTAATGCCTATTCATTTCGAGATAGTAAGCTTCAGGTCTGTAGACAAGTGTACTTGCTGAAAAAGAAGTTTTCCTTGTTGCAATTGACAAAATTGTTGATTATTAGAACTTTAATAGGAAGCTCGAGGCCTTGATGCTGGACCAAGACTTGTCCATAAGTTACTTGGTTTTGGGGATCATAGATCCGCAGATATTGTGAATAAAGTAGCAGAGGAAGAGCTTGCACACGTTTCTGTAGGTTTGCATTGGTTCCTGAAAGTATGCCAAATGATGGGTCGTGTCCCAGATGCAACTTTTAGAGGTAAACTTGTCTCCTTATTACTCATTAATTTTAATTGTATGAATGTTTTTTTTCATTTTAACATTGCAGACTTGATAAAGGAGCATGATGTGGTGCTGAAGGGTCCATTTAACTACTCAGCTCGCGATGAAGCTGGCATACCCCGAGAATGGTAATCCGTAATGCAGCTGTGATATTGATATTGTTTCTGTTGTAATGTTTACTCTATAATATATTTTAGTTATGAGAACATGTACAGATTCTAGTAATATTTTTGCATTTTTGGCTACTGAAATGACTTTTCACTAGTCTTTGTATTCAGAAGTAGTGAAACATAAGTGGTTTTGAAAGACTCAACAATTCCGAATAGATATTGAGTAGAACGATATTTTGTAGGCTTGTAGCTACATGAATAAGATGCTATTTTTATATTATGCAGGTATGAAGAGAAGTTAAAGCATGAAAAGCCAAGTAAACTTTTGGAGGTGAGAGATTGATCTGCTGTTTATCATATACTATTGTTTTTTGATGGACCTCTTACAGTATGCCTGTCACAGGTGCACGATAGATTAGCCTGCATTGTTGAGATGGAGAAGGAGAATACAAGTTTGAATGGCTAGAGTCGTATTTGGAGGAAAAAAAAAGGAGAATTGTAGGTACTGTACTAATAAATTCATATTGGATCTTCTGTTCTTCTTGAGTAATCTTATTTTATTGTTTTATTTTTCATAGCAACGTTGATGTCAGCATTCCTCAACTGCCTACATTATGTCATTCCTGTGATTATACATGGTTATATCTGCAACCTCTTGTCTGTTTTTGCACCTTCTATAGTATAATTAATTTGAATATCAAATATATCAAAACCTCTATTATGTTTTGTCGTTATAAAAATATATGAGATTATTTTAGATAGAAAGGTTATTGCAGTGGATTTTCATCATTCAATATATTGAGTTGCTTGGTGGATAATTCTCTGTCAACTTGAAATAGTTGAAGAAAGGACATGACACTGAGAGTCCAAAATAACTGCTGTTAACAATATAATCCCAAGTGACTTCTTGTAAATGTAAACAGTATATTCCAAATCCCATTCAAATTCTAGTTTTGACAGCTGGGTCCCATGCTCCCGCTTGCCAGCTGCCCCACATGTCAATGACACAGAAAGTTCGTTTAGGCCAGCCTTGGAGTTTCTGTTGGGTCATAAATCAAACGCATACGGAAGTATTTGAACATTCTAAGGTCTAAAATGTAGTATCCTACAAAATGTTTCTTTTTCCCATTGTATCCTACCCGAATTTGAAGGGCCAAAATGACTTGTACTTGACTAGTTTTTTCGTACAAACTTACAGTAGTGTTTTTTCTAGGAAACACTCGTATTTTCTGGCTCCCCCATCTATTATATTATAAAGGAGGCACCATGTTGGCTCTGTAAGCTAGAGGTTTCCACTTAATCAAAGAAAAAGAAAAAGATCTTAACCGTCGGATCATGGTGTGTCCAAATTATAACGGTATAGATCGATTGATATTGTCGTATACAAAATACAACTATACCTATAAAAACAAAAGTTAAAAGTTATATAAATATATAATCCAAACCTAGAGAAATATTTTATAAGAGTTATATACGAAATCCAAACCTTATAGAAATATAAGGTATATGAAATCAAAATGTAAGCTTAACCGTTAAATCATAATGGGTCTAAATTATAATGGTATAGATTGATCGATATAGTTGTAAATAAAATACAATAATATCTATAGAAAATAGAAATTAAGAGTTGTATATGAAATAGAATTTAAGAGCTATATAAGGAATCCAAACCTTATAGAAATAGAAGCTAAGAGTTGTATAGGAGTCCAAATATATTTTTACATATAGTTGTATCTATAAAAATAAATTTGAGAGTTGTATATTAAGTCTAACCATAAGTGAATTATCTAGCTTCGTGCAAAATTCTTTTTGGGGCAATCCCCTAGTTTCTTTTTAAGAAACGTGTTTCTGCCTTTTAAGGATGACTGCATGGAACGACAAATCCAGGTTGCTGTTTCTGTTTCGCTGCCAATTAGTACTATACTACTATGTACCCTTTTTTTTGCGAGTAGCCAGTGAATTGATAAAAACCAAAAATAAAAAAATAACATCAGTGGATGCTTGATTTTTTTTCTTCTGTTGCTGAACATCAGTTTCGTTCCAGTTCATATAATGCATCAATAACACATATTTCTTGACTGTCAGCTTTGCCAAATTGCTGTCCCACAAGTCAGCACATACAGAAGCACCAACGATTTGGGACAGCGAAAACCAGCATGATGATAGGAGTTAAAATTTGCTGCTCGGAAGGTGGTAACCAGGTACTGTTGGAGTGTTGGTGGCATGAGCGGTGAAGATGTTTTGAATACCTGAACGACATGTTAGACCTAGCATCAGGTACTAACAGCACAAACCTGCAAAAACATACCAGATCATCAATTTCTAATGCATTAATGGAGTACCAGACATTTCATCCTCTTGTAATGCATCTGCCGATGAGCGTAACTATCAGCCATGACGGCCGATCTGGTACTCCTTTTCTTCCTGACGGAGTAATCAGAGTCCACATGTCTGATCCCGTATCGACCAGAATGCTTCTTCCATCCTAGTCACTGCAGTCCAGTACTATCCACAACCCCAAAACTTCTCATCCGATTGCGGACTGCCATAGAGCTGTTATTAAAAACGGAAGTGATCAATCATGGAGCTAGTTTGGATTGTGTAGGTGGTTATTCCGTGCAGACGGATGAAAACGGGTGAAAACAATAGCACTTTTATGTTATTATTAGGGAAATGGTTTGTGCAGACGGATGAAAACGGGTGAAAACAATAGCACTTTTATGTTATTATTAGGGAAATGGTTTGTGCAGACGGATGAAAACGGCTGAAAACAATAGCACTTTTATGTTATTATCAGGGAAATAGTTTGGTATGATCGGAATTTTTTATATCTATGAATTTAACTATTTAGTGACGACTTTAGTACGATGCTGATAGATATTAGAAGAAAAACTCCATAAACAATAATGTTTTAAAACAGTACTCCTACTTTTCATAGAATGGCATTGGTATGATCAGGAATTTTCGTGCGGTTTTCACCCCCGCGGAATTCAATTAAAAAAATCGACGAACACGAGTACGTGGGGGCCGGCCAGCTGGTGGCCCAACCGATCTTTCGCCTCCCGTTCCAGCTCTCCCCTTCCTTCCTCGACACGGTGTCACACCCGGTGCCGGCCAGCCTAACCCCAGCGCGCCGCCACGCGTCCATGGCCGAGCAGATACGGTCGCTCCACCGGTCAAACACCGGCGACGTCGCACGGCGTACCGGATTCATCCCGTCGTCTCCAACAACCGCTCTACACTTGGCGGCGGCAGGGTGGGCCGCCTGACGCGTGCGTGTTCGTCCGACCCCTCTCTCTCTCTGTGCCGGAAAGCGACCGCGACGCAGCGTCGTCGTCTTCATATATCCCCTGGGATTCCGCTCCGGTTTCAGTCCACGCGCGAGGCATCAGTAGCAGCAGCGGCAGCAGTTGTCTGACCACAGCGTCGCTGAAGCGCGTCGGGGAGGAGGAGTGGGGAGGACTAAGCCGGTGACGAGATGTGCTGCGGCGGCGGCGACTGCCGGCCGATCGGGTGGCTGCTCGGCCTGCCCTTCGCGCTCCTCGCCGTCGTCGTCTCCTTCATCGGCGCCATCATCTGGATCGTCGGGTAGAGTAACCACTACTCTTCTTCCATTCTTCTTCGTTTCGAGATGAGATGGATCAGGGATGGATGGATTAACCCGGTGAGGGGATGGGAATTTGTGTTTGCGCAGGCTGCCGATCTCATGCATCTGCCCGTGCTGCCTGTGCGTGACGGTGCTGCTCGAGGTGGCGGTGGAGCTCGTCAAGGCGCCGCTCCATGTCATGACGTGGTTCACCTCCAAGATACCCTGCTGATTATTTTGTTTCTCCATGCATCTTTCTGCTGAATATATCTCCATTTGGTTTATTAATTACTGTTCGTGGATTCCAGTTCGTAGAAAAAATGTGTGTTTTTTTTTGATTCCTTTTGGATGGACACTTGTCTGGTTCTGAATTTGTGAGAGATTGTGAAGGGTTGCTTGCTTGATGATCGTTGTGTTGTTCGTCCGTCAGTTTCGGCGTCTGTTTTTTTTGTTGTTGTGTTGGTATGATGATTTTCTGGAACTTGATGAGTGCTTGTGGAATGCCGATGCCTAATGTCATTTGGTGATGCTTATGTTGATTGAGACTCAAAACTTAATTGGATTGTGGTAGCTGCGGCTATAGTATGGAAGATGTTGCTTCCATTATTTTGGAACGGAATTTGATCCTCCCTGTTACTCGCGTTCAAATTTGTGTTACAGTGTAATAATGGCCTAGCCAAAATGGGCCAAATTCATGGGCTCATAATGGGCTTAACAGGGTTGTATCTCGTGATGTTCTCCCAGAATGGGCCTTAACTGTGTGCCCAATTTGAGCACAGAGTTGGGCCAAACTTTTAACCCGTTTTCCATAATGGGCCCAATTGCAACATTAACTTATAATGGGCTCTAAAATGTTATTACCTCCGTCACATAATAATCTCATTTTTTGTTTTTTCGTGTTTAACGTTTAACCATTCGTTTTATTTGAAATTTTTTTACGATTAATATTTTTATTGTTACTAGATGATAAAATATGAATAGTATTTTATACGTGATTATTTTTTTTAAGTTTTTATAAATTTTTCAAATAAGATGAATGGTCAAACGTTGGACACGGAAAAATGAAAAATGAGATTATTATGGGACGGAGATAGTAGCTGGCTCGGCCTAAAGCTGATTGTTAAATCACCCTCTCATTGATTAATCCGCAGTTTCGCAGCCTGTTGCAACGACGCATCTAATGTCTCAACCAAAGCACCAGCTCTCGTGTTTTCGTGTGCTGATGATAATCTAGCCGCTGCCTGTCACTCCGTTTCAGTTGGCAAATACTTTTGGTCTCCTGTTGGGAACGCCAATGCTTAGGATTTTAAGAACATTGCCATCATGTTCCTATCCATATACAGAAAAATGTAACAGATTTGTTACTCTTATTCGAGCAAGGATACGGATCGACGATGCCAAACAATGGTGTTTAACATAATTTAGGGGGGAAAGTACTTGTTTTGTTGGTAACTGACTGTC
This sequence comes from Oryza brachyantha, assembly GCF_000231095.2. Lineage (NCBI taxonomy): Eukaryota > Viridiplantae > Streptophyta > Magnoliopsida > Poales > Poaceae > Oryza > Oryza brachyantha. The sequence goes on from NC_023163.2 coordinate 4,743,112, forward strand.
CCCATTTCATCCTTAGTTTGGTGTTCAGTATGGTTGGTGGTGAGTTCCTTCCCCTGATTGACATGCTTTGGAGTTGTGCCTCCATTTGGTTGTTCAAAGGGAACAGGGTTGATCATCACACTGTTGCTGTGGAACACATTCGATGATTCAGAACGAAACAACCTGTCATGATGAACAATTTAATGGCAGAACAACGAACGAGATCTGCATTCTCCGTGTGGTCAGTGGTCACTAAATTCTGTCTAAAAACACGGCAAATACCTTAAAATTTCGTGTATTCTAGTTCTAAAAACACCAGAAATTACAAGAGACTACTCGTTCCCCACTTTGCAGCTAGGCATTATTTCTTATGGGATTTTTTACCATTCTTAAAAAGTATCTTAAGGTATAAAAAATTTTAATATAAATTTTTGGTATCTCAAGATACAAAGTAATTTTTAAAGTATCACTTTTTTTATACTAAAAAGTATGGTAACTTAAGATATTTTTTTAAGAATAGTAAAAAAACTCATTTTTTATAGAATAGAACTATCTTGTATACCTTGTCATTTTGATCTTTTCAGTTGCCAAAGGAATGCAAATTGGACTCTTCATACAGGACAAGGTCAAACCATTTTCTCCGTTATAAAGGCGTTTGATTGCACCACCATGGTTTGCTTAAACTGTGACTGATTGATAATTGATTGACGCTATTTGCTACGGCGTGTTTGCTAATCGCTGTTACATCGGTAAACAACACCATATATCCATTCAAGAACATGCAATGCCCAGCTCACCACTGTGCGTACGTGCAGACACTAGCTAGTGACAGCCGTACATGTGCAGGTTAATTCATCGAGCAATTTTATCATCCTTAAGTAGGTACCAAGAGGTACCACTATTTTCTATATAAATTTATTAACTCCGAGTACCTAAGGTATCACGAGTTATTAAATTTTACATAGAAAATAGTGGTATCTCTTGGTATCTTTTTAAGGATAGGAAAAAAGCTCTAATTCATCAGAGAGAGAAAAAAAGGTTAACAGGATGATGTGGACTTGCAAATTGCAACTGATTGACAATGAATCGCAAGTGTCCAAGGCATCAAGATCATGTAACATTGCAACGTTTTCGGATGCATATATGCATATTTGTGATATGGTCGTTCGTACGTGCAAGAAAGAACAGTCTCACCTAAGGCAGCATGACATGTTGACGTTTGGCAGCCACGCTAATTGGTGTCACTCTGATATGCTTCATCCGTTCTTTGTCAGTTTAAAATTGACGCCGTTGATTTAAATTTATAACTGTCTGTTCGTCTTAACCAAAATTTATGTAAATATATAAAACTATAAATCATTATTAAAAAAGTTTCTCTCATCCTTTCTTTTATACCTCGAGATACCGGTATCTCAAGGTACCAAATCGTTTCTCACCATTAAATCTAGCTAAGCAGAATGTTTACTGTTAGATTTAACAATCAGAAACGATTTGGTACTGTGAGGTATCGGTACCTCGAGGTACAAAAGGAAGAATGGAAGTAAAACTCTTATTAAAAAATCTGTTATAAATTAAATCCTAGAAATATTTAATATTATATAAATTTGATGTCAAGGCCAAGCCCACATCCTAGATAAGAATGAGTATTTCAACGCGAGTACGGCTCCAATGGTGAAAAAAGCATCGTCACCATATAGCAATTAAGTGATCCACGTCTACAGAAAAGCTCTTCAGCGTTAGGATTCCAAGCAATTTTACGATCCTTAAGAAGATATCATGAGGCTGTTAGATAATGCAGTGTATACGTGTTGTATTCATATCATGTTATCTTGAGTAGTTAGTGCGGCTAAGGAGGATTAGTTACAGAATGTATATCCGCATTGATTAGTTGATGTATTGTCATCTAGATTATGATTCCTGCTTAGTAGCACCTAACCTCAAACAACCTGTAATCCTGGCCGGTTGATGGCCCTATATAAACACGTACACGCGGCCCTGAAAAGGGTGAAGACGCTTCCTTCATTTTCTATGTACTTTCACAGAGGCACCAAAATTTCAATGCAAAATTTTGGTACTTCTTCTTACCTAGATACTAGGAGGTAACAAATTTTACACTAATATTTTGGTACCTCTTGATACCTACTAAAGAACTATAAAATTGATCTAGGATTCTTTGTTCCAAAAGAGCCCTTAACCCGATTACAAAACATCAATTTGTAAAGACTACTGACAAAATTCAATGACACACATCGTCAATAAGAATGAAAACCTGAAACTGATCACTATCTATTTTTATATCCATCCTGGAGACATGTACACATGGGGACAAACATGTCAGTAAGAACCTTCCAAACTTTCCTGAATATATGTAGCCACTGCGCCCCCACCATGAGATGCACTTGTGTGGAACACATGTTTTCAAGCTGCAAGAACAAAATTAAGGTCATCCATGAAACTATGAAAATAATTTCATTCCTTAGAAAAAATGATCTGTCTTTAAATGACAAGTAAAACGAGAGAATATCGGATGATAAAACATCATCCATTCAGGAGCACCGACAGTCTACCCATTTGTACACTGCTCACACGTACTGCTAACGTAGACTAATCAACTAAACAATCAGCAGGATGAACACTCACCCGTATCTTTCTCGATTCTAAACCCTATAATCCTTTCGGTTTTGATAATACTTATATATTTTTAACCTTAAATTTGAAGTATGTCAAAGGCTTTTCCTCGTATTGTTTTTTTGACTTTACATTTAGATTGCTAGAAACACGAATGTGAAAGCTTCATTCAAAAATTATTATTTGTTTACAAATATGCTGTTCTCAAGTTCATTTCCCCAGATAATTAAAAATGTGTCTTTCCGAAAGGCTAAAAAACTATTAGCAGTCTTAACAGAAATTTAGGTGAGGAAACTTTCGGTTTTCCAGCCATTGGATGTGCTTCAAGATCCGTGCTACTATCTCCGTCCCAAAATAAGTATATTTTTCAGTTTTTGGATATAATGTTTTGACTTATCGTCTTATTTGAAGTTTTTTTATGATTAATATTCGTATTATTGTGAGATGATAAAACATGAACAATACTTTATGTGTGACTATTTATTTTAAGTGTCAAACGTTAAATGGTCAAATATTGGAGCACAAAAATCAAAAAATAAAGTTATTATGAGACAGAGATAGTAAATTGGAAGTAAAAAAATAACTTGAGTATAAGGCGGTGGATCAAACAGGTGACGATGTTGTTGCAAGGGTGCTGCGCTAGCCAGTACGCTCTGCGATTACAGAGGAGCGATACCAAAATTTTACATTAAAATTTTTGATACCTTAAATCACTTTTTAAGAATGGTAAAAAACCTACTGGTATACAGAAGACGTGATATAGACCTACGGGGAGAGAGAAATTGAAACAAGGAATTAAAAGAGCAAGGATGGAACAAAGTTGTAAGGGGAAGAGTGATACCAGTTATTTATAGAGAGATGTTTGGATCTTTCTCAAGATAGTTAGATACTTAGATTGCTGGTTTAATTACCCAAGTATTAAACGAGGATTAATTAACTGATCGATCAGAGGACCAGGAATCCAGGAATAACCTCGAGGCACAGGTAGTGATAGAAAACACCAAACGACATATTTTCAAACATAAAATAATTTATAAATAATAATTTATATATGTATTATCAGCGATCTAAAAGATAAAACTAGATAATAAACTTAAATGACAAAAAGCCTAAATTTAACTTTATATTTGTAATTAAAATTTTATATTTTAGTTTATAAGAAAAAGTAGAGGCAAAAAGATGAAGTACAAGCAAAACTCAAAGATAAGACAACTTAACCGATGGCAAAAGGGGACGAACTCCTACGTCTACAAATATGGCTACAAGATGGGATCGTTGTGCAGCCGAGCCTATGTGCCTCCCTCGAGCAAAAGCACAAAGTTGCAGACGTGTCACGTCACGTACGTACGCGCATCTCTGGCACGCACGCAAGGCACGTAACGTGCTCAGCAATGGCGGCCGAGGCGGCCGTCGTCCTCTTCGTCGCCGTCTTCCTCCTCTCCGTCGCCTGCCGGCCCGGCTCCTCGCAGAGCTACAACGCGATATACAACTTCGGCGACTCCATCACCGACACCGGCAACCTCTGCACCGGCGGCTGCCCGTCGTGGCTCACCACCGGCCAGCCTCCCTACGGCAACACCTACTTCGGCCGCCCCACCGGCCGCTGCACCGACGGCCGCGTCATCGTCGACTTCCTAGGCACGCACGAAACTCCCTCCTGAACTGATCATTTCTCCCCCCAAATCTTCAGTCCAGATGGCCAGATGGGGTTGTGTTCTTGGTTGATACACTGTTGCGCATGCGCTCGCAGCTGACCGCTTCGGCTTGCCGCTGCTTCCGCCGTCGAAGGCGAGCGGCGGCGACTTCAAGAGAGGCGCGAACATGGCCATCATCGGCGCCACCACCATGAACTTCGACTTCTTCCAGTCGATCGGGCTGGGCAACAGCATCTGGAACAACGGCCCCCTCGACACCCAAATCCAGTGGTTCCAGCAGCTCATGCCGTCCATCTGCGGGAACGGTGCTGAATTGCTCAAATCAAAATAAAAAAAATTCTTTTGGTGTTTAATTTCTGGAGGCAAACTGCTGATTAGTTTCCATGCATACGATGTTTTCTGAACAATTCGATGGACCTGTGCATTCAGACTGCAAGAGCTACCTGGGCAACTCGCTGTTCATCTTCGGCGAGTTCGGCGGCAACGACTACAACGCCCCTCTCTTCGGCGGCAAGAGCATGGACGAGGTGAAAGGCTACGTGCCCCAGATCATCAGCAAGATCACGAGCGGCGTAGAGGTGCACGGCTAATCGAATTAATTCCAGCAGCAAAAATCTGCACAGATTCTCAGCAACATCAGCGTCGTCGTTGCATGATGATGCAGACGCTGATCGGGCTCGGCGCGGTGGACATCGTGGTGCCGGGCGTGCTGCCGATCGGGTGCTTCCCGCTGTACCTGACGCTGTACCAGAGCTCCAGCCAGGACGACTACGACGGCAATGGCTGCCTCAAGAGCTTCAACTCGCTCGCCGTCTACCACAACGGCCTGCTCAAGCAGGGGCTCGCCGGCGTCCAGAGCAAGTACCCGGCCGTCCGGCTCATGTACGGCGACTTCTACGACCAGGTCGCCCAGATGGTTCAGTCTCCCGGGAGTTTCGGTACGTTTCTGAGTTTTATTTCAGATTCATTCCCTCCCTCGAGCTCATGCATCAGTCAATCAGTGCAAGATCAGGGTGAAATTAACAGGCTATTGAACAGCTAAAACCATGAAATTGGAATCGTTCAATGCGATCCAAATGTGAAACTCATCGTTTTCTCATTTGGATAGGGCTTTAGAAGCGCCTTGAGGCATCAAAAAAAATTTAATGCAAAATTATGGTAACTTAAGATGCATTATACCTCAAAATATTAAATTTTCATATTAAAATGGAGATTTGCTTTAGTTTAACAAAAAAAATACCTCGAGGATACTAGTACCAAATCATTTTTTATCGTTGTATCTAACAGAGCACATATAATACTCAGTTAGATAAAATGGTGAAAAATGATTTATTATCTCAAGGTACCGGTTTTCGATGTACTTTTTGTTAGACCGAAACAAATCTCTAAAAGACATCATATCTCAAGATATTTTTTTAAAGATGTTAAAAAACCTCGACACAAATAGCAGAGTGGGAGCAAACGAAATCTTCCCTGTAAAGGACAATTGCCGCATTGCCGCTGTGCCCACCGAAACTGCAACGCAAGCGGCTCAGCCATGACGTGGTCAGGTTTTTGGATGGCATCTTGGGTGATCAGATTCAGGCCACGGGATGAGGGTACAGGTTCACCGGTATAAGAACATTTTCAGTCAGCATATTGTTCGTCTGAAAGGGAAAACCCAACTAACCAGAACAAAACACACTCATTGCGCATTAGCTGCGTGTACCTGAGCATGACAATTGACACGGACATCTGCACATCATCGCTCTCATCTTTTCGTTTCCACATATGCTTATAAGCCAAATTTAAATTTTTAATCTTAAATTTAAAGTTGATTTTATGATTTTTTTTTACAGAAGTTTATTTTTCACTCTTGACTACTAGATAGCTAAGAGTACATATAGAAATATTTTATTTACAAATTATTTTTTCGTTTATACCATTTGTCTTTTTTCATAAAAGAGCCAAGCAATCACCCCCAACCTAACCCATGTTCAGAATTTAAAACTGGCAAGATATCTATCCGTATTATGTCAACCAATAAAAACGAAAACTAGCATTATAATGTTCCGTACCTGCACAGTGCACAACATTACTGATCAAAACCATCACTTGGCAATGTACTGACACATATTATTCGCAACGTTTTGCAGGGCTAACATATGGCCTGAAAGTGTGCTGCGGCGCCGGTGGGCAGGGCTCCTACAACTACAACAACCAGGCGAGGTGTGGCATGTCAGGGGCGAGCGCCTGCGGAGACCCGGAGAACTACCTGGTCTGGGACGGCATTCACCTCACCGAGGCTGCCTACCGTTCGATCGCGGATGGATGGCTCAGGGGGCCATACTGCAGCCCGGCTATTCTGCACTGAGCTGCTGACGACCTGATGAACTCCTCTAGGCTTTTTTTCTGTAAAGCTGTATCGGTCTTTGGCCTGGAAAGAAAAATCTGCACTGCTCTGCAGGTGGCTGTTTATATGCTAGCAATAATTAGTGTATTTGTAATAGTAATGTTGTATCTGATAGGGAATGTTCTGAAAAATAATGCTGGGAGATGGAGCTGTAATGGCGATGGGATGGAGATATTGGGAGTGCAGGTGTTGGCACAATGGCACCCATCTGATAGTTACTTACGTGGCTGTGGGCACTGTCGAAGCATTTTGACATACTCCCTCGGACGCAAAATAAGACAAACTTTTGACTATATGTTTACCATTTGATCATCCGTCTTATTTAAAAATAATTCAAGAATTTAGAAAAAAAATTAGTTACACGTAAAATACTATTTATGATTTATCATCTAATAAAAATAAAAACATTAATCGTAAATTTTTTTGAATAAGACGATACGTCAAACATTGTAGCTAAAAAGTGAAAGATTAATCTATTTTGGAACGGAGTGAGTATTTGATAGTTAGGTAGGCTGAACAGTATGACCCGTTTGAACCTCCTCTAGTAAGTTTTGATAACACTAAAGTATTTTACTCAAAATTTGAATAGTTATCACCACTCTGTCAAATCAACCCAATTTTTCTGCAAAAAAAGAGAGAGAGAGAGAGAGAGAGCAGAAGGTCCGCATCTGGGCCATCCATCCGCTTCTTCTGTCCAATTTCAAAGGGATTTAAATGGGCCTGTTGGAGAGGTCTATATGACCTTATTGTCCCACACAACATGTTAGAGCCCACCTCGTGATGGGCCAGATCATGCAACTTTGCGAGCTATATAACTTGGGCCTAACACTAAACTGATCTCAAGTAAGCTGACCCAGTTGGGCCCAACCAAGACATGCAATTCCACCCAAATGGCCCATGAATCTGTAATCTCCGGCTTGCATCTTCCAGCCTCCACGGCCAACTTGGCACAATGCTTAGGTCAATTTGGGGTTCTGTAGTTTCTAGGTTCTAGCATTTCATTTTCTAGATTTTACGAGTACAGAGTTTCAGAATCAATGTGATAATACGGACTGTTTGGAGAGCTTTCGATAGCAGGAGATTTAAAAGAAGTTGAAGCTATAAGAAACTCCCAAAACATAGGTTGCACTTTTTTGTAACGCTACCGTGTTTTAAAATAGATTTTTAACCTTTGTAGTATTTAATTCAGTTGTTTATACTGTTATTAAATATCTAACAAAAATTAAGATAATGCTTTATTTTTCATCTATAAAAGAGCACATACATGGTCTTGGACCTGTTAGCACTTAGCAGATGAACAAGCAATCGATGACACAGTCTCCCAGTCCCATGTTTCAGCTAAACCAGATTGAGCAGATTGAGCAATTTCACAGTCGAACAAAAAGTAACAAAAAATATCTTAAGGTATCGGTACTTTACGGTACCAGATCATTTTTGGTCGTTGGATCCAACAGCGCATATTCTACTCAACTAAATCTAATGGTGAAAAATGATTTGGTATCTCGAAATATCAGTATCTTAAGATACTTTTTGTTGGACTGGAGCAAATCTCAGCCAGATTACTCAAAGGCAAAACGGGGATTGGATAGGACAAGAAGCCTTGCCTGAACTGTTGCTTGCCGAGTACTCACTCGTTCGCTGCCTGACGAGATCGATGAACACACACACCACCGCTGCGGCAACTTGAGACGAAGCACCGCCCGAATGAAGTGCAGGAAACCCGGCCATCATCACATGGAGGCAGACAGACACCGGTCAATTGTTTTTGGCCAACTTCCTGTTGCTAAACCTGCTGCCATGACCATCTCATGCATGTTCGATCAGTTCTCTGCATTGGCTGTCTGTCATCAACTGCTACGTATTGGAAACTTCAGGTTCAGATTATTGACCCGGGTGGCGTCCATCCATGCGTGTGTTGTTTTTGTCCTTACAGATGTTAATTTCTTCAGTTCAACTTAGTTTGATAAGCTTCAGGAGGGGAGCAGTTAGGCGATCAGTTCGTCAATTTGGTTGTTGGTTCCTGTAAGAAGCCAAGCTTTTGAGTCACGGGGCGAATTCATCCGGAATCTGTCACCAGCATTCATTCAAGCTAGCATGGCTGCGATCTATATTGTTTGGCAGAAAAACCAACATCTTGTAACTTATGCTCCATGACTCCGATTCTTGCGGGAGAAATTACTCTCATGCTAACTTTTTTTTCCTTGACAAACATTATTTGCGGTGATAAATTGCAGTGAACATCTTGTAATTTCAAATTAATATTTGCGGTGAAAAAAAAACTGGAAGGATGCAGAGAATAGCATTGATTTTTTTTCCTTGACAAACTGGTCAGGAACTTCAGAAATATTACTCTCGCAAAATCATAAATATGTAATGTACAAGATTTTTTTCATTTTTCAAAAAAAATCATTGATATTATATTAGAATAGATTTATAAAATATAATTAGTTCCTGATATTACAATAGTACTTCTCAAAGTAAATCTATGCATACCTTTTTTGTTTTCAACTAGGTATTTGAGAAATTGTCAAAGTTTTTGAAATTTAACCAAATCTTGTTTTAAATGTTAATATTTTGTTCTCCGAATAAATATCAATATTTATTTTCTAAAAAAACCAGCACATTATAGTGCACAAAACACACATCTGGCGCTGTTTAGTTCGTGAAAAGAAAATTTTTAGGTGTCACATCGGACATTTGACAAGATATTAGAAGTGGTTTTTAGACACGAATGAAAAACCTAATTTCATAACTCGACTGGAAATCGGGGGACGAATCTTTTGAGCCTAATTAATAAGTCATTAGTACATGTTAGTTACTGGTTGCGTTCGTTTCGCCTTGTTGAGATAAACTCCTTCTCGTTTTCCGTTAGTACGCTTTTCAAACTACTAAATGGTGTATTTCGTGCGAAAATTTTTTATATAGAAATTATTTTAGAAGATCAAATAAATCCATTTTTTAAAATTTTAATAAGTAATACTTAATTAATCATATACTAATTACGTTTATCGTTTTCTGTGTTGCTAATCAGCTTTTGCAACAGCTTGTTTCGAACGCAGCCACTGTAGCACTTATATCTAATAATGGACTAATTAGGCTAAAAAGATTCGTCTGGTGATTTCCATGCAAACTGTGCAATTAGTTTTTCTTTTAATCTATATTTAATGATCCATACATGTGTCAAAAGATTCGGTGTGATGTTTTTGGACAAATATTTTTGTCAACTAAACAGGATACTCCTTTGAACATTGGAATGGACATCTTATAATCTTACGGGAGTTAAATTGAGTCTTAAAAACACACAAAATTCCATATGCGTTACAGAGTAAAACCGTTGATTATGGCCACAACACACTCAGTATTGATAGTCAAATGAACCTTAAGTGTGATTAGTTCTCAAAAGTTAATACATGGCTAACTTTCAAAAATAAAAACTGTAAGAATTCATGACCGGAGTTTCTTTGTCCAAAATGTCATAAGTTTCCCTACATAAGATGTTTGAAAGAGATGAAAAACAGAGGACGCGAACTTCCATGTCAGGTCTACAAACTTTCTGCAGACAACCCGTCAGCAAATTAGCAGGGACGTCTAGAACGCAACTACGTAGCGACAAGACTGATTCGTGCGTTTTGGTGTTTGCAGCCAGCCGTCGAGGCCTTCCTTTGATTGTTCTCCTGACGGCGACAGAGGAAGCACATCGATCGCGGCATCAGCAACAGGTCCTTCAATTGGCGTGGTCCAATGATCGAATAGCAGCAGCAGTTTCTGCAGAAAATTTTCTCCCTTGTTCTCTTGTGCTGTTACAGTCTGGTTTCAGTGGCCACTGAAGCTGAAGGTTCACTGCGCCAGTGTTATCATTCACATGCAACCATATCAGAGTTGCTGTCAGTGGTTAGTGAGAAGGTTTAGACTTTAGCTCATAGGTAATTAATCTATGAATTCTGTGTGTGTGTGTGTGTTTAGTTTGCAGCTTCACTGATTTCGTAATTAATCGCAACTTGACGTATCCAACTTAGCTTGCACCATCTTCGACTTTGTAGTAATGCCACACGCAAGCATGAACAGTCTGTGAAGTTGATTCCCCAACTGCACAGACTAACTCTGAAGCAGAATCGATCATACGTGGATCAATCATGCAATAAACTGTGCGGTTATAGGACAGAGCCAAGGCAAGAAGAGGTCATCGCTTGACCTGTCGTACACACTCTCTACGTATTATTCGTCGATCAATCGATGTATACATGAAGCTTGACTAATTGTTAGTATTATCATTATATTCGATATGTTTAACTCCTACTGCTTACCTACCACAACCCGATCGTTGGCAACTACCACACTAATTGAGTTAAATTAATCCATTGTTACCAAAAAAACAAACACTACTATTACTCTAGTAGTATACATCGAATGAGCGAGTAGAACGAAGTTTTAGGATCCTGCAGGAATCTTCTTGCTCATTAGCCTGCCTTCCCTGACATCGATCCTTCCAAGTACGTTTCACCTATTTGCATTCTGTACTCTGTACTGGACTAGCTAGTGATGAGTGCATTAATCATGGACGGATCAGCCACCTAGCTAAATTCCGAAATACTTGTGAGCTTGTAGAGAGCTGGTGTATGAAAGTGACGAGTTGAGAGAATGCAGGCCGTCTTCTTCAGACTTAAAATCGTATGATCCTGTAGATCCATTAGTTAGCTCCAGCTCGAGTTTGGCTTCATCTGTACCGACTGTAGTAGTACAGCAAAGCTATGCCATCTGTGTATGATGGTTACACTAGTTCCCATCCATCACGCACGCATGATCACTGGCTCGATCTAGCACGTTCTGAATCGTGTGCGTTTTGGTCTTTCCAAAGTCTCGTCAGACAAACGCATGAAGAGGAGAGTCAGAACTAGCTAAGAGTTCTTCAGCCGGCTGCACGTGCAGCAATGCAGAGGCAGGTAGGAGACAAACATATACAAGCCGAACAGATGATGGAATCATCTAAAATGCGCACGCATTTCACTTGGGTTTCAGTTACAGGGTTTCAGAGATTTTTAACCCCTTGTTGCTGCAGCCTGCAGCTTAATTAGCCTGTGTTTCAGTTACAGAAGTTTCAGAGATTTTTATCCCCTTGTTGCTGCAGCTTAATCAGCCTGCATCATATGGCCAGCTCGATCGGAACGGGAACGTCATTGCCGGTGACAGGAACTGCTCAACCACCGGTTGAAAAATATACCCATTTTAGTGATGCTTCCTGAGGTAGCTGCCTTCTTCTTCCATTGGCTTCCGCGCATGTGAAGCAGAGAAATTTCTGAATCTGTTCCTCGCGAACCTTACGTTAGCCGGCCCTTCCAACTTGCATATTTGCTGCAGATGACAAAGTGCCACTTGGTGAAGTGCACTCGTGGTGGTAGCTACACAGCCATAATCGAGAGAAAGATGCACAAGTATTGAGTATCATCCTCCAGTGATGTGAAGAATCTTTCGATGCAACATGTTTATTTCGATCTTCGAGTGAGATATGTAGCCCATAGATGAGTAGCTAGCAAAGAGACAGAGAGTATTTATTCAGAGATTAAGTAGTATATGGTTAAGCCAGTAAACCCCTCATGCCGGGGTTTCTATGATTTGATGATTGATTGATGAAAAGAAAGAAAACAAAACAAAACTAGAACCCCAGCAACTCCCAAGGTCAACTCCTCATGACAATAATTCCCTGCATGTTCTTCTTCTTCTTCTTCTTTTTCTCTTCTCCTCGCAACGCCAGAAACAAGTATAGAAGCAGATTCCTCTTATGCATCATGCATGGCATGTTCTTATAGTAGATTCCTACACACATGTGTGCTGTGTGCATCCATCGGCGTATGTACAATTGTACACCGTATATAAGTACTCTACATCTGTAGCCTGTGTGTATCCGGGTATGGTTAATCCGAATTCGTTAAGAACGGCTCCGGTGAGATCACGAGAGAGACTAATGGAGCAGTAGCATTGACTTGTCATGATGATATAATACTCTATATCTTGCTCATGACTAAATCATTTTTCGCTAGTAGTACCACTTTCTGTCCAGTCCAGAAACCGAGACCTGATCAAAGTCATCAAAACGAAAGCAAATCAAGCCAATACCCTCGCACTTCTACCAAGACAGGGAAGCATCGATTAATTAATTAATTAGCAAGTGTTAGTTAAGGAGGAGGCGTAATTAATTAATTAATATAAGCACGCCCGTACACCCCGACGACCAACTCAAAGTGAGAAATTTAAACGAGGCGAGAGCTCGTTCGGACAGGTCTCCCGGCGCCACGGCATCGGCGACCTATACATGCCACGGCCCCGGCTCCCTGCCTGACACCAACCTCGAGCGAGCGAGCGGCGATGAGGTTCTCGGTCTGCGCCGTGGTGGTGCTCGTCGTTCTTGCCGGGCTCCGGCCGCCACAGGCGGCGGTGGCGCAGAAGTACGCGGCGATCTTCAACTTCGGGGACTCCCTCGTGGACGCCGGGAACCTGGTCGTGGATGGCATCCCGGACTACCTCGCCACGGCGCGGCTGCCGTACGGGATGACCTACTTCGGGTACCCGACCGGGCGGTGCTCCGACGGCCGCCTCGTCGTCGACTTCATCGGTACGTCGTCGAACTCGACCGGCCCATTTCTCTTTCTCCGAGGTGATCGCTATGCTCGGGTTGACCCTGGCCGTCAGGTTTTGAGTTGTCCTTGTGTGTTCGTTGTGTGATGAGCAGCGCAGGAGGTGGGGCTGCCGCTGCTGCCGCCGTCGAAGGCGAAGAACGCGACGTTCCACCGCGGCGCCAACTTCGCCATCACCGGCGCGACGTCGCTGGACACGCCGTACTTCCAGGGGCGCGGGCTGGGGCACACGGTGTGGAACTCCGGCTCGCTGCACACCCAGATCAAGTGGTTCCAGGACATGAAGGCCTCCATCTGCAAGTCCCCGCAAGGTCTGGCGCCACCGCGACCACCACCACGGCCGCCGGCGAATGCGCGGCATGCACCATACTGAATTATCTAATCCCGGTTGGTTTTGGGGGTGATCAGAGTGCAGGGACCTGTTCCGGCGGTCGCTGTTCATCGTAGGGGAGTTCGGCGGCAACGACTACAACTCGCCGCTCTTCGCGTTCCGGCCGCTGGAGGAGGTGCACACCTTCATCCCGGACGTCGTTGACTCCATCGGCAAGGGCATCGAGGCAAAGCTCCTCGTCTTCTTCTCCGTCTCCGTCGGTTAATTCGCCGGCCGCGATTTATCGGTTCCAATTCTCATCGACGGCGTGCGTGCGTGCGTGGTTGTGCTTGCAGAAGCTGATCGAGGAAGGGGCGGTGGAGCTGGTGGTGCCGGGGGTGCTGCCGATCGGGTGCTTCCCGGTGTACCTCTCCATCTTCCGGAAGCAGCCGGAGATGTACGGCGGCCGGAGCGGCTGCATCAGGGACCTCAACACGCTGTCCTGGGTGCACAACGTCGCGCTGCAGCGGAAGATCGCCGAGCTCCGGCTCAAGCACCCCGGCGTCCGCATCATGTACGCCGACTACTACACGCCGGCGATCCAGTTCGTCCTCCACGCCGAGAAATACGGTGAGCTCTCCCATCTCTCCCGCTCTTTTCTTTTTTCGCGGGTTTTTTTTTTCTTTTTTGGGTTCTCTCGATCGCTCGTGTCGCAGTTCCCGCGGCCCGTGGTCACGGCAGTTTGCGTCTAAGGCTGTTAGTTCGGTTCGTTACGGCAACGCGACGGACGCTGACGGGTGGGCCCCACAGCCTGTCACGGTCATTGCCTTCTTTTCTGTAAACAAAAAAAAACAAACAGAAAAGTATCATTTGAAAAACATTTTTTTTGTTCAAGCTAAACAATTCGAAAACCACTTTAAAAACTCAGCAATTAATTAACCAAGCCAGCAAAGGTCCGATTTTTCTGTACGGTGAAGTTGGAAACGGTCACCATATTTGCGAATAATTAATCGCATGAATGACGAAATATATAATGCAAACAACAGCTGTGCAAGACAGGAGCATATTTGGGAGACCAAATCAAAGGCTGCTTAGCAACATTTCTTTTTTTCCTTCCAAAAATATTTAAAATGTTTTATTTATGAGGTATCGTCACCATCATTTCAAAGCAAGCATGGAAGGAGAAAGAGTTGTGGTCCAAAAAAAAAAAAGAATAACCAATCAGTCGAGTGACGGTAGCAAGCATGCGTTTCTGGGCTAACATTCAGAAAAGGGTAGTTGGGGGCCAAATTTTCCCCAATATTTATGAGGTTTCGTGATCAAACACACAATGACCTTTGAACTCTTCAATAGGGAAATGTGGGAGAATTTCTAGTAAGCTTCGCTGGCTTAGCCACGTACTACGTCCAAAGCCAAATCAGCATTGCAGCTGAAATTAATTAAGAGAAAGTGTAGCATCAGTACGTGTGCAGCTCAGCTGCTTACTGTGTTTACTTATGTGACATGACATGACAAAGCATTTCGAAGTGACACCTAACTAAACGACGGCATCACTGGCTAATCAATCAAACAGAACACCTTCCAAAACCTCTCTTTCTGTCCAGAGAGATTGGGTGAAGATGTTCGTAGGGAAAAGAAATTAATAAAAATCTCTGTTTGGTTGTCAGTGATGGCAATACACCCACATGTGACCATATCAATTGGTACATGAGAGAAGACTTGGAGGTTTGGAATTGTTAGCATGATGCCGGCCATGAATTAGCAGTAACCCTTCCAAAGCTTTTTAAATTGTGACCTAGTAGGTCTTAATGACAAATCTTAGTTTGGGCTGATTCCATGTGATCCATAGGGCATTGACCTCTCCAGGGACGTGTCCATCGTCCAATGGCCGTACAGGATGGGCAGGGCTTTTGGATTTAATTGATGCCACTGGAATGTTAGCCTAGATAGGCTTATTAGCAGCTTAATTTTGGAGTCAATAGTCCATGCTAAAACAAATAGGGATCAGCAGGCTCAACTCAGTAATGACAATGCGCAAGTAGTAGTGTCAGTACACTGAACAATCCTTTCAGAAAATATAAGTACAAGAGAAGTACGAAGTGAGAGAAAAGAAAGGTGTAGTAAACAACTCACATATGGCACCGTGCTTACACCTTAGTACTTGGGATTAGCGATTTAACATATTCAACGAGCTTGTTGCCTTTTTTTTATTTTTTATTTTTGGTTTGCATATTCAGAAGATTACCCACATACCACTGTTTCTAATCATTCAGAAATTGGTAGCCATCATCATGCACGATTCGGGCGACGTGCAACTGATTGTATCACATATTATTTTTTTCGTAGAAGATAATCCGATTTCCTTCTCCCTTTTTTGTGAAGACTTAAATTTCTACTAACATATAGAAGAAAACGACCTAGCCAAACAATAATTGAGCACCCTTTTTTCCTTGAGAAAATGATTGAGCAAGAAAAAGTATAGACGGATCAGTAAAACTGTGCATTGATTTGTGACATTTTGATTCGGATTCAACATAAAACATTTTATGACCCATTTATTATCGCCCAATTTCAATTCCCAACCAAATCAATTTTTTTTTAAAAAAATCATGTCTGATATGGCACTGAAACCACGCTAAGTAAGAATCAACACATTGTCAAATCCGGCTACCTGTTTAATCAGTCCAAGCTGTAGTAGCAGACATGTATACCATTTGGTCTGGTCCATCGAATACCTCGTGCATGCATGGAAATAATGAACAAGCAAAGTCTAGAGCCGTGACAACATCCGTGATCCGGGCAATCCGGGCTAGAGAACCGATCCAACAACAGGTTCACCAACCCATACCACCACACATTTCTTAATCCTATCTTCACCACGAATACACCGATACGCCAGCCGCCTAAGGGGGTGTTTGTCCAACATTTTTTTTCTTGTCACATCGAATATTTAGATAATAATTAGAACTATTAATTATATACTATTAATAAAACACATCCCGTACTCTGGACTATTTTATGAGACGAATCTATTGAGCCTAATTGATTCATGATTAGCGAATGGTGATGCTACAGTAAACATTTACTAATCATGGATTAATTAGGCTTAAAAAATTTGTCTAATAAAATAATCTTTATTTATGTTATTAGTTTTGTTATCCGTCTATATTTTAAGAGCAATTTTACAGTCCAATAAAAAGTACCTCGAGGTGTTAATACCTCGCGGTACCAAATCGTTTTTGATCGTTGTGTAACAATACACACCCTACTCAGTTAGACCCAATGGTGAGAAATGATTTGGTATCTCGAGGTATCGGTATCTCATGGTACTTTTTATTGGACCAGAGCAAATCTTATATTTTAAAGACTTAAAAAAAATCACTGAATCCAAATAACCCTGGACTCACGTGGTTTTTTCTCGGCAGGGTTTCTGAGGCAGACGCCCCGGGCGTGCTGCGGGGCGCCGGGGGTCGGGGAGTACAACTTCAACCTGACGTCCAAGTGCGGGGACCCGGGGTCGTACGCGTGCGACGACCCCTCCAACCACTGGAGCTGGGACGGCATCCACCTCACCGAGGCGTCCTACGGCCACATCGCCAAGGGCTGGCTCTACGGGCCGTTCGCCGAGCCGCCCATCCTCGGCGACCGCCACCGCTGATCCTTCGTTTGCATAATGCATATAGTGTTAATGACACCTTCTTCATATATACTTTCTGGATGGAGTGTTTTTAGATGGGGATTTGGGGAGGTAAATTAAAAGGGATAGCAAAACGGAGGGACAGGGATACAGACAGAGACGGGATGGTGTTGTGTTTTGTTCAGGTTAGATGGGTGGCTGGGGGAATTGGGGATGTGTTGTTTTAATGTAAGCATTTTGGGGTGGCATGGTGTGGGTGTGTGTGTATTTTGTTTGTTGGCTCAACGTAGGGAGTAGCTGTAATTCCTATTCCTTGAGAAATCAAAATTGCTCTCATATAAATATATAGCACCATTTGTTCTTATGTTTTGCATATGTACCGACCGTGTATTTTCTAACTTGGTAGAGCTCGCACGATACTAGAGCTGTGTGTATCTGTTCTTGGATGTAAAGGTCAGATTTAATTTTAAATCCATTCTCTTAAAAGCTTACATGGTACTAGAATTTTGAAAACATTTCTAACTGGACGCCTGATCGAGAGCAAACTGGCTGGGACGACGCCAATCCTCCTTGGAACTCGCATCCACCTGCCAAAGAACAAAGACATGGGAGGCTAGCAAGAGCTTGGCCTCTACGATGGAACGAGATTCTGGTCTATATATACAGGTGTTACCAACATGTGGATCTTGCTCTGGGTTCATATGTCATAAGCATCTACTGCATATACAGTAGTGCAAAGGATATTAACCCCTCCCCAATGACTTCAAAGTTTACATAGGATTTGGTGTAACTTTAGCAAAATTTTTAAGTAAAAAAAACACAAACTATCACTATTGACCCACATCAACTCTCTGCTCTCAAGTCGCAATTCTCAGTGCAAGGGTACACGCAGCAAGCATCTATACTCCTAAAAAAAATAGTGGTGGTGGCAGTGAATCCAGCCCACCACCACCTACCATCACCGTAGTTTTACTATTTAGCCCTCAACTTTCTTAATATTAAAAATCAATTAAATATAAATTGATATGTACATATAAATTCAAATTAAGTTAACTATTTCATATAAGAAAATTTGATTAGACATCATAAAATCTATAGTAAAGCATGGGCATTTAACTAGTTTACCAAATAGGACAAGTCCTTAAACGTGAATTTTAAATGATTTTCCCCCTAAACTATTTATCTAATCTATAACATGTTTATAATGTTGTATTCATTAAAAATTATATCTTTGCTACAACAAGATCTTAGATTATTATATTTTGATGATATATATGCGTATAAGATATCTCAAGCATCAAAATTCGTTCAACTTAAAATCACAGTGTGGTTCACTATTTCTTTCAGTTTTTAATGACTACTAACGTACTGTCCGTGCGTTGCAATGATATTTTATTTTACAAATATCATTGACATGCTATTAACATTATTTTTGGCATGTATTATCTTTTAACTGCTACATATGTTTGTTATTGACATGTGAGCCTAATAGTCTCGTGACTTTTTTTTCTCGTAAAAAGTAGAGTTGGTGAGTGGTTGACATGTAAGATCCACGATCATTTTTCTCTTTTAATAAACAGACTATAGATAAAAATAATGAGTTAGAAAAATTTATAGGAGCATAGAAACCATTTGTTTCTCAATGTCACCGATGGCCAATTGAAAGATTTTGACCGCCAGATTTTTTGGCAGAGATCGGGCGTCAGATCGCAGCGTTGTCCGGTGAATTTTGGACGAATTGCCTCTCTGCTGCCAGATGTGCAGAATGCCTTGCTGATTTCCTGACGCTGAATATCGCATGGCTCATGGCCGACCACACCCTGTTGATGGGCTTAGTTGGACGGACATAAAGCACAAGGCCTTGAAACATCAGATGACTGACTAGCTCTGCACTAATTCGGCCCATGGTAGATGCATTTTGGGCCGTGACAGATTCTAAGAACGCTTCATCGATGCAAACTGATTATGTTTTCATTATCTTTTTTTTGCGATTACATGACAAACGCACATGCAAATATACCACTATACACGCAACACCGTATGTATGAATGCACCCCTAACATATGATCAAATATACGAAGACCAACAAACATCCATGATCTCACCAAAATCTCGTTGAAAACCCGCTTGCGTGTGCAATATTTGTGGCCACTAGGATTTAAATCCCGTTGGATGGAGGCAATACCCCAACGACTCCGTCACCACACCGCGCCTGCTTTCCCACATTTTTCTTTACATTATTGGCTAAGTGTGATTAACGGTGCTATTTTTGGAAATCCTATAGGATAGAGTTGCACTCCATGCCCTTTCGATGTGTAGTTTACCCAGTTTTTAAAAAAACTTAAAATTTGAATTATGAAGATGTTAGAATGGGTTCCCCGTATCTTTTGATTTATTCAGGGGCAGAGCTGCATATTGTGGAAAAAAATTTAGCTAGAGTTTATTAATTTTCACCACGTATATATCCCCTCAATCCAAATTCAGACACCTGTAACAGTCCAAATCTATTTCAAAGTACTAGAAAAAAATGAGTGACACCCCCATCTATTTCACTCAATCTCTGTCCTGGGATTTATGTCTTGTTTTTGGAATTTTCCCTCATCCATCATTTCACTCATATGTATTGAACATAGCTCGTGAGAATTTTAATACTTGTGTGCGTGAAAATCCTACATGTATTAAAAAACATGGGAAATTCTAAACTCCTCTTAGTTAAATTTGGATAATTTTTCAACCATATTTGATACTAGATAATTCAGTCAAAATAGTCCAAAAAGTAGGAAATAAATATATTACTTACCCCTCTTTCCAAGCCCGTGCCCTTCCACCGTATGGTTTAGTAGAGACGGCTCGCTAAACTATACCAAGCCCATCTCTCACCCCACTGAGGCCTTGTTTGGTTGGAGGGGGATTGGGCGGAATTGAGCCACAACCCCGTGAATTTCTCCCCCGCGGAATAAATCCCGACCTATATAAAAAATCGTTGTTCGGTTAAGCCCAGTCGGGGTTCAAGCCCGGCCCATCTTGGGATTTAATTAATCCTCTTCATCGGTGGTGTGAAAAAATCTTGTCATCTTGTGTGATAATGTATAAAATCCTAACCTACTACTTTGTGTAAATTTTTGCCAAAACAATCGGATATTTTTATGGAAGGGATTATGAGAAAGTTGAGGATTCAAACCCCACAGGGATTATGTGACATGAGAAGGGTTCATCTGATCCGCATGATAGATTTCTCTTGGGGATTAAATTTCAACTAACCGAACAAGGTCACAAGGTCTTAACGGATCTGCAAATTGTCTTTAGTTGATGTCCAACCAATTTTAGCATTGGTTCACTCCAACAAAACTTCATGTCTTCATCTCCCCACGTTTCTCCCCAAGTTTGAGGTTTTTTTTTCCGTCTCATCGAATCAGTTACGATCCAATTCTTATTATCGGCGATGGCTTAGAGTATCGAAAAAAAAACCCCTAAACTCCTCTAAATCCCAAAACTAGGGGGATATTAGTGAAAAAAAAAATCATTCCAACAGATCTCCTAACCGCCCAAAAATACCGGACTTCCCTTACACGTTGAAATCGCTCTCCACAAGTTCAGAGCCACGCTTGCTCCTAGTCCGACATTCGCTACTCGTTTCCTACTCGTTTCATCGTGAGCCCACGCGACGGCAGATCGAGACCTCATGCCGCGCCGGCGAATTGTCTCGATCCTGCACCCAACCGGCATTGAGGCTCTTGTCTCTTGTGTTGCCTTGTGTTCTTCTCAAACCATGGAGGCCACCGCTGGTGGCTAGCGGTCGAGGTTGGCCATCTCTTGGTCGATTTGTCCCACTGACCCCATCTTCTGATCGGAATTTTTTACAATCTAATCCTCTTTGCAAAAAAAATTATAAATAGATCTATTTGAAAACATTATCCAAAAATAGACCATTAAGAAATAACAGCGCAGCGCCCCACGTAACGTATCGTCAAGGTGGAGTTGACTGCACTAACTTCACGTCAAACCCACATCGGAGCACGTTAGATTATAATCAATTCCACCTCAGCGCCACGGTATGCGATGCCAAGGAATGAGTCAATTTTTAGATAATGTTTCTGGATAGTTCTATTTGTAAAATTTGATTATTATGAGTAAAAGAAAAGCAACCCCCCCCCCCTCCCCTTCACAACTGACTGCACCGTATATGCATCGATAGACCAACTCAGAAGGAAGAACGATGGGAAGACGATGGAGAAAGAGAAGTGAGTATTGTCTCCTCTGTTTTCTTTTTTTTCTTCTATTTTGTTGAGGTAGAAAATAATTGACTGCGTAATAAAAAATCTAAAACTCACATATTTTAAATCATGTTCCAATATTAAATCCCTTTACACTGTTGTATCCATTAAGGATCCAAGTCAAACATTAATTATATTATCAGTAAAAAGCTATTTTTATACCCACTCTATTTAAAATATAAGTATTTTTAAGATTGTATCATAATATATGTATTTATGTACAGATTCCGATGATTTTTATCATCCCACTGATTCGAGACACAGTTAGATACTTAGAAAGAAAATACAGTCAATTCAAACTTTAAAAACTAATCACTAAAATAGAATCTTTTGTATTTTATTAGCCTATGCTAAATAACACAGAAATAATTATATTTTAGAATAGAGCTATTATCATGTTCTAACCCTTTACATGTCATTAAAATTTTAGTTTTGTATCACATCACTTCGATCACATACATATTAAGAAACAATGATTTTACTTTTAGTTTAAAAACTTTATTTAAGATTATCTTCTAATCAATTTTATGCGAATACGTATCGTATTAGTGTATCACCCAATAAAAATTAGGCTACAATCTCTAACCGTTTTTATCTATGAAAATCGGTTAGTGATTTATAGTTATAATACTTTAGATTTATATATCAATTATTAATTATTCCTCATTCAACACGTAGCATTTTTAAATTAAGAAGTTGGCCCTTTAAACAACTCAATCTAACTATTTTTAAATTGAAAAGTTAGCAATCTAAAATTCGCTCATGTAAAAATTTAAACACAAAACCTTAAAATACTACCCAAGTCGTCACTAGAACCACTAAACTATATGTCTTTCACCAGTTATTAATTTGTCACGTATAAAACTCTCCTTGGTTTTCTAAAATTTGGTTCATGATATCTATGGTTTTGTAAAATTTGAATTATGCTATTGTAACCTGTACGACTCCTCTCATGATCGTGATAAACGATAAGAATCAGCCGGCGTCTTACTTTTCTCCAGCTTGGCGAAAAAAAAATAATGGATGGTGTTGACTCAAGGTAGATTTCAATTGCTTTCTGTCACTTTTCGAGCTGGAAGCAAGGCGTTTTCTGAATTCTGAGATGACTTTCATCGCTTCACTATCACTCTTCGTACCGCAAAAGATTATAGCATGACAGAACTTGCACAGCTCTTGTGGAGAAAGCTAAGCCAGCTTTAATTCGTACTCCTTGTGTCCTACTCAATTCGTTTTATATTATAAAACTTTTAAAATTTATTAAATTTATTCATGTATCGATATATATATTTTATATATGTGTCTAGATTTATTTGCGCACATAGTAATCTACACGAAACCAGAAATCTTATAGTATAAACGGAGGGAATATCAAGCAAAGAAAGTCTACGCGAGGGAGATACGATTCTTCTCCCGCCCTGTGCATCTCCATCGTCCAGCTCCCTACTGCGTGTGCACCACGATCGAGTCCACGAGGATGAAGCTGCTACGCATCGTCTTGTTGGTTCTCCTCCTGCCGGCCGTCTCCTCCTGCATCCCCGGCCGCCGCCGCCGGCGCTACGACTCCATCTTTAGCTTCGGCGACTCCTTCGCCGACACCGGCAACGACGCCGTCGTCTTCGCTGCGCGCTCGCTGTCGACGCCGTCGACGCAGCCGCCCTATGGCATGACCTTCTTCGGCCACCCCACCGGGCGCAACTCCAACGGCCGCCTCATCCTCGACTTCATCGGTGAGTGCCCGACTCCGGCCATGCTTCTTTCTTTCTTGGCGAAAGAACGCGTTCTCAAGGCACGGCCGCCGCTGCCCGCCGGAGTAAGTGCAGCGGAGAAGCTCGGCCTGCCGTTTGTCCCGCCGTTCCTGGCGCACAACGGCAGCTTCCGGCGAGGCGCAAACTTCGCCGTTGCCGGGGCCACCACTCTCGACGCCAGCTTCTTCAGCGACATCCCGGGCGTCGGCAAGTTCGTCCTCAACACGAGCTCCAGCGTGCAGCTGAGTTGGTTCGACTCGCTGAAGCAGTCGCTGTGCAGCCCTGCCCGAGGTAAATCACTATCTGCAGTAGTAGTGTAGCATATATAGCACCACTTCGCCATGGATGCGTGGCTGATGCATGCATGATGAGGGCCGGCCAGCCATGAGGCAACGCATCGGCTTACACAGTGGAGTACTCCGCGCAGAGTGCAAGGGCTTCTTCCACAAGTCTCTCTTCTTCATGGGAGAATTCGGCGTCAACGACTACAGCTTCTCCGTGTTTGGGAAGACCCTGCCAGAAGTGCGATCGATCGTTCCAGACGTGGTGAAAACCATCTCCTCGGCCACTGAGGTAATCGTTCTACTATGTTTTTTCTGGGAGATTTGCTCCGGCTAATAAAAAGTAATTCGAGACACCAGTACCTCAGGGTTCTTCTGATTGTTGAATCTAACCGTGCACATCCTATCCTATTTAGCTAGATCCAATGGTGGGAAACAATTTAATATCGTGAGATACCGGTATATCAAGATACTTTTCGTTGGACCGGAGCAAATCTCTTTTTTAGACATGATCCATCCCACAACATAGTATTTTATAAGTCAAATTAACATCTTCAGTTTTGTCCATGTTATAGAAAACTACTAACATCCACCTCTTCAAATTAATTTCATTAAGTATATTTTTATTTTAGGTTAAATATGTTGATATATTTTTATGTAAACTTCATCAAACTTGAGCGTTTTAACTTATAATAAACCTAAAATGACTTATAACATTATACATTAAAAATATGGTATTAATCTATATTACTAAGTATATTAGTGTTTTTATCATTATTAAAAGAACACTTACAGTTACCATATTTTTTACTATAAAAACATGCTACCTATATATAAATATTAGTTACCTACATGTACCAAAATTTTACGGTATTTCAGTGTGCTTTCTTATGGACCAAAAATGTTATGTGCCAAGGACCATATAAATTCTTATTTTCATGACAGATTTCTAAATTTATTTTGAAACATGACATCATGAATATGAAAAATTTTATAGTTCTTAAGAAAATGTACCTTGAGGTACCAAGGTATAATTTTTTACCTCTAGGCACCAAATTTTTATATTAGAAAATATAACTTCTTTACAAATATTTTCAAGAATAATAAATAAGAGAATTTTTACTGTGTTTGAGAAAATATATAGAGGTATAATTTTTTAGTGCAAGATATAATTTTGGAACCTCAAGTTTATTGGTACCTTTAGGTAGCAATTTTTAATACAGAATGTTATACCTCAAAGTACCCTAAAAACCCTAGCTAGGTAAGTAATCTCCAAAACTTGGAGCAAGCATCGCTGGTTATTAACCAGCCATCCACGTCAGTTTGGCTGGCCGGCAATATCTAACAAACAACACTTTCTCCATCGACTTATTAACAGAGGCTAATCAAGCAGGACGGGGCAAAAACGGTGGTCGTGCCAGGGATCCCGCCACTGGGATGCATGCCGCCCAACCTGGCGATGTTTCCCAGCGCCGATCCAGCAGGCTACGAGCCTGGCACAGGATGCCTGAGGCAGCTCAACGAGATCGCTGTGTACCACAACGAGCTGCTACAAGATGCCCTCAGGGACGTTAGGATCAGCCATCCCGATGTCCGGGTTATCTATGCAGATTTCTTCACCCCGGTCATTCGAATCGTCAAGTCTCCTCGCACATTTGGTTAGTGTAGGATATATAGCACATAATTAGATTAACGGTTTTTTACCATCTTTAATAAGTACCTCGAGATATCAGAAATTTTAGTAATTTTGGTACCTTACATTGGGTCTGTTTGGAGGAGCTTTAGATTCGGAAAAGCAGCTGCTTGGTAGCCAGCTTCTGAGAATCTGGAAAAACTCATAAACTCAACTTCTCCAGCTTTTGAATTCTTAGTTCATTTTCTAGAATCTGTAACTATAGATTTTTAGAAGCTTCTGACACAAGCAGCTAGAAGAAATTCCCCCAAACATGCCCATTATACCTTAAGGTACTAAATTTTTGAGCAATTTTACAGTTCTTGAGAAGTTATCAGGAGGTACACTAAAATTTTGGTACCTCGTAGTATCTCCTCAAGAACAGTAAAATTACTCTAAATTTTACACTGAAAAATATGTTACCTCGAGGCACTTTTTAAGGATGATAAAAAAAACTCTACATTAACTTGTCTTTTATCTCATCAATGTGTTAATTTGCAGATACTTGTAGTGTTATGATGATGATGCAAGTCCTCTTTTAATTGTGGAAGATGGTTTTGATCGATGACTGTTAATTGTGTAGGGTTTATCAGTGATATTTTGAGATGCTGCTGTGGTGGAGGTGGAAAATACAACTTCAACATGAGCGCTGGATGTGGCATGCCTGGCGCGACGGTGTGCGAGTATCCATCCAACCATTTGTTCTGGGACGGCCACTTGACAGAGGCAGCCTACCGCTTCATTGCCAATGGCTGGCTAAACAGCTTAAATGGATCCTAGATAAAATTATGTTGGAACCGATCTGTTCTCTTTTATGTTGTGATAACTGAAAGTTTGATGAATTCTTAGCGATATTGTATTTTTCTTAACCGCTTTGAATTTTCAGTCATTCATATATTTTTGAAGAGTTTGAAGCGTGGCAGTGTTGTTCTCCTATATATATAATCTATAGAACCCATATTAAGTAGGTAAGTAAAAAATATCCTAAATCACCCTTAAACTCTTAATTCTTGAAACGTTCCAAAATACAGTGATTTAATTACATAAAATTGTATAATAATAAATGCATTGGACAGAACACATTTTGTTTCATTTTGTACTATGTTTATTACATACTTTCATATTACATTGGGACATTACATTAGAACATATTTAAATAGGTTTCATTCAATATCACTGGCACACCATGAAGTCTATAAAAACCAAATTGAAACTTGGAGAAACATGTTACAAGTGAAACGAGCATGGAGAGGAAGATGCACGCATCTAGCAACATGTCCATTAAACATTTAAATGTAAGAAATTGAGTTGAGCTATTAGGCCTTGTCCCTTCTGAGTTGTGTTGGGCCTTGTCCCTTGTGAGTTAGGATCGAACATGTTGTTTGGGCTGCTAGACTTGGTTTGGTGAACTGCTAGCCAACTTGTTAGGCTTTAACTCGTTTGACTAGCTCAGAGCTATTCAAACGAGCTAAAACCCTATCTTAGCTTGTGCACGATTCGTAATGAGTAGAGTTAAGCTAAGCTAAAATGAGCTATCGAGAGATGGGTTTTTTCGTCCAACCCTTACATTCCCACCCTCAAATTGTCATGTCACTGTGTTTCTTTTTAGGTTTTCTTTTCCTAAGCGTCAAAGTGCCTGAAAATAAAAATAAATTAATATATAGCACAAGAACTCTACACTATTTGAACTACTACATTCTATGCAGTTTTTGGGACTTTCCGGGCAGGAGCCGAAAGAATAACTAATCAGGTCAGATGCAGTGTCAGCGATAACTATTATCCAAAGAAAACTGTTATCAATAACTTGCCCCCCGATTAATTTGGACGAGAGTACGTGACCTAACACATGTCCAGTCACCCTGATGGCGCAGTTGTCATTTGCAGTTCTTCAGAAATCGTTGATCGGGACGCATATTGATGAGATGATAACCAAGATGACTCTGGCATGTCTGACCAGTGCATTTTAATTTTAGTAGGGACTCGCAATGTTTTATATACTCCCTCCGGATTTTTTATATGACGCCGTTAACTTTTATATTTACGTTTAATTATTTATCTTCTTAAAAAACATATATAATTGTTAATTATTTTATTGTAATTTAATTTATTATTACAATAGTTTTAAGTATGACTTATAATTTTATATTTAAATAAAATTTTTAAATAAAATAAATGGTCAAACGTAAACTAACCTTAAAAATCAACTACCTCATATAAAAACACGAACGGAGGGCCATATATTCTACTGTTGGAACGTCTACTTCATAATTCAGAGTTCATGCGTATACTTGTTGCTACGTTCTTATCTTCAGAAATCAGGAGAAATCATGAGGATGAGGCAGAAAGATTTGTGGGTACAGATCCTTGTGCTGCTGTCGAGCGTGGCCTACTCGCTTGAGCTGGATTACACCTCGATTTTTAGCTTCGGAGATTCCTTCTCCGACGCCGGCAACATCGTCTTCATCTACGGCCACAGGAAGCCCGACCTTACCATGGTCAAACCGCCGTATGGAATGACCTTCTTTGGCCACCCCACCGGCCGCCTCTCCGATGGAAGATTGATCGTAGATTTCATCGGTGAATTGTTTCTTTCCAATTGGGTTAATTTTGTTCCTATTCTTGCTCGTGCTTATGTCGAATCGTTAAAATTCCTGAGTTTTTAATGGCGTTTGCTTGGTCGCTTCTCTGTAGCCGAAGCACTGGGCCTCCCTCTGCCTCCACCGTCGTTCGCCGCCAACCGGAGCTTCGAGCAGGGCGCCAACTTCGCGACGGCCGGCGCCACGGCGCTGAACCGTGCGTTCTTCGTGGACAACAACTTCACGGTGCTGTCTCCGTTCAACATCTCGCTCGGCGACCAGCTCGGGTGGTTCGACGACATGAAGCCGTCGCTCTGCGGCGCCGGCGGCGAGCCACGTCGGTGCGAGTGCTACTTCTCGAACTCTCTCTTCTTCGTCGGCGAGCTCGGATGGAACGACTACGCGTCCGTGCTGTTCGCCGGCAGAGGCGTCGACGAGGCGAGGTCTCACACCCCCGAGATCGTCAGAACGATCTGTGCAGGCACACAGGTGCACGTTAGAATTTGCATCGATCACTGACCAAGCTCGTTGGTTGAAATCGTGCCATTTTTGCAGAAACTCATCGACGACGGTGCGAGGACGGTGGTCGTGTCGGGAGTCTCGCCGATGGGATGCACGTCGGGGAACCTCGTGCGGTTCGCGAGCTCAAGCGAAGCAGACTACGAGCCGGACACCGGCTGCCTGAGGAAGCTGAACCTTCTGTCCATGGAGCACAACCGGCAGCTCCGTCAGGCCCTGGCGCAGCTCGCCGGCAGGAACCCCGGCGCGAGGATCATCTACGGCGACTTCTACGCCCCCATCGCCGAGCTCGCCGCGACGCCCCGCCGCTTCGGTGAGCCCAAAGCTGAGAGCTAATCTTCCTACACCGCACCGTGCCAGCGCGTGTTCACCGGAATATTATTCCGCGCGCAGGGATCGACGGGGAGGAGGGCGCCCTGCGAGCTTGCTGCGGCAGCGGCGGCGGGCGTTACAACTTCGACCTGAACGCGACGTGCGCCATGCCCGGCGCGACCACCGCCTGCGAGCACCCGTCGGCGTACGTGAACTGGGACGGAATCCACCTCACCGAGGCGGCGTACCACCACGTCGCCGATGGCTGGCTGAGAGGGCCGTACGCTCACCCGCCCATACTGAGCTCGCGTTCGCGATAGCCGCAGCCGCAGGCCGCGGCGTCTCTCTCTCTGCTCAGTTTGGGACCTTTGGGTTTTGTGGGAGCTGTTCTAAGGTACTTCATCTTACCAATAAGGTAATCCTCAATAATTGACACGATTACCTAGAATAACATGTCATCTAAAAAGTTTAAAATTAGGATAAAACACCTCTCTCAATATATAGTTTCATCTATTATTGTTTCCTAATTACATGCAATACACGGGCTGTCTAGGCAACAGTGCATAGAAGGTTTCATCCCTATGAAACTTATTTCATCTCTCTCTTCATTAATATTTTACAACATCATCAAAAATATTTATATGATATCTTATTTATTGTTCATAAAACTCCTATTGAGATTAGCCTAAGGAGGTAGATGTTTTCCTATCCTTAGTAGGTACCATGAGGTACTACTTCCATGTAAAATTTGGTACCTTTCTAATATCTAAAGTAGCAAGAGATATTAAATTTTACATAAAAAAATTGCTCTTCGTATAATCCTAGCCCTTGATTATTAGTGTTTTTTTTATAAAAACAACTGCATGATTTCCCTAGTACGTAAATCACATCATAAATAAAAAGGAAAGGAAGAATACAGGTAGCTTCCTTTCCAAATTATAATCACGCATGCATGAATTAGTATGTCCTACAGATCTATCATGAACGTTTTCATGCATGTTTATTCTAATTTCAATCCTAAACCACAAAAATAATAAAATTTACTATAAGAATATTCCAAAGTTTCTGTTGCAGCGAAAGCGGATTCAAACAAACATATTTGCTTTATATGATGAGTATTGGGTTTTTAGTATGGATTTATACTTTTTATTTTATCTTATCTTTCAAGCATATTTCAAATTTAATGGTAGATGATACTTTTACTAGTATATATTTTTGAAACTACAATTTAACTTTATAAATCTAGAATTAATTTTTAGGAGTATTACTTACCAAATAGACAATCACAATTGAATGTGAATAAATAGTATTTATTTTCTTAATTATGGGGTATTAAATGAGAGTGGACTCTACTACCTTCTAGGAGGTAAATAGAATTACCAATCATTGGATACATGCCCAAGGAACGGTCCAAACAACTTAGGCCGCGTTTGTTTGGCCCTGGTAAGTTAACTTATCCTATAGTTTTCAGTGTGCACATTTTCCGAACTGCTAAACGATGTATTTTCGTAAAAGTTTTATATAGAAAAGTTGTTTTAAAAAGTCATATTAATCTATTTTATATTTTTTTAATAATTAATAATTAATTAATCATGTAATAATCTATTAGTACGTTTTCTATGCCAGGGATAAGTTAACTTACCCTCTCAAGCCGAACGTGGCACGTTTTCTATGCCAGGGATAAGTTAACTTACCCTCTCAAGCCAAACGTGGCCTTAGGAGCACCGTAAAAAAATCCATTTTGTGAAGGCATCACACTATCAGTGTTAGCTATTCCATCCATCCGATAAAAACTAAAATGAATCTAGATAACCCCTAATACAATGAATCTAGATAATTATCTGTTTAGATTTATAGTGGATTCCTAGTAGAAGGGGTCACGTCTCCTTCTAGATATATTTTTTATGAGACGGAGAAGTACAGCAAGCCAGCACGTACCATTTTAAGTTCTGATGCTCGTGTGATCACTCACGGGATCAAGTTTGAAAACATCAAAATTAATATTTTGATATAGGAATTAAATTGTTTACTTGTCAGTTATGAATGGTAATCCCTCCATTTGTTTTATCTGACCATGTTAATCTTTTAATGTTTGATTATTCATCTTATAAAAACTAACTAGTATCCGCTACTTTGTTTTTTTCAATGCAATTCAGGTGGAGAATCCCTCTCCCTGGGTGATCTTAAAAAAAAAAAACAGTACGGTGACCCGCGTATATTGCACGGCTAGCATCGTTATAAATTGTATCTATATACGGTATCTTATCTAAATAATAATATTTTTTTACTTTGAATTTAAATTTTCCTAAATTATATTTTTACATGAAACCCCATTTACCTGTATTCTAAATTGTACTTGTACACAAACTTTTTTCTATATAATAGTTAATTTATAATTCTAAATTGTATTTATAAATGGATACTTTCTCTTAACTTTTCTAATTTTTAACTGAAATTTTATATATTTCCAAATTGTATATATAAATGGACACTTTCTCTTATAGTCAATCTGGACAATATCAAACTCCTATAATACATATATGATTGCTTTCATATTCGGTAACCCTACCATATGTATATACATGTATAGTTTACGAATACCCTTAGTACAGGTATTACACAACGAGTTTGTCGACTATTTGCCCCTTATTGAGTGTCTTCTCTATAAAACTGGGTTTGATTCCCCTCACTTATGTAACCTGCTCCGTTATTAAATAAAATTACACGAGTTTTCAACCAAATTCAATTGTATTTTGTTTTATAGTTTTACAGAATCTAATATAATGATTGCTCAAAATAAACTTACTTGGAAGCAAACAAGAGATGACATATACGATGATTAATTTATATTATTATTTATTAATAATTTAATATGACTATCCCATCCATCGAACAAAACAATAAAAATCAGATCATCTCGTCCATCTAACTAACTATAAAACTGTATCAACATATCCTTAAAAGTACATATGTCATATCTCATCACACATTGACCCCTAACCAAACACACCATGATTCAAAATATTCATAAGAATTATTAGAGTGGGCCATAAAAAAAAGAAAAGCACTTGGCATTTCCTTTTGTTAAACGGGCTCATGAGGGGGAAAAAAAAACTCCTTTGAAATCTTGCAGCACTGCACCGTGCTCGCCCCAGGTGCGTGGCGACCGGGGCTGTCGACAAGATGCAACTAAAGTTGTCCTGCGTGCAGTGCACCGTCTCAAGAAGCACAAATGTTTGGGGCCTACTACTGGCATGGGAAATGGGGTGCCATAGATAAAGGAAAAAGAAATATATTCAAAAGCTGCGTATCTCTTTGCTGGCCTAAAAAGATTGAACCCATTTTTTAGGAAAAATTGGGTTGTTAATATAATTTTGTGAAATCATAAACATGTTATTCTGACTCACGTATCATTGACTCATGTGAGCTCCACATGTCATTGAGATACAAATGACATATCTTCAATTTTACAAAATTACAATAGCACGGTGTAAATTTTCCTTTTTTTAATTACTCTCTTCTTCATAATCTGGTTGATTAATGATTATATTAGCATCTGGTTAAACCTCGTACATCGGCAGCAGTAGGATGAACTCAGGTAAATGCTGATGAGTCTCATGGTGATCCTGGTTCAAGATGTGGCATTAATTGGCGTATCGCTATCGATTTGTCACGTTCCAATTATGTGCACATTAAACGGGTAGATAACGGCTCTCGCTGGGAATCCAGAATCTAAGGTGGTGTTTAGACTGAGAAAATTTTTGAAAGAAGTGTCATGTCAAATGTTTGACCGGATATCGGAAGAGGTTTTCAGACACAAATGAAAAAACGAATTTCACGGCTAGCCTAGAAACGAATATTTTGAGCCTAATTAATCCGTCATTAGCACATGCTGGTTACTATAGTACTTATGGCTAATCATGGCTAATTAGGCTCAAAAGATTCATCTCAAGATTTCTTCCATAACTGTAAAATTAGTTTTTTGTTTCATCTATGTTTAATACTTTATTTATATGTCTAAAAATTCGATGCGATGTTTTTGGAAAAAAAATTTGGAAACTAAACAAGCCCTAAAACTACCTCACTTAAAGAATGTTATTAAGGCCAGTCCATTCACACAGTAGCAAATAATCAGTTACTAGTAAAGTGAGGAAACATATACACGTATTCAAGACGCTCGTATCATTTTCCTTCTACCTATAAACACCAAATTTAAAGTAAAGCTTAATTTTTAAAGTTTTTATTGTAGTTTATTTTATAATATTTACTTTTAATACATGTATATACAAAAGTTTTATTTATTTGTTTTTAAGCCCCTTGCGGGGTGTATATTAAAATTAGGAGAACATATATAGGTTTAATTACAACAGACAGTGAAGCAGCGGAGGGTGGGAGGGGGTTCGTCTGATCTAAACAATCATCCTACATGGCGACCAACATTTCTTCTTGAATTTTTATTAGGGCAGATAGACCCCGTGCACCACAGACGCGCCAGGTGTCTTCTTTTGAAAAGATTATGTTGTTCCGCTCTTTCCGGATTTCCCAAAAACTAGGATGGTGAGGGATTTGGCTCCTTTCCACACATCCTTTGGTGTTGCTTGCAGGGTCTCATACCGGCTGTACTCCAGCAGTTGGGGTGAGTGGTGTTGTAGCCAGGTCTTGCCGACGCAATTTTGTTCAGACAGGGCTCCAAACTTGACGCGTCAGGGGGCGCTCTCTGAAAAGGTGTTGTGCTGTTTAGAGGTTCCGGTAGCGGAGCTGACAAAAGTACTTATTTGGTCGCTGTCTCTGTTGTTGTAGACGGTACGGTTCAGCAGCAGTAGCCACGCGAAAAACTTGCACCGTGCGGGCGCCCAGGCCTTCCACACATGTGGCGCGGAGAACGACGCCGTCGATCCGACGATGGGCTGCATCCTCTCCTTTTCCTTTGTTCGTTTGCTCAAGTGCTTGGAAGAGCCGCTCTTTGATCAAACAATTACCGCTAGTACAAAAACTCCACAAGGCATCAACTCCTATGAGAGAATCCAGGGTCCATGCCCCCAGTGTTTCTCAAACTCCTGCGAAATGGAATCATCCATGTAAAATAGTAGGAGTAGAGTACAAGGGATAACCCAAACGATCAGAAAACAAGATACATCCTGCATTTGACGCAAATCTCGAGGCACCCTCAACGGCGATGAAGTAATGAAACAGAATGGGATTACGGGAGCCTAACTTTTTCGACTTTTTAAAGATACCGACCGTGATCACGAGTAGTTGGTTACTTTGGATCAACTACACTGACACCTTAGAAATTTTATTCGAGTAAAACTAAAACTAAAATATATAACATTACAATAAATTTAAATTTATGTGTAATATATAAGTTTTAAATAAAATATTTAATATATAGTTAGACTTAAATAACTAGTAGAAGGCACAGTAAACACGTCCAACTTTTTGGCTTATACTTATATTTGGGCTGCGTTCGTTAGTGTTATTTATCTGGTGCGAAAAACATAGTAATAGATCAGTATATAATTAATTAATTATAAATTATAAAGAAATGCAAAATATATTAATATTATTTTTAAGCAACTTTCCTATATAAAAATTTTGCAAGAATACACAATTCGATAATTCGGAAAATATGTGCGTAAAAAACGAGAAAATCTAGAGTTAGGAAAGGGGTAGCTAAACACAACCTTGTTAACTAAAATTTAAACCATAAAACCAAAATATGAAGTATGTTTTTCAAGGACTTTAATCGTAGTTTTTTTTTCTCAACTCTTATAGTTAGATCAGTATATATGTATATATGAAAATTAGATATTACTATCAGGTGTAGCTACTCACTTCACATTTTCACATTTATGATAAAAATATTTTTATAATGTGTAAAGGTTTTACCAACGAATTAGTTTTAAAGTCATTAATAAGCCATTAACCATGAACAGTCGAGCAGCTAGCGAGCTTGTCGTCGCGTGGTCTGAATAATTGAGAGGCGTCAGGCCCCGGAATGTCACGTGAGTCATCAATCATTTACCCGCGGAGGCAGCTGTGCCTCCTCCGGCGGCCGCATCCATGGCGTAGTAGCACCGATATTTACCGGAGCGTGAGTAGCTGTAGGCCTGTAGCTGCTTCGGCCGCTCGCTGTCCGCCACAAAGCGACGACGACGAACGCTCGTCGCGCACCTACCCAAGATTTGCCCTCGGCATTTACGCCCTCACCTACAATCTCAAGCAAGCCCGGGATTAATGGCTCTTTATAGTGCCACCATTGCCGAGCCCATCCCATTGCGGAAGCAGCAGCAGCTCCGGCTCCTTCCTCCTCGTGCAATGCCACTCGTCCTCCTCGCCGCGTAGCTTTCGGGTTTGGAGCTCACTGTGCTGCTCACTTTGTGCCAGTGTCAGTTCTTGCAGAGCGTGGTGCTGGTGTGTCGTGACGTTGTCTGCAGGAGCTGCAATGGCGGCCGCCAGGCTCGCCGTGCTCATCGCCGCCTTGCTCTGCTGCTCCCTCGCGCGGCTCTCCCGGTGCGGCGGCGGCGTTGGCGGCGGCGGAGGGGGACAGAGGGTGCAGAACTACACCTCGATGTTCAGCTTCGGGGACTCGCTCACTGACACCGGCAACCTCGTCGTGTCCAGCCCGCTCTCCTTCAGCATCGTCGGCAAGTACCCCTACGGCATGACCTACTTCCACCGCCCCACCGGCCGCTGCTCCGACGGCCGCCTCGTCGTCGACTTCCTCGGTGCGCGCCCGGGCCAATGCGAGCCACCCGCGCCCCGTCCCCCGCTGCACATTCTGATGTTCCAGTGGGCATTTGTTTACTCTTTTCTTACCTTTCTCTCCATGTCTCGTCTCTTCCGCCGCAGCGCAAGCGTTCGGGCTGCCGCTGCTGCAGCCGTACCTGTCGCGTGGCAAGGACGTCCGGCGGGGCGTCAACTTCGCCGTCGGCGGCGCCACGGCGATGGATCCGCCCTTCTTCGAGGAGATCGGCGCGTCCGACAAGCTCTGGACCAACCTGTCACTCAGCGTGCAGCTCGGCTGGTTCGAGCAGCTCAAGCCTTCACTCTGCAGCTCACCGAAAGGTCTCTCGCACATTTCCGATTGGGGCGATTTGGTTCGAATCGTATCCACAAATACCGATTGTGATGTTTGGATTCTTGGCATGTCTACGCTGAATCGAAGCAGATTGCAAGGAGTTCTTTAGCAAGTCCCTGTTCCTCGTGGGGGAGATTGGGGGAAACGACTACAACTACGCCTTCTTCAAAGGCAAGAGCTTGGACGACGCCAAATCCTACGTCCCCACCGTCGCCGGCGCCGTCGCCGACGCCACCGAAGTGAGCGTCGTCTTCACAGCACCAATGCTGAACGATCACAGAATCAAGATTCAATCTTTTCTTTTTCACTTGTGCTGACCGCAATGTGTCGGGATACAGAGGCTGATCAAGGCCGGCGCGCTGCACCTGGTGGTGCCGGGGAACCTGCCAATCGGCTGCTCGTCGGCGTACCTGACGCTGCACCCCAGCGGCAACAAGAGCGACTACGACGCCACCGGCTGCCTCAAGACGTACAACGACTTCGCCCAGCACCACAACGCCGTGCTCCAGGACAAGCTGCAGCTGCTTCGCCGGAGCTACCCCGAGGCCAGGATCATGTACGCCGACTACTACGGCGCCGCCATGTCCTTCGCCCAGAACCCCAAGCAGTTCGGTGAGCACGCAAAAACCTCACCCCCAATCCCATCCAAATCCATTTCGCTGTCCTGATTAAGTTAGCCAGCTGATAACCTGAGCTGTCTAGGACGCTGTCCAGTTGAATGGGATGGACAGAGTGGCACTGAACGAACTGATGAACTATTCTGCATTTGCATCACTGATGCTGGGATGACAGCAACAGAGAACGGTAGCAATCACGGTGGCCCGCCACGATCTCTCATCAATCATCGTCAGTATGGGGGTGTAGATGTAGGACTCTCTGAAAATGCAATGTGAGATTGTCGGGCTCTTTCAGAAAAGATTAGAGGATCTGATCCCTCCTAGTGGCCATTCTTCTTTAGGGAAAAGGGACTTGTATGCCTGTGCATAGAGGATGATTACTTCTGTGTTACACTGAAAAGCTCAGTGTCGTGTTCATCTCATCTGAACTTACCACTAACATGGTCAGTGAAAGTGATGCATTGATCTTTGTTAGTCTATTAGGCTAGTCTTAATGCTCAGTTTCACTACACAGTTTTCAAGACAGCTAACTCGATGAAACGATGCATGAAACAACTCCTCACAATGCAACGTTTCATTGTATCTTCAAAGCTAAATAAAACATTTAATTACTACTAGAAGTTTGATTGCATGCAGAGAGTGTTTGATTACATGAAATGCCTCAAGCCCCTCAATGCAAGTTTCATTGCGTTACTGAGAACTTAGTAACAGTGCCCAAATGTTTCATGCTATAAAACTAATTCGCTCTCTCTCCTCATAGTTTCATATAAATATTCTCTTTTGTGCTGATGTGTCACCTAATTAATATGCATGACACCTCCATTTTCCCTTTTATGCTGATGTGTTACCTAATTAATATGCATAACACCTTCATAAAACCTACATTGAGACTAGTCTTCTTTGCCTTAGAAACTCTGAGCTACTACTCATAGAAGACAATCATGGCACTGATCAATCCTGCTGTTAGCCTCTGAGTCAAGACAATACTGAACCTCCGAGGTTCTGTTTGTACATGATGTGGGAAACTATTTGCTGACCAGTTTCTTCCTTATTGTTGGATGATCAGGTTCTAGAAGTCTATGTCTACGTTTCTTTGACGCGTATTAATAAGCATTGATTTCAAGTCATGTGACATGCTTAACTGTTAACTCCACAATATTTAGTGCTTCACCATGTTCACCAGCTCCCATCAATATATAGGTGGCATCAATAACATGTCTTGTCTATTTATCCGGCGGCTACCACCTTTTAGTTGGCAGGTTAATTTTGACCAATTTAGAGCCCAATTATGATCACAGCAGTACTGTGTATTGACAGGTCGGATTGTCGGAATCAGTAAAGATGCTCTCTAGACTAGGTCTGGGTTCAAAACTTCGAAATGAAATTTCCGAAATTTTGGGTCTACCAATGGATGCTCATAGAATTTTTAATGTTTTCATTGAAAGTATTTTTGTTTGCATCCCAAATTCGTGCTGAAAATTGCAGTACTTGACCCTTTTTTATAAACTTATTTAGGAACTGAGCCATCCCGAAAAACTTTATCCGGAAATGGACCAGAAATTCAGTGCCAGCCCTCGTGGAAAACAGTTTTCGGGATGGATCAATTTTGAAATAAGGCTACTAAAGAGGAGCCGAAAAGTGCGATTTCGGGGGAATTTGTGAGCCCCTGGGCTCGCTCACTGATGAACTGGAGCTGTGTGGCTGCGTGTCAATCTGCAGGGTTCAGGCACGGCGCGCTGAGGACGTGCTGCGGCGGCGGAGGGCCGTACAACTTCAACCCGAAGGCGAGCTGCGGCGTGCGCGGGTCGAGCGTGTGCACGGACCCGTCGGCGTACGCCAACTGGGACGGCGTCCACCTGACGGAGGCCGGCTACCACGCCATCGCCAACAGCATCCTCAACGGCCCTTACACCAGCCCAAGGCTACTCTGACCGTACGGCCGTTTCCTCCACCTGCTGCTGCTGGCTGCTGCTGCACGCTGTAAAACTGATCTGTAATTTAGTCATGCCTTTTAGACTGGATGAATCGATGAGCTAGTGTGGTTTGGGTGAGCCCGGTTTTGGCTGTGGAGTGCAGTTGTGTCTGTCAAGTGTCGAACTGTCAAAGCTTTTGGGCGTTGCTGTGTCCGTGCTGCTTTGACCTTGCAAGTACTGAAATTAGTACTCAGCACAGGCGCAAACCTTTCTTTTCCTGTGTTTGGTTTGTCAGTTCAGGAGACGAGTAGAGAATATCAGGGGGTACGTCTGAATTTGAGAACAAACAATGTTCAGAAGGATACAGTACGTGACACACCACAATCAGAGGATAGAATCATAGAAAGGTTTGTAGCTTGAATAGAAACATCGGAAAAAAAGAGTTTTACAGTTCTTGAGAAAGAGGTATTAAAATTTTAGTGTAAAATTTTGATACATCTCAGTACCTAGATACTAGGAGATATCAAACTTTGTCAGTACCTACTAAGAACTGTAAAATTGCTAAAAAAAAAAACAATGATGCATCCATGAGTTTGAACAGTCCAAAAGCACAATAAAATCAAACATGCATGTGGAGCTTTATCTTTTTCCTCACATTATACCAGGGAACATATTTATGGAGTAGTAACATTTGCCCGCTGTTCGTATCCTACCCAACAGATAACTTAAGAATCTCAAATTCTAACAAGAAAACATCAGATCCTGCAAGATCTATACTATATAGATTGATGCGGATGTCACATGAGAGATGCAATGTTTATCGCGTGTTGTCGAGGTCTTAAAAAATATTAATCAATCAACGTCTGCACTGAAAGCCGTATCTCAAACGTGATAATTGTGGTTGTCTTGTACTGCGTTCCCAGTGAGGATGAACACAGCGCAGAAATTAGTCAGTGAGAAACTGCAGTAACAAAACATCGAGTTAGAAGCTTCTAATAACCCCTATATGTATGTGACAGAGCAATGATTTGACAATGACCATGGGAAAACTCGCCGTGGTGTTCTTCGTCGTCGCCCTCCACGGCGGCGCCTGCTCCGACGGGCAACCTGGTCCTGTGGGAGGACCCCGTCATCCCCAACCTCTCGCTCAGGAACCCACCTTTCGGGGAGACGTTCTTCGGCCGCCCCACCGGCCGCGCCAGCGACGGCCGCCTCGTGATCGACTTCATCGGTAACACGAAAAAGGACTTTTTCGATACGCTAATCGTCTCTCGATTCTCTGATCGACGTGGCGTCGGTCGATGCAGCCGAGGCCCTGGGGCTACCTCTCGTGCCGCCGTCGCTGGCCAGGCGGCAGGACTTCGCCGCCGGTGTCAACTTCGCCGTGGCGGGGGGCACCGCCCTGAACCTGACGTACGTTCAGGGACGGGGCGTCACCGTCTTTGTTCCGATCAACGCCTCGCTCAACGATCAGCTGACTGGTTCGAGAAATCCAAGCATTCCCTGTGCCGCCACACGCCGCAGCGTAATCAATTAGTAAAAAAAAGATGTGTGATTTGCCAGTGCGCAGTAATCTTCTTCGTCCCGGTTGATTGATTTCGTCGTCGTTGCGCAATGCGAGCAGGAGAGGGCGATTGCTTCGGCAACGCTCTGTTCATCATGGGCGAGTTCGGGGCAAACGACTACGGCAGCATCCTCTCCTCCAACATGACCCTGGAGGAAGCAAACGCATTTGTCCCCGAAATCGTCGACGCGATCTCTAATGGCGTCGAGGTGCTTACATCGCACCATCGGATGATTCATACGCGAAATGAAATCTGATCGATTTTCGTTGAGCTACTTGATTTTGTTGATTGTTTATGTCGTCTGTGTGACTGTGACAGAGGCTGATCCGGCACGGCGCGAGGCACGTCGTGGTGGCGAACATGGTGCCGCTCGGGTGCATGGCGTCCATGCTGGCCCGGTTCGCCGGCGGCACGGGCGGCCATGACGCGTACGGCTGCCACGAGGGCTCCAACGCGCTGTCGCGGCGGCACAACTCCCTCCTCCGCGAACGCGTCGGCGAGATCCGGAGCAGCGGCCCGCCACCCGCACGAGACGGTCACCGCCGCCGACTTCCACCGGCCGGTCGTCGACTTCCTGCGGAACCCAGACCGCTTCGGTGAGCTGCTCTGAGATGAGTGTTGGCGGCATCGGTTTGGTGACGCCGCCGCCGTCGTCGTCATCGTCGTCGTTGTTGTTGCAGGGTTCAACGGCGGCGTGCTGCGGGGCGGGCGGTGGGAGGTACAACGTGGACCTGACGAGGCTGTGCGGGCAGCCGGGGACGGCGGCGTGCGGCGGCGGAGGTGCAGTGGGACGGCGTCCACCCGACGGAGGCGGCGTACAGGGCCGTGGCCCAGGGGTGGCCGTACGCGGACCAGCCGATACTGCGGGCCGCAGCGCGTGGTTGATGCGGTGGGCCGACTGGGGAAACAGTTTTTAGCACAGCGGTGGACATCCACCGTGTGCTGGCATGCTACGTAAATAGTTATAAAAATATGAAATAATTTTACAAGAGAGATTAAAATATGAGTTATACCACTTCACAAACATACAAGTTTAAATTCAATTTCTACAAGTTGTAGAAAAAAATAAACAAAACTAAAACTAAGTATTCATAATTGTTTTTGTTATTTTTGCCACAACTTATAGAAATTAAATTTAAACTCACATGTTTATGGAGTGACATAACTCATATTTATCTATCATGTCAAATTTTTAATATTTTTTATGACTATTTAGATGTCATGCAACTCAGAGCATCCTCATCAGCTTATCTAAATTTGGTCATCTCTATTTTTATTTGGATGATCATTAAAACTAGTTTCATTCTTTATATCTCATTGTAATCTACTAGATCATCCATATATGACATCCTCTATATCTTTTTAGAGTATGGAGAGAGATCATCTAAATATGAAGGTTCTCTCCTAATATGGATGACATCTAAAAATAGATGATAGGATAGTTGTTCTGTTGGAGCTTAATTTATAATCTTCATCCTCTATTTTCAGCATAGAGGATAAAATAGATAAGCTGTTGGAGATACTTTAATGGGTGAATATCCACCCGTGTGCTAAAAAACTGCTTCCGGGCCGACAGCTTCGTCTCCGTGCATGTACAGAAGTACAAAACGTCTAATCCGCTTGGCCCCACCGCGCGCGGCACTTTTATTTTTTCTAATTCTTTTTTACTTTACAAAATATGCATTTAAAGTTTATAGGTATAAAAATTTATATGTATAAAGATTTTTCTGTATTAAGTGTACATTTATAATTTTTATGTATATATAATATTTGTACCTATTTTTATATAGAGAGTTTGTATGTATATTATAAAAGTTAGTATATATAAAGTTTACATGTATACAATTTTATATGCCTAGAGTTTATGTGTATAAAATTTATATGCCAAAAGTTATACACATACGTACATACATGTATACATACGGGAACCGATCGCGCGTGCCCCCCCCCTCCCCCCCCCTCCCCAAAAAAAATGTGTAGTGTTTGAGCCCAGCCTACCAATCCAGTCCGTGGGCTGGTTGATTTACCGTTTCATGGCCCAGCAACTTGCTCCTGTACCGGCGCAAACCGGAGAAAAATAACTAAAGTCACTCCAAATCTTTATTACCATGGTAAAAACGGACCGTCCTATAAGGGCCTCCCTGGTCTAACGCATCCAACCGGAAGAAACGGTCATGATCATCAGTAATCACCGTACGTGATGGACCTTGCCGTTTTCATGCATCCCCCCAGAGCCCAAATCATGGAGCACTCAACCAGCTCCAACAAAGTGATTTTCCATCTCCTCTTCTTCCTCCTCCCGATCCTTGGATGCGCACGTTATGCTCAGGCGAGCTCCGGCCACCCCAAGATCGAGGCCATCTTCAGCTTCGGCGACTCGTACACCGACACCGGCAACTTCGTCAGGCTTGCGGCGGCGGCGCTGACTGTCATCCCTTACAACAGCCTCCCCTACGGCGAGACCTTCTTCGGCCACCCCACCGGCCGAGCCTCCAATGGCCGCCTCGTCGTCGATTTCATCGGTAGATTCTACCACAGAGAAGTTTTAAGATGAAAATGAAAAATAAAAGATTTTTAATCTTCTGATAGCTATTTTATAGTATAAATAATAAAGTTAACTAATATAAAATTAAAAATCTACTTTAAAAATGTGGTACAATCAGCTTCTTGCCTTAAGTGACTCGTTTAATAGTTTAAAAAATATGCACGTAAAAGCTGACAAAGAATACATATAAAAAGAGCACGCTAAGTTTGATGTCCATCATTTCAACAACTTTACAGCCGAGAAGTTTGGTGTCCCTTTCGTGCCCCCGTATCTTGGCCAGGTGAAGAACTTCACCTATGGCGCTAACTTCGCCGTCATCGGCGCCACGGCCCTTGATCTTGCCTTCTTCCAGAAGAACAATATCACCGGCGTCCCTCCGTTCAACAGCTCATTGACTGTGCAGCTCGATTGGTTCCACAAGCTCAAGCCTACATTGTGCTCGACAGCCCAAGGTATGAGTGATGTATAGATGTAGACAAATTATATGGTACTTTACAAAAAACTATGTGGTATCAAATTTTTATTGTAAAATTTTGATACTTGAGGGATATCAATTTTTATAATAGGGGCACTAGATATGTACATTATTATACTATTTTAAAAATAGTGAAAATTTCATAGATGTGTATATAATTGACTTGGTTTAGCATAAAATTGGCGAAAGAATTTAAGAGCTTACCATGTAGCTACGACGATTCATCTAGTGATCTCCTAGTTGGATTTCTCCAGGATGCAAAGAGTACTTCGAGAAATCGCTCTTCTTCATGGGAGCGTTCGGTGGAAACGATTACGTCTTCCTCTTGGCCGCCGGCAAAACCGTTGACGAAGTCATGTCTTACGTGCCAAAGGTTGTCGAAGCCATCTCTGCCGGCGTTGAGGTAGCCCGTCTTCTCTTCATGTCTCTCCCAAATCCCTTTTCTTTGAAGATAATGGGAAATGAGTAATACATATTCGGCCTCTACACTTAGTGTACGGTGTACCCAGCCAAAAGTGCAGTGAAATAAATATCGGTTAGATAAACCACAATCTACCAAACTGAAACAAACCAACAAAAAGTATATGGAAAAATTATAAACTAGAGGACTAGAATGAAATAGGGGAGGGGGGCATCACCAAGAGAAGACCAATATGGCTTATCTCTAAAATGTGGATCAATATTCTCTGCCTTCATAGTCATGTGCCTTTGTCACTGATATGTGGGTCCGACCAATCTTTGAATCCACATATTAGTGACAAAGGTGTCGTCTAAAATGTATGCCTAAAGGAATTGATCCTTAAACTTATAAGGGGGTTTCATCTGACTTGCCAAACTTGTAAACTACATATTTACATTCCTAAACTTACTAAATGTATCAAATCAGTATATCATCCAATCTGACAATGCTACATGGACACAAAAGTATCATAAAATCTGATTTGGTGTACTGACAGGTGGGCCCATATACCTTTTCCTATTTCTTTTTAGTTCTCCTTTTCCTCCTCCCTTCGATCATCAAGAACTCCGACAGATCATTAATTGATCAACAACGACAGTTCCAACAATAGGTGGCAACATCTCCTTTACTCCAACAGTTGCTCATCTCTCTGCCACCACCAGCCACCAGCACCCTATGTCGTCCTTTTTCCTCTGCACCCTTCCTTCTTCCACTTCCTCTCTCCATGATGGCAGGGTTAGGGATGTTGGGTCGACGAAGGAGACAGATGGGGTGAGCAGATCAAACATGTGCCCTCCAATCCCCTATGATTGAACAGAGACCGAATTAGGGACACCGATGGATCCGACATCCAAATGTAGGTAATGAAAAGGTCATCGTGCTTGCTCATTGGCAATGAGCTTCACTTGCATACCCTTGTGCGCCGACATGCTCCCGTACTAACGAGCCCCCTCTCTCCCT
Source organism: Oryza brachyantha (assembly GCF_000231095.2). Taxonomy (NCBI): domain Eukaryota; kingdom Viridiplantae; phylum Streptophyta; class Magnoliopsida; order Poales; family Poaceae; genus Oryza; species Oryza brachyantha. The sequence goes on from NC_023163.2 coordinate 4,787,337, forward strand.
CTTTTTTTTCTTTTCATTTTTGATTTTCCCGTACGTTGTTAAGAAAAGCGAAATGGAGAGAAAAAATTGTGAATGAACCCCACTTGTCAGCCGGTCTAGGATTGGTGAATGTGCCATCTTAGAGTCCATTTGATCAAGGATCGATTAAATGTAATAATGATGCATCGTTTTCTCTTGCCAAGAACACTGGATCAATGGGGATGATTCTACGGGATTAGTGTATTGGAGGAGGAGCAAAATGGTAGTTTCATTGCTTGGAACCTCTTGCTATTGAGGCGGCTGCTTGCATGTATGGTATGGAGATGGCCAGGAGTAGAGGCATTCGTTTTTTAATTATCGAGACCAATTGCATGGAATTGGTGTCTCTTTGGCACATGTAGAAAGATCAGTGTTCTGTGATCGTGCCTTACATTTGGAGGATGAAGGCGCTCCAAAGGAGTTTTGATGAGTTTAGATGCATTTATGTACATCGTTCTTGTAATAGGCATGCACGTGAGTGTGCAAAACTGACTTCTCATGATCAGATGGTGATTGAGTGGCACTGTGGCAGCATGATGTTTCACCACTGATTATGGGGCTGCTTGCACAGGATAATTGTCCCGTTAATTATTGATTTTCAGGCTTTCGTCTAAAAAAAAGAGTCCATGTAACATTGCCCATGTCAGATTGATCAGAGTGATGCATTTAGCAAGTTTAGTGATGGAAAATATGCAGTTTACAAGTTTATGGATATAGATAAAAGCCTTTAAAAGTTCAAAAGCTGTTTGTGCATTTTACTCTTAATCTTAAGTGCAAAGTTCACAAAACCACATACGTTATGGACCGAGTTTAAAAAAAAACACATTGTGTTTGTTATGTGGCAAATAACCACAAATATTATGGTCATATAGTTTCAAAACCATATTTTTGACCATATATGAGTTATAAATTACATGCAAAATCATATTAGTTTTATAAGTTATTTGACACCACAGCAGTCACCTAACATTAATCATTTTATTTCTCTATAGTTATGTCCTATGTGTCGAAACCCCTATAGTTTTATATAATTTATTAGATCATAAAACACATGGGCTCAAAAAAAATGCAGGCAGTGATTGAGGATGGAGCCAGATACGTGGTGGTGCCCGGTCAGGTGCCGATAGGCTGCCTCCCTATCGCCCTCACGATGTACGCGAGCCCCAACAAGACGGACGACTACGACGGCGGCACCGGCTGCCTGAGGCGGCTCAACGAGCTCGCCGGCCACCACAACGCGGCGCTGGCCGCGGCGGTGTCGCTGCTCCGGAGCAAGTACCCGGCGGCCGCCATCGTCTTCGCCGACTACTACCGGCCGGTGACCAGGTTCCTGCAGAAGCCCGGCAAATTCGGTGAGAGTCAACGATGATCGATCGATCTCACGTATGCGTACGTAGGGCTGAATGAATGTTTCGAGATGATATATTTTACCTCAATTAATTAGCATCCGGATGGCTGCAAGTCTCCATCACGAAAGTAAACGCTCAGCTGACGTATTAGTGAACGTAATGTTAGAGGATTCACGTTCGTCTTATCATTTATTTATACTATATATTTTCGTCAACACGTATCGTGCAGGCAAAAGCAAACTAAAATGCAAAATCGGTGCATATACGGTCCGAAATAGTTTGGATTGCATTTTCTCATTCGGACGTCGCTAACTTAAAAATTGGTGAATTAATTACCTTACGATGCAGGGTTCAGCGGCTCGTCGAGGCTACGAGCGTGCTGCGGCGGCGGCGGCGGGGGGCAGTACAACTACAACGCGACGGCGGCGTGCGGCCTCCCCGGCGCGAGCGCGTGCCGGGACCCCGCCGCGTCCATCAGCTGGGACGGCATCCACCTCACGGAGGCCGCCTACGCGCGCATCGCCGCTGGTTGGCTGCACGGCCCCTACGCGCATCCGCGCATCTTGGCGGCCGAGAGGCCATAGCGCCGTTGACATGCTGTCCCACGACTCCACGAGCACCTGTCCAGATCTTTTATATTGTACTACTCCCTGACATATCAATCTCATATACTACTACAAAAGACTCTATTTGTATTTTTTTTATGATGAATAACCCAGCTTTGATTTCAAAAGAAGCTACAACCACTTATTACAGCCCAGGATTCACACATAAAAGCAACAAAAAATGACCAAGAGTCAAGACGCAAGTAATGATAATAAGACATTGAACTCTAACCATAAACCAACCAGAGAATATCAAATTAAGAAAAAAATCATGTAAAACTTTTTTTTTTGTTAGTCTCTCTCTCTTTTCAATGGGTGCACACTTGCAAAGGTATCTCATCCTATGCAGTGGGCCTAAATGGGTCTTTGGGCCTGCACGAGGTTTTCTGGACCAATCTTATGTTATCAAAATTTGTGTTAACAGTTTTTCAAACAACTGTGACGGAAGTTACAAAAAGTTCCTATTTATGTTGCAAAAGATTATATTCGAAGTTATCAATTTTTTTATGTCATTAGCGGGGTTTCACTTATCGTGATAATCGCCCAAATCACCAGGCATGGTAACTATATGTCGCAGTTTTGTTTGTCAAATATCGCAATAATTCCAAAAAAAATTTGTGGTGGTATATTGCGATAATCGTGACATATATCATGACAACCGTGACATATCACGTAGTTTGCACACCAAAACCGTGATTATTGATATTGTGAAAACTGCAACGATTAGTCATAGATGCAGTGGTTATCGTTATAGCCAAAACCACCATGAAAATCACCCGATATCGCGTGATTATTGCTCATATAGCACGATTTGACCGCCTAAATCGCATCAATTTTTCCTAGAATATTTGAATTTAAATGTGTGATTTCTCTGTGATTATCGTCGATAATCATTTCTCCGCTAGTGCACGGTTTAAGATAGCTAGGAATACGATAAGTGAAACTCTAGTTGAGAGTTGGCAAAAAAATTATAATGAAAGTTCTTCAAATTTTATATTGAACATTATAAAAAAATCTATTGAAAGTTGTAGAAAAATATTTCCACCAAAAAATTGATTCTCTCTCCTCACAAAATACGAATTTCGTTTACCTCTTTTTACCCAACTACGACTTGTGCTTGTGGATGGTATCACGCACAAGTTGCGTTGGTTACACACGTGTGAGCTTGCCGCCCCTATACAGAGTGCATCATTATTAGTAGCTTCTAGAGCAAAGTGGTCATGCGGTTATGGAATATTTTGCTTTTGAATTTAAAACTTCTATTTGCACACAAGTTATTGTTTTACGAGTGTAACCAAGAGAAAATTGTATATACATTTTTTTATAATATTGACATATATAATATATTTAAATATATTCAAAATTGAACTAGTGATAACACCCGAGCAAACATACATTTATACGTAATTTCTTAATTCGCTTGAATTCCAATTAACCTATTAATTATTAACACTTGGTAGTGTACTACATCGTCCTGAAACCCTCATCGTGACTTCTACAACACCAAAGAAAGAGTGTCAGCTAGCCATGACTTCCCATTTTTTTGTAATCAACGTGATTTCGTATCATAACTACTATTATCCAAAGTATCAGAAAAGCTGGAATGTCAACGATGAGTAATTAATTGCCATATGCATATTGCAAGTAACAATATTGCAAGCACGACGAATGGATCAGTGGAGGCATGGAGCACCAGCTGCAAATCACTTTCAGAGAAATCTTCGATCTTGTCCGTGACAACGTGGACCAGTTGTTGCAGACATGCACCATTACATAAAACAAAGGATTCATCGTTTATTTAACTAATTAAGTTTATGCATCGGATTCTCAGCCGATTCAAGCCTTCAACATGATCGATTAGCCTTTCGGCTAAATGCTACTACATCAACATTTGATCAGCTGGATTTTTTTTGTTACCTATCGGCTCGACTTATTTTATTCTTCATCTCGTTAGTTGCAGGATCAAACTGGCTAGAACGTCCGTGCAATATGAGAATTTACGCCCTGCACTGGAGCGTTCTAAGAAACGACTTCCAGAACTTCGTGTGTGACACGTCAGCCAGCATGTTTTTGACGTCAACAAGTGTCCTCCAGACATATCACATTTTTACAATGTTCATAACCAAATTATATAGAGTTCGAGTGTACTATAGAAAAATTTACCAAAAAAACAAAGCATAAATGTCATATTTGAGAGTTGAGCCAGACTAGACGAGTTTCAACTGCAAGGTATCCTAACCAGCTGAGATATACTCAGTTTGGTTATACTATAGCTTATTTTATTTACTCCGAAACAACCTATTTTCAATATTTTTTCTTTATTCTGTTAGAGGGCCATTAAAATTTCACAACATAATACCTAGACTAGAGAGTGTCACATTAAAAAAGACTTAAAATCCATAAATTAATAAAAAATTAAAAAGAATGGTTGAAATAGCAGGTGCAAACCATTTTATCTTAAAAGCACTGTACGCTTCAGGGGCTGATTTAACATGGGGTGGAGGGGCTCGAGATCTCGCTACCCCCGTTAAAGCTATTGGAGCCCCCACAAAGACCACCCCCCATAAAATTTTATGGCAAAGATCAATAGAAGGGGGGGCTAAAACTCTATCTAGGTTATTCAGACCCCCCTAATCTCGCTGGCTAGATTCGCCACTGATACGCGTTAACACTGTTTTTATACATACTACCTCCACATTTAAATATATCTAAATATATTATTCGGTTGACTTTTTTCGGTTACACTTTCGGAATTTGAGTTTAAATAGTTCTCAAAATATTTAGTTCCAAAGATAAAAAGACATATAGATAGAATTTTCTTTATTAGTAATTTTACAATATTGTAATTTATATTCATATAGTTATTACTACCTCTAGTATTAATATGTTTCACACTATTGAATTTGGATCTATGTTTCAACATTTGTTTTATTTTGTTGTGATTAATTTTATTATTAAAGGACTATAAGTATGACTTATAGTTTTGCATATTTGCAAAAAAAATTAAGATGAGTGATTAAACAAATATTTAAATATCAAAAATAAGAGAGAGTATATTATAATAGAGAGAATAGTGATCAAAGTTAGAGACCAAAGACCAAATACAATCACCACTGTCAAATACTATTAAAATCTCCAAATAGTATTCCCTCCATGTTTCTTCTATGATTCGTCGTTGACCTATATGTTTACGTTTGACCATTTATGTTATTAAAAATTATATAATTATTAATTTTTTATTATAATTTAATTTATTATTATAGAAACTTTAAATAAAACTTATAATTTTACATATTATACTAAAATTTTTAATAAAATAAATAGTCAAATGTATATCTAAAAGTCAACGGCGGTACATAAGAAACATGGAGGGAGTAGTAAATAAAAGTAGCTCCATTTGTCAATCATTTTCTCCTCTTTTGTTGGGCCAACTTGACAAAAAGTACGGTACATACTTGTAGAAAAAATACGAAGAGTAAACATGCGCCACTAGGTGCATGCCTGGTCTTTATCACGGAAATGCATACTTGCTGCTCGGCTATATAAACTGAAAGATTATTGGCGGCATCGGCAACCCCGAATTCCTGCAGTCCTAGACCTAGCTAAAGCCGAAGCAATGGAGCAATCACTCGCAAACAAAGTGACATTGCTTGTCCTTCTCCTCCTCCTCCTCCTCCTCCTTGGATGCGCACACTATGCTCAGGCGAAGATCAGCTCCATCTTCAGCTTCGGCAACTCGTACTCCGACACGGGCAACTTCGTCAAGCTGGCGGCGCCGGTGCTCCCCGTCATCGCTTTCAACAACCTCCCCTACGGCGAGACCTTCTTCGGCCGTCCCACCGGCCGAGCTTCCAATGGCCGTCTCATCATCGACATCGTCGGTATGATTAATTCCATGAACATCTCTCGGGCTAGCTAGCTCCATCTCTGTTTCTGTCAGAGAAAACACATTTGAGACTGACGGACGGCCATGCATACTGATCATTTGAACAACTTCAATTCCATGGCAGCCAAGGAGTTTGGTGTCCCTTTCCTGCCTCCGTATCTTGGGCAGGCGCCGCAGAACTTCACCCGTGGCGCCAACTTCGCCGTCGTTGGCGCCACGGCGCTCGACCTCGCCTTCTTCCAGACGAACAACATCACCAGCGTGCCCCCGTTCAACACCTCGCTGACCGTGCAGCTCGACTGGTTCCACACGATCAAGCCTACCCTGTGCTCGACAACCCAAGGTACGTAGCTAAAGCAAGTTAATTTGTTTGATATATCGATCATAAGTTCGGCAGAAGAATTCAAGAGCTAGCTAGGTATGTACGTAGCTGGAAGAATTTAAGTTTGGACGACGGTTCATCGATTGATCGATCGATCGCCGGCTTTGTTTTTCTTTCAGGGTGCAAGGACTACTTCGACAGATCGCTCTTCTTCGTGGGAGAGTTCGGTGGGAACGACTACGTCTTCCTCTTGGCCGCCGGCAAAACCATCGACGAGGTCATGTCATACGCGCCAAAGGTCGTCGAAGCCATCTCTGCTGGCGTCGAGGTAGCAGCAGCACATGCGTGTGTTTTCTTTTCGAGCAATTTTACAGTCCTACTCACGGTTACCGTTTAAGACTGTAAAATTGCTCTTTCTTTTCACGACGACGTCTCGTCTCTCTAGTATGCTGAGTTGCAGTAGCTACGTCGTCGTAGAGGGTGATCGTGTCCATTTCACCGAACAAACCAAACGACATATTTATAAACAAAAATTAATTTATTAATAAAACTTTTATATGTGTATTCTTATTGATCTAAAAGCTAAGGCTAAAAATAAATTAACTACGATTAAAAAAATCTAAATTTGAGATCAAAAGTTCAAATTTTGGCGTATAATTATAAACAGAAACGAAAGGATTGGATTGGTAGCTGATTATATAATTAAAGATTTGTTTCGGTCTAACAAAAATTATCTCGAGACACAGGTATCTCGAGATACTAAATTGTTTTTCATTATTAGATCTAGCTGAGCAGGATAAGCATCGTTAGATCCAACGATTAAAAATAATTTGATACTATGAGATACCGGTATCTTGAGATACTTTTTATTTGACTGAAGTAAATCTTATATAATTAACCCAAAAAATGCAGGCAGTGATCGAGGAGGGAGCCAGGTACGTGGTGGTGCCCGGCCAGCTGCCGACGGGCTGCCTCCCGGTCATCCTCACGCTGTACGCGAGCCCAAATGCGACGGACTACGACGCCGACACCGGCTGCCTCCGGCGGTTCAACGATCTCGCCCTCCGCCACAACGCGGCGCTGTTCACGGCGGTGTCGCTGCTCCGGATCAAGCACCCGTCGGCCTCCATCGTCTTCGCCGACTACTTCCGACCGGTGATGCAATTCGTGGAGAAGCCCGACGAATTCGGTGAGTACTATCCCTGGTTCACACGTTTGAATGGTTCAGGAATTTTGACCTGAATTAGCAGTCGGATGGTTGCGTTGTCTCCATCGCAAAAGTAAACGCTTTTTGTTGCCGTGTTGATCGATCGGTATTGCCCTAGTTGCATGCATCGCCGGAAGTCCACGGGCACGGCCGACTCGCTCCCGGGCGAAATGCATTTTACCCAGAGATTAACGAAGTCCTCGACCGACTAGAAAATTAAATTTGGTGATGGGGAAAGAAGCATCATTGAACTTGTCGTGATGATATAACAGAATATAACGTAGAGTTTACAATACGATACTACTATGTGTTCATACGATATTTTCGTTCATTTGATTAATTTGGAGAGATAAATATATAGTACGAGTTGAAACATATATCTTGCAAGCAAACTAAACTACTAAAGTATTAGTTTTTTTATTTGACATTGTTGATTTTTTTTATCTACATTTACGTTTGACCGTTAGTCTTATTCAATTATTTTATTTAAATATACAAAATCATAAGTTATATTTAAATTTTTATATTTAACTTGGATATTAGGAAATGATCTAATGTTAATTAAATGCGTAGAAGTGAGGCTTCGAATCCTGGTTGAATTAAAAACCAATTGTGTTATATAAATGCAAAAAAGTGGAGGGAGCATTAAAATCGGTGATCTTGGGTTGCATTTTTTTTCTTTTCTTGGTTCTCTTCCTGACGTCTCTAACTAAGGCGTGTTTAGTTTCTAAATTTTTTTTCCAAAAACTTCACATCGAATTTTTAGACACTTAAATCAAGCATTAAATATGGATGAACCAAAAAACTAATTGCACAGTTACGGCCTAATTAGTCCATGATTAGCCATAAGTGCTATAGTAACCAACATGTGTTAATGACGGATTAATTAGGCTCAAAAGATTCGTCTCGCGGTTTCTAGGCTAGCTGTGAAATTCGTTTTTCATTCGTGTCCGAAAACCCCTTTCAACATTCGGTCAAATATTTAACGTGACACTTTTTTCAAAAATTTTCTCAATCTAAAACACCACTTAAGTTGACTATAATTACCGACGCCGCAGGGTTCAGCGGCTCGTCGAGGCTACGAGCGTGCTGCGGCGGCGGCGGGCCGTACAACTACAACGCGACGGCGGCGTGCGGCCTCCCCGGCGCGAGCGCGTGCCGGGACCCCGCCGCGTCCATCAGCTGGGACGGCGTCCACCTCACGGAGGCGGCCTACGCCCGCATCGCCGCCGGCTGGCTGCGCGGCCCCTACGCGCATCCGCCCATCCTGGCGGCCGTGCGCCGGTAGCGCCGCCGGCCGTCGCGCGCACCCGATCGATCGTCACCGCGTCACGTGCGTGGTTGAGACTTGAGCCCACGCGCGTCGTGGAGATTCCTGCGTATTTATTTGCTCGCGTCTGTCGACTGTACGTACGTACGTATGTGCCGAGATGCTAATGTGAACTAGTAATGCACCCGTGTGTTAATTACAAGTTATAATATATAAAGTTAATACGGAAGAGTGATACTCTCTCCGTTTTCAAGGATATAAAAAAGGATTAGGTATCAAAATTTTATACTAAAATTTTTAATATCTCAGTATACTAGTATAAAATTTTTGATACCTCGGTATACTTCTTAAAAGATGATAGATAAAGTTCTTGGTTTTCATGTGGAACACACGCTAATTAAACTCACTCAATTGGAGGTGGCCATGATGCTGAGTTTACAGCTAGCCTTGTAGAATTGGGTGTTCTACCTAAAGGATAGGCCCATGAGTTGAACATAAAAGAAGAAACGTTCCTTTTGCCTGCCTCAACTATGGGCCAAATTTGCTAGTATATGCACTTCTATAACTATTAAGAGCAATTTCACGGTACTTAATAGGTACTGAGAAAACCAAAATTTTAGTGGTATCAAAAGGTACTAAATTTTACACTAAAATTTTGGTATCTTCTACCTTCTCAAGAACCGTAGAATTGCTCAACTATTAAAACTATATTAATTTACCTCCTTAGGTGATTTTGTTCTCTTTGATGTCTATTGGTATTACCAGTTGAAAAGTACCAAACCATCCCAGTGAGACCCCATCATTCTCTCTCTCCTCCCTATCTTTACCTTTGCCACCGTAGCTTCACCAAAGAACCAAGGCCGCGTTGGGCGGTAGTGGTAAGTTTATTTACCCTCTCGTTTTCCGCACACTTTCCGAACTGCTAAACGGTGTATTTTTTAGAAAAATTTTCTATAGAAAAATTATTTTAAAAATCATATTAATCTATTTTATATTTTCTTAATAATTAATAATTAATTAATTAGATATTAATCTATTACTATGTTTTCTATGTCAGCTAAGTTAACTAACCTCCCCTTTACCGAAAGCGGCCCAAGTCAGTCTATCACTGCTCGCTATGGCCGCCTTTCACCCTATGCCACTATCACTGCTCGCTGCCTTCTCTAGGCTCCTCGGTGCTGCTACTTCTCCTCCATGTTGTATCGACGACAATGCAAGAGGTGAACAATGGCAGTGCTGTCGGATAGAGAGTAAGGGGACAATGATCTAGCACAATCGAGCTATGGAGAATGGGTGGAGAACCTTCGTGCCTTGCTTGAGAGCACTTGTGGTAGCCACGTCCCGACACCATGTTATTCTTAATCCAAGAGTTCATGTTACATACATATATATATATATACACTACTTATTTTAAAAGAAAATTGTCCTATTGCAACTTTAGGTCACCTTTACATCGAAGAAATCTTAGATGAATTTCATGATAATTGAGCTAATTGCAAAGGAGCCTTTTAACTTATCTATTTCTCATGAAATTAAGCCTGTCCAAATCTCAGGCCGAGCCTGAAAAATCAACCGTGGGTGCCCATTGGGACCTCAAAAATCTAGCAACACTTTGAAATATTCGACATGAAGCATGCTTATTATTCAGTATTATAAGTCAAGGGCATGAGAATATTGTTGATGCATGATTTATCGTTTGTGTCGATATGATTGGATGACTGAACGTTAGAATTCTTTGAGCTTAGTTTTACTTGTTTACTATTATACCTTTTTGATTTTCTTGTTTTTATATTAATCAATCGACTGTGTTTATTTGCTTATTCTAAGTATTTAAATATTGAAAAACATTAATATACTCATGGAGAAGTCTCGATTAAGATATTTTATGTTTGACATGATTTCAGCCGTGGATACCCATTGGATTTCGGGTACCCGGCGGGTATAGGTACAGGTTTAGTTTTACACCCATGAAGGTTTATAAGTATGGGTTTACACTACAGTCACGGGTTCTGTGACGGACGGGTTTTTCCAAAACCCGCCCCAAACCCGATCCATTGCCATCCCTAACTTCTTCCCTCCAACTTCAAGGGACCTATTTGTCTCTTGAAATAATCATCAGTATTCTTTTTTTTCCAAGTCAAGATAGATCGTTTACCGTAGTTTTTTCTTTAGATTTGCTCCAGTCAAACAAAAAGTACCTCGAGGTACCGGTACCTCGAGGTACCAAATCATTTCTCACCATTGGATCTAACTGAGTAGGATGTGCGATGTTAGATCTAACGATCAGAAACGATTTGGTATCACGAGATACCGGTAACTCGAGATACTTTTTGTTGGACGGTAAAATTGCTCTTTTTTTAAAAAAAAAAAAGTCAACCTTTACAGTGGCCATGTTCCCGTTTGCTTTTCTTGTGGGCTTGTTGACTTATTAGCTATTACTACACCTTACCCATGGCCTCGTGGCTAATAGATCAGCATTCAATACAGTTCTTTGGATTAAGTCACATGGGTAGCTCATATTAGAGTGTAGCTATTGCACACTAAAGAATTTCTCGAAGTAAACTACACTGGTGAAGCTTGCACTTACATAAACTCGGTACCCACGGCCATTTGTCAGCTGAGCGAATTAGCATGCAAATCCTGGAGCTGAACAAGAAGCAGCTCACAGATCTTGACCACTGAACTCAAACCATGGAGCGCTGCTCACCCTCAAAACCGGTAGCCTTCCTCCTCGTCGTCGTCCTCCTCGCCGGCCTGCAATACGCTCAGGCGAGCCCCGGCCGTCCCTTTATCCTGTCCATCTTCAGCTTCGGCAACTCGTACGCCGACACCGGCAACTTCGCCAAGGTGGCCGCGCCGCTGCTTCCGGTCATCCCGTTCGACAACCTCCCCTATGGCGAGACCTTCTTCGGCCGCCCCACCGGCCGCGCGTCCAATGGCCGCCTCATCATGGACTTCATCGGTATGTACGTACGCATGTGTTGTTCTCACAGTGTCGTCTAGCTAGGTAACTCAGAGAATGGTGGCCATTAATCTGGCTGTGCGTTTTTTGTTTTTGCAGCTGATGAGTTTCACCTCCCGTTCGTCCCACCATCTCTTGGCGAAGGCCAGAACTTCACCCATGGCGCCAACTTCGCCGTCGTCGGCGCCAGCGCTCTCGATCTAGCCTTCTTCCTCCAGAACAACATCACCAGCGTGCCCCCGTTCAACACCTCTCTCAGCGTGCAGCTGGAGTGGTTCCAGAAGCTCAAGCCTACCTTGTGCTCAACATCCCAAGGTATTACACGACTAGTACCTGTTCTTTTTGGCTTATTAAATCTTGAAAAAAATGATTTTTTAAAATTTTTTGAAACAACTTCTATATACAAATTTTTCGTATGAAACACATTGTTTTTAGTAATTTGAAAAACATGCTAACGGAAAACGACATAACTTTCGCTTGATGCATTACTGATCGGCTTGCTCATGCTTACGCAGAATGCAGAGAGTACTTCAAGACATCGCTCTTCTTCATGGGAGAGTTCGGTGGAAACGACTACGTCTTCCTCCTGGCCGCCGGGAAAACCGTCGAACAGCTCGTTCCCTACGTTCCAAAAGTCGTCGACGCCATTACCGCCGGCGTCGAGGTCGGCCAAAATTTTTCACCGACCCTGCAGAGAAAAGCGCGCGCGCGCACACACACACACTACAAACAATTTATACAGTCTTCAATCTCTCTCTCGTACATATGCAGGCAGTGATAAGGGAGGGAGCGGTGTACGTGGTGGTGCCGGGGCAGCTGCCGAACGGGTGCGTGCCCGTCATCCTGACGCTGTACGCGAGCAAGAACAACGGCAGCGGCGGCGGCGGCGACTACGACGCGCGGACCGGGTGCCTGAAGAAGCACAACGCGCTGGCGCGCTACCACAACTCGGTGCTGTTCGAGGCGGTGTCGCGGCTCCGGGGCGAGTACCCCTCGGTGAAGATCGTCTACGCCGACTACTACAGGCCGGTGATCGAGTTCATCAAGAGGCCGGCCAGATTCGGTGAGCTAGTGTGGTTGATTGGTTTTCTTCTTCGTTTAATTTCTTCTTCGCGCGTGTTCATGAAAGCAGCTTTAATTTCTGGGATTCATATATATTCGTTTTAAGATCGATTTAGAATGGATCCAATGTACCGGAGTACCTAGCTACTACCTCCGTCCGTGTTCAAACGTTTGATCATTCGTCTTATTTGAAAAAAATTACGATTAATTTTTTTTTCTTACTAGATGATAAAACATGAATAACATTTTATGTGTGACTAATTTTTTTAGTTTTTATACAAATTTTTTAAATAAAACGAATGGTTAAATGTTGGATACGGAAAAAACAAAAAATAATATTATTTTGGGACCGAGGTAGTAGTATGCCCTTAGCAACCGACTGGATTAAAATACTAGGCTTCTGGATAGTACACGCTTTGGTATAATCTACTCCTGTAGTCCCGTTTCCGTGGTGATGCAGCATTATATATGCAGGCTGCAGATCCCTAGCGATGGTTAAAGACCGAGCCAATCAATTGATTAATTCTCCCCATTGCGACTGTCTGAACCTTGTTAAGTCAGGATTAGGATCGTTTTTACTTTACTAACAGCATTATAAGGTTGGAATCCTATCGGATTTAGAAGTATATATCTATAGTACTATAAAATACAATAACTATGCTAGATAGCTCTGGTTTCGGGTTCTGACAGTCGCGGAATGGGCTCCCTTATCTCCCACTAGGGGCGTCTACCTTCAGGACTAGTGGACTTCTTCAAGAGCCCTCGTTCCGAAGCATCTGAAGACCAGCTTTGACTCCCTGGTCCTCCTCGTCTCCTGGCAGCTCTGGTTGGAGCGCAACCGTCGGGTTTTCGATCATGAGTTTTCTTCCCTTCAAGATGTGTTGAAAGCCATCCGTTCGGAAGGCTTGATGTGGTCCTCCGCTGGGATAGCACCCCTTAGCGCCATGCTAGGAGATTAGCGTAGCATGTGTGTTTTCCCCCTCTTTTTGGGCGTTTCTGTTAGGAGATTAGCTCTTAGCGTCTGGTATCTCTCCTCTCGGGTTGTTTCTCTTGAGGGTCTCTGCTGAAGGCCGGTCTGGCCGTATGCGTTGTATATCAACTCTTTCTTCATTCTAATATATTGAGGTGCATATCTTTTGCACGTTCGAGAAAAACTACAATAACGATGTTAGTGAGTCTCTGTCATCACCATTATCAAGTGAACCATTATATCAATACAATACATGTTATACTTATTATGTAGCTCTACAAACTTAACTTTTTAACCATAGTATTTTGCTTTTCCAGATGAAAGATTCTTTTGTATTTTTTAAACATATTATAACACAAATGAAAATAACATATTTATCGACAAGACCTAATTTGGTTATTTCATAGAGCAATTTTACGGTACTTGAGAAGATACAGGAGGTACCAAAATTTGAGTGTAAAATTTTGATACCTTTTGGTATCTAGGTGCTAGGGGATACCAAATTTTACACTAAAATTTTTGGTATCTCTTAGTAGCTACTCAAGAACGGTAAAATTACTAAATTTCATAACCTGTAGCAACCCACATGCATTTAGCTAGTTTTAAATAAGTTTTGTAATATCCTGTATAAATTGAAACCTGTAGATTTGATAAACCTAATTGATTTTTTTAAGCTTGTGCTAACTTATTCGCATTATTTTTATGGGATCTTAGGGATAATAGATTCAAGATATAATGTAAGATTCGGTAAGATATATTTATAGTGAGATTAACCTACTACTAAAATTTTAGAGTACTAGATCGGGATGATGACAAAACTTTGATCCCAACTGTTCAACCCATTGTGATTTACCACAAATACCTTTCGCATGACTTCGACATGTTATTTAGCGTGAATTCTTTAGAAAGAAAAAGAACATATATTAAGTGTGTCCAACACTCTCTCCGATCTTTTATGTATTACACGGTCAACCAGTAGCCATTGATCAGTTTCTAAAAAAAGATTCATAATAAATTTTACTTAATAACAAACAAATTATAAAAAAATAGATAATAATTATACAAATTTACCCTACTGCTAATTAACCTGGGTCTGCTCGATTACTGACGCTGCAGGGTTCAGCGGCGCGTCGAGCCTCCGCGCGTGCTGCGGCGGCGGCGGCGGGCCGTACAACTACAACCCGACGGCGGCGTGCGGCCTCCCCGGCGGAGTGCGTGCCGGGACCCCGCCGCGTCCATCAGCTGGGACGGAATCCACCTCACGGAGGCCGCCTACGCCCGCATCGCCGCCGGCTGGCTGCACGGCCGCTACGCGCATCCGCCAATCCTCAAGGCCGTGCGCCCGTAGCGTATTGGGCCCGGCCCATCTTATGTGTGCCACTTGGTCTCTGAATCTGAAGCCCATTTATTCAAGGAATATCCTTTTGTTTAGATTTAAGACTGAAATTTCTGAAAGCCCAGTACGATTGGGCCGTTTAGAGTTGTTTAATCGTATCACTTGTTGAACAGCATAAAATTTTTCATATCTTTGTAAGGTTTCCTCTACTCTTGCAACCTTACAGTAGTCCTACGAAATATGAAAATTTCCACCAAAGTAAAGTATTCTGTCTGCTCACAGAGACCACATATTGCAAAAACAATTTTTTTCTATTTATGAGCCACTTGAGAACCTCTTCATCGACCAACTACATCATCTTGCACCTCCATTTCTGAGAAAGAATTAATCAGGCTTTTTCATTTTGTCATTTTTGGCAACAAATATATCTTCTGCTATAATTTTTTGGCAGAAAAATCTTTCCAGAGACCTATATAAAATCAATCCTCTATGTATCTATAAAATTTCCCTTTTGATTATTGCAACTATATCCTATCTTGATTGGGTGTGATCGCCAGCATAGCCAGCCATCACTGCTGGCCGGTGAGCGCGGCGTAGAAGAGGACGTTCCAGGTGTCGGGGAGGCCGGCGACGCACCAGTGGGTGCAGTCCTCGCCGAAGATGCCGCCGTTGTACTTGGTCGGGTGCGCGTCCTTCCTCAGCTGCGACAGGTAGGTGAAGTCCAGCAGGTACACCGGCTTCGCCATGCCGGCCAGGACGCCCCTCAGGATCGCCTGCTGCGGGATCGGCCCGCCGGGGTACGCCCCCGCCCCCGCCCCCGCCGCCGTGCCGTTCACCGGCGCCGTCTCCCCCATGCACGTCGCCCTCGCCGACGCGCCCCAGTCCTGGCCCCTGCAAAACCACCGTCACAGCACGTGTCAGAGTCCACTGCAGAATCAGAGCCCCCGGTTCAGAGAGAGAATGGATCGAGTTCTTGGTTTTTTGCCTGTAGTGCGACGGCGAGATGCCCTGGAAGAAGACTCTGGTGCTGGCCTGGACGAGGTTGGCGTCGACCCATCTCGCCCAGGTGTTGAGCGCCTTGGTGAAGGCCTGCGTCCTGTCCATGTCCTTCACCATCGTGTTGCCCTCCTGGATGAAGTCCCAGCTGCAAGAAAATTCAGTACGTCGATCAGTCACAGTCACGGAAGATGCAGTCGATGAACAGATGATGGTAAGAGGAGGAGGGTCTCACGGCTGCGTCGGGCCGGAGCGCGGCCACCAGTGCCAGGAGTCGAAGACGAGCACGTCGGCGCCGAGCCAGTCGCGGCCCTGGTCGATGGCGTCCAGCTTCAGGACGCGCCCGGCCCTCTCGTTGACAATGTCGACCAGGTAGTGCGACAGGTAGTAGACGATCGTCACGTTTAACTCCTGCACCAACGCATCAAATGGTCATCAGACTACTAGTGTTCATCATCCATGGCAGCAGGTTTGGCGACAATGTGCAGGAACAGAGCAGTGCACATTCTAAGGCTTTGGACGATGTCAGCTGTCACGCTACTTCTGTCCGTATCGCCATTGAAGACGGAAGGCAGCGAGGGGTGACCTACCAAAAAACAGTGTTAAAAACGGCAGCGCAACCACCCCGAAATGCCCGTGCGCGTCGGCGCAATGATGCCGGCAAAAGGCCAAGAAGGGACACTGGGTAGCCAATATTTCAAGGACTGACGGTCTGACACGGACAAATCTTCAACTAAACAGTCAGTGCCAGATTGTTAGTACTGGTACTTGCAGTGGAGCACTGGTTTTACTGTTGTCGTGGAGATTTGAGCAGCTAGCAAGAACACATCACGCGAGATCTGCAGTGATGCATCCTGCATCCATCACAATTCACACAGCGAGGCGGTGTTTTCAGGCCAGCTCACTGTCGTGTGTCAGCTGCTGCTGCTGCACGCTCTTGTCCCTCTCTGCTAACCAATTCCTTTGTTTTTTCTCCAAGAGGAAAGGAACTGTAGTGCCGTAGGGACCAAATTGCATATACTCAACCGAGACGAAACGGAAAACAAGAAACAAAACGCCAATGCGGCAATTCAATCGTACAGAGGAGCAAAAAAAAAACCGCAGAATTTGATGTGCGCGGTGCGCCGCGCGCTACCGCACGAGACCCCATAACTCCTTCGCCTTTACTACTTATGTTGACTTCTCTTGCGCTACCAGCTCCTATTCACGTACGTATCATAATATTAGAGATACTAACAAGTAAGGTCCATCTCGGTGAAACTCATACTTTTAACGATATTGAATTTATTTAGGAAGCTTCCGTAAAAGCTTCTGACATAATATTTAGAAGTTAAAAATTCTCTCAAACAACACTCAGTTTCTAAAATCTGAAGTTACATGGTCCAAAAAATGAACTTAAAAGTCAGAACCTATAAACCCAATTTTTCCAGATTCTAAAAAGCTAACTTCTGACTAATTGTTTCTCAGAATCTTAACTTTCCCGAACGGTTATGGAAATGGTAGTGGGTCTGAGTCCATACTCAACGTGCTGGTGTGGCAGGGACGAGCGCGATTAGGCACCAATCATTCCCGTGTCGCGAGGGGGGTTCACGTCGCACTAGCGGCACTGCAGCTGGTCATCATGGTCAGGACTCAGGAGGACCCAGGCCAACCGCCAAAGGAGGCAACTTTTGTGTGGTTTGGTTTGGTTTTTCTCGTTGCTGGGCCGTGAAGGAAAAGGGTTGGAGGGGTGGACGGGAGGGTTGCGCGGCGACGTGCGTTGCGTACGTACCTCGAACCGGGCGGTGGTGGAGGGGTCGATCTTCCCCGACGCCGGCGTCACGGTGGTCCGGGCGTTGGGCGCGGCGGCGTGGAGCATGCACAGCAGCGACTCGTACTGGTTCAGCGCCAGGGAGTCGCCCACGAACATCACCTTCTTCCCGCTCCACATCCTCAGCAGCGCCACCCCGTCGAACCTGCGCCGCCGCGGAATTCCCGTCAAACGTTTGCCGGCCACGCGAAAAAAAGACGATGAGACACAGCCGAATTGCCGCGGCGGCGACGGCGGCGGCCGGGCTTGCCATTAACCGACCTGGGCGCGGAGCACGGCGGGCTCGGCTGCCACCGGTACTTGAGGTACTCCTTGTCGGGGCGGCCGTACCGGCGGCAGTCGAACTCGGCGCGGATGAAGGGGCACGCCGCCGAGTCGTAGAGCGGGTACGACTCGTCCACCACCCAGCTCCCCGCGGCGAACACGTCGCACGACGCCCTGTGCTGGTGCTTCCTCGAGATGGTAATCGCCGCGGCCGCCGCCGCCGCGGTGCACGCCAGGAGGAACACGACCAGCACCACCCCATACACAACCACCTTACTCTTCATCTTCCTGCCAAGAACTCAATCCACGACAATGGAGATGAGACACAGAGAGAGAGATACGAGGAGGAAGAAGACGACGCGGCCACAAGAAAAGCCACTTCTTGTGATTCGAGCGGGAAGTGTGACGATGGCGGGAGCAGAATATGTAGGGCGCGGCTCGACGCCACGCTTCTTTATGGTAGGTGGAAGAGTGGTGTTCTCCATGGATGGACGGATGCAAGGGTGACCACCACATGTGCCATGGATCGCTAGCCGCTAAGGTCCAGAGAGAGGAATCGCTGGAAGCTATAGTAAATAGCGAGATTTCATCCATTGATTGATCGGTTTCACTCGTTTGATTGGTTTTTTTTTCTGTGCATGGCGATAAAAAAACGGGCCAAACCTTCTGAGAAGTGCAGGGAATCCGGATGGAATCATCTTCAGCCTCAGCCCCATGCTTGTGAACAATCGACCTCCTCCAGCTGGTCTACTGCTACTGAGGTATTACTAGTATTGATGAATATATTTTTGTTGATAATATGGTTTCTTGCTGCTGCTTGTTGGCTGGAAGTCCCGCTCTGTTTCATGTCATTTCAGAAGTTGACATCATGACATTTCGTTGGTTTGAGGGCATGTGGTTTATTTGATTATTATCCATATGGAAATATGTGTGAGCAAATTCCACTTAGTGTTGAAAATAAACTCCTGAAACAGTATTTCTCTGGATCTTGCTGTTAGCTTTTGTATTATCCACCAAATTGATCCACCATATATCCCTACCATAAAATTCCAGTGATTCTTTTCACAAGATTCCCTGCATAATTTCATAACATTAATTGATTTCCTGTTAATTAACGAAAGACAGCTAGTGGGAGGAGAGGATATATCTGCATCAATTCAGCAATCCTGTCCAGATCCTTAGCTTGGCTAATTGGGTTTACTGCCATTGACAAAGACTCGAGGCTCGAGAGGAAAGCAAGACACCATCATCAGAATGGAATAGTATACCTGCACGTATGTGGCGGGCAAAATCTTAGTCCAGCCAATCCAATCATCCTCTCCATCAAGTTATTCCAAGTTTGTTTTTCCTATCACTCTGCTGTTCGTGCGTTCTACATCATTCGTTGCCTTTCTCTGACTGAAATGGAGATTCTTTCTTTCAGGGACAAAACAAGATTATACCATCTGCTTTATTGCTGCTGCCATCTTTTTCTGCCTTGCTGATTTCTGCTGTAGCACTGTCCTACAGTACCACTGCTACTGCTGGTTTCGAGATGCAATCTTGTGCTGCCCATTGGCTGGATTATAAAAGGGAAGCCATGCTGGGCTGAGAAAGAAAAGGAGATGACAGCACATCAGAATCAGCTTTAGTACAGTACAGAGCCCTAGATTGAGATCCTTCAGACCAACATCTCGTGTGAGTGAGAAACGTGCTGCAGCGAATCACATGAACGTCGTTCGTGTGTTCTCTCTCTCTCACGATCCAATGCAGAGATGCAAACAGTGGCACACCTCCAACCACATGTCTGTAACATGGAGTGAGTTGTCAGAAAATGCATCCTGACAACTAATCTAAATTTGGTCATTCATATCTTTATTTGAATGATCATATAAAATAGATTCATATATGACATCCTCTATATTTCTTTGGAGGATGGAGAGAGATCATCCAAATACGAATCTTCTCTCTCCTAATATAGATGACATCAAAAAATAGATGGTAAGATGACCGTTCTGTTGAAGCTCAATTTATAGTCTTCATATTATATTTTCAGGATGGAAAATGAGATAGATTAGCACTTGTGGATGATCGGTCACTTGGGTTTGTACTTTGCAATTCAAGGTCAATTCAATGGAGCATATGTACTTTGTAGAGTGCCTACAGGCTACAGCAACTTTCGGTCTTAATTACCAGTTGAGGTATATAACTGATTGCAGAAAAAAGGATCTGGCTGTGCAAAGAGGACAGTCCCGCTGACATTGTTATAGGCCCAGAAGCTGCTAACTAACGCCGAAAACTTGCATGATAAGCGTTACTAACGATCCTTTCCATTAACTAGGTTTGGGGTCTACAGGCAGTTGGGATTATATAAGCTTTTAGGATGCTTCTGTCCTCCCTGCCTCAATTAGTGGTTCTGTGGCTGTCCTAATGTCCTACTATGCATGCAGTAACGACTACGGTACTTCAGAAATAAAAACAGGTGAAACGGAAGAACTGAAAATGTGACAGCGAAAGGGGCAATTTTTTCCCCCAGAAACGGACGTCGTCGTGACATTCAGACTTTCAGGCGAAAAAAGAAAGAAAGAATCACATGAGCATGCAGCAGATCTGTACAAACTAGTAGCTCTGTGGCCATATGGCCTGATTCCATCAGACAGGACAGCAAGATTTTGGCTCTTCTCGCCATGCTTGCTTGCGTTGTGTCCATGTCCATCTTATGGGTGGTTATTTTGTTCACAAGGATTAGGTTCATGAGAGCTGTTTGATTGATTAACCAGATTAGAGAGTGCGATTGGATCAATGATTTGGGCTGCAGTGCAAGGAAGGAAACGAACTGGGTGAGACTATTCTGAAGCTTGGGGCCACACACTGGTGGTGGTAGTATACAGTAATGCAGGAACACGGGCTAACAAACTATAGCTCCCTTCGAATGTACTTATCTTTCTGACAGGGAAAGACCATGGGGTGGACGCTTCAACCACACACCAATCATGGCAGCTTACGGGCCCAGCCAAACCTGTTTTTGATTAATGGCAACTACCTGCTGCAGTAACACATGCTTCAGCCCCAGTTTAACGTACAGGTCTCACAGGTAAATTGCTGAAATTTCAGGGGAGAAAAAGATCACCCGATTCTCGTTAAAATTGTAACTCTCCATGAAATTCACACACTTTTCAACAGAAAACTTAGATCATTCTCCGCAGATACTCCGTCCTAAAGATAATCTTTAGATTACGTGGAAAAAAAAGATGCTTCGGCAGGTACTTTCGTCCCATCTTACAAAAATATAGAATATCATCCGTATTTTAAAAAAAACTCTGTATTTTAGGTTTCTCTGCTCTAACTCAATATCTCAACAGAGTGCAAGTACAACATGAGATGAGATGGTAGTTACAAAATATTAATAATATATACATATATATATAATATGAATATTTTGTTTAAGTGATAAGATGGTGCAGTTATAAAATATTAATAAAAATATATAAATAATATGAATATTTTGTTTAAGTGATAACCGATGAATTAATTTTAGATGACTATCTAAATGATAATATAAATGATCAAATTTAGATAAACTCCCCAGATACTCGGAGTTTCTGTAGCCATCAAGAAATTTTCTCGAGTGGACGAACAATGGTTTTTGGCTGCGTTTTTGGGTTCACAGTAAGACTAAGATAAAGACGTGTTCGTACTAAATTCCACGCATGAAGAGCTGTCGACTTCAGCTAAAGCAGCGTCCGAGACGCGAAGTGGACGTACGCGCTCGCCCGCCCGTATCCGGTGACCTCAGGTTGATATCCTGTTGAAATCGCTCTTCTTTCCCGGGCGGTTGCCTGATCCGACCGATGACGCCAGCGTCGCCATCGGCATCAATCTGTTCGTGAGCCAGCAATCATGGCGAGCTCGTCGGCCGACGAGCTCGCGCCACCGGCGCCGCCGCCTCCGGTAGAGAGGGCGATGGGTATTTTATTGGGCCAAATGGTGGGCCTGGTTTAAGATGGGCCAGACTGTGGGACTGGTTTAAGATGGGCTATATTTGAGCACGTTCTGATTTACACTACTAAGGTCCAATTGAGTGTAATGGGCTGTTTTTTATGGGTGGGCCGAACTGAGCAGAGAGGGATAACAAGGGTTTCCATTACCGAGTAAAATCGAGTAAAACCAGATTAAATTTTACCGAAATTTCAACTTTTTTCGTTTTTATTTAACTTGATCTATGATATAGAATAATGAATTATTTGCATTAGTTTGACGGGGGGTTATCTTTTGTTTTTTTCCTTGAAAAATCCAAATGGCATATATATTTACAAACGGAAAATAATGTGTGAGTAAATTTTTTATATATATGTGTTTATAGCTATCTAAAAGTTAAGGCAAGAAAATAAATTATAATAAAAACTTAAAAATTAACACTAAATTTAAGATTAAAAATTTAAATTTTGGTTTAGAAGCATAAATTAAAGCCAAAAGATGATGAGTCCCAATCGAAATATCGAATGCGTGAAGAACATGATTAGCTTCAAAAATCACGAGGAGAATTTCACCGTGCGTGTACGCTGATCATCACGAAGAAAAGTAAAGCATTCATTGCCCTCTCACAACTCGATCTTTTAGTCCTTATTGGAAGGAGGAGGAAGAAGACGATCAGGAAGAGGATGAAGAAGACGGCGGCGGCGAGGGTGGTGGCGGCGGCGATTACACAGTGGGGTAGAAGGGGGAGACGGCGAGGCCGCAGGTGCCGTGCGGCGAGGAGACGTCCTTCTCGAGGAGGATGTAGCCCTGCTGGCCCCAGGTCTTGCCCCACGAGTTCTTGGCGACCCAGTACTTCTTCCCCGACGCGCCGTCCTGGCAGTAGCCGACCACCGTCACGGCGTGGTTGGGCGAAACTGGACTGCAGGGGCCCGCGAACACGCCGGAGCCGTAGAACTGGAACGCCGGCCCGCTCGCGTCGATGTACACCGTCACCGGCTGCCGCGCCACGGCCGTCGCCAGCTGCCGCTCGTCGCTGGGCGGCACGGCGCGGTACCCGCCGATGCGCGCCGCGTGGTTGAACAGCTCGTCGTCCACGCGGCACTTGCCCTCGGACGCCTCGTACCGGTAGTCGCTCTCCGCCGTGATGCCGCCCTTGGCGACGACGAGCTCGAACGCGCGGTTCGCGTGGCCGCCGCCGCACCCGAAGCTGTTGGTGTCGCAGTCCACCAGCTCCTGCTCCGACAGCGGCGTCAGCGTCCCCGTCCTGATCTGCGTCAGCCCCTCGATCGCCGCCACCGCCGCGAACGCCCAGCAAGATCCTGCAACGACCAAGCCCGTCGTGTTGGCGTCAGCGAGCAACAGCTTACATACAGTGCCGGTGACGGCCGCCGCCGGCGAGCGAGCTACTTACCGCAGGCGCCCTGGTCCTTGACCTCGGTGACGGCGCCCTTATACCTCCAGTCGATGCAGCACGGCAGCCAGATGGGGTCCACCGTCCGGGGCGCCTCCTTGTTGCACGGCGGCTTGGCGCCGGTGTAGGTGGACACGAACTCGTCGTTGGTGAGGTCGGCGAACTGGTTGATGCGCAGCGCGGAGTTGTAGCTCGCCGGCGGCCGGTAGCTCCGGATGAAGCGGACGTTCTCGCGGAAGACGCCGAACCGGTACTCCTTCTCGCCCTGGCACGGGTACCTCTTGCCGAACTTGACCATCCACTCCTCGAACACCTGCATCGTCACGCCGTCGCCGCCGCCGCCGTCGCCGCCGCCGCCGTCGCCGTGGGCGTTCGCCGCCATCGCCTGCAACGCCAAGAACGTGCACAAGACAAGGAGCACAGCACTAGCCATCTGACGCGAAGGCGCCATCATGCATCCCAAGTGTGATCGATCAGATCGCCAGATTATTTATCACTTCTAATCCAAATATTGTTTCGAGATCTTGATCAAAGTTTGATCTTTTTAGGTCTTATACTACTGGATGCTGCCGGTTTCGAGATCGCGATGAAATGTTCTGAAACAGCTCTGCTTTATATAAGCTAAGTAGCTTTGAGCTTTGTCTTAGCAACGGCTACCTGTAACAGTGATTAGGATAGGATCAACCAATTGAGTGATTGACTAGGTGTGTGTGCTTCATTATGCTGTCACCTGCAGAATTGTTCATAGCTGTTTCGTCGTGTCAGTTGTTTAATTACATTAGTGTATCGATCAGTAGTTGCTGAAGAAAACAATGTGTTCATGGAAGAAGTTTCACTAATTCTGACTTTTGATTATTTAGAGCAGATCACGATGTTTAGTATCCTAACAATTATCATTAACACAACTTTTTGCACATTCCGACGACCTTTTTTTGCCCTTTGACATGTTACGTGCCGTACGTAGGTAGACACTGAAGTGTGTGTGTGTCTGAACCATTCATGCTCAAGAAGTGTTCATAGCTGTTTCATCTCTCAATTGTTTACAGACAGTGGAAAGTATTTTGATCGCACCGTTGGATATTCGTTACTTTCTTACGGACCATCTAAATAGTTATTAAATAAATAAGAATAATTATTAAGGTAAATTAATATAAGATATATCACCACAGAAATCTAAGATAAAATTTGACTTATACGAGTTGTAACAAATTAAATTGTGAATGTACACATATTAGTTTCAATTTTATTTTAATTTGTAGAAGTCGAATTAACGTGTATGTTTATAGAATAATATATCTCGTATTAATCTTCCTATTATTTTTTTTATTTTATGACTATTTAGATAACACGTAAGAAATAAATAGATGTTCACCCGAGGAATGAAAAACCATCCACTACAGATAGAGTACGATCAGTAGTTGCTAAAGAAAACAACGTCCGACGATGAAAAAGAAGCTTCACTAATTCTGACTTTTGACTGTTTACAGCAGATGGTGATGTTTAGTATCCTGACGATTATCATCAACACAAATATTTGCACATTCCGACGAACTTTTTCACTTTGACATGTTCTGCACCGTACGTATGTAGACACTGAAGTCTGAACCGTGCATGCTTCAAGAAGAAATTTAGAACAAGGTTTCTCGTCAGAATGATCGTGATCAACGAAAACCATCCACAGTTTTAATTCTTCGTTCTTTCCGATGACCAAGCTACTGAAGCGAAGAGTGTACGACAATGCTTTTCAGCAATTTGCATGTAAACAAACTGCAGAATTAAATTACTTTTGCGGTTCACATTATCAAATTCAGATGCAACGCTTGATATTTGTCGTTAACGGTTGGGAGCACAAGTTCACTCTCCTAGCACATAAACAACCTCATTACTCACGCACAGCTAGCTCCAGTTCCCGTACGTGTCTAGGGCCCTGTTCGTTTGCCCCAGGTAAGATATCTTATCCTCTCGTTTTTCACACGCACGTTTTTCAAACTACTAAACAGTATATTTTTGCAAAAAATTATATATGAAAGTTGTTTAAAAATTATATTAATCTACTTTATATATTTTTAGAAATTAATAATTAATTAATCATGTACTAATCTATTACTACGTTTTCTGCATTGGAATAAGTTACCTTACCCTCACCAGCCGAACACGGCCCATTAGATCCAGTATTTGATTCTCAACATGCTCATATTCTTCTCTTAATTATTTGACACCCGGATAAGGGCACAGCAAGGCCCTCACGAATAAGGGCACACATTTGGTTTCAAGGCGAGAACACTTTTAACAGATAACGTCATCTATGTTTTGGCATATGTTTGAATGTTTAATGATTTATCTTTTTCAAAACACTTAGATAATTGTCTTTTATTTTGTTGTGATTGAATTTATTATTAAATATATTTTAATTATATCTTACATTTATATTTTTTTATATTTTGTATAAAACTCTTAAATAGAACAAATTATCAAATATGTAAAACAAGCAAACGATGCCATCTATTAAAAATACGCTCAGAGAATTTCAGATGGTTTGATCGTATCACTACAAGCTGCAGCATGCTTGCATTCATATCTTGCAACGTTGGGTGGCATCATCCTTGTCTACGTAGACGACCACAGTAGTGCAAAATCTCGCTGCGATTTGTCAGACCGGTTGACACTTCGACAGCGCTGATTCGATATGTTTACGCTGTCGATTTCGTCGCAACTTTAGTCATCAGACAGCAGGGGAATTGAATCATATAAATTTTATGAGTATTCATCATCTAGTTGATGTCAGAAAATTAAAGAAAGAAAAATTATGGTAGAACTCAATCTAGACATACGATCGATAACGGTATACAAGTACAGGATTACGTACTAAAGCGTGTCCTCTGGCTGACGAGTACGTATAGGAAATTTTCGTGTGGTGCTAATTAATACTGTCAGGACTAACGTCAACAAACTAGTTTTCAAATTCCGCTTTTCAGTGGTCATAGCACATTGGGCCAGTTTGAAACACAAAAATGTTTATAGGATTTTTCACATAAAACAGATTATTTTCTCTATCACCCCATCATTTCGTTTCTGCTTATATTTATATTTATATGTCGAAATTTGAATCTTCAACATTTAGAGTTGATTTTAAGATTTTTTCATCAAAATTTATTTTCAGCATTAACTTTTAGATCGCTAAGAATACGTATTAAAAGTTTTATTCACAAATTATTTTTCTTTTCGTAAATATATCGGCTTTCTTTTACGAAAAAGCCACAGAATCACCCCGGCAAGTGCTTAGTACCTAGAAATGTACTAATTCGGGTTGATGTGATTTGACGTATATTTTTTGAGAAACACTCCAGTGGTAAATTAAAAATCAAGTACTTGTCACCGCCGAAGACCTTGAACAATTAGACCGAGTCTCACACGGTCAAAGGAGTAATTTGATAACTTTGTTTTATTGTCCTCAGCATCAAGCACATAGTTTCTTGAAAATTAAATCATATGCATTCTTTTATGTACGCTGGGACCTCTATCCTCACCGTATTCTGAGCAGATATTCAACCTTCAGCTAGTGATTCATTAATTAATCGCCCCATGACTAAAATGATAAAATCATTAAGTCCAGCTAAATTATGCCCACTTCGGTTATAGGATCTGATGGTTGCTGAACTCTTCCGTAGGATTTTAGATTGAAAGAAATTGTAAAATCTGCCAACCATACTGCAAGGATATGCTCCATAGTCAAATAGGAGTAGTAGTTTAGAAAATCGGACAAAATGTGAAATGAAAAGTTTCAACAAGGTTGGACCTTATGTTATATTTCCTCAAAATTTGAATGAAAAATATGCGGATTATTCCCTTGTCCCAAAAGGCATTAGTGGACAAGTTTGGATGTGATTCAGCTAATTCTCACAAAATCCTGAAAAAGATCCTTTATTTTCCGGGGACCCTTAGGCATAGTTCGGCACCCACTTTTCCTAACTTTTACTTGTGTTTTTATGCACATGCTTTTTAAATACTTTTAAATGTTACTAAACGTTAAACTTTGTTAAAAAATATATAGAAAATAATATTAAATTTTAGTTTTTTAATACTTAATTAATTATACACTAATCCATCGCCACATTTTGTGCATGGCGATTGGTTGGACGCAGCCTCAAGTTAATTAGTGCATTGAACCTTACTGTCCTCACTTACTTCCTTGTCATTCATATTCTATCCATATTTTTTATATTTTCATTTGACTATTTATTTTATTTAAAGAAATTATATAAATATATAAAATTATAAGTCATTTATTTAAAGAAATCATCTAAATATATAAAATTATAAGTCATATTAAAGTTTTCAGGATAATGAATCAAATTATAAAAAAATTTAATAATTATATATTTTTAATAAGATAAATGATCAAACGTAAACATAAAAGTTAACGGCATCGTATGAAAAAAAATATGAGGACAACTTCCACCTCTCAAGCAGGACTCAAAATTCCGGATCGGAAATATGACCAAATTTTATTCAAACTTCAAATAATTTCTGACCGAAATTTCCGCTGCTCCCAAGTCACAAGGCAAATACAATAGCAACCCTGCATGCATCAGGAGGTCTATATAAACCATTGCTCTGCCTGCATCACGTGTCCCATATAACAAAAATACATCATAAGAAGCACGCTCTAAGTACACTTAACGTAATCTAATCACGATGGCTTCTTCCAAGCCTTGCCTTGGCCTTCTCTTCTCCGTCACTTGCCTCCTCCTGCTGCACGTCCTACCGCCGCCGACGATGGCGAACCCGTCGCCGTCGCCGCCGCCGCCGCCGTCATCATGCGAGAAGTCCGACAGTGAGCTGAGGTTCTTGTTCTCGCGGTGGATGGCGCAGTACGGGAAGAGCTACCCGTGCCCGATCGAGCACGAGAAGCGGTACCAGATATGGAAGGACAACACCAAGTTCATCGGCGCGTTCCGCAGCGAGACGGAGATCTCCTCCGGCGTCGGCGCGTTCGCGCCGCAGACCATCACGGACTCCTTCGTCGGGATGAACGGGTTCGGCGACCTCACCTCCGGCGAGTTCGTCGAGCAGTACACCGGGTTCAACGCCACCGCGTTCCGCGCCCCGCCGCCGTTCCCGCTCCCGCCCGACTCGCCGCAGCCGTGCTGCGTCGACTGGCGCTCCAGCGGCGCCGTCACCGGCGTCAAGTTCCAGCGCTCTTGCGGTAAGATCGCCTGACTGACACGCTGCATGCTCTGTCTGTCTCGGCTCAGCTCCCTGCAGACACGCTGACTGATTGGGTGGGTGGGGAATCTATCAATGGCAGCGTCGTGCTGGGCGTTTGCGGCGGCGGCGGCCATCGAGGGGCTCAACAAGATCATGACCGGCGAGCTGGTGTCGCTGTCGGAGCAGGTGATGCTGGACTGCGACACCGGGAGCAACGGGTGCCGCGGCGGCCGCTCCGACACGGCGCTCAGCCTGGTGGCCTCCCGCGGCGGCATCGCGTCGGAGGAGGAGTACCCGTACACCGGCGTCAGGGGCGGCTGCGACGTGCGCAAGCTGCTGTTCTCCCACCAGGCGTCCCTGTCGGGCTTCCGCTCCGTGCCGCCCAACGACCAGCGGCAGCTGGCGCTGGCGGTGGCGCGGCAGCCGGTGACGGCGTACATCGACGCCGGCGCGCGCGACTTCCAGTTCTACAAGGGCGGCGTGTACCGGGGCCCCTGCTCGTCGGAGAAGGTGAACCACGCCGTCACCATCGTCGGCTACTGCGAGGGCTTCGGCGGCGACAAGTACTGGATCGCCAAGAACTCGTGGAGCAAAGACTGGGGCGACCATGGCTACTTCTACCTCGCCAAGGACGTGTGGTGGCCGCAGGGCACCTGCGGCGTCGCCACCTCTCCCTTCTACCCGACGGCCTGACGCCGGCGACGTGCAGTACAGTGTGTTAGTGTTAACTCTTTGTCCATCGATCACACGGACGGTTCAGAATTTCAGATTGATGGATAGATGGGTCAGTTTCAGTTTAATCGTGCAAGACAATAATACGATTTCTTCATCTTTGATCGACAAACCAGTGTTTCAGAGTTCAGACTAGCTGACACATAATCGGAAAATGTTTTCATCGCTCTGTTGCATATCCACTCTTTTTCTGTCGTCTAAATAGTCATGAATAATTTTAAAAATATTTGATAAGATATGATAGCACGAGATATATCACTCCACAAAGATACAAGTTTAAATTCGACTTATATAAGTTATAAAAAATAACAAATTTATGGTATATATATTAGTTTTATTTTTTATTACAAATTGTAGAAGCTGAATTTAAGCTTGCATATTATGAAGTGATATATCTTATATTAATTTATCTTATCAATTTTTAAAATTCTTTAATGACTACTTAGATGTAATGTAAGAAATGAGTGAATATCTAATCG
This sequence comes from Oryza brachyantha, assembly GCF_000231095.2. Classification (NCBI taxonomy): domain Eukaryota; kingdom Viridiplantae; phylum Streptophyta; class Magnoliopsida; order Poales; family Poaceae; genus Oryza; species Oryza brachyantha. Next base: position 4,817,181 of record NC_023163.2, read on the forward strand.
AATCTTCAACTATTGATGCAAGTGGGTTGCCCCACAAACTCGCATATAGGTCAACTATCTTCAGCCAAAAATAGGAGCCAACAGTTTGGTTTACAAATTAAACAAATTATTACCAATCAAAGAAAGCAACCAACAACGCCCTACTGGAACCGTCTGTGTACTGATTACTGAATTCTTTTCAGAAGATGGCAACCATAGATCCACTATTAATCATTGGCTACAGAAACTGTATTTAAAGCTCTAAAAAAAAGTATTGAGGGCAAAAGTTCAGGTCAAGAAGAGACAATTCCTAAAGACTAAAAACGTATTCATCTCTGAGATTGAGAGAATTAAGGAGTTCTCTGTACATGAGCTTTCAAAGATTTCCCCTGTAATAGGGGACATTGTGCTAAGCATACCAATCGCCTTCTAGATCATCTGAGGAAGAAACTGCTTGATAGCTGACATGTCCTGCTTCCTGAGATCTAGTATGGACTGCCAGTTTTACATTCCTCTCCTTTGCCAACCTGAGCTTATTCAGTAAGCGTACGATAGAACTTTTCTGCAAGGGGAGAGAACATCAGTTGCCATGCTTCAATGAAAAGCTAAAATTGCATAGAACAACTTCCTCATCTGCATCAATAGTTTTCCCACATCAAACGGGGGAGCTGACAATTATCCCGTGTGAAATAAATTCTTGATGAGTGCAACTATCTGAAGGCAAAAGGGGATCTGAATTCTGAAGTGTCTGGTAGAAAAACTGATACCTGACATTTCAGCTGCTGAGGTATCTATGTGCAGCAAGCACTGACCATTTACTTCTATATTATCCCTTCCAGAAGAATTACTTTCTGACAAAGAAAGAAATTAAAGGGCGATGAAAAATAACTGAATCAGAATCTAACCAATCCCATATGATTTCATAAAGGGCAAACCTGGACTTTTAGTTGAAATTGATTCAGTTTCTTGTTTCAAAAAGGAAATCGATTCAGTTTCACGAGCATCAGTAATAATTGAACCCATTGAACTGTCTTGAGCAGCAATCTTGGAAGCAGTGGGACTGCATAAACGACGAAAGATGATGTGGCAAGTGAATAAATGAGGAAAGAGAATGAAACCATGTCTTGCATGAGACATGGTTTCTACACAATATTTAAGATACCGTATAAAATAAGTAGCATTAAATTAAAGTATGGAATAGTGGTGTTTGCATTGAAAGGGTAGTGTTTAGTACTAGTTTCTTGATGATGTGAAGTTTATAGAAACTGCATCTAGTGTTATGGGTTGGGAATACCCTAATTCCTCGTTAGAAGCTACGAGCTCCATTTCATTAGATGTTGTTTATGACACAGTGACTGTTGAAGCCTAGTACTCTATGACTAATCTAATAATACCAATTGACGCGGTTGGATATGATACATATGGGATTGTATGCTACCTGGTATATAAGTCATGTAACCCCTATTCATCAGTATATAGTGGGTAGGGACGTCCCTCAAGGGGAATATTCTAGATTCTCAAAGTTTTAGCTATTGACATCCAATAGACAAGCGTATCATCTAGCCAGTAAGAGTATGGTTTTACTTCATACTCGATGGACCGAACATGGATAACCCCTATCTCTTGCACACCATCAATCTTTAGATCTCACTTGCCACTCTCTTTATTTTATTTACTGCTGACACAGAACATTGACAATTGGCACGCTAGGTAGGAGTGCAGTGATATTTTCTACTAAAGATTGATGATCCAAACTCAAAAATCATGAAGACACAATTTGCCCCCAAACAAGCCTTAAAGTTCGGTGGAATTTGACCTGAAGCCGATGAGTTTGGGATGCTATCTTTCACAGACTCGGATTTGAGCCAGTTGGAGGAAGAGGTCTCCCGATCCATCTCATCTAGGGCGGACAAAACTCCAATGTAGTCTAGATCCCAATCTACTGAGAAGATCCAAACCAAGTCGGGTTCAGAACCACTCAGGCATGAAGACGAAGCCAAGAAAATCATACAGATTGAGGCATCGTATAGCTGTAGCAGCACCAGGAGCTTTCTCCCACACCATGAGAAATTGTCGTCGCATCTCGGGTCCTTACCCTGAAAGAGGAGGCCAAAAGAAAAAGAAGAAAAGAGGAAGCTACATGTGTGACCGAAGAGAAGTGTCAAGAAGAAAGAGTCCATCGAGATGAGGAGGACATGCGGCATCATGAAGCCAAAGCTTGTACATATCTTAGGAACGCATCTCGCCGGATGCAACACACAATTTTACAGACTCTAGTCAATGGACACGATGTCTTCAATACTCAACAACAAAACATTGATACGACTGCCACACTTCCAGATACACTCTTGGAGCAACTTCCAGATCACCCAATCGCCCAGTCAATGGAGAAAGTAAAGGCAATGGTGACTATAGCCAAGCAATGCTCCGCTTCACGGGATAATCCCTAGGTTGTCCTCAACAACACTTGGATAAATCATGTTGCCAATCACTTTTGGTGAGAAAGAGAACTACCAAGCCGAGAACATATGCTTTGAAGTAGCTAACTTCTAAACGACTTATTATGCTACACTAGAAAGATATGTGATAGCACAATTCATGGCGGTTTCGCATTACACTTATCTAATAATGAAGATGTCAGGGCTTCATAGAGTTGTTGCTTTGCACATTAGCCCAATCATATCAAAATAAATAAAAAATATATAAACTTTTTGAATAAGAAGAATGATAAAACAAAAGTCAACAACATTAAAACCCGGTGGGGTAATAAAATAACATAACGAAGCAACGTATTGTATGGACTATTTCAACAATCAATTAAATGTTGCATATTTAAATGATACTAACAATTTGTTTTGGTAGTCACACATGTTTTGACTACTATGGTCTGTTTGTTTCCATGTGACTTTTTTTAGTCTCTGTTACATCGAATATTTGAACACTAATTAGAAGTATTAAATATAGACTATTAATTAAAACACATCTCATACTCTGGACTATTCGCGAGACGAATCTATTGAGCCTAATTAGTCCATGATTAGCGAATATTATGTTACAGTAAACATTTGCTAATCGTGGATTAATTAGGCTTAAAAAATTTGTCTAATGAAATATCATGTATTTATGCGATTAATTTTGTTATCAGTCTATATTTGATACTTCTAATTAATGTCCAAACATCCAATATGACAAGGGACTAAAAAGTCACTGTATCCAAACATTCACAACTAGATATAAAAAATACTATATCGATGCCCCTAATTGTTAAATATAGTTAGATGGTCCAATGTCATCTTTAGTTAGGCCCTGTTTAGTTCCTCAAAACTTTTCCCACAAAACATCATATTGAATCTGTGAACACCTAAATATAACAGTAAATATATATGAACATGAACATTAAAACTAATTACACAGTTATTGAAAAAATCATGAGACAAATCTTTTGAGCCTAATTAGTACATGATTAGGCTTAAGTGCTAAACAACATGTACTAACGACGGATTAATTAGACTCAAAAGAATTGTCTCGCGGTTTTCACATAGAATCTAAAATTTGTTTTATAGTTAAACTATATTTAATACTTCAAAATATATGATCATACATGTTAACGTGACGTATCTCGTAAAAATTTTCCCAAACTAACCAGGGCGTTACCTGCATTTAAGGGTAGGAGGAGTAGCTCCTATGTATGTATGGTGTCGAGAGAGCAAAAGCTGCTGCTTGTTTGAGCTTTGTATTACATCGGTCCCATAATAACTTTATTTTTCGTTTTTCCGTGTCACTCATCTTATTTAAATTTTTTTGTAATTAATATTTTTATTATTACTAGATGATAAAATATGAATAATAAAACTAATTATTTTTAGTTTTTTATAAATTTTTCAAATAAGACGAATGGTCAAACGTTAAACGTTAGACATGAAAAAACAAAAAATAAAACTATTATGACACAAAAAGATAGCAGTACGAAGGAACAGTGCAGTTGTCCTGCGTTGAAAACGAAGACGAAGACGATAAGGAAGGCGACGACCTGCGCGCGCTGGCGCTGGTCAATGCAACTGTGCGGGACGACCTACCTTCACAGGCATCTGCGCACATCCATCGTCGCCACACGTTTCCTACTAAAGAAACCCCCCCCCCCCCCCCCCCATGCCGTCGGTGTAGTCTCGTTCGATGCGCCGGGTGTCTCCTCCTACCTCCCACCTGCACTGCACGCCCCCGGCATCTCGCGCAAAGCTCAAGCTAGCTAGCAAGCGACCTCTCGGACGTCGTCGTTGGCAATGGCGTCCCGTCCCGCGAAGAAGGTAACGCGCGCGGGATCTGCTGGTATTGATGCGTACATCGATATATATACGGTGGTCGATCGTTAGAGCGTGCGCGTGGTACGTTGGTTGATGGTGTGCAGGTGCTTGTGCCGATCGTCGCCGGCACGGAGCCGGTGGAGGCGACGGTGCCCATCGACGTCCTCCGCCGCGCCGGCGCGCACGTTACCGTGGCTTCCGCCGACGGCTTTGGTGGGCTGGTCGTCGAGGCCATGTACGGGGTCAGGATCGTCGCGGACGCGCTCGTCGCCCCCGCCGCCGCCGACGACGTCGACGACTCCGCCGCGGCTCGCTTTGACCTCATCGTCCTCCCTGTACGTGCACACGTCTTGAGTTCTTCACAGCTATGTACTAGCTAATATTGCCGTCCGCGCCGCCGATCATGGCGACACCGACATCGATCGATATGTATATGCAGGGAGGGGTTCCCGGCGCGGCGAACCTCGGCGGCTGCGCGGCGCTGGAAGCCGTGGTGAGGAGGCACGCGGCGACCGGAGGGCTCTACTCCGCCATCTGCGCCGCGCCGCCGCTGGCGCTGGCGTCCTGGGGCTTGCTCGACGGCCGCAAGGTTGCTAAACAAGTGGCCGTTCCCACTGCTCAGTATTCACTGTTGCTGCTCTGTTCCAGTATCACATCCCTGCCTTCTGTTGAAATTATTTTTAACATGTAATCCGCTGATTTTTTTTTTAAAATTTAATACTCCTTCTTTCTAGACTTCACTAGATTAAATTCATATATCTAGATTAATACATGTGTTAATAAATTTAGACACATATATATTGATATATGGATGAATTTAGACAAACCCAATGACTTATAATATGTTTACAGCGGTAGTACCTTTATTTTTAGTTTACTTTTAACTATTCGTTTTATCTAAAAAATATATAATTACTATTTTATTATGATTTAATTTATTATCAAACAAAATTTTAGAATGGCTTATAATTCTGTATATTTGTATAAAATTTTTAAATAAGACGAATAATAAATATAGACCAAAAGTGAATGGCGTCAAATAAAAAATAGTAAAAAAATTACTACAGATCAAAGGGACACTAGTACCAAATTAATTGAGAGTAAAGTATCCATGGGTTTTTGAGACATAATTACCACAAAATACATGCACTTTTTTTTGCCAGATGCTCAATCTCGAAAATGGAAGGACAACAAATCTTTAACATTATTAATTTTACATAATGAGGTAGTCATGTTAACGTAATATTTGTGAACAGCAGTATTTAAATCTGGGTGATCTTGATGTACACGTGTTTGATGTAAAAGTGATTTTTAAGAAACCTTAGACTCATAAAAAATAAAAAATAAGATTTGCTCTGGTCCAATAAAAAATACTTTGAGGTACTGTACAAAATCGTTTTTTACATTGGATCTACCTGATTAGCATGTAGACTGTTAGATTCAACGGTCAGAAATGATTTAGTATCACGAGATACCGGTACTTAGAGGTACTTTTTGTTAGACCGTTCGTTAGACCGAAGTAAATCTCTATAAAAATATATTATATTTTATTAGCATATACGGTATTTTAAGTATATGTTTATGTTGGATTGGCTTGAAAGTTGAAATCTTCTTTCCGATCGCTCTCCCGCTGAAAACGTCGAAACAAGACGTTAATTGAATGAGCTTTTTTTCCCATCCTGGTACAGTAAGGTACCACTGTCTTCTAAAATTTGATATAATACCTGAGGTATCAAATTAGAAGACAGTGAGACCTCTGGGTACCTTCTTAGGAACGGTAAAATTATTCTAATTGAATACATATTCAATAAAATCTGTAAATGTTAATGGCACCGGTAACAAATGGTTGTAAAAAAATATAAGCATTAGTACTGTATATAAATGTAATAGATAAATGGTTTATATATGTTAATGTGCTTAAAATTACCTTTAAAATGATTCCTCGAGATAGAGTACAATATATGTTTGGGTTTGGGTACCCCAAACCCATTTTGTGAAAATTTCTCTACAGAGAAATAAAAATAGGCACCAAGTACATATATGGTGAAAAATGTTTTAATATTGAGTTTCTGACGGTGTACGCACCTACACTTTAACTAAGCTAATCTTGGTTAAGAGGTACTCCCTGTTTAAAGAAACTTTATTTTAAGAGTTTATTTGGTTCTTAAAATGTAACTTGATATAACAAAAATTATAGTATAAAATTATGGTACAACAAAGTATATTGTACCAAAATTTTACACTGAAAAATATGGCATCTCGAGGTATTGTTTTAAAAATATTAAAAAAGCTCTTATTCTAAACAAAGAGTACGTGTGATGGAGGATTGCTGAAAGTTAAAGATACACAGTTCGTTTAATTACCGTAATGTCGACGCAACCGTCAAACTTAACGGTAAGTGAGGATAGATAGCTTAATTACTCGAGCTTAATTACCTTGTGTGTTTTTTTTTGCATGAAGGCAACTGCTCACCCGCTGTTCGTGGACAAATTCCCCCCGGAGGTGGCCGCCGTGGACGCGAGCGTGGTGGTGGACGGGAGCGCCGTCACCAGCCGCGGTCCGGCGACGTCGTCGGAGTTCGCCCTGGCTCTGGTGGAGCAGCTCTACGGGAAGGGCAAGGCCGAGCAGATCGCAGAAGAAATGGTAATTTCGATTTTAAGGTTTTAATTAATTTCTGGCTTTTTGCCAGCTTGATTTCTTTTGGTTAATGTGCTTGGCTGGATACATAGCTGCTGGTTTTTAGTAAGATTAGCTAGGCTTGGCTTGTAGGAGTATTTGATTTGCTGCCGGCCGTGTCAGGGGCAGAGCTACAGTAGGACATGGGTGTACAGCTGTGCACCCGAATTTCCTTCTTAAAAAGTTGAGTATTACATCTTTTCATGTTATAAAATATTTTGATTTTTTTAAATTTAATACTTATCGATAAATATAAATATATACATAAAGATAAAATAGCTATCACGAAAATCAAATAATCTTTCAACTTCATCTAACAAAAAAATGCAACCAAAATTTTATATCGAACTCAGCCAAATCAAATATCTGGCAATACATTATTTTCTAAACAAATGCATAGGTCATAATTCTTTTGGTGATATCCATTATTTGATATGGTTGAGATTGACACCAAACGAAATAAACTAGTTCTTTTTTTTAAGAGTATGGAGGACATGTTCTGCATAAAAATTTAGAATGGTTGAAGGGCCACATTTTTTTTGAAAAAGAAATTAATTCAAGAAATTCAGAGTGGGGAGAGCACAGTTTCTGGTTTTCAAGAATGGGAAGCATAATTTATGAGGAAATGGACGTCTGACATTGTGGCTGTCTAATTGCCTAATGCTGCGTTGAATGTTCACTTCACAACCGCCGTTGTAAGCGAAAAAACCGGTTACTATTTGGTTGGAATATTGACGAAACCTGTGCTCAAGAGTCTGTGGAGAGGCTAGGCATGAATTTATTGTCTGGATAGGCCCTCATGGCCTCGTCCTTATGGGACCATACTGCTAGTTGTTGATATGATGATCTGCTGACTGCTGCTATGGTCTTGGCGTCAAATGTTTCAGGAATGGATCCGGATGAGCTGCAGCACGGCAACTTAAACGGTTGTATCTATGGTTACCGATACAAATCAGATTATCTAAAATTAGCACGATGCACTTTAGTAAAAAATAGCTGTAGTGTATGGTATTTTTTTGCACCTATACTATAGCTCAAGATATGAATCTTGATTATCAAAATGGATGGTCGAAGCTTTTTCCGGTCCTTAACTTACTGTCACAGCTGTGATTGCACGCGATCTGAATTCTTCTACAATGCAGCCATAGAACTTCATGCATGACTAGCATGAGCACTAGAACGAAATATGATGAAAATATAAACAAGTTTGACCAAAAAACATAATATTGTGTTGAACAGAAGTTGCATGGTTACATTTAACGAGCAACATGTTTTGATAATATGATGTAGTTTATATTTGTAAAATCGGTGACAAAGTAAGTGTGGTCAAATTTTAATGGTGAATGGTGCTAGGGGAATTGTTTGGGAACAGCGAGTAATAGGGAGTGATTGTTTGAATTTTCGGGAAAAAGGCAAATGACATATTTATAAATAAAAAATAATTTATAAATAAAACTTATATATGTGTTCTTAGCGATCTAAAATCCAAGACTAAAAATAAGCTATCCCAAAAACCTCAAAATAACTCTATATTAAGGTTGAAAATTCAAATTTTGGCTTATAAGCATAAACAGAAGCGAAAAGATAATAATGTACTCCATATAATTGGGGGATGTTTTCTCCTGAGCAGGAGTTCTCCCTGTTTTTGTTGCATGTCGTTTCAATAGTTATGAAAATTTTTGAAAATAATAATATCAGATATTATATGTGATATATTATTGCACAAATATATTATGTTTACATTCGATGTATAAAAACTAAAACAATCAAATTAAATTCTAACTAGTGCATATGCTATTGACACCTCACAATCATATTTGTTTTTTTTTAATTTGTATGTGTTAAATTTGACCTTTCATATTTATTGAGTAATTTATCATATGTCAAATTATGTCGAGATAGGTGCCTCGCCTTAAGGTAAGTTTCTAGTGGAGTTGCCTAGAGATACCAGAAAATAACATTGAAAATACAATAAATTCTGGAACATTCTTTTAAGCAAGAAAATTCTTAATATAAATATTACAAAATAGGTGCAGAAGAAATTAATCCACAAAATTATCTTGTCCACAGTCCCACTTGTTAATGACTAGCTAGATATCCTTGGGACGTCCACATAAGTTAATCACCTTCTTCAAGTCTCTCTTCCAATCCAGAAACTCTCTCTTGGGTGCTTAGTCCGAGTAATTAGGACCAAGATTAAACATAAGCACCTGTTAAGCATCCGTGAGTCATCAGGCACCGGCCAATCCTTGTAGCATACTTTCTTTCCTATGTGGCAAAATAAAACAGTTATTTTTGTGTAAACATCTGCGTAAGCCACTTCCATTGAAGATGGCAGCTGGCATTTAACCCATGGCAAATTGAGCTCCTTGGCTCATCACTGCATGGAACGAGAGAGTGTTAGGAAAGCAATACTTTTGTTGTTTTTATTTCAGTCACAACATGAACATGCTATGGGTAATTAACTGCATATATCTTGTTGTCAGCTTGTCAAATATGAGGCTGGATATACCATCGATGAAGTCAACTCGGTTCAATGGAAATGTAACGGCACACCCAAGGTTTATATATACTAACTACGTCGCAAAATATAATAAACTTAACTATGTAATTTTATTGGCAAAATCGCTTATATTTTGGTACAGGACAGTACACAAATGGTGAAAATCACACGCATATTTTTTGTTCTCTGAACTTCTCTGAAACTCTGCATGTGTCCACCGGCGTCAGGTCCTTGTTCCGGTAGCCAACGGCACCGAGGAAATGGAGCTGATAACGATCGTCGACGTCCTGCGCAGAGCCGAGGCGGCGGACGTCGTCGTCGCGTCGGCCGAGGACGCCGCCGAGGTCGTCGCGCGCCACGGGATGAGGATCGTGGCCGACACGACGCTGGACGAGGCGGCGGCGGCCGCCGGTCAGACGAGCTTCGACCTGATCATCCTGCCGGCAAGCACGCACGCTTCAGCTCTGGTCCCAATTTCCTTGACATGTTCATGGCACTGAACATTTTGCATGTCTCGTGTCGTCTCGGTCGAACAGGGTGGCACGCCTGGCGCAAAGACGATGAGCAGCAACGAGAAACTCGTCGCTCTGCTGAAGAAGCAGGCGGCGGCGAGCAAGCCCTACGGCGCCATTGGCGCCGCGACGGCTCACGTGCTCGAGCCCCACGGCCTGCTCGAGGCAAGAGCAATGAACACCTAGACAAGATCGCTTGCTTTTTGATCACCCATGTCTGTCGATCGATCTGATCAGCGAGCGGTTCTTTCCAGGGAAAGAAAGCGGCGGTGCACCCGTCCATGGCGGCGGCCGGGTTGCCCAAGGACGGCGCCGGCGAGGGCGAGGGCGAGGGCAGCAGAGTGGTGGTCGACGGGAACGTGATCACGGGCAGTAGCGCCGGCACGGCCATGGAGTTCGCCGTGGCCGCCGTCGAGAAGCTGCTCGGCCGCGACGTGGCGCAGCGGGTGGCGGAAGGCTTGCTTTTCTAGGTGATCAAGCGATCGACGTGTGGCGATGCTGATGCAGACGTGTCATCTGTTACGCACGCAAAGAGAGTTTTTTTTTTCTTTCTGACATTTGAGCTCTGCGTCATATCCTATTTTATCAATTGAACAATTAACATAAAGTTTGGGCTTTGAAATAAAATATAATCCGTGAGTTCATCTGCAATTTAGAGAGATTAATTTCGATCCGAGGATAAACGTGCTACTTGATACGGATATTTGGTACTCCGTGCCTTTCATAAGTTGAACCGTGACTTTCTCGTGCGCAATACACTAATCAAATTAAAAACCTCCGATTTGGAAAGATTTACATGTTTCACTTCCAACGGTACAACGTACTCCCCTTCCAAAGACAAACTAATCTTTCTTTCGGTTTAACCATCTGTCTTATTTAAAAAAATTTAATCTATCTTATTTAAAAAAAATTTAAGAAACCGAAACAAATATTCACACTGAAAGTATTATTTATAATTTATCATCTAATAAAAATAAAAATATTAATCATAATTTTTTAATAAAACGAAGAGTCAAACATTATAGATAAAAAATGAAAAATTAGTTTGTTTTGAGAGAGTACTACGTATCATAAAACCTTACTCACAGTGGTCCATGTCGTTTATCAGTGTCTTCCACCTAACCGTGATGTTTGGAACAAGCGATTTATTTTCAGTCACTTGTCCTATCGAATATTTGAACGTTTATTATTATAAATTAGTAAACGTAAACTATTAATAAAACTCATCTATAATCTTGGACTAATTCGCGAGACGAATCTATTGAGCCTAATTAATCCATGATTAGCCTATGCGATGCTACAGTAAACATGCTCTAATTATGGATTAATTAGGCTTAAAAAATTTGTCTCATGGATTACCACTCATGAAATTATTTTTTTTATTTGTCTATGTTTAATACTTCAAATTAGTGTCCAAACATTCGATGTGACATGGGACTAAAAAGTTTAGCCCACTAAACAACCCCTAAGGCCCTGTTTAGTTTTCAAAAAATTTTCTAAAAACATCACATCGAATTTTCGAACACCTAAATGAAGCATTAAATATACACAAACATTAAAACTAATTATACAATTATGGGGAAAATCGTGAGACGAATCTTTTGAGCCTAATTAATACATAATTAACCATAAGTGCTACAGTAACCAACATGTGCTAATGACGGATTAATTAAACTCAAAAGATTCGTCTCGTGGTTTTCATGCGGAATCTAAAATTTGTTTTGTAATTAGACTATTTTTACTACTTCAAATATAGAACCGTACGCGTTGATGTGACATCCCTTCTAAAAAAAATTTGCTAACCGAACGCACCCTAATTCACTTACTCCATTTTGACCATCTGTGTCTAACGTTTGACCATCCGTCTTATTTAAAACTTTTGTAAGAAATTGAGAATAAAATAGTCACGTGTAAATTACTATTCATAATTTATCATCTAATAAAGACAAAAATATTAATCGTAAACTTTTTTAATAAGATAAAGCGTCAAATATTATAGCTAAAAATTGAAAGATTAATTTATTTTAGTACAAATAGAGTACGTTGTTTCGTTAGATAAATATGTAAGCTGAAATATTATAGTTATTTTACGTTGAAAATGTTGAAAGTAATTGTGATAAGGTTTACCCTCTGGTTTAAAAATATAAAATAATCAATTTCTATATAAAAGCCGAGAAAAAATATTCAGGGAAAGATCGCAGCGAGCCAACGGCGGCGAGACTACTCGTCGGTTGCCGTTGACGCTGGCGACACTTGCCGTGAGCTGAGCCGGGCAGCGGGGCACTCGCAGCCTGCACTACTGCCTGCCCTCTCGGGAAGGGGATCGACCGCCCGCTGCGACTGCGATTCCCACCTCGCTCCCAGTCCCACCGCAAGTCACCACCACCTTTCCGGCGAAGCGGGGCAGGAGGCAAGAATCCCGTGCTCCGAGCCTCCGGGGATCATGGCCGCCGGTTGGACTTTGTCCATGGCGAGGCGGGCCGCGTCCTTGCCCGGGCTCCTCCTCTCCCGCGCCTTCGGCGCCGCCGCCGCGACGGCGCCGAAGCGGGTGCTCGTGCCGGTCGCCGCCGGCACGGAGCCGGTGGAGGCGGCAGCCACCGCCGACGTCCTCAACCGCGCCGGCGCGCGGGTCACCGTCGCCACGGTTGACCCCGCGGGGGACCACGGCCTCCTGGTCGAGGCCGCCTTCGGGGTCAAGCTCGTCGCCGACGCCCGCGTCGCCGACCTGGAAGGCGAGGCCTTTGACCTCATCGCCCTACCGGTGCGTCCCTCATCCCTGGTTCCCTCCTACTCCTCCTAAAATTTGCTCTTTTCCCCTTAACAACTACTAATCATGCTTTACCCTGCCATTGATTCACGTTCTGTAAACCTCCAAGATGTTCTTGCTTAAGGGTGGGGGAGATCTTGCATGGACTGACGATTCGATTCGGTGGTACTGGTTGCTTGTGGTGTAGGGAGGAATGCCGGGATCAGCTAATCTTAGGGATTGCAATGTGCTGGAGAAGATGGTCAAGAAACAGGCGGACCAGGGGGGCCTCTACGCCGCCATCTGCGCGGCGCCGGCGGTGACGCTGGCTCACTGGGGCTTGCTCAAAGGCCTAAAGGTGAAAACTGATCATTCAGACAGAAGAGTCAATTTAACTGGTTTGAGAGTGGTTTTGTTAGAGACAGAGATATCAATGTTGAGAGACAGATGTGATTTGTTCTTTCAGGCAACTTGCTACCCATCACTCATGGATAAGTTCAATGCTGAAATTATCCCTGTGGACTCGAGGGTGGTGGTAGATAGAAATGCAGTAACCAGCCAGGGGCCAGCTACGGCAATTGAATATGCTCTCGCTTTGGTGGAGCAACTATATGGCAAAGAGAAGTCGGAGGAGGTTGCAGGACCCTTGGTAAGCTGCATGCTGTTACATACCTTTTATTTCTCTATATGCTATGTATTATCAGGTGGTGGTGTTACAAACCGATGATCCCTGATTGTTCTTTGTAAACTGTTAGATTTTTCCTGAAGTTCTGCCTATAGTGATTTGGTCAATCATCTGAATGATCCATGGATTGTTCTGACGCGTAAAACATGCTGAACATACTGAAATTGAAAGTTAAACAATGTGTCGCTTTGCTCAGGTCGCTTGAATTATTTCCGTGCAAATTGCATCAAAATCAGCTGCTTAAATTAACATTGCCTAATGATTGTGTGTTTCTTTAAATTCAGTATGTCCGTCCTCAACCTGGAGCTGACTATGTCATAGATGAGTACAATTCAGTTGAGTGGAAATGCAGTGGTACACCTCAGGTATGAAATAAAATTGAATCCTTCTGTTAAAAAGGGATCCCTAGGTTGCATGAAGAGGTTCTTCTGCCATGGCACAGGTCTTGACCTGCTCAAATATGCTTTTGCTGATGCTATAGGATTTCTTTGTCAGTTTGTAACTAGTTGGTTGGTTCATACATGAATATAACCAAGAATTAGTGAATTATATCAGACCGACATGTGAATAATGATTATGACACCATGGATGATTGTAGTGCTCCCCACTCCTGTCTCCAGGTTCTTGTGCCGGTTGCTAATGGTTCGGAGGAAATGGAAGCTCTTAACTTAATAGATATCTTGCGTAGAGCAGGAGCAAATGTTACTGTTGCATCAGTTGAGGATAAGTTGCAAATCGTGACCCGCCGCCACAAATTTAACCTTATAGCTGATATTATGGTGGAAGAGGCTGCCACAAGGGAATTTGACCTGATTGTCATGCCGGTACATTCCATAGCTGCTGAGTTACTTTTTGATTGATCCGGTGCTACCTCTTTTGAATACTGCGCTGATACTGGTTTTGTATACAGGGTGGCCTGCCAGGTGCTCAAAAGCTCTCTAGTACAAAGGTACTTATAGATTTACTCAAGAAACAGGCAGATTCTAATAAACCATATGGTGCAATATGTGCTTCCCCAGCTTATGTCCTCGAGCCCCATGGTTTATTGAAGGTATTCCCGTGTATATGTACATGAGTATTAATCCCTGTCAGTAGCCAGCTCTCTTTTTTCTAACAAATACAGTACTCCAGTTTCTTAGGCATATAAATGATTGTTCCAGATTAGCAGTCAAGCTGTATTTCCTTCTGGGAAAAAAAAAACTATGAAGCTGTATTAACCTGGAGCTGTTTCCTCATTTTAGGGGAAAAAGGCAACATCGTTTCCACCGATGGCATATCTGCTTACTGATCAGAGTGCATGTGACAGCAGGGTGGTTGTTGATGGTAACCTCATCACTAGCAAAGCTCCAGGGTCTGCGACAGAGTTTGCCCTTGCCATTGTTCATAAGCTGTTTGGTCGAGAGAAAGCAGTCAGTATAGCGAAAGAATTGATCTTTATGTGATTATGCACTTGGGCACTTGGCTGGTGCAAAATGCAGTACTGTGGATAGATGATACATCATACATGCATCAGGCACCTGTCCCCTGTAACCCTGTTAGTAATAACTCTGTGAATAACTGTATATGCTGCTTTCCTAGGATTGTACCATAAGCCTATAGCAGCATATGATCCATGTGAATGAGGAGGAATAATTGTACAATATGAAGATCATGTGTAAAGAGTTGCCGTTGTTACGTTTCGGCAACTTGTGAACCTTTTCGCTGTCTTACATTTACCTGAACAGATCCTGATTCTTGTTTGAGTCCAATGCATGCAGAAAAATGCATGCCAATGCAGAACCATTAGTGCTACGTAATTCTGAAGCCTAAATCCTAACGTGTGGAATACAGTCTGAGATACAGGGACTACATTGAGAACCTTTTTGATCGGGAGTGTTTAGACGGGGACTTTTTAGCCGCATGTATGTTTGGATACTTATTATAAATATTAAAGGTAGATTAATTATAAAACTAATTACAGAAATAATAGCTAATTTGTGTGACAAATTTTTTAAGCCTAATTAATTCATAATTAGAGCTTGTTTACTGTAGCATCACATAAGCTAACTATGAATTAATTAGGCTCAGTAGATTTGTCTCGCGATTTAGTTCAAAATTATATATACGTTTTATTAATAATAGTCTATGTTTACTTAAATAAGTGTTCAAATATTTCGTAGGACATTGTCCCAAACACCCCAGTCACAGAAGTGCTGAGCTCTCAAGAACACCAAGAATCTGTTTGATAAGACTCTGGAATCTGTTGCATCGATCTTTTCGAATGTTTAGCAAATTCCTTGCAGTTATGATTGTCACTTTCACATCAGGAATACTAATGTGTGATTGGAAGGGCACGAGTGTAACGCACTAAAAAAAAGTGCATCTTTCTGTGTCGAAACGGGGGTGATGATTGCAGATGACTCACCTCATCTTTACTCTGCAAGAACCAAACTGACCTTAGAAAGGGGATGGGGTATATTTCGTTTCACAAAGACATAGAGCTTATGCTACTTCTTTAACGTAAATTGTGCCATGACATAATTACTCTGTTGCAATTTATTTTCAGTATTTATGTTTGTCTTTATCATTATTGGATGGCCCATTTTAACACTATTATCTTTGAATCAATGGACTCCCGGGAACATGGCAAAACTTTGCTATCCATATGTTTAGTCAGCACTTAGCCCATAGCTGGTTTCCCACATTGTGCATTCACTGTTCACCATGAATGCCGAGACAATAGATTCTACTGTATCACTACAAAAGCCAATTTGAGTTTTACTACTACTCCGTTTCTCCTCCGTTTCGTAATGTAAAATGTTTTACTTTTTTATTTATAATGTTTGACTATATGTTTTATTCAAAAAATTATCGAAATATTATTTATTTTGCTTGTGATTTACTTTATTATCAAAAGAAACTTAAGCATGATTTATTATTTTTTATTTTTTATTAATTTTTAATAAGACGAATGGTCAAACGTTAAAAAAAAAAGTCATATATCTTATATTATGAAATAGTACATCAGAATTGCATTCTGGGAATTACCATTTTTGGTGCGTCTGCTGTACTCTTTGCATGTTGTGAGATTATGTGCACCATGGAAAGAAAAATTGACATTGACAACACAAAACGTTACTTCCGGTAGAGCTGCATAATTTTTTCGGGCCCTCTTTCCCCTCTTTTTTTTTTCCCCCGGGCCCCCTTTGACTTGAAGGAAGAACGTAGAAATTTTCTAAGATTCTAATCATATATCTATATGACCTCTTAAAACAAATTATTGAATTATACTGAATTCCTATGAAAAACTTCATTCTATTCAATTTTTTTAAGTTTTGGAGGAAATTTAACAGGGTCTAACCTCATGGAAAACTTTCTTTGAGTCTTTTTATCTCTCCTCAAAGTACTATATATTTTCTGCGGTCCAATCAAATCACTATTTCTGTATTTTTTCTATGTTTTACAATCATTTGTTTTACACTTACATGCTTATCAAAATATTGTATTTTTTCTCTCATATTTTCTCGACCCTGCGTTTCAAAGGAGCCCTTAACGATTATAATTCACTGTAAGCCATTTGAGTTTTACTCTCATCATTCCTTTTGTACCTCGAGGTACCGATACCTCGCGATACCAAATCGTTTCTGATCGTTAGATCCAACAGTACACATAATACTTAGCTAGATCCAATGGTGAGAAATGATTTAGTGTCTCGAGGTACAAAAGGAAGGATGTGGTAAAACTCAAGTCATTTGGGGAGAGCAAACAAGAATGTAAAATTTCCAAGATTCTCAAAACCAAGGCAGTAAATACTATTAAGCTTTCCAAAGATGACAAAACTCGTACTTACCAAGATTGTGATGCTTACTATAAAATTCAGAAACACAAGGCCATCTGAACGCCAGGTGTTCAAGATTATCCTTGATCCCTCATTGGTCCCCTTAAGGAATTAGTTAATATTGGCTGCTATCAGCTATGAGTTGCTTAACCAATCATCAACAGTTACTTCTGATAGATGAACATCAACATATGTGGAATATCACAAGCAACGCAACTAGACGTAGAGTCTCACGTCAGTAGAGCCTCCGATAGAGAACTGTTTTAACCGATGGTGATTGAATTCCCCTTTTCTTAGTCAGATGTACAGTAACTATGTTAATCAGATTCTAATTTCCTGTGTCCCAGTATAGAATCATTTGGATGTTTTTTCGCTTGCTGACATTTTTAACAATGAGTTTTACTCTTGTCCTTCCTTTTATACCTTGAGGTATCGGTATCTCGCGATAGTGCGGTACCAAATCGTTTCTAATTGTTGGATCCAACAGTGCACGTCTTACTTAGCTAGATCTAATAGTAAGAAACGATTTGGTATCTCGAGGTACAAAATGAAGAATGAGAGTAAAACTCTTTAACAATTCATTCATGGCAGGCATGGTTCGTGCAGACGAACTAAATGGTTTGGTCAAACATGTTGGATTATTTCTAGAATCGGACCTGTTGAAGGTTACAAGTCAAACAAAAACAATTGAGTTGAGTCATCTCATGGTTTGATTGATAATGTCAAGGACAAAAGATGGCCTCTGTGTACTTACCAGCCTAGTGATTAGGTCATCTAAACAAAACAATTATTTCATGACATATTGTAAGCTCCCAATACTTGAAAAGCAGAATCTTGTGTGGAACACTTCATAGCTGATACCGTAGCTCACTTGGAGCCAACAGAGATGGTTGAAATGGCAACATCAAGACGCTTAGAGATGGTTTGGTCTGCATCACAAAACTCAGCAGCAAACAAGTTGCATGTAGGGACGGCATACAAATACACAATTAGTTGAACAAACCAATTTATCTATCATTCCCATTTCTGAATTATCCTCCGAGAAGGTTTCTAAAATATTATTACGAATTGTCACATTTGACCATATACAAATTTCAGGTGACCATCAACCTAAAAATAAAACCAGGCTCACCATATATTATTTGTATGATATATGTTTTAAGGCTATCCACAGCAAAAATATATTAGTATAATTGCTGGATAATAATGATGAGAAGCTTTATGGCAAAATTCACGATTAACTCTAAGAAGATTATTGAAACTTTCAATTTGGCTGTAGCCCTAAAAACCGAACAATCTTATTCCTTTGCGTGTAAGCCCTGTGGCAAAGAAACTTTTTATGATTCCAGTGAATTTTGACACTGATCATTATTGATTAGAGAACCTATATCCCAGTTGAACCATGCATACTGTTGGTTGTCTGTGCAAGTTGCATAATAGCTCAACAGTTTTAACACTACAAGCATATAAAAATAACATAAAACTAGACAGTTTTTTGTCTGCTAAAAAACAATAAACCCTGAACAATTACGTGAGCGATTGGAGAAATTTCTCGCGAGGCACCATCAGGGGCATGGAAAAAGATATCCAAACAAAGAGCAAGAATCCAAGAAAGCAAACAAGAAACAAACCCAACAAGCAACATAGAAAATGTGCAACATGTCCTTATCCTCTTATGTCAAAGTCAGAAAAAACAAACCTCAAGCCAAAGGGCCTGCACACATAAGCTGCACAATCTCCATCCCTCTCTCGTCAAGAATCTCTCAAGAGCCCTCTTCCTCCATCCATCCATCCATCCAGCCTTGTGCTCTGCGTTCCCTTCTCAATCCTGCACAAGTTTCTGAAGCAGAGAAGATCAATTCACCATTCACCAAGAAACTGAGAGGAAATCCCAGATTATCTACACAGAAATCATCTGTCTGAGAGAGAGAAGAACAGAAGATGATCCCGTTCATAAAGCAGAGAAGCTCCAGGATGAAACGTGCCCTGCACTAGCCTACGCTGCTGAAGAAAGAGGAGCTCCCCGAAGACAGTAATGGAAGCACACCGCCGCACGCCAAGGTTCTGCACGGGTGGAAGCGAGGTGGGCTCGGCGGAGCAGAGGAAGCTACGGCGTGTCACGCTCCCCTTCTGGTCGTGCCCTCCGAACCGGCCGCCGGGCACCTGAGCCCTTCTGCTTCCTCCTCCTCTCTCATCTCTTCTCTCCCTCCTCGGTGTCTGTAGCTTCTCCTGAGTTCTTGAACAGCCTGAGAGACCACAAAAGCTACGATCTTTGTGCCCTCCTGCTTCCTGCTTGTCCCTGTCGCTCCACTGTTTCGCGCGTACCGGAAGCAACGACATGGCTCTGCTTTTCTTGTGATCTGGTTGGAAGTTTCTGCTCCTACGACCTTGCCGTTTGTTTAGGCGATCTTGGGAGAAGAGAAGGGCTTTGGTGTTGCTGCTGTCTGCCACTCTGCCTGCCTGTTTCTTGCCGCTGGCTCTCGTCCTTGTCTGAATCTTGCAGGTTCTTGGGCTTGGCTTGGCCTTGCTTCCATCCTCTCTTTGTGGGCGGAACATCTGCGACATTCTGGGTGGAGAGAGACTCGTTTCAGGTGTTCTTGGCACACTTATGCCTTGCAAGTTTCTTGGGTGCAGGAGCCGTTTGCCTGGCCTGCTTTGATCGTTTGCTCTGGCTGATCGTGTCCGATCCTCTTGTATGGTGCTTGCCTTGTTTGGTATTTCGGCCTTCGATCTGCATGTTCTTTTGCCTTGTGGATCGTCTCCGTAGTGGCAGCCCGCTTGCACCGCGACCACGGGATGGGCTCTGCTCCCTTCGGTGACGCCGCCGCCGCCGGTCGGCTGTACGATTTCCAGGGGTACCACGGCGGCGGCCATGGGCCTTACGGCGTCAGACAGCCCCAGCCGGGCCGAGCGTCCGCGTCGTCGGTTTTCTTCGACGACGGCGAAACGGATGGAATGGACGCCGCTGCCGCCGCCGACATGGATATGCCTAGGAAGGATTGCGGCGGCGACCGGGACGAGAAGGCGGCGATGGCGCTCAAGAGCCACAGTGAGGCGGAGCGGCGGCGGCGGGAGAGGATCAACGCCCACCTCGCCACGCTCCGGACCATGGTGCCCTGCACGGACAAGGTGAGCACCTAGCCACAGCTTTCTTGCCCCACCTCGCTGCCGAATTCCTGCTTTGCGGGCCCCACGCCGGCGAGGTCCCGATCGGTGACGGCAACCGCGGCGGCGGCGCAGTCAGTTGCACCAAGCGGACGCATGCTACGTCAAAAATATCCCCACGGCCCACGAACACGTTGGGCCGAGATGGGCTTTTTATGGGCCGGAAAAAAATGATTCTTCGCTCGGTTTTTCAGATGGACAAAGCCGCGCTGCTCGCGGAGGTGGTGAGCCACGTGAGGAAGCTGAAGAGCGCCGCGGCGCGGGTCGGCAGGTGCTCCCCCGTCCCGTCCGGCGCCGACGAGGTCGCCGTCGAGGCCGTCCAGGAGGCGTCCGCCTCCGGCCGCGGCGGAGGAGGCGGCGATACGCCCGTCCTCCTCAGGGCGACGCTCAGCTGCGACGACCGCGCCGACCTCTTCGTGGACGTCAAGCGCGCGCTGCAGCCGCTCGGGCTGGAGGTGGTCGGCTCCGAGGTGACCACGCTGGGCGGCCGCGTCCGGCTCACCTTCCTGGTGTCGTGCGGGCCGCGCGCCGCCGCCGCCGCTGCCATGGCCTCGGTCCGCGAGGCGCTCCAGTCCGTGCTTGACAAGGCCAGCTCCGGCTTCGACTTCGCGCCCAGGACGTCGCTGCTGAGCAAACGCCGGAAGGTCTCAACGTTCGAGTCGTCGAGCTCCTCGTCTTGACAGCTTCAGAGAAGACGACGCTATCTATGGCTGCTTAGCTAGGGTTTAGTGCTGTGCCATGTCGGACTGGATATCATCTACTCTTCGCTACTGCTACTCCCCAGCCAAAAAGATCTAACCAGTTGATCAATGCAGTGATTTAATCCTACTGCTAAATTAATCATGGTTGTGAAAGATAGATACAAACTGAACTACTGAAGCGAGTTCTTTTTTTCTTTCTTTTTTTCAAGAGTACTCAAGTTACACTGCAAGTGCAGCTTATCTTTTGTATTGTACACCTTCACTCTTCAGTGTGACTCCAGTATTTTGTTAGTACCATCTTGCCCCTTCATGGAGATCACAGTGTCTTTCTTCGCCCATCTCTCATGATTCTTGAAAATAGTCTGCAAATTTATTTCCTGATGCGACTGTGAATGGGTTGTTTCTTAATCGGATCTAGACCCTTTGCAGTACTGATCACTAATAGGTGAACCCTATAACCTGTGGGGGCACACCTGTCAGTGAGCAGCGATCTCAATTGTTCTTGGTCTAGCTATACAGTTAGCTAGTACTATACGTTGTTTCAGTCAGAGATGTAAATTCTCATGTCCGTGCAGGATTCATCAGACTGGTGAAAATCAGCACTGCTCCGTGCATTCAAAGAAAAAGGAATTGGTACTGCTCCTGAACTGCGAAAATTCAAGGGGGCGCAGATGATGAATTAAATCTGAATCTTGCAAACAACTGATCATATCTATTGCAGCATCGCCTTGCATCTGAATTAACTCTTTTGCGGTATCGCCATGGCAACTGTAGCCCCCAATATTAGGCGCCACTATTCAATGGGATGTTTCAGGGAATAATCAATGATGTGTACTGTACCCCATCATAAGTTCAGGACAGCAAGCGATCGATCTGATAGACCTATCTCAGCTGAGATCTTAATTTTCTTTCACGAACCAGTTCTCCATCGCACCAATGGCGCTGAGCATTACCATACCACACAGAGGCAGGTGGGTGGGTGAGGAGTCCATAGATGAAGGAGATATATGTATATATATATATTCAGAGCGTGAGAGATTCAGTTCATCCCCATGTGTCGCAACAGTTAGATTGACAGCAACAGAAGCGTGAGCTTGATTATTCCAGCAATATATCGAACGCCGTTAAGCTCTCGTGAAAGCACTATTAAACTCAGGCAGGGAACTGTTCACATCTACTCCAGCTGTTCGCTTCCGAGAATGAAACCAATCCGGAGTCAGATTCTCTCGTCTACTCGAACTGGTATATCCCATGATCTCTCACAACAAGTTCAGTCCAGCCATCACACCTCTCTCTGACCAATTGACAATAGCTTTTAGTTACAAGTTGCAATGTAGCTAGGTTCATTGGGAGCCTAGAGAGCTCATGCATTCAATTATGCAAAGTATATGTGCTGATTATATATGTTTTGGCAATAAAATAGCATATCCAACCGAATAAGAAAAAAACGGCTTGGAAGAGAATGACTTGTAGACTAGGTTCTGTTCAGATCCAAAAGGAGTTGTGCAGGGTTGTTGATCCCAAAAATGGATAATTAAAAAAACGATTTGAACAGGTTCTTCCTGCTGGCTACTGATCATTAAGGACGACCTAGCTAACAAAGCCTGGCATCGGTTTCTTCAGTGGTGAGAGAACCACATGTGCCATCACTTCATTGAGATCTCGAGTGATTAGATTCTCTTACCACGAAGTGTACACGTATATATATCCTATGTTTGCAACCGTAATTTATAGGCAGAACTAACCATGCCATTATTGGTTTAATGTTTGATGGATCGATCGATGGCGGTTTCTATAAGTGAAAATTAGTGTGTATACACCTGACTTTGATCCAAAAGTTTCCCCAATATCTGTACCTCAAAAAACTTTGTACTTTCTCTAGTTTTGAATTAAGAAAAAAAACTTTGATCCAAAAGTAGATTTATGCACAAAAATTAAGAAAATAAGTTAAAAAGGTTTATTGCAAGGACAACTTAATTAAATTAATGTCTTCGTTGCCCTTTCGTTGATCCTGCATTGGAGAATGTGAATCTTGTATACGTGTTAGCAAGACAAACATTAATTAAAGAAAAAATTTAAACAAAATGTTAGAAATCCCAAAAAAGGGCTTGCAATTAGGTAAATTTTTTTGCAAATGCTGAAAACTACTTGTACGATGAAATTGGAGGGGACTAGGTCATGTTCTTTTTCTTCTGTAGATTTTGGTTTTTCCGTGGCATGTTTTTCATTCGCTTGAATGGTGTGTGTTGTGCATAACTTTTCTTTGTAAAAATTTCTAATCTTATTTTTCATAGCAAATTTTTTTACTCTACATTAGTTAATTCATTTGTTTGTATTCTCAAATAGTTTTCATAAATATCAGATAATCCAAACATCTAAAATCTTCAAAGGTTTTAAATGATGCCTGATTTCGCGTGATCTCTGTTGGTAGTATTTTGCCACAGTAATATCACTACTTAAAATGACCTTATTAGCCATTAATATATTGATTCTACTGTCAATAAAAATAATCTTAAATCTAATATAATTATTTGAGGGTGTACTATAAATAGGTAATGTTGTCTTGTAGATATTGTAATACTCATTTTGGGACGTCGGAGGTAATAGGCAAAGATTCAGATTATATTTACTGCCAGTAGATCGAGGACGTGTCATCCGGTGTTACCCTTGGAAAAATCTGAAGATTATAGCACAAATGGTGCATCCATCGAAGCATGCTGTGCCATGTCGGCGCCATTGCCTTTTATGCAGAAAAGCGCAAGGCCCAGCGAACAAGAACTCAACACGTGTTCACCCAATCATCATTTGCCCCAGCAACCTCAGCTCGATCGATCCACCACCGTGCAAACCCGGTTAATCGCCAAAACACCACCGGTAAAGTGGACGCTCTCTAAAACGTCATTAGTAACGAGGATATCTTCAAAACACCACTCATTTAACCATTGTTTGTTCCATCATACCATTTTCATCTTTTCAAGCCTTTTACTGAGAACTAGTGACTCTTTTGCCCTCACTTCAATTCTTCTCTTCCCTCTTCTAGAACCCTAGCCGACGGACCAGGAGGCGGCGAGGAGGAGGCGGCCAGGCGCGGGCGCGGCGGGGCGGCGCGGCCAAGGGCGCTGGGCGCGGGCGGCGCGAGCTCCTGGGGCGGCCGGGCGGCGCGAGCGCGGCCAGGCTCCCGGGGCGGGGCAGCCAGGCGCGGGTGTGGCGGGGCGGCGTGGCCAGGGACGCTGGACGCGGGCTCCCGAGGCGGCCGGGGTGGCGGGCGCGGCCGAGCTCCCGGGGCGGGGCGGGCGCCCTCCTGTTGCTGCTGTCGTCGGTAGGCTGGGAGGGAGGAAGAGGATTAGGGGTAGAATGGTCACTTTCAATATCGGTTTTCATTTAAAACAGTCTAATATGT
Source organism: Oryza brachyantha (assembly GCF_000231095.2). Lineage (NCBI taxonomy): Eukaryota > Viridiplantae > Streptophyta > Magnoliopsida > Poales > Poaceae > Oryza > Oryza brachyantha. Next base: position 4,841,666 of record NC_023163.2, read on the forward strand.
GACTTTTGGTGTTTTGGCATGACTGTCATGTTTACTAGTGGTGTTTCGGAGAGTGACCATTTTACTAATGACGTTCTAGAGAGTTCCGACTTTACTAGTGGTGTTTTGACAATTAACCCTGCAAACCCTAACATACCCTCATTGCAAAAAAAAAACTAAGTAGTAGGAGTACTTAGGCCATGTTAGGTTGTTAACCTGCGTAAAAAATATTGTAACAGATTAATATATGATTAATTAAATATTAATTAAAAAAATAGATTAATCTTTAAAGTAACTTTCATATATAACTTTTTTTTAAAAAATATATCATTTTACAGATTGATAAACGTGTATGGAAAAGAAGGAATATAGGTTAGTAGCCCATGTAACCGTGTTACCAAATGCAATGCGGCATTAGACTACATTTTTTTGTGCATCATATTTTTCTTAGTTTTATATTGATTTTTTACGGATACACTTTTCAAAATGCCAAGTGATGTTTTTTTAAAGATGTTTTAAAAAAACAAAAACCTTACTTCACCATCTAACTTTTAATTTTTAGTTTTATGGTAATTTATTTTATCGTTTTTATTATTAAATAGCTATTATAAAAATTATAAAAATTAGAAACGTCTCTATTTTGTAGTCTTCGGGGGTTTGGGTATCAAATGCAAAGACCTGGTCAGATGAAACGATGGAGAGAAGGGGCACATGTGATGGCAGCCAGCTAGCTGATCAGCTGAGCCAAGCGCGTGCATGCTATGCCAGCGTGGCTTTTTTCTATCTCTCTCTCCCTTCTCCGGTCATTTGGTTCTCCAGCTAATCGAAGAAACCCACCAGCCAGCTAGGCCACATTCCGTCGTGTGACCGCGGCGCCGGCCTGGTTTTCTCCCCCATGGAAGCCGTGCATGCACACGCCACAGTCAGCCGTCTGGGTTCGGGTGATTAATTGAAGTAGTTATTTTAGATCGACTCTAGTTCAATTAAACGAACTAAATTTTATTTTTGAGTAAAATTCAGTTTATTTTGTTGAACTAGAGTTGATCCTAAATTTTCTTATATTTTTTTTGAGAAAATTGCATATTTCTCACTCCAAACAGAAAGATTTGTTAGAATGTATTAATGAAATGTGCTTCACTTAAATGTTATCCAAACGATCATGTGATTTGCTACTTTCCCATTTTTTGCACTGAACCGTTATCCTCTCGGTTTTACTATTTTTTTCCCTAAGTTGCCCTATTTGCTCTCCATTTTCTCTCTGAGTCACACACGACGCACTCACATTTTGCTCTCCATTGTTCTCTCTGTATTTTTTTCTCTTTATTTTCTGTTTTTCTGCATGCACAGGACGTTGGCGGTGGCGGCCTGGACGCCGGCGGGGGGGGGGGGGGGGGGGGGGGGGGGGGGGGGCGCCGTGGCCTCTCGCCTCCGCCACGAACATGAAGCCAACCTCTCTCTCTTGTGCGACAGAGAAAGAAAAGATGAAAAAACTATATAGACAGATACAACCAAGGATATATCTGAAACAAAAAATTATAAAAAGATAAGAGTGAAGTGCACCAGCGGTCCTTAAACTTATGCGTATATGTCATCTAGGTCTCTGAACTATCAAAAACATTTTTTGGGTCCCTGAACTTGTTCAGGGGTGTCATATAGGTCCAATCGGCTCCGGCCTGGTCCATCCGCTGACGTGGCATGCCACGATGGCGCCTACGTGTTGGTGGGGCCACGTGGGTCCCAGATGTCAGTACCTCTCTCTCCTCCTTATTCTTTTCTCTCCCTTCTCGTATGCGCCATCCACTACACCACAACACCAAAATGGAGGCAGTTGTGCTTCTTCGGCAAACTGTCTGTCGCCAAAAATCAATGGCAGACCATCTGCCACCATTTTTTTGGCAGTGGATGTTTGTCTGTCGGCATATGTAGATGTGTCCTACTAGCCAAAATTTTGGCGCAACCTAAATAGCAAGGCGGGATGAGAGGCAGCGCGCAAGGGAGAAAAGTGGCGGGGCTGTGAAATTTTCTGGGTCCAAGTATATAGCACTCCCATTCTATTTTCCTCTCTCTCTCCTCCGTTCCATTTCCTCGATCTGAAACCAATCCCCACACAGAACCCTAGCTAAACCCTAAACCAAACGAATCCTCACACCAGCAGCTCTCTTCCCCCCATCCACAGCAGCCACAAAGCACTGTCTCTGCTGCTTCATCACTCGTACGCGGTCTCCAACGACCCAAGAAAGCTCTGGAGAGAGCTCCCAGTTGGCTAGGTCCAAGCCCCTGAGGAAGCACTGGAAACATCATCTTTGTTGAGTGCACTGGGGCCTCGATTGATTCGTCCTCATGAAGCTCGAGACGGCGCTGTTGTGTCCTCTAGAGCAAGCTCAAGGTCATCTCATCTCCCTCCTGCCCCATTCCTCTCCCCTTCCTCTCACCTCCAGATGTTTTGTTTTCCTCGCATATCTTCAATTTTTACATGGAATTTTGCAGATGGAGCAGAGGATATGCTATACATCTCTATTTGTTTGCATGCATTTATATATGATAGATAGATCTTTAATTTTGGGAACATGTAGGAAGGGGAAATGATTTTTTGAGATATCTACCATCTCTGATATGTTCAGAAAACTACAGATCCATCTTTGCAATCAAAGAAATGAATTGATATGTCCTGAAAATTGGCTTAGTGACAACTTGCTGATGTTGGATATTCTTTAAAATTTGTAACCTTGTTTTATTCAGTGAAACAATTTCATATTGCTATTAATGTAATTTACTAAGTGGGAGTCTCCTTCAGGGTACTGCTTATTATAGCACAAATACAACTAGCAAAAAAAATGATTTCCTTGGAAATTACTTTATCAACCTATGTATCATCCTATGTAAATGATAGATTTTTCTAGTTTCTAGTTTGCCCCCTTCTTTGGAAATAGTACTCTTGTTTGTAGATGATTTTGGTACTTCTTTTACTTGGTGTATGGCAACTGTTAATCATTTTTCCTAAGTAATTAGGTTGGAGGTTGCTTGGTTCCTGTCGTGACCTATGCTGACATATAGCCAGGTGTGCAACTCCTCTATTTATTAGTTTATGCTTTGGAGTTCCTTCAATTTTTGTATGTCAAGGTAGCATACCTGTACTTTGGTAAGACGCACATTTCAAAATTGGTCATCTGTTGAGAGCTGCACAAACATTTGTGGGGTTGATCCTTTTCACAGTCTATGTTAACAAGAAAGAATTGGTGCTTTAAGTCTTTCTGTTTCTTGCTAGTACCAATTTATTAAAGATTAACTTGATTGATCTATCTAGTCAGTCTATTACTTTGTGAATAAACAGGCTGATTACTGATTACAGTTCCTGTTGTCATTGGCTGATATAAATTTCCTTCATTTCAAAAAATACAATTTTTTCTTGGACCAGAGGATTGTCATATAGTTACCCATCTTATGATACTAATCACATTAGTATTTGATTTTTAATTCCATTCCATTACAGAAGAGTTAGATATTTTGCAGCGATTATATTTACTACTGTATATTTCTTATCCAGGAGGAATTATAATAGCTTTCTAAGTAATTAGAGCCCTAGCTACACACTTGAACAAGGTTAGAAGCAAATCAGACCAAACAACCAACACAGAACTACAAGGTATACATGTGGTTCCTTTGTTCTCTAACTGTATCTCCTCTTGTTCATGATTCTGAATTTCTCACAGTATTTCAGCAGTTGTATATGATACTCTATTTTTTTAATGTGATTGGAATGCTTTTTGAGTAGTGAGACATGTGACATATATGTATATTTTTTACACTACCATAACTAGTTAAGTACTGATTTGCATGGTATATGCAGACATTGCAAAATTTTGCATTTTCGCAATAAGAGACAAGCATGGATAAGGGATGGATGGACCTTCCTAGGTACAACACAAATACTAGTATTGGATTATTTAGTAACAATATACTTAGCCCCAACTCTAATAACACATTATTTCAGGAACACACCTGGCTACTTACAGGGGGTCAATAATTTCAGAGTTTGCTTTTACACATTCAGCAAAGGGAAATAAAATTTTGTGCCCTTGCAAGAAATGTGTTAATTGTTTGTGGCGGGAAACAGATACTGTAATTGAGCACTTGATATGTGAGAGATTTAAGCCTGGGTACAATCTATGGATTTTTCATGGGGAAGCTCCATCCTCTTTTGCACGTCATACTGCACATGAACAAGTTCAAGTAGAAGAGAGGGCCGACAATCACGATGAAATTCCTGAAATGCTTAGAGACATGGCACATGGTATAGATCTGATTGGGGAGGGGGATGTTGCTGATGGTAGTTCAGGGGATGGAAATAATGGTGCAGATGATTTTTACAGATTAGTAGGTGATGCAAGTAAAGAGCTATACCCTGGTTGCAAGACCTTCTCTAAATTAAATTTCTTAGTCCGTTTGCTTCACACTAAATTTCTTGGAGGGTGGAGTGATAAAAGTTTTGACATGTTGCTAGACTTGCTTAGAGAGGCATTTCCTAATAGTACCACCCTACCTAGAAACTTTTATGAAGCAAAGAAAAATATTAAATCTCTAGGTCTTGGGTACATAAACATTCATGCTTGTGAGAATTATTGCATATTGTTTTGGAAACAATATGAAAATTATACCTGCTGCCCAAAATGTAATACTTCTCGATGGAAGATAGAGAGAAAGAGTCTTGATGGAAAACGGTTTCACAAAGTTCCTAGAAAGGTTCTTCGATATTTTCCTATGAAAGAAAGACTTCAAAGGTTGTACCTAAATCCAGAGAAGGCCAAAAATATGAAGTGGCATGATGAGGGCCGTACAAAAGATGGATTGCTTAGACATCCAGCAGATACTCCCTATTGGAAACACTTGGACACACTCTATCCTAGTTTTGGCAATGAAACTCGTAATGTAAGATTAGCATTAGCTACCGATGGCTTTAATCCCTTTAGATCTTTGAATTCTACCCATAGTACTTGGCCAGTTCTTTTGATTCCATACAATGTTCCACCTTGGTTGTGTATGAAACAACCCAACTTCATCCTATCCTTGCTAATTCCTGGTCCAACTTCTCCTGGTAATGATATGGATGTTTACTTGGAGCCGTTAATAGATGATATGGAATTTCTCTGGTGTCAAGGCACTAGAACTTATGATGCCGATAAGGGTGATTTTTTCCAAATGCGTGCTACAATATTGACCACCATAACTGATTATCCTGGAAAAGGATATTTGCATGGATGTGCTACTTCAGGTGAAGTAGCTTGCACTGATTGCCACATAGAAACTGGTTGTACAAGACTATCAAAGGGTAGCAAAAGCTCTTACATGGGGCATTGCAGGTTCCTAGATGCCAACCATAGTTATATATCAGATGCAAAATCATTTGATGGCACTACAGAATTTAGACCACCGCCTTGTCCCCTTTCTGGTGAGGATATCTTGAAGCAGACTGAACATTTAAATGTTGTTTTTGATAAGGATCCAACGGGAAAGAAGCCCACAGCTAAGAGGAAAAAAGGAGACCCACCAATATTGTGGAAAAAAAGGTCTATATTTTTTAGGCTACCCTATTGGAAAGATCTACTGCTTCCACACAGTTTTGATGTTATGCACATTGAGAAAAATGTTTGTGATAACATAATAAATACACTTTTAGGAATAGATGGGAAGTCAAAAGATAATCTAAATTCTCGCTTAGACCTCCAGCTGCTAGGGATAAGGAAAGATCTTCATCCTGTCAAAGTTGGAGATAAATATTTCTTACCTCCCGCTCCATACACAATGAGTCCAGATGAGAAGAAGATGTTTTGTGAAGTGTTGAAGGGAGTGAAGTTTCCTGATGGGTATGCGTCAAATATACGCAATAATGTTCGTGTTAGTGAGAAAAGGCTAGTTGGGATGAAGAGCCATGATAACCATATTTTGCTTCAGCACCTGCTTCCTATAGCTATTAGAAGGATTTTGCCTGAGAGAGTTAACAAATATATTCTCCCGTGATACGTATAAGTGAGATGCAGAAGCTTGAGGCAGAAATAGCTGAAACCCAATGCATCTTAGAGACAATATTCCTACTATCATTTTTTGATATTATGGTGCACTTGATGGTTCATCTTCCTGCACAAGCACGTATTGGTGGTTCGGTGCTGTACCGTAATATGTACCCAGTTGAGAGGTAATTTTGTAAAAAAAAACTTTTCAATACTACATTAAATTTATTTGGAAAGGTTTGCACATATAAAGTTACCATTATCTGTAGGTTTTTGATGAGATTGAAAGGGTATGTGCGCACTAGAAGTCATCCGGAGGGATCTATAGCTGAAAGTTATATATTTGATGAGAGCCTTACTTTTTGCTCTCAATATCTACATGGCTGTGAGACTAGATATACACGCAAAGCTAGAAATGATGATGGCAGCAGAAATATAAATTATGGTACCAATCCATACTTTGCAAAAAATATTGGGCGAGGTTTGGTTGGCAAAAGTGCATTTACTATAGATTACCAAGCATGGATTCAAGCTCATAGATATGTCTTATTGAACTATGATCACATAGAACCATTCCTAAAATAAGATATCTATGTTTTGCCCTCTAAATTTATTATTTTCTTTATTTATCTGTTGCAATCATAAATGAACCCTTGCAGTAAGCACTTGGAATACCTTTCAACTAGTTCTCGAAGTAACCGTTAAATTAATCGTGTGCACCATGAAACATTCCATGAGTGGTTCAGGCTTCATGTAAGTAGAAAAATGAAGGTAGTTATCAATGTGAATACCTTGTCGCAAAAATATTTTTATATTGATAATATTATTCAATAACTACATGTAGCTGAATTAACCATGAGCAGTGAACAAGTAAGTGATGAAGTACAAATTCTAGCTAAAGGCCCCTTATTGGTTGCAAGGAAGTACAATAGCTATTCAATAAATGGATTCAATTTTCATACAAAGGCTTATGATGAGGGTAGGTCGGTTCAAAGTAGTGGGGTAGCAATAGTGGCACAAACTTCCTGTTATGTTGCAAACTGTGAAAGCCCTGTGATTAGAAACAAGACGTATTATGGGATTATTACAGAAATAATAGAGTTGGACTATTACCGCAAAGGGAATATTGTTCTTTTCAAGTGTGACTGGGTTGACAATCGGGTAGAAGGTAAATGGCTGAAGGTAGATAAATTTGATATTACTAATCTGAACTTCAAGCATTTATTCAATACTGGTGAAAATTTGGCGGATGAACCTTTCATTTTAGCATCACAAGCAATTCAGGTTTATTATGTTATGGATCCAATAGAGAAGGATTGGTGTTCTGTTGTGCAATTTAGGCCACGTGATTGCTATGAGCTAGGGGAAGTTGAAAATGAACATTTGGAGAACATTCAAGAAATACCAAACCCATGTGCTAATTTGAGCAAATTTGGTGTTGTTGAGGATGACAGTTATTTTAGAAAAGACTTAGGTGGTTCTATTGTTGACCCAAATGAGAAAGATAAGTAAGTGTCATTCTTTATTTCTTCTGCATTTTTTTAAATCATGTTTTCACTAATTTATTTACTATGTATTACTACTGATACAAATATGTGTGCATGACTCATTACATCTGCTGACATGTAATTTTGCCTCTAGAAGGAAAAATGCAAAAAAGAGGAGGAAGTAGGTTGGCACCTTTGACTGACTATGAGAGAAGAAGGGATGACAATATTGCGGAGAACAAAATAAAAATGGCAGCTCTAAATTTAGAGTTTGCACTACAATCTTTAAGGACAGAAGCAGCTAGCTCTTCACAACAAGCTAAGAAAACTAGCAAGGTATATTGATCAGAATTATATGTTTGTTATTAATATCATCATGTATACATAATTATAAGTCAGAGATCATCATTATTATTAAGTCTAAGTGCTCTAACAAGTATTTAACTATTGTAGAAAAGGAAAGCTGTCAGATCTGTACCATGTGATGTACCAATTGAACCTCGAAATCTTCACCCTAGACTTGCTCGAATTGAGATTACAAATGAGCATGATACTAATGATTTATGCCCTAGGCTAGCAAGCAATGGGACTACAAATGATCATGAAGGACGCGCTGAAGATCCTCAACTTATGGCTGCAGAAAACAATAGGGGTATGACACTGAGAATTTTCTTTACCATTAATCCATATCTTTTCTTGACTAACAAAACTACAAATTCTAATTTTTTTTTCAAATTTCAGATTCCAATGGAGCGCAGCCAAAGAAAAGAAATGGAAGAAAATTCACTAGAAAGGACAACATATGGTATCGAGAAGACGAGGCACTGATCAAGATGGAGTTCAACGAATTTGATCAACCAGTTGGGAAAGCTGCTGTCGAGTTTCCTAATGTTGTTGGTTCACTAGTAAGAACCAAGGGTTTTCCTCTCTGCCATGATGATTGGCGACGTGTTAATGCAGATGCAAAGCCATTTATTATTGATGCTTTGGAGGTATGATAATTTATCTATTTATTTTTTTACCTTTGCTCAGAATCAAGACTTGGTACTTGCTTTCTTCCTAAACATGTTATGAATTTCTATTAGCTTGCTTTCATGTTTCATAGTGTGTATATGAGATGGATGAATGACTTAAAAATTATTCTTTGGCCACTGCTGGGAAGAAGTGGAAGGACTACAAAGCTGATTTGAAGAAAGCCCATTTTAATGAGACAAAGACAGTGGAGGAACTTATTGCAGCTTGTGATGACAGAGTGCAACCTGAAGATTGGGTGTGGCTTGTTGATCATTGGCTATCACCAGAAGCAAAAGTAAGCTTAGGATTTAATCATTAGTTATATAATTGTTTATTTAGTTATTAAGTTTTTTAGGCTCGAAGCATGAGAGGGAAAATGAATCGTGCCAAGCTGTTAACCCCACATACCTCTGGCAGCAAGTCATTTGCTCGCGCTCGACATGAATGGGTAAATCTAAGTGCATAATTTCTTTCGCAAATGTTCACTTCCATCTAAACTTAGTTGTTACATGACTATTTCTTGGGTGTAGGCCGAAAAACTTGGGTACATGCCACGTAGAGATGAGATGTATATCAAAACACATACACGTAAAAACGGGACTCAATTGAGGCAAGCTGAAGCTTCAATTGTAAGTAATTAAAACTTTTCACCTACATATATGCAGATAAGTTTTTACTAAAATTGTCTATATATTTCAAGCGAGATCTTCAAGAGGCTGTTAAAGATCACCCAGAATTAAAAGAGAAAAATGTGCATGAAGGTGATGTTTTCTCCCATGTATTTGGACGTGATCCTAGGGGGTATGTTCGCTCTGTTGGTTTTGGACCTACCCCCTCTACTTTAGGCATGCATGAGCATCGCAAGTATACTCAAACAAAGGTTCAAATGGCACTTCGTGGTCAACACAAAGCTGAGAAACAAGTTACAGTCCTTCAAGGAACGGTGGATGAACTACGTGATGAGGTTGCAGAGTTGAAGAGGTTAGTCTATTCTTGTCAAGGTAGAAGAGAATCTTGCCCTAATGTTGGGAGTCCATTAGAACATGGTTCTAATCCTACCCCAAATGAGCATACAGAGGATATAAGTGAGGCTGAGTCTGAGCATGAAGTGAGTGACCAAGAAGTGAGTCGACAAGCTTACTTGCAGCAGGTATATAGAACTTCATGTTTGTCTCTTTTTTTAAATAAAATAACTATTTAGCTTACAGTGAACCTTAAGGATGTGTAGTTACTCAACCATATGCATGTGTAGTTACTGCGGAGGAGAGTTCCAACCATTCCAGAAAGAAGACATGAGGGGGTACAATGTCTCAAAACTTCCTACTAGCTAATGTTCCTATTTTGGCTTGTCTCATGGTGATAACTTATTTTTTTGTGCTAGTTCTGTAATCATTGTGCAATATGTGTTGTAGGGAGGCCAAAGAAGTCACACTACTCTCTCTTGTGACTCCTATCAATCTTCCTGTGGCTAAGGCAACTATCCAAACAAGCAACCCAAACACATTGGTTGGTAGGACTGCACTTGGTACAAGATTCTGTGAAGTAGTCGTGAATTCTGTGATTAAAAGGGATGCAATATTACCTCGCCCATATGGACGTATACAAATTATGGGAGATGCTTATGGACAATCAATTGCTTGGCCACGCACTCATGTAATGTTTAGGCTTGATTGTTTTAATTGTTACAAGCAGTGATTTGCCTCTATATGATACTTACCAATGTTATCTTTTTATAGATTAAGTATGATGAGAATGCAACAGGGAAACAAGGGTTTCATCAGGTACTCAATATTCTCTTGTGTAAAAAAACACTTTCATAGTGTCAAGTATGCTTTTAATTTGGAACATATTATTAGAGAGTGTTTTTCTTTTAATTTCTATGCATTTCTCTAAAATTAACTTGATATGCCAACTTGAGTGACCGCTTGTATTTTGGTGAAACTGATGTTCTCTTTCTCTCTGTTACAGAGATAGAATATGTCAATTAGTATTATTACAATTTTTTTCACAATCTTTAGATTGGCTACAACATAGATTTTCTAATGACAAGTCAAAATTATATTTGGTGATCTAGCAATAGAAATGACTACTGCACAATACATTGAGTTGTGTTAGTATTTACCTTGACTATATATTGCTGCTTATCTTTTACATCTGCTACAAGTATGATGTTTTTATAAAAAGTTGTAAATGTAAAAAATATCTGCTGAAATTGTTTGCCCTTCCAATTAAGACTTGCATATGCAACCATGTGGCTTACTGTCTACTTTTCCCAGGTGGTGGCAATTGATGTACTGGCCACATGAATGAAGACAACATAATTGATGTGCAAACTCATATGAAGTGCATTCCATACCTTTTCAATATCTAGTTGTAGCATGTGGCCTATATTTTGTACTTCTGAATTGTGCTAATTAGACTACACAAAGACATGAAGTGAAATATTTTGGCAACTGCTGTCATTGACATGTTCTGGATTTGGGGGTAGGATGGAGATATGAGGGCATTAGCTTCATCATTTGTGGTTGTGCTCTTAATGTATTCAGTGAAAATTGAGAACAACATTGTTATTCTTTTGTGAGGTTGAATCTGACTATTATGAAAGTTGTGGTCCTTTTGATTAGTTTGCACATTGATGTTGGTTCACCATTGCCATTTCGATTGATTTATTCTCAGTAATGGAATATTTGTGCCTGGTTGAACTTTAAATGTGAATTAAGTAAAAGTCCATAATAAATTATGCTAAAGTAAAAGCAGCAGATCAATACTATTAATGTGCATGTTGTTCTATCAAACAATCTGCCGATGAAGCAAAAACAGAGGCATGCAAACTGCCAGGAAATGAAAAACTGCCATTAAACATTCGACTGTCGGTAATAATCTCATTTGCCGGTGAAAAAAAGAATTACCGACAGACATCAACCGGCATAAAATTTATCTGTCAGTAAAAACCTTTCTCGACCGCTGGATCCTTGGCAGACGTTGGTGGCAGGTTGATTGTCAGTAAATGTATTTCCCGACAAACAGTTTGACGCTAATAGATGTTTATACCGACAGACTGAGTGCTTCCATATGTAGGTCGTTGTGTAGTGATCGTAGTATGCCACGTCAGCGGATGGAGCAAGTCAGAGTCCGTTTGGACCTATATGACACCCAAGATAAGTTCAAGGATCCAAAAATACACAAAAATGCATTTTGAGAGTTCAGGGACCTAGATGACACATGCACACAAGTCTAGGGACCGAGGGTGTACTTCACTCAAAGGATAAAATAAATTTTCAGCCACCCTAAATAACGAAAATGAGAAAGTAATAAGAGCATGTTTGGTTCTCTTAGTCCTATGACTAAACTTTAGTCACAGGACTAAAGCTTAGTCCCTACTTTAGTATGTGCTGTTTGGTTCAAGTGACTAAAGGGTGACTAATGAGGCGTTAAAGTAGTACTAAAGGGTGGATTTGCTCTAGTGGATCCCACGATTAGTCCCTTTAGTCCCAAATAAGCACCTCTTTAGGGACTTATTTTAACACCTTAAATAGAGACTTATTAGTCTCTCCTGTTTAAGATTTTAGAGACTAAAAGAGACTAATAGGGACTAATAAGTAGGGACTAAGTACGAACCAAACATAGTCTAAATCACACAACTGTTTGGATGATATTTTGACGAAATTCATTTCATTATGTGTATTTGAGCGAATCCTCTATTTGGAGTGGTATATATGCAACACCCGAGGAGAATACCTACCACGTACGTGCGTGCGTCACGGGGGATGAAACTTCTGTTGGTCACGTAAGATATATTGCCAGGGCGTGCATGCATGGTGCAGTAGTTTCACATTTTACCGCTCCAAATTACTACTACTTGTGTATAGTACTTCTGGCTTCATTTTAAAATAATATGTTTATCTATACTTGCTTATCGTAAAAAAGGTTGTTTTTATTTAATCATTCCATTAGAGTTTTTATAGCTGTGTTTTACATGCAACAAACTTTTGTTATGACACTCTTTTAGATATTTGTAATAAGAATTTCTTTTAAAAAAGCGAGTGACCAAAGCATATGGATAAACAGTCTTAGTACCAAATATTTACAAATGGACGTACGATAGTAAAAATAATGTTTTTATTTATTCAACGGTAGGTAAAGTACTATCAGGACCCAGCCCTCGGGCTGATTTTACACCAAAGAGAAAAACCTTCCCATTATAACTACCGCGGACATCTCAAAACATACTACTACAAACTAATATTAGCTGCGACATATTCTAATATTATAAATAGATCCAATGGTAAGTTCATTTACTTCCCATTCCATATTTAAGCATTTATATAACTTAAATTCTGTACCACAGTATAAGTATTTGTACAACGATTTTCAAGATTCCAATAATTCCAAAAGTAACCAAATGCTTAGAAAGTGAATCTAATAAATTCGAAAATTTAAAATTTGATCACTCGAGTAAAGAATCTTTTGGCAACTTATCAATCTGTACTACATAACTTACTAATACTTAGGCTCCATTTGATTCGAAGGAAATTTATAAGAATTTTAGAGAATTTTATTCCTATAGGAATTTTTTTCCTACAAAGCCCTTTGAATCAAAGGAATGAACCCCATGAAATTCCTATGGAATGCCTCTTCTCATACAAGTTTTGGAGGAAATTTAACAAGAGGTAGAATCTCATGGAAAAAATCCTTTGAATTTTTATCTCTTCTTAAATTCCTGTGTTTTTCCTGTGGTCCAATCAAATGGCTATTCCTATGTTTTTCCTGTGTTTTGCAATCATCTATATTTTTTTTTGTCAGAATCCTATATTTTTTCTATTTCTTTTTTTTTTATTCCTGTGATTCAAAGGCCCATATAACGGAGGGAGGGCTTCAGACGCAGGGAATACCAGTTTTGTCGATCCGACTCATCGCTTTATTATCGCTTAGGTTAACAAAGTTAAATAAGGCATGGTTGGTTACTAAAAACTTTTCATAAAAATATCACATCGAATCTTTGGACATCTAAATAAAGCATTAAATAACATGAATATTAAAACTAATTACGCAGTTATACAGGAAATCGCGAGACGAATCTTTTGAGTCTAATTAGGACATAATTAGCCATAAGTGCTATACTAACCAACATGTGTTAATAACGGATTAATTAGACTCAAGTGATTCATCTCGTGGTTTCTAGATAAAATCTAAAATTTATTTTATAATTAGACTACGTTTAATACTTTAAATATGTATTCAAAAATTTAATATGATGTTTTTGAGAAAAGATCTTACAACTAAACAAGACCTAAACAAGGTCTAAATACTGCTAGTGTTGATGATTTGCTCACGCATGGATCGGTAGGGCGGGTAGTGGCGCAGTGGTGACTGACAAAAGCGGCCCGGTTTTTCACTCACCTGCTATCGGTGACGCAACGGTGACGCCAGGAAATATTCCCTCCTGGCCCCCAGCGGCCGGACCAGCTGCACTGCACGACGCAGGTTTCCAGAAAGAGAATACTCCTCCCTGCAAAAGCTAACCCCTCCATTAGTTTAATTTAATTACTCTCATCGATCTGTGCACCAAATTAACCTCTCAAGTAAGTACAATTAAAAGTTTCCATGCCATCTAGAGTCAATATGCACAGCAGCGACATAAAAGTTTATCCCACTGGTGATTTGCGTATTTGCAAACAAAAATTAATATGAGAATAAAATATTTATACAGTATTATTAGCGATCTAAAAATTAAAGCCGAAAAATAAATTAAGGTAAAAAACCCCAAAAGAAGCATAAGCAAGAGAAAAAAGATGAGGATACACAATATACGCATAGTATTTTAGAGTATATGCTAAGTTGACTACAAATATATACCTCGATTTTCTTCCTCTTCTATCGTCTCTCTTTACGTAAGTATAAATATAATGTGATTTTTTAAGTTTGTTTTTTATGTTATTTATTGTGTTTACTAATACTTACTCCCTTAATCTTGAAATAAGATTATCTTTGCAATATCTTGTTTGTCAAAAAACAAGTTCATCTTTGAGCAATCATCATATTAACTCTTATGAAAGCATGGAACAAATATTTTGAAACCATATTGAAAAACAATTACATTGGGATGTAATAAAATAGGGGGAATTCTAGGCTTTATATTTCTTTATTTGTATATATAGGATAATTTAAAAATAAAATTATTTTGGGACAAGTGGAGCAGTACCACTTACTAACCCATCTCACTGACACTGCCAATCAGTAATCCCTCATTGATCTAGTACTGGTTAATTTGCTCTCAGAGCTGAAATTTGTACATATTGTTCACTTGGTTTTAGCAGACGAAGAATTCAGAATTTCTGCTGCTACACTACCAATGGAGGAGCTAGGAGGGTGAGGGTGGATTAGATCAGATCGACAGATGATTTGTTTGGTAATTGTTTGAAGCTTTTGAGGATGGATCGAATGGGACTACTAGTATAGATGCAAGCAAGCATGCTGACATGTACTAGAATGCATCCAGTGCCACTGATAAAGTCTGAATTCTTGCTGAAGGGATCGACCTGCAGGCTGCAGCTAGCAAGGATTAATGTTTAGTTAATTAATCAGGTGGGATCACATGGTTAACGTCACCCCTGTGAATGTGATCATCAGCTATCTGCAGCCAGTTAATTAAGTGTGCTTATATGTTTTGGTGCTATGAGCTTAGCAAGCTGATGGTACAACTGATCGCCATCGTTTTGCTGTTTGGACAATAGCTTTCTTGCTTTATGCCTATATCATGGCAGATTAACAAATGCTGGATCACTGGATGGTTAAATGGTGTTCCGGCCATCAGCACGTGAATCTCCTAGGCATCATGAGAGGCTAAATTTATAGTTAGTGCCATCGGATTGACTAAAATGCTCTCTGCCGACAGTATTTCACTACCATTTACTATCATAAGTATTGTCGATTGAATAATTTCGATGGTAAATTTAGAGTTCCAATTTCAAATGAAAAAAAATATTACACCAACATCAGTCGATGGGTAGTACAAATAAATAAGAAGATATGATTTTGATTAGTTCTCCTATCTGTAGAAAATATGTTAAAACACATATAGATGGATATGCTCGCTGATTGGGTTGATGCATGATCCAGCAGCGCGACTTAAGCCAGAACAAACATGGGCAAAATTAATGAAGAATACTGAATAAAATTCGGAGCAAAAAAACAGTGTTATTTTGATTCACGTCTAGCCTTTAGCTAGTGAGCTTGTACCATGAATACAACTGTTTCGTGCGTTTGATTACTTGATTTGCGCCAAATTATACCACGTAATTGTTTTGTACAACGTTTGTGTAAAAGCATGTCAAACTAACATGTTTTCTCTTTCTTCTACTAATATACATGCGTGTTACGGTAGAATCACACTAATGATTACGATGGGTTGAGAGTTCTTTTAGCGGTTGAATCATTTGGCTTTTTTATAGCTGTACGCATGGATAGTGGGAGGTGAAAACGGAAGGAGAATGACTCAAAAGGTAGTAGAGATTTCGTAATAGAAGTAACGGACAGTCGGAAAGATCCATCATTTTGCTGCACAAGAGAAAATCGTTGTAAAGTTGTTAACTCAGTTTTATATATAAGATATTAATCTTTTATATATAAATATTATATAATTGGTTATATATGTATATAACATTTATGCCAATATATGGAAACTAAAACATTTTATAATATAATATAGAGAGAGTATTACTGTACATCAATTTATTTACAGTAGACTCGTTTCTATAAAATTGACAGTGAAAATGACGGATTACAGAGTTAGTAGAACCAGAACACCGTGATTACGTGAAAACCAAACACTTTGGATTAGAGAAAGACAAAAACTTGCGGTTGCCGAACGGTTTGGCTCGTAAACGGTAATGTAACCCGTTGCCAATTTCTCTCCACACCAGAGTTACCCGTAAAACACCGTTCGATACTTAATTATTTACTCCGTTTTATATTATAATTTTTTTAAATTTATTAAGATTTACATATATATCAAAGCATATATATAAATATAAAAATACATATAAATATAGAAAAAACAGGAAGTTTTATCGCAGCGATAGAATAGATGGGCTCTCGGTGAAAAAGAAAAAAAAACACCCCCACATAGGACTCAAGTCTAAACACCACACGCTGCAACACACAGGTGGTTACGTTCCTTACAGGTCACAGCCACAACGTGCACGGCACAGGACAGCAGCGTCGGTGCCAACGCGCGCAACACTACGAGATAACGAGCAGCAGCGGCGGCGGCGGCGGCGACGACGCCGACGCCAACGCCGTCGCGTCGCGTCGGCACGCGGCGGCGGTGACGGGGAGAAGAAAAAAAAAAAGAAGCGAGCGGGGTGTCGCCGCGTTTGGTTGCTTTTTTTTTTTTTGCCCGGTCGGAATTCACCTTCCACCCGTGCTCCACGGCCCGCGCCGCTGGTGTTACCGCCCGCGCGCAGGCGGTGGCTGTGGCTCGCTCCGCCAAATCTACCCCTCCCCCACTCCACTCCCACTCCTCTCCTCTCCCCTCCTCTTCCCCACCACCACCACCTCCTCCTCCTCCTCTTGCTGCTGCTGCTGCTGCCGCCGTAGTTGTTCCCCGGCCTCGCGCTCACGAGATCCCCGAACCCCACCACCGCGGGCGCAGCGTTCCATGCGGTAGCGGGGGGCGAGATCCAGTAGCAGCAGCAGCAGCCAGCCACCCACGCGAGGTGCTCGGCGGAATGTCGCACCGCCCGCCGCCGCCAATGCCGGACACGCTGTCCGACGCCTTCGCGGCCGCGGTGCTGCTGTCGTCCACGGACAAGCCGGACACGCTGCCGCCGGGGAGGCTGTCGCCGGTGTCCCCGCTCACGCACTCGTCGAAGCTGCCCACCCCGAGCTCGTCCTCGGGCTCCTCGGGCTCGGTGTCGAGGGCCCCGGCCTCCGCCCTCGCCTCGCGGAGGAGCCACTCCGGCGAGATCCCGCTGCCCTCCGAGGGGCCTCCCCGCGGGTCGCGCCCGGGACACCGACGGACCGGCTCGGGTCCCCTCATCTTTACCTCTGGCTCCAGCTCCTGCTCCAGCTCCGCCACCTCGCCGCTCACCAACGCGCTCCCCGCGGGGAATATCTGCCCCTCCGGCCGCCTCGCCAAGCCGCTCTCCTCCTGCTCCGCGGCGACCCCCCCGCCGCCTCCCCCGCCCCGCGCCACCCGACACGACGTGCTCGGCTCCGGCACCGCCAACTACGGCCACGGAAGCATAGTGCGGTCGCGCAGCGGCGGCGTCGTGGTCGCCGAGGAGGATGCGGTGGTCAGGCGGGCCATGTCCAGTGCCGACCCAGAGGAGCTCAAGAAGGCCGGGAACGAGCAGTACAAGAAGGGGTACTTCGAGGAGGCGCTCAGGCTCTACGACCGCGCGCTCGCCCTGTGCCCTGACAATGCCGCGTGCCGCGGCAACCGCGCCGCCGCACTCATTGGGCTCCGCCGCATCGGGGAGGCCGTCAAGGAGTGCGAGGAGGCGGTTCGGATCGATCCCTCTTACGGGCGCGCACACCACCGCCTCGCCTCCCTGCATATAAGGTGAGAATTCCAGCGCCTCCGACGGCTTTGGATCTGTGGACGCAGCGCAATTCTTCTGTCCCTTTTTCTTGCATTGTGACGCCAAAGCCGCCTCTTTTACTGCGTACATAACGAATTTTCCTCTGACGATCCAACGTACACGTTTTGATCCAACAATGTAGCTCGAATAGGAACCTAAAAATTTGCTATTTTTAGCAGAGGTTACAAACCATTCGTGGTCATGGTGCCATAGTGTGTTGGCTCACTATTTCACGTTTATGGAAGACGGATTTCTATTATAAGCACCGTATTTTTATACCTTCAGAATTCTACAGAGTTATGGAACCCAGTTGATCTGCACATGGAATTCTGGTTTATGTGTCTCTGCAGTTCCCTGCTTACATTGGGAGCAGATAATTTTCAGAGAATCAGGAAATGCAGCCAATACTGTAAATGGCAACCTGAGAAATAGCCAATGTGCTTATGTTTGCTAGAGTGTTCCTTTGTTCAGTAAGCTATTTAGCATTAGTTCTTACTAGTATATCAATCAGTTGCCCTACCATATATTGTGATTGTTGAATTCTACCTTTTGTGCAAGTAATTCATTTCTCTTACTAAACTGCAGGCTAGGACACATAGAGGATGCTCAGAGGCACCTCTCACTGGCGACCCCTCAGCCTGACCTCCTAGAGCTGCATAAATTACAAACAGTGGAGAAACACCTTGGGAGATGTATGGATGCGCGGAAAGCTGGGGACTGGAAGAATGTGCTAAGGGAAAGTGATGCTTCTATTGCGGCAGGAGCTGACTGCTCTGCTATGGTTGGATCCTGTCTTTCATGTACCATGGTGTTGAGTAGCCCTGTTTTGATTAAAGAACATACACTTATGTGATTCACCATTTGCAGCTCTTCGCCTCTAGAGCAGAAGCTCTTCTCCGGCTCAATCAGCTTGACGAGGCTGATCTATCTATCTCGAGTGCTTCCAAGTTGGACTATTCATCTTCATGTGCCTCAGACAACAAATTCTGTGGGTTTCTCGCCAATGCGTACCTCTTTTATGTGCATGCCCAAGTTGACGTGGCATTGGGAAGGTAATCCATTGACTTTCTTATTAGATACAGAAGACACCTTAGCAAAAGATTTTTGCTTTTCCCACTTGATTGAAAGGAGAAAAGTAACTGTCTTGCCATCCCTAGAAAATGTTGAATCTTGTTCTCATGGCTGGAAAGAGAAACACAACAGCTTTATTCAAAGTATTTTGACTTAGCAGTCAAGTTGCAAGCCCCCTCTTATAGCCTTGCTAGCCTGTGACTTGATAATACTGAAAATTGTGCAGGTTTGACCATGCTGTTTCTTCCATGGACAACGCGAGGATAATAGATCCAGGAAATTCTGAAATTATCACAATGCATAACAATGTGAAAGCTGTGGCTAGAGCACGATCTTTAGGGAATGAGCTCTTCAATTCTGGAAAAGTTTCAGAAGCTTGCCTAGCTTATGGTGAAGGGCTCAAGCATCATCCTGTCAATCCAGTCCTTTATTGCAATAGGGCAGCTTGCAGGTTCAAACTAGGCCAGTGGGACAAATCCATTGAGGACTGCAATGAAGCACTCAAGATTCAACCCAACTATCCGAAGGCTTTGCTCAGACGTGCAGCTTCCTATGGAAAGGTAGCATATATCTGGTTTGATGTTCTCTTCTTTTCCTGATGTAGAACTTGGAAAAGTCACAAGTTCCTGTATTTTTTGCCCTTCTGTTGGTTAGATGGAGCGATGGGCAGAATCTGTGAAAGATTATGAGATTCTTAGAAAGGAACTTCCAGGTGACACTGAAGTGGCGGAAGCCTATTTCCATGCCCAGGTTGCTCTGAAGTCCTCTCGGGGCGAGGAGATATCTAACATGAAGTTTGGAGGAGAAGTTGAGGCGATTACAGGAATGGAACAATTCCAGATGGCTACATCCTTGCCAGGTTTGTTTTATCAGAAATATTTCATTGTTTTCAAATCCGAATGTTTTTAATATCTCTTTGGTAGGTGGTGTAAGCTAACTCCACAGAAACCTTTTACTGCATATAATGCTTGAAAATTATTATAAATCATTGTGCTCATCGTTGTATTAAAAATCAGCTTAGTGGATTGGTTTTCCAAAAATGTGTGCACACAGTAGCTCACTTGGCATCTGCCGTATTAAGGTTTTCATCAAACACATATCCACCCTTTTAAGCTATATGTACCTGCTCTGAGATAGAGAAAATAAAATCAAAAGTGAGTAAATAAAGAACCATAGCAAGTGACAATCTTCAATGTATTAAACACACTATCGCAGTTAGACATTAAGTCAAATCTAATCATGCTGATCCTGAAATGAGTTATGTAAGTTGCAGCAAATCCATTGAAGATATGTTGATGCAACCCCTTTTAGCTGGTATTACCAAAATGACATCCAGATGAGATGATTATTTCCCTCTTGACATGTTTGTTCACTTTACTCAAATCTCTGCTCAGAAAGGAGTGGCTGTTAACATAGGAGTAGCGCATTCAAACTAAGCGAACCAATCTCATTTGGCTTGTAAAAGATGGTAGCACATATTACTATAATTATTTTTTAATTTTCTAATATTTTCAGCTCCTAAAAACAAACAAATCCATCTGATTATTTCAAATAACCTGACATATTTGGATGCTTTGCTTTAACTGCTTTTTTTTATTCCTGTAGTTCATTATTTTGACTTACAGGTGTGTAACAGGAATTACTAGTACTTTAATCTTGACTTTTGCTGATAGGGTTGAGGTTGTACCACATGTTGGGTAGTACTTGTTACTGTTTTCTGCCGTGCGAACAAATCTTCACATGACATTTGCTTTCTGTCATTGTCCTAATGCTAGTTGGAAGTACATCATTTGGTCACACTCTTTTGTCTTTTACCATGGCCCTCTGTACTGTCCAGTCAGTAGTTCCTCTATCTTCCTTAGATTTGTTTTGTGCCTTTGAAGTATTTTTTTATTGACCTGTTTCTATTTTACAGGTGTTTCGGTCGTCCATTTCATGACACCTTTAAGTCAGCAATGCTGCAAAATTTCCCTATTTGTGAATGCTCTGTGTACTAGATACCCATCCATCAATTTCCTCAAGGTAACTAGTGATGTTTCATGACTCATCCATACATTTCCTATCTTTGGCCTAAGTCTTCTAATACTTTTCTGTTCTTGACTTAGGTTGATATAAATGAGTGTCCTGTTGTTGCACGAGCTGAAAATGTGAGGACTGTTCCAACATTTAAAATATACAAAAATGGTATAAGAGTGAAGGAAATGATCTGCCCTAGCCAACAGCTCCTGGAGTATTCAGTGAGGCATTATGGGATTTAGTCCATGAAGCGATGATTTGATGTTTCCTCAGGCCTCCAGTTCCAGGCAAGCGACCACGGGCTAAGCCAGGACAAATCCACTGAAGCTTATCCTGATGAGGACGAGCATGAAAGAAGACCAAGAGCGAAGAGAAATTTTCCTGATCTTATTCATCCGATGACCTTTCTGTTCTCCCCCGTTCACCATTTGTTGATTGCCTGCTTAATTTATTCTTTTCATTTATCTCTTGCGTACATCATTGTTGCAAAATTCCTTTAGAACAAAAACACCATCTTCCTATTCTTGTGAAGAACGACTGTAAATTTTTTTTTTCACTTCCATGTTTACCAGACCTCCCAATGAAAGAAAGGTATAGATGGCATTTGCACTCTTTACATTCAACTTATGTAATATGGAAGTTTTGCCAACCCATTTGGTTAATCCAACCACCATGTCACTCATGCTCTCTGTGTAATTGGTCCCTGTTCTACCAAGACACTTGGTAGTCCCACTAACTACACACCTCATGTGGGTTTCCTGGTGGATTTTGTGGGCTTGAACATGTGAGCTATCAGATGTTGGTCCCTAAAGATGACTCTTGTCAAATAATTTATTCTTACATGCATATGAAAAAGGGAAGAATATGGAGGGGCCATGGTCTGACAGTTCCACACATTGGCCATCCTGACATTGTAATAGTCACACTAAGCACTGGGACTGTCTATGCTGATGTGATCTGTGTGCATTACAGTGACTGCACACACACAGGATACAATGTTTGTGGAACACACAAGGCTGATGACTGTTGGTTTAAGCTTCATGTAAGCTCCTGATGATGTTGCTGAGAAAAAAGTGAAGCCTCCCATTGGATACCTTTGTCGACCGTTTAGTTAGTTGTTAGCTGTACTTTCTTCGGACAGCTGGTGGGCCCGGTGCCCATGAGGCCGACATCGAGCCCTGGCGTGCTGAGGCGGGCTGTTTTGGCGATTTCCTCCCGTTCCAGATCGGCACGCATTATCCCTGTCCAATCACCGCCTCCGGAGGCATATGCGGACTGGCAGTGGCTTCATGGCAAAACCTTACTTCATCTTACCTATCACAGGCACCAACTGCGAACCAGAACAGAAATTATTAGAAATTTAATATATACTAATTATTTAATTTTTATGCTCATATACTAATTAATATGATATAATTTAGTATAATCGGATAATTTATCCGGGGTCCGAGAACCCCGGGAAGGTGAACGTAGGTTCGCCACTACAGGGCGCTCCTATATCCATGTATGGTAGTATGGATTAGTAACCAGAAATTGGTTCTTTTGTTACGGGGTATAGGTTTGATCAATTTTAGACTAGCATTTGGTTTGCCACATTATATTTGGTATGTGTTTAGTGCCCCGCTTATCATAGACATAAGTAGCTAAATTTTGCTTAGTATGTGGCAAGTTTTTCTTTTAGAAAAAGGGGAATATTCCATTCCACGCTTTGAAAAAAAGCTAGAAAACGGAGACATGAAAACAAACTGTTTAAGCTTAGATAAGTTGTGGTAAACCAAAACATAGCATAAATATATGTGTCTTGATATTTTGTATTTGAACTTTCTCTACAACTCCGGTGTAGGGATGTCAAACTTTCTCCTTTACCATAATAAATAGATGATTTTCTCCCCTTTTTTTTTTACCTTAGAGGTTTTAGGCACTTATGTTTGGGCTTATAAGCCAACTTTTAAGCAAAAAAAAAGCCTAAACAAACAAGCAACTTTTTAAAATTCATAAACCACTCTTACACCTTTAAGCCGAAAGCTAGGTTTGAGTAACTTTTTTATTTATTTAAAGCATAGGTAGCACCCCACCATTAAACTTAGAACTTTTAAATCATCAACTTATAAATCATATAAATGAAAAGTGAGCTTAAAAGCTCAAGCCAATAAGCCCGAAACAAAGGAACCTTTAGAGGGTGAATCCAAGTGTTCTTTGATTTTTATTTATGATGGAAAATTGGCATTTGGCGATGAGTAAGTGTGTGAACTAACATGGATCAGTTTGCGAGATCTACATACGAAAGATAATTGTAATTGTGTATTTTTCTCTCATATATGATGAATATGAAGATAAGATTTATATATTGATGTGATACTATCGAAAAGTAATATTGATGATATGGGCCCGGGGGTATACCATGTAAAGGGAAGGGAGCTGCCCTTGGGCCATGTGCATGCGCCAAGAGGGGTTGGGTCGAAGGCCAGGGAGGCAGTCACCTTCCTGTATTAGGGGTCGGGTCGCCCAACCCCCGTCCCTTCGACCTGTTTGCAAGGGGGTGGCGCGTGGCGTAGGAAGAGTCACGCGCAGGTGCACTCGACGCCCTGCCACCGCAATTAATGGCACTCTGCCCCTCTGTTAACACCAAAATTTGGTAAAATTTCTTAGTGGATTATGTTAAGAAAAGGCGCATTCAGCCGATGCAAATCTTATCTGGAAGAGTCCGAGTTCAAGAAGGAATCGTGAAGACCAAGACATGGCGGTTTAATTTTATCTATTAATTAGAGTCAGTTTAGGAATTTTTCTTTATCTCTAGAGTTAGAATCCGATCAGGACTTGTTATTTCCTTTTATCTATTAGGAAACATGTGTGGTATTCAATTAGAGTTAGAGAACGATCGAGACTTATGTATTTTTATCTATTAGGAAACATGTGACGTGTACAATATGAACTAGTATCTATCCATGGGTATAAATAGGAAACGTGCATGTTTTTGTTTTTTTCATTTGTTTCCTAAATCCGTTTGAAAAAATTTATGTACAAAATTTATACATACATGAAATATGCACAAAGTTTCTATGTATAATATTCTTATGCATAAAGTTTGTGCACAGTTTCAATTTGTTTCAAATTTATACATTAGAATTTATATTTATAAAAATTATATGTGTAAGGTTTATATGCACACAATTAATATGTATAGAAATATCTATGTACACGGTATATATGTGTAAATTTCTACATATAATTTTTGCATATATGAACTTTGCAGCATGTATATATTTTTGCCAATACGTTGCTAGCAAACATGTCAAAAGCGAATGTATAAATAGGTTGTATTCGAACATGTGCCCGTGGACTACAATTTATTAATGGGCCCTTTAAACACAAGCTAGCCATGTCGATAAAGCCCAGCCATCCGATCAGGAAGACGCAGTAGCCACAGATTTTGTCGATTTCTTATTCGCGTATACAACTGTGCCGGGTGCCAAAATTTCGGGCCAGTTTGTCGATCAGGGCTTTAGGCCCAAGCAATCAGGCCGGGAGCGGCCCACTTATCTCCCAGCCCAAAACGCTTCCTTCTTCCACATCCAGCATGGAGAAGCCGCCTGCCAGAGTAACCTAGCTCCGAGCCGGTCAAGAGCGATCCATGGCTTCTTCATCTTCTGCCCCCCATTTGATAGGTAGATATCTTGCTTCACCATGGCGTAGCTGTCTTGCTTGCCTTGGGTAGACGCATGCAGCACAGCAGTAATCCCTAGGTATATACAGCAGCGAGACGATAGCCGTCTATAATATTAATCATCTTACGTAGCATCGTTAACTCAGCAAAAACTTAGACGTTGTCTCTTCGTTTATCTACTGCTTGGAAACGTGCTCCCAACTTGTATGTAATATTTCCTAGAGAAAAACGTTATGCATTGGTTGGATGCAACAAACATAAGACATAAAAAATAGTATATTAAATATTGCACAATCGAGCAAGTAGAGTATTCATTATACAACTTGTTTGTTTAGTTTTTTTTATATCAAATAGATAACTATTGG
Source organism: Oryza brachyantha (assembly GCF_000231095.2). Taxonomy (NCBI): domain Eukaryota; kingdom Viridiplantae; phylum Streptophyta; class Magnoliopsida; order Poales; family Poaceae; genus Oryza; species Oryza brachyantha. The sequence continues at coordinate 4,866,851 of NC_023163.2, forward strand.
CTATATCGATCCAACGACGACGACAGCGAGAGACGCAACTGGATGTGTTGTTACAATCTTTTGCATGGATGGATGTGTCGTTTGGGAGCAGTTGGTATTTCCTACGCATTTAGAGAGTGATGCCGAGACGTTTTCGTGGTGAAATGAAAGATGATAGTGTTACTGCTTTATTGGGTCATACAACGGTTGCGTTCTTTTTGGTAGACGAGGGTGTAGATGAAAATTTTTTCTAACTTTTTATGACTATTTAATGGTGTAAATAATTACATTAATTACTATAAAGTTGAATATTTATTTTAGAAATATGAGGTGATAAACTTTTATATAGAATCTTTTAAAAAACCACACACAATTGAGTAGTTCGGGAAACGCACGCGCATAAAACGAGGACCAATCAGTGTAAAAGAACACAACAAACTTGTAAGTCGTCAGGAGAGACAAAAATATATCTCTAACGTGAAATTTATTTTTTAAGTAATTTTCTTATTTTTAATGAAGTTTTTAATTTGTAATCTATGTTTATTTTGTCATGCAATCTTTGTAATAATTAGTTGTAGTTTTTATAAAGCAAAAGACGGAACGAAGAATTCCATTAGCAAAAAAATTAGGTCATGAAACGGCGATGGTTTCAATCGGCGTAGATTAAGGTGGATTTTCACAAGGTTTTTAGATTTTTTTTATATATCTAATTTTTTATAGCTATTTAAAGTATAAATGATTGAGAGTTAAAAAATTTACTTTTGAGAGGTCAGATGATCAACTTTTGTAGAATTTTTCTTCACGAAACACGTTTATAAGTTTGGGAAGCTTGCTCTCATGATAACTCATAATCAATAATGAGGAAAGAAGAGGTCTAATTCTGTTTGGTCGTGTGAACTCACGTCGGGGATTCCTTTTGATTCTTCTTCTGCTCATGTTTACAGTATCTTATTGCATGGAATTAATCCAATTTGTACGTGATTCACATATTAATTCTGGAACCCAAGGTCGTATGCGTAGGGACAGATCTATTACTAGGGCTAGCGGGGTTCAGCCCCTCCTACCCAATCTGGGTATTGAAACCTCCTCGTAGCCCCCGCAACAAAATTTATGGTATTACTAAAGACAAATAAAAAGCTAGAAACAGTTCTCTTTCGTTTAGCTCTTTCTAATATTTTTTTTTATCCACCGATGTGTATGCGTGATGAACATGGGGACCATACGGCAGAAAGTGGCCAGTTCACCAATTCCATGTTCCATTATGCTCCAAATTATGTCGCTCCCTTGCACGTCTCCCTTCATTTATTTGCCATTTCATTAGCGGAACACAAACATGTGCATATCAGAATAGCACTAGCTGGTAGCTGGGCCCTCCGATTTTGGGGCCCCAAAAAATTTGAGGCCATGTGCTGTCGCCAGGCTCACACACCGTCATCGAAGAGTTTAATGGTTCATACTTTTGATCAATTATTTAAACCACAATTGTAATTTATAAAATTACATGTAAAATTATGTTTGATTTATAAGTTGTTTGGTACCATATACAGGTTGCAGCCATACAAGACTAAACATTTTTATCTCACCACAGCACCAAGTTAAATTGAGTAATAGTGTTGTTTTATGAAACTCTTATACCATAATATCGGTGATGTGATGTGTCAAAAACTTGTGGTTGTATGTAACTTGGACCATAGTACATATGATTTTGTGAAATTTACTTGAATAAAAAATATATAAGAGTGAGTACAATAAGTGATATAAGTGAGCTCCAAAATTTGTCACATCATATTTGGTGGAGGAAAAAGAAAAAAGATATAGCATTTATGGGATAATCCCTTGTATACCCCTAAAATTTTAGCTAATCGCTTCTATGTCCCTGAATTTTGCTTGCTTCCTTGTATACCCCAAAATTTAATTTTGATTCCTTCCATACCCCTGCCATCAGTTGACCATTAGTTGACAGCCAAATTTCTATAAAATTGACCATTTTACCATTTGAATGAGCATAAAAGTTTATTAATTACATTATTTAAAATATAAAAGTTTATCGCATGAAACTATTAATAGTTATGAGTTTGGGGTGCGATTTATTATTTATGACAATTTATTTTTAGATAATAAAATAAAAATATGTATTTATTTTATTTTTTAAAATTCATAAAAAATAAGAAGTATTTATACGAAGATAGGACTACCAATGCTCACGATATTTTTTTAAGAGTCCTCCAGATAAAAAAAATTGTTGTCCTACTAAATTTCAAATAAAATATTTATTTTATTTTTTGTTTTTAAAATTTACATTAAAATTTTATGTACTAATTATTTAGTCTCATTAGTTACATAAAATGAACAAACTATGCACTCAAACGAATTTTATAAACGTTTTTCAGGCTTATATTTAAACTTAAATCATCAAGGACATTAAAGACATTTGTCATGAACTTAACAGTAAAATGAAGAAAAATATAACGGTAGGGGTATGGAAGGAATCATGTTAAAATTTGAAGAGTTTAGAAGGAATCGGGTAAGTTTTAGGGGTACAGAAAAGATTGAGTGAGTTTTTAGGTTATACGTGGAATATACCCTAGATTTATTATCAGCTATAGCATGAACTTTTAAGACATTATGTGCATGAGAAATGTGTTATATATTAATGATATACTACCTCTGTCCCATATTAAGCTTATTTTTTAGTTTCTACATGAAATATTTTGACTCTTCGTCTTATTTGAAATTTTCTTACGATTAATATTTTTATTGTTAATGGATGGTAAAACATGAGTAGTACTTTATGCGTGACTAATTTTTTTAAGTTTTTATATAATTTTTTAAATAAGACAAATGGTCAAAGCGTTGCACACAGAAATCGAAAAATAATGTTATTATGGGACGGGGTAGTAATATATGTTGATGTGTTATTATTGTATAAATTTCTCTATATAACTACCTCCGTCCTGAAATAAGATCATTTTTTAGTTTTTAGATATAATGCTTTGACTCTTCGTCTTATTTGAATTTTTTTTGCATTAATATGTTTATTGTTACTAGATGATAAAACATGAATAGTATTTTATACATGACTAAGTTTCTTAATTTTTTATGTAAATTTTTCAAATAAGACGAATAGTTAAGCTTTGGACAAAGAAATCGAAAAATAAATTATTACGGGACGGGAGACCATAAAAAATTGAAGCTAGCTACTACCCGTCCCATAATAACTTCATTTTTTGTTTTTTCGTGTCCAATGTTTGACCATTCGTCTTATTTGAAAAATTTTTACAAGAACTTAAAAAAATAGTCACATATAAAATATTATTCATGTTTTATCATCTAGAAAGAATAAAATTATTAATCGCAAAAAAATTTCAATAAAACGAAGAGTTAAAATATTATATGAAAAAACTTAAAAATGGTCTTATTTCGGGACGGAGGCAGTAGCTGTGTTCTATCGACCTTGCTCTCATTTGAGAAACTATTTAAAAAGGCAGTGTCTTTCTGACGTGCGCTTAGTTCCCAGGGTGAATCATGAGCATGAAGCTATTGAGTGGGAGCGTAGCTTTCGCCTTATCCTAGGTCATGAGATTCTTCATTGTTCTTGTGGGCCTTTTCAGATTTGATACTTGATGCTGATTGATTATACTACTACTTTTCAACTCATCAAAATGTTTACTTATCTCTTGTCGTCAGTAGTTTGAGCAAGCAGTTAATTATGCTTTAAGATTCGCGAAGGCTGTGATCAGGACTGTCACGCCAAACGACATATTTGTAAACGAAAAATAATTTGTGAATAAAACGTTTATATACACGTTCTTGGTAATCAAAAATAAAAACCAAAAAATAAACTATGATAAAAATCCAAAATTAACTCTAAATTTAAGATTAAAAATTAAATTTTAACTTATAATTATAATAAGCAGAAGCCGAAGAAAAAAACAGGGCGCAGACCGTCTTGGCCTCTCTGCTTGTTGGCACATAGATTTCGACACACATGAGCCATCAGTTTCCTCGTGAGTACTTTCTCCAGTTTAATAATTCCTATTATTTTGGATAAGAGGATGATCAAAACTCTTAGAACTTTGATTATTAATAAATTTTAAAATAATTAATTTTTGATATTATGGAATAGTCCATATATGGTTCAAATAAGTGATATTAGTATAGTTGAGAAAAAATCGCTATAACATTTTGTAATATATTTCCATAGCAAAGCATGGTATTTTGCTATACTTAATAATAAAACAAAAGTATGTCCGCTCGTAAGGCCAGGTCTGGTCGTCAGCAGATGTTGCTTCCTTTGGGATCTTTTGGGAGTATAGTGTAGACTAGTTGTGTGCCCCTTTTTTTTTCTCTGGGAGGAACTGTTTTTTCTCTAAGTTCCCTCTCTAGCTAGTTGGTCGTCCAGCTTGGCCGGCGTTTTTGTTTCGGGTCTCCATCCATGGCCTGTCTGGGCTAGAGCGTCTGTGTCTCAAACTCTTTCATGCTAATATATTGACGTGCAAATCTTTTACGCGTTCGAGAAAAAAAATACTTATAATAAAAACAAACACGATCATCTACTGGTTTTAAAGATCACACGATCATCTACTGCTAGTATATTTTTATATGTATTTTAATAGAAAATAGATAGATTTTAAAGATCACACGATTTTTAATTAATTGTTCCATTCGTCTCATAATTGATAGATCGATCTGCGACTCGAGTACGTGAATTAATGGAGTACACACTGGTTTTAATTAATTGTGGTCGGCCAGGCAGGCAGTACAGGTACATCCATCATCTACTGCTACTGTGCTGTGCACAACGCAGCCGGGCGACGACGACGTAGGACGCCAAATTATAAAGCAGTAACGTTAGCACTGTTAAATATGTGAACCGAATTTTAACTGGAATTATATTCGGATTAGTTTTCTAGTAGGTTTCTTCCAGTTGTTTCCTACTAGGAGTCAGCTTAGTTTCCTAATAGGTTTCTTTCGCCTTATCCTATTAGGACTCTTAGTTTTTCCCCTTATATATATTCTTGTAGTCTGTACGGGAAGAGACGAGTTCTCATTGTTTCCCCTGCATTGTAATCATATCCTCATAGTGCAATTTGCAGGTTGGCGCCCGTGGTTTTTTCCGCAAGGGTTTTTCACGTTAAATCCGTGTCTCGTTTGTGCTTTTGTTTCTAACAAGTGGTATCAGAGCCGTGAAGATTAATCTACGCTATGCTGCTGCCGCTGACCGGACTTTTCCGGCGATCTACGGAATCGCCGTTCCGTCGAGATCAGGTCGGAGTCGGCGGCGACTCCGACTCGACGTCGCGTTCGCACAGAAGAAAAAGAAAGGAGCAGACGCGCGCACGCGGGAGGAAAATTGATCGTTCCAAGGACAAGCCATCAGATTGTACCGTCCAATCCGTGCTACTGTAGCAGCTACAGTATAGCTACAGTAACATCATCGTTTTCTTTCCAGATTTAATTGCTACATTTACCCGATCTTGTGTACCCAAAAGTTGTCAGATCATCTATTGTGCATCGTTCCGAACACTAGAGTTTCGCGTATCTGCTTGGGTTCAACATATTAATACCAACAGATTCAGGATTTATTCCCAATGGCGAGTTTAAAGTATGATCTAACTCTTTTGGACCGAGACACAAGATTCTCATTGTGGCAAGTGAAGATGCGTGCAATTTTTGCACAGCAAGATCTGGATGATGCGCTTGATGGATTCAACAACAAAAGGACAAATGATTGGTCCGACGATGAAAAGAAGAAAGACCGTAAGGCTGTGGCATATATCCATCTTCATCTATCCAATAATATTTTGCATGAAGTGCTTAAGGAGAAGACAGCTGCCACGCTGTGGTTGAAGCTGGAACAGATATGCATGACAAAGGATCTGACCAGCAAGATGCACCTGAAGCAAAAGTTATTTCTGCACAAGTTGCAAGATGATGAGTCTATGATGGATCATCTCTACACTTTCAAGGAAATTGTTGCTGACCTTGAGTCCATGGAGATAAAGTATGATGAAAAAGATTTAGGCCTTATTCTGTTGTGCTCATTGTCTAGCTCATATGCAAATTCCAGAGATACTATCTTGTATAGTCGTGATACTCTAACTTTACAAGAAGTTTATGATGCTTTGCATGCCAAAGAAAAGATGAAGAAGATGGTACCTTCTGAAGGTTCTAACTCACAACCAGAAAGCTTGGTTGTTCGGGGCAGGCAACAAGAGAAGAACACAGACAACAAATCAAGAGACAAAAGTTCTAATGGCTACCGCGGAAGGTCAAAGTCCAGAGACAGGTATAAGTCATGCAAATACTGCAAGAGAGGTGGACATGATGTTTCCGATTGTTAGAAGCTACCGAACAAAGAAAAGCACAAGGGAAATTATAAACCGAAAGGTAAACAAGAAGAGTAAGGTAAAGTCACAGTTGCTACTGATGATAAACCAGATGCAGAATTACTAGTTGCTTATGCTGGTTGTGTACAAACCAGTGACGAGTGGCTTCTTGATACTGGATGCACATATCATATATGCCCTAATAGGGATTGGTTTACCACCTATGAACCTGTACAAGGTGGTAATGTTTTGATGGGAGATAATACGCCCTGCAAAGTTGCGGGCGTTGGTACTATACAGATCAAGATGTTTGATGGCTGCATTAGAACATTATTAGATGTGTGGCATATCCCCAGTTTGAAGAGAAATCTCATCTCTTTATCTACTCTTGATCGCAAAGGGTACAGATATTCCGGTGGAGACGGAATTTTGAAGGTAACAAAAGGCTCTCTTGTTGTGATGAAAGCTAACATTAAAACTGCCGATTTATACCATCTACGAGGTACTACGATAGTAGGTAATGTTGTTGCAGTTACCGATTCATTATCGAATTTCCGATCTTTGGCATATGCGTCTCGGGCATATGAGTGAAATTGGTTTGGCAGAATTGAGCAAGAGAGGATTACTAGATGGGCAAAACATCGGAAAGTTGAAATTTTGTGAGCATTGCATTTTTGGCAAACACAAGAGAGTGAAGTTTACCACATCTACACATACTACAGAAGGTATTCTTGATTATGTGCATTCTGACTTATGGGGTCCTGCTCGTAAGAGGTCATTTGGAGGTGCTCGTTATATGATGACTATCGTTGATGATTATTCAAGAAAAGTTTGGCCCTATTTTCTAAAGCACAAATTTGAAGCCTTTTTAGTATTTAAGGAGTGGAAGACTATGGTCGAAAGACATATTGAAAGGAAGGTGAAAGTCCTTCGTACTGATAATGGGATGGATTTCTGTTCTAGGCAATTTAAATCATATTGCAAGTCAGAAGGCATTGTGCGCCACTACACCGTTTCTCATACACCTCAACAGAACGGCGTAGTTGAGCGTATGAACAGGACAATTATTTCAAAGGCACGTTGTATGCTGTCAAATGCAGGTTTACCTAGATGGTTTTGGGCAGAAGCTGCTTCCACTGCTTGTTATCTTATTAATCGCTCACCCAGTTATGCCATCAATAAGAAGACTCCAATTGAGATGTGGTCTGGTTCCCCAGCTAATTATTCAGACCTGAAAGTATTTGGTTGTACTGCTTATGCTCACGTTGATAATGGTAAATTGAAGCCTAAAGCTATTAAGTGCATTTTTCTTGGTTATCCTTCTGGTGTGAAAGCCTACAAGTTATGGTGTCCTGAAACCCAAAAGGTTGTGATTAGTAGAAATGTCATCTTCAATGAATCAGTTATGTTGAATAATAAGTCTTCTACTAATGTTCCTGTTGAGAGTCAGCAGAAAGCAAGCGTGCAGGTGGAGCGCTTGATCAGTTCAGACATGTACCAGAAAAAGAGAATATTGTTAGTAACCAAGATGCACCGGTTATTGAAGAGTCAGACTCTTCTGCTGTTGAGCAGTCACCAAAATACTCTATTGCACAAGGCAGAGCTAGGAGAAATATTAAAGCCCCTCAAAGATTGATCGAAGAAGCGAACATAGTTGCTTATGCTATGAGTGTGGCGTAAGAAATCGAAGGTAATGCAGAACTTTCTTCATATTCTGATGCTATTGTTTCTGCCGATAGCAATAGATGGATAGCTGCCATGCATGATGAGATGGAGTCACTTGAAAAGAATCATACTTGGAAATTAGTGGAATTGCCAAAGGAGAAGAAACCTATCCGTTGCAAATGGATTTTCAAAAGAAAGGAAGGTATATCTCCAACTGACGAGGCAAGATATAAAGCAAGGTTAGTTGCTAAAGGATATAGCCAGATCCTAGGTATTGATTTCAATGATGTGTTTTTCCCAGTTGTGAAGCATAGTTCAATTCGCACTTTACTTGGTATTGTTGCAATGCATGATTATGAACTAGAGCAATTAGATGTGAAAACGACATTTTTACATAGGGAGTTAGAAGAAGTCATCTATATGGAGCAACCGGAAGGTTTTGTTGTTCCTGGTAAAGAAAACCTTGTCTATAGGTTGGATAAGTCCCTTTACGGGTTGAAACAATCACCTCGGCAATGGTACAAGAGATTTTGACTCTTTCATGCTTTCTTAGAATTTTAAAAGATCACAATTTGATAGCTATGTTTATCTCAAAGAGGTTAATGGTTCAGCTATATATCTGCTTCTTTATGTTGATGATATGTTGATTGCTGCAAAAGACAAATCAGAGATAGCAAAGTTGAAGGCACAACTGAGTAGTGAGTTTGAGATAAAGGATTTAGGTGCAGCAAAGAAAATTCTCGGTATGAAAATTACCAGAGAAAGACGGTCTGGCAAGTTGTATCTTAGCCAGAAAGGTTATATTGAAAAGGTCCTTCGTCGCTTCAATATGCATGATGCAAAACCAGTGAGCACTCCTTTAGCTGCACATTTCAAATTATCTTTAGATTTCTGTCCACAATCAGAAGTTGAAATTGAGTACATGTCTGGAGTTCCATATTCAAGTGCAGTTGGTTCACTTATGTATGCCATGGTATGTTCGCGTCCTGACTTATCACATGCATTGAGTGTTGTCAGTAGATACATGGCTAATCCTGGCAAAGAGCATTGGAAAGCAGTTCAATGGATTTTCAGATATCTGCGAGATACTTCTAATGCTTGTTTGCAGTTTGGGATGTCTAGAGATGGACTTGTTGGTTATGTGGATTCAGATTTTGCTGGAGATTTGGATAGAAGATCGCTTACAGGTTATATTTTCATTATAGGAGGCTGTGCTGTTAGTTGGAAGGCAAGTTTGCAAGCAACTGTTGCCTTATCTACTACCGAAGCAAAGTACATGGCTATTTCTGAAGCTCGCAAAGAAGCTATTTGGCTCAGAGGCTTGTATACTGAGCTTTGTGGAGTTACGTCTTGCATAAATATATTTTGTGACAGTCAAAGTGCAATTTGCCTTACAAAGGATCAGATGTTTCATGAAAGAACTAAGCACATTGATGTCAGATATCACTTTATTCGAGGTGTTATTGCTGATGGTGATGTTAAGGTATGCAAGATAAGTACTTATGATAACCTAGCTGATATGATGACAAAGTCAGTTCCTGCCACTAAGTTTGAGCTTTGCTCAAGCTTGGTTGGTGTTACAGTAATGGTTAAATATGTGATTCGAATTTTAACTGAAATTATATTCGGATTAGTTTTCTAGTAGGTTTCTCCCAGTTGTTTCCTACTAGGAGTCAGCTTAGTTTCCTAATAGGTTTCTTTCGCCTTATCCTATTAGGACTCTTAGTTTTTCCCCTTATATATATTCTTGTAGTCTGTACGGGAAGAGACGAGTTCTCATTGTTTTCCCTGCATTGTAATCATATCCTCATAGTGTAATTTGCAGGTTGGCGCCCGTGGTTTTTCCCGTAAGGGTTTTTCACGTTAAATTCGTGTCTCGTTTGTGCTTTTGTTTCTAACCAGCAGTACTACGTGCGTGCGGCGTTGGCTGGCTGTCACCTTCTCGCAGCTAGCCTGCGTCTTTCCAAAGTTAGCTACCTACCTAGCCACAGCTCGAGGTAGACGACGATGGACACAGCCACAGCTTTCGCTTAATTCTGGCCGGCTGAATGCATGGCTGCCGGCCGGCTGTGCTTCTTGCAGTGATGCAGACTGGAGAGATCGATCTCCACTTTTAAATCCATCGTCGATCAGGAGGTGGAGGGCAGAAGCTGATGCATGCGGCACTGTAGCCCAGCAGCATATGCATACGCATGCATGCTAGTCTGTCCATTTACTACTGGAGCGTGCGGATCAGCTAAGCTTTCAGCAAGTATAATAAGTGATATAAACGAGCTCTAAAAATTGTCATGCCTTATTTATACTTATGTGGACAAGAGAGAGGAAAGAAGAGAGAAGAAAAGCAGGCTACAGATTTATAGTCAGCTGCAGCATAAGCTCTAAGACACTGTGTGTATGATAGCTAGGTGGATCATATATTGATGATGCAGTATATATTTATATTTAAACTGTTATACAATTTAGTTCTATGTTAGTTTTTAATGCATGAAAAGATTTTGGAGCTAGCAGTTAGCTCTTCTATTGACCTTGCATTAAGTGAAGCTAATGTATTGGTACGTCTTGGTCTACACAATGTCTTGTATATCTTCACATCTTTATCAGGAGCTGCATCCTAGTCCTTATATATTTAGGGTTTTTTGGCCGAGTGCCAAATTACTTGTGGTATCCTTCATAATCCAACTTGGACTAATTAATGTCTGCATGGTTCATGCTACAACTATGATATCGTGCTACACATTTTTTTAAAAAAAATCAAGCTCACTTATCCTAGAATGGTCTTTTTGTTTGCCATAACTTGCCACAGGTGTGTGGCCAACAAACATTAGGCACACTTCGTCAAAACTTTTATGAAAAAGAGAGTGGCATCCAAAAAAATACCCCTTGGTGGTAGAGAAAAGGTATTGTAAAGCTTGGACGACAAGATAGCTTCTAATGGTTAACAGTTATTTTCACATCATTTTTTAGCAGTGGACTATTAATGTTTGGTGTTAACACCGATTGGTCATACTCCTAGCCTGATCAAGAGTAGGGATAGCAATGAGGCCATTCTTGTTGGAGAGCATTTATTAGTACTTAGCACCTATTACAGTGAATTTTCCTATCCCTCGTCCTTACACTTATCCTCAAGGATATTTTTTCTATCCACATCCCAGCGGAGTTGCTGTGTACCCACAATGAAAAAGTCTTCCGAGGGAGGGGTTGCGTATCTTTGGGTTGATGAGAACTTAATGCGTTGTGCTTGCCAGGGTGATGTCTTGTGTTGTCATGGTAGCATGACTACTCTAGAGAGTATATCTCTAGATCAAGCATTGAGAGTCATGATGAAGAGGCTCTCCATCGTTGCGGAGTGGTGGGAAGTCACTAGAGAAATCACAGGAATCAAGAGAAGAGCCACATTTTTATGTGAGTTAGCCCAACTTAGCCCAACTTAGCCTATGAATGAAATACAAAATAAGGACATGGCACTACGGAATTTGTTATTGCCCCTGTTATACCTGATGCATGAGTTTCTTCTCCAAAGCTCTTCCCTTGGGAGGAAGTTGGCTCTATCCTCGTCCCCTAATAAAGGAATACTGGAGAACATGGAATTAGGCTCCATTGACATTGGTTATCGAGAAGTGGTTCTGTCAATGTCCATCTCTATATCTTAGACACTGTCTCATCATGTAGATTGTTAGTCGATAAACTCTAAGATTGTTCAATACAAAAATTCTCCAACTCTAAGCTCACCTATCCATTATTTGTTCTAACCACCTCATCAATGTTGTTAATTTTCCCCTGCCCAGCCTCCAATCCATACCATGACATGATAAGTAGCACTCCAAATGCTTACAAATATCTATAGAGGCGACAAATACAACCTTATGGACCATGATACTTTTGTTGAAGCATATTTATTGGGTTTTTGTGGTTTTACATGTTGTGTATATAGTTTACATGCATAAGACTTGCTGGATGTACTAGTGATGGTTACGCATAGACATAATCGAAGTCATTAACCATTAATCCAGTCAAATCACAAATTAATGAACAACTAACCAATAGAATCTTGTTATTACTAGGATAAAGATTCAACATTCAAGAAAGTGATATCTATCGGAATTCCTCATATGTCTTGAAATATACTCAAATATTAGCGATCATTAGTAGTATTTTAAATAACCTGCCTACAGTCATAATAGACTTGTTCAGGCCTAAAGCATTTTCGCACCATTTCATGCTCCTGCTTATATTTATAAGCCAAATTTTGAATTTTTAACCTTAAATTTAAAGTTAATTTTATAATTTTTTATTATGGTTTGTTTTTCAACCTTATAGATTGCTAACAGTACGGATATAAAATTTTTGTTCATGAATTATTTTTTTACAGCAGTTGTGTCACAGTATCTTGTTCGTTTTTACATGGCCATCGCGGCGGCGACGTGGATTGGCCAGCCGGCCGGCCCGGTCGCGAGTCGAGACTCTCGAGAGAGAGAAGGGAGAAAGCGCAGGCGGGCAGCCAATGGGAGGTCGACAGACAGGGGCGTCGTGGTGGCGCTGATGGCGACACCAATCGATCGAGATGCCCCCCGGTCCAATCACTCGTTCCCCTTCCCATGTACATGTACCTTCGTTTTACAATCAATCGTCTTGCCTCGCGTCACCCACAATTTGCAGACCAGTTCTCAGAAAATTTTTCTAAAAACACCACATCGAATTTTAGAATTTCTAAATAAAGCATTAAATATACATGAACATTAAAACTAATTACACAGTTATGGGAAAAATCGTGAGATGAATCTTTTGACCCTAGTTAGCACGTGATTTGCCACGAGTGCTACAGTAACCTACATGTGCTAATGATGGATTAATTAGGCTCAAAAGATTCGTCTTGTAGTTTATTGGTGGAATCTATAATTTATTTTGTAATTAGACTACGTTTAATACTTCAAATTTGTGTCCGTATATCCGATGTGAAGTTTTTGCAAAAAAAAATTTTACAAACTGAACGAGGCCTAAATTGAATTTTCTTTCATTATTTGGATCTTCTTTTTATTTTTTACAAAAAGAAACTAAGCATTCCAACAAATTTATTTGCTGATCTTAAACTTAGGACAAGTTACCCGTCAATAGCTGTGGCTCTTCTGTATAGCAGTATAGTTGGTGTGTTAGAACTCTTACCATATCTAAAAATTAGTTGTTTGTGTGCTTAGTTTTAAAATTTTAAAAAAGTCAATGATAAAAAATCCTAAATAAAGACAGATTAATTGGTAATTAACTGTTGCTTGATTTTTTTTAAATGTGTGGATTGTCTAAATTTAAATTTAAACATGGTGCAGGGTAAACTTGCATAGAGTGTAGCCTAACTTATATACTCTTTCTGTCTCAAAATATAAATGCTTCTATATTTTTTTTCATTGCGATATTTTTTCCACAGATTAAGAAGAGCAATAAAATTAAATAGGGATAGTTATGGATTATGATTAGTTGGGATGAACTAGGTGAAGACGGAGATAAATTTTAAATGCTATTAAAATGTTGCTATATTTTAGGATGGAGGGAGGGAGTAGTACTATTCACAAGGCAAACTTACATAATATAGAAAATGCAAAGTTAGTACCATGAATTGCAACTTCTTGTTTGCTTAATTTCTATTTCTTGAAGTAATATACTTAATTATACTGAGGGAAACAACAAATATCATTTTTTAAAAAAAATATCAGGTTAGAACATTTTTTCCACAAAGAAGAAAATAAGTATTAGGTACTGATCTAGTGTTGAAAAAAGTAATTAATAGATAATTTAAAAACCAGTCACTTAACAAACAGATAACCCATTAATTAGTAGTTACCATTAGTATTACTCCGTCAATACTCGGGTGCATGACTCCATGTACCAGCGTCCTGCCGTCCTCCTTTTGCAACACCTACCTTGAAAGCACGTCCTAGAATATTCGTTCTAACAAGAAGTCGAACCGGTCTTTGTAACCACACTAGAGTATAGGTCCTTCCGCTGTAACAACATCCTCCTTGTGTTCATAAACATTACTCACACGCGAGTATGTTTTCAATTGAAATTTGTGAGATCAGGTATTACCGTCAAATTTTGACTGCTGTGTGGTTTTCGGCCTGGTAATATTTTCTTTTTTTCGCTTTGTAATAGAACTCTTCTTTTCTTAATACTTTCTTATCTCTGTCTCAGATTATAAGACTTTCTGGATTTAACTAAATTCATCCATGTATCTATGTATATGTTTTGGATATGTATCTAGATTCATTAGCACGTAAATGAATCTAGCCAATGCCAGAAAGTCTTATAATATGAAACGGAGGGAATAACTGCGAAGGGACTCCTTTTAGTGGTTTGAGTAAAGAAAATTGACTGTGTTAAGGTGCGTAATATGGTGTGCATGCGTGTGATATCTTGTATACCGTTATAAAATATGAGTATTTTTAGAATATAAACCACAATTTAAGTATTTCAGCAGCACTAATTTCAATATACGAAAAATCCATACATTCCAACCATTCAAATGGTTGAAAAGAGAACCCAAGCAATTAAAAACTCAAAAACATCAATATGACTAAAAGAAATATTGTTGACTTAATCTCACAGTATCTACATCTATCCCAAAACGTAAGTATTTATAGATTGTTTAGTAGATATTAACATTAAAAACATTATGATATTTCATAATAAATAAGGAACGAATAGGGGTGGGAGGGTAGTTGGGGATAAAATAGAAAAAAATTTAAATTGAAAGTGATTAATGAAATAAGTAGTATCGTAAATAGTGTCAAGAATATTTATATTTTAGTCTAAGATTCAAAATCTAAAAATAATTATATTTTGTAACCGAGGGAGTACCTATCGGTACTTATACTTCAGAACGGAGTTACTCCATTCGTTTCATAATGTAAGATGTTTGACTTTTCTGTTTGTAATGTTTAACCATTTGTCTTATTCAATGAATAATGGAAATATCATTTATTTTGCCTGTGACTTACATTATTATCAAAAAAAACTTTAAGCATGGCTTGTCATCTTTTATATTTATACTAAATTTTTGAATAAGACGAATGGTCAAAGGTTGCAATAAAAAAAATCAAACATCTTACATTATGAAACGGAGCTAGTAGTAATTAATTAAGGCTAAGGATAGTTGAATTAGATGAAGCGTATGTTTGAAGGAGCTTTCGATTCTAAGAAGCAGTTGTTTGGTAGTCGGCTTCTGAGAATCTAAAAATAACTATGAAACTTAGTTTCTGGCTTCTTAGTTTACTTTCCAGAATCTGCAACTACAAAATCGAAGCTGTGAACCGATTAGGAAAAGATTCTGACAGTCAGCGTTGGTAAAAAACTAAAAGCTCCCCAAACAGGAGGCCCGAGGTCTAGCGTAGTAGGTGCGCAAACAGTGTAAGTACGTTGGAGCGGTAGAGTGTAGGGTAGCTTTCCTAGAGAGACGAGGTAGTAGCTGAGAGCGAGAGAATTAAGCAGAGAGAGACCATTCCCCTCGTCATCTCCTCATCTTCAAGTCACCGATCGATCGCCTCGGCTGGCAAAGCTAGCTGGAGCGGAGTAGCTAGGGCCGGATGGGGCGGGGCCGCAGTACTTGGCCGGCCGATTCCCAGCTGTACCCGTGCCGGGGTGCCGACACCACCACCCGTCCACTCGATCCGTCGCCCCGGCCGGCCGCTGCCGCATGCGTCGCCGTACGTCGTACGTGCTGCGCCACTGATCCGGCCGGTCGACTCAGCTGACAGATCGATAGAGCTAGCTAGCTTTGGCCGACCGGGAGTGCTCGTGATCGAGCTCGATCGCGAGCGATCTGGTGTTATATAAGGGCGACGAGTGTGGTGGTCGGGCTATCTATCTCGGTGGTGGTGCAAGTGCGGCGCGGCCGGCCGGGGAAAGAAATTAATCCTGGCCGGGGAGGGAGCTTAATTGGCGGCGCGCGGCGGCGAGAGGTAGGAGACGGACATGAGCCGGGGGAGAGGGGACCCGCTGGTGCTGGGGAGGGTGGTGGGCGACGTGGTGGACCCGTTCGTGAGGAGGGTGGCGCTGCGGGTGGTGTACGGCGCGCGGGAGGTGACCAACGGGTGCGAGCTCAGGTCGTCCGCCGTCGCCGACCAGCCCCGCGTCGCCGTCGGCGGCCCCGACATGCGCACCTTCTACACCCTGGTACGTACCGCTCGCCGCCGCCGCCGGCAGAGCATGCAGCATCTCTCTCATCACCCTAAACCCTAGATGGTATTCCACCAGTTATTCTATCTTATCCTCTATTCTAAAAATGGAGGATGAAAGATAAAATTGAGCTCCAGCAGAATATCCATCTGATTCTCTATTTTTAGATGGCATTCGTATTTGAAGAGATAAAGTCTATATAGATGTCTTTCCATAATCTAAAGAAATACAGATGATCTGCTGGAGTACATAGAGATATATAGAGGATAAAACTGTTTTAGATAATTATCAAAATGAAAATATGATTAACCAAATTAAAATGATCGGTTCGGATGCGCTATCTATCTATCTCAGGTGATGGTGGATCCGGACGCGCCGAGCCCCAGCGACCCCAACCTCAGGGAGTACCTGCACTGGTGAGTCAGCAGCATGCACCTAGCTGTAGCTGATTCACTTCACTTCATCACTTCAGCTTCAGCTCGATCGATCGCTAGCCAGAGACTTGCAGTTACCAGCTCATATGAGAGTTGATCTCTGATGCTTTCAAGAGAAAAAGGAGAAAAAAAAACAATAAGGATCACACATTTCTCTGTGCATATACCGATCGATCCAGCACTGTTCGTTTGATTGGGCCTTCTAGCTAGCTAATTTTCCCTGAGTTAACACTCATATCTCACGATCTGGATTAATTGACTCAAATAGGATTTATACATGCAAATTGGGTTATAACACAGGAACTTTGAGTAGATCTTAAATATGCCTAATAACCTGACTGATTATACCTGATTACAAAAGCAACACCAAATCTATCTACATTCAACATTTTATTCAGTAATAGTTCCATGGAATGTCAAGTAATGTTAGAAAATGATTTTTTTAAAGTACACTTTCATAACTGTGAGTCGTCCGTTACTTTATATGCAACGGATCTGTTTTTTTATATTAGTGTAGTACAAACTTTATAGGGGTAAAATTAGAATTAAATTATATAACATTGTAATAAATTACTAAGTATATCTTATCAAAGTTTTAAATAAAAGATTTAATATACTTATAAAATATATGGTTAGATTTAAATTTTACTATACTACTACCCTTCCTACCAAAGATACCGTATAAACTTTTAAGTGCAGTATAGCTTTTATGCCTAAAAGATCAGTATTTTTTCTGAATCATTTCATTAAATACATTATAGGATTATCAGTAAAATACCGTTACATATAAAGAATCTGGTCATATAAAAATATGAAAACAATTTTCTTACCTACAGTGTGTGCATGAAAAGGAAATGTATGGATAGGTAGAGAATATGTGTACTGTGCATCCATGCAGATATAGCAGATATTTTCTCTGTCCTTAAATATAAGAAATTTTAGGAATAATTCTGGACAATCATTTATCCATATTCATCAATTTTACGACAAAGATATAATTTTACTCTATCCATTAATCTAAAAGGGAGGCATTTGATTCAAATTTTCCCACACCACACATGTGGAGCCTCAAATCTTTTGCCCAGCAAAATGTGCTTATTTATTAATTTTTATATAAAAAAGAGGTTTCTGTCTAGTTATTTTGTGAGGCATTATATGTCCCCCCAAATGTGGGTATTATATGAAATTTACTCAAGAATAGAACATTTGGGCTTAAATACATACACACACACACAAACAAGTTAATTTTCCCTTCCTAGCTAGCTTAGTACAACTAAAGCTTGGTATAGTCCAGGATAATAATATCTTGGAAAATATAGTCCATCGAGGGGTCCCAAATACGTGGACACTACATGCATGCCAAAAGGATTGGATCGATATAAAACGCTGATGCAAAATTTGTACCTCAAATTATATAGGAGCTGATAAACGATTTGGATAAAAAAGCATGGTGAAAATTAAAGTAGTTATATATGAAATTGGACAACGTACATATTTTAATTTTCTTGATAAATTTATTAGAAAAAAATTGCAATGAAGTAAAAAACACAAGAAAGTAACAGAAATTGAGGAGGATGCTAGACAATATATTCATCTGTATGTCCATGTTAGAACTTGCGGTATTGTTTGATAGTAGTATGTATTTTTGAATGATTGCATACGATTAATGTGCTACCCTGCACACGGTTGTGGGAATACGAATAAAATTGATATAAGAAAAATTGCTGCGACAAAATTAGGTGACAGAAGGTTGTAATTTATTAAGAAAACTTTACATGATGTCGATATTATCCACGATTATTGGTCTGTTTTGTGGTTAAAATAGAATAAGGTGATATAGCATATTTTCTTTTGAATAGAACGTTGAGGACGTGAGGACCATGGATGTGTTCTTTTTTAGCTTTTAGATAAAAAATGAAAGATTATCTAATTTTCTTATAGTTATTTAATAGTGTAAACAATAAAATTAGCTGTTACAAAGTTAAAATCAATTTTAGAAAGATAGATGATGAACTTCTATATAGAAAATTTTGCAAAAAAAACACCGTTTAGTAATTTGGGAAGCGTGTGTGCAAAAATCAAGAAAAAAGTCTAGGAAAAGTCCAGGTTAAAGAACGCAGCCCATATCATAGCGTTTGGCTAGTAATGTCCTTTCGATGTGATTTGTTTTGGAAGATTCAAGCATGTATTCATTAAGAAAAACTATGTTCAAAACTGAGTGCATTGTAGTGTTAGTGACATCCTAAAGCTAAGGGGATTTTTTTCATGCAAATGTATGTCCAGAAAGAAGGGATTAGAGGTGATATACATGTAGAAAATAGGGGAAATTGTAAGTATATGGTAAGATGGAAAAGATCACACTAAAACACAAAATGATGAAATATGAATTGATTATTAACCGATTCTTCATTGAGAGCCCCTGGCTGATTTTATCAGTGGATTCTGCATTGAGAAGTCTGAATTGTAAGCAAATCAAACATATGGACTATCCTATATATAGGGATGCATGGCTTCTTAATTCTTCGTCAAGTATATGCATAGGAAATTAAAAATGAAGACAAATGAAATTGTAACTGTGGTTTAGAATTTACAACATATTGGTAGCCTGTTGATTCCCAGATTAATAGAAAGATCATTTAGAATAGTAGATCGAGCAGCGATTTATCGCCTCGCTTTAATTGAGAGTATCCTATATGGAAGTAATTAAAGTTGGGCCAGCAATCACATAAGTACCCAATGCTCAAATTTAATCGAACTGACCATTTTGCGTACTCTCTCATCTAGTGGTTGATATAATTCGGAGGACGTGGCTGGACCTAATCACAGCTAATGAGGATACATACATAGGATTCATATATCACTCCACCTTGCACTAATTGGCCTCCAAAGAAACTGTATGTACCAAATTGAAAACGATAACTTGCACTCATAATCCGTATTATTGTATATTTATATATGGAGTTGACTCTGGTGTATTTTACTGGTAGTATAATTTAATCCATACCGTTGATCCATTTTTATCGGATGGCTATGATTAAATTATACTACGAACGATATTAGGTATATTAGAAATTTGGAAGGGTGATATTGTCCTTTTTATTATGATCTTTATTGCAAAAAAAGCAAAATTACAAAATACTACTAATCAAGTAATTAACAAAGTATAAAAATACCCTTTTTTCTACCGGTAGTATAATAATACAGTAAATGTGCCAGAGAGTTGCCCTTTATATATAGTAACACATATAGCAAAATGATTTTGGCAATATTGTATATGATCGTCAGGATATCAATTGCAATGAATCAGTTGCACTTTCATGTCAGTAGTGAGCTAGCAAACCCTACAATGAAATAACAAGTTCATCCTAGTAAAAAATCCATTGTATCTGCACTATATACACTCATTTTTAGTGCAGTTTTTTTACAAAGGGAGAATAGAGGTACGGATTTATCACTTTACTTACTCCAGTGCTACCTCAATGTATAAATATATGATATTTTAATTGGTCAAAATTTTAAAATGTTGATTAACAATAACTCACAAAATATTTGGTTCCGAAAAATGAAAAAAAAACATATGGATAGATTTTTCCTTATAAGTACTTTTAAAATATGTTAATGTATCGTTTCTAGTAAGATATAGTGGTGAGAGTTGTACATAAAAAGTAAATAAAATAAAAAATATCATATATTTAAATATAGATGTAGTAATTAGTAAAATTCTTAACAAAATTAATTTCACAGTTATCACAGTGAGTGCACTCCTAATTATTTTCGTGCCAAATTAAGCAAATTCTTCATTTTGATTCCTTCACGTGGTTCATTTCTTTTTTTATGTATTGTAGGATAGTAAAAACACTAGTACCTCTTCGTTTTGAAAGAAAATCATAAAAAATATATATTCCTTTGAAATAAACACTTCATGCATTCGTTTCATAGGATTCAAAGAAAAATTTCCCAAAGAAATCATGTGTCAATCCTCCAAAAAATGTACTAATTTCATAGGAGTAAGAACATCCACTCCATCCAATTTATTTAGCTCATTAAGGAAAAAATTCCAGTGTTTTAATTCTTTATTTTGCATGTGCATTCCTACCATATTTCTATATTTTTTCTATTCCTATGGTTTGAAAATCTGTGAACCGAAGAGGCCAAGGAATAATGAGGTGCCATGGGTGTCCGTTCAGTTCCAATTATTTCGTATTTAAACTAAATATTTAAGAAATTATTGATGGTTAGATTTTTTTTAAATGAATAATGGTCAGAATTTTAAAAGTTTTACCAAATCTTATTCTAAATGATAACCGGAAGAAGTACTTAGGTTTGTCGCTATATAGTCAAATATCTTTAAATTAGACTTCGAAAAATATACTAACATCTACGATGCCAAATTAGCATCCATCATTGCTCAAAGTCGAAAAGATTTAACATATTGCAAGCCTAAAGTGATCTATGATATATATGAACGGAGGAAGTACATCGTTGCAAAATGTCAATTCTTCCTTTAAGCAGATTCTACTTCTCATACGTATATATATGCTGAATTAGAACTGATCAGATGGAATTAAACCAATGCAGGCTGGTGACCGACATCCCGGCAACCACAGGGGTTTCTTTTGGTACTGAAGGCGAACGCGACACTGTCACTCTCTGAGCTTAATTAGAACAAGCTAGAGCTCTCTAATTACACCACACCTGTGCATTGATGTGAGTGAGGTGATGATGGCGTGCAGGGACGGAGGTGGTGTGCTACGAGAGCCCGCGGCCGGTGCTGGGGATCCACCGGCTGGTGTTCCTGCTGTTCGAGCAGCTCGGCCGGCAGACGGTGTACGCGCCCGGGTGGCGCCAGAACTTCAGCACCCGCGACTTCGCCGAGCTCTATAACCTCGGCCTCCCCACCGCCGCCGTCTACTTCAACTGCCAGAGGGAGTCCGGCACCGGAGGTAGAAGAATGTGACCTAATTTCCTATCATCATCTTTCTTTATCTCTAAGTACATAAATGCTAGCTCTCTCTTCGGTTTCCAAGTGTAATTTCCGCTGCTCTTTCTTGAGAGAGTTTCTGTCCCCCATGTGTTCCTCTCCTGCCATTATTAATTGAAATATTAATTGAAATGCTACAAGTCCGATCGATATATATAAGTGATGCACTGGTTTCAATATATGATGATTTACAGGCGATCGAATAAAGTCATTTTAGCACCTTCTTGATTCTTATGCACATTCACTGAAACATCCTACGTTTGGAATCAGAGGGAGTACCATTCTTTCTTTAAGAAATAGAGGGGGAAACTCTCTTTCCCTTTCTATCATCAGAAATGGCCTTAGATCGGTATGATTTAAGACGATTGAATTGATGGGTATACACACCTCCAAATGGGATGCAAGTGTACAATATGTGATTATGAGCTATTGGTTAATCGATCGCCACAAGCATTTTCTTTGCAAGGAATTATAAGGAATATGTCACATTGTTTTAGTGCACCTTGTAGCTAACTTCTGCTTGCGTTTGTTCCAACTTCCATGTGTTTCTTTGCAAGGAATTATAAGGAAATTAAATACCAACTGATGGCTGCAAAAGTTTGGCCTGTTTGATCAGCTGGTTAACCGTTGAAGCAGCAAACTGGTCTATGCAGAATTATGCCATTGTTATTTACTGCTGGAAGGCAGCGTCCTCACCATGCATGTACATGACGAGCCAGCTCTTTGGGCACGTCTGCACACACTATATATAAGAGCTGTAATTTGCAGTATGGCTAGTAGTTACAAGAACACACACAATAACATAGAGAGTTTCAGAGATTTCATTTTCATTTCTAAAAGAAACTCTAACCAAAGATAAGATCAGATGGAGAAATAAATCAAGCACACCCGTACAACTTCATATCTGCATATGATCATGTTTATTCTGAACTTTATGATATAACGAGCCACGAACTGATGAGCTACCTTATCAGCCTTGTGCTAAAATATGTGCCACCACTGAGTTGGCTCGTAGCATCGTAGCAATTTTGGTCGATAAAACTTGGCCATACCAGCTTCTGTTTATAACAATCAGAATGCACATTGAGAACTTGGCTGGGCATCATACACTTCCCATGATAAACTGAGAGGGGGCCAAATGCTGCTCAAATAATGAAATTATTACTCTTATGAAGCAAATGAGGACGACTCTTCGGTAGACATCTGTTCTGTGGGCTTTAGGTCCCAATTACGTGTGTTACTATCCATTGAATCGGCATTTGAAATGTACAAGACCTTGTTGTGGAACTTGCGGAGTGTTTTCCGGTGACCAATGCTTATGTAAGTAATCCCTGCAGCTTCAATCTGACTATATAGATGACTCTGTGGAACGAACAAAACGCTCAGAAGCAGAATATTGCATTGCTTATGCATTCAGTGTGTAATTCAGGGGATGACGAATAATAATAGGTAATAGCTAGCGTCTTACTAGTAGCAGACTAACGGTATGGAAAATATAGCAGCAGAATAATACCTCATTCATATCATCTAGTGCACTTGTGGACTCATCAAGAAGGACCAAAGTTGGTTTTGCAAGTAACAACCGAGCAAATGCAAGACGCTGTTGCTCCCCAAGAGAGAGAACACTGGCCCAATCATTCATGGAGTCCAAACCATTGAAACGAGGCAGTATATAGCCCAACTTAACAGCCTCAAGCACTCTGATCAGTTCATCAGTTGTGGGCATCTCAGGCTTGGAACCAACTCCATCTGATGTGGAGGCTTCAGACAGAAAGGTAAGAGGGTCTGAAATTAATAAGATACCAAATGTGTGATTTCATATCAAAACGGATTTCTATAGCTTTATACCACAACCAACAATAAAATACAAAGATTATTTTACTGTTTCAAAACAATTAGGAACAGAATGATGCAACTATAAGGATTTGAAGAAGAACAATAGAGCAATAGTGAAGTGGGTTTGTGCTCCACAACAATTTTATTTTATACTTCACTTCTTTCAAGATAAATTATTCCAGAATGACATAGCATTGTCATGAACCCAGTTAAATTCAGTGCTACCCCTTTGGATCAGTTCTTGTCCTCCTATTTGTACCTGTTCAAAATAATCAAAAATAATACTCCATTTTACAATGTAAGACTTTCTAGCATTACTTAGATTCATATGGATGCTAATAAATCAAGATATAGCTAAAAGGTCTTACAATATGAAACGAAGGGAGTATCTATGATAATATGGTGCCTCTGTGGCTATCATTGCACATTTTGTACAAAACTTTCATGTTGATTTAGTATCCACACCGATGTGGTTTCCATCAAGCAGGTAGTTTGCTGTTGCAATTTCTAACAAGCAAGACGTTTGCACTTGATTGATCCCCATGCAGTATATGAATAGTTACCTTTATTTTGAGCATCATTGTTTGATGAATGATGAACATCTTCAGTCCATGTAGGATAAAGCAATTGCTGACGAAGGGTTCCCAAAACCATATAGGGTCTCTGTGGAACAAAGAATATACCATTATCCCTTCTCTGCTTTGAACTTTGTAACAGTTCTTCACCGTTTGACTGTATGTTGGATGGCTCATCAGGACCTGAATTTGATGTTTTAAGCTCCATGGAACCTCTCACATGGTATATGATGTCCCCGGTACCGCTGGTCCAAAGGCCAGCCAAAGCACGTAACAACGAGGTTTTCCCACTTCCACTGGGCCCCATCACCTAAAAGGAACAAATGAGCATATCTCCTATCAAATGGTAGTGATAACATTTATTTCTCCTATTGTACAAGTAACTAAAGAAACCAAATACCAGTAGATGGTCCTTTTCTTTAAGTTCCATAGTGAGGTCAGTAATAAGAGTGTTGCCACTCCTGGGTGTTAATAATGTCAAATTACAAATCTCAAGCACCACACAAGGATCAGATTGTGTCGGTGACCCATTGGAACTCTGTACAGAAGGACCAGTGCTCTTGAAAATGATGTTGATCCCATCAATGCTATCACGCTTGGGTAACAAAGAAGAATTATTTCCATCCAACAGATCATCAAATTCACCTGAAGATTACGGTTCAATTAGAATAATCTCGATATGTTAGCAAGTAATGCTGTGAGAGAGAGAGAGGTGTCACCTAGGCGATCAATAACCGCTGAGAATGCACTAATTGACTGAAACTGGAACACAATGAGAGAAAAATCACTGAGGATATGATTGAAAGCAGAAACTGATTGGTTTATTACTCCAAACTCAATTTTTCCTGAGAAGTACATTGGAGCAACAACGGCAGCTGGCAAGATCTGGATTAAATAACGGTATCCATTGGTGAAAAACTCCAGATTACGAGATGCTATCAGCAATTCCTGCAAACAGAACAGAACAAATTATAGATTGGCCTGTTGAGAAATAACTCACACCATAAGTTTCTGCCTGAACATTCTAAAAAACATGGAGCTGATTCAACGTGCCAGTTTTCAAGGACATTAGTCTCATAAGAAACAACAGCTGGAATTTTGGATGTGTCTTCAAAAGAACTTTTGGATACCAGCTACCAGGTGTACTATATTACTATTTCCGTAGTAAGAATATGACAGCACATGTAAAACTAACACATTATTATTACGCCATGATTTTAATAGTATATTATTGGCGAATTTGCATCAAACAGAAAAAGTTAGTATTAAAATTGGAATGTAACCCATGGAATACCACGACCACATACAGCCTATATAGGGATATGCATGTGTTATATGTTCTATGTTATAGAATGCTTTTAGTAATAGTAGCTATGATATCTTATTGCAATACTACAAAACTAAATGTCAGACCAAACAAGTAGAGTAAGATAAATAATAATTTATGGTGAAAGAAAGTCTATATGAGCAATACTTACGCTAAGGTTTTCAAAAGCCCTTCTGAATCGATCCAACAAAAGTTGCAATTCATTTTCCTCGCCACCATAAAAAGCAATTGATTCAGCGTTTTCTCTAACTCGGACAAGTCCATAACGAAAATCTGCTTCTTTCTTCTCTTGCATGAAGTTCAAGTTGACCAAATTCTGTCCGCACGAGAAATGCCAGCAATTAGTTTTTTGAAGGAAGGAGTATAAGTTAGAGATAAATAGTGTTGATAAGCAACTTACCTTACCAAGGAAGATACTAATTCCAGTGCCCCCAAGGGAGTAGACAATAAGAACAATGAATAATGGTGGATAGATTCCATAAAGGATGTTACTGAATGATATCAAGTCCACAGCAGCATTAAAAAGTGTCATAGAAAATGCAAGTGCGGTTCCAGTGAATGCACTGAGATCATCATTGATCCGTTGATCCGGGTTGTCAATTATTGATTGAGATTGAATCTTATAGAAAGTTCTGTTTTTAAAGTAGCGCTTCATGTAATAACTTGTCATCCAAGATCGCCATCTTAAAGAAAGGGTCTCTCTTGCATAGTCTCTCAAGACAAAGAACTGCAGGGTAGTGAGAGTAGAAATTTGCAAATCAGAACACAAGTACACTCAGAGGAATACATGTTGATTCTGCAACACAAAAAAACGATGAACAGAAGGTACACATCCTTGATTGATGGATACTAAAAGTAGTAGCAAATCTAGACGCGCTGCTGGAAAACAGCAGAAGTAAGATTCTAGAAGCTAATCCATCAAGTGCAAAAATCAAAGATCTGAATGGCTTATGACCATAATAGGAGCATTTTGTCAGACGGAGACAAGATGATGGGTTCCAGACTTCAAGGTCAGATAATAACAATGATTTTGCCAGGTAGCCATTAAAAGGATGCACACCATTAAGAAAAGAGAAGCAGCAAAACTTGCAGATTTCCAGTGCCGTAGGAGTTATTGGTACTTGAAATAGGAAACTATGACTTGTTACCTTCCAAATATTACTCTCTACATTCTTATTATTTAACATTATTTGAAATTCTATCTCTTTGAGAATTGGCATGTACAGTGACAATCATACAAAAATTTGATATCTTGTGATATGTAATATAGTTCTTCTATAGATGATCCAAATAAGTTATAGTCTTAAACACATTAATGGTCAAATTTTAAGTTTAGGTTACAGTTGGAAGTTTGATAGTATAGATTCTACAATGTCAGAAAATGAAAGAAAAAGAGGAGCAGTCGCTACTGTAAGTAAAAACTCTTTTCTTTAGACATTAATTGTCAAACATGATAATGCACGGATGGAAAAAGATTGGTCAGCTAGCATAAGCTTATATTTTCACAATCTGTGTCTAAGTTACATAAATAGTTGTAACAGGCTAACAGCTTGAAGAGCAATACCTACAAAAGAGCAGCAATATGCTCACCGGTATTCCTACAGCAAAACCTCCCAGGTAATACAACAGTTGCTTGGTAAATTGTTCCTGGTCCTTGTCTTGCAAGAGAAAACACTAAATATGCGTTAGTAAACAAAAAGAGAAGCTGTTGTACAACCACTTTGGAATTAGGATGATAATTGCATGCCACTTTCAGTAACATTTGTAACAATATACGGCAGAAATGCCCTTATTTTTGTCTAGTTTGGGTCTTGCACATAACCAAATTTTCAAAGGACGGTTTGCTGACGTTTAGTAGAAAAGTGTACTATAGAAAGAACCTCTCCGTCTCCTGCTCCCTCATATATTATTTTGTGTTTGTAACTTTGTCCAGAATGTACAATGAAGCTACAAAGTAACAGTTTAAACAAGACAAAGAACATACCAGCAAGAGCATTGTAGAAGTCACGACCCAGAAAGTTAAATCCAACAGTAATTCCAGTAGTTGCTAGTGTAAGAGTAAATACAGCAGCAAGCCTCAGCCTCGCTTGCACTTTATCTTCTGACCACCAGTAAGGGGCAGCAACTTTCCAGAATCTTCTAGCTAGTGTTTTGAGATCCGTATCAACTCTCTAACATAATGAGATAGAACGATGCACATTCATTAGCAACAGAACAATCAGCACAAGAAGCACCAAACATTACAGAAAGGCACTACCTCCACTATAGTCCATACATGAAAGGAAATATAGAACACCACTAGCTGTAAGCGGTAATAACTCCCTAACCTAACATGTAATGAACAAGTCAAAAATACAAATGAAGTCACTAGTTTGTAATATTTCCCTCTTGCAAACTACAACAGCTAATAGACAACTTTGCACCTCGCACACATACTACAATTTCATATTTGCATTTAAAATTATGGATCTCAAGGCTCATACAGTTATACAATTGACAGTTGACAACTTCACATTATGAATCGAAACTAGCCAGCCAGATTGAACCAAATGGAGTGAAATGACATAATCACAAGAGAGCTGACAATTGAGACTTTAACTATTTATAACTGAACAATCCAACATGATATCCCATGGTTCATTTCAAATCCGACTATTGCCCACAACGCCAATCACCGGAAAATCGAGTAATGCAGCACAAATCTAGAACTCAAAATGCAAATTATACAAAACTAGCTTAGTCTGAAGCCTGAACTCATAGTAAAAGCTAGTATATAGCAGGCCACCGAGCGGATCACGCGCGCATAAACCCCAAAAAACACACATACACACGGAGCTTCACGGAGCATCACCTTATCCTCGGCGTCTGGACCAGAGCCTCCGCCCGTGGTGGCCTCCCCGGCGGCGGCCGCGGCCGTAGGGACCGTGGCCCTGCGTCGCCCGCGGCGGCGCACGGAGGTGGAGAAGGGGGCCACCGCCCGGTGGGGCCAGGGGAAGCGGCCGCGCAGCGGGGAACCGGAGCACGCCCCGTGGACGAGACTCCTCCGAGACGGCCGCGAAGTGGAGGCCGGGAAGCGTACCGGCACGGTAGATAACTGCAGCGACATCCCCCCCGCGCACTCCCTCTGCTGCCTCTACCGTTTTGGTGGCTTTTTCTGGACTCCTGCTCCTCCCTCCCTCCCTCCCTCTCTCTCTCTCTCTCTCTCTCTCGCGCGCGCGCGCGCTAGCTTGCAGGAGAAGCGCCCCTCGTGGCTCCCCCTCCGCGTCGCGTGCTCTCGTCGCGGCGGCGAGCAGGCAGCGGCGAGCGGCGCCGGGGTGGACGAACGGCGAGGGGGAAGAGAGAGGAGTCCGGTACGAAACCCACGGCCCCGGGTGGTAGCGCTTCGTCCGTACCGGTTTCGGTCACTGACAGGCTGGGCCCAAGACAAACGGGGCCCACTCGCAGGGACAGCGAAAGGGCGAGCCGGACACGTGTCCTTCTGAGGGACTACCGGCCGGGAGGGGGCAGCAGCGCCACACGCGGCCTATCTGATAGAAAAACCAAACAGGAATGCATATGTACTGAAATAAAGAAAAAAAGAAAAACAGAAATCAAATATAAACTATTTCATCATATCAAAACATACCGTAGGCTAATTTATAAAAAACTGCATAATACGATGAGGTGGCAGATTGACTATCTCCACCACTAAATAGGGCCCAGATGGCTATTCACAGCTACTACCTTAACACCAAAGAAGAGTTCGACCCAATGCTTTATTTATATTTAAAGTGGTAAAATTGTAATTTTTCTAAAAAAATATTAGTAATACCTTATTTTTTAAATATAAATATTTCTAAATAATTTAGCAAATACTAAGGTGAGATAAAAAAATCCCTTTAGTTATTGTTATTGTAGTTGTTAATTTCTAAATTTTGAATTGATTATATTCCCTTTTCCAAGTACCTCCTTGGCTCTATAATTATAATTAATTGGTAATTAGAATGAAACCATGAAAATCAACACATAAATACTTGTGGTGTGGTATGAAATTTCATATAAATACTTATATTTTAAAATGGATGGAGTAAAAGAAAAATCTTATTGGTCAACAGTGTCAACAAAAAAAAAAGGTAACGGATGGAGCAGTAGTCTGCCTCCTGTATTCATTTCTTTCTTTTCATCATGGAGAAAAAAGCATAATCATTTTATTTTATTACATCAAAGGAAGAATTTACAAGAGGTGGCACTGGTAGTGGTTGCTAATCGCCAGGTGCCAGCCATGTTCACACCGAAACAGGTAAAATCCAGCCTCGCTATCTAACAAAACTTGTGTAAGAAAAAAAAACACAAACTTGATACTTGTTGACAGCCAGCCTGTAATCAAACGAAAGAATCAGGATGAATCTGAAATCTGAGAATATAAGCCCTTTGGCACGGTAAACGAGGGTTAGCCTTTGTGAGAGTGATTCACTTCAGTAGTTCAGTTCATGTATCCACGGCAGTTAGGAGCTTTACACAGGCAGGGGACCTTGCAGTCCTCGGACTCGTCAGGGTCAAACAAGTAGTCATAGCTACACAGGAGAGGCTAATAGAGATTAGGAAATGGTAAAAGACGATAGCTTCAAAAACGGAGGACATTTGTACTGTAAATGTATTAAAAGTAAATTGCAAAACTGCAGGACAGGGTAGGGAGAAATTACGTTAGTTCTTCTCCAGCAGAGACATCTCTTTTGGCAATAAGAATGATCTGGCTCTTTTCGTCGCCGACACTCATGATCCTTGCGTAGCAATTAGGCATACACTGGAAGCATGACGATAATATTTAGCTCTATAATTTGTTGTTGGGCTATCAAGGTAGAGAGAAGTCGCAAATGGGATACCGAGAGTATTATTACCGAGTGATTAATCAGGCGGGCTATGTTCCCTTTCTCTGTAGCATCAACAACAACGTCTTCACTTATCTTGAACAGCTGAAGTGCGAAGAAAAAAAAAAGAATCATCACCAAGGCAGATAGTTAAGATGCAGTATCTCAAGTAGATTACGACCTATATAATCTGGTAGTAATTGCATTGTTCACAGGTGGCACTACCTAAATAATTCAAGTCAAAGATAGAATAGATGACCTTCACTTAAAAAACACAGTAACAACTTACATAACAATCTTTCTTTTCCCTGTGATACCGGGCTTCCCTCAAATCTGCAACACTGCGTCTAACTTGGTCACCACGATATTCAATGACCTGGCACAAGAGTGATCCGTTGATATGTTAAGAACAGGTTCCTTGTATTTTGATGCACAACAAACAATTGAACTCAAATGCAACTATTTGCCATGATACACTATTTTGTTGGAAGAAATGCTTATAGCTTAAATGGCATACCATTTGCCCTTCCTGAATTTTCTTAGCAGCAAAAAGCCCCCATCCATGTATTCCAGATCGACCACAACAGACCCTTTTATTTTCCGTTTTCTGGAATCATCAAATATTGAGTGAATCAGTATGTTCAAACCACCAAGTAGTAAGAAAGAACGATCAGTTGGAAACTAAACCTGTAAATGCTGAAGTCGTTCTTTAAAAGTCGAAAATGATTTTTCATCCTTCTGATCCTGTTAACAAGTGAATAAGATGCATAAATTCACCTATCATTCAACAGTTGCTGGAAGAAAGACAATACAGTAGCCAGAATGGGATAGTTACCATGCAAGCGTTCAAAACCTCAATGGACTCCTGGGAGTGATGTCGGGGTCCCATAATTCGGTGGGCAATCGCCCATCCTGGCTCTTTCTGGAACATGCAGAAATTTTAGTACTATTGGCTAGTTTAAAAAATAAGATAAATAAAACTTAGGCATATCCATTCATCCCTATGCTAGACAACCTATTATTCCAAAAAAGAAACATATATAATTGCCACTAAGATCCCCATCCTTCGAACAAACAAAAACCAGGACATGGATTACAGCAAGAGAAACCCATGCAGGCAAGAATAGAACTTGCTTGGTTTAACTAAGAACTTTCCATGAACTATCAAGAAAATTACCAAAAAGGAGAAAGAACATTAAGTCCAAAACATGGGCTATAAGAATCATAAAAGGAAAGTGGACACTAAATTTTTCGAATTCTCCCTGCAAATTAACAGTCTCTTGTTGTATTGGGAGGAACAAGGAAACAAAACAGTATACAGTATATAGGCGCGAGAAAATACCTTGTTTTTCAGCATTTCATGAGCAAGGCACCTTGCAGCTGGGCAGTCAGAAATTTTTGCAGGAAAGACTTTTTCCTGTATATTTTCCTTCCTGACCAGTCTAGCACCAGTCTGTTTCTCATTATTTCCAGGCAAAAATTTGGTTGAAAAAACTCCTTCAGGGGTCTTAACTATCAAAACATTATCTGGGTCGGGAGTACTGCAAAGAGCCAGTGGAACAGGTGTAAGTAACACAAATTTGTGGCATTCCCACCAATAACTATGCAACAACATAACTGATCCAATATATTTGTCAACATGCATCCAATTATATAATTGATTTTATTGGAATTATTCCTTTTAAGAATGAAGACAACTTGAAGATATGGTATATATGAACAAGAAGGGGAAACAGCAAGATGAAAAACAAAATTACCTGTGAAATGCACAGTAGGAAACCATTCTTGTTATGTTCCTTCCGTTTTTTTCAGAGGATTGCAACTACAAGCAACACAAAAAAAAAAATTGATTGTAATAAACTTTCTCCAAATGTGCATAAATGAAGAAACAGTTGACTAAATCAACATCAAATGATAAAGAGTAACTTTTTTAGGATTGTACAGGTCATGCTTAGGAATTGTATCAATTTACAAGAACTTTTCAAATTACCAGTACCTACTAGCTAGTGCACAAAACACAGCCAAGCTAAATCATAATATGTTATAAGAAATAAAATGGTTTCCACAATCTACCTCCATGCGATATCCTGCTCTTGATGCACACATTGCATGATAATAAGTGGAACATTTGTGGCACTGAGTGCAGGCACCGTGCATCTGCTTGCATATAACACATGTCTGGAATTCACATGAGAACATAGTGTAAACAAACATTAGGTAGAATTTCAACAAATAAGCAGACAATAATTATCCAATACATATATTATGTAAAATAACAGCAAGGAATTCAAACCTTCTTAAAGTACTCTGAAGGGATGTTCAATATGCCCATGGCTGGCTCCATTGTCTCATCAACAGGAAAAGAGACCTTAGGTTGAAACCAGGCACATGTAACATGGACCCAAAGTTGGTCAAGATCTGTCGGCTTGAGAGCACCCCCTAAAGCAATACAAAATAAAAAAGATGAATGTTGACAGCACTAACAGATAACATTAATGCAGATAACAATAACTGGGAAAAATGGACAGCATCAAGTACCACTATAATTTATCAAATAAGGTACAAAATCTAAACATGAGCATGAGAAACACTAGGAAGCCTCAGAAAAAATGTGCGGCAATGTTTTAAAAAGTGATGTGGTTTCATCCGATCACCCCACCTTGTAGCGCTTATGCAGCATAATTGGCCACTTATGCTGCTTAAGTTATACAAGATTGGGACACCTGTTCCTTGTACAACCACGTGTAGGCATTTCTTTTAAACAGTGATGTGAGGTATCATCCAATAATGTGATCATAATACGACAACATGGGGGGAATGGTACCTTTGACAGGACATAGGCAACATTCTCTTTTTTGTTTGGGCAATTCACATGCTCGGCAGACCCAATTTGTAAAATCTTGTATATCACGTACTCCATAGCACTCTTGGTGGACAGCTATTTGGCATCTACACAGATTTTGGAGAAACTTTTCAGCTACCATGTTAATCATTTGCATGCATGGAGTTCTAGAACATATGATGGATACACAAACTGATGTTGAAAAACCTAGGATATTAGCAGGAAATACCTGTTGCAAATAATAATTTTGTTGTAGTCCCAATCCTCAACCCATCGACAAACCGCACATCGTTCAGTTGTCCATCTTGCACAGATAGGACTATAAGAGTTTGCTGCAAGCATCAAATTAATTAGTAATCACAACGTGTTGCATGCACAGACTGCAGAAACCAACACAAACTCAAGAACCAATCTACCTAGCAATTTCAGCAACTCTTCTTTGTTAATAGCTGGTATAGAAGACTTCAAATTTGCGCAGGGAATATCCTCCAACTGAAGGTAATGACAAAGGTGAAAAAGGCCATGTCAAATTATTGTACCATTGAAATTTATTGAAAACTAAGTAAACATGAAGGTTCAGCGATCACTGTCAGACACCAACTTTCAGGTAAACAAAGACCTTAAGGGCTTACCAAGGTTACCAAAGGATCCCCATTGCTCTTAAGTTTAACACTCATCTTCCAGTTCTTCTTCCTTGAACCAGTATGTCTCTCCCACTCACTGAGACTCATCAGCCTTTCCTTGCAAGAAATACATTGGCATAGTATCCTGCAAGCAACAATACAAGTTAATACCAACAGTGGCACCAGCCACATATCAGGAAATCAGTTTAAACTAACACCTACAAGCTGCACTGTTACGATGTAACACATAAACTTCTTTAGTATTAAAAATAGATGTACCAAAAGTTT
This sequence comes from Oryza brachyantha, assembly GCF_000231095.2. Lineage (NCBI taxonomy): Eukaryota > Viridiplantae > Streptophyta > Magnoliopsida > Poales > Poaceae > Oryza > Oryza brachyantha. The sequence goes on from NC_023163.2 coordinate 4,900,740, forward strand.
TCTTATTAACCCCTCTAGACAAGTTGATAAGAAAAATACAATATGACCAAATTACAGTGTGTATGATTTATTTTATAATTTAGCACGTGCGCGCACTGCCAAATTCCCCTCGTAACAAAAAGATAAGTGATGTACATGTCCAATGCAATAAATCAAAATTATTTGTTTTGAAATTGGGAATAAGGGCATTTAGCTAGTGTAACACAAATACTGCTAGCAACTGCAAATTATATATCACTCTCTGTCACAGAGCTAACAAACTATCCTTCGCTAGTACGGTAAGGACCAAGATACTCCCTCCGGTCACGAATATTTGGCATTAAGTACAAGATTTGGTCGAACATTTGAAACTTTGACCATAAAAAGGATATCAATTTCTTAGTTTACAACAAAATGAATGGTATATGTAGATATGCCTTGAAAGTGGTTATAATGTCATAAAGTTGTTATATTTCATGAAGTTAATTTACTCCCTCCAGTTTTTGAATGTTTGACGTCGTTGACTTTTGGACATATGTTTGAACATTCGCCTCGTTCAAAAAAAATAATTATCATCCATTCTGTTGTTATTTGTTTTATCACTAGAGGTAGATTAAGCATCACTTATATATTTGCATCTTTGTCTATAATTTGTGAATAAAACGAATGGTCAAATGTATGTCCAAAAGTCAACAGTATCGAACATTAAAAACCATAGAGTCAAAGATTTAGAACTTTAACCTAATTTTGATCTACATGTCAAATATTTACGCCTAGAGGGAGTAAAATTGATTTATTTACGCAAAAATGATGATTATTGGACCAACTCCACATATAGAATAGCAGTCAAACTCCGTAGCATTTCACATTAACTTAACCCACATGCTGATTTTCATGCCAAATGAATAATGAAAGTTACTACTGGCATAATTCAGTAGTCACTCTAAGAACAGCTGACTTTATCCAACATATGGACAATTGAGCAAAATAAAACACATTAAAATGATCAAATCAAATAAGAACATTGATATTTAAGTAAGCTTAGATAAACATGTTGACTACTTGACTGTAGATAAAGTAGAAGATGTGCAGAATACATACATGTGCTTCTTAGGTAAATACATTGCATCCATCCCAAAGCAGAACACAGGTATCATTTCAGGCAATTTTTCCTTTGAAGTGCTAGCACATCTGTGTATAGACAGATTAGAAAGAGAGATGTTTATAATCATTTTGGAGTAATGGTAAAAGGAAGCCAATAGGTTGGAGGAAAAAATAAATAACTCACTCTGAACTATTTGGAGTGCTCATTTGTTCAACTGGAGATACACTCTTTCGTTTTGACTTGCATTCTGGACAGAAATATTCGGCATTTTCTAAGTCCTATAGAATAGTAGAGAATCAGCAAATAATATCCAGATATTCATAGAACTGTATGACAGTGATATCAAACTATAAGATTACAGTATCAACATCAAAATAAGAGAATCAAAATACCTCCATGTTGATGCATGTGCGGTCACATTCTACATGAACCCAGATTTGACACTCGTCACAACAGACCTGCAAAGAAGCGTGTTGCTGGTCACGGCCTTGACCCCTAGACCAATCAAGAGAACATGTAGAATATAGCACAACAAAGCACATAATATATTTCTAGGATCTTACCCAATTTCCACCATCTGTGTGGTGCCAAATTTTCTTGCATATGCCACAGTACTGCTTTGACTGCAATAGCTGCAAATGCAATAAAGTTTGCACACATAAGGCACCATAAAAATAGAACAGTGTGATGGAAGTATGGAACACACACAAACTCATCCAAAATATACGAGTCACATACCTTTTCACAGTGCCTACAGAGTAACTGCTCACCCACTTGCTTCTTTTTCTTTGCTATCTTGGATGCAAGATGATTACCACAACTATCACAACATCCAGGTGATTTGCCAATAACCTGCAGTACAGTTGATTAGATTGCAGCTCAGCTGAAAGTTGTAATAAGGCAGTCACAAGCTCATATTTGCAGTTGTGCCACATCCATCCATGTACCTGAGCCTCTGATTGACATTCCTGCTCATTATTAGAACTAGTCCCTTCCTGTAACCCGTCAGGGATAGACTGGTCATTGACAGACTTCTCTAGTGAGCACTCAACATCCATTTGAAGCTCAAGGAAGCCACGCTCAGCAAGAAAAGCCTCCTCAATTGATTCACGGAATCTGCTTGCCTTGAGTTTATATAAAGCCTGACCCTGAAACCTGGGAGACCAAAGAAATTTCAGACATCACTCAGGTAAAGAAATTTCAGACAGGTACGCCAGCAGCTTACCGGTCTAAATAGTCCACAAAGGGAAAGATCATCCCTTGCTTAACCCATCCATAGTCCTGCAAAGAAATTCAGTAGGCGTGAGTTGATGGCTTCACGCAAACAAGGGAATGATCAAATTGCTAACATTTTCGACCATACCAAATTTTGGCATTGTAAGGCCAAATTTTGGTACCATAGCAATTTAAAAATATCCCAAAAACTCTACCCTACCTTAGCATGCCACGATTTGGTATTTTCTAGAAACTCTACATAGCTCCACAAGAATAGTTGTTGGCAAGGTATCAAACTAAGGGCCTGTTTAGGAGAGCTTCTAGCAATTGCAACTTCTCACAAAATCTCTAGAAGTCAGAAGTTCTCCCAAACAGTACTCAGCTTCTGAAAATCTAGAGTTATAAAATCTAATAAACTAGAAGCCAGAAGCTGGGAAACCCAACTTTTCCAGATTCTGAGAAGCTCACTTCTCACCAGCTGCTTCTTAGAATCTTAAGCTCCCCAAACAGGCCCTAAGGTCACGTTTGTCTGCACTTAGGATTATTGTAATCTAGATTATTAGAAATAATTTAAAACAAACAAATAGGTTATTTTGATAGATTATTATTCTAGAGCCCATATTAATATAATCTGATAAGTTCCTCCAAGGGTGCTTTAGTTGGAGCTTTTTCCACATTATTGAGTGACTAAAGACCCACTACCCTTGGGTATTTCAAAGTAATTACGCACCTTGCCATCCATTATCTGCTTTAGCTTGTAATAATCAAACTTATAGTAATCTGACTCGATAATTTAGACTACCATAGTCCTAAGTGGACTAAGTGGAAACAAACAGGGCTGAAAACAAACACATACATTTGTCTACCCTACCAAGTTCTGGTAAAAAAAAATAACAGAACAAAGCTGTTTTAGTCCATGCCCTTGCATTGTTTGGCTTTTTTCAGTTGGACTTCATGGAACTCTTATGATCTCATGATCTCATCTAAGTTCTAGATTTAAATGTTGGGTTGTGGATTTCAACAACAACACACACAAAAAAAAAACACCCTGCAATGCTTAACCGGGAAATGTGGTTAATTACCCTGCCATGTCCGCTAGAAGAGTATCCAAAGAACATGACACAGAGTGCACCAGGGATGCAGGAGTTCAAGACGACCGCCGGCGCATGCCGCAGTGGGTCAATCACCAGCGCAGGCCATGCAGGGCACTTCTTCCCTGACTTCGCCCACACAACATCCCCAAGCACAAAATCCTCCGGCCAGTAGAAATCCTCCTTTTTCTCGCCAGCCTCCCTCTTCGGCTTGCACTCTACCACCACGGACTTCCCCTCCTGCGCCCCATTCCTGCTGGCATTGCTCAAGGACGTGACCACACTACCGCTGAAGCCACCAGAGCTGCTGCTGCACCTGCTGATATTCCTGCACGCGCGGTACAGCTCCTCCTCCGTCTGCACCGGCTGCTCATCACCGGTCCACACCACGGTCTCCACGGCGCCAAAGTCGGCGCCTTTGGGCTCCGCCGCCTGCACCTCCACATTGTACACCTCCCCGTCCCCGCCGCCTCCCGCCGCTTCCGCCTTTCTCGCGGGCAGCGGCGCGGGCCTCCCCTTCTTCGCGGGCGGCGGCCGCGCCACCACCGAGTCCCTGAACCGCGACGGGACAACCCGCTCGCGGCGGCGTTTGGCGGGCACCATCCCGCTCCCGCCCCCGTCTCCTCCTGCAGCAGGGGGCTCCTCCACCTCCACCTCCACCTCCACCTCCCCGGGGACGGCCGCGGCGGTGCAGCGCTTGAGCGGGATGCGGGACGCGAGCATCGCAGCAAACCCCCCCGGCAGGCCGGAACAAACCCTAGAATCCTCCCCACAACACCAACTCGTCAATCCGCGGCTCGGTGCTGGGTGGGTGGCCTTAGGGTTCCGACCGCGCGGGGGCGCAGAAGGGCAAAATTTAAGGATCTCGACTCCTCCCCGGTCCCGGGGCGGCGAATCAGGGGCGAGTCGAGGCGCGGGGGGCGAAAATTTGGGAGTCCGAGGGATTGGGGGGCTCGGGTTTTGAACGAAAATTTCGAACGCGACGAGGCGGAGGCCGAGGCGGAGGCGGAGGCGGAGGTGGGGAAGACGAGTCGGCGGCGGGGAGACGGGGGCGTGAGGGAGGCTGACGAGTGGGGCCCCCGTGGCTGCGCGAGCTGGTGGGGTGAGGGGAGGGAAAAGTGGGTTTTCGCGCGGATCTGGATCCACCGCCGCGTGACGCTTGTGGCGCGCGGAGGCGGCCGGTATTTCGGAGGGGTTTTTTTTTCAGTTTTGTACGTGGATAAGGTGACGCGCGGGAAGATGCGAACGCGTGCGTGTCGTGGGTCTCTGGGCTACGAAAATACGATGAAAAACAGGGGTCACGTAGGCTGCGTCGGATTAGATATCGGAGTGAAAAGGTATTAATAGATTAAGTTATAAAAATTAAAAAATATATTAATATAATTTTAAAACAATTTTTCTATATAAGACTTTCGTAACGTACAAAGAATAAGGTAGCAGGAGGAGGAGGAGAGCTCGACCGTACCCGTTGTAGGAACGGTTTCATCGTGTTTTCACCACGGTTTTGAGATAGAAGTTGCAGAGGGTTGAACATAGGAAAGATTGTATTGGAAACAAAAATGCTAAGATGGCTACAAAATTAAGGATAAATTACAAATAAATACAGTGATATGTATGGTACCGGTACAACATATTAACTGCTAAATACTACCGTTATCCCATAATAACTTTATTTTTCTTGTGTCCAATCATTTAACTATTCATCTTATTTGAAAAATATTGTAAAAACTTTTTTAAAAAATAGTCACGCATAAAGTATTATTCGTGTTTACTTGTAACAATAAAAAATATTAATCGTAAAAAAATTAAATAATCATCGTATCTGCAAACTAAACGATGAATTTAATATGAGACGGGGTAGTAGAAAACAAATTAAAAACAAGACGACCTCAGGAACGCAAGAAACATCAATTTGTGCCCGAGCAAAGCGGGCGATTAGCTCTCAAGTGAAACCGGCAACACCACGCAAATTCTCCCCCGTACTGCACCTGCAGGCTGATCAGTAGTCAGTATATCCTGCAGGCTGACAAAAAGGTTATCCACAACCACTAGCTAGTGAGAAATAGCCTTGTCCAGAACACGGTGCACAGAGCTGGCACTAGCGCAAGCCTGATACTGTAGTATAAAGCTATAGCTATCGTGTCAGGATGGGCGAGACTGCGAGAGGATCCCGGCAATTTTGCAACCTTTTATAAAACTGACAGAGCACTGGCAAGGATGGCATGAAGGGTGAGAAATCTTTGTTCAGTGACATATACGGAACAGCAGGTTCCTATGACATACGAGGAACTTTCTGTTCAGCCATGATCTTTATGGTTGACCTCAGCTTTGTACCTTTCATACTTGTACATATGATTTTCCACATCTATGTACATTTCTTCTTTAAACTTCTTATCTCTATGCTGTTGCATGCAGACATCCCAGATGGAGTGTGCCTGTCCCTGCCTCCTCTTAATTGATCCTTTGCATCAGGCTAATCCTCAGTTTCCCATTTTTCTCTTAACTATTCATCATGCAACTTGTCTTTAAATTGATGTGTTGCTGAAAAATGATGATAACATTGTGAGATTGATTGCAGTGATTGCAGTGTTAAATAAATCTTCTAGAGACATTTCAGATGAGAAGGTCTTATAACTAAACGACACCAATAATCTCCTGTCTGGCAGGACAAAAAAAAAGAAGAGAAAGTAATACCATACAATCCTAAAATAATAACCAAGAAATACCACCTAGGTGGGATTTGATGGGATAACCAGACCATGACTAATGAGATTCTAGAAAACATAAAATTGAGAAGATCGAATAGAATGGATTATAACATTTTTCCACTTGTATATGCTCCTCTCACCCACGTTGAAACAAGAGAAAATCTAACAAATGTCATTGACAAACACTTAATTCTAAGAAATGTCATCGACGAATGCGAGTTCTAAAAAATGCCATCATACAAACGAATTTGTCTGAGAAATACCATCGCCGTTAGGGTTCCGTCCAAATTTTCCATTAAGTGCTATAGTCAGTGTATTTAACGGTAGAAACGGACGGAACCCTAATGGCGATGGCATTTCTCAGACAAATTTGTCTGTAAGATGGCATTTCTTAGAACTCGTATTCATCAATGGCATTTCTTAGACTTAGACGTTTGTCAATGGCATTTTTTAGATTTTCTCACAAAGGGAAGTGCGATGGGAGTAACAAATGCATAACAGCACATATATAACAAAAAGAAACCATAAGCTTAAGCAGGTATATTATTAACAAACAATTATTCTTACAAAGTCACTTGGATAAATAATCAGGCCAACAAAATGTATTTGCTTTATATTTGGATACGTTCATGAATATTTATCAGAATATCAAGATCCCTTAAAATTATGCCTCCAAATTCAATGAAGAGATATAACTAGTCCTTTTATTCAAACAATATATCAAATTATCCAAATTATAATAGCCATTATGGTAGTTACAACTATTTTAATGATAGCAAAAGGAAACAATGAATAATTGAAATACTTAGTTTTAACTTTTTTCTTTTTTTAATTTTGTTGAAATATACACGAAGCAACACACAGAAATAAACAATCTGTTGCTGGGCTTGTTCACAAATCCATCTCACCTGCCTCTGCAGGTTATGAATGATTGGGTTCAATCCACCATGCCATCATTTTTGGATGGGTTTTTCTTTTTCCTGCTATTCGACTAGGGTGGCACTAGCCCAGATAATCCAGATATTTTTACCCGAATATTTCCCGATCATTTTCTGTTTCTACCTAATACCCGCCCACCACTCTAAAAAAATTGTCCAAATCTGTTTCCTAATCCAATACCATCTGATGTTATCCAAGCTGCAATCTGTTTCCAAAAATCATTCAGATAGGCCAGAAACTACCTGAACCACTTTCACCATGACATCTTCATGGATAGTTGTTAAATTTTATGGAAAATACTCCCTGCGTTTCATATTACTCAGTTTGGTAAATATATTTGTCGTTTAGGATAAGATTTGATCAAACTTCTAAAAATCCGACCATCGATTATTCCTTAAATGGAAAACAAATGATATACATAGATTTTCCTCAAAAAGTACTATCATAATATCATAAACTTATTTGATTTATAAATGTATTCTAACAAAAAATTGGTTGTCGGAAATTTACAAGTTTGACTAAATCTTATCCTAAACGACAAATACCTTTGTCCGGAGAAATTATAAGATGTTTTAGCCCTACCTAGATTTATCCATGAATCAATGAATATGTTTTATATATGTGTCTAGATTCATAGCATTCATATGAATCTAGGGAGTATTAATTCCAACTTTCACAGTTTCACCAGATTTGCAAGTGAAAAAAAAAAACTCACTTGGATCTGTCCAGAGCTTTCATTTACTCAACTGGAGATATGCTCTAGCGTTTTGATTTGCAATCTGGACAGAAATAATCGGCATTTTCCAAGTCCTATAAAATAGTACTGAGTTAGCAAATTAAATTCAGTTATTCATAGAACGGAATGATATAGATATCAAACTATAGGATTAAAAAAATCAACAACGAAATAGAAGAAGCCAATTACCTCCATGTTGATGCATGTCTGGTCACATTCTACGTGAACCCAAATTTCACACTCATCACAACAAACCTGCAAAATAGTGTAAAGAAGGTCACATCTTTGACCCCTAGACCAATCGAGAACATGTAGGATATAACAACGGCAAAGCACATATATTTCTAGGCTCTTACCCAATTTCCACCATCTGTGTGGTGCCAAATTTTCTTGCATATGCCACAGTACTGCTTTGACTGCAATAGCTGCAGATATAATAATGTCTACACACATAAGACAACATAAAAACAGAAAAAATGGAACAGAACACAGAAAACACCTCTCCAATGTCCAAGTCACATACCTTATCACAGTGCCTACAGAGTAACTGCTCTCCCGCTTGCTTCTTTTTATTTGCTATCTTGCACAGAAGACGATTACCACAACTATCACATCCAGGTGATTTTCCAAAAACCTGTAGTACAATTGATTGGATTGCGGCTCAGCTGAAGGTTGTAATAAATAAGGCAGTCACAAGCTCATATTTTTACAGTTGTGCTGCATCCATCCATTTACCAGAGCCTCCAATTGACATTCTTGCTCATTATTAGAACCAGTCCCTTCCTGTAGCCCGTCCATTTCGAGCTCAAAAGAGCCACGCTCAGCAAGGAAAGCCTCCTCAATTGCTTCACTGAATCTGCTTGCCTTGATCTTATGCAAAGGTTGGCCCTGAAACCTGAGAGACGAGACAAATCTCAAATAACCAGTATACCACCCAGGTAAAGAAAGCCTCATTCCACACAGCATGATAGCAACTTACCTATCTAGGTACTCCATAAAGGGATAGATCATCCCTTGCTTGACCCAACCATAGTCCTGCAAGGAAATGCAGTAGTGTGAGTTGATGCAACCCAAAAAAAAACAGAAAGCGACTGCTTGGTCCATGCCCTCACAAGGTTAACCCAGTTCCAGTTGCTCTTCATGGAACTATTGCCTGAGTTCTATCAAGGACCCAAAAACAAACACCCCGAATGCTTAACCAGCACATTGTGGTTGATTACCCTGAGCCCGCTGTAAGAGTATCCGAAGAACATGACGCAGAGCGCACCGGGGATGCAAGAGTTTAAGACGACCGCCGGTGCATGCTGCAGCGGGTCAATCACCAGCGCAGGCCATGCTGGGCACTTCTTCCCCGCCCTCGCCCACACAACATCCCCAAGCGCGAAGTCCTCCGGCCAGTAGAAATCATCTTTTTTCTCGCCACCTTCACTCTTCCGCTTGCACTCTACCACCGTCGCCTTCCCCTCCGGCCGACAGGGACAGCAGAGATCCTCTTTTCTGTCGCCACCACCCCTCCTCGGCTTGCGCCACCCATTCCCGCCACCGTTGCTCAAGGCCGTAGTCACCACACTGCCGCTGGAGCAGCCGGAGGTGCTGCTTCTGCGGATATTCCTGCACGCCCAGTACAACTCCTCCTCCGTCGGCGCAGGGTGCTCATCGCCGCCGGCACACGCCGCCACGCTGGGCTCCCCCTCTGGCGCCTCCAAATCGTACAGCTCGCCGTCCACGGCCCCCGCGGGCCTGCCCTTCCTCGCGGCCGTCGGCACCGCCACCACCGAGTCCCTAAACCGCGACGGGACGACCCGCTCGCGGCGGCGCTTAGCTGGCGGCTGCATCACGCTGCTCCCATCTCCGGCAGGGTGCTCCTCCACCTCCCGGGAGACTGCTCGCGCTGGCTAGCGCATCCAGCAAACCCTAGAACCCCCAGCTCGCCAGCTACCAATCCGCGGCTCGTGGCGTTGCCTCGACTTGGGGTTCCGACCGCGCGGGCGCAATCAGGGTGCCGTTCGGAGGCGCGCCGGCGCGGGGGATCCAAGGGGGGGTCACTGGGTTGTGGAGGGTGGTGGTGGGGTTTTGGCCGGAGATTTCGGGGAGGAGGAGGGGTGGGGAGTGGAGTGGAGGCGAGGTGCTCGGGGAAGACGAGGACTCGGCGAACGGGAGACGGGAGGCTGACAGGTGTGGCCCCAACGTGGCGAGGGACGGGTGAGGCCATGTTTTTCGAAAAAACAAGCGATCGAACTTTTGAAAACCTAAATAAAACATTAAATATTTTTATAACGCAAGATGTTCGATTTTTGTTATAATTTTTTATTATTTGTCTTATTCATGTAAATATTATTTATTTTGCTAGGGACTTTCTTTATTATCAAAAGAATTTTAAACACGACTTATCAATTTTTTATATTTGTACTAAATTTTTGAATAAGACGGATAGTCAAATGTTGCAACTAAAAAAGTTAAACATCTTACATTATGAAATGGAGATAATACATGAACAACAAAACTAATTACACAGTTACGAGGGTAATCGTGGGACAAATCTTTTAAGCCTAATTAGTACATGATTAGACATAAAATGCTACAGGAACCAATATGTGTGCTAATGACGATTAATTAGACTCAAAAGATTCGTCTCGCAGTTTTCCAGGCAGAATCTAAAACTTGTTTTGTAACTAGACTACATTTAATACTTTGAATATATGACCGTACGTGTTAATGTGACTTCTTTCCCAAAAGTTTTTGGGAACTAAACGGGCCTTGAGTTTAGAGCAAGTTCAATAGTATAGTCGACTACTGGCTCCAATTTATCTATAGTTAATCTAATAGTCAATTTATACAATAGGCACATATAAAACATATATTGTCATGCCCTACCTATCCTACACACATTATGTCTGTGCTACAGCTGACTATAGATCTGTAGCCCGTTGTTTTTCTTTCTCATCTATTATCTCTTTAAAATATCTTTACTGCTCGCTTATAGCCTGCTATTGTACCTGCTCTAATGGTTTCTTTTGCACGGATCTAGAGCGAGCTCACAGAGGCCAATGGGCATCGGGGTTTCTGCAGCATTTTCACTTCCGTCACGGCCTCGCGGGTAATGTGACGGGAGACGTTATAGAGGATCGTTCCAGTTTATCTTATGGAAAGAATTATGTCTTATTAGCAACTAAATAAGATATATATACACATAATTATTAAAAAATAACATAAAATAAACTATAAGAGAGAAACCACAAACTCAACTCTACAATTATAATTTAGATTTTAAAATTTAAATATGGTTTATAAGTATAAATACAAAAGAAACGGCGAGAGGATTATAGGATTTGTGAGTTATCATCATCAAATATAAATATATTTAAAATGTTTTATTATGAAGACATGTAATGTTTTAGACAGATACAATTTTTTCTATTAGAATCGACGAATAGTATTGTATGGTATGAAGTGTTGTGTGATGAGTGCTCTCCACTTTATATGTGTGATATATAATGTAACTTTAGTTATACTTTAAAGCTAATACAAATTATAAACAGGACAGAACTAGCAATATTTTCTAGGGTGAATAACTAATAATGTTTCCGGTGGCCAATCACTTTCTTCACGTGTTAGCTGCAACTAATAGGCCTGTTCAAAAACTGGGCCAGGACGAGCCTGAGAAAAGCACGACCGAAAAAACCTAGGCCTGAGCTTGGTCTAAAGCCGACGAGTCCAAAAACTGAGCTCGGCTCGTCCCGACCTCTGGCTTTCTCGGGCTAGTCATGACTTTTTTGGGTTTTTTTTTTGTATTTTCTCAGTTTTGTTATAATTTTTGGACTTTAATACCTAGGCTTAGAGCCGGCCCGGTGCATGGCCAAGCTTGATTTGGGCTCAAACTTTGTTTTGGACAAGCTAGACTTGAACATGTCTGGTAGTAGCAACCGCCGACAAAGTAATTTACGGCAGGGATGTAACAACGTAGCCCAGACGACCACCTTAGGAGGTGGTCAGATACTCAGATGGACACCTTAGGATGTGGTTCCATCGTTACTTATAAAGTAATCTGGATAAAATACAAGAAAAACGTAGAGCTATCAAATTATCATGATTTAGAACACGTCTTAACAACGGATGGTTATGCTTTATGATGTCGCCTTGGACTTAGACTTATTATTATATTTGATAGTTTTAGAAGCACCGGATGTATACATACATGTTTAGTAAAATGGTTAATTTGCTCCATGCTATTATAACTATTTTAGTTTTAAAATATATCAATTTGTGAACTTCAAACGGTGCCATTATAATTTTATATACATTGGAGATATACCACTGCGTAGCTGGTGTGATTGTGTTCTTTTGTTAGATAGAGATGGAAATTATCTTATTTTTCTAATAGCTATTTTATAGGTAAACGATGAAATCAAGTAAAAAATCAACTTTATAAATATGAGGTAATCAACTTGTATATATATTTTTTAAAACATACACCATTTGGGAAGTTTTTGAATAGTCTAGGCCGAGAGAACACAGCCTTAATCCCTAGATGAATATATCGAAATTTCCATCTGCATCTTTTGAATTTTGCTTATACTTATAAACCAAAAATTAATTTTTAATCTTAAGATTGAAGTTGATTTTGGGATCTTTTCACCGAAGTTTAATTTATGGCCTTGGCTTTTAATCGCTAAGAATATATATATAAAAGTTTATTTACAAATTATACTTCATACTGTTTGGACTTTTCCATCACCTTTTCTTTCCCATGTCTCATTCAACCCCTTTCCTTCCCCCTTGACCTTTGTTCTGTTCATCTCACCAGTGTGGATCCACGAAGCCAGCGAGCTCCTCCGCCCACGGCATCAATCGGGCGACGACCGTCGGGTGGCGACGGCGACGGAGCTTGCAGCCATGCCGGTTGGGCTTGCAGTTGTCCCGTCCCCTCCCATCCCATGCGTCTTCAACCTCCTGACCCAACCCAAGGCTTGAGCGTGGCTTCACCCTAGCTCTAACAAAGCCACTCGATGGCTCTCTGCAGAAGATGCACGCCTCCATGCTAGAACCACTCTCCCTACTCCTTCTCTCCTCCACCTCTACTTGAATTCGATGTGAAACTTTGAAACCACCTGCCAGGATGTAGAACTGTAAATGGCTTGAAGAGCTAGCGAATGGGGGGAAATTAACTATTTGCCACTATTAAAAGTACCAACTCTTCAAATACCATTCTTACGTTTGGTCTTATATTTTTGCCATCAGAGAAAAAAGATTGCCTAATATTTTGTCACTATTGCCTACATGGCATGCCACATCACAGTGCCAACATTGATATGATGTTCAAAAAGTCTATTTTGCCCATGGTCCACGTATTTGATCTCTCTGTAGTGACATATTCGGGATTTTTATTTTGGTGATTCAACTTATATAATTTTGTAATTGTCACAAATATAACATAAAATATATATAACTATAATATAAAATTGATCAAAATTTTATTTTATATGTGTAAATAAATAATATTTTTCTAATATTAGGCAATACCGGGACAATTAAAAATATCCCGAACCGAACCGTTTTCTACATTTGATCCGATCGAATTCGTATTTGCGGACAAATTCGGAATATTGAAATTTGAAAACGGAACAGAAAATTCGGAATACGAAAGCGGAACGAAAACGGTTTTACGTTTGTTCGACCGATTTCTATATTTCTATATTTTATTCGGAACATTCCATATTTCTAAATTTGGTTAAAACCAAATTTGGCCCAGTGAAGGCCCATTTAGAAGAAAACCTATCTCATCTATCTAGGAGAGGACTCATGGGCCACGACTGTTGCTTCTTGGCTGATCCATCCATCCGCCGCCGAGTGCCGAGAGAGTGAGAGAGACACGGCCGCCTCATCTCCCCCGACCACCATCGGCTCATCTTGGTGCCGTCGCCGGCCACCGCATCTACCCCCCTCGACGCTGCATCTCCCCCCGTTGCCGCATCTCTCTGCCAGCGCCGCCGCCTCATCTACCCGTCGACGCCACCCCCTCATCTCCCCCCGGCGCCACCGCCGGCCGCCGCATCTCCTCCCCCATAGCCGCACTCCCTGTCGGCGCTAGCACCTCATCTACCCATTGTCCTCGCCCCATCTCCCCCCGTCGCTGCCGTATCTCCCTACCGGCGCCACCGCCGCATCTCGCCCCCGCTGCCGCATCTCGCCCCCGCTGCCACATCTCCCTACCGACTCCACCGCATCATCTCCCTACCCACAGCGCCGCCTCATCTACCCGTCTGCGCCGCCACCTCATGTCCTCGCTGGCAGACCGCAGAAGGCCATCGCCGGTGGACCGCACAAGCTCCTCGCCGGCAACGACTCCTCCCGGTGGCGGCTCCTCTCTCCGGTAGCTGCTCGGGCTTCGGCGACTTGTCCTCTAGCGGTACCATCGGCACCGGCATCTGCAGCAGTAGATACAATTTCACTACCTCGATTGATCTAGCTTTGCAATGTGAATTTGATTAGCAGTTGGTTCATATTATTATTTATTTTGTGCAACCGCTGGTTGTCTTATATTTCTATCATAGTTGCTACTTAATTGCTTGTTCTAGACATATATTTGTCTATCGACAAGTTGATATTCCGTACTATGTTTTCGTATACCGACAGTGTTTGACATAATTCCGTTCGAATTGTTTCGTTTCTGATATTCCGTAAGTTTGTGTTCGTTTTCATGTTCGACTTTATCGATTTCGTTTTCGTTTTCGTATTCAATGTAGAAGTAGAAAACAGTTGAGATGTTTTCCGACTGTTTCGACCGTTTTTATCCCTACTTGCAGGGGCAGATCCAGCCTAGTGTCAAGCCCTAGGCCTATGATCTAAATTCCATATAAATTCTCTATAAATTTTAGAAAAAAATTAAATTCATAAAGATTTAGGACAATATAATTGATTTGAGCCTATGTGTGGCTTTCGTGGGTTCGGCCCCTGCTACCTTGTATCGAGGACGTGGTAGTATAGAAAGAAAGCAGCACAATGTTTTCCATTTTATTTTTTGCCTTTTGCCATAAAAAGGCTGGTACCCCCAATGGTTTATGTGGATTAGAAGTATTAGAACTAGAATGGTGATAGGATTAATATACCATTTGAAGAAATTGTCGGCGTCGATATGACACTTATAAATTGTCCAGAATTTAAATCCAGTATACCAAATAGCACCACTGATGAATAATTAAACTAGAGAAAAGGGAGCATAAGTATTAGTACAACATACATGTTCATCCAAAAGTTCATCTGTCAATACAACTTATCCAGGTTTGGCTAAATCAATTACTCCCTCCATATTTTAATTGATGATAACATTAACTTTATAGCCTATGCTTAATCATTTATCTTATTAAATGGATTTCTATAAATATACAAAAATTTAAGCTATAATTAAAGTATATTTAGTAATACATCCAAAAAATAGTAATTACCTAAGTCTTTTCTAATAATACGAATGATCAAAAATGTATAAAAATAAACATTACTACCTATTAAAATACAAAAGAAGCATCCTTCTTTTATAATTTTCAAGGGCTAAATTAATTAGTACTCTATCCATTTTATACCCGTTTTATACTGTAAGACGTCTCGATAATATATAGATTTATATATTGATTATCTTATACTGTTTACATATGCTTATTTAGAGTTTAGGTTCATTAGTATTTATATAAACCTAGATAATACTAAAAAGCTTACATTAAGGAGGTTATATATCATAGGTCATTTACATACTTGTTTATAGAAGTATTCTTCTAGCTATGGAGAGGTTACTTTGAGAAAAAAAATGGTAAGACCATTTTCAATGTAAGTTTCATAGACATGATTATGTAGAGTGACATGTCAACTAGGATAAAACACCCTTCTTTCAATGCCTAGTTTTATCTATTGTTGTTTCCTACGTTACATGCAAGACACAAGCTGTTTAGGTAATTGTGCATAGAAGGTTTTATCTCCATAAAACTTATTTTATCTTTCTTTATTAATACATTGCCACATTATCAAAAATTCTATATGATGCTTTATTTATTACTCATAAAACTCCCATCAAAATTGGTCTAAGGATATTACTGTTCCTTGCCACAGCTGTCATTATCAATCTCGGCCTAAAGCCCAAGAAAGAAGAAGGCCTTAAACCCCGTAGGCCCTCGAGACCACCGAGTCCAAGACCAAGAAAGCAGCAGATCTCTCCCTCCACCTCCCAAACCCCACCGCCGCCGCCGCCGATCGCATCGGCGCCCCATGGAGAACGTCGTCACCGACGCGCCGCCACCGTCCCGCTTCTCCCCCGACGACCTCGACAATTTCGCCGCTCCCCCGCCGCAGCCCACCCCTATCCTCGTCGTCTCCCCCGCCAACCCTAGCCCCGCCCCGGGCCTCCTCATCCTCCTCATCTCCCCCACCTCGCTCGCGCTTCTCCCCCACCTCTCCTCGTCGCCGCCGCTTCACGCCTCCCTCCTCCTCCCCGAGCTCCCCCTAGAGCGCTCCCACCCGCCCATCCGCGTCTACCTCCACGAGGGCGCCCTGCTCGCCGCGGCCCACGGCGCCGTCCCCGCCCATCGCGCGCGGGCCGTCGCAAGGAGCCTCGTCTCCGCGCTCCAGCCCGAGGAGGTGCTGGTGCTCGACGCGGTGCTGAGCGGGTCCTACAGGGGCAGGCTCGCCGCGGACGAGCCGGTGGAGGGGAAGCTGGAGACCAGGGCGGCGCGGATGCGGGGAGGCGTGAGCGCGGCCAGGGGCGTGGCGACGCTCGCCCCACCCGGGAGCATGGTGGACGGGCTCGGCGCGGCGGTGATGGCGGAGTGCGAGATGCGGGGGAAGGCGGCGAGCATGGTGCTGACGTGGCCGGAGGGCGCGAGGCCCGTGGAGTTCGGCGTCATGCGGCGGGTGGCGGCGGAGCTCGGCGTCGATCCCGCCCAGGCGGCGGTGGGGAGGGTCTCCGGCCGGGCAGAGCTGGACGCGCTCTACACTTGAAGAGTTTTCCTCTCATTTCTGCTGTGATTTGTGTTTCACATTTGCTGAGTGGTGTCATGAGTTGTGCTAATGGAGAAAAAGGATATATGGGATTATATGACAAAAGAGAGACGATTTCGTTGTGTTTGAGACAATATTCCATATGAATTATTTTGATGTAAAAGATACTACATCGTGTATTCATGCTGGTTATTTCTGAAAATTCGGCCGCCTTTTGATTTAATTAATTAGATTAATTACTTTGAAGACTAAATTCCATAAAACGTTAGTAGGATAAGTTGCACAAGTACATAATTTTAAAACCACACTTCTAATCATCTTGACTTGCTATTATAGCAAAAGCGACTAGACAAGAAAACAATCGATTTTTCAGTATTTTCCGTAATGGAGCATTAGACTATGGAAAAATCCCAAGTTAAACGAGGCCTAAATGGGCCAATTTCCCAATGGAGAAGCCCAAATGGGCTTGGGCCATGGGCAAAGTAAATCGGTCTTTACCGCACACCTTCGAAGTCTTCACCAGCCTCGCTCTTCGCCTCCCTGATTCGACCCACCCAAGGCCGAGGAGGCGACGATGGACGCCCTCACCCGCCTCCACCGCTCCCTCGCCGGCGGCGACGACGAGGAGCAGCCGGAGGACTCCATCCTTGGCGACACCGAGGGCATATGCTCTCTCTCCCCTGTCCAGGTCAAACCCAAGAACTGAGAAATCCCCTCGAATGCGGGCAGGATCATGCTCATATGTCTTGGTTTTTGCGTCGATCTGATTTGTTGCTGTCGCTTGCCTGGTCCAGCGGGTCTACGGCTTCGCCGCGTGCTTGGTTGCTGGTCTGGCGCTGATGATCCTGGTACGCTGCTGCAATTTTGGGCCTGCAGTTCATTATCCGTACGGTTACGGTTCGTGTCCCGGCTGCTAGTTCCTCATGTGGATGACGAATTAGTCTTGTTGATGATGCTAATTCCACCAATAGGATCATATGGACAATGTGTTTAAGAAAACCAGTACTATCCACTATGCTCCTTGGGTGGTTATACAGAAATATGTGGTTTGACATTTATTTAGGCCTACCAAAGTACCAAACCATGTTTCAAGTTATCACCAAAAGGGGAAAAACAAAACTAAGCTTCAACTGTCATATAGTCACTGGACATTTTAATATGTAAGAAATTTGGGTTAGTCACAGTTGTAAATTGTTAGAGTTACCTGCCCCAGGCCAGGAGCACAAGTTTTGTTCTGTCTCCTGTCTGTCCTAGAGAACCAGTGCTATTTGTTTTCTCTTAGTTCTCATTGTGGAGCTTTATTGCTGTGGTCATGAGAAAATTTCTGGTTCGATCTAGGATAAATGAAGTGATTGTTAAGGTACTGAATTCGTAAGGGTCATAAGAGCTAAAAATTTGTGTAGTTAGGAACTAGATGCTTTACTGCTATAGCTAAAATTATTACTACTTGTAAACTGTAAGATTATTTAGTTGTAGCAAACATGGCCACAAATTTACTTAGGTTGTCATCGTTTCGCTTTTTAAGGGAAAAAGTGAAATGGCATATTTGCAAGCGAAAAATAATTTATGAATAGAACTTATATATATATATATGTTCTTAGTGATCTAAAAGCAAAGACTGAAAAATAAACTACGATGAAAAACCCCCAAAATCAACTCTAAATTTGTTAAAGATTCAAATTTTGGCCTATAAGCATAGGCAGAAGTAAAAAAGATGAGGCTGTTAGTTTTTCTGTGAGGAATCTAAACTTTTCTTGACGAGTAATACACTGCTCACTTTTCATTTTTCTTATGCAGTCACTTCTAGTCTTCATCAGGCCCATCAAATTTGCAGTCATGTTTACATTTGGAAACATACTGGCAGTTGGGAGGTGATTACATGGATTTTCCCTAATCTCATAATTTCAGTTTATCTTGGTGATATCCCCTATATTTGGTGCTGAAATGTCGAACTTTTTAAGTGTGTGTTGGAATGTTCTCAATATCAGACTGAAATATTCATTTATTCATTGCATTTGTACTAGCAGTTTTCTTTTCGAAAGGTTGCCATATGTTGACATGAACCTTTATTTGGCAGCACAGCCTTCCTAATGGGGCCAAGTCAACAGTTGAGGATGATGCTTGATCCAGTTCGTGTTTATGCAACAGCTATTTATGGTGGATTTGTTGTTTTGGCTCTAATTTTTGCTCTTTGGGTTAGTATTATTTGATCCATCATCCTTTCTTTTTTCTCATGGACTTAGATTCTTGTAATTAAACCACCTAACCTTGTGGTTGTGATGTGCTTTGGTTGTGCAGATCCATTCCAAGGTTCTAACATTGATTGCAATCATTTGTGAGATCTGTGCCCTGTTCTGGTAAGCTTCCTTTTCTTAAAATAATGGTATTGATTTATTAGTCATAAAGTATTGTTATAGTATTGATGCCACCTTCAAGTATGCCTTAACTAAATCGATATAATTTACAAAAAGATTGTAAGATTAGAAGAATATCTTCTGTGACTTCGCATAGAACAAAGTTTGCTGGGAGCCTATCTAGTATGTTAATGGGCTTATTGCTGCATGTGCTAGGAGCCTATGGCAATCATACGACGTATGTGGTTAATTCTTTGTATTGGACACTGGTTTTGATCCTTGAGAGTTCTCATGTATTGAATGCATGTGTAGAAAACATTAGTGAAGTCGATCTTACCAGTTTAGGATTCTAGAAAACTGTATGCATATTAAATGTTTACATGAACCGACTTCAGGTGTTCATATTGAGTGTTTGTGTGATGTTACTGAACTATATAAATCTATGTGCTTAGCACGCTCAGTTACTTACAATGTGGAATGTTGATGCAACAAAAGGTGAATTATACAGAAACACATGAAGGTTGAATAGCAGTGTGCAATTCTCTTTTGCATATCATGATAGTTTTGAGTCATTAACAGGAAGCCTGTAGATGTTAGGAACTGTTTGCTCTTTTGCAATAGAGGTGCAGTGGCAGCGCAAATTAAGATGGCATGTATGATGTATCCCATACCTCACTTAGACTTCAGTGGACAATGCAAAGTCAGTACATCTTTTTTTTTTCTTGGGAGGTAAAAGAATTGATGTAGTTTTTATGGTATGCCAACACGTAGTGTTTTGACACTAGGAATCTCCATGCCATGAAACAGTGTAGGCTATTATTGTTGCATCTTTTTTTTTTTTTTTATAAAATGAAATGGCATCGGTGCTGCTTGTATCTTTATTTTCCTTTGCTCTTTCTATCGGTTGCTGCTAGAGCAAACTCTTGTGACAAATTAACTGATCCTCTCTTGCACCTCAGGTATAGTTTGAGCTACATCCCTTTTGCTCGGCGAATGGTGTCCGACCTGATGGTGAAGCTGTGTGACACTGAACTTTAACCTGATGGTGAAGTTCATGGGCATGCTCTTCAGGAATCAAGATGCCTTAAGGTGCTTGCCCGTGTTACTGCAATACTGCTTCTCCGGTTCTCCCCTAACCCTTTATTGCTCGTTCACTTCCGTCCTTTCAATCTAGATTTTGTTGATGAACGCAGACAAAGCTGTATCTTTTGTATAAATGTATTACATCATGCACTTTGCAACATTGTAACCGAATATGTGTCTGAAACTGGTCACAGCCCACGACAGAGCCAGACATTATGTATACATTTTTTTTTTTGGTCCGCATCACTCTGTACTATTTTAAATATCTCGGTGGCAGTGAATCTTTACAGTTTCTTTTGTAAATTAGCCTATGTAATTAGAGCCAGACATTATGTATACATTTTTTTTTTGTCCGCATCACTCTGTACTATTTTAAATATCTCGTTGGCAGTGAATCTTTACAGTTTCTTTTGTAAATTAGCCTATATAATTAGCTTATGGTATTTTCTGATATTACGGAATAATTCATATTTGGTTCAAACAAGTGATATTAGTATATTGATAAAAATTTATTATAATATTTTATAATATTTTTCCATAGCAAAACATGAGTATTTTGCTAGTCTTGCTAAATGACATCCATTTGATATACTACTGCCCTATCAAAATGTAAATATTTTTAGATTATTTAGTAGAGATTATGGTTGAGAAGAAAAAACTATGATGTTTTTTAATAAATAAGGAATGAATGAGGGTAAAAATATAGTAAGGTATAAAATGAGAATAATTTTGAATGAGACGTGATTAATAAGATATTCCCTCTGTTTCATATTATAAGATTTTTCGGGCTTGCCGAGATTAATCCATTTGTCGATATATATATTTTATATATGTATCTAGATTTATTAGCACACATGAATCCAGACATGACCAGAAAGTCTTATATCGTGAAAAAAAGAATAAGTACTGTGAATACAGAATAAGTAATGTGAATACAATTAGAAATACTTATATTTTAGAATAGAACAGAGATAGTAGTATATTTTTCCCTCAGTCTGGTTTTTGATGACATATTTCATATTTACTCCATTGCACACACTATTCCTGCAAATTCTAAATTTCTGAATTTATCGGGTAAGTGATGTTTCATTTTTCTTTCTATATCATTCGCAGAAAAGAGTAGTAATTATATTGTTCTGACTTTATCTAATTTTAATATATTTGTTTTCTATTTTACACATGAGTATTTTGCTAGTTATTTTGTATTGGTACACATGAGTATTTTGCTAGTCTTGCTAAATGACATCCATTTGATATACTACTGCCCTATCAAAATGTAAATATTTTTAGATTATTTAGTAGGGATTATGGTTGAGAAGAAAAAACTATGATGTTTTTTAATAAATAAGGAATGAATGAGGGTAAAAATATAGTAAGGTATAAAATGAGAATAATTTTGAATGAGACGTGATTAATAAGATATTCTCTCTGTTTCATATTATAAGATTTTTCGGGCTTGCCTAGATTAATCCATTTGTCAATATATATATTTTATATATGTGTCTAGATTTATTAGCACACATAAATCCAGACATGACCAGAAAATCTTATATCGTGGAACAAAAAGAATAAGTACTGTGAATACAATTAGAAATACTTATATTTTAGAATAGAAAGAGATAGTAGTATGTTTTTCCCTCAGTCCGGTTTTTGATGACATATTTCATATTTACTCCATTGCACACACTATTCCTGCAAATTCTAAATTTCTGAATTTATCGGGTAAGTGATGTTTCATTTTTCTTTCTATATCATTCGCAGAAAAGAGTAGTAATTATATTGTTCTGACTTTATCTAATTTTAATATATTTTTTTCTATTTTACAAACTATAATAAAATAATTACGTAAAACTAAATTTATTTAGGAGAAGCAATATAAAACAGATTAGAGCAAGGCTAATAATATAGCCAACGAGTGGTTTTTTGTAGTTTTCTTTTAACCCATCTATATAATAGTAAACTTTTTATCATCAATGCAGGACCCACATGTCACTCCCACATAATTTGTTGGTTCTTGTGTCGAAGCTGACTAAGCAAGTACAACCGCAGTCTATAAGCTAGCTATAAACATATTTTAAAGAGATAAGAGAGGAAAGAAGAGAGTTAGGCTACTAATTTGTAGCCAGCTGCACACGGGCTACAAGACAAAATGTGTGTATGACATGTGAGACCATGCATTAACGTTTTGTAGGTAACTATTGTATAAATTAACTATTAGATTGACTATAGATAAATTGGACCTAGTAGTTGGCTACACTATTGAACTTGCTCTAAGATTACAGTCCACTGCATCTCTCTTCTTCCCTCTCCCCTTCAGATAAGTATTTAGTCAATTTATAGCCTGCTATTATACTCTTATCTTGTACGGGATAGATGGAGTAGTGTATTTGCGAGTATCAAACTTCCAGAAGACAGATCACCCAAATACGCGACAGCCGCCGACGACTCGTGCCATCCACGGTCTAGTGGGGTCTAGACGCTGTGGACCCCACTTGTCAATGAGCCTCAGGATAAAATACCAAAGCTACCCTCCCATCATCCTCAGAATCACGTTGACGGCCCCTGCCCAGATCAGGTCCGGTTCGAATCTTTGGGGAAACACATTTTCTTATTTATTATATGTTATTTAAATAGTTATAAAAGATATAAAAAATTTATAAAAAAATAAATTAATACGTAATATATCATCACACAAACATGCAAGTTAAAATATAACTTCTATAGTCCATAGAAAATAACAAATATATGATTGTGAGTATGTGTGTAATACTCACAATTTAATTTATTATTTATTATTATAAATTATAGAAATCATATTTTAATTTGTATGTTTGTGTAGTGATATATCACATATTAATTTATCTTCGTAATTTTTAATAGACGAGAATGCGTCCTCTACAGGGTCTAGAATCCACGCTCAAATCTTTGCAGCCATTTCAAAATTTCTGAACACCACCGGTGCTCCCCGGCGCCTATATATACCCCACCCGTTCGTCGCCCAGCGCAGCACACACGTCGCCGCCCACCGCTGCATGGGCAAGGCGATCTCCCTTCTCTGGCCACCACGAGAGAGCGAGACCGAGGGCGAGAGGGGCGTGATGGAGCTGAGGAAGCGCCCGAGGCCGCGGCGCGTCGACCCCGACTTCGTCTCGTCGCCGCCGCAGCCGCTGCCGCTGCCGCCGAGGAAGCGCGCGAGGAGGCAGGCCGCGCCGCCGGCTCCTCCTCCTCCTCCCCCTCCTGCACGCCAACCACCACCGGCACCGGCGGCGAGGAGGCGGGCGAAGTGCGCGCGGCTGATCATCCAGAGCCCCGTCGCTGGGCTTCAGCCGTCCGTGTGCGGCCCGTGCGAGGCGCCGCTCCGGGCATGCAGGCTGCTGCGCGTCTCCTCCCTCTCTCGCCGTCGCCCTCCCTTCGACTGGTAAGTCGCTGTTCGCTGTTCTCTGTTCTGTGTTCGTGTGCGTGAGTGGCTTCGAGGTGGTGAAATTTGAGTTAACTCGGAAGCTCCTGAGCTTTGAATTGGTTCGGATTCTGCGTGCGTTCTCATCTGATTGTGGTTCTCGATGCGTGCGCGTGTTTCTGGAAGTTTGGTGGATTCGCGGAAGGGAATTTGTTTGAAGTTTGAACTAGCTTGTTGTTCGTTGGGTTGGATTTCAGCGTCTGTGATGAGCCCGTGGAAAATCGCCATATCAATTGCTTGTCTGTGTTTGCATTGCGACGATTTGAATCTCGTTGCTGCGATTTCAGTTTGGTCCTTAGGCGATCGCAACCTAGCCAGTTAAGCAGTTTATGTTGCTGTTTGGATCATCGAGCTCTGGGTTGTGGTTTCCATCCTGTCGCATTTGGTCATCTGATTTGCTTGTTCTATTGTGTATTGCAGCATGTGAATCTCGATTATGTGAACTCAACTTGGTTTTGAAGCGATCGTGGGTGCTACTTAAGCCGTTCGTTGCTGTTTGAATCTTCTAGTTCTACCTGAACTCTTTCATTTGCGATTTGCGTCCTTAGCTCAGTGCATTTCATTAGAAATTTAAAACTGATATGCTTCTGGATTATTTGAACTTAGTTTGAAGCTTCCACATTATTCGAATTTAGTTGCGTTGAAATGTTGAATTCAACTTTTGAACAACAAGTGAGAAGTGCATTGGCCATTGGGAATGCTCTTGTCAGTGCATTTGATCAGAAATTTATAACTGCTATGCTTCTGGATTCAAATTGCGTAGCATTTGTTATTCTTCTGGATTCAAATTCATGGAAGCAGAGTGCTGGTTAATGCGAACGAAAATTCTGGGTCTCGAATGACGGTTGCTCCTATCCTTTCCAATTTATGAATTCTATGTTCTACCCTTTCGGGACTAGCTCTGCAGTATTTCGAATCCAGTCGCTTGAAATTTCGAACACGATCCTTCTGCTAAGTTTGATTTGATCTCCCGACATCGGAAGGTGGCACCGGTGGCTTTTTTTTCTTCATAAATTTAACTTCAAATTCGAATTCTGGAGATTTTTCCTCTGCTGTTGCAGGTACGAGGCGGACATGTGGACGGAGGTGGCCAAGTACCTGTTCGGCGTGGAGCTGGCGCGCCTCTCCTCCACCTGCCGCTGGTTCCGCCGCCTCCTCGCCGACGAGTCCATCTGGCGCTACGCCTTCCTCCGCGACCTCTCGCTGCTCCCTTCCAGCGCCGACCGGTACCCTCCCCGCCCGCTCCACCGCTCCTGGCGTCTCCTCTACACCGCCGCCTTCAGTAAGCTCCATCCTCCATCCACTGACAACCCGGTCCCACTTCCTGACATGACCACGTGTCCCTATTCTTCTTCCTCCAGATGGCGCCCATTCGTTCTGGTTCCGCCGGAGCACGCGGCACCTTGGTAAGCGCAGCGCAACCGCAACGACGTCGCGGAAATCGTTTGATCTCTCTCTGTTTCTTCTGATCGGTTTGTTCGATGTGCGTGACGCTGGCGTCGTGGTGCAGGCGCGTACCGGATTGGTGGGTTCTTGCTCGAGTCGCCGTACATGCTCCTGACGGCGATGCTGGCGGTGCCCCGGTGGTTGCCGCCGGAGGAGGACGGCCCGCAGATCGCCATCGAGATGACCGGCGCGTGCATGCTCCCCAATGCGCGCCCTGGCATCTGGATCGCCGGTACGCGCCCATCTCTCCATATCGTCTCATAATTCCTCTGGCTCGCTTGCAGTTCTGCTTAAACTGTGCAATGATCTGTTCCCGTATTGATTTTGGCCTTGTTGAATCTTGCAGATTTCCATCTTGTGAGGTGCCCCAACTGCACCATCAACAAGTGCGCAGGTGAGTCGACAGATGCTAGGGGGTTATTGATCCTGCCATTGTGGAGTTGACTGCTCACTGAATTTGGTTGGATGCAACGGGTGGTTCAGGGGTCTTGCAGGTTATGGATGCACGGCACTGCGAGCTGTTCCTAGAGCAGGGCTTCTGGAATGGCACCTGGGAGTACGAGGACCTGGGCGACCACTACAACGACGAGGAGACCCCCACCGCAGCCTGCGCCATCTTCAACGCCAGTATCCACGCTCATGCGTCCATTTCAAGTTCGTTCCTGGACCATCTGACATGCAGTCATTCCAGGCTTCCAGCACTCGGTTCATTTACATGCTTGGTGACTGATAACGGATGGCGTCTGCTTCTTCCGATGCAGGTGTTCTCAGCTCCAAGTCCTGGGTTAGGAGATGCGACGACCCACAGCCCAAGGCGCATTGCCGCCGACACGCTGTTGCCCTCAACTCCAACCTCCTGTCCAACTCCAACCAGGGTATGCGCTTGAACTGAAGCAATCAATTTTTTCTGTCTCGAGTCGAGTTCTCGCCTGATATTCTTTGCATTGTGTGGATGGCAGGGCTGGTGTCAAGGTTCCAGGCGATGAGAGACACGACCGGGAACGGGCAGATAGTTTCTATCCGGATCACACAGCAGATCTACTGATT
This sequence comes from Oryza brachyantha, assembly GCF_000231095.2. Taxonomy (NCBI): domain Eukaryota; kingdom Viridiplantae; phylum Streptophyta; class Magnoliopsida; order Poales; family Poaceae; genus Oryza; species Oryza brachyantha. The sequence goes on from NC_023163.2 coordinate 4,926,882, forward strand.
CAGGTGCCTGGTTCGTTTCTAGCGATGGGTTCCTGCTCTGTTGTTCAATGTGTTAATACCTTGTTTGCTATTAACATTAGTGTCGTCAGGGATAGTCATGAGAGGGAATACAGTTATACTATAGTATGTTAAGGTTGCAACATATGTTTAGAGTTAAGTAGAGAACACCCAAGAGAAGCAGGCTTTGTTGTTTATATCAAGCTATTGTTTCATGTGGTAATGTTGAAAATTCGCACAATTGTTTTAGCAAAACATAGTACCATGTTTATGACAATAACACAAGAATTCTTTCGTTGTGCATACTGGTCTCAGCTTTGCTAGCTTGATTGATTTCACGAGCTGCTTCACTTTGCAATAGGGCAACAGAGTCATGAATTATTTGATACCCAAACTTGTAGAAGACCGTAGCTGAAGTATTGCAAACTATTTCTGTTCTTGCCCCCTGACGTGGGATGACAAGCCCTCCCTTAACACTGGCATTTCTGAACTTGTCTTCTGACGCGGGTTTATCTACAGTTTTACTATAAGCTAGTATTAGATCAAACCGAGATGGATTTTTGTTCCTTGATTAGGCATCCGCTCATTTCTTGCATGTTACCTTAATAATCGTTTTTTAAAGGATTGATTAATACGAGATATATCACTCCATAAATATATAAATTCAAATTTGACTTCTACTAGTTATAAAAAATAAATTAAACTGAAACTAGTATGCACATATTCAAAATTAAATTTGTAATTTTTGTTATAACTTATAGAAGTAGAATTTATACTTGCATGTTTGTGGAGTAATATATCTCATATTGATCTATCTTTTCAAACATTTTCAAATTTTATTATAATTATTTAGATGACATGTAAGAAAGTAGTAGATATGTAACCGAGTAATAAAAATAGTTTCCCAAGATCAATATATCAATTGAACAGTAACTGAACTTCTCCTCTGCTTATGCATTCTGCTGATTTAAGTTATTGTATTTTCTTGTTCAACGGCGTTAAGTCTCACGATGTCATTTTTGCATACGGGATATCAACTCTATAAGTTTAATTGTCTGAAACGGATGCACAAATTGATATTATTGATTGGATTGATTAGAAGTTTAGCATAAGCTTGCATGATATAGGCGGGGACAACTAATTTGATAGCCCACACAAAGGAGCCTTTTGTTGTCATGTGTGCATTTAAATTCAGTTCTGAATTCTGACATCTGGGTGGGTTAATGGCATGAAGCTTAAACAATCTTCCAATTGTTCGGGAGTCCTTTTGTGCTCTTTATCTAGACCTGGTCGTTGTTGGTCATTGCAGTTTTCATAAAGCGTTTAATCATCTACTTCTGCTAGGAACCCTCTGCCTTAACATGCATAAATCTGACAAAATTACAAGATGTCATCTCGGTAAAGCGCTGTAGAACAATTTAACCTTTCTCTGAGATTTACTCTAGTCCAACAAAAAATAATAAAAAGTGTCTCGCGGTACCAAATCGTTTCTGATCGTTGGATGTAACGGTGCATATCCTACTCAATTAGGTCCGGTGATAGAAAATAATTTGGTATCTCGAGTTACTGATATCTCCTGTTGGACCGGAATAGACTGATAGTCTAGCTCCGTGTCCTTGTTCTCTGATTTCTGACGGTGCATAGATTTCTCGCAATAAATTGATATATTTCCGGCCGTGATGTTACATCCGGAGCCTGAAGGCCAAAGTATCACATCGAGTTCGGTAAATTTAAATGGCCAGTGATTTACCGCACTAATGATGCATGCAAAACACAGTAGGAGTGAGACACCGAGTTTGGCAGATTAGCAATTGCAACTAGCCAACCTACCGTTGTATGCACACACATGGATACTAGCGGCCTCCGCAAAGCAGTTGTGATCAACTTGTTTGCGATTAGCGAGTCCTAATCCTAATCGAACCGTGCAATGGATGGCCTACTCCAAGTACTGCAAAAACTATATTCAGCCACGCCTAAACAAATGCGTCCGCTGCCTTTTGCAGCTCGTGATGCAAATTGCAACCTTTCTTTCCCTCTTTCCCGTAGGAATTTGTAGTCATCCATGGTACGTACATGCGTACGTGTGCTAGTGCACAGAAAATTCTGTGCAATCTTGAACCACTTCTGATGGAATCCCAAAGATGTTAACTATAAAAGTTTGATTTGCAAAACATATCTTGCCGACTTTGTTACCATGTGATAATTTATTTTCACTGGGTAGTAAGTAGGGAGTGTTACTAACTTCTGTTTGGTTGTTTGCTGTGGACAAGTGCTAACTGTCAAAACCCATATTGACCTTAATCTCCAGCAATAATAATAATGTAACACCCCATTGGGCAGTGCAACCTACTCCTCACATAATATGTCTCAACATCATTATAGTTTCTAAGCCTTGATCAGTTAAATTAATAACTCCGTTCCCTGTGGCGCTATATAAGCACCATGGTTTTCAGCAGTTCGGTATCATCAGTGGCATCACCCAGCATTCAGCTCCCTTGGCTCTCCCACCTCTCTTTGTTCTCCTAGCTCACCTGTACCCAAACCTCAGATCACAAACTTAGCTAGAATAGCTAGCTAGAGCAAAGCCAGCCAAGCACAGGACAGTGCAGGAGAAGCAAGAACCAAATGGGCAACATGCTGCCATGCTTGGTCCAAGGCAGGACGACCCTCCCGGCCGCCATGAACCCCAAGCAGAGGTTCTACTCCCTCAAGCTTCTTGTCAAGGCCCTCCACAAGATGAAGAAGAAGATGATGAAGCCCTGCAGCAGCAGCAGCAGCAAGGGCGACAAGATCGGCGGTAGCAAATCGTCGTCGCCGGCGCCGACGACGACGTCGGGAGCAGCTTCAGCCACGGCGGCTGCAGGAGGAGGTGCGGCGGCGGCGGGGATGGGGAGCAAGCCACCCAGGGTGAGCCCGAGAAGGGCGGCACAAGGTGGGCACAGGAAGGGCGTGGTGCGGGTGAAGGTGGTCCTGACCAAGGAGGAAGCGGCGCGGCTGCTGTCGCTGACCGTCGGCGCCGGAGCCGGAGCCGGCCGGAAGACCGCCGCGCAGATCGTGGCGGAGATCAAGAGGATGGAGGCGCGCCGTGCCTTCGCGTCGACGGCCGCGGCGTGGCGCCCGGCGCTCGAGAGCATCCCCGAGGAGCACCACCACTCGCCGCCGCGCCGTGGCCTCGACGTGCAGGCGGCGGCGGCGTAGGCACGTACCTAGGATGGATGGATGGATGGATCGTGGTAGAGATGGACAGCCAGAGAGCGAGCGAGCGAGGGTTAATTTGGGTTGAGAGGCGAGCTAAAGCTGGCGACAACGGCGGCCATGTATGCTCCCCCTCCCATGAACGAGCTCCGGCCGGCGGCGCCGCCGCCGTGCATGCCATACAGCTTCCCCTTTTTTGAAGCTTACCTCGACCGCCCTCTCTGGCCATCTCACGTGTAAAATTAGTCGCAGAATGAAAGGGAAATGGAATGCAAAACTTATCGTCTTATCCTTGATCGTCAATCTTTCGATCGATCGGCTAGATGAGTAAAATGACCAGGCAAAAGAAAAACAAAAAAGGGTGTTTCGCCTGGATGCATGTTCGACGTTTCAATGCAACTGGTCTGTCTCTGTTAATTAATGCAATACATGAATTTGAAAATGTCTACATTCCTTTAATTTCAAGCCTAGATAGACGGCACATGTACATTTGAACTATGTTCTACTTGAGACGTACGAGTCTCTCTGGCCGCAATTCGCACAGTTTTCAGACACGAGTTAAGATGAAGCTCTCTGTGTTTTAATCCTACGTAAATTTAATCATAGACTAATATAACTGTTCAACTTTATCAGTATTCATATAAATCTGAGATGATCAGAATATTTTATAATATAAAACGAAGTTAAGATTATTTAATGATCAGACCTCATCAGTTGCGAGACGTGATCAATAATTGATTATTTAATGATCAGACCTCATCAGTTGCGAGACGTGATCAATAATTCAGCATGCTTGTCTACAGAAATAGCTCGCACGTCCAACGGACTGGAGCTTGATAGCCGGGAGCCCCCATGTGCAGTTGTTCGCTTGCTAGCTTCGCAAGGATACAGCCAGAAATGGAGGGTGGACAGACAAAAAAAAAATGGTGGGTTAGCTGGGATGATCTGAACATAATAAAACCAGTGCAAATTGCGATAAACAAGGGAGATTGAGGTAGTGTTGCGGTTGAGTTGGGGTGGACGGTGGTCTCCACGGGAAAGCGTTGTTTATTGAAGGATATTTTCAGTGTTACTGTTCGTGGTTCTTATTGCCGACTGAGCCCTCTTTCACGAATAATTGCGATATGAAAACCGATCCCGAAATTATCAAAAGCGAATGCGGAACATCAGAAATATACAATAGAAGAAGATATAAAACTTTATGACGACATTGAGACATGATATTTGTTAACGAGGTTTAATCCAGGTCTAATATCTGGGACATGGATTATAGAAGTTTTCTTTCTAATACAACAAATTAAAGTGTATCTGGTATCCGGACCTCAATCCACTATGCTGGCCACTCATACCCACACCTATACTCATTATAGTCGTCGTATGGTCATAAGCGCTTCTCTTTTTAAGATAGAACTAAACTAAAGTTTGACTCTAACTGTATCCTGTATCTACTATTGTAACTTTAAATTCTACACTGTAACTGTCTAATTGACTGTACATATATATATTCGACACAAACTCTATTGTTCAAAACTTGCCAGGTTCTTCTATTTAGCCTTGATCGATGAGCCCACAAAATTCTGAAATGTACTTGTTTCAAGTCAAGAATTTTTTTTGAGAACACAGCACATGCTCACAACGTACGCACCGTCTTCCCTAAGAACGCACGCACGTAAACCGTATCCCTATGGACACCTTCGAAGCCTGGTTGGCACATCCTGAGATTGACAAAGTCACCACGGGCGCTTCGCTGTCGATGGATACGTCGCTTACCACTGAAAGCAAAAAACGTTAGAATCATGTAATATTCGCTCGAACGTCAACAAAATTTTGAGTGCAATAGAAATGACGCGCCTACGTATTTTTTTGCACCGACCTCCTGTATGGGGGAAACTGTTCACTTAGGTTAAATTGAGATGTACATAAGGCAAACAACGACAAAATGAACTAAAAGAAAACCTTTTCTTCGGTCATACAGGTTTGTTAAGAGGGGGCAGGCACATGGCACCCTTCTAAAGGCTCAATTGCCTAGAGTTTTCTATGCCCTCGAAATAACATGCCTATCCTCCACACACCCCAAAAAAACTTGATTAGCATTGCTCTCACGAGAAAGCTTGTCACTAATCGCCAAGTGTCATTGTCCTATTTCTTTTATATAGGCCTACATTCTCATGAACAAGTTGACTTTCACCTACCGAGTAATTAAGTTGCGAACCAATTAATAACCACACCGGGATGCTGGTTCATGAACATACATGCACACTGAACTTCAGAGAGAAGACTTTAAAGAAGGCAGAGGACATCCTGCCGGAAAAGCCGACGGGTCGTCCGTCCGTCGTTGAGTGCGATGTATGCAAATGCGAATATGCAACGCATGCGCGGCCGCACATGATATGTGGCTACTAATTACCCCCTTCTAATAAATAAAATGGTTTGTCATACAATTTAATCGTCTGTCTTATTTAATAAATTTGTATGAATATGTAAAAAAATAAGTTACAATTGAAATACACTTAATAAAAAAATAAATAATAATTATATAAGTATTTTTATTTTTATTACGATAAATAATTAACTACGTAGTATGTGCTAAAATGTTAATATTATCGTCTATGAAAATATGGAGGCAGCAATCAGCGTCAGGCTAGTATCGCTATGCTGGTTAGATTAAGCCGAAGCGATTCGTCATGACCATGTGCCCTGTTCGTGGCTCCAGCGTCCCTTTCTCTGGGCCTTATCCTGCCTATGCATCCACACGTAATTTTGTCCTCTGATGTCGCTTCAATGCGTGATCTCGGGGACTCGTGTTCCTCCGCCCGGAGACGACACTTCGACTCCCCTCCGGACCTTCCCTACCAAAATCGCATCGTGGTTTCTTGCATTGTTATCCATAGCTGGAGCCAAAACTAGACCAAATTCAATAAAAAAAACCGAACAACATATTTATAAATAAAAACTTATATATATATATATATATATATATATATATATATTTCTTGCGATCTAAAAGTAGGGTTGGAAGATAAATTTCAGTAAAAAAACAAATATCAGCTTAAAAAATTAAATTTTAGTTTATAAGTATAAACAGAAGTGAGAATATAAGGTTGAATAATTGTACCACTAACAAATAGCTTTTCTCTTTTTACCATTCGCTCACCCCTCTCTTTATAAATTTAAGGAATAATTTTATCATCTTTAAAAAAGTACAAGGAGGTATCATATTTCTAATTTAAGATAATTTTATCAAGAAATTTTATGGTACTTGAGAATGTATCTAGAGGTACCTTTTAAGTGGAAAATTGGGTATCAAATTTTTACCTAAAAAATATGGTACCCAAATACTTTCTACAGGATGGTAAGAAAAACTTAATTTTAACATTTTTAAGAAAATATCTCTAGGGATCAAATTTTACATTTAAAATGTTGTTACTTTACGATAGACGGTACTCAAAGTACCAAATTTTACGCAGAAAAATATAACACTTATGTTACCTTTTTTTAGTAATGATAAAATTATCCATAAAACATAGCCTTTTTTTGCGTAAACTACTGATGTAGACTCATGCCCTTTGAATTGTAGAAATATACTAAGTTTGCAGGATTTCAATCATATGGAACAATTTACTATGAGATCCTTTGAAACAAAGGAGTGTACTCTTAGCCTTTCTTTTAAAATTCCTATGGATCGAACAATTCTATAGAGATTTTAGAGAAAAATAAATAAGAGACCCTATCTCATGTTTTTTTTATTCCCATGTCTCTAAATTCCTGTGTGTTCTCCTTACGATGTTTTTGAATTATTATTATTTTTGTTTTCACTTCCTATATAAATCTAGTGGACGTGGCTTTTCATTCCAATATTCTTTTATTCCCGTGTTTTCGTAATCTTTTGTTTCAAAGGAGCACGTACAATTATGGTCGATATATATGCGATATTCCTGGCCAAATTGATCATCGAGTTTGGTACCGTGTTCGTATATGCAGTATTCGGATCCCGGCCGGTCAGCATGTGTGGATTCAGTAGTTCTTATTTTTGTTCGTATTTTTGTTTTCATTCCAATATTTTTAGTTTGTTACCCATAGCTGAAGCAAAACTAGAGCAAATTCAACAATTGTACAGCTTAACAAATAAATTCTCTCCTTTTTACCATTTGCTCATCCATCCCATTATAAAATTAAGAAGCAATTTTATTGTCCTTAAAAAAAAAAGTAACGGAAGGTGCTATACTTTTAACGTGTTCGTATATGCAGTATTCCTGGCCAAATTGATCATCGAGTTTGGTACCGTGTTTCGTATATTCGGATCCCGGCCGGTCAGCATGTGTGGATTCAGTAGTTATTTGTTGCTTCGTGGCAAGCAGAGGTGGTGTGTATGTACTGAACTGATTTGCGAGATCGGCGTCGATTTGTTTGGTCTGATGGTGAGGTGCTAACCCGAATCCTCATCGTTGGGATAAGGATCCTCCGATACTGCCTACCTGAGTGCACATGCACATGGCCATGGCCCCGTTTATTTCTTGGAGAGGGTGGGGCCCACCAAAGTGTCTTGTTTGCGCAGTTTCGCATCTAGCCAAAATTTAATTCTCAATATTAAATTTAAAGTTGATTTTAGAGGATTTTTTTTAAAGTTTGTTTTACCACTTTAGCTTTCGGATTACTACAAATACATATATAAAAATTTTACCATAAATTATGTTTGTTCGTAGATAACATTGGTTGAAGCCAAACAATCGCCTCCTCAATCATTCTGTATTCTGTCCTGTTTGCCTCTCGCAGTGTGACGACTGACAGAAGACGAGATACGGAAGGTGATCGAATGATTAAGAGGCATATATGCACGGTGATTCCCGTTATGATGATCCAAGCCTGCACCTCGGATCATAAAATTGCTTCCCAGATCTGGTTAGTTTCCTTTTGTTGATTTGTTGTTCATCGTCATAATCGAAATCCAACATTTTTATATTTTAGCCCTTTAACAAAACTTATTTATAAGTGGATTCTTAAAAGAACTTCAATTAAGAATAAACATTTTTCTCAGCGCCAATGACCTTGACGCCGAGGTTTATTATTTTGATGCCACCATAGTTGGCACTGAGACCCTCGCTGTAGTAACCAAGCCACAGAGAAGGTCGACGCTAAAGACATTTTTTCACCAAAGATCTATTTGCAAAAATAAAAAATAAAAAAATACATATGAGTAAAGGAAAAATATGTACAAATAGGTACTTGAAGCTAGCCGCGTTGGCGCCGAGGACCTATTTGTAAATATTTTTTCTTATGTATAGATCATTTTTTTGAATTTTTTCTATAAATAAGTCATCAGTGCAAGTGTCTTTGGTGCCGATCTTCTTCATAGCAATAACTTAAGCCACGTTTGGCTATATGCTAACTTATCCTAGCTTTACTCGTTTTTCGTGCGCACGCTTTCCAAACTACTAAACAATGTATTTTTTACGAAAGTTTTCTATAGGAAAGTTGATTTAAAAATCATTTTAATCTATTTTATATTTTTAATAGTTGATAATTAATTAATCATATACTAATCTATTAATATATTTTCCGCGCTGGATAGCTAACCCCTCGCTCCCCCATGCCAAACGCGGCCTTAGTAATCCCGAGGATCGAGGTTGTCGGTGTCATTGTGTTTGGTGCCAAGACATTGGACCTTGGCGCCAAGCAAAAAAATAAATTGATTGAAGTTTTTTTTTTCTAAGGGTCTATTTATGATAAAAATTTTACAAAATAGCTACCAGTTTAAAGAATCAGATCGGAATCGCCACACAGTGTGATGTATTTTAGCTCTATACTATATCTATTTCATAATATAAGAGTTTATAGTACTAACTATCGATACTAATGATCCTAGACACACACCTATATAATATTAAATAATAAATTATTCTATGCATAACTAAAATATCTTACAAATGAAACAGAGGATACATCTTAACTATGTTGAAATTAGAAATGTTCTCAGTAAAAGAATGAGATTGGAAATATTTCCTGTAAAAGAATCACCATGTAAGATTCTTTTGGATTATTGGTGAGACGGAGGAACTCATGCGTACTCGTGAACGGGACAATTTCGTTTCTACCCCTGTTTCAGGTTCTAATACTGATTTTGCTCCTTCTTTTTAAGGCGTTTTTGCCCTTACTTTTTTGAAATGAACGAACCGGTTGTCCCTCCTTTGGATGAAGGGACTAACTGTGTTAAATGACATGTTAAAAGACTATTTTACCCCTTCATGAGAATATGACTTTGATCTTTTTTTAGTCATTTGTGTCGTTACCCTTCATTCTAAATAATAGAAATATACAAAAGCAATATATTATTAATTTAAATGACATGTTTGAAAACTTATAATTTTTTTAAAATATTTGACAGAGTTTCAAAACTATGTCAATTTTTTTAAAAAAATTATAAGTTTCATAGAAACATACAAAGCAATATATCATTAATTCAAATGACATGTTTAAAAACTTATAATTTTTTAAATAGGGGTAATTTCGTCATTAATTATTTCAGGAATTAAATCTTTTATTTTTTAAACTAAATATATTGGTCAACTAACAGTCAACGTAACTTCCATCCAAAATAGAGGAAAACGGTTCATTCGGTTAAAAAAGAGGGGCAAAAACGAAAACCTAAAAAAGAGGGATAAAATCAATATTAGACTTGAAAATTAGGGCATGAACAAAATTATCCTTTTTTTAAACACTAGGAGTATGGGTGGGAGGAAAAACCACATGCACTTTAAGACACATTTTTGGTTCATTGTTTGCTTTTTAGGAGAAAAAAGATAAACGACATATATGTCATATTTATAAATTAAAAATAATTTATAAATAAAATTTTTATATACACGCTCTTTGTGATTTAAAAGCCAAGGCTGAAAACAAATTATGATTAAAAAGTGTTAGAATCAACTTTAAATTTAAGGTTAAAAATTTAAGTTTTGGTTTATAGGTATAAGTGAAAGCGAAAAGACGATGTGTCATTTCTTGTAGAAAATGTGGGAGAAGATAAACCTCGAGAGGAAGAAAAAACCGCTGAAGTAAAGTGCTCTTGGTAAAACCCAAGCAGGTTGCTCGTAGACCTGCGAGGCTAAACCAATCAAGCAAACACCACCTATGGACTATGGTCACTCTGTTTTGTTGGTGTTGGAGCTCCAAACGCTCAAAGTCATCGGTTATGTTATAGTTTTATTTATAGATTATGTTATCGAAAGATTTATAAAAATATATATTAGTTTAAAATATTAATCCATACTCCTAACGCTGTCAGAGCGTGAAATCGTATGTAACGGATGGAGAGGATGGCGACATTAGCTGATTTTCTTTTACAGATGACATCTTAGAGCATCTCCAACGGCTCATCTAAATTTGGTCATCCATATCTTCATTTGGATGATCATCTAAAATAGTTTCATCGTTCATATCTCTTTGTACTCCACCAGATCATCCATATCTCTTTAGAGAATGGAGAGAGATCATCCAAATATAAAGTTTCTCCTCATAATATAGATGACATCCAAAAATAGATAATAGGATAGCCGTTCTGTTCAAGCTCAATTTGTAGGTTTTTATCCTCTATTTTTACGATGGAATGTGATATGTAAGCTGTTGGAAATGCTCTTATCACTCTTCTAGAGAGCGTTTAGGAGTCCGCCGGTAAAAAGCGCATCTAGCCTTCCACTGCCTACAGACAATATACATTTTGTAGGTCACACACGCTCCCTAAACGCCCTCTAGAGGCTGCTGCGGTTTAGTTTCCAAACTTGTGAACTAAACATATGTATGTATTTAAAATCTTTTAATATAAAATACATAGAAACAAAAAACTTCCGGTTATGATGCCAATGCGGTGAAGTCGAAAAGGCCGACAAGGGTGGACCGTAAGGCCCAGTTTGGGCTGATGGGCCTTCCTCTCCGGCAAGGGTGAAGTCGAAAATGCAGTGGCCCAGTAGCCGCGCGCTGATGGGCCTTCCTCTCCGGCCCTCGTTTTTTCTCTGGGCCTCTGGCCCATCACGCTGTATCAAGGCAGGCGGCGCTGTGTTTTGGGCTTTTACCCCGCTCGCGTGTGCTCGTCCGCCGCCGCCGCTCCGGTTGCCGGCCGGACCATCACGCGCTCTCACCTGCCCAACCACCACGCAAAACGCAAAGCTCATGAAACCCACCATGCGCTCCCTCCCTCCCTCCCCGTCGCCGTCACGCCGCCGGCGCGGTCGACCAGCTCGCCCGGCCCTCTCACCCACCGCGCGCATCGATCCCTACATAAACCCTCGCTCGCCATCGCCGCCATGGCATTCTTGATTCTTGCATCAACCACCACCAGGCAACTCCGCTCAATCTACACCTAGCTAGTCGCGATCATCAGCAGCACGTCAGGTCGTCGATGGCCTTTCGGGGAGGGAGACCGGCGTTCACCGCGCTGCTGCTCCTCCCCATCCTCGCGGCGGCGGCGCGGGGCGCCTCGGCGGTGGTGCAGTGCGGCCAGGTGACCCAGCTGATGGCGCCCTGCATGCCGTACCTCGCCGGCGCCCCCGGGATGACGCCCTACGGCCTCTGCTGCAACAGCATCGGGGTGCTCAACCAGATGGCCCCGGCCCCCGCCGACCGCGTCGCCATCTGCAACTGCGTCAAGGCGGCCGCCGGCGGCGGCTTCCCCTCCGTCGACTTCGGCCGCGCCTCCGCCCTCCCCGCCGCCTGCGGCCTCTCCATCAGCTTCACCATCGCCCCCAACATGGACTGCGACCAGTACGTTCCTCTTCCTCCCGACCAACTCATCCCTACACCTAACTCGATTCAATTAACTCGTGTTCTTCGCACGCTTGCATTATCGCAGGGTTACGGAGGAGCTGAGAGCGTGAGCAAATCCACTTCAGTTTGCGTTTTATCATCGTCTAGATCAATAAAATGAGCAAGCTTTGAGACCACGGGCGACCTTTAGAATCTTGGATCATGCATTCGTGTATTACAGTTTTTTTTTAGTTTGATTTCGCACTGTCGTGTGTTAATTCTGTCCAGTTTTAAGCTGCAAGATCTTAAATAACCAGCATTTGGTTTTTCTGAATGCTGATTTAAAGTTTAATTCGAGGTTTGCTTTCAACTATCAAATGATCAATCCAAAAGAAGAACTACATATATATTATTCCAAACACGACGCACAGAAACAATAGCTACGAGCTAGTGGATCCGCTACAGCTTAAGTTGACAAGAGGGCTGAGATTGCAACTGGCCACGTCACTGTCGATTCAGACGAGCTTGTAGCCGATGACCCAGACGTCGGCCGGCGGCGCGGCGTGGGTGTAGGCGAAGGCGGCGGTCTTGCCGGCGGGCAGCGTCGACGGGAGCACGTAGCCGTAGCGCGACCTCTCGAGCCCCCACACCGGGCCGTGCAGCTTGCCGACGCCGATGTGGACCTCCTCCGCCGTCTTGGCCGGGGACCTGTTCGTCACCGTCACCGAGTACCGGTGGTACATCCTGCCGTCCCGCGTCCACGACCTCGTCGCGTTCTGCTCGATCACCACCACCGGCGACGACGCGTCGTCATCGGCAGCTGCAAGACGCACGCCGGCGTTGTACTCTTGAGGTGACTGATGACCACCAAGACGGCTGCCGCGGCCGCCGCCGCAGCCGCCGGCGAGGCGGGCGAGGACGCCCATCAGCGGCGCGTTGTTGTAGGTGGCCACCTCCGTCTGCTGGTAGTTGTTCCTCTCGTCGGCGAAGTCGTCGCGCTCGTGCGGGCCGCCGACCACGGCGCCGTCGAGCAGGTTCGGGTTGCCCCCCGGCCGGCCGAACCAGCTCACGTAGCCGTCCTTGCAGCTCACGAACGCCGGGTTGGCCTTGACGGAGACGATGGACGCGCCGCGGTGGTGCGCGTGCTGCGGGTACCTCTCGCCGTACCCGACCATGTAGCTCATCCCCCGCGGGTTGCTGCCGAGGATGTAGTCCACCTGTGACCTGGCCAGCGCCAGCAGCTCCGACGGCCGCGCCGGCTCGGCCGAGCACCGCACGGTGGCTTGCCGCCCCCGTCTGAGGTGGTCGGAGTAGACCGCCAGCAGGAACGACGCGCCGGTGACGAACTGGAGGTTGTTCCAGCTCCGCTTGTACAGCAGGCCGCCGGGCGTCCTGGCGACGTCGCCGCCGCCACCGACCTTGCCGAGGCACGAGCAGGCGAAGACGTCCGCCTTCTGCTGGTACCGCGCCAGCACGGCGGCGTGCTGGCCGGCTTTCCCTTGCAGCAGAAACTGCATCCATCCAGGTGCGTAGCACTGTAGCTGGTATTCCTGTTTCCGACAAAATGTGGTAATCACCGTAGCATTTCATACCTTGGCAGCTAGGACTTGCACTCCTGGGTACTTGACGTCCCAGCCGAATTCGTTGGTACCCCAGCCGGTCCCGCCTAGTGCGTCACCATTGTTCGCCAAGTAATCGAGGTAGTGACGGTCGTCGGTTGCCTGATATAGCCACGCCGATGCCCATAATAGCTCATCCTGAGGTAGATACATCGGATATCGTGATTAGTTGAAAATATGACCAATTGTCGGGGATGGATTCTCATCCCGCATATATAATTAATATGAGCTTTGCTCCAACTCTTCTGTACCGCGAGGTACTAGTATTGTGAGGTACTAATATTTCTACTCGTACTATCCATCCCACTACCAAGCTGGTATCTCGAGGTACCATGCAAGCGTGACCATTCAATCATCATCAACAGTCATGTTTTTTAGTACCATTTTGATCGTGATGTGGATAGTACGAGCGAGGATTTTAGTACTTCATGGTTACAGTACCTCGCGGTATAAAAAAAAAGATTGGAGCAAAGCTCAATTAATATATATAGAAAAAGTCAAATTTGAACTATTTAGATGATATGTCATCGAGGAATTAAAACATTTTTTGCCAATTAATTGTCAAGCAAGTGTGTATTCATTTTGTCAGAACATACCCCGTATCCATTGACTGACCCGTAAAAGCTCTTCGCGACCGGAATGCTGTCGTCGTACTTCCCCCTATACTTGTCGGCGAAATCAAACAGCTGGGCATGCACATGAAGTAATCACGGAACAATTCGTTCATAAATTCAAAATTTTTAGCTATATCACTGGTTCGATTGGACGCACCTGCTTCGAGTGCTGCAGGAGGTTGTCGGCGTAGCTCGGGCTGGACCTACGGAACACGAGCGACGCCGCCGCCAGCGCCGCCGCGGTTTCTCCGGCGAGGTCAGAGCCCGGATGCTGATGGTCCAGGCGATACGCCTGGCGGCTCGTCGTCATGTCCTCCGGCCGCTGCCAGCAGCTGTGGTCCGAGTCACCATCTCCGACCTGCAACGCAACCCAGCCAGTGATGTACAACACTCCAAAAATGTGTGCAGCTGCTACAGACAAAAACGAATGAATCCATAGATGGATGGATGGTCGCCGACCTCTGCGTAGAGCACGTCGGGCTCCGGGTGCGCCTTGACGAAGTAGTCGGCGCCCCACCTGACGGCCTCCATGGCGTGGCCTAGCTCGCCGGCCGCCGCCATCTGCCTGCCGTACTCGAGGACGCTCCACGCCATCATGGTCACCGTGAACGCCATGGGGAACCCGAACTTGACGTTGTCGCCGGCGTCGTAGTAGCCGCCGACAAGATCCACCTGAAAAAGGGGGCAACCGATGCATCGAGATGTAGAACACGTTCTTGCAAATCGTAGCGAAGAAGAGAGAAATCAAGGTTTGCGTGTCCTCTGCAATGGCCGCATGGCGCACACGTACCCCGTTGGCCTTGCCGTCGGCGAGGCCGGAGTTGGCCCTCCAGGCGATCCTCTGGTTACGGGGGAGCACGCCGGAGCGCTGCGCCTCGAAGTAGAGGATGCTCTTGCTCAGCGCCTTGCGGTAGTCATGGCCGCCGCCGCCGCCGCCACGCGCCACCCGCACCGTAGCGGCAATGGCAAGCACCACGGCGAGCCTGAGGAGATTAGCCATGGACGACGACGACGACGACGCGCAAGCAGAAGCTGCTCTTCCCCTGGCCATGGCTGAAGTGAATGCTGCAATGTGTGTCCAGCACGGAGTGAAAGGCTATGAGCTGTATTTACATTTAGAGGGAGGAGAGAAACGGCAAGAAACATAATGAGAGTGATATCACGAGTTTAAAGAGAAAATAATGAGGGTGATCTCATCTCATGAATATATCTCCTCTTGTCTATCTCCATCTATATGTATATCTACTACTCCAGTTACAAGTATATAAGGTTGGGAGAAATTTGGTCAAAATTTTGAATTTTTGAGTATCAATTGTTTCTTTTGAGAGGACGAGGATGCTTTATTGAAGATTTATGCTCTTTTTGTTTTGTCAGTTGGGATTACTGTAATCTAAATTATTAAGATAGATTACTATCATCTAGATTATTACAAGGCGGAGTATCGGAGTATATATGTATGCCAAGGTGATTACTTTAAAGTACTCGACAATAATAGGTCTTTAACCATCCAATAATCTTCTTTAGAGGAACTTATCATATTATAGTAATATAAGCTCTACATTAGTCACAACAATCTAATCGTTTATTTAAAATTATTCTTATAATTCAGGTTATAATAATTCTAAGTCAAAACAAATAGGGTCGTCTTACTAGTAATAAGCTAGATTATAATAATCTTAAGCTAAAATAAATAATGCCTTAGATTCATCACATGCACGTAGCCAGGAACATGCTCTCACCAAACCGCACATATCAATGGATTTTAAAAATACTCGGTTACTCTCAATAATTAGAGTTCAAATTTAAATGATAAAACATATTTTAATCTGATGTACTTAAAGGTTTATAAGTATTATACATACATTAAATACATTTTCAAATAAAACGAGTAAATATTTGAAAAACGAGGAGGTTAACTCTAAGCAGATATTGACAACCATATAAGGAACAGCTAGTAACACAACTGTGTTAGTAGGAGATTTGCCCAATTATATACCAAAAAAGAATATGATAGGTTTCAAAATTTAAGGAGAAAAATATATTTAAAAAATATTAAAATTTTAATAGAAATTAAACATCTAATAATAGTACATTATTGACGAACTGAGATTCTCTACCATTATATCATTATCATTATCGTTACTGACATATGGGCCCATAAAATAATGTGACCAACATATCAGTAACTGTAATGTATATGTTAAAATATGTACACTTTCGAAAGTCCATGTATTAAAGGTTTTGGAGATTTATTAAGAAAAAGGAACAGCTCAGCATTCATTTAACCAACGAGTGATGCAATGAAGAGGAGGTTGAAAACAAACCAACTTTGACTATATAGCATCATCAGTTTTGTTTCTTCTACAAGGTTTCATGAAATTCGAATATGACTTGTCTTCTCAGCTTTGACAGTCCAAGAGGAATGTGGGAGTATATAATTAAAAGTGTTTCACCTAACGATTGTTTTCATCTCCTACAGTCCTGCATGGTGTTCCAAGCTCCAACATGCATGTCAGTTTTATGTACTTTCAACTGGAGTTGACCAGACCAAGCCACAAAGAAGAGCCTAACCCACACATAATGTAAGTTGACCGCACTTCAACTGCACTGCATTACTGTTCATCACAAAATAGTCGTCCTCCTGATGAATTTTGGAGAAAAGACGAACCAATTTTAATAGTTGAGGCAGCCTTTGTGAGCCTGGTTTTAAACTTAAGGGATCAAAAATAGACTCAGACAATAGACTTTTCCCCTCTCCTTCTCACCCTCTCCCATTTGATCCATATTCACCTCTCCGCTTGGTCCAACTCCGGTACATTGCAATTTTGCATAAAGGTGAAACAAGAACCGGTCTTATTTTTGTTTCGTACATTCTTTATACTTAATCAGGAATCAAGAAGTAACAAAGTTCAGCAATTACTATGAGAGGTGGCTGTGAGGGATGATTTGAGCAATTCCTGCATGAAAGCAGAGATGAATTGATCAAATAAAGACTTACGTCGGAATTGGATCCAGTGCCATTGCATGCTAATGACAGGGAATGGACAGTGTGGTGACACTGGAAGAATCTCATATGTCTGTTTCAAGATGGATGACTATGGATTCATCTGCTACAGCAATCCACTACCGTACAAATTAGTAATTTATTGCTAGCATTTGTCTACAGTAATTTAGTACCAAATTTTACATTTAAAACAGTGGTACCTTCTCAAGTATTGAAAAAAAGCTCTTAAAATTGTCATATGGTACTACATTCACAACGATAGGGTATAGCACATTGCTCTTAGTATTCTGTCCTTGCTATGGTAGCATCATACACCAGGAGTGGAGCCAATTAAAACACGGGTAGGCACCAACTTAGGAATTTTTTTCCAAGATATATATTCACATGCACTAGAAATGAAAAATGAGATTTGCTTCGGTCCAACAAAAAATATCTTGAGGTACCGGTACCTCGAGATACCAAATCATTTTTCACCATTGGATCTAGCTGAGTAGGATGTACGCTATTAGGTTCAACGATCAGAAACGATTTGGTACCGCGAGGTACCGGTAACTCAAGATATTTTTTGTTGGATTATAAAATTACTCATGAAAAATACATGGCCGTTCGTTCGTGTGGAAAACCAGACGAAACATGCATGTGCTTCTTATGCATGGGTGGTTCCTCGACAAGGATGATGTGCAAAAGAAAAGGAAACAAAACGGTGTACACGCTACTAGTTTGCTGGTCATTGATAACAGAATCTACTGAATGTGATTAAGCTGCTCATTGCTCTATATCTTCTGCCTTCCCCTCATCGTATAGTACTCCTGCAGTGAGAAAACCCAAAATTAAGCTGCACGTAATACACATACCAAGATGATAATTATTAACCAGAGAGGGAGGGAGAGAGGGAGAGAGAGAGAGAGGTGTGGAGCTCCCTTCAAACCAATCAATAGAGAAAGACAATAATGGCAGGTTCATCTCCCGGATCATGCAAACCCTTGCAAGTGCAGGCCTACAATATCGATCACCATGCAATGCGCTCCAGAGGTATCCATGAACCGGCAGCTGCATCCCCTACCGCTTCCTCTCCTGAATTGGTTTGACAGGGAGCTCGTCGTCCTCCTCTCCTTCTTCTCCCCTTCACAACGAAGCAAGATATATAGCCATCTTCTTTTACATATCAACAACACAAAAAAGACCAAAAAAAGGAGGCGAGAAAGCTGTCTAAATGTATATCTTTCTCCCGTTGGTGTTTCTAGCCTAAGAACACCTCCTGAGGTTTTGACTGCACCGGTTGCCTTGGGCTTGGTGGAGCTCGCTCAGGGGCAAATCCTGGCCGTTGGATCTGACGCGCGCATATATGGACAGACATACTTGCCCTTTTTTTCCCCTTGCCTTGCCTTTTCTCCTCTGGCATTGTGATGATGTTTAATTGGTAATGCTGGTGGCTGGCTTGTTGCTTAACGAGCAATTTTACGGTCCAATAAAAAGTATCTCGAGGTACTTTTTATTAAACCGGAGCAAATCTCTTGCTTAATACCTTTTCAGTAAATTATGGTGATTAACTTGGCATGAGTGTATTAGTATTGTGTAATTATGGTGATATATATAACTTGGCATGATTATATTAGTAAAAGGTAAAATCATAGGTGATTATGTAATCTCTAGTATTATCATTGAAATCTTGCCATGCAAATTTATTTCCTGTTTATAATAATTCTCACAATATTTATTAACATCCGCTGTGGTGTTTCCATATCCATTTCATCATTTCCATTATATCTACTTGTGCTTGATTCACAGTTTCTTTGTATACTGAAATGACTTGATGTTTGCAAGGCATGCATAAATGCAAATGGAAACAAATTCTCACCAAATGATGAGACATTATTTCCAGATATATACGCGTGTTCCATATACTTGGTAGGTTCATACAGGGGTATTTATTATTGGTACTTCATGCATCTTAATTGATAATACTGATTACTTGACTTTTGGCCGATATATCGTGTAAGTTCAAGTCTTACCAATGTAGGAATTTCTGATGATATTTGCGATAATTCATATGAACATCCTATCAAACTTCTTGGGTTATGAGGAATTGCGATTTTAAATTCTCGGTTTGACTTTTTTTTACTTTTTTATTAAAAATATTTATAAAACTATTTTTTTTCCAAAAATCACAAAACGATACTCCCAATGGCCTCTAGGAGAGCGTCTTTTAAAATCGCTCTCCCCGAGGGCGTTGAGAGTATAGTTTCATAAAATTTGAAGACAAAAATATACTTTTGTAAATATATATAATATAATTCAATAGGTGAGCGCCACACACGAACCCGCCAACTTAGCATTTTCGGCCTTGGGCCGTTTTGCTTTCGGTTTTGGCCTTTTCCATTTTTGTCCCAGCTTGGGCAACGGGGTAGCAAGCCTGTCAACGTGGTCCTTGTGGCCCAAATGGGGTATAAACTTTTTTATTTTAAAGGCCTGTTCAATTTGCTTAAAATTCATATGCATAAATTTAATGTACCAACAGTTTCTACATAGAATATTTTTATATTGCATTTTTGCATATCAAGTGTTTATATTTAGTATGATGCCAAAGTACCTAATTTGACCAGAATTCTAATAAAGTAACACATGAGACAAGGCATGCAATCAACAATAGAGAATACTAGAAAATCAGCACGCCAGTTGTCACGCTTCATAATTTTTATATTCCATGTATCCTGTTAAAATCATTTGTAGAGTAGAAAAAATTGCAAGTATTTTATGTAATTAATTTAATTAAAATCAATATATGTATTAAATTATTTCAAAACAAACTTTTAATAAGCTCTTTAATTTTGTGTTTATCAAAGGTTGAGAATTGAACTGTTGAAATTTTTAAGGAAGTCACGGTCCATTTTTTATTATGATATATATATATATATCATATATATATATATATATATATATATTCTAACTAGCTAGTCACTATATATTTTCTATTTTATTATATTCTCCCTAGTTGTTTCTCTTTTCCCTTTTTCCAATTTTGATGACTGTGTAATGTTTGTTCCAGTATTGTTGAAATCACGGGAAGGATCCAAATGTTCTCAGTTTAATTTTATTCACGATGAGTTTGGAACTCTAAGCAGAAATAGTGAGCAGGCAAAATTGACCTGAGCATCCTTTATTTGCTACACGTGTTAGCAATCTATAGGTCCATGTGGACCAATCAGCTGGCAAAAATCCTGCCAGCTTGAGAAGTACAGTGATATAAAGGGCATCCACAACGTGCTTGAAAAGCAGTCCACAGAGAATAAAAAAATTTCATTCAGCTACCTTTACACATTATGCAACTAGTCTATAGCAAGCAAATAGTAAAAGCTATCCATAACACTGGGTAGGCAAAAAGACAATAAAAGTATATAGGTGTGTAGTAGCACTATCCACAAATATTAAACAAAAGAACTTGTAACCGTTACACAAGTAGCCGTTGGCTTTCTGAATATTGTGCCTATAAAAACACACTGAAGGGATAGTCTCAAAACTAAAACAACATACACCAGCAACATACACCAGCTCTCAATTTGCTAGAACACAACTAGTTGCAATGGATCCCTCCCCTAGAAACATCTCAAGTTCATGAATCAAGACTCCCCAAACCAATACCCTAAGAGTAGTGACCATATCTCACCTCACACACCCTAATCCCAGTTTATTTTTGCATCACCAAATTATATACAAAACTTCAACCCTTTTGGTCCAATAAATCAGCCACCCTTCAGTCAATCTTCTCCAAGATTTCAAGGCGTTCAACACCAAGGGAGATGGCAACAACATACTCCATCAAGCTATCAAGGTTTTCATTTACAAGAGATTTTTGGTTCACCAACTATGCAGTTTGGAGCTGCAGCCAATAGGCCACTATCTGTGCTGCAATTTAGCTCTTCGGTTGGTGCTGTAGCCAACACTTCTTCCCCTACAAGACAAAAAGAGAATCATCATGTCACCATTGATGAGTCAAGCAATAGTAGTGTAGTAGTGAAGAAGAGCCAAAGAGGTGTACTCGCATAAATTGGACTGAAGAAGAGAACCTACACCTTCTTAGCTGTTGGTTACATCACTCAACTGATCCTATAAAGGGCATCGACAGGAAATCAGAATATTACTAGAAAGTTGTAGCTGATGAGTTTAACATAAACGCGCCAACAAATGGACACAAGAGATCAATCAAGCAACTGAAGATGCATTGGAGTGGTGTGATGGGATGAGAAATTAGGGGTGGTGGAGAGGGCGTGTGGCGGAGAGGGATGGGGCGAGAGGATGAGGAGTCAGACTCTCAGACTCACGCGAAGGAAACAAGAATACGATGCGGCTGATTTTTTTGACTTTAGTGGGACCCACCTTAATTACACATATCATGGTGGTTTTTAAAACACGGACTTCCAGGTGTGGGTCCCACATCTATGGTCTACTTTGCCAAATACATTGGTGTTGCCCTAGTGCCAATAATCTATAACAACACAACATCTATGTGGATTGAGAGAAATATACAAACACTTCTAACAAAGAGCACGAATAAAGATTGAAGATTAATGAGGGATAATGTCCAATAGGAGTTTTATGCACTCCAACCATCCTAAAATAATTTTATTTTTCACTAGTCACATACCTACCAATACAAAAACTAAAAGACTAAAATATCCTTCACTTTATCAAATCCCAATACAATTATCCTCTACTTTATCTATTCCCAATGTCATTATCTTCACAAATTCCAATGTAATAATTACTCCAAAATAAACTTATTTTAAAACAAACTATAATGGCTAAAAATGATCTTACTTTGAGATGGAGGCAATAGTCAAAATGAGGGGGTGTCTCTTGTAGATCTCAACATTGATACCATGTGCTTTAGACGTCCAACAAACTACAATTCTTCTAGAAAAATATTATAGAACTGAACAAAATCAATAGCAAAATGTGGAACTAAAACAAAGTTAACAGTATATCATAGATTCTCTCATGGATTAGTTGAGATTAGCGTATAAGTCATCAAGCCGCGTGTTGCACAGGCTATTATTTCGATGCTATAAACTAACAGGCCGGATCACGATGGTCGGCACACTTGTATGGCTAGATCTATTAAAAATTATGTCATCAACTTATATTTTTATATTTATACATGATTCTCATTCACTAGTTTTTCATACTTCAAAAAATAAGAGAGAATCTAATGTATACCGCTAACTTTGTTTCAGTTCCATGTTTTGTCACTGACTTTGTTCAGTTCTCAGTTAGCCTCTGTTATTACTGTTTATTTTTGTGTTAATGACCGAAATACCCCTAATACAAAAACTTTCAAAAATTTCCAAACATTCTGAAATTTTATATTGTAAACATTATATTGTAAAACAACTAAATTTTGGCCAAAAAGTTAGAATTTGATATTTTGGATTTTTTCTCCAATTTTGGAAGTATTCAATCCAAAGGTATTTCGGTCATTATAAAAAACAAACAGTACTACCGAAGGATAACTGAAGGATAACTAGACGGCAAGGGTAGATCTTAGAAATTAAGTAAAAGTCGATGACATATCGTAGAACTGAACAAAATCAGTGACAAATCATGGCATTGGGCTAAAATAGGTGGTATAGAATGTATTTTTCTCTTAATCCATTGACACCAACCTGTTTACTTCCAGCTGGATGATAACCCATTTTATTTTCAAACACTAGCCACTAGGCAGTACACACCTTACATGGACTGATGGACATGGAGGATGGCTGAGGTTGTAGCTGGCCACATCACTCCACGTACCTTAACAATTGTAAACCTAACAATTTTTTAATTAATCGTCCTCTCTCGCACAAGTAAAACGTGTAAACACAACTGGTACAATATCTTATCAATGGTGGTACGGTGCACGTCGTCGTCTAGCTCGTTGATCGAGTTCAGACGAGCTTGTAGCCGGTGACCCAGACGTCGGCCGGCGGCGCGGCGTGGACGTAGACGAAGGCGGCGCTCTTGCCGGCGGGCAGCGACGGGAGCCAGCTCGGGAGCACGTAGCCGTACCGCGCCTTCTCGACCCCCCACACGGGGCCGTACAGCTTGCCGATGCCGATGTGGAGCTCCTCCACCGTCTTCGCCGGCGACCGGTTGGTCACCGTCACCGAGTACCGGTGGTACCTCTTGCCGTTCTTCGTCCACGACCTCGTCGCCTTCTGCTCGATCTCCACCGGCGACGCGGCGGCTGCAAGTTTTTTGCAGAAAAAAACGTTGAAATCGGAATCAGTCACTCTCGCACTGTATGTCAGTAAAAACTAAAAATGTTCATAGATCGATCAGTTACGTACCATGAGAGAGAGGTGGCAGTGAGGTGTGGTTCGCGACGATTCCTGCATGAAATTAAGCGACGATGCATGCATTGATCAAATGTGATTTCTGGTTGAAGATTTTGCGATAATTTGTCTGTTCATATCTTAGAATCTGTGCACGGGAAGAAAGATATACCGTCTTTGAGCGACTGGCCAAGCCGGGCGCGGCTGCCATGGCCGGCGGCCAGGCGAGCGAGCACGCCCATGAGCGGCGCGTTGTTGTAGGTGGCCGCCTCCGTCTGCTGGTAGTTGTTCCTCTCGTCGGCGAAGTCGTCGTGCTCGTCGGGGCCCCCGACCACGGCGCCGTCGAGCAGGTTGGGGTTGCTGCCCTGGCGGCCGTACCAGCTGGCGTAGCCGTCCCTGCAGCCGACGAACGAGGGGCTGTCCTTGATGGAGACGATGGACGAGCCACGGTGGTGCGCCTGCCGCGGGTAGGTGGCGCCGTAGCCGACCATGTAGCTCGTCGCCCTCGGGTTGCTGCCCAGGATGTAGTCCACCTGCGACCTGGCGAACGCGAGGAGCTCCGACGGCTGCGTCGGCCCGGCCGAGCACCGCACGGCGGCGCCGGCGCCGGCGAGGTGGTCGGAGTAGACGGCGAGCAGGAACGACGCGCTGGTGACGAACTGGATGTTGTTCCACTTCTGGTGGTACAGCATGCCGCCGGGCGTCCTCTCGACGTTGTTGCCGGAGCCCTTGCCGAGGCACGAGCACACGAAGAACTCCACCTTCTGCTGGTAGCTCTGCATCACGCCGGCGTGCTCGCTGGCTTTGCCTTGTAGAAGAAACTGCATCATCCAAACCACGGTTAACTGCCTCGTTTAACCTTATTTGCCAGCAAAACGTGGTATTCACTGTAGCATTTCATACAACAATTTCAGAAGGCAAATAACGAAAAAAAATTGAGGCACGAATGGATAAATCCGTAACCGTGCAAACCTCGAAATGCTTCGGTCTGACATAATTTGAATAGCTTCTCTTACGTACTTAAAAAAGTAACTCAAGGTACTATAATGTTTTAGTGTAAAAATTTAGAGATATGTTCCGGTCCAATAAAAAAGTAACTCGAAATATCAAATCGTTTCCTACCATTGGATCTAACTGAGTAGGATGTCACTGTTAGATCCAATGATCAGAAACGATTTGGTACCACGAGGTACTGGTACCTCGAGATACTTTATGTTACTTTTTATTGGACTGAAGTAAATCTCAAAAATTTAGTACCTACAAGTAAAATGTACCTTGAGGTGTAAAAATTTTAGTACCAAATTTTGTGGTACTTTTAGGTAATTTTTAAGAATGATAAAACAACTCTATTTTGAATTTGATTTTTTTAGGATAATTCAAAAAAAATCCGAAATTTTGAGACGAAATTGCAGACACTGACCTTGGCTGCTAGGACCTGCACTCCAGGGTACTTGACGTCCCAGCCAAACTGGTTAATGGACCAGCCAGTGCCACCCAGCGCATCAGCATTGTTGGCCAAGTAGTCCAGGTAGCGCCGATCATCGGTCGCGAGGTAGAGCCACGCAGAGGCCCACAGTAGCTCATCCTGACCGAAGAACATGCAGTAGATTTTACAAAATCATCTAAAAAAAGTGTGGCCAAATTGTCAAAGTATGTACTTGCCGATGTTGTCAGAACTCGCGTACCCCGTATCCGCTGAATGATCCGTAGTAGTTCCTCGCGACCGTGATGCTGTTGTCGTACCTTCCCCGGTACTTGTCGGCAAAATCAAACAGCTGGTGGCCCGCCAGGTAATTCAAGGACAATTTAGCTAGGTTCAATCTTATATTGTTTTTCTTATACGAGCGATTATCATCCTTCAAAAAATATCAGAAAGTAGCGTATTTTCTAGTGCAAGGTATCTTTAGATATTTTGTATCTCGAGGCACTAAATTTTAAGCATAAATTTTGGTACCCAGAGGTACTTATTTCACTTACTCCCTCTCTAGTTTTTTTAATTGATACCGTTGACTTTTTAATTTACGTTGTTTCTTTATCTTATTAAAAAAACTATATAACTATTGATTATTTTGTTATGATTTGTTTTATTACTAAAGTAATTTTAAGTATGATTTATAATTTTAAATATTTAGACAAAATTTTTAAATAGTACGAAAGACCAAACGTAAATAAAAAAGTACAACGGTGCAAACTAAAAAAATCGGAGGGATTATATTTTTTAAGTTGGCAAAGTTTTGAACTGACAAACCTGCTTAGAGTGTTGCAGGAGTTGGTTAGCGTAGCCCGGGTTGGAGGTACGGAACACGAGTGACGCAGCCGCCATTGCCGCGGCGGTTTCTCCGGCGAGGTCAGAGCCGGGGTTCTGAGGGTCAAGGCGATACGCCTGACGGCTTGTCGTCATGTCCTCCGGCCGTTGCCAGCAGTTGTGGTCGGAGTCACCATCGCCGACCTGAAAAAGAAAATCACACGCACCCGGTTATATATGTGCCATGATTAATTATGTCCAAACAGAAGGCCAAAGCAATCACTGCACTGAAACATACAAATTCAGACCCAAAAAAAAAAAAAAAACTAACAGAGAGGATGCCAATTCATTTCGTTCAGTTCGCCGCTTCAATATTTCAATTCGAATTCGCAGGATAATTAGACTGCAAATGAGGGTACTACTTTTTGATAAATTTGCAGCAAAATATAAATGAACTGTCAAACATGAAATGCAACATCTGACCGGGTAAAACAATTGGGTCATGCACTCGAGTGCCTGACTGGTTTCTCGAAGGGGAAGTTGGTAGAGAGAAACGCGAAAGGGCAATGCAGAGCCAAGATAGCTACTCGAAGTAAGCTGTGGTGCAATGTAACCGTCACCGACCTCTGCGTAGAGCACGTTGGGCTCCGGGTGCGCCTTGACGAAGTAGTCGGTGCCCCACTTGATGGCCTCCACGGCGTGGCCGAGCTCGCCGGCCGCCGCCATCTGCTCGCCGTACTCGAGGACGCTCCACGCCATCATCGTCACCGTGAACGCCATCGGCAGCCCGAACTTGACGTTGTCGCCGGCGTCGTAGTACCCACCCACAAGATCCACCTGAGAAAGAAAGAAAGCAAGAAAGGCTTCAGCTCACGTGTTCATCAAGAAATGAAGGAGAAACTAATAAGGTTTCAGGTTTGAATTCGATGCGCGACGCAAATGGCGCGCGCCGCGCACGTACGCCGTTGGCCTTGCCGTCGGCGAGCCCGGAGCTGGCCCTCCAGGCGATCCTCTGGCTCTGGGGGAGCACGCCGGACCGCTGCGCCTCGTAGTAGAGGATGCTCTTGCTCAGCGCCTTGCCGTAGTCATGGCCGCCGCCGCCGCCGCCACGCGCCACCTGCGCCATGGCGGCAACAAGCACCAAGACAAGCTCGAGCAGACGAGTAGCCATGGACACGCACCAGATGCTGCACTGCAAATGTGTCCAAGAATGGCGGATGATGGATCGATGATCCGCGTGCTGCGTTGGTTGGAAGCCGAGAAGCTCAAGAGCCCGTACTTATAGTTTCAGGGAAGGAGAAAAGGCCAAGAAAGAGACAATGAGCGTCTCATAAATTTTGCTTACATGAAACAGTTCAGCTCCTACATGAATCTGGGAAATTTTCCAACTTGAGGCTTTCATGGGGGTTGCTGACTGTTTTCTTCTTCCTTTTTAAGCTTTCTGTACTCTTTGTTTGTTTGCTTGTTGAGATAACTCTGAAAACTTTTGTCAGTTTCAGACTTTCAGTTACATTCAGAAACGCTAAACTTCCGTCTTTTTTTTTTCTGCTTATGCTTATAAGTTAATATTTAAAATTTTAACCTTAAATTTGAAATTGATTTTGGATATTTTTTTCACCAAAGCTTATTTTTAGCACTAACTTTTAGATCCATAAGAATATGCATATAAAATTTTATTTACAAATTATTTTTTATTTACAAATATATCATTTCGAAGAATATATATATAAAAGTTTTATTTATAAATTATTTTTTATTTACAAATATGTCGTTTTGATCACCGCATAACACTGCTACGTGTATACGATGGAACACTGAAGATTCGTACATGTGCACACTGACATATCACATACAGAGCCTATAGTTTGGGTATCGTTATGCAATCATACCACGGGATCGACATTGGATTATGGAACCGGTACCGAAATTAGCGTCAGGGAGAAATTTGCAACAACAGATCCGTGAAAACATGAAGTGGAAGTTTTTATTTGTTTCTCGACGATAGGTTTTGCAAGCAGATGAATCCGAACGAGAGCCAGATATAAGCAAGATTTTGCACCCTCTGCAATTTGGTTTGCATCACATCCAGATGAAATTGCGAGAAAGCAGCGTAACATGTACTATCATTTCCAGCCGGCCGGATATGGGAATAGCAAAACTGAAGTTTTAAGTGATGGGTTGCAGCTTTTTATGGGTGTGTTTGGTTTGGGGATGAGTTAGAATAGGTTAGACCCATTTCTGTTTTTTTTAGTTTGAAGCGGTTTCATTTTTCTGTTTGGATGAAAGATTAGAGCGAGCATGTTTTCTGTTTGGTCAGAGGGATGGAAATAGATGGAATGGACCTATCCTATGTTTGGATGGAGAAATTTTGGTAGGACAAGTAGGTCAAGTAACCTCCTCCATATACAAAAGTGAGATTACCTTCTCACAACAAATATGTGAAGTTACCAACTCAGTTTACAAACTAAGAACAGTTATGTGCATGCATTAATACATCAATTCTTCACACATAAATATATAGTGTTTTTAAAACATTGACAAGCCAATCAATCCATGTTATAAATAATATAAGGATAATAATCACAAATTATTTTTCTTTTACCAATATGTCTTTTGGCTATCAACAAGCAACAAATGACAATCGATCAAACATTGAAATGAATGAAATTCGCACGAAATGTTAACCACTTGTTGTACGGTACAGCCAATTTGTAGATGTTGGAGTGATGAGCGGATGCATCATATTCATCCAGAAGGACCTGCACATCAGTGGAGCGCATCAAGAAGTGCTCGTCGAGTGCTTCAGCTTCATCTCCCTCCTCGGCAGCCTCGCCACGCCATCGGCCGGAAATGGACCATCAGCCTTGCCGCCGCCGTCTTCCGATAGCGAGGACAAGGCGCAGGAGGCGAAGAGGAGAGGAGGGAGGGGAGCACCTGACGCCGGCGCCAATCTATTCCATGTCGCCGCCGTAGCCTCCTCTCCCCCTGTCGCTGTTGCAGCCGCCTACAAGGAAGAAACGCCGAGGGGGAGAAAAATCGTGAGCGGAGGAGGAAGATGCGGTCTACGCACCGATGATTTTTTTGGAGAGTTTACCCTTGCGTGGGCCCTCTTCACGCGCGCCCGTGCACGCTGCTGGGTCGGCTCGGTCATCCCACCCCGAATCTGGCTAGAATATTCCCTCCTAGGTTCGACCCACTCCTTCCAACTCCCAAACCAAATAAGGGCAAAACCGGGTTGGCTCCATCCTAACCCATGAAATCCTCCCAACCAAACACATCCTATATGTCTGAACTAGTTTCTCACAGACTCCCTGAGTTCTATTTGCAAGGTGTTATAGCTTTGTTATAAGTGAAACTTCTCTTATTTATATCAAGTTTTTAGAAAAAAAATTCACGAACATCTACAACATTAAATTAATTCTATTAAAATCCACTATCTTGATAGTGTATTTATTTGTAATGTGGATGTATTAACGCCAGAATTTGGTAATTTGCCCTTAGAGATTAAATTGTGATTAAAGACCGAATCGGATAGAAAACTAGCGATCGGATAGAAGACCAGGCGGAATACAACTCGGATTCAGCCGATGGAGTCCAGATCGGATAAGAAATAGAATCCGATTAGGCCTGGATTGTTACAGATAGATTCGGGAATAATCAGAGTCCGTGTAATTTAATTTTATCTGTTAATTAGAGTTAGTTAGGATTTTATCTCTAAGATATTAGAGCGATCGGGACTTGTGTTAGAGATAGAATCTATCTAGGAGTTTATTATTTTTTTTATCTGTTAGGAGTTGTACGTCGTGTCCAACACGGCCTAGCCTCAACCCGAGGGTATAAATATGTATGCCCGGGATCATTGTTTTGCATCTATCAATCAATTAGATCAACTTCTTTCGGCGCATCGCCACCCTCTTGTCCGAGGTTTTCAACTTCGGCGGAACTTGGCACCTAACACGGGGCTGCATCATCTCGATCTCCAGCGGAGGGGTAAGTCCATCGTTCCGTCGGGCCACGGTAATCGTTCAACTAGATTAGAACTGTCTCGGTTCAGTCTGATCTTCTAATCTAGTTGCGCGATTGCTAGTTATCGTATCAGTTTCAACTTAGATCACTTTCGTGTTTTGAGTTGATCTGATCGACCACTTTGGGCGATCTATGTTGGTTTGATATTCGCTATTTGACATATTCAATCTAGTACTGTCTCGGTTTAGTCCGATCTAGTAGACTGTGTTTATCAGATGGTTTATATCAGATTGATGTATTTTGCTCATTGTTTTATCGGAGTACCAGCCGATAAGTTATCAGTCATCGACTCATTGGCTTGATTGCAATCTAGATCTATTTAGTATCTATCCTGACATTGCTAGGTTTAATCTTGAACTGTCTCGGTTGGATCCGATCTTCTATGATTATTCTTAGCAATCTAGGCTAGGTATTTTATAGATCTTGATTGTTTGTCCGCCGTCTATAGCCGATGATTTTTGCTGATCTACGTGTTTATCATATTTACATCAATAGAGTAGCCGATTGTCTTACTGTGTTATTTTTATACCAATCAGCTTGATTTAGTTAGATCGGCAGTTATTTATGATGCATCGGCTTACGAGAATTACATGCAAATTGGATTTAACCCATCGCAGCACATGAATCATTGTTTATTCCAAGTAATTTGTCGATTTATTTATTAGCCTTATCGATCTTTATGTTTCCTATAATCATATCGTGCTCGACTGCATACTGTCTTGGTTAAGTCCAATCTCTGTATGTCTAGCTCGATCTGGTTATAGGGGCTCGTCCGATCGGCTGAGATTAATAGGTAACTTGACGGGTCACATTGGTCTAATATTTAATCTAATTCTGTTTCTATCAAGTTTCTAGCCGATCCAAGATTTTTATAGCCGATCGTTTATCCTATCGGCTAACCGTTGCAGCATCAACATCTGATCGGCTAGATTACTAGTTACCTATCGGCTCGATAGCCGATCGACCTATTTTATTGTTTATATCTTGTTAGTTGTAGGATCAAACTGACTGGCACGCCCATGCTATCATTCTAAGAATTTAGGTTCTGCACTGGAGCTGTCTAAAATTAACTCCCAGGCCTTTGTGTGTGACACGTTGATTGTCATTTTCAGCGTCAACAGGATGTTAACTATTTAACTTGATTAAAGATAAATAATTATAAGTTAATATAAAACTAAAACACCCTATAATATATATTTGTTAAAGTGAATTTTAGCTAAGTGTAATCGGGTTCACATACTCCATAATTATAATAGTACCATTACAAAGTACTAACATGTGTGTTTTAGGAGAGTTGCACCTACGTATTAGTGCCATTATGGTATAGGTATAAGCAATTTATCTTCCCTATATACTTTTGGATTTGGCAAAGTGCTCCTTCTCATAGCAGAAGTGCTCAAGGTTTTCAAATAATAAGCTAATGGTGCTTGGGGAACAATTCTAAACTCTTAATGGGGATATTATCTTATCTATTACATGTCATCTAAATAATTACCAAAAGGATTTAAAACATGCTAAGTTCAAATATGACTTTGATAAACTATAACAAGAAATAATAAATATGACCATAAATATACATATACTATTCAGAGTTCATTTTTTTATTTTTGTCAAGTATATTTAAAAATGTTTGTAGGGTGTCATATATATATATATATATTGTATTAAACTATCTCCATAATTTTTTTAAAAATATTTATAACTATTTAGATGTCATGTGATAAATGGGGATGTACTGTCGAAAGTATAGAATCCACTCCCAATGGTGCCCCTTAAAACACAAAGTACAAACTTAGTACTTTGAAGTAGCATCATCGCCATGTTTCTTCCACAAGACTTCCAGAAAGAATTCGACTTGTGTGCTCCGCTTTGACTGGTGAGTGGTGACAATACAAAGTCCAAGAAAAACTTGGAAGTATATACTTAGATAAACCTGCTTAAACTGCAACTGCTATTTCTGTTCCATCTCCTGCGTGGTCCTCCAAGCCCCCAACTATAGTCAGTTCATATACCCAATTACTTAAAATGGACTCAAACGAACCGACCCAAGAACAAGTGCCAAAATCCACAAAGTGTAGGTTGACCAGCACACTGCATGGAGCTAAGCTAGGTTTTAGTATTTTATATGGTTGCTTAATTACTTTTCCTTGCATGAAGTTAATTATGAAGAACTAGGAAGTTGAAAGCGTTGTAATTGCTGCACGCTTCGTCTCTGCCGCTTGAATTCCGCTGTTAATCTGCACGCAGTCCAGTCCAGCGCTCGAGGTAGCATGCAGCAAGACACTACTACAATTGATCGCTCCGGGATTTCTGAAGATGATGATGCCGTTAATTAGTATTTACTTTACACAAACATGCGTCTCTTCTCTGCCCGGCTGACAGGGCCCCGGTAGCTCGCGTGAGCTGCAGTACGTCAGGTCAGGTGAAAAAGTCTTGCAGGGTTTTGACTCCAGTTTGACAGACAGGGCTAGCCAGCTCAAAGCATGTCCATCTCTTGCGTGCAAGCATGTTCGATCCATCTCTTTTCTGCGTAACAAACACTCTCTAGCTGCCTGGTCACCCTGAACTGAACTGCTGAACTAGTACTCTTCGCTGGAATGCTGAAGTGTAGTACTAGTACATGATGGCCAGACTGAGTTTGCTGTTTGCTGCACATCACACTACAGGACCATTCCAAGTTCAGTATCATATCACACTCTTAAGTATCATATCACACCATCATAAACTCTGTTTGTATCGATGGGTGTTTGTTTCCAGGGGCTAAAGTTTAGCCCCTAGTCACATCGAATGTTTGGACACTTATTATGAATAAATAGTAAACGTAAACTATTAATTAAACACATTTATAATCTTAGACTAATTCACGAGACGAATCTAATGAGCTTAATTTATCCATGATTAGCCTATGTGATGCTACAGTAAATATTTGCTAATTATGGATTAATTAAGCTCAAAAAATCCGTCTCGTGGATTAGCTCTCACTTATGAAAATAGTTTTTTATTAGTCTATGTTTAATACTTCAAATTAGTGTCCAAACATCCAATGTGACATAGGGCTAAAAAGTTAGCCCCATCTAAACAACCCCTCAGAATATGTTCATATTTTTATGGTTAGAAAGAGTACGAGCAAAAGGAATTAGAAATACTAATATATTTTGTAGTGGAGTAGGTATGAGCATTCCAAATTCTGAATATTTCCTTTGCTCAATCCAAACATCCAAATTGAGTACTTCATCCCTTTCTAAATATATGACACTTTTTATTTTTGCACTTGACATTTGACCATCCCTCCTACTAATAAATTGTGTAATTATGCAGAAAATAAGTCAGGCTTAAACTTCCTTTAATGATAAAACAAGTCATAACAAAAATAAATAACATTTATATAGTTTGTTAATATGATAAATGATCAAACACTACGCCTAAAACATATATTTAAACTAAAGTAGCAGCATTTTTTCCTTCTACATATATCTGGTTGTTACTTCCGGTAATAAGCATGGGCAGAAGCAGTCATAGGACAGCTTGGGCTCAAGTCCCACGTCTGGTTAAAAAAACACATTAGAAAAATACTAATTTTAGTTAAAATTTATCTAAATATATATAAATATATAATCTTTGAGTCCTAGGCTTAGAAATTTTATGTTTTTGCCACCGGTACTAAGTGCATGTTTGGTTTAAAGAAATTCCAAAAAAGTTAAAAGAATTAATTGCTTCCTATCAGCCCTAAGATCAAAGTTAAAGGTGGTGATGGATGTAGACATCAATCAACTCTGTCAAACCGTTTGAGAGAGCCAGGCCGGTTGTGGATCGCATGCACGTGACGTCTCTGAAGCCTGATTTTAATTTGTTTTTCCTCCTTAGTTCCGGCCGGTACAGCGCCCTGAAGCAAGCAGGCTTGATTTCCGGTGCAATTTAACGCTAAACTGTCCTGTTGGATTTATCTGCAGCAACTTCTTCAACTCGTGTTCTCTTTACTCCGACGACTTCAATGTAGACAAGGTGGCGTCAGTCTGTCAGTCAGCACCAACCACGATTCACAATTTCGCATGCATCGTGTCCGACGTTCCAAAGAAACGTTAGAGTAGCACACTGACGCACGGTATGAGAAAAATGGCAGAATAATAATGTAGCAAATTATTGTACAATACCATAGCAATCGCTGTAGCAAAAAATAATAGCAAAGCTACAGTATTGTTTTGTCGGTAGTAAAGAGATCTATCACCATTCACCTCAAAACGGACGACGACTAAGATTCTTTCAACGGCACATCACTGTTCTTCTCTGTTTTTACCGTGCAAAAGCGGAGAATTTAACTTTTTGCCAGTCCTACAAATAGCACATAACAGATTTGGCACATGCTGTATATAGACATATAAGTCCTTATGTGCCTATGATATGTGATGATACGTGGGTCTAATAATAAATATATTAAACCATTTATAAGAGTGTCAAAAAGTTAATTATTACTGCAAAAGCCAGCACATGAGCAATAGTGTTTGTGTCGGACAAAGGCACTTAGTGTGCGTTTGGCACTAGTTATCTAATCTAGATTCCTCTTTTTTTCCATGCGCATGTTTTTCGATCTGTTCAACGGTGTATATGTTGCGAAAATTTTTTATAGAAAAGTTACTTTAAAAAAATATTAGTCTATTTTATATTTTTATAATTAATTAATCATGTACAAATATATTGCTACATTTTTTACGTCAGGCAAACTAACTTACCATTCTCACCGCCAAACATGGCCTAAATGAGCGCAGAGAATAACTTTTTGTGTCTACGAAACCATACGGGCTGGCCGAGTACTGATCCTATGTTTAAAAGAACTTCAGAATTGAGATTGAAGTGAAAAATTGTTATGATTGATCGAGATAAAAATATATGGAGAAAATTAAAATAAATAATAATGAGATTGGTTGAGATGAACAGATGCGTGAAAAGGTATATTTTAAAACAACTTTGATTCGTGGATCATTATATGGGCCAGTTGAGTATACGGCCTGGATCATTGTAAGTAGTTTGTCAACCTTTTCTTTTCAGCTTTTACACACATGTTTTCTGAACTTCTAAATAATATTTAATTAAAAAAATTTAGATAGAAGTTTATCGTCTTATATTTCTAAAGTAAATATAAGATTGAAGGTGATGTAAAAGGCAGACAATCACCCCCATAAGTTTGAAGGTGATGTAAAAAGAAGAAGATTAGGCAAACGAGGTACCTCATTAGCAAATGATTAAAAATTATTGCCTATTACAAATTTTAAAAAATAAAGTAATATAATTTTTAAAGCAACTTTTAGATATAACTTTTTAGAAAAAAAATATTGTTTAGCAATTTAGAAAGCACGTTCACACGTTCATGCTGATAGGACGCACCTCAAGACTTCTAACACTTGGTACACCTTATGATTTCATAATATCTGTTGTTTTAGATAAAATTGATGTCAAATTTTAGAACTTTGACTATGGATACCTTTTAAATAACATGAAGACCATGTGTATAAATTAGTATTAAAATATTTAAATAAAATCATATATTTGTTGATATTACTATGTCTATATGTATATTGTAGTACTCTCTTCATCTTAAAATAAGTGATCCACTTGGATGCCATGGACTATCATTTTTCCTTATGTTTAAAAATTATTTTCCATGTCATTATTCCCATCTCATTCTTTGTATTCTCTCTTGTAAAAGTGATCACATATTTTGGGATGAAGGAAGTAGAACATTATGATGAAAGTTTTTCTTTTGGAGACAGTGCCATTGTCTAAGAGAACAAGTATTTTTCAAATCAGGTGGAGTGGTATGTTATGTTGTAATATGTATCTGCCAATTTGACTCAAAAGCTTGAACTTGTGAGAAAATGTAGGTAACTCAGTTGTACTCCAATAATTATCAAGCCAAAGTTCAACAAATTTGTTAAAAAAAAGTATGATGACACAATTTTTTTCCTTAATTTAAGTCACTTTTTCAACCACATCTGTCTTGTCTTATATGTATATTTCTATTTATTCTATTTTCTCTTTTAAATAGGTAACCAATTATTTCTATCTTAACTTTATTATACAATGTGTACCAGAAAAATTTCCATGTAAAATTGGAATTTATAGTGCATATTTTCAAATTCATAATTTACAGTATAAAAAGTTGAGTGTTTTTATGAAAAAAAACGTGACATAAATATTGCTAGCTCCACATCCAAACTAAGTTCTACAGTGTATTAATTTCTTTTCCTTGGTCCTCAGGTTGAATTTGGGCCTATTTCTGTGCTGGTTAACCTGGCCTAGGCCGCGTTCGGTCGTGGAGAGAGTAAGTTAACTTATCTAGCGTGAAAAACGAAGTAATAGATTAGTATGATTAAATAATTATTAATTATTAAAAAAAATATGAAATAGATTAATATGATTTTTTTAAAACAACTTTCCTATAGAAATTTTTTACAAAAAATTACACCGTTTAGCAGTTCGGGAAGCGTGCGTATGGAAAATGAGGGAGCTAAGTTAACTTAGCTGTGTCGGCGAACCTGGCCCTACTTCCTCGTTTATCATGAGTTTGATTCCCAAATTATTAAAGAGCCTACTTTTTCCAAAAATAAATTCTTAGAAAAATCAGATCGACACCAATAACGTCCCGTTTAGTTCACAGAAACTTTTCAAAAAACATCACATCAAATCTTTTGACACCTAAATAAAGTATTAAATATACATGTACATTAAAACTAATTACACAATTATGCGGCTTTTAAGCCTAATTAGGACGTGATTAGCTATAAGTGCTACAGTAACCAACAAGTACTAATGACGAATTAATTAGACTCAAAAGATTCGTCTCGCTGGTTCTAGCTGGAACCTGAAATTTATTTGTAATTAGAGTACGTTTAATACTTCAAATGAGTACCAAAAAACTTGATTTGATGTTTTTATGAATACCAAAAACTTGATTTGATGTTTTTACAAAAACTTTTTGCAAACTAAACCAGCCCTTAAGTTCCTTGGTCCTCGGGCTCAATTTGGATCATGCATGCACGCCATTGTCCTGGTTGCTGTATTGTTTTTTTTTAAGTCCTCCTTTTACCGTAAATTAATGAAGCCCCGAATTGATCAAATGGTTGTTTTGATTCAGACATGTTTGACTCAGAGAGCCTACCATGATTTCTGCAGCAATGGCGCCGCACGCACGCAGCGCAGCGCAGACAGACATGGCCGCCCCATGCATCAGCCGAATTTACGTGTACTCTAGCTCTTGTGCCTGCGTGCCTGTCTGCTCTCGCCGCAAACTGAAAAAAAGTCAGGTCAAATGCATCAAGTTCGGCAAACCTGTGAAGCTCCCTCTAGCTGCTAAAATATGCTACTCATAGTTTCCAAAAACATCACATTAAATTTTGGACATATAAATAGAGCATTCAATATTTATGAAAATAAAAACTAATTACACAGTTATAAAGAAATTGTGAGATGAATATTTTAAGTCTAATTAGTGCATGATTAGCCATAAGTGGTAATGATGGATTAATTGACTCAAAAGATTCGTCTCGCGGTTTCCAGACGAGCCGTAAAATTCGTTTTTTCATTCGTATCCGAAAACCCCTTCCGATATCCGGTCAAACGTCCGATGTGACCCTTTTTCTAAAAATTTTTGGAATCTAAACGGTTCTCATTCCGTTTTTTCTTTATTTGACACGATTGACTTCTGGGCTCATGAAAATTACATAATTATCAATTGTTTTATTGTAATTTAATTTATTACTAAAGATATTTTAAGTATGGCATATAGTTTTGCATATTTTGATATGAATTTTAAATATGACGAGCAATTAAACGTAGGTATAATAGTCAACTCCATCGAATAAAAAATACAGAGGAAGTACGGGTATACTGCACAAGACACCCGATTACTTCCAGTGATTAAATAATGAGCAAATTACACTTTGCACTAAGAAAATTTGTCTTATTCCACTTTAGACCAAATTTAACACGCACTTTCACTTTACACGATGTTAGATTGAAAAGAAAATTCACACTTAACCAGGGTACATCATCAAATCTATATAAATTTTACAGAATTTTATTCAATGTAAAGGGAATTTTATGAAACAGTCTTAATTTAAAAAGCTCTACATGTTCCACTCATATTTATATAAGATTTCCCTTCAATTGTACGATACAACCTAATGCAAAGTAAAATTTATTTTATTTTTCTCTAGTGCAAAGTAAAAGTATGTGCAAAGCGCTCTTAAATAATTAATTGTAGGGCATATATCAACTATTGTTTTTTTTTAAAAAAATAAAAAATAGCTTAAAATAAGCGATCTAAGCAATACAACATAATTAAGTTTTTGGAGAAAGCGTATTCACTAGAAGTATGGAGCAAATAATCCACGGCAATAATCCGATGAAGTTGAAAATAACAGAACCTGACTGAAGGAGACATGGAAGATGCAGGTCCACATGAACAGTTCACTTCTTTAGCAATTACAGAGAGTTCATGAGGTTTAACATCTGTAAACTTTTTATCCTTGTAGCCAGCTGCTTAATCTGGCGAAGACTACTCTACTGTTTATTGGAAAGAATTAGGATTGACCCCCTACAAAATTCTTCAGCAGTGACATTACATGCCAATTGCCGCGCAACCATGCGCATCTACAGTTAGATTCTGTCCACAATACCTCTGCAAAGTTACACCTACATGAGATGGCAAGGGCGGCCAGGCATTTAGTCTGAAACTCTCTTCTCTGTTACTTCTCTTCGTCTGATTGTGAAGGTCCATTGATGGCATCAGCAAAGTACTCAACTGGACATAGTTTAATATACCACAAATACACAAGTCAGGAACGATGTTTATGCTGTAGTTCAGGACTGAGAAACATTAGTGACACAGTTAAAATTACCTATGTCATTCTGGTCTGGGGAATCAAGCAATATATCGGAGTCTGAGGCCAGGAAAGGTGTACCTGCATGGTTCTCAAGAGCTTCCAAGTCTGAACATGAATAACAAAAGGATTAGATGGTGCACAGAATAAATCTTGCTATCGAAATGTTAACTGGGCTGTACTGTCCGAGAAATGCACGTAATAATAGTACTATGTAGCTCCAAAAAGACATTCATATGGAAGATTCGACCAGTAATACATGTAGTGACGAAAACACAGTGGAACAAAGAAGGGACCTCGAGCATCAGATAGTTGTGCTTGTATCAACAGTCTAAACCAGGTATATCAGTAATGCTAAGTCCGTACTTCAATAGTAGATGAGTTCAGGATGATCATAAGTATACTAAATAAGGTAAAAATTAACCAAGGTGGAAAGTTACCTCCCAAACTTGTTAAATCTGCTGTTAGATCAGAAAGGCTAAAATTCCAGAGCTGTCCTAAAGATCTGATGGAATCCCTTGACGAGCCATCTGGTCCCAACTGTAGCTGTCCTGTGTTCCCGACATCAGATACAAATGTTGAATCCAGAGCTGATGTATCCATGGTCATCCCTGGTATATCAGACGGAGTGAAAGGAGCATGGTTGCTTGATGCTGCTGATGAGGGACTCACAGCCATCTCAGATGACATAGCACTGCAGGTATTGCCAGCATGTGCCGTTTCAGGTGCGCCATTGTCCACAACCATGCTTCAACAACGTCAAAGTTACATCATATGAATCATGAGTGTGAACAGGAAAGAAGAAACAAAAACAATCATAACCGTGCTGTAAAAATTTGTTCAAAGAAAATGAGCATGCTGCAGCAACATCATATGGCATCAAATAATGACATATGGATAGAGAAGACCTAAAATGACCTTTTGCAGTAACAAACAGCCTGCTAATAGACTTTCTTGCATTGGGAAATAAATACTGGGTTAGGAAACAACATAGTTAAGTCAACAGATTATGGATAAAGGCTACTGGCATTACTTAAGAGTTCAGAGTAATTAGATATAAGGAACACATGCAATTTTTGTTTGTAGAATTAGTCCAGTAAAATTAGCAGTGAAGGACATTAAGATGTTCCTATAAATTGTTTACGCCTTAAATTTCCATTTGTGTAAATAAAGAATTTACCTCAACCAGTCAATAAACAGAAGCAAGAACAAAAAACTACATCTTCCAATACACAAACACAAGATTAATCAGACATAATATGCTTCATAACATGATTAAACAGATATAGACCATGATGTAAAATATCTACCATGGAGGAAACAAGAATCTGACATAATGGTAATGCTTACTCATTTCCAGAGTTCATACGAATTGGATGATAACCACCAGTTGCAGGGATACCATTCACTACATGCCCACTGGATAGGCTACAGGCCATTGAGTCGAGTTGAGGCTGGCCAGGAGCAGGCATCATAGGCTGCTGAAGTACCGGATATCCCATAGGCAAATTGTTAACTGCACTGGACCAAGTTTACATTGAATAAGAATGGAAATGATACTTCTCTATGTGTAAAACCAGTCAATGGTTAACCTCAAACCATTGTTACAACATGTCTAAACAAAAATATTAAACAAGGTATTTGTGAAGGAAAAAACTATACCATGATAAAAATTTACTGCATGATTAGAAATCTTATAAGCAGGGGAATCATATTTGAGTTGCAGTATCGTAATGTGATATGATATTTTTCGTGATTACCCCAATCAATAAGCTTTATCTAATCAATGGCAGTCCAAACTATTACTTCAGTCCAACATTGCTGCAGCAATCGAGGATAATGTATACTAGTGAAAGCAGAATGGAAGCGATTTTACTGATGAATTTCAATAGAAGCTTTCACTTAAAAAAAATTACTGCAAAAACACAAGAAAGAGAAGGAAATTGCATGCAAGAAAATGTCCATAATTCCTATTTTAGGCATATTATAATGAAAGTAACAGATGATGTGAGCAATATGAACAGAACATTTGAAACTTTAGACTGCAATTACTAGACAGAGTAACTGCTTTCCAGGCCTAGATTTATA
The DNA here is from genome assembly GCF_000231095.2 of Oryza brachyantha. Taxonomy (NCBI): domain Eukaryota; kingdom Viridiplantae; phylum Streptophyta; class Magnoliopsida; order Poales; family Poaceae; genus Oryza; species Oryza brachyantha. Next base: position 4,967,593 of record NC_023163.2, read on the forward strand.
TGCATGGACTTTACCTGGCATATGATGCATTCCGTTTTGCATGGGAGCCAATGGAACATTAGGAGGAGCTGGATATTTATTCATCAAATTGTATTGGTGTTGCAGTAAATGGTTGAACAAGATAATCTGTCTCTTCAATTTCAACCTTATATAGTAAGCACGAAAGAATTCAGAGTTCTCTTCTTCAAGTTTCTGCCATACTGAACATACAAAGAGTACCAAACAAAATGAGCAGCAGGAATTAAGAATAATAATGGGCACATGTAGCAATCTGGATGCTTTATATACAATAGAAATAGCATAACTTCAGTTGGCATTAGGATGTTTACAAATTTCCAGTTGATCAAGTATTCCTATTTCTTATAGTATAACGTATAATTGCCAATAGGGTAAAGCATGCACGACGCTACATGGAAATAATAAATAATGGGCACATGTAGCAATCTGGATGCTTTATATACAATAGAAATAGCATAGCTTCAGTTGGCATTAGGATGTTTACAAATTTCCAGTTGATCAAGTATTCCTATTTCTTAATGTATAATGTATGATTGTCAATAGGGTAAAGCATGCACGATGCTACATGCATCTGTAGCTGAGCTAATGGGATGGTGCAATTGTACAGAATTAATAGAGAGCAAAAATCACGCACTTTATATTGAGCAAATTTAGCCATCAATTATATCAGGAAGGGCAACTGATGAATTCCATACTGGAAGTTAAAGTGCACATTAGAAACCTATACTATGATAAGTATGGGAAATGAACAAAGATCACATTAAACTAGTAATTACAGTATGAAACCCTCGAAACATTAACTATCATCAATTGATTTTGCAACATCACCTAAAGTAGTGAAACCAGGTTCTATTCTTGCACGGGTAGAAAGCGTCCTAACAACCTCTCCTTTGTTCATGTATAACTGTAGACAGCGCTCTATCAGATTCTGCACCTGCAATAGGGTATCCAATTTAGTTAATTAGTTAGCAACATTGTAAACTGGCCATGTAGAGGGATGTCATCTGGTAAAAATTCCCTCCAAAATCCAAAAGTTTTAACATAGCTTGAGAGCTCACAAGTTCAATATCTTCACGAGAAACTTTTCTATTATCATTACTGGCGACAGATAATGAACCAGAATCTCCTCCAGGAGCATCAGTGGCCATTAGATTTGGCTGATTACTTTGCACTTCATTAGTACCTTGTGCTGATGACTGCAACTCGGTTGGGCTCTGAATATCCTGGAGGAAACATCCATGACCATAAGTAACATAAACAACCACCTCCTAAAGGAAAAATGGGGTAACACTAAATCACTAATATTGAAAGCAATAATAGTCAATTATGAAATTTACTACAAAAGCAGATAGAAGCCTTGGATCTAATTACTGAATTATCTTGGACAAAAGTTATGAAATGGTAATGATACAATCGGTACCAATATTCTTAAATGCCTGCAAAGCAGATACCATGATGCGGAGAAAGTATCATGACCACAATCCCATTTTTTATATATTTAAATGCAAGTATCAGGTGTTCGCTCCAATGTTTGCCTATTTAGCATCGAAATCCATTTATCAAGCACTGACCGAAACTACATGAATTATGTTTAATTTGCTCATATCAATATATGTAGAGTGTAGACTGCTGAACAAAAACCTATGCTGTTCACTGTTTCGTGATATGATCAACATATGTTATTTTTAAAAATCTGAATATGAAGATGATAAAAAATGATGATCTTCAGTGAATATGGTAAGGAAATTAAAAACACCTGAGAATCCTTCATCGCAACATATGACACAAAAACGGCTTTCCAATATCAATGCTTATCCTGACAGGAGAAAGATATAAACGGTTATACCAGAATGTGTGCAAAATAATTTCAGCAGGCCAAAACCCAAAAAAACATCGATAAAAACACTGCATTTCTCCCTGCATTATATGCAATTATTATTTTCTTGCGGGGACACTGTCTGCGATTTTAATTACTAAATTACCATACCAGCTATCTCATTTTTCATTCCAGCAAAAGGAAGCGAATGAGCCATACCAGTTTCAATAAAATAGTGTAAAAATGTAGCAGCTTATTAAAAGAGATGAACCTATTCCATAAGAAAACAGGTAGGGTTGATGGCTTGATGCTTGTGTTTACATAGTGCATAGAGTTCAGTTAAACCCACAATCACCCCCTGACACACCTTAGGTGGCAGCTAGCAAATCCTATGAGTTAATTAAAAATCAACCTTGTGGGCCAAAGAAGTAGATGCACCTAACGTGGGGCGTGGGGGGTGAATCCTCAACATCATTTGGAACACAAGCTGCTATAATTACTGCACCAAGCAGCAAAGAAATAATCAGTGAGGAACTGGATGGGTTAATCGTGATAAAACCAACCCGATCCAAATCCAGATGGATTTCCAGTCCACATGGGGAGGGCTACAACACAAGAATGAACGAGGAATACCTTCAAGGAAAGTGAGAGAGAAAGGGGGAGAGAGCTTGCCCGCCGCGTCGTCGCTTCAAACCCACTAAGGCCAGGCCATGGAGGGAGGGGCAGGAGGCTCGGGAGAGGTCGGGGAGGAGAGGAGGAAAGGCTGTCCACGCTGCTGCCCCACTCACCAGCTAGCCGCACGCTTGCGCTGCTCTTCTCTATACTACTCTAGTGTGCAGGAAAAAAAAAAGAGGAAGAAAAGGAAATTTTGCAAGAAACAGAGGAATTAGCCATGGTGGCATATAACAGTCATGGACCATGCCCAATTTTAGTAGTTCATAAATGATAAGGGTTTTTTAGATAAACCCCCAAAATAGTTGTCATATGTGGTATATGTTCATGTTATTTTCTGAAAGAAAATTAACAGGAATATAGAAAAATATTGAATGTATTGATAACCTCAACTTGTTTAAGATTGATTGATACTATCACATACGTATTGGCAAGTCATGCACTCATGCCCAAGTTTTGGGAAACTTAAGTCTATTTTAAGCTTGGATCAAAGAAGGGCTTTATTTGGTGTACACATTTTTTGCATAAAGTAAATTTTATTTTGTAACAGTAAATAACAGTTTGCAAAGAAATTTATGATATAGCAAGTCATCAATAGCAATAATAATAGTAATAGTAGTAATATCATAGTATCATTATTGTGCCCTATTTGACAACAAGTTATCGATATCATCTCTTAGCCCATTTCAAATATACACCACACCCATTTCATAAACCATTTAGCAAAATCACCAATTTTATACTTGTATTATTTCACCAAGTCGCTCATGACCGTGAACACAACAAATTTTATGTGCCTTTACCCATATGATATGAGCGCTCTAGTTTGTTTTGTACTTGCAAGGCACCGCCACATTATAGTGTGGTCTAGAGGTCATAACGAAGTTGTTACATTGCTTGATGCCTAACCTTGCATGAGCTCGGAGAAGTGTACCCCCCCCCCCCCCCCCCACTACTCTCGACCAGCTAATGAGCTCGGTGGTCAGCAAACCACCTCTAACACCATGGGAAGAACAGTCAATCGTCCCCCATGAGGAACCCTTCGTTATATCGGACACATTTAGACGGCCATGCCACGTGAAGACCAACCTGTCCCTCATAGCCATATAGGCAGCTCCTATGAATAGCCGTTCAGTCATTGCCTCCCTAGACAACCCATCATGTATTATTCCTACATACAACGGCCCCCTAAATGCAAGGCTAGTCATAAAGTAACTTAATTCGCTAAGGTTACCCTATAACTAATATATATGGTTATATGGTAATCTTAGTGACACATAGTTCGGTCTTTAATCAACTTGGGCAAACACACCCCCTATCAGCGTGCAAACTAACACCATATGCACAGCACTTGCCACCCAAGTCCAAAAATCATCATTTTTTGTTTTTCCATTTCTCTCAAAGAACAGAGGCAACATCTCTGCACACCATTTTTGGATAATCCCAAATTTTGAAATATAATGTCATTTTGTAACAATTGTAAATTTTCTAAGCATGCTAAGCAATATCAATAATTAGTTGATCGAATATAACCATTTTAACACTTGGACAGTAACATCCATACCCTAGTGTTATCAAAAATGAGGGAAATCAATTTATCAAGGTAGGTAATGCACTAATTAGGAGTTGTTCTACCATTCCCATTTAATAAATCATCATCGCATGTAAATGTAGACAATATAGCTTTTGCAAAAATATAGGATTCAACATGATCAAAGAAGGATTGAATATGACTTTCTTTGCTCATGTGGTTCCTGAAAAGTATCCTAGTCATGCACACTCTTGTCAACTATAATCGCTTACACCTCAATAAAATTTAAACATATGCATAAATAAACATCCAAATAGAATATATGCTCCAAAATGCATGAATAGTTGCAGTGGGTAGAGGGTGATTTTAGATGAATTTAGGTGGAAAAGTTTATATTTCACGGTTCTGTATGTAAAAGTTATAAGCGTTTGAAGTTTAATACAACAAAATATGATATTTATATAATATATGGTTTTAAAATTCTTTTCTGAGACAGTTTTGTCAAATTATATTTAATAGTAAAATAGAGCATAATTTTATGGGTCAAAAAAACTTTTGTTCGCATAAATCAGAGTTAAAATGAATTTTCTAGTATTCTCTAAAGTTTTGGCATTTTACAGTGCAAAAAGTAATTTACAGAACATTTTCTCGGGTTTAATTATTAAAGAGGTAAATCATACTTTAGGTAATACGCTTTCTGAGAGGGAAGGCACACTCCTATAGTCCTATGGCTATTTTTTAAGCATCTAAGCATATAGGGCCCACATGTCATACACTGATAGTTTTGCACTAAGGTCCCTGGGTTTTGGTCAAATCTCATGGGAAGTCCCCGTCATCTACCTCCGGCCAACGGAGGCCACTGGCGGCGAGTGGCCCGGTAGGTGGAGTACTCCGAGGGCATTGCGTCAGGCACTCGTGGAGGGGCACGCGGCTCCCGAAGCGGCGCGGCAGTGAGCTGGGCGTCGGGGATGGGTCGGATGGCGGCGGCGGCCGAGCGACGGGGGATGCCGGGCCTATTCGGAGAGAGGAGGGGAGATAGGGGCTAAGGGGAGACTTACCCCGTGCTTGCTTCGGTCGGAGGAGGTCCAGGAGGGCGCGGCGATGGCTGTGGAGTCGCTCTCCTGATTGAAATTAGCGGAGGTCCTGGGAACGTGCCGGTGCAAGGAAGGAGGAGAAGTGGGCTCACCGTGGAGCGGGGTCGGCTCGTCGTAGCGGCAGACTCGGGCCTGGTCCGGCCGGAGCAGGGGACCGGCGGCGTCGCTCTTCACCAGAGAATAGATGCTCGGCCTCTGCGCCTTGGGGTGGGGGGCGTCAGTCAGGGCGGCGTTGGCTTTTCGTCGGCAGTGCAGGCGGCGGTCAGGGCGTCCGCGACCGTCGCTCTCTGGTGCGCGGCGGCGGCGGCGGTGGTGCCGCGTGGAGCAGCCGCCACCGGCCACCACCTCTCCCCCGGCGCTGGAGGCAGGGGCGCACGGCGGCCCGGCAGTAGTTACCGGTTGGGGATTTTGGGGCTTTTGGCTTTGAGAAGATAGTATTGTATATGAAAAAGAAAAAGAAAAGGGAACGGCACTGCCATTTGAAAGAGGTAAGTTTGCGAATTTTGATTGTTCTGTTTATCACCTAAATGAATGATTGATAAGGTTCATTGCTTGATAGCTATCGTGTGACTATTTTTTTAATAATCGTACATACATATTGAAAGATATATTGAAATAGGGGTTCCAATAGTGAATAAGATAATAACGAAACCGTCGTGTCGTGTATTGTGGAGAAGGTTCGAGGAGATGCATGAGATAAAGGGGTATGATAACTGAGTTTAAACCGGATCACATTATCTCTGGTCCAAGACTTTGTATTCCAATTGATCGATTAAATCTTAATATTAGAGATGAAATTAGGAGGGGTTTGCATAGCTAAGGTTCAAATCAACCATCTGGTCTTAATTTTGCATATAGATTGTGATTTTCACGTTAAATATTGGCTTCTTGAACTAATCACTATACCATATTATCATGTCATTGATAAAACATTGTTATATAGTTAGTCTTGCACTTAGCCATGCATCACATCTTATCTTTATCTTTGGTTTGTCCTCCGCTGACGTTAGCGGGCAGAAGGAAAGGGCTAGCATTGGTTAGAGGGCGCAAGCGAAGGTCAGGGCAGCATTGTCGATTCATCAGCAATGCAAGCGGAGGTCGGGGTGTTAGCGACCAACTTTTTCTAGAGTGTGGCGACATAGTGTGGTATAGAGCCAAGGTTGTGCGCAACAGTCCATCAGGGATGGAGTCAAGCATAAATTCATGACGGGGCAAGCGTGACTCTTACTTAGTGGGTGGTACGGGCTTGGCATTGACATGATATGCTCATTCAATGTGGCATGAGCGGTTGGCATATATAGAAAAGTGTGGCATTAAGAAAAGTCTGTGGTTGTTGGTTCGTGTCGTGGCAGCGTAGTCAGGTGGTAGTTAGGGTGCAGCGGGGCAGATTAGCATTGTAGATGAAGCATCCGAGAGAGTGATGAAAATATTGCGCAAATCTTCGTAGATATCCATGCGGTGGTAAATTATATTCTTCAATTTTTTTGGCGGGAGTTCAGTGTTTTGTTTAAATTTAAATAAATGTTTGAAAATTTTAAACCAAATAATTAAGGAACAAATGCATAATATTTTGGGTGAAAGGGTATTTCAAGTATTTAATATTTCCATATAATTTCCAAATTTTCATTTATATTATTGTTTCTTTATTTTTTTCCATTATTATTAAGTTAGTGCATGAAATGAAACATGCTGTGCATGAAAAATCCATAAACAACAAAACGGAAGTAGTATTAACTTAAAAATCAGTTTAGTTTTTAATGGTTTGTAATTTCAGGTTCGGTACATTATATAAAAGATTTCTATCTAAAAACTTTCTCTCTTTCCTCAATTAATACCTCTGGGCAAAAAAGTGTTTTTTTCTTGAAAGGTGCGCATCACATATTCATGTGCACATCTATGTCCTTGCAACGACTTTTTGGTTGAATGATTAGCTCGAGATCAAAATGATGATTGGCATGGTCTCAGTCCCACCAACTAATAAATGAATGAAGACCTGTTCGTCCAAATCAAGCAGTTAATGAGTGAAAGCGTCAGGAGCCCCCACGCTGCTTTGTGAGTGTGACAAGCTCACCCCCGTCGTTGCTTGCTAGCCGCTGGTTGCTACCCTCTATTGCAACACATTCATCATTGATGGCTAGCGAAAGTACACAAACGCAAGGTTTCATATAACCTTCGCCTTCATTGACACATACCGTTTCGAACACAATCCTCATTTATCGAGAAAAGAAATATCTATACGAAAATCTTAAAAAAACTCATCTGTTCTAGAACACATTGATCTTAAAAAGGTGAAACAATATAGGTTAAATTGTTTTCTATAACGAATCGATATGGATGTGTGCTAAGTAAATTAATGTATATCTATCCAATAGCGAAGTTAATATATATTTTGTACAACTAAGGGAGTGAGTATATAAAGTTTAAAATTCCATTCTTTCGGATCATAATAACTTTTATTCTAAAATATAACTGCTTTTTGAATTTTGATATAGTCTTCGAAACGTTACTTTGACAAAAAAATATTTATAACAATAAGTTATTTTAAATAAAAACAATAGCATATTATGACATTTAATGATAAATCTAGCAACATTAATAGTCGAAATTTAAAATATAGCATAATTTTAAAAATAATTATATGTTGGATTAAATAAAATACTAGATTTGTCTGAGACACCCGACAATTTGGTACTAATAATTAGTTAATTAAACGCCAAAAAGGCGGTGTTAAGCAATTGTGGCCGAGATAGCCAGTCAACCATCAGTCACAGAGAGGAAATCTCTCTCCGAAAACAACGGCAGGTTAGCCGTTTCGATGCAGCCGGAGCCCGGGTGCCATAAAAAATCTCGGCGGAAGCTAGAAGAAGAGGCGGCACGCACCCGCCGCGCGCGAGCGATGGCAACGATGGCCACGACACCCGCGCACTGCAGCGCGCGAAGCCAAGAGCAAAACCAACCAGTAGATTATCTACTCTACGCCCTCCGTTTCAGGTAATATGATTGATCTTTTTTTCTTACAATATTTGACTATTTATCTTATTTAAAAAATTATAAAAAATTATTTATTTTGCTTGTAAGTTGCTTTATTATAAAAAGACTTTAAGCATGACTTATCATTTTTTATATTTATACTAAATTTTTGAATAAGACGAATGATCAACTGTTGAAGAAAAAAGTCAAACATATTACGTTATGAAAGTAGTATTATTTATTATGAAAATATATGATACAAGAAAAAAATAGTTTCAACAAATCATCGATCCTACTAGCTCCGTTTCATATTAAAAGACTTTCTAATTTACCTAAATTTATCAATTGATAAATACATATAATTTATATATATATACTTAGATTCATGAATTTAGTCAAGACTACAAATTCTTACATTATGAAATGAAGAGAGTATTATTTAAAAATAGAGCATTGGAAACTCTAAGTACGATCGCTTTCTCCTCACTTTATATATTAGTATTCAATCATGAGAAGAGAACAATAACAACATAAGAGGATATGGTAATAAAATACTAATAAAATTTATAGGAATTGTGTAATATGAATGTTTTGTTAGAGTGATAACTGATACGAATACGAATAGAGAATCTACTTTAGATGATTATCTCAGTAATAATATAGAGAATAAAATTTGAATAAACTGTTAAAAGTGTTCCGAGCACTGGCTAGCACGCGTGCGTGCGTTCGTGGCATCGCGCTCGGTCGTTTTCCGGTTGTGGATAGCCATGCCAAGGGAGGAACGGTGACCCGGGCTAGCTGGTGACGAACCACTTGACATGTACTGCCAGCCGTCGATTGATTTGAGGTTGCGCTTGGTTTTGGACAGCGCCTGTCGAGCGGTCGCTCGCAGTACTGCTTCTCTCTCAGCCGTCAGCCTACCGTTAATTGTTTTTTTTTGGTTGGTTTGAGCGGCTACTGCTATTAGGTAATAATATCTGCAAAGCTCTAGATGATGATAGCAGACGCAATCAAGATGGAGCAATTAAGGTGTACTCGGTAGATCAAATATCCGGTAAATTTGGTATTTATGACAAGGGTTTTAAGACTCTAATTGCTCGAGAAAACATAAAATGACCGTGCATATCTGATCTGTACGTGTTATCAATGCAGTATTTTTGGTTCGTCTATATTAGGGTCATCCACTATTAGCTTCCTTGTGTTTCATGTTGAGCATTCTTTATGATGGATGACCTCTTTCCAGACGCACCGCCATATGTAGAGCATCAAGCACCTTCATGGAGAACAGTCCTGTCTCGGGCATACTACTATGTGTATAAGGCGCCAAACACTCTATATGGCTATTCTTTTGTCATCTCATGTATTGATGATATTTGTTTTAGAGTAGATATAGGGATGACCGAAAGTCATCCTGCCAACCGTGTGGATAACTAGGATAATAAACTATATACCAATTTACATATCACGTTGATACTATGTATTACCTAAATAGAACGCAATAAATTTATATAAATAATATATAACGATTTGTGTTAAACTTCTGTTCATATCTTTATATATCTTATTAGATATATAGAATGCTACCGCGAAAGATTTGCAACAAAATACGACAAACTATAATTTAGAATTTTGGATCATAGTTATGATTTAGAATTTTGGATTATAATTAATAGGATGTGTATATATATCTACAAGAATATGATCCTCTCCCGCTGTAACCTGTAACAGTAGAGAACTGAACTACAGTCAATTACAACTAGGCTCGTTCTCCACCCTCTCCTGTCTAAAAACCAATAGCTCTAACTTAAATTAAAAAGAGAATTACGTACAACCTTTTAATGTGCATAAGATTGCTACAGTACCCATGTCCTTTTCTGATAACTACAGTACATATGCCTTGTTTTGTGTAGAAAAACACTACGTGCGCAAGACACAGAGTACTGTACCAACGGGACTCCTACATCTGTATTAGAGCGGATACAATAGCATGCTATAAACCATCTATAAGTATATTTTAAAATGATAAGAGTAGAGAGAGAAAAGAAGCGAGCTACTAATTTATAGCCAGCTACGGTACAAGCTATATGATATGTGGCGTCATGTATTAATATTTTGTAGGTAACTATTGTATGAATTTACTATTAAATTGACAATAGATAAATTGAAGCTAGCAGTTGGCTATACTATTGTGCTTTCTGTTATCACGGAGGACCGCATGCACAGGTACCTAACAAGTATCCTAAATCTACTTGCTTTTCTTACACTTGGTCCATTCTCACCACACGACCACACCCTGCAAGAAAAAAGAGGGCATTTTGGTTTGAAACTTATCCACACACTAAATTTTATCAGTGTTAAATCTTACTTCCATAGATAAGCTTTGCCACTCTCAATTTTTAAGGCAGATTTATCTGCACTGTATAGAATTGGCAAAAGTTAATCGGCAAGGGAAGGGCATAATTGGATTTATTGAGGGACCAGCAAGCAGATGCAAATGCTCAAAAATTCTGAGCAATATTCTGCAAAAAGGGCCGAAACATAATTGCACCAAAAACCTACTAGTAACCGACAAGGGGGAAAACGCACCCATGGCGTGGGCGCGGCGTCATCCGTAACGTGGTCCTCGTACGCAGAGCACTGACTCACATGACCCCTCTCGATCCCTCCCTGCTCCAATTATTGGACAAGTACCGGCCACACTCCATCGGCACAAGTTGCCACTGTTTTGGACTGACAATTTTTGCTCGCCTCCCCGTAATTAATTAACAGGCAGGACATGAAAATTGCAGTGCCTAATATATGGCGTACTCCATCTATCCTAAAATAAATTTATCTTTTAAATTGTTAGATACCATCATTAACTCTTCGTCTTATTTAAAATATTTTATAATTAATTTTTTTATTTTTATTAAATGATAAAATATGAGTAATATGTTACACATGACTAATTTTTTAATAAAATTTCTAAATAAAACGAATGATCAAACGTTAACGTTAGACATAGAAATTTAAATATAAAGTTTTTTTAGAACGGGAGTAGTACTTGCTGTTGTTTGCAACAAGCAGCTACTGGAAATAAAGTACTAACTGGCTGTCTCCATTTTACCGTCTAATTTAAATGTCAAGATGCGGTACATCACAACTGATTCATATGACTTTATGTATTGTATGGGCTTATAAAACTAAGGATGGAGTGAGAGTGTTGATCGAGCATGAAGCGCTGGAGTGAACTAAATGTTTTTGTTAACCAAACGTTTGAATTTCTTTTTTTTTTCTGATTTTAAGGGAAAACGATGATTACATACTTCACATGACAGGATGAGAAGACGATAAACTTTAAGGGCATGGACAATTAATGCAAGCTACTTATATAAATGATCTTAAGAAAAAAAAAAGATGCCACATGGGAGGAGGCATTTTGGGAATACTACGTTCTACGGTCCAAACAACTCTTAAATTGATTTTGTGTTTGTGATTCACCCATGTAATACTTATAGTTAATAAATTTGTTACAACTTTTACATTTGAACAATGTGACATAATAAACTTTTACATATATAACCTTAAACCAAAATATATTTTTACGAGATTTGCTTCAGTTCAACAAAAAGTAACAAAAAGTACATCGAGGTACCGATACCTTGTGGTACCAAATCGTTTCTGATCATTGTCTAACAATACACATACTACTCGGCTAGATCCAATGGTGGGAAACGATTTGGAACCTCGAGATACTTTTTGTTGGACCGGAGCAAATCTTAACTTTTACCTATACAGCAAGTGTAGACAACAACGGAATCCCGTTTGAACGGGAGTCATTTACCAGTGCATTCATCTTCTCGCTTGCCGGTGCCGTCTTCTCTGAGCCTTGCATATCGGCACCGCATATCTGCACTCTAACACCGTTCCTCCATACTGCACTACTCGCTAGGTCGTCTCCTTCGTGCTCTACGCACTCTCGCACCACTCCTCCATGTTGCCCGCTCGCCAACATCGTCTCCTCCACACTGCTCGCCGACGTCATCTCCTCCGCGCTCTAGCACAACTCCTCCTATGCTGCCATGCTTGCCGACATTGTCTTCTCTGCACTGCTCACCAATGTTGTCTTCTTTGCGCTCTGGCACCGCTCCTCCGTGTTGCATCCCCTGTGCTACCCTCGCGCTCGCGACGGTTATGATATAAAATGATACCAAGTGGTATCATCTGGTACAAACATATGATACCAATTGGTATCGTACCAGCTACGCGTGACGAGTTATCGACGTGCGGCGGGGTAAGGTGCAACGAAGCGAGGAGGCACAACAGCGAGCGTCATGAGGCGCAACGGAGCGAGGAGACACGATGGCGAGAGGCGTGCGGTTGCGTAGCGGTGAGAGGCACGCGTAGGCAAGAGCGTGGCGCGGCAACACGCGCAGGGGGCCAGGCGTCGCGGACACGGTCTTTTCGTCTGTTATGTTTACGTATACCGCCCGAGCGATATATTGTATTGTAGTCGTTACATCTAATTCTTTTTGGTTTTTTTATCATCTTTAAAAAGTATCTCAAGTACCAAGAATTTTAGTACAAATTTTTAGTATCTCAATGTACAATTTATCTCAAGTACCACACTCTTTATACTAAAATTTTTTTTATGATACCTTAAAGTATTTTTTCAAGAATAATAAAAAACCTCGTATTTTCCTCTCTTATAAACAACGTCACAAAAACCCTCCCAAAAAGCCAGCTTGCATAAACAAGGAGAGGCACATGACATCGCCCATCACATGCGCAATGCTCTCAGTACGGGGACGTGGTGCACAGGCGCCGTGCATTTTTTTGGCTCGATGCCTTGATATATCGTACGCTCGTGCACGGCCCCCCGGCGCCGCGCTACGTACGTGAACCCGTCGCTACATGACAGCGTACATATATATAACCGTGAAAATTCATGGCAAATGGCAAGGCAACCAGCCGACACCTAGCTAATTAACGCGCGCGACAAAATCCCCAAGGAAAATATTGACCGGGACAGAGGCCGGAGGCGAGGCGTCTGTTTCCGTTTTTTTTGTTGCCCTTTTCTTTTCTCCAGCTCTTTAGCTAGGTTGGTGTCCGTGGTACCGATCGATCGATCGTGGCTCATGGGCGATAGAAACGTCGCGTCTTAGCACGGCGTCTGGGAGAGATTCCCGTGGCCGAGAGAGAGAGAGAGAGAGAGTAGTGGACCACGCGCACGTACGTGCCAGAGGAGAGCATACGATGGGATCCGTCGGAGAGCGACGCCGAAACGGACGGACCCCTGCCACTGCCCACCGCCCCGCGATTCAAGCGCGCGCTCGCGGCCGCCGGGGCCGTTGCGGAAACGGGCGCCATACCGGGGGGAGGGGGGGGGGGGGGGGGGGGGGGGCGGGTCGTCGGATCTGGAAAATACGATGCTCCCTGGGCGAGATCTCTCCCGATTCGCGAAAGGGATTTCCGTCTGCATCGTCGCGAAAGCCGCCGCCGGGGAGAAAAACAAAATTGGGCCGCAGCAATAGCTAGCTATACACTGCGTTTGGAGCAGTATATAACTAGCAAGCCGACTGTAACATTCTTTACCTTTTTTTATACCTCGACTGTACAGTAGTTAACTCTTTCTTATTAATATATGAGCTACAGTTAGCTCTTTGTTATTAATGTATGAGCTACTTGTCTCTCTTGTTTTTTGGGTTCGGCTATAAGTTTATATCTCGCTTCTCCTTTCTCTCTTCTCATCTTTTCCCCATCTCAACATTTAGCCGGTTTATAGCTTGCTATTTCATACTTATCTCTGTTAGGCGAGTGACACCACAGACGTGGCCTATATAATTGGACGTGCGGCCGTTTGTAATGGAGTTGTTTGTGAACTGATGTTTAATTTAGAAAATTCATCTGCGATTTCCAGATTGTTCTGCAACACAGCCTAATCATGGTTTAGATTTCCACCCGTGGGTTCTATTCACAGTCGTACCATTGAATTCCAGCGCACATGAATAATATAATAAGTAAATAATAAAAAACAAAGTTTGCTGAAAACAAAAAAAAAAAAAGAAGAGAGGAAGAGATGGGCCTTGAGACTTTGAGTAGCGGCAAGATAGCAAGTATATTGGGCTTTCGTGAATTCGGCCCAACTAATGTCTTTCCAGGTGTCTACTCTCTAGAGAGGGAGAAGGCCCAAGTGGTCCACCAAGTCCGTGTATACGAGATCGTTGAGCCGAGCACACTAGGGCCGGCGCGGCGGCGGCGGCGGCGGCGGCGGAGAAAAGGCGCGTCGAGCGGGGGGACGGAGGCGCGTCGAGCGGGAGGGAGGAGTGAGTTTTTGGAGCGGGCGGAGATGCCGCTCTACGACTGCATGCTGCTGGTGAAGCCGCTGGTGACCAAGGAGGCCATGGCGGAGCTTGCGGCGCGGGTGGCGCGGCGAGCGTACCAGCGGAACGGCGTCGTCACCGAAGTCAAGTCCTTCGGCTCCATCAACCTCGCCTACGGCATCAAGAAGCTCGACGGCCGCCACTTCAAGGTCAGCCAGCCAGCCGGCCTGATTCGTCCCCTCCTTGTTGCGCGCTTGCTCTCGGTCGCCGGCCTCTTCTCTTCCTTGCGTGCTGCGCGTTTGTGGGTGGCTCGTGGACTAGGTGTTTTGCTGGCGATCTGATGCGCCTGCATGGACTGGAACGTGTTCGGTGAAATGATTAGGTGGATTGGAGAGTTGGGGAGCTTTGCTGTTCTTCCCGGTGGCAGTCGCCCGTGACGTGCTCGATGAAATGCCTCAATGAGGGTTAGCCGTAGAATGTCTTGACGTCCTGGGAGGAATGCCCTAGTGAATGCATTACTGGCGTAATGGTCATTCTTATCGTTGAAGCTAGCTTTTTTAAGTTTAGGATTTTCAGTGCTTTAGAAATATCAGGATTTACCTTGGTCGACTGGCTCAGAGAACAGATGTTCTGCAGTAAATGTTCAATTGGCTTTGAATATAACCATTGATTCTTTGAGATACGAAACACCTCCACAATGTAGTGTAAACCATATTACAAGTGGAATGTTACATATTCTTTTGGGTTTGCTATCTAGGTCTAGTTTTGGTCTTATTTTTAGGATTCTATTTACTTAAATTTTGTTGTCAGTGACTTAAAAAAAACCCTTGCGATATGGCACTAAAATGTTTGTGCATAGTATACTTATTGGGGGAAATATTTTTTGTTGGTTACTGATTCATATGATTCAGTGATGTTTGGGTTTTGTTTGCGTTATGCACTTTGCTACTTGTGTAGTCTCGTTATGGTACTTGGATCCCTCAGTTGCTGCGTGAAATGTGCAGAAGGGTATCTCTACTGCGTTTAAGCTTGGACTGTCTTTCAAAATTTCTTATTCTTGAACATAATTTTAGAGGTGTTTTGCCTTTTTCTTATTCATGTTCTTCAGGTTTGCCATACATGACTATAATAGAGGAGCAAAGGCTACATTTTTCTCTTCCATGTGTCCTATCTATTTCTGCATCTACACTGCATTTTTGTTAGTGTAACAGTTGATTTGTTTTCTTGAAAACTGCAATGGCCATATTATGTCCACTGTTGAGCTCAAATCAACATTGAGGCCAAATCTTAAAAGGATTCTATGAAAGATTAATTAGTTACAAAAGGTCAAAAATACAGAATATCTTATATATGTTTTTATTCAGCATATCAAGAATGACTAGTTGATTGTTGTATAGTACTCTGTAATTGAACTTTGGGAAATGCTGCAAAATACACGCGTGGGTAGTATATCTCATACTGCCCATCGTGTCGTCTTTTAAGTGCGGATTTCATCTCATATATGTTGAAATACCTTGTTGAGGTCAACTGCACGGTCTTGTGTCAAAAACTTAAAACCGGACTATGGATTGCAATGCTACGTTGACAGTTCAACACATTGTTATTGTTTCTAGTTTCTAACTTACCTAATTCAGATGTATACCTTTGCTCACTTCGTCAGTTACCTTGATGGGTCACACCAAGACTTGAACCATTTAACAAACATATATGGCTATTGATGGAAACTGGAATTTTCTCTATGTTGGTCCTTGTTACACCTAAAAAATGTAAGGGCTGAATGTTTCTAGTGGGACTCTTAGGGCTGAATTTTCCTTTTGTATGAGAACAGTGTTATCAGCTATTGATAATGGCCTAGCTGTGCATGTAATTGTAGAGAAAAATTTGTGGTGAATGTGCCTACTTTGTTGAATTGCACATCCTAAGTGGAATTGATGTGGACATAGAAGTTATCACTAACGGCAATACTGATGTTGCATAATTAATGAGAATGCATTGCAGTGACGCACATAATTTATCACTAATAAAGTTTTCTTATTTATCCATTTTGTTTATTACAAATTGCTGAACATCATGCAGAGATCAGGTGCTCCACAATGCTCTAAATGGATATACATTCCATATAATCTTTTTCAAAAGAGTGTATTTTCATCATCAATTGACTCTCAGAGAAACCTTTGATGCTGCAAGTGAGAGCAAAGTCAGTAAAGTAAACACACCAGTATTAGAAAAATAGCTGTGCGTGTACATGGCAATTTCTTATGTAGTATATTCTAATTTCCTTCCCGCTTCTGTTCAAGTTTTGAACCAATTATAAGTGATATAAACATGTTTATTTATGGTTGGCTACTAGCAAGCTTGTCAGGAATGAGGGTTTGATCGCTTTGAAAATAACTACTTTGAAAGTCTCAGAGCAAAGTGATACTCTCTGCTACTGTCCAATGTTGCCAAAACAAAATATCGGCATATCGAATTGGAAATACTCACTTTCTTCTATACTATAGGACTTTTTGGCACTACTTAGATTCATCAATAGATCAATGTATATATTTTATATATGTGTTCGGATTTATTAGTATCTATATGAATATATAAAAGAGCATAATATCTTATAATATGAAACAGAGTTAATAGTTTTCTTAGTTAGCTGAAAAGTTTATACCGCGTGTACAGGGCCAACTTATGCAACTGACCATGATGGTTCCACCTTCCTTCACCCAAGAACTCCACTACCTGAACAAGGAGGACAGGCTGCTCCGCTGGTTGGTGGTGAAGCATAGAGATGCAGTGTACGGCGTGGAGTTTATCAACGAGGACGACAGAAAGCACGAGCTGAGCTACTTCCGCTTCCGTACCAAAGATGATAGCAGCGATGCTGATGAATACGACGCTGACAGTGATGACTATGAATATGAGGTCGACGAGGAAGTAACTGAGTAAGCTCCATCGATCGGATCTCTGCTCCCGCACTGGGCAGGCACACATTGTTGTCCACCGAATATTATCCACTGCAACATAGGTGAACAAAGTCACACATGAACCTGACTTCTGGTTGCTGAAATGTGATTTTTTTCCCCTTCCCCCGTTTTACTAGATCATGGGTAGCATGTTGTTTGTATTACGTTTATGATGCGAATAATAAGCGCTAGAAGGGATCATCTTGCAAATCTGGCACTTCTTTTGCTCTTTCGATTTCTTGGTTTTATCATGAAATTGCTGAATGATATGATAACGTAGGAGCATCATTTATTCATTCATCAATATAGCTTTACATAATAGTACATCGTGATGCTGTTGGGAGGATCTGCACAATGGTACTACAACTATACACCATACACCAGAATGCTTGATAAACAAGATGATGGGGAGTAGTAAAATGCATCTATGGTGGTGATGGAATGGAACGGCCAAGATCGATCAGAAGCGATGCGCCAGCGACCTGAACCAGCCCACGACGCCGCCCTCGTCGTCGTCGTCCGAGTCTGACTCGCAGTCGGAGTCCGAGTCGGATTCGTCGTCGTCGCCGCCCTTCGTCCACGCCGGCCGCGGCCACCACCCGTCGTCCTGCGAATCGCCGCTCGTCCGGACGGCCACCGCGCTCGGCTCCTCGCACCGGAAGACGAGGCACAGCAGCGAGGAGAGCTGGCCCCCACGGCGGGCGGCGGGTCGTCCCCTCCCCTCCTCCTCCGGAACGGCGAGCACGGTGGTGGTGGTGATGGTGGTGGTCAGATCCGCGTCGGCCACCGGCTTGGTCAGGCGAAGCGGCTCCGCGGCCGCCTCGCGGTCCACGGCGTCGGGCACCTGCGGCGGGAGGTCGCAGGGGCGGCGCGCCGGGGCCGGGGCCACGAGCAGCAAGCAGACGGCGGCGGCGAGGGCGACGGCGGCGCCTGCGGGGGCCATGCTTGCGTTTGCGTTTGTGATTAGTTGTGATTCGCGCTGCGATTTAAGGGCGAAATCGACCGGGCTTAACCTTGCTTGATTAATCGCTAAGGAAGCCTCCTCTCGCCATTTTCCGTGTTACGACGGCGACGCAACGGAGCGAGACGAGCGGCCGGGGGGAGACGACGACTCGCGAAAGCGAAAAGGAGACGACTTCCTACTGCGAAAATTACTGGGCGCACCAAACCGGAAGCACACAAGGTTCCGCTTGAGAAATGAGAATGATCGGTAATATTCCATTCGTTACATGTTAAAATTTATATCATTATATCCATGCTAATAAATTTATACACGTATGTAATATGTATATATTACCATATAGATGAATCTAGATAAACCTAAAAATTATAGAACAGAGAGAGCATATATATATATATATATATGTGGATTGGATGGATTTTATTACTTGTGAATTGTGATTGTGAAATAGGCAGCCAGGACCAGGATGGAAAGTAGTAATAGTACATTTAATATAAGTTGGAGCACATTTTTCTTAGAGTAAAGTACATGGTCCGGTCCTTAAACTTATGACGTGGTACCACTTAGGTCCATAAACTTAGAAAATATTCGTTTAAGTCCATGAACTTGTTTTAATGTACCATCCAAATCCATGAACTTGTTTTAATGTACCATCCAGGTCCATGAACTCGTTTTAATGTATCATCTAGGTCCATGACTTTAGACGTTAAAACGAGTTCATGGACCTAAACATATATTTTCTAAGTTTATGGACC
Organism: Oryza brachyantha; assembly: GCF_000231095.2. Classification (NCBI taxonomy): domain Eukaryota; kingdom Viridiplantae; phylum Streptophyta; class Magnoliopsida; order Poales; family Poaceae; genus Oryza; species Oryza brachyantha. The sequence goes on from NC_023163.2 coordinate 4,986,666, forward strand.
TAAGTGGTATCGCACCACAAGTTTAAGGATCGATCATGTACTTTACTCTTTTTCTTAGAGTAAAATGACACTGTCGGTGAAGGTAAGGATGGTGTGTTCTTTTTTTCTTTTCCAAACAGAAATGTTGTATTATGATACTAAAGATATGCTTAATATCTATTATTCATAGACGAGAAATGGCAAGAAAATCTTGTGTGAAGAAGGAACTAAACTCATGCCAACTAAATACTCATGTCAGCTCTCTATCAATTGAGCCAGGGATGAAACTAGGATTTACTAAGCCTGAGGCTCAATAATAAAATATAAATCTTTTAGGTAAATTTTAACTAAAACATAATAATTTTCTATGTAATTTTTTGGCTAGGAGTGGGGCTCAAGCCCAAGCTGTCCCATGCCTAGTATCCATTTAGCCCCATGCCTAGTATCTATTTAGCGAATTGCAGAGACCACCTCTAAACAGTAACATCATTAATTTATATTTCGATTTCACCATGGCACTTCTGTTTTGGCTCTTATATATTATCCAAAAGAGGTTCCTGCATTAAGTATACTTATATATATATATATATATATAGCTTTATATATTTTTTAAAAAATAAATAAGATAAATGGTCAACCATGTATAAAAAATATTTAAGGACGAAGGAAGTATTATCAAAAGGAGGGTTCCTGCATGCATGCTATAAGGATAATATGAATACGACAGCACAGCTTTATCTGCTTGCGACTACCATCCGATCCGATGACGTCGTGGTTTTTCTTTTAGCCACTTGTGTGGCCTACACAGCAGCTAGCAGCCGTGCAGTGTGTGATATATGATATATCCTTTTGAAAGGGTTATCACTTATCAGCAAAGAATAATGGCATTGACCTTGTCTGTTGCTTGCTTTGGCAGAATGGACGATGCACAGCACAGCACAGCACAGCACAGCACAGGCAGGCAGGCAGCTGGGGACATACTACATGTCAAAAAACACATGCAGTGATCAAAGAAGAAAAAAAAGATACATGGATACCTTTGGGATAACTTGCATGCTGACACCATTATTCAGACTTTCAGAGCTTGGACATGGTGCATGGATGCATGTTCCTGGCTGCTACATTGTCAATGGAGGGTTTTTTTTTTAGTACCCCAATTATAGTTACACGTATCAAGTTCTCATTGGCTTGATCTACAATTTGTTTTTCATCTTGTGTTCGGCTTTGATTATGGAGAACCCTAGTTACCATACTGACTTTTTATATATAATGGATGAATTAATATATATAAGTGCTTTCTGAGCTTGTAATTAAATAATGTGATTCTTTTAAACAAATAAACATATATATAAATTTTCTAGAATACTATTTTGAGTCCATTTTTTTATTTTAAGTTAATCCATTCGTTTGTACCCTCGAACAATTGGTGCGTACGTATCAAATATGCTATTCACCAATTTAGCACAAAAGAACACATTCATTAGATTTATTCAGAGCTTTTGTTGCAATGAGATGTTTGAAACCCCTCTCGCAGAGAATTAGTATGCACTTTCTAGAAAAAAAAATCCTGAAATATTGTTCTTCAAACAAGATTCATGGAAATCTCGAAGAGCTTAAATATTGTGGTTCTTTTGATGAAAATTTATAGTTGTACGATCTGCAGCTTTGCGCCTGTCTGCATATATGCTAACACATTCACTATACAAATTACAGATTCCACTAAAAAAACCATGAGATGCATTTATTAAGCCCAATTAATCTTTTAGCAGCAAATATTTACTGTAGTACCACATTGTCAAATCATGACGCAATTAGACTTAAAAGATTCATATTGTAATTTACATGTAATTTGTGCAATTGGTTCTTTTTTGGCTACATTTAATACTGTCCAAACATTTCGTGTGACAGTGTAAACATTTTTATTTTAAGAACTAAACATGGCCTTAATTTAAATAGTATATTATGATATTAGAATAATGCTATGTTCTAACCATGCCCTAACTAGTGATATGCATTCTCCTTGCACCCTGTTGCCGGTTAAACTGACGATGCATTATTCAATATTTAACTGGACCTTGCAAATTGCCATGTTTAATTCGTAAACATCCATTTTCTTAACATAAAAAGGTTATTGATAAATAGAGATCAATAAGAGCTAGCTGCCAAGCTAGTGGTCTAATATAACTGCAAAATTGAACTGTAGTTTCGATCTACTACATTTTGGCTTCGATCATCTCAGGGGCACACATACACAGAGACTGAAGATTCTGACGAGATACATTTAGATATGCTTAATTAGCTATAGCTAGGCATATTAACACTTTCCCAATTTCCATGCATAGATTTCTTGATCAACCAAACACGTACATCGACATGTATGTTTTCCATCAAGATCATCGTCTCGGAGACTTGCAAGTGCTAATTAGGAATCATATCTGATTGATTAATTGATCACAAATTCAAGAGAGGTCCGTTGTTCAAAGCTGGCACACCTCGATTAATTACTCGTAGCTAGCTATATATATCTTTGCATATATCTGTGATCAGCTCTTTAATTTTTGTCTTGTCCTAACAAAGTGGTCAACCAAGACCTTAAACCGCTCACATTAGGAGCCCAAAGCATGCAACTATCCATGCATGCATATATATAGAAACAACACCCAAAAGTCACACACGCATTGCAATGTTTGACAGAAATTAGGGGTTCAGAGAATGCAGCAAGCACACATACATGTGCATGCATTAGCTATATATATATAATTTATATAATACATGAGTAGGTTTTGAACTAAACCATTTTGAATTAACCATATATTACATGCAGATTTGAACACAAAAGTCGTCGTCGTTCTCTGACAATTAGACGCTAAGAACTGCATTTACTAATTTATTATATATTATCACTGCTAAGCAGTACTCCAGTACTATACATATACAACACTAGCAGCTACATATGCTTGACAATGGAGTCAACAGAGCCATATAAATATGGGAGCTCACACTGTCACACACACACACGCCGACACACATGCACCAAAGGCAATTTACTCGGTCGATCAACCCCTTTAGCCTAATTAATTAGTAATTAAAAATAGCTACATATATATAGCCCATATATAGCTGATGCCAAATTAATTAATTTAAGCATCTAGTTGACTACTAATTGGCACACACATATGTATAATGTATGTGTAGTAGTAATAATCTCTATCAATTTGACTGGGCATCAAGCAAGCTCCTGGTTCTTCTCCACCACCCTCACCTCCTTCGCCGACCTCAGGATGCTCGCCTGCATTTTGCCATGGCCATCAGCATATAATCAACAAAGTTACAGACAAAGCTAGCTAGCTTACTGCGACTCTGCTACACTGACCTGAGCATCGGTGATCTCGACGGCGAAGCCATCGACGATGGCGAGCGACGACTTCCTCCGGTAGGTCTCCGGCTGCAGGTGCTTGGAGAGCAGCTTGTCGTGCTTGTGGCTCAGGTAGGCGTCCAGCGTGGCCGACCCCTCCTTGGACCTGCATGCAGCAGGTACCAAATATTCAGCTAGAGAATTCAGAAAACACACACGAGATCGATCTCTCTTGCTACCTATAATATATGTGTACATGTGTAAATCTGTAATGATATGTTTACTTTTATATATGTGGCTGGATGTGTGTACAGACCTGTCAGCTCTGAGGCGCTCGTAGACTGGGTCGAAGTTCATGAACACGAAGTAGACCTCCTGGTGCGGCTTCGCCATTGCTGTTGCTACTTGCTAGCTAGCTCAACCTTCTTCTTCTTCCCCTTTCTTCTTCTTCTTCTCCAGCTGTGGCTTCAACTGATGCACTACTGGTGTCACTGCTCAGACTACTAAAGCGAGAAAGTGTGTGCTCGGTTGGCTGGCTGCAGATCACTGGAAACGCCGGTATTTATAGCCGGTGGCCGGAGAGGGATCGAGCTCTAGTACATTATACGGCCACTACGTACTGCAAGTGTGGGCACGCGTGTACATAGCCTTGGTGCAGATTACTGAACCCAGATTAGGCTAGATCTAGAGTGATTTGTTTTAACCAATAATTAAGCACAGCATGCATGCATGCGACCAAAACGACAAACCGGGTTTGATTTGGTCAAGGGAGCATCTCCTCGTTGAATAACCCACACCACTGCACATGCATCTCAGCTACAGTAGCTAGCTAGCTAACACACACACTTGTCATCAGTTCACTGCATTGCATCTTTCAGTGACCTTAGGGGAAACAGTTTTTATCACACGGGTATAGCTATATCTGTGTGCTTACATGCCATCTAAATAGTCATTAAAAAATATAAAAAATTTGATAAAATGGATTAATATAATTTATATCACTCCACAAACATGCAAGTTTAAATTCAACTTCTACAAGTTGTAGCAAAAAAACAAACAAAACTGAAATTAAGTATACGCATATTCATAATTGTTTTTGTTATTTTTGCTACAACTTGTAAAAGTTGAATTTAAACTTGCATGTTGGTGGAGTGATATAACTCATGTTAAACTATCTTGTAAAATTTTTTTATAATTTTTTGATAACTATTTAGATGACAAATCTGTGTGCTAAAAAACTGCTTCCTGACCTCTGATCATACTAGTTACGTACAGTGCCGACCATGTATTTCTTTTTTAATTTTGAAATCAGAAATAAAATACAGGCAGTTGCATGATCACATCACTGGATATATGTATGTACACAGTACTGCACATGCATGTGCATGCATGGTGCATGGGCGATCGATATATCATATATTTATGTGCATACAAATATATATCCAGCTAGATATATAGGTTTCTAGGAGAAATGCAGAATGTTTGATGCATGCAAATGGATGGCGATACACAACACACATGCACGCACGGATGGGAATCTTGCACAGGGAGAGAAGAGGTCAAGGGCTCGAGATCATCGTCATCCCTGCACTGATGTCTCTGTCGTCTGCACACGCACCTGCAGAATTGCAGATATATGCTCCCTCCGTCTAGTATTTATTGGATTTTTACTATTTATTTATAATTTTTAACCATTCATTTTATTTAAAAGTTTTGTGCAATATAAAAATTTATAAGTAATAATTAAACTACTTTTAATAATAAAGAAAATGATTAACAAAATAAATAATATTTTTAAATTTTTTTGAATAAGACAAGTGGTCAAACATTACAAACAAAAGGTCAAAATCCCTTATAATGTGGGACAGAGGGAGTATATCGCATACTTTAGCATGTTTTAAACTGCTAAACGATATATTTTATAAAAATATTTTTTTTATAAAATTAGTTAAGAAATCTATTTTTTAAATCTGTAATAAGTAATGTTTGTGCTAATAATACTCTCTCGTTTTGTGTAGCCAAGAAGCTAATTAATTAGAACGCGCCCATACTATATGTGCATACTACCTGGGAGGGTGAGCGACTGGTTGGCCGGCCGGAGAGTATATACACGTGTTGATGTCATGGGCTGATCTGGCCAGAATCATGTACGCGCACACGCACACGCACGCCGGCCGGCCGGCCGGCCCGGAGATCGTTGATTGGACGGCGTCGCAGAGGCTGCTAGGGCTAGCTGCGGCGGCGGCAATGCACGCGCGCGCACACACGCACGCGGCCGGCCGGGCCGGGGAGGATCGGATCCATCGCGGCGACGTACTGTACGTACCCGGCCGGCCGCCGCGCGAGGAAGGACGGCAGGCATGAGCGGTGGTGGCGCCGGCCGGCCGGAGAAGAGAGAGATGGTTGGAGGATGTTTGACCCCTTTTTTTGGGGGCGTGCGTGCGTGCATGCATGCTGATGCTGTATTGCTGTGCGTATGGGTGTACGCAAAAGCCAGCCGGATGTTTGACTTTTTTTTTGTTGCTATCATTCATCTTATTTAAAAATTTAGTATAAATATAAAAATAGTAAGTTGTGATTAAAGTTCTTTTAATAATAAAGTAAATCACAAGTAAATATATATAATATTTTTATAATATTTTAAATAAAATAAATGATCAAACATTATAGGGAGTAGCTAGCAAGCTGACTGGACTAATATGTGTGACAATGGAACACAATACTGGTTTTCACTTCTCGATGAATGATTTGATGGAAAGTGGATCCTAAGCTCACGAGGGCATGCGGTTCAAATGGTTATATGTGGAAAATGTTTCAAAAATAGTATATTTTTTCATGTCATTTTTATGGACCTAGATTCCTTATATATAATTGTTAGCTTATGTTTTCATGGAGATACACTTGTATTTCCTATGCAATATTTTTTTAAAACTCAATTTGGATTTCATAGACAGCTATAAGCTTCCATGTATAGTTGTATTTTCTATACAACTTTATTAATCGATCTACACCATAATAATTTGGATTAGCTGATCAATACTTTTTTATTTGATTAATGTGGAAATTTCTAGGCTTCGTAGCTTACTTTTAGCTATTTTTATTATATAATAGACATAGGCAGCGTTCGATTCGGCCAGTTAGGCTAAACTTTACCTCATTTTCCATTAGCACGCTTTTCAAACTACTAAAACAATGTATTTGGTGCAAAAATTTTATATATAGAAAATGTTTAAAAAATCAAATAACTCTATTTTTCAAATTTTTAATAAGTAATACTTAATTAATCATGTGATAATTACATTTATCATTTTCCGTGCGGCTAATCAGCTTTTGCAATCGGTAGAATCAAACACAGCCATAACATAATTATTACTCATCATCTCATAATTAAGGGCCTTTTTTTGCAAAAAGTAAGTAGTAAAATGAGGTTGGGGAGGGGAGGGGGAATGGATGGGAAAATCGACTTGTATGGATGAAAATGGCTTGGAAACGGACAGAAATCATCTTTCTCGTTTTAATTTTCATGTCTTTTTTCGGAATCGAAATTGGAAGTCTTGGATAAAAAAAACAGAATTGAATATTATCGAATAAGAAAATGAGACAAATACAAATCAAAGCGAATACGATAACAAAAATTTATCGTACTATAAAAACCTTCAAACCGAGCTTCCAATTTTTTTCTAAAACAATAGATCGAAAATTCAAAACACTAGTGACTAACCATACCACTTTTTATTATCACGCGCAAGTTCATACATCATTTGTTAATGATTGTCTCAATACCAAATAAAGGATATAGTTTATAAATTATTATAAATTAAAGTACACATCTCACAAACTATTACAAAGTTGAATTAAAATGCACATCATGCATATAAGTTATTACAAAGTAAAGTGTTTGTGTATATGTTTTGACTAATTAAGAACTTAAGGATAACTTGTTGAAGTGGGTTGGGTTATTTGGGCTGATATTCTAGTTTTATGGTATATAGGCTTGTAGAAATTCTGAGAAAAATTCTAGAAAATTTCTGAATGGTTCCGATTTCAGATGGATAGTGTCCTTACCGTATCCGTTTTTGTTTCTAAGAAAAAAAATTGAAACTGTTTAGGTTTTTGATAAATTCCAAAAACAATTCTGACCAACAAATTCTGTTTATGGAAACTGGTTCGAAATCCAGAAATATTCCAAATTCTTTTCATTCCTAATCGGCGGTTGGCGAGCGAGAGGGAAGGGGCTATTTGGCTAGTTGATATGAATGGGTGGATTGATGTTGAAGGCCGGGTAGATAGGGGATAAAAAGAATCTCCCGATGTCTCAAATTCTATGGTGCTTGTAAATTAAAAAGCCTAATATTATATATATATATATATATATATATATATATATATATATTATATAGGTACTGGTTGTTTATGGGATTGACACCTAAAGTTGTTCAATGGTGTTGACTTTTAAGTTTTACATCCTATAGAGACGGAAAATGTCCCATATGTGTTGGTTCTATAGAAATTGACATCTACATAACCATAACATATTAGGTGTTTTGCAACAGTGATATAGTTCTCCACTTGTCATTACTTAAGGTAAATGTGTTAACCTAGGTTATCATGGTTGACGCTTCCAAACATATAAGCAGATTCTTACCAATTCACTATTATCACTTTTGGCCCGCATAGGTCTAAACCACGACACCACAACATTCTTCAAACGAATTGGATGTTACACTTTTGCCTATGTTTAGTGTGCTGATTAAATTGGTCATCGTGTAGTTACTGAGTAGAGATTACTAATAGAATTTAAAGCAAAACTTACATTCCATCAATACATACACGTATGCACACTTTTTTGCGTTAACACGTGTGTCACGCGTGAAGATCTTACATATAAGATCATTTTATGCATCCATCCAAACATCATCTCAACCACAATCCAGCTAACCAAACAACCGCACACGCAATCGCACCTATCTCATACACCAAAGTCATCCTAGACGACTCGCGTGGGGCCAAGCCACTGGCGAGAGCGGTGCAAGTAACCAAACAGAACCCCAAAAAACCACCCAGGGCATGCAGGCAAACCTCTCCACAAGAGAGAGACGACAGACACACACACAATCAAGCTTGTCCGTCAATGGCGCCCACAGATTAATTTGGCCCCATCCGAGAGCGGAGACGAGAGCCGGCCGGCCCCGGGCGGCAGGCAGGCAGGTCAGGGGGATTGATCGATCGATCAGGACCGGAGCGGATCACATGCATGCTGCTCGCTGGACCGACGCCACCATGCAAGTCCAATGAAAGCGTCGTCGTCGGAGATGTGGGGGACTGGTTTCCTCCCAGGGCATCACATCACATCCATGAATGCGCTTGCCTTCCATGCATACGGCCACTGCCTGCCTTGCCTGCACACTCGCACACCATGCCTGCCTGCCTGCCTGCCTCCTATCAGCCGCTTCATTCAGGGGCAGTCACTTCCAGGGTCCCAGCTACGAAAAGAAAAGAAGAGGAGTTGCATCGCATCGCGTCCATGCATATGACTGACATGCTCGATCGCATCGCATGCGTCCAAACCCAACAAACCCTGTGGCCGTGGATGGAGGTATATGCGTGCTACTGTGCAGGCCTGAAAGCTAGCGCAGGCAGCTGCATAGGCACATGTTTTGAAGGAGTGTGTGTGTTTGTGTAAAACTTGGGGTCTCCAAAACGGTAACATCAATGTTGCTCTATTCGACTATAGGTAGTACTGTAGTATGTTTCACTTCCTCTGCCATTTCAATTCACCAACATAACCTAAAAAATAGAGGGGTACCTACGTACTACCTCCGTCTTAAATGTTTGACGCCGTTAATTTTTTTTAAACACGTTGACTATTCGTCTTATTCAAAAAAATTACATAATTATTAATTATTTTTATATCATTTCATTTATTGTTAAATATATCTATAGATTTACATATTTGATAAAAAAATTAAATAAGACGAATAGTCAAACGTGTATAAAAAATCCAACGGCGTTAAACATTTAGGGACGTAGAGAATATATGCTATATGTAGTCAGATATCGAGCATTAAGTCGTGGTCATATTAAAATTTGATTTATAAAATATATCCAAATTTGTGTCTACATCTATCTACCAGATTTCTATGAACTGCTCAAATCCTTATCTCATATTCGGAGCGGAGCGGATTGTACATTATATGATCCCTGATATATGCTGCAAATGTACGTGCCTACCAATGTGCCAATAAAAACCACGCAGGGAGGGTTACACGCACGATTGATCCAGAATATCTCAACCCCCCCCCCCCCCCCCCCCCAACCCCTTTGCAATTGACAAATCAAACTCTCGAACGAATTGCAATTTCCAACGGGATAACAAGCTTGCAGATCGACATGAACACACAGAAGTGACCGTCCAAATTTTCCCTACCCTAGCTAGCTCGAGAAAAGTCTGATGAGCCATCCAGCACTGTACGCACAAAAGGTAGGCCACTCCTACATATGCGTGTGAGATGATAGTGCCGGCCTTCGGTGCTGCATATAATTGGAAAACATTATACATATATACAAGCTATACATATATACCACTACACAACTAGCTCAGTTTTAATCCATACTTCTACAAGTAGTACATCTTCTTCTTCTTCCTCTTCCTCCTATGTGTTCATACATGCATTGAATCAAGGTACGTAGAGGGTGATTGTTTGGTTTTTTCAAATTAAAAAAAGTCAAACGGCATATTTATAAACGAAAAAAAATTTATGAGTAAGAATTTTACATACTCATTCTAGTGATATAAAAGTTAATGCTGGAAAGTAAACTTCGGTGAAAAATCTCCCTCAAAATCAACTCTAAAATTAAGATTGAAAATCTAAATAATATTGGCTTATAAACATAAGCAGAAACGAAAAGATGGGGTGTAATCTAGCTAGTCTCATGCAACTTTCAGTTAATCTGCAAATAGCTGAAACCGATCGAACATATATTTAGTGACACATCAAATTGCAATGCAAATAATAATGATAAGATTGCAGTAATCTCCATGCATGCTCCTACGTACGCGTGAATTAACTAGCAGCCTCATATTTTTCACTTATGTTTATGCTTATAAGCCTAAATTTTGATTTTTAACTTTAAATCTGAATTTAATTTTAAGATTCTTTTCACCATAGTTTATTTTTTACTCCTTCCGTCCCAGTATAAAGCGATTTCTAGCTTCCTAATGCAAGTTTAGTAATAACAGCATTTCTCTAAAAACAAACGACCGAGAAGGATGGCTAGCATGGAAGAACACAGTCCAATCATCTCGTCGGATACCTGTGGCACGAAGACGGCGACCTCGATTTGGGGGGATCCATGGCCATTGAAGATGCAGCCTTCCCAACTTCTCGCTCTGTCGCAGCCCCGTAGTCCTATGTTGGCGGCAGCCAGCCTCATCGAACTTAGCCGTTGGCGACGACAGCGGCCCATCTCCACCAATGCCCCTTTGTCCCTCCCGTCTGATGTATCTCCACTGACACCCCATCGCCGCTAGGGATCATAGGTAACGACACGCCAGCGACAGGTCAGAAAGAGGACGAGCCAACGAGAGGAGCATGTTTTAAGGAGGAGCCACCATAATGGGCTGGCGTGAGCGACTGATGCTAGGAGGACACACCTTGCCATCACAGGACTCCGCAGAAAGAGGAAAGAAACGAGGAAGGGGGAGAAACGAGAGTGAGGAAGGGGGAGGGAGTTAATAAGGCTTCTTAGTCACCCATCTTGCCATGTATGACCAACCAAGCAACATTCATTCAATTGCTTGCTCTTAGGAATCTTTTTTTACATAATCTCTCTCAGAAATCGCTTTATACTGGAACGGAGGGAGTAACATTTAATTTTTAGTTTGTTAACAATATGTACATAAAAACTTTATCAATAAATTTTTTTATTTGTAAATATATTTGCCCGGGTGATAACATGCATGCATATTAAGGTTGGCAGGAACCGCATGCACGGAGATGGAGAGCTAGGTAGGTGCAGCTAGCAATATGTCGCCAGTACGCCGAGGTGCAGGCTGCCACGTATACTGGTGTTAGGCAATGCGAGCACGCGCGCTTTTCGCATTGGCAGCGACATGACAGTTGCCCCCCAAATTAATCATGCATGCATGCACACTCGATCTCACCCAGCTCAGCTACCGGACAGCACCGCCGTCCACGTGGCCCCTGAAACTCCTCGACCCTAACCCCAACAACACCGTCCACTGTACGTATTTACTCCAGCTAGGTGAGTGTGGATTTTAGTTTATTGCATGATATCTAAATAGTTATTAAAAATTATAAAGATAGATTAATATGTGATATATCTCTACACAAACATGCAAGTTAAAATATGACAACTACAATTCATAACAAAAATAACAAATTAAAATATAAATAATTAATGACTATTTGGATAGCATGCAATAAACGAGAGATGTCCCTTCGAGAGCTTAAAACAGTTTACCTAACTAGCTCGACCTCGAGGACTCGACCTCGAGGCACTGAGGATATGCATGCGTTCATCTCACTTAATAACAATAAAAATATAAAAATAATTAGACGGACGAACATACTAAAACATAAACCATCGTGTAAAATACATATCTCTTTTTTTTTAATACGGACGCAGCATTTAGCTAGCTCAACAGTTAGCAGCAGTACTGAGATTATATGGAGTAATTAATAATTAACTCGATCGCGAGGATATATAGTGAGGTTGGTGTGGTACGTGCTCTGTGTTTTGCCGACATGCAGGGAAACCGCTGGGCATGCATATAATATATATGTATGCGATCGCAGGCGACTGTGCTTGAGAGATCGCGAGCGTGTACACGCACAGGAATTAAAGATACATCCAATAGTCACCTCTTGTCTTCATCGATATATCCTGGGCTACCTATAGCTATCGATCTATAGCTAGCTTTGGATTCTAATTTTCTTGCCATCGACTGATGATCTGCTATATATGGAACACGTATATCGATTAATTGTTCTAGCTAGCTCGTCATGTGATGGGTTTTCATATCCATATCCGCCTCTTTCCTGCATGCATTTACATAGTCATAAAGAATTTTAAACTTTTTGATAAGATGACTATCATACACATATTTATAGTTAGATTTATTTTTTTATAATTTACAGGAATCGAATTTGAACGTGCATATTATATATTTCATATTGATCTATCTCGTTAAAAAAAATAATAACTGCTTTGTATTTAGGTGACACGTAAGAAACGAGTGGATATTCAACTGATTGATGAAAATACTTTTATGTCACTTATAAGTTTTTTCTTATAATAATTTTGCCATCAGTAAGTATGTACGACGTTTTCTTGTATAAAACTTCAGTATATACTACAATCTAGAGATACCTATCTTAAAGACCCTAGAAATCCTCTTTTTTAGGCATTTTTGACGGAGTTATCATGAGCGAGGTATAGGAGACACACAGTGGCAACCATGATCTGACGTAGCGTAGTCTAGCAGTCTAGTACTAAGTGAGGATACATATATAGCTAGCATGCGTGCATGCGAGCTCGAGAGTCAACAATGGCGGGGAGCTAGGGATGTATATACTGGCGCCATGCAGCGACAACACAAACGCGCGGGAAACTGGAGAGGGTACATGCATGCATCCATGCACGATAACCCTGGGCCGGTTTAATCATGCAGCAGTGTTCTTTTAAAAGTTATCAATAAAAGATGGAAGATTATCTTATTTTATAATATCTATTTAATGATATAAACAAGTAAACAACAGAATTAGCTACTACAAAGTTAAAAAAATTACTTTAAAAATATAAGATAATAAGCTTCTATATATAAACGTTAGATACGTTATTTAACAGTTTGAGAAACATACGGAAAAATCTGGTCTAAAAATCGCAGGTTGATAGACGGATCATGGCTAGCTTCATGGTTGGATATGATACATCATGAGCTAGATGGTATAGTAGTAGTAGCAGGATGATGTTAGGTA